>NC_134038.1:79341064-80636107 GCF_965140245.1 Athene noctua
GTAATGAAAGATTCTAAGAGATGGAAGCGGAGAGAAGAAAACTGTATCTTGAACAGGGTGAGCATGATGCTGATCAATAAGGTAGCTTGGGGAGTTGAAAGGAAGACACAATAAATGATGTAGGGATCAGGAAAAGTACACAAGAGTAGTATGGAGGTGATGTTGCTGAGAGAGGAATGAGCAAAAGGTGTTTAGCAGGTGATGGGTAGTAGAAAGGGAATGTTAGTGGGGAAGATAAGTAATGGTAAAATGCCAGTGGGTGAGAAGAAGCCAGAAAAAGAGAGCTGGAGATTGGGAAACTACAGAAGACTGTGTGCAGGAAAGGATATGAGGTGAAAGAAAAGCTGGGATGCTAGAAAGTATGGTGTTGGAACAGTGCATTCTTATAATTTACAAAGTCACTGAGAACGGAAACAGCTGGGAATGTTTCCAGCAATAGGATCAGGCTAAAATCTGGAAGAGATTACCAACAGTATAGCCTGGGGACTGGAAAGAGGTAGCAAAGTAAGAAGAGTTTCTAACCCCTAATTCTCTCCTTGCTACCTCTTTCCAGGATTAAAATGTGCACCTAGAAATATATTAAGGGATTAGAAGAGGTGTGTTGCTGAAGAAGCATTAAAGTGATGAAAGGAAGTGGGAAAGAGAAGGTCTTCTAGAGGGATTATCGGGCATCTAAAAGAGCGTGAAGGTCATCCTTTTAAGACCTGAAGGCAGTACAAGGGAGGAGGTGTGCTTGGGTAGTCTTGGAAATGGTTCCTTGGGATTGAGGCATTCAGGAGAATAGAAGCAGGGAAGAAGTGGTAGGGGAGGGTCATACAGAAAGGGTCTGGCTCTATGAGGAGGGAGCAGTCAGTCTGGAGGAGGATGAGAAGTGAGAGCAAAGCAATGGTGTAGGACTGTTTGGAAGTATCACTAGGGCAATTCTGCTGGGGTTATTTATACAGATAAATTTACGCACACTGTGGTTACAGCTCCTCTGTTAGCCTTTCCCAGTGATGCCCAGTCTGACCATCCCTCACAGCGCTACTGTCTTCTCAGCCGAATCATACATGTGGACATTCATGGCAGTGAGCTCACGTTTCCACTTGCACCTAAGCAACTCGAGGAGGGAGGGGGGTGAATTGTGCTTCAGCAGGGCTGTCAGTGTTTGCAGAAGGTCATTTTCCTGAATGGCAGGAAGTAAAGGGGGACACTTGTGCAAACTGACACAGACTCATGCTGCTAACAACCCTCTGTGCAGAAGAGCCCATCTGTCACCTGGTCCTGAACACAAGGAAATGGGAAGAAATGCAGAGCAGTGGGCAGATTACAACATGCAATTCCCTGTGGCTTTCTCCAACACCCCACCTCCATGGCTCCCACCACCTTCTCAATGCCATCATCAGCCCCCAGCAGGCACATGCTGGATGCTCCCCAGCACCTCCACCCCACCAGCCTGAAGCCACCCTTCAAGGGTCCTGCTGGAGGCCCAGGCAGCATCCAGGGGTGGCCCCGGACTCACACAGGTTGTCCTGAGATGGCCACATGCTCTGTCATGCCCCTGCTCTCCCACAGCAAGCTGTCCCCAACAGGCATTTTATTATGAGGGAAAAAGAGCCACATACAGAAACATGAAAGTACATATTTTGCTCTATGTTGAGACAAGGCAGGTGCTGCAGCCCCTAGAAAATGCTCTGAAGTCCCTTTGGCCAGGAAGTGAGTGGGTGTTTCACATGTAGACAGTTGTTTCCAAGAGAAAGGAGAAGCACAGGGAGGTGGTACAGGTCAGCACTGAGCCATGGGGTGAGGACCATCAGCTGGGGAAAGAGCCTGGCTCCATGGCAGCAGGGACATTGCTGCAAAGAAATTGCTCTCCAGGTCACCATGGCCTCTCAACACCAAGGCCACCATGGTGCCCCAGACCCCAAAGCCCCTGACAGGGTGACACCCACTTTCCCTCCCCCCACGGGGAGCGGGCTCTAGGGCTTCACCAGAGCCTCCTCACTGTGCCTGTCCTCCAGCCGCCAAGGGCAATCAACATAGCGCAACGCCCCACTGACAGGGCCACGCTTGGCGGGATCTAGGGCCAGCAGGCTCCGCAGCATCAGGGCAGCCTCGGCTGTCAGGCGTTTCCAGTGGCGGGGCAGGTCCTCCTCCAGGCCTGTCTCCTGCCACAGCATGAAGTCCTCAAAGAAAGGGTCATCTGGCAGGCTCTGCTCCCAGGGGAAGTAGCCAGTCAGCAGGCAGAAAAGCAGCACGCCAAAGGCCCAGGCATCCAAACTGGTGTCAATGGGCACCCCCTGGGTATCAGCAGTGTTGCTAAGCTCCGGGGCGGTGTAGGGGATTACGCCAGCCACCAGCTTGAGCTTGGTACCCTTGGGCCGCGTAAGCCCGAAGTCAGTCAGCTTGATGCGCCGACACTCAGGATCGAAAAGCAGCACATTCTCGGGCTTGACGTCACGGTACACGAGCCCACGGCTGTGGATGAACTCCAGTGCACTGACGAGCTGCTTGGCACACTGCTTGGCAGCCAGTTCAGGGATCCCATCCTGCATTGGGAGAGAGACAGGTGGTACAGCACACTCAGGGGACCTTGGCAGCCCTGCCAGCTGGGATCTCACCTGCATGCTCTGCACTGGGGAAGACATTTGCATTTCTGATTTTGCAAGCATGAAGCTGCTTTAATGCTGTAGACCCCAGAGAGACCCTCAGCCCATTGGCTTTAATGCCCTCCCTCCAACGCAGCCAGCCTCCACAGGGACCAAATGCTACCGTCCCAGTCCCCATAGTCTTGTAGCAGCACTCACCCGGGGTTTGATGATAGAGATGAGGTCTTTGTGCAGTGCTGGTTCATAGAGGAAGCCATAGTACTGGCTGGACTCGATGGCAATTCCAAACATGCTGATGATGGCAGGGTGGGTGGCGAGGGAGAGCGCCACGCAGTATTCATACAGGAAGGTGTGCAGCTTAGTACTGGCTTTGGGTAGCAACTTGAGAGCCATAGGAGTCCCTGGGGATGGAGTGTGGATTAGGCTCCCCTGAAGGTCACTCACACCAAGGTCAGACAGAGGGGGCACTGAGAAGCCATGGGTCCAGACACTCACAGCCACAGGGAGGTCTCTGGCCTGAAGCTTTGTGTGGACATATCCTGTGGACACCAGATCTGAGAGCAGGCACTGGTGTGGGTTTTAAGCCAGCCAGTGCATGCACAGGAGCACTAGGCAGAACAAGAGAAATTCAGGCTATGTGGGCCCATCAGTCTGATCTGGGACTACTGGGGAAGAGTAGTATCAGGGCTCTGTGGGCAGTCATAGGCCTTAATGGCCTTGGCCAGCCCCACCTAAGATGTCCATTCACACCATTCTGTCCATGGTGACTATTAAAGTTCAGACTCAGGGCTTCACTCCCTGCCTGAGCTGTATGGTGGGGAGTTCTGGTTTCCAGCTATATCACATCCATGCTGGTGCCTAGCCATGAAACCTCTCAATCCTGACTTGTGGATTGACTTCCTGGCTTGACCTTGGACCTGCATCATCACTGTATGGTGATCATCATCACACAGCCTGGTGTTCTGGGCTGCCCCCTGGTATCACCTGCTCCCTGTCTGGGTGCAATGGGATAGTCCTTGTCCTGCCAGTCTCCCTGGGAATCCCTCACTGTGCCTGGTGCCTGGTCCCAAGGAGCCACTAGCCCACCTGGTGCCCTGATGAGTGGAAAGGAGACAAGGCACAGTAGCTCATAGGAAGCAGTCAGTTCCTTACCTCTCTGCCTGTGGGTCACTAGCATCACGTGGCCATACTTGCCCCTGCCCAGCTCCCGAATAACCTCATAGTGCTCGGCCACCTCAGTGCGCACCAGACTCTGAGCTGTGATCTCCAGGAGCTCATCTAGCACGGTTGGTGCTGCTGTTCCTGCCACTGCCGCAGCTGAGCTCTCGGCCATTGCTGAGTGCTGCAGAAACACCACAGCCTGGGTCAGGAACATCACAACATGCATAGAGAAAACCAGATCAGACACACCACACAGACCATGCTGTGGCAGGGAATATTTCTGCCACTTGGAGTATGAGCACTCTCACAGCTGTGCTAGAGTTGAGCTGGTGCTTTTATGCAGTATGCCTCTGGGCAAAGCCCCTCCTCTTCATATAAAAGGTCCCTGTATTGAAGTAAACCTCCTTCAGCCCTCTAATCCTTTCTGGCCTCTAGACAGGTCTAATTGTAGTCTCTGGGGCCTCTCACTTCCAAGACCTGGATCACCTTTCTGTGTCAGCTATACTAAAGCTTGGTCTTCCAGGCCTCCTCTTATTCTAGGTGTTGCCTAACACCTTGGAGTGTTAGGCAACAAGCAAAATATTCAGAGTCCCAGAGTACCAAGTGTGACCCGGTCCTCTTGCCGTCCTTAGCCTACTGCAGCCAGACCGTGTCTCTCTGCTCAGAAATCCACCTCTACTGCTTACTGAAGAAAGTCCTTGAGGTAGCAGCCCCTTAGGTAGAGGCACAGCTAGCCCATGACAAAGAAGAGATTACTAGTCAGAGGCAGTGTGTTCCAAGCAAGCCAAAGGATCTCAGTACCTCACATGCCTGCTGACATTTCTGACCCAAAGCCACTCATCTGTGCAGCCAAGAAACTTAGGCAGGAAGGAAGCTTGGACATCAATGGCATTTTGAGCTACAGCCAGCTGCCTCAGACCCATTTCAGAGAAATGTTTTTTCAGTTCCCCCAGCCAGCTACCAGGCAGCATTTTAAGGCATCTGTGGCAGCACTCTCCCCCTGACTGCCTCCCTGTGCTCTGAACACAGGCACCCCAGGCCTGGGAACCCCTCCCAGCTTTGGAGCAAGGTCACAGAACAGTCACAGGATGGTCGAGGTCAGAAGGTACCTCTGGAGATCACCTAGTATAACCTCTCACTCAGAGGGAAGTTAACTAGAGGAGATAGCTCAAGGACTGTGTCCAGTCCAGTTCTGAATATCTCCAAGGATGGAAATTCCACAACTGCTCTGGGAAACTTGTTCCAGTGTTTGACTACCTTTATGGTAAAAAAGATTTTTCTTACGCTTAAATAGAAATTCTGTGTTTCAGGCCCACTGCCTTTTTTCCTGTCACTCAGTATCACTAAGACGACTCTGTGTCTTCTTCACAGGTTTTTCTACACATCAATAAGATGATCCCCACAAGCCTTCTCCTCTTGAGGCTAAACAAGTCCCAGCTTTTAGCCTCTCCTCATATGAGATATGCTCCTATATCTAAATCATCTTCACAGGCTGTATTTGTTCCAGTAGGCCCACATCTCTCTTCTGCTGAGGAGCCCAGAACTAGACCCACTACTCCAGATGTGGCCTCACTAGTGCTGAGTAGAGCAGAAGGATCATCTCCCTCAACATGCGGGTTACACTTTGCCTAATGCAGGCCACAATGCAACCCAAGAGCCTGAGGCTTGCAGCACTCTTGGATGTGTCTTAAACATTGTGAAGTAAGACAGAGCACTGGTGTAAAACCAGTAGCTCAGCTCTGCACCTACAAACTCAGGATCTCTTCTCATGAAACGTTCTGACTCACATGACACCTTCTAGGACCTCACATTGCTTGAAAGGAAGATGACATCCTGGGAATATGAATGGGAACAGGCAGAATGAAGCCTTTTCCCTTAGTTTTTACATTGCTCTATCTGCGGCCAGAGCTTATTACAGCCCCCACTGTTGCTAAATCTGGTCATTCTTAAGAATCCAGTAATTTAACAGAATTATTTAAACCTAGGAAAATTTGTACGGGAGACTACTTGTGAGAGTTCCCCTTTTCTTTCTTTTCTTTTCTTTTCTTTTCTTTTCTTTTCTTTTCTTTTCTTTTCTTTTCTTTTCTTTTCTTTTCTTTTCTTTTCTTTTCTTTTCTTTTCTTTTCTTTTCTTTTCTTTTCTTTTCTTTTCTTTTCTTTTCTTTTCTTTCCTTTTCTTTCCTTTCCTTTCCTTTCCTTTCCTTTCCTTTCCTTTCCTTTCCTTTCCTTTCCTTTCCTTTCCTTTCCTTTCCTTTCCTTTCCTTTCCTTTCCTTTCCTTTCCTTTCCTTTCCTTTCCTTTCCTTTCCTTTCCTTTCCTTTCCTTTCCTTTCCTTTCCTTTCCTTTCCTTTCCTTTCCTTTCCTTTCCTTTCCTTTCCTTTCCTTTCCTTTTCCCTTGTCTCCTAGACTGCATTGCTAAATCTTATCCAATTCAGAAGTACCAAGTAACTGGCCATACTTTTCTGCAAAGGCTTTGGCTTGGTGTGAGAGCCAACAGCAATCAGTTAGTACAGTCCATAGGGAGTTCAACAATGAACAAGTGTGTGCATGGGAGGGGATGAATGGAAGGCTGGGAGAAACTCACAGGGAAAGACAGTCTGGAAAGTATTTTAGAGATTTCGCTTTGATGTCCTCCTGTTTGCCGCCCAGCCAGCACAGCTTGTGAAATTCCACACAGCAATTGCAGAACCCACAAACCAACCCACTCTCCCACCAGCATTTCCAGACTGGTGTTGCCACATTTAGGTGTTGAAATGAATAGCTAAAAAAGCCTTTTAAAGAGTTCTAGCTAGAAAAATAGAGAAGAAACTTAAAATGTAATAGACCCTTGAAAGGTATGAACTTTCACTTGATATTAGATAGGCTAAAACCACACTAAATAGGGAGTGAAACAACAGGAGAGATGTCTTGTGCAGAACACTTCAGATTTATATTTGTGAAAAAAAAAAATAATCAAAGGATCTCTTCTGTAAGACAGTGTTTCTCCTGTATCAAATTCATGGTCATATACAAGTTCTTGTCAGCAAATGTTTCACAATCTTCTTGGATAACTTAATTTCTCAAACTTGAGTTAGATAAAATTTCTTCCCTTGTAGGCTGGCCACCTGTTAGTGCTATCTAACCCAAAGGTTAGAATCTTCTCACTGCATCCACTTAATGTATTACGCTATAATGATATAGTTTTCAAATATTTATTCATTCATGTGGTTTTATTTGTATTGAATTATTTATTATATGATTCATCTATACTTTTTAAAATATGATCCATTACTTTTCTCCTATTTACTGTGTGAAAATTTGCTTTTGTGAATGGGAGGATCTGCTTCTCCATATATTCTTAGTTCATTTCAGTCTATAATCTTTTGCAATTAAAAAAAAATTTTAAAAACCCTCTTCTGTCTTTCCACTCCACCTTTCAAGTGAAGTGCAATACAGGGGGCAAGGATCCTTACTTCCATGCATAGCCCCACTAGCATGGGAGGGCAGATTGTCTGGGTACAGAGTAGAGCATCAAAGTGAAATAGCTGGCTTGGAAAAATGGATAATCCAGAGGATATGGGTAGGTGTCCTGAGGGACAGTGACAATCCCATGGGTCTCATCAGGGCTCCAAATGAAGGAAGCCCCAGCTGCAGCCACTCCAGAACAGTCTGCAGGCTTTGGCCATTGCTGTCCTTGAGGAAATTGAACACAGGACACAGTCCATACTTCAGCCAAAGTTATCAAGTCTTTCTCTGAGATACCACTGCCATTAGCTAGGAAGCTATGGGAGGTCCAAATCTGAGTTACCACCGAGTAGAGTGTGCCTGAGGGCTCTGCACCTACCTCTGTTATCTTCTAGAGTGCTATTTGCCCTTTGGAGAGTTGGGGAGGAGTCCACCAGGGCCCTGGCCAGAATGCACTCATCCTTTTCAAAACTGTTCTTTCCTCCAGTACCCTTCCTGTGCTTCATCCCTGCTAGAGGTACTGTTTCCAGGCTGTCAATGTGTGAGAAACCCTAATTCGCCAACAGAGTCTCTAATTACAGCAGCAAGAATACCACATCCTTTCCACCATCAGGACATGCTTCCCAACTTCCTGAGGAGCTGAGAAGGAGCTAGCTTACAGAGGTACAGTGTCTTAGTCTAGCTAATGTTATTCTGGTTCTCCAACCAAAACAATTCGTATGTTTGGTCCAGAAAAGCACTTCATACAAATCAAGAGCCAGAGACAGTGCAATCTCTGTATAACAGAGACAGTTCTATGATGAAAGAATCACAGAGGTGTTTAGGCTGGAAAGGACCCATTAAGATCATCTAATCCAGTTCCCATGCTCAAGCAGCAGCAGCAGCTGAAGCAGGTTATCAAGGAAGATGTCCAGCCAGGTTTTTAATATCTCCAAAGATGGAGATTCCACAACCTCTCTGGGCACCCTATCATGCTGTTTGACCACCCTCACAGTAAAAATAATTTTTTTAAAGAAAATTAAAAAGGTGTTTTCTTGTGTTTAGATGGAATTCCTTGTCTTCTGATTTGTGCACGTTGCCTCTTGCCCTGTCAATGAGCACTGCTGAGAAGAGTCTGGCTCCCTTTTCATTATTCCCTCTCATGAGGTATTTATATACACTGGTACTCCTCTCTGAGCCTTCTCTTTTCCAAGATTAAGCGTTTCAGTTGTCTCACCCTCTCCTCATATCAGAGATGCTCCACTAAGAATGGTCTTGAGCATATGGCATGTAGGGTCCATTTTCTTGTCTGACCTTCTACAGAGCTTTAACCCAAACGAAATAATCAACACTTGGGGCATCTCTTACAAAAAATCATGCGGACTTGATCCAAAGACAAACTTTGGCTAACTATAAAAGCCAGTGTTAACATTCTTGCTGTTACGTATTTATACAATATCCCAATCCAAATCTACTTAACCTGCTGCTAAATTGTCTCAGCTAGACAAAATATTTTAATGCATGTTTTGTTCCTCCTGACTCTTGCAGGGTTTATATCCATTGGGGTCAGAAGTATGACCACAGCCTGTGAGAACATATTTTAAACTACTTAGATTGAGTAAAACTAGCAGAGTACAGCATGAAACTCAGGCTATGTATTTAGCCAACACTTTATTTAGATTTCACAAACCGTCTGGCACCCCGTGCTTCTGTAGTGCCCATATCAGTTAGTTTAAAAACAGATAGAATGCTTCCAGAAATTGTAGTCACATTTTGAATTTTGAATAAACACCTCCATGCACTCTGATCAAGACACGTCTCAGTCTTCTTACTGGTTAAATGCCTTCAAGCAACCTTCTGTTCAATTCTCAAACCAAGACCTTCTGTCCAGCTCTCAGATCCGTTTTATGGCTCTTTTCTGAAGCCTCACCATTTTTTCTGGCCCCCATGTTAAAACACTGACTGCTCCCGGGGAGAATGCCTCTTGTGGCACCTTCAGCTAGAAATATCCTCTCCCTCATACTATGGCCCCAAGATCTCTTTCTGCTGGAACGTCACCCTGAGAGGCTGCACTACCTTATACATCTATTATAACTCCAGAGCTTTTCCAAATTAGTAGGTTTTTGGGAGAAAAACTCCACTTCCTCTTCACATCTCTTTCTGGGTGTTGCCTGCCTTGTTTCCACCACCTTTAATAAAGCACATTTTGCTTGAATAGGCTTCATATATTAAGTAATTCTGATCACTTCATGTCTCTATTTTTATCAAACTACCACATTCATTTCTGTCTAGGGGCTGTGTAAGGACTCTCCGTGCGGGGTTTTCCCACCAACCTCCAAACGATTAGTGGGAGTTTGGAGCAGTTCTCAGCCCAGTATTGGTTCCTACAGCACCTTCCAGAAACATCCAATTCACTGACCATTCCCTGAAAGCTATCCGTACAAATTCATCCTAAAATTCGTCAAATCAATAAGGCACATATTTTTAATGGAATGAAATATAAGCCCAGTATAGTGGGAATTATCATGGCTTACTGGTGTCCTCACCCCACCCAATTAATTTTGTTAAATCCTGACTCCGTTATAATACTTTTATGTTTGTCAATGATTTAGAAAAAAGCACTGAAATAATCCAGAAAATGTTTGCAAATGACACAAAGTGGGTTTGGGTAGTTAATGGATTGCTTGACAAAACTAATGCACACATATACACAAGCGTTTCAAATGACCGGTGAAGTCAGGAGTTTAGTCTGGCATTGAGTGACAGAAAAAAAAAAAAAAAAAAAAAAAGGAAATGTCACATTAATCAGATAAATCTAAGTTCTTCACACTGCTTTGCAGATAAAGTGGGCACTGTGTAAACCCAGAAATACATAGATCTGGTATAGCCTCACTTCCTTTGCAGACCTTAATGTGTAGGATGATAGAGAATTGTACTAGAAATAATCTACAGTGATACAGATACACATTTTAATGATGCAAATATAAGTCTAAGAGAGTAACCGTGCAAGGATTATTGAAGTTGCAGATTTCACTTTTTTCATTCACTCTGCTGAAGACAATGCCTAAAAAGACATAGGAAACAGCAGTAGTGAGAGACAAACTAGCCTTTTCTAGATACTAGATTAAGAAAATAAGATTCACTGTAAATAAAAATATATAGTCATTCAGCTTTTCATAGGCTAAGATAGATCATAACAAAGGAAGAGATCTGTTCTAAGACGATGTGCCTCTTACAGTGAACTCCAGTTTCTGCAGAGGTTCCTACACACAGATGTCCTGAGAGAGTCTGAAACTTAATCTCTGAAAATCAGCTGAGTTAGGAAAGCTGTATTTCTGAAGAGTTGACCACCTGCTAATGACTTCTGCACTAGAACTGAGAAGACTGTGCACCCCTGGATTTTGTATTTTTATTAGAAACACATTTGTTCCATTTGCCCTGCTTTGCATTACTATTTATCTACTTTTTAATGGGATTTCTTTGAATGTTAAAAATCTACTAATGCGAAAGCCTCATTTCTTTAGGGTAAATTTCCTGAACTCTTTTGGAGGCCAGATGATGGGTCAATATAATTAGCTATTGGATATTTTCTATGGGTCAATATAATTAGCTATTGGATATTTTCTATCTTTTCAATTGTACTGGTTCAGCAGTCTAACACTAGTGTCCACATTTTGACAGAAAAAGGACCAGAGGAGAATGACAACAGAGTTGACAATTACAGGGGCAACTTTCCAGGGGAGCAGTCTTTTAGCTTATCAGATAGCGAAGAAGTGACTCTATCATCTGTATGTACATTTGTGGGTACTAGAAATTCACTAAAGAGGCCCTGCCAATTAAGTAAAAGCATTATAATAAAGCCCAATAGCTGAAGCTGAAATGAGGGAGACCTCAGTTGTCACGCAGATTTTGTGAAGAAGGATATTTGCCCCTGAAAATCTCATCAAACAGTACCGAGGAACATCCCTCCACCTCTGGGACTTTTATCTGAAGAATGGCACTTCTTTTTTTTCCCCTAGGAGGTCCACTCCAGTGCAAACCACATTTAATACAGGCAAGAGATCAGAACAGATTACTGCAGTGGTTGATTCTGGCCTTATGACTTATAGATTTATAAGCTTCTTTCTAAAACTGGTCAGCAGGCTAGTTCTTAATCTCGCTGCGGCAAACTGCATGACTGTCCCCCTTACCACAACTGCGTATTGCTCTTCTCAAGCAGAAAGACCTAGCAGCCTCCCCAGAAAGAGCCCCGTAAACCTCTCTCCAACAAGGAGTATAACTCAGTCCCTGCACAGCAGCCTCCTTGGACAGAATTCGGCAGCAATTTCACTGGGACCGAGCCACTTCACACCCTCCTCGCAACCAACCAGCCGATACTGTGGCAACATCCCACCAGACACAACTGGACACAAAGCACCCTTTTGAGGCAGAGCCACCTAATGAGCTCACCATCAACCAGATGTGGGAAATGAGTGCACTCCAATTGTGCTAGCGTGCTGTGCCAAAGTCTACAAAACTGGTTTGTGATGGGTGGGTGCCCTTTTACGTACCTGTCCATTCTCCTTCATCCTGCCACAGCTGTAACTTCACTTCCCACACTCCTTCCCCGTCAGTACTAAGCCTCTCACCTTCACCAGCAGCGCAGTGTGGACAGACGGCCGTGGGCTGCCTCGCTTCCCTCGCTGCCGCCTCTGGGCTGGGTCCAGCCTGCGCTGAGCAGCCGGAGGGAGCTGCCAGGCATTACGGGGCTAAGCGTGACGCTCCGCCCCTTCCCCATGTCTTTGGTCCTGGGGGCACACTGCCTCCCTGCTGAAGGTGACCTCTGGGAGGGAAGAAAAGAGGGGAAACGGGGGCAGGAAGGGGGCTATCCATCTGCCCCGTTTATGGAAGGGGAGGTGTTGCAGGGATCGGGGTGGGGTGATTGTTTCTGCTCTAGCCATACCATTGTAAGCCCCAGGGACCCTTCAGCAAATCCACGCTTTTCAGCCCTTCCCTCTAGCTTGGGTTCTTGTTACAGCTGAGGGAGCAAAGCCGCTCCCTGGGCTGGTGCATGGTCATTGCTCTGGGGCTGTGCCAAGCAAGAGTACATCTCTTATGGCAGGGCTCAGAACAACCGTGGGCTGCCAGTGCTTTGCTCTTGGCCACCAAAGGGGCCAAAGACATGCCAGTCACAACTGCCTGCATCAGAGACCAGGCACAAACCATAACTGGGTCAAGGCCCTTCATGGGGCCCGATGGGCCAGACTCCTTACACACACCACTACTACAGGCCACTACGGAAAAGCTGAAATTATTAATGGTAGTTACAACGACTTGCAGGCTTTTCACCTACTCTCAGTACCTCCATCCAGACTGTATTCCTGTGCCAAAGCCCTCTTTCTTCCACTGGAGTGTGGAGAGGAAAGCAGCTCCTGGGGACATAGACACCATGCAGGTCCTAGATCCTGTCTCTGAAGCACTTTTTTTTTCCCTCAAGATGGATCAATTTGTGAATCTGAAGCAGTGATGCATGTAGCTGTGACACAGGAGTGTCACAGCATGAGTCTCCCTGTTCCCTAGAGCTGGGGCCATGCAGGGAACCTGTAAGGCTTAAGCTGCCCTGATCAGCCTCTGTGATCCCTCTGAGAGCACAGTATGGTGAGGAAGGCTGAGAGAGGACAGAGGTGGAAGAGAGTCTAACAGAAGAGAGCAGAGCAGCCCCCATAACCATAGGTGTTCTGGGTGTCCAACACAGGACTGAACCTTCTTGCCTGATCTTTGAAGGGAGGATAATTACGCCAAGGACTTGGCACTCAGTGCTCTGCCCCACATACAGGCAATAAGATGAGATGCACTGGACTGCTGTCACAGACCTGTGAAGAGCTAGTCTGCTGCCAGTCAGAGATGGTATGAATCAGAGGGCAAAAGGAGTGTCACAGTTAGACTCCCAGCTGTCCCTGTGCTCCTGGATAAGAGGTGGGGAGTGAGATTGTGGTGCTGATGACCTAATGGTTTTGTGCCATTCATGGCTGCTCCTTCACACTTGAAGGATGCTCCAGTGATTGTGAAAGGCTTTCAATGTGCAAAGTCCCTACAAGCAGGAACATTACAGCTGGGAGCGGCGCGAGTCTTATAGGAGAAACCTATCCAATATCCAAGAATTCTGCACTGGAATAAATGGTGTAGTGTAACTGCAGCTCTCCAGGAACATGGCCACTGTATTATCTAGTCTTCTGGAGGACAAAACGGGTGAGACTGTTGCTTCTACTTGAGACACAAGTCAGAAGCCGAATTGAGAAGTGTCCCTGGAGACTTACTTGAAGTCACAGTTACAAGGCAATGCTGGGAAAGGAGCCCACGTTCCCTGACTCACCAGTACCTCTCTCCTCCACTCCAGTCACTAACTCAAACCTGCTTCAATATCTAGGAATAAAATACAGTAGTCTTCCTGATTTTCCAGCTAGTTTTTTAAGAGACAGATTCCCTATGTTTTCCATTCCTACGTTTCAGGACCTCTGAAATTTAAAAGATACAGTTATCTCACCCATGCTACACATTTTGTCCTGCTGGCAACCAAGATATTGTTCAAGATGGGTCTGGAAAGATAGTGTAATCAAGATCACCTTTGTCTTTCAGAAAGTTGGTCCCAGTCTGTGGACTTGAGGATACACTGTCTCCAGCTGTGCAGAACAATTTTCCTTCAGCGTCATGAGCAGACCCACAAAGAATCTTTCAATTGTTCAAGGTCTGTTGTGGATCTCTACACATACTTCAAGCAAAATCTGTAGGCAACCATTGGAGGTTAATGGAAGGGGAAAAGTGGAAGAGGGGTGGAATTACAAGTGGGTATTAATGGCAGTTCTGTTCAGATTGCCTAATGTTGTCCATTGCAATGACTCCTTTCAGAGGCACCAACAGCATCTAGGGTGATGGAACTTTTGATGCCATTTGAACGCCAGAGAAAAATTTTGGTGGTATGGAGGCTTATCAGCAGGGGTATCTGTAAGAGAAAGCTTCTGAAATACCTACATCATCAAGCTCCTTTATCAAGACCTAAAATGGCACTGCTCTTTTAATATTGTAGTCTATGGCAATACTCAGTTTGTCTACATATATCTTCAAACTTACCATAAGTATTTACCCAGAACATCACTGATGGTAGCTTTTTAGAGCAGTTACAATCCCTTCATTTCCAGCACTCAGTTTTGCTCAGTCCTTTTCAGAACCAGTTTTGTGCCTGATGCTGGGGTGGGAATAGCTCTTTGACTTTCCCCATTGCCTTTCTACTTCTTCTATTAATTCTGTGAGTTTCCTCCCTCCAGCCTCAGCAGCAGGCAAGCAGGCCAATCTGCAGGGTGCTAGAGGGTAGGGGCTGCCTCCTGGGCAGATAGCTATGGCTCTAAGCTCTTCTCAGCACAAGCAGGGTTCTCCGAGGACTTCACCAGCTGTGCAGACCATTTGTGCTCTGAGGTCATTCAGAGCTACCCCATCGCTGAGGAATCTGCTGGCTGCTTTCCTGACAGTGCCATACAATGTCCCACCTTGCCTGCCAGCTAACACAACATGCTCATGCTGAACCCAGGCCCTGCTCCCCAGAGATGCTTCCCAACCACGCTCCCCAGCTCCAGCAAAGCCCCTCACACCCGAAACCTCTTGTTACCCACTGGCCACCATATCTGTTTCAAAACACCCTACCAAGTCCCACTCCACCCTACTCACTGCACACTACTGTTGGGTGCACTGGATGCAGAATGGTTGCAAGAGGCAGCGCTAATCCACTGGGATCCGTGAGCACTGGTTCCAGTGCCTCAGAGCAATGCCGGGGCAGTGCTTTTTCACAAGGATGGGGACACACAATAGCTGTATTTTTATCCTTTCCCATTGCAGTCTCTCCCAGTCTGCCCTCCAGGGCTTAAAGCAATATACAGTGTACAGTATCCAGGATGCACATCAGCCTTCTCCCTGAGACTTAATAACTTATTTGCCACCACAGGTACAGCTAGGGACTGTCCGTTGGACAGCTCAGCTTGTAACACACACTCTGGCCTGAGACAGTGCCATTGCAGGAGGCTGAGTTGGATGGGGCTCTGAATGATGTGGAAGCAGAGCCTAGGGAGGGGAGTGCTGTGGCGGGCTTTGCAGGAGAAAAGTGGGACTTGGGTGATGGGGCAGAGAAAACATGTTCTGCTGGGAAAGCTTCTGTCAGGGCAGAGAGAGGGACCAGCTTCCCTAAATGACAGGGAGCCAGGAGACAAGGGAGATAACAAGGTTGGCAGGGCAAGGACTCTCCAGCCAAGGCTTGTCCCACAGTTTCCCACAAGGTGAGAGCAGAAAAGGCTCAGGGATAGACTCAGGGTCAGCTAAGAGTCAAGATCATCAGGTAAGCTTTTGATGAAGCAGATCCAAGGTCCAGCTGAGAAGTTGTTTTGTATGTCAGGGTCAGTCCCAGCAGTGGTAGCCAGTACCAGACACAGTTCAGTGATTGCCAGGCAGGTCTGAGGTCAAGCTGGGAAGTCAGTCCATGTGCCAGAGTCCAGACAAACAGCATCTATGGGCAGAAACAGACATGAAAGAGGTGGAGACAAACCATAATACAGCTCAGGCAGGGAATAAAAGACCAGGGCTGAGCTGAAATGGGTCTCCTGCTCCCATGGACAAAGGTTGAAGATAGAGGCTCAGGTGAGGTTGGTCAGGGCCACCAAGACCTATCAATACCCTTGGGGCAAGGCAAAATGTTGTCTCCTGCCTAACTCTCAACTTTTCAGCAGTTTCATGTGTGCTTCTAGCAAGAGGCTGGAAGGCAAAGGATGCTCCCACTCCCTGAGGAAGGCTGATCCCTCCTGTGCTACCTCACCTTATTTCTACAGCTTTGTCTTCACAGGGCAGCAGGCCAGCGCCCTGCAAAGCATCTTCCACCAACCAGCCCCTAGGGACCACTGCTGCTGGACCCCCCCAGCATCAGGGTCTCATCTAACGTCAAGTCACTGTACAGGCCTCTCCTGGGACTGTCCACAAATTTGGGAGGGAGGGATATGTCCCCCACGGGGTGTCAGCAGTATGTCCCTGCTTTCTGACAGGTCTGGGTGGCCGGGGGACTGGGAGCACTCATGGGTGCACAGTTGGTGCACACAGGTCAGCTGAGCTCTGGCACTGGCCAGGGGCATCGCAGCATCACAGTGCCAGGAGGCCCCTCTCAAGGCCAGTTTGTGCTTCCCAGCACTCACCCCAGGGCTGCTTCAGCCAAGGTCATTCCTGGATAAAAGTTTTGACGTATTTTCTCTGCAAGACATCCAGTGACATAGAGTCCCTGCTGCCTGCAAAACTGCCTTCTTCTCTAAAGAAAAAATGACAGAGGAGAGAGGCTGTAATAGCTATAATAAATAGGTATAATAAAATCTTGAGGGGGATATATAAGATGAAAATAAATTACTGCTCACCGTCTCTTCAAAAGACAAAACACAAGAACTAGAGGCAGGTCCAAAACAAACACATGGCTTCTTCATGCAGGACGCCTTCAGCCATGGACACCTTGCCTCAGGAGAGTGTGGATAATAAATGTTTATGTGGTTTCATAAAATAACTGGATGGAGACACTGCAGAGGAAAAGCACAATTAAATACAAAGATTCAAAACCTGTCTCAGACTGCTGGAGACTAGGACAATATTTGGGGTATTTACTGCATACTTCCTTGCTCTTATATCTTCCACAGGGAATTTGCCACCAGACAATCTCACAACCAGGATATAGCATTAAACTGTTTTATTCTGATCTGGTTCAGCTGTTCTCATTCATTCCACTAATGAAATGCTCTGGTGGCAGAGGTGTGCTGCCGCACCCATTGGGCAAAGCTAGCAAGGCAAGAAGCTCCACAGCCCTGCGCTGCAACCACTTCTCCCAACACAGCCCCATACCTGCTGTTTAAATAGCTGGCTAGTGGCTGTCTGTCTTGGGCTAGCTTGTCACCTTTACAGTCTCTCCCTGTCAGGGCGACAGGTCATGGAGGTAAAATGGGAGGGAGTTTGTCTTGTGGGTGGAACAGAGACCTCACAGGACAGAGGATGTCCAGAGAAGGACTGGATGCCAGCCTTAAGCAGCAGTGTCCTTGATTATTTGTCCTTTCTCTTCAAGGGCCACCTGTGAAGTCCTCTGTCTATGGGATGCTATCAGAGGAGCTGGCAGAGAGACAGCCTTTTAGAAAACTCTTACTTGGTAACTGAGGGAAGCTCTCAGCTTCATGTTGCAGAATTTTCTGAAAGACAGATCTGCATTCATTTATCAAACCACCTTCAAGATTTTATAAATCTCTCATAACTTCCCTCCACCTTCCTGTCTCCAAACTGAAGAGCTGCAGCCTTTTCCGTAGTACCTCATAAAGCAACTATTCCATCCCTTTGCTATAGTTGCCCTTCTGATACAGGGAAATGATCACCTGCAACTTATTTACTTATAGCAACTTATAATGATTTCTGAATATTGCTTAATAATCATGCTTGCTCAGACTGCTCTGTGGAAACTTACCAAGGACTCCAGTGTTCATCAAAAAAAAGCAGTTTTCTGTGGAAATTTACCAAGAACTACAATGTTCAGCAAAAATAAGAGACATGTCCTTGGAAAGCAGATGTGTTCTAACAAGTTGAGTCTCTGTAGACTGCAGATTAGCCATAGATGGTCAGTGGAAACTAATATGCTAGTGCTTTTAGATAAGATAGAGGGGGTAAACCAGCTGGAACCACTCTTGTTGTTCAAGAAATTGGCCAAGAGAATCTGCACATGTTCCAGGGAAAAGTACAAGTTGAAGAAGAATGTGAGCCTTCCTCCCAAAGACCCCCGAAGACGACCACCAACGGCAATGTGCAGGCACAAAGAGAACATAAACTGCTGACACCAGCCTTTTGAACTAACCCAGCCCTACTTATGCATATGTATATTTTTATTATGTAATCCAATGAATATGTATAGCCACACCCTATAATTTTATGGTAAAATATGCTGTTGGTGTGCAAGCTTTGTGGCGAGATCCCCTTGCACCCTGGTGCCAGAGTAAACATACCTGCTTTATAACTCTCTCCAAGTTACAGAGTCTGTTTCCATAAATCACTTCGCTGTGCCTTCTCTAACTCCACCATGTCTTTCTTGAAATACAGAGACCAGAACTGCCACCACTGCTCAAGATCAGGATGCATGGAGGTCTTATATACTGCTAAAATGGTACCCTCTTTCTAATTCTAAATACTTTTGCCAGAGATGCCCAACATTTATTTTGGCTGCAGATGCATAAGCCCATTTATAGGGTAACAAATGACAAGTCCAGAATCTCCTTCCTAATCTGCAACTGCAGTCTGAGCTCTGAGTTCAGCATCATGTAGGAATGAGCTAGATTGTTTTCCTGAAAAATATTACCTTACATGTATCTACATTGAAGTTCATCTGACACTTCTCTGCCCAACCACTTTGTTTTGTGGGATCCTTCTGAACTTCCTTGCCATCAGAACAGCATTTGACCACCCAAGAAAAGTCAGAATCATCCTCAGATTTCACAGTTCAGTCACTTCTCCAGGTCATCCATGAAGATGCTGAATAAAACTAGTCCCAGGAGCAATCCCTGGGCTATCCTTTGAGGAGAGCCTCATTGCTCTCTACAGCTTCCTTAGGAGGAGAAGAGGAGAGGGAGGTGCTGAGCTCTTCTCCCTGGGATCCACTGATGGGATACATGGCAATGGTTCAAAGCTGTGCCAGAGCAGGTTTAGACCAGACATTAGGATGCATTTTTTTACCGAGATGGTGTTCAAACACTAGAACAGCTTCCTAGAGAGGTGGTCAGTGACCCCCAATGGTGTCAGTGTTTAAGAAGCATTTGGACAATGCCCTTAACAACATGCTTTAACTTTGGTCAACCCTAAACTGGTCAGGCAGTTGGACTAGATGATCATTGTAGGTCTCTTCCAGCTGAAATATTCTATTCTATTCTATTCTTTTCTATTCTATTCCATTCCATTCCATTCCATTCCATCCTCACTGCTTATTCTTCTGCACCCTGAGAAGTGTCCCATGCACCCTACCCTTTTCTTCTTGTCCTTTACTCAGCTTTCATTCCATAAAAGGAGCTTTCCTCCAACCCTGTATCAACTTAATTCCTTCAATAACTTCTGGTGAGGAACCTCTCAATGGCTTTTTGGAAGACCAAATATGTTAAGTCTCCTGGTTCCCTCTCCTGTACTTACTGAGACCCTCACAGGACCCAGCATGGCAATGACACAGGATTTCTCTTTACAGAATTCACACCGACTCAACAGACTGTTGTTCACATACTCATCAGTCTTACTTTTTAATATAGAAACCACTCTCTTACCACACATAGAAGACAGACTTACTGGTTGTTTTTTATAGCATGGGGGTTACACTGGCAGCAGTGCTCTGGAACAGAGACATTAATGACAGGTTATACAGCTTGGCCAGAAGTTTGCAGTTCCCCATTTGAATTTCTTCAGGACTTGCAGGCAAATGTTATGCACTCCTAGTGACTTATTAACATTCAAAGTATCTGCCTGGTCTTACTTCAAACTAAGCTGTTTCCTCTGACCAATCTACTGCAAATACAGCATGAGGAGAGGAAATCTCCCCACAAAACAAGGCACGCCTCTCCTGGAAGGTGGAAGAATCAACTGTATCCCAAGGCTTCTCTCCAGACAGACGTAAAAGAAAGGAGTTTTAAAGCTTCCTGAACTCACTGAAAGAAAGATTGGAGGTCTGATGTCTTGGCCATATCCATCACTCGAGATGAATTCTTTTGACTTTCCCAGAAGCATGGCTGCCAGCATGGCTGTTGCTGCATCTGCAAAGTGATACTAATGAAGGGCAGATGCAAGAAATCAAGATGGGTGCAGAAAAATATAACATGTGGAAACTGGACCCAAGTGACACTAGGGGGTGATACTAACATAAGGACAAGTACATTCATTGTATAGATTCATTTAGCTGCTCTGAAATTCAGTTCCATAGAAATGATCTGTTACATCTAAGACCTTCAAGCCTTCATTTTTCTTAACTGGAGACCTTCCAGAGTCTGAGCTCTACAGCTTTCATGGTTGCTGTGGTCCAATGATCCATTCCTGGTATAAAATGACATTAAGTTAATACCTAGATATATGGATGGCTGAGGACCTGGGACAAAAACGAATAGGGTGCAGACATGCAAATATGCAAGCAGAATCAAAAGAGGTAGAAAAATCTCCTTAAACATCTCCTGAGATGTTATTGGATGGATATGCATGGTGGGGGTAGGGATTTCACCTTCAACATCCCTGCTACCACAATTCTTCTCTGCAGAAAAACGAGGTAGGACAATTGTGGCTGCCTTGAGGCAGACCCTGATCCCTGCTAGCCTGGGTTTACCTTCATGACATCCTGCCATGTAGGAGCTGTAGGACCTGTCTACTGCTGTGGTCTCTGGATATATTTCAGTTTGCATAGCTCATCCAGGGAACTGCCCTCTGAGGGATGATCTACAGGCATGACACAAGCTATAGGATGCCTAGTTGTGCTCCATCCCTAGGGGAGCTCAGATACAGATTAAGTCTTCCAGAGAGGATATTTCATCAGACTGTGATCACATGAAAACAGGCTTCACTCATGGGAGGTTCAGAGTTCTCTCTCATCAGAGAGTCAGAGAGAGCTGCTGGTGCAGAGATGTTAGCAGGGATTGTTCCAGACATGAAAGGAACTGGTCCTCCGGACTGACCCTAATCTACCTTGCCTTTATACCCTGTCATAGCTGGTGGCCCCACCAGTTTCCAGCAACCTCATATACATGGTATAACATTCCCACACTTTGTGGAGAGGCCTTTCTCTCCTAATCCTCAGTTTTGAATCACTGAGGGATACGTCCAGGATAAACACGTTCGTCCTATTGTGTCATAAAACATTCAAGTTGTCATCTTGTTCATGTTACCATGTAATGGAAAGTTCTCTCTAATGATTTTTCCTTACCGGGGAGCTCAGATATTAAGATTATCTTTTCAAAGAAGTAGTCTGTAGTTTTGGCTCCTTGCATTGGACAGCCCAAGACTAAGCATCAAAGCTGCCAGCAAGTCACAGTGCATACTAGACGCAAAGACAGCAAACAATGCTCCGCATTTCTCAGATTCAGCCCTTGGTGGTTCCTAGCTGGTCCCCAAAACTCTGCTTGTAGTTAGAGATCTGAACATCAGAGATGTCATGTGAATCAGTAACATATTACTATTTCTGACATGTGGCAGTGCAAACAGAAAGCTGTGGAAGGACGTACTGAACAGGTTTGGAAAACTCCTGAGTAGGCTTGGCCAGTAGGAGTGGACATACCAAGATGATAAACCAAAATGCATTATCCAACCCGTGAAAAACAGGAAACAGAAAAAGAGTTTTGGTCTTGAGTAACATCTTGTTCTTTTGTACCTCCATCAGTTCATAGTAACTCCACCAACTGCAACAGAATTGTTCCTATTTGCAGCACATTTTGACTCAAATAACACTTATATTCCAACGGAGATAAATTCAGAATTATTCCAACAAAATTATGTGTAGTATGAACAGAAACTGGGCCTAGAATAATAATTAAAAAACCCCAACCAACACGAAAGAGTAAGAACTTGAATCCAAGGATCATTTTTAAAAATTATTATTTTATTACTTGGACACATCTAAAAACTTTTACATTTTTGTTAAATGGGGGGCACCAGGGGTGTCCACAGACTTTATAAAACCACAAATGCCAGTAATTTCTGGATGAACCTGGAGTACCCAAAGTGACTGTGTATCATTGTCCAACAGTCTAGATTCCTGAGATAAGTGACACTGCTGCTCTTTACCATTGTGCATGTTTAGTTCAGTACCTGCTCACTTCAGCTGAAAAATCTCGTGGCACAGCTGAGCTAGCAGAGATCACATGCCCGCACTACAAGAAGCTGGTCTTCCCATGTGGGCACATCTATATAGGTTCACTTAAGTCATCAATATCAGCATCAGTATTTTGCTCCGATGAAATTCAAAGTGCTTTTCTCCACAGTCACTGACCCAGACTCATGAACGTGGCCAGCTGTCAGTAATAAAACCAGGAGAATAAATAGATATTTTTCTCCACTAGGAAAGACGCAGATCAAAGTATCTTCCATATTGGCCACGTAAACTCCTTAAAAACTATCCATCTCTTGGGGTCCCTGCACTATACTGTGCTATTCCTTCAGAGAAGGAAATGGCAGATCATTTGCGATGATCTGGCTGGAGCATGAATTAGGTGCCTCTGTGCAATGTTGCCCAGTGGCTCTCAGCCACAGCTTGGAAAGCTGAAAGCTCTCCAGCTAATGCATTATTTTCTTCCAGTGATCTCATGTTTAAAGCATCATTTCCTTAGTCCTAGGCTCTCCCACAGGGTCAGTAAATTCCACATTCAAAGAAGATTTTAATTCCTTGGTGAGTGACAAATTGGAATGGCAATTTGAGCCCTAATCCCACTCTTAAGTGGTGAATGGAGCATTTCATCATTAGTACATCAGACAGATGATATCAAAGATATCATGGGAATAGCAAACACCAGCAATCTGAGCCAGATGGAAAATTATAATTCTTGGGATGGTCCCCTCTCCACACCATCAGCCTGTAGGGATCTTTGCTGAACCCTCCCTACCTCCCTCCTACTGGTATAGCATGAAACAGTAAAGGCATCTTTCTCTTCCAGCTCTTTTCCTTCCTTCAGACTCACCATTCCCCAATCTGCCTGGGGAAAAAAAGGAATTAATATTTAAAACTTGTTCCACTTTATGCGTTGCTGTTTTATTTCCTTCTCCTTTGAATTGCTTTCTAGCTCCTCATCTTTCTGCTGAAATATCCTGACATGTTCCTTTTCAAACACTTTGCATGTACCACTTGACTTCAGCCCAGCAGAATAAGTACATTTGGAAAGGCAGTGAAATTAGGACTCAGCAAGAGAAGGGGGTGGGTGGGGTGAGATCCCAGAAAAATCCCCAATGACCATTTTTCCCCAAGATGCTTTTGTCCTACTAAGGATTAACTTCCATCATCCCATAAACTTCACTTTATGCTTCCTGCCATTATCCTGGGTTCAGCAATTTCTGGGAATTTAACTTTGCACTTTGGCACAAGATCTACAAATCACCCAGCAACAGCCACGAAGCAACACAGGACCACCTGTCTCTTACAGTGCCATTGCTCACAGCGTGATGGAGAAAGGCTTAGTGACAGTGAGGCGTATTTATCTCAGATCTCTAGGGCATCTGGAAATAGAAATGTCCCCTGCCTTGCCTCTACAGTGCTGACTCACTGCCTCTCCTTTGAAGCAGATCTCCCTTTATCTCTCTCCACAGAGAGAGTGTACCTCCACTTAGGACTGCTGTCTTTTTGCTCCTCTCCAACCAAGGTACCTCTGCTAATGTTATCTATGGTTCATCCAGGGTTGATTCTTGTCCCATTAAGTCAGAGTGATGGGGAGAAGGCATGGGATACCCATGACTTTCAGGAAACACCATCACTGACAGTATCTTTCCCCACGCAGACATCCCACTTCTGCACGTCCTGCCTTACCACCTCCTACGCCTTTGACTTGCCTATTTGTTTTTTCATATCTCTGTCCTCACAGAAAGACAAGACATTCACAGATCCTTGGCAAGCAAAAAAAAATCTGCACTGGTAAGATGTACGTGGACTAGTAAAGGTTATCTTCAAGGGTCAGCCCCAGATCTCTTCTTCTCTTGTTCACAGTCTCTTTTCCTTCTCTTTGAGGTCCTTGAATTCCTTAATTTTCCCACAACTCTGATTTTTAGCAACCAGTACCACTCTCTGCTCTCTTCAGTGCCCATCTCCCACACCTTTCCTTTTCACAGCCAACCATATGCTCCCTCTTCATCCCACCTGGTAACTCTTCACTCTTGGCCTGTTCCAGTTTCATCAAAGACTCTTTGTGCCTCCCTCTTTCCTGCTCTACAGGAAAGACCCTAAAGTTGTGCCATTTCTTCCTGTTCTGTGGTCTCTGCTGCTCTGCTTGTAGTCACTTGCCATAGGTGGGTGCTTGCAGATATTTAGTCTGCAAAATGTGAGAAAAATGTGAGAGTGGGATGTTATACAGACTGATATTTAAGGCTGGGCCTCAGGATTATGTGCAGTCTAGCTGTGTTGCCAGCCACTGCAGAACAAGCCCAGTCCCACTTGGAAGGCCTTTGGCTATGAATAATGATTTCAAGCTGACATAACCTGCTAAGACTGTTTAAACAAAGTACCCTTCTGACAAAGCTATGCAGCTTTAGCCTGGCTCAGGCTGCGAGTGGAACAAGTTCATGGCTGCTTGCAACAGCCTTGACAATGCCAAACACAACAGTGTTGCCCTCTGCCTTGGTGTTATGCATAAGGATGCATCAGGAATACACCTGAGCAGGAGGTGAGCTCTGCTTTGCCTTACCCTGTGGAGCCATAAGTTGATTTACCCTATAGTGGGTAACAGACACAAGTGAGCCTGCCCCTTTAATTTTGCCCCAGGTTATCTCTGTGTTTCTGAGAAAGAAAAAATCTGAGCAAAGTCAGAGTTAAACCAGATGGGTTAGCAAAACAAGGAAAAGCTGGGACAATAACAAGTGCTCATTCTATTCAAAACATCTGAAGGGATCACCTTACCTTGCTCTGCCCACCTACCCCAAGCTGCTAGCTGCTGCACACAGCTACTCGCAGCAACAGTCCTACTGACAGGGAGAGTTTTCACAGCTCACTGCTCTCTAAAGCAACATCAGAGAGCACTACAAAGTAGAGTGTTTGCAAATACATAGAACAACACGCAAACTATCCCCTCCCCTTGCATCTCCTGCCTGCAAACACCAGTGCCTAAAAATGACCTTCAGCTTTTTGCTCAGCAGAGTCAGAGGAAGTAATAATGTTTTGTCTTTACTGAAGGACATGGGGGTTTTACTTGTGGTTAGCCACCCATCTGAGGTACCTTGGCAACTTTCTTGATTTTCTAAGGATTCTGGAAAAAAAGAAAGAACCTTAAAGAAATTTTTGACAATCTCTAAACTCAACACCTGGAAGAAAAACTAAAGAACTGTTTAATAGAGCAGCTGGAATAATTTGCAATCCCCTTAACAAATAACATTACCATAGCTTTGCTGCAGTCCATGGCAAACTACCAGCCCAGATGCAAAATTTCCTCACCAGCTCTTAATATAGCAGTGGCAGGAAGGGAAGGAAAGAAAACAGGTGCCACCATCTGCTCCAAGAGTCTGAAAGGGAAACTTTGTTTTGGAGCTTTATTAGCCCATTCCACTCCTTGCTTTCTGAAATTCAGCATTCTGTTATTTGTTGGACTTTGATATGCTTCAGTGCCAAAGATGAGAAACAGGCAAATAAGTAAAATGTGCTGAGGGAGGGAGGTTTCTGAAGGCATGAAGAGGAGGTAGGCACCAAATTCCCATCACTCTTCCCATGGGAGCTTTGCAACAAAGTACTCTTTGTGGATCTACCTTTAATTTTATGTATCATCTTAAATTAAATTAAGATGGATTGTTTTGTGTCCCTTTGACAAACCTACCTACCTGAGAAATGGTCCCCTCACTACACCTTTCTAGAAGCTAGGCTACCACTCATTGCCTGCACCTTGAAGTGTCATTAGTTAAAGGTATGAAGTCCAGTTTGATTAAAACCTCACCTACCGTGAGGTAGGCTGCAGTTTAACTACAGTCCTAAATAACAATCTTAGTATGCCTGTGGATGTGGCCAAAATGAGTTACAACAAGACCCTCAGGTGGACTGAAGCTGAATCTATGGATGTAGTCACCTCTACCATGTCTTCCATCAATTCCTCAAGTTCCATCAAGTTCAACTTTTAATCGGTGCTCTAGCCCTAAAGCCTCACTAATCCAGCATAGCAATCATTCAGCTTCCTCCCTAGGGCCTGCTCTGGAGAAGGCAAAGACAAAAAACCCTTCCAAGACCTAGCAACACAGTTCCTTGGAGCCAGAGGTTGCAGCTGAGGAAGGAGAACTGGTCCTTACACTAGTACAGATGGTGCTGTGCAGAGGGACATACTTTTAAAGCAAGTGCACAGTCTTTTATAATATACCATAAAGTATAGATGCCATCATGCCTGTAGGCCAGAAAATATTCGATTTTTTTTTTATACTGAGTGCACATTATGGGAATACTTGGCACTGCTATGTGTGCATGTGCATGTACAGGGCAGGGGGGGGGAATGCTTTTCTTTGTCCTTGCTGACTGTGACCTGTATACTGAAAGCCCATTCCTGTTTGGAGTTAAGGAGTCAAAAAACTGAGAAAAATTATTAAGGTAAAACAGTGACTGTCTCGTTTAGACACCACAGTAAAACAAACAAACAAACAAACAAACAAAACCAAGCAACCAATAGACGCATAAATGCTAACTTGACAGAGAGGAATGCAGAAAATGGAGTAGAGTTGAAGAGTCATCTTGTTGCTATAAAGATTAAACCAAAATTGTTGCCATAAAGGTTAAACTGAAAACCCATAAAAGAGCTCCCACTCAGTGTGTAAAAAAAAGCAAGCAAATGAAGAAGCACTAGAAGTTAAGTCTGTGTAGTATTAAACTGATCAAAGATAACAGATGCTACCAAAATATTTGTGCCAGAGAGCAGAAACCAGAACCTGGAATTCAAGTTTCGAGAACGCAGAGGATGCAGTGGTTCAGATTCAAGCTGTGGTTTAGTATTTTCTTTTGTATAAAATACCTCAATCTTCTTGTGAAGAGATTATTGGCAGTGGACAGGATATGTGTTCTTGCTCTTTAGGACTCTCAACTCCACCATGTTCTTTTGTCATATCTATCTCCAGTCCATGAGGTTTTCCTCTGGGAGACCTCTTTTGCTTTAGTCCATGCAAACTTCTTCACTCAGGCATCAAGGATCCCTTGTGTGCAGGCCATGAGCATTCCTCCATATAACATATTTCTCAGAATCCAAAATCCCAGTCTACAAAAAGTAACATTAGGAGTCTTCTAGGTTATCTCTTCCATTTCATCCATGTACAGGGTCTCAGTTCCCCATATCCCCGGAGTTACCCTCAGCCCATTCCCTCTTCCCTCCTACTGGCCTGCATCTCAGTTGCCCCCCACAAATCTTTAGTCCACTTCGCTCTTGTATCCTATGACAACCCCTACACAAGCGGTTCAGGCTTTCTATGTGCTGACCAGCCAGCCAGCAACCTAAGTAATACAAAGAACCGATGACTCCATGCCACACTATTTTGCTCAGTGCAGTGAGTCTGTCTCCTCTGTGATGTCCAGATTTCCTAGAAACACTGAAGAACTAAATAGCACCGAGGATTTCGCTGTTATGTCAAATTCATTTGGAATTGACCAAAGGGCTTTAAAGTTAATAGGAAAGATCTGACAAGACAGCACAATGCCCATGGGAACAAAAGCATCTGCATGAGGTCCCCTGATCAGGCCTTACATGTCTACTATGTCTACCTCAGTGATTTTATGCAGCTGATTTACCTTATATCAAGGCTGCTAGGTTCGGTAGAATTCAGCATTACAAACCCAAGTTTATAATGTCTGACCTATAGGCCTATATATCAGTGCTCTCTAGACACAAAGGATACTCTCAAATGTGAGTTTTGAGAATGTGTGTGTGTGTTTTTTAGTAAAGTAAACGTTAACGCTGGCAAAATTTTGAGTTTTTCATCTTAGATGCTGTATTTCTACAAAAACAAATACATAATGAAATTCAATACCTGTCCTACAACAAGCCACTCTGAATCCTTCAAGGACAATGAATTTTGACAAAATACTCCTCTGTTTCACAGTCTTACCCTGTCTCAAGAGAAATTTGGCAAAGCTTAGCCCAATTCCCTGAGACATCTGTTCATCCACATAAAAAACGAAGCTGGAATGGTTTGCCAGCCAAGATACTACCTTCTGAGAAACCAAGGCTCTTTTATTTAAAATCCATGTGAGACAATAGTTGCAGGAAGTTTAATTTCATCGTCTCTGTCTGTTCTCATAGCAACCCTGATAAATTGGGCATGAATCCATAGCTGGGAATTGAATTCACACTTTACAGACTATCTGAACCACATACCCACATTGCTTTCTTTTGAGCAGGTTTGCGTGTTGTTATCTTCTCATTACTGCTCAGACACACGCATCAGACGTGCCTGCACCAGTGAATGGAGGTGTCTTCAGTTCACCCACTGAAACCATTTCTCTTCTGTATGCTGAGTCCAGAAACATGTCAGGACTGGCAGGAAGCACAGAAGTCACCATCCAGCCCTTCCCTTTGTCACTGGGAAGCCGCACAGATCCAGCCCAAGGGCAGGACTGGGGAGGGCATCATGGTAGTTCTCACCTCCAATGTAGAGGACTATTTTTACCAGTATGACTCATGGCAACAATGCCCTGCAGACCTTCAGAGGCTTTCCCTGTGCTGGCTGGACCCACTAAAAACAGGCTCCTCTCTCCTGACATCAAACAGTAAGAAGATGGGAACACGATGTGCAGTGCCCAAATCAGAGGAGAGTGCACTAATCACTGACCGAGGGCATAAGCCAAGGAACAAGGGAAGATTTTGCACTTTCACCTCAGAGGTCTGCATGAAATCTTTTTGAGAGACAGGACAGTGTCTTTAATATTAACTCAGTGTGGTACGGGGACAACTATCTTTTCAGAGGAGATACGCAGTCCATTGCAGGAGGAAGTGGAAGGAGCGATGTGAACAAGAGGTTTGAGATGGAGGGATGGCTGAAGAACGACCGGGGACGTGGGACCTGAGGTGGGACCCACCTGGCAGGAAACTCTGAAGCAGAGGCACTGTGGAGTTCAAAGACACATGTGCTGCTGCAGCTCCACCTCAGACCACTTAGGGCTGGCCTGGCACAGGCCCCCACCTAGGAGGGAGCCAGAGGGAAGGTGACTGCAGGAGGGAGCTGCCAGGCATGGCTGGCAAAGGCAACTGCAAAAAGAAAAATATTGTAGGGCAACGGAAACAATGGCTGCACCTTGAAGGGCAATATTCTGTGAAAGCTGAGAGCTCCCTGAGCTCACATGTATTTCAGTGAGAAACTGGGCTGTGTTTAGTACGATATTTTAGCCACATCTATTCCCTCAGCATCACAGATGAAGGCAAGACCTCACCACATAATTACTGTGAATTACACCAAGATGACCAAAGGAGCTGAAACACAGTTATATTCCCCTAGTCACTAGGGACAGGCTGTGCCTTACCAATCCTGATATCCAATTAAATCACAGTAGAGAGAAACCTGATAATATTGGAAAGATTTGTGGAGGCGAGGAAGTAATGTTGTCATCCAGGTTGGTTTAGATTCAACTCTGAATGAGGGGCAGAGGGTAGGGCAACTGCCTGAGACCATGCAAGATGACAGGATTGCATTGAGGTAATTGTGAACAGATGCGATGAACTTTCCTGAAAAAAAGGAAGGAGCAGCACCAGAAACTCAGCTGGTCCTGGGGATTCTGATGAAAATACTGGGAGGGAGAAAGTAGTCGAGGATAGCGGTGCTTAGTGAAAGAGATGTCATTAAATGTCGCACAATCCTAATGTGGAGGAAAGGCAGACAGCAGAGCAAGAGACCATTGCAGTTGCATCAAGATGTCTGCAAGTGTTTCAGAATCAAACAGGAGCTTACAAAGGGAGGAAATACAGGCATAAGGCTGAGGACAAGAGTAAAGAAACAACACACCCCATAGAAAAGCTAAGGCAGCAGCATAGCTTTCAATAGCTTTCATGCTATCAAGAAGCACAGAACTAGAACTAAAAGTATTTGTAAATGCATCAAAAATGAGAAAAGGACAAAAGGAAAGTGCTGGCTATTAGCAGGAAGGGGAACTAATACCATAAAGTCTGGTAAACACTGAAGTGCCCAGAGCCGTTTGGTTCAGTCTTCACAAAAGTTAATTTTAATCACAATCTGAATGAAATTAATTTTATAGCAGAAACAGGAGTACAGCTCTGTCTGTGTGTGTGTGTGTGTGTGTGTGGGGGGGGGGGGGGGGGGGAATAAAATAACCAGATGTGGACAGTTTTGAAATTCACTTCAGGGAGTTTAAGCACATCTGTGAACCATAAACCATGATGTCTCTGACTGCACCGGCACAGTGTGATGTCCCCTGGGACTGGAAGAGGACAAACACAGAGGCCAGCTTTTCTGTGGAAGAAAGGAAGGCACTGGTAGCACTTTTACACGACTGGTAATGCCTGAAAGATATGAAAACAGATTACCCAGAAGTCAGTTGATAGACATGGAGTCTATCATACATAGACTAATATAATAAGATGCTAAAGGAAATAACGAGGTAACAGCCAGCAAGAAATTCCTGCCCTCCTGAGCTCTCCCCCTGCTAGACCAGTCTGGAAATGGAAGAAGAGGGATTGGAAGTCTTCGCTCATGTTTTCTTTCTATGCTCTGCATATGCCTGATGGCAGTCTCCTATTCCTACTTTCCTACTTTGTTCTTTCTCTTCTGAGTTTTCCTGCTCTTCACAGTCTCTTTTGTGTCCTACCCTCTTCCCACTTGTTCATGTCCTTCTCTGGTCCTGCACATTCCTCTAAATCTCCTCACTTCAGTCATGGTTCCCAACCTTTTGCAGCCCCCTTTCAGCCTGCAAACATTCCTTCCCATTGTTCTTCCCCTTCCCTCTTTCTAGCTCTGTTTTTATGAATTCTGAAGAGGATATTCTGTTTCCAAGAAAACGTCCCAGCCTTCAAAACCAGAACTATATTTACCTCAAAGCTAAAAATCATGGAGCTGAAAATCTCACAGCTCAACAACTCTAAACACGGCTTTTAAGAGAGCATTTCTCAAGCGTGGGCAGTTTCAATGATTTTTTATCATTGATATACATGCTATATATATATATTATATATATATACATATTGATATATAAAAGTGAAACTTTCAGATTCTAGAAAATATCCCATGAGGTTCTAACAATTTTAATACACACAAGATCAAGTTGAAAAATCTGTTTTAGATTTATATCTTTCAGAATTTGAAAAGCCATTTCTAAGAAAAGCCATCTACTAAGAAAATAAGTGCAAATAAGTAGTTTTATGGCAAAAGAGTTTTACAAAATATTTTGATGGTTTTAAGAACATTTTAATCAATATAGTCTGTATTATTTTCTGATTTCATACAATTGATTTATTTTATGGGCACTTATTTATGCTAAAGATATTTATTCAGCCAGTTGATCATATCCTTTCTTCCTTCCTCAATATAAGGTTTATCTTGAGGATTGATATCTTCTCTTTTGCGATGTACAAACCCATGCGTCTGTCCAGGGTAAACTTTAACTTCATAATCCACTTTACAGTTTTGTTTAAGCTTCTGCTCCAATAGGGTCACCTATAACACAAAATGTTCCATGTTGGTTGAGTACGGAGTTAACATGTTATATATTTACAGTCCTCAAATTGTCCTGGTTTTCTGATTACCTGGGAGACAGACACAGTATGCCCTTGTCATCATTTGCTTTTCTACTCATTTCATACCCAAATGCATTTCTATCACTACACTTTCTTTCTTTAACTAGACTTTTTTCTCCAGTAAAATAACAGCATGTGACGATATAAACTACAAAAAAGTATATGGGTTACTGTAATAATACCTATAAAGGTAAAAACACCTGTTGCTCAGTGTCATGCAAAGGTTAACATGTAGTGATCGCTGTACAAGTTACTGCTGATAAACCTCACCAAAAAAAAAAAAAAAATGGGGCAAGATTTTGAATTAATTTGAAATTGAAGGAGGAGAGGCACAGATGCAAAATCAACAGTTCAAAGCTACTGGAATTTTTGCCAGGAAAATTAAAGCCAACACCACTCAAAGAAAGTGTATCTTCCTCTTTGATCCCCTTGGTAGATAATCATCTTTCTCCGGTCATTCTCCACCTGTGCTCCCCAGGAAGGCTGTTGAGGGAGTACCAAAAAGGAGAGGGTCTGTAGGACAGTGGGGGAACGAAAAGGATAGTCACAGGATTTTTTCATTCTCCTGAAACTAGTGATTCCACCGGTACAGGTGGCACCTTTCTGCTGATTTTATGCACCATCAGTTTGACTAAAGAGGGTCTCCTATCTTAAATTTGACAGAAGACTTTCTTTGGATTCTTGCCCTTTTCCTCCTAACAACTCTCATATATATGTGTTGCAGCAGAAAGAGAAAACATTTTTAGTGTCACTGCAAAACTTCTTGATTTGGGCATAAACAACGTAAATTTATGTAGAACTACTGTAAGAGTTAGTGAAAGAGGAAGAAAAATGCAAATAAGTTTTCTACTTTCTCTTAATTAAATATCAAAACACAAAACAAGCATGAAAAGCAATAAAAAGACAAATATCTCTGATGGGAAACTCACCTGCTCCAATGGGATGATGTCATCCTTTTCACCAAAAATGAAGAAGGTTGGATGAAGCAAACTGCATCTGTCCTCAAAGAACTTGATCACTCCTAGGGAAAAAGAGGCATATACAATGAGTTATGCTACTTAAGTTGGTTAAATCTCTACCAAAGCTACACAGTCAAAATAAAAGATGTTCTGATCAGTTAGAGCTGATCAGTTCGTAATGGAATTAAACATGTTTTGCTTAAAAGTCCCTTTTGTTGTGAGAACTTCCTGTGATTTGGGATGTCATTAAAGAGAGAAAGACCATCTCTGAAAAAGTCAGGGAAGAATTGTTATTTGCCCCATTCTTGTGGTTTTCTTTGGGCATCTGCTTCTGACCAGTGTCAGAGACAGGGTCCTGTGAGAGATGCACACTTCAGAGCAGCTCACCTCTAGCCTGGCATGGCAATTTTTAAGATAATTATAAATATACATCATTCCAGATACATGGTTAGGGTTTCAGTGTACATATATTTATACTGATATAAATTCATAACAAATTGATATTGTAATTTTGACTATTCAAATATATTTGAACTTAGGTAACAGTAAAACTAAATAGCTACCACCCTGACCACTCCTTTCATTACTGAAATTACTACAGTGTAAAAGTAAAACATTAGCAAGTAGCATTGTTGAATTGACTCAGCTGATCCGCAAATGAGTGTAGCAAAACAGTCCCCATAAACTTTCTGGAAAAATACCTTCAACTTCCTTTTGCCTCAAATGAATATAAACTGTTCTGGGTTAAGTGGGCCTAGAGGAAAGAAGGGGAGGGATTCTTTATCAGGGAGTCTAGTGACAGGACAAGGGGTAACAGTTTTAAACTGAAAGAGGGTAGACTTAGATTAGATCTAAGGAAGAAATTCTTTCCTGTGAGGGTGGTGAGACACTGGAACAAGTTGCCCAGAGAAGCTGTGGCTGCGCCCTCCCTGGCAGTGTTCAAGACCAGGTTGGACGGGGCTTTGAGCAACCTGATCCAGTGGAAGGGGCTGGAACTAGATGATCTTTAACATTCCTTCCAACTCAAACCAATCTATGATTCTGTGATGTAGAAGTACAGAGGTTTATAATTGTCATGGTTTGAGCTCAGAGGGCCCCTGCCACTCACTCAAACCAGGACAATCATAAAAATATTAAAGGTAACATAAATGCATTAAAAATGTAAGTATGAGAGTGTAAGGGTTAAAACAGAGAGTTTAAAAATGGTTGATATTAGTAATGAGAGACCATTGTCAGCAGTAACACTGAAAACTAAGTTCTTCAAGTTGTGACCTGAAGGTCTGCAGCCTGTGCATGCCCCAGCCCAGGTGACATCAGCAAAAGGCCCTGCACTCTAACAGGACAGCAGAAAGCTTGCAGTGTATCACCACTGTCATGTCTTTCCCTGTTAGCCCAACAGGGAAATGGAGTACAGACGTGTGTCAAACAAGTTTCCCAATGAAAACCAGAGGGCAGAAACCTGTCCCGACTTATGCAGACAGAGGTAAGCAATATACTGTGGCAAAGATCTATCACACAGTAGCTGCTGACTCCTAAAATATCTAAAAGATGTTCCCAGAAACCATTTTGTCATTGGTAGCCAAAAGGAACCTGAGCCATAGTGAGGCCTTGGCATTTGGTGTCCCTTGTACAAGTATTCCTGGCCATGCCACTTGAATACAATAGATCTTGATGGTTATGATTAAGTACAAAACTTGCACAAAGTCAAATTTCTTAAAGATTTTGTATAATAAAATCACCTTCTTCCATAAGATGTCATGCCAAATTTTGTTACAGTAATACTCCTACAGAATAAGTTCCTGCATAGGTCATGTCTGCTCAGAACATAGTAGGTATTTGAGACTTACCATAGAGGGACACCCCTGCCTTTAAATGAGGATTTTTCAGCATCAGATGTTGTACTGCTGCTCCACCCCAGCAAAACCCAACGACACCAATCTTCTTTGCACCACACTGTTCCCTTAGATACTTCAAGATGACATCAACTTCTCTGAGACATGTAAATGAAAGTGAAGTAAGACTCTAGTTCTATTCCCCTGGCCTCCAAGGTGGCTGCTGTTCAGAGAATGCCTGGGCATCTCTCTGCTCAGGGGAGGGGGTGAGTGACTGACTGTGCGTAACTCCCGGTTCTTCTCTTTCCTTCACTTATCAAACTGTCTTTATCTTAACCCATGAGTTTTCTTGCTTTGTTCCTCCTATTCTCTCCCCTATCCCTCTTGGGAAGAGTGAGTGAGTGGCAGTATAGGTGCTTGGCTGCTGAGTGGGGTCAACCCACAACACTAGTTTACTATTATTCATTTCTAAAATACAGAAAAACTCCAGGAGAAAAGACAAAGGAGAAAATCAGTCTTCCAAGATCACTATTACTAGAAGCTAAGGTGATTTTATAAGCAGCAGTCCAATTTATTTCACAAATGGCAATAGCTGTTTTATAGGCTAACACAAATGAAACTTTAAGAGACACACAGCCAGTCCAGAGCACCCCATTATTACAAATATGACAATAGGTAAACTATCTCCCATCAGGGAGACGAATATTTGTAAATACGTAAGTAAATTTGAAATCGTCGTTTCAAACTCAGAACTAATATTATGCAATCAAGCTATGTGCCAGATAAAAATCAGAAAAATAGAGCTAGAAGAATGGGAAAGTAGTATACTTTGAACGAGCTGGGATGTGATGGGGAGCAGGACCAATGTTCCCTAGTTAAATACTGTTTAGTGATTGCATTTGCACCCCATCTGAAATCCTTGGAAGTTGTGCGTGCCTGTAGGATCTAAATCAAACTGAAGTGGAAGGCGGGAGCTGCATTTTCCAGCCTTTGCCGGTTCTTTCTTTGGAGTCATTCATCTCATTTCTACTCTGCGCAGGTAAATAGTGGGTGGTTTTATTCTTGTTCAAAGTTCTACTTTACTCCAAAATGCACCCCTCATGTAACTATAAGCTTGACCTACAAGCTGCATGAAACTACTCTTTGTGGACATCTGGCTGTATTTCATTCATTAATAATTTAAGAACTAATCCTGCATCTGTATTGAGGAAAAAAATCCTATGAAAGAAGGATGTCCACTTGTTGGACAAGGAACAATGGTTGTACTTGTCTGTTTTGCCAGCACTTCGGGTTTTCAGCCAGTCATCAAAAGATGACCAGTCATTAGAAAGTTTCCAAGCTTCTTGTCCCACAAAAAAGTCTGGGCAGATAGCTCTGCAAGAGAAATGAAAATATTTTATGGCCAAGAAATAATACTGAGAAAGGATTAAAGGGAAGTCCTGTGTACTATACAGCAAATTCTTTTTGTTGAATACGCACAGAATTTAATGTACATCAAAGCACTATACAAGCAACCCTCATTATTATTTATGTCTAAAAAGGAGACATCATAACTTCAAGATACATTTTGCCCTGTTAAAATTAATTAATTAAGTTGACAAATTGTTAACTGCAATTGAAAATCTTTAGTGATTTCCTACCGAATTAAAAAAAAAACCACCCCACAACTACAATTTACATGGTATGTACCTTTGCACTAGAAGGAGTGTTAACCCAGTAATACAGGAAAGAGGATACTCAGTATGCTTTTCACATATTTGAGAACTTGTTTCTTTCTTTGGCACAAGCTGGTACACTTTACCTTCAAGGAATGACTTTCAGCTTCTCTGGAATTTTTACTGTAACAGCAAAGTTGCACAGATGCTGCATTGGGAGGAAGGAAGCAGGCTGCTTTGGGATCATGGAGAATGAAAGATGCAGAATAAGATTTTTCTCTGTTTCCCCTCTCCCGTGCTTGCCTACTATCTCATTACAGTATGACTACTCAGCTATTTTAGACTTCTTACACTGTTTTAACAGGAAACTCTTTAGAGAAACATGTAAGGGAAGCCTATGAAATTATTTGTGTTTGCATGGCTTATATAAAAAAAGGAGTTAGTTCAACAAAATTTCTTATTAAAAAGACACTTTGAAACAGCAGTATTTCTTACATGTATCCATTAGCAGCAAGCATATCAGCCATGTATCTGGTGTTCGGGAGTTGCCATCCAAATATATCATGAATCACAATCACAGCTTTGTCTGTGCTGGCAGATGCTTTGCAAACATACGCCTTGATGTGCTCCACTTGTACTTCCTGCCCACGGCCTCCATAGTCAAACCTGTCTCCGATATCACATGGGCAGGGCCTTGATTCGTTAGCCATGTGTGATACTAAAGAACAAAAAATACCCGGTTGTGAATACCACAGCACACCATACTGAGAAGGATCAAAATACAGTGGCATCACAGACTGCTGAATTATTGAATCATTACAATAACATTGTGAACATGCTGATTACTGTTAATCTATAATGCCACATTAGTTAATAAGCGCACTGGGTAATTTTTTATAAATAATAAACTTGTTAGAGTTACTTATGTTATGAACTCTTCAGCAGGGACCTGGTACATAACTAGGACTTCCATGCCCTACACTAAGTAATACAACAAAAATAAAGTTATGACCAATCAGCCAGGCAACCACCACAAATTATTTAAATAGTGGTGAAACCAGTTCTTCTTCATCGTGTGTATGTCCTTGTTAGGAATGCATAATTTGCTTTAGTATAAACAGTAAAGGCTTAATACAGGACTTAGCATTTTGAAGAAAAGAAAAAACAAACCACAGCTACTGTGTAGAAAGACATAATTACACTTAAACATGATATTTTCCTCCAGAGATTTAAAATGTTCCATAGCTGACTTTTTCAGTGTCAAGAAATCTTTTTTCTAAACCAGCTTTAGCCTCGGATGTAGCAGACTTTTGAAGAAGGTTAAAGAGGGTGCCAAGAAAAATATATCAGCGAAATCCAGAGTATAAAATCATATTTATTTAATATTAAATAAGGAATGCATTTAAACTCCAAGACAGGAAAAAAGAAAACTGAACATAAGGAAAAATTCCTTAAGTTGAGCCAAATGTTTTATCAAGAAGGTAACAGCAGGGCATGGTTAATATTAAAAACTGTTACTTAAATGAAAATAAACAATTCACAAAGGTCAAAAAATGCCAGCAGAATCTAACGCAGATTTATGTAGCTCTTTGGCATCAAGTTAATGATTTTATGCCATTGACCTTAGGTCAACCAATCGGATGAGCTGACTTCATATTGCTGCAAAATGACCCGAATAACTTATCTGAAAATGCACAGAACATCTCCAAATTATTAAAGAATGTGGAGAGAATTTAGATAAAGCTTTACTCAGTCTCTCTACAGATAAATTGTGTGTACTAAGAAAACTTTGCTAGTACAGAAACAAGGATATTCAAACTTGACTATGCCAAATATACTTGCAGAGAGAAATTGGAAAGAGCAGGTTACTGAACAGTCCCTGAACTAGAGGGACTTAAGTAGCTGTAGCACTAAAGGGACAGCTTTAGGATAGCAAACATACAAAAAGCAACCCTACAGCCAGGAGATTTGCACAGATTTTCAGGTTCTGAATTTGCAGGCTTTAAAATTTAAGAATATCCCAGTGTTAGCAGGGCTAGGACTGCAGATCCTGTGAGATTTTATTTTCACAGATCAGTTCAAGACAAGCTGTGTTTTGTTTGAAAGTTGTATTAACCCTGGGCACACATTTATACTAATCCTTTGCTTTTTTTCTAGATAAGCCACACCCACCCATAGGTGGGTTGTTTTTCACAAGTGGTAGTTGCACATATAAGAATTTCTAATTTAAAATAAGTCTACCTGGGAAAATTAATTAATAGATGAGCATATAAGACAAAAATACAGTTTAAATATGTAACAGGAAAGAGTTGATAACTAATTTTCCATTCACAAACTATTTCATTTTGATTAGACTAAAATCAGAAAATACAACAAAACCAGGAATTGAATATTGAAGAAATACATTTCAGAACTCCAGAAACACAGACACAATTTCCTTACCAGTCACTATATCCTTAAAGGCTTTAATTGCAAACATTTCACATTACCTGATAAAATGTAAAGCAATATGTAAAACATGAAATATTTAAAGATGCAGAAAAGAGCTCCAGACACAAGTCTGTGAGGGGTAACATTGGCTTGTATGGTTTATAAACCATATAGACTTGAAAGTTTTGTAGCTCAGTCAAAATGATTCAATGTTTCCATATTCACCATAGTATGCATTACATACAAACAGTATCTTTTCCATTTCTAAGATGCTAATGCAACATTCCTTAAAAATTAATCCCCATCTCTTCCATGCATCAAAGCTATTCTGTAAGGGGTCTGTAAACCCACAGCCTTGGTGTTCCACCATTTCCACCTGCAAGCATCTCAGCATTTATTTGAAGACCAAACAATAACTTTAATTTTCATAAACTCGAACCTACAACCAGAAAAACATAAAGATATTGCTGTGCGACTGATTTCCAACAGACTCTGCTGAGTCCTCTTCCTGAGAGGTCTTCCTCACCTCAGAAGGGAAAATAAAAGGTTTTTGAACCATCATCTTAAATAATTAGGGAAGAAAGTAGACCTTGATAGCATTTAAATCAGCATGCACTCTCTAAAAAAGCACATAGATAAAATGAAACTCCCCTTGAACATGCTGAGTCAGACCTCAGCATGTATTTATTTTACTTTTTTCAGGAGGAAAAGCCATGAAAGTTTAAAACCCCAACAAAACCCACACATACCTGTAGTACAGCAAGTGTGCAAGATAGTAGAGGCAAGTCGCAAGAGCTCAGTGTGGACAGTTTGCACTGAATGTGATCCCAAAAGAAAGTGCTAACTCACAAAATGGAAGGGGTGAGTGGAAGGATCAGGTTTCTTCAAATAAGAGTTACGTAAGTGACTGCCTTTATCTTTGTATACTTCAGAGTCACAAAGTTTAAAGTTCACTCTTTTTAAAGCTGTTAATTTTATTGCTAGTGTAGGCAGCATGTGCTACTGTGATGAGTACTGCTATAACGGAGTACCAAACCTTCTTTTTAACTTACACAAAATGGTATTAAGCATTGGAGGTGTTTTCTTTTCAGCTTAGGAAACATGTTGACTTATCTGAGTAATTCATTTAGACAAAACTTTTTTTTTTTTTTTTAAAGGGTGTTCCTTTTTTAAAGATTGTGGTAGTACCACTTTTAAACACTATGTTGGCATTACTATTATTTCCTTAGACTATTCCTCCATCAGAAGGAAATATCTAAAGTCATCAGCAGGACGAGGTAGTATAAACATCATTTCAAAGCTCTATACAAGACAAAACATATAGTACAGGTAAAATACCTTCTTTCAGAGTGAAAATAACTAACATGTACAAAGGTAACAGTTTTGTAGATTGCTGTACATATCATTAGAAGTGTTTAAAATAATGATACATTTTTATCCTGTGATAGGACATTTTACACTTTTTTTTCCTTTTGAATCAAAGTGACTGCCTGATCCTTGTATCCCTCCCATTCTCTGGATTTTCTTTTTATTGGATTATTAGGATTATTCTTTAAAGAGCTTTAGCTTAAAATACTAGCAATCCGAAATTCACTGTTTCCTCTGAGGCACATCTATAGCACCGAATGCACATGTTAGTCTACCACACTTTTGCCTTTGGGAAGGCAACTGGCCTTACAATTTAGTCCTCATTATATAAGCTGTTCTCTCATATTCTAAATAACTTTGTCAATGCTATTTATTTACAACTCCTAAAATAAAGTCAAACAAATTTTAAAAAGCCTACCAAAGAATTACAGGGTGAAGTTACAAGGTTCAAAAAACGTTTGGTTTGGTTTGATTTTTTTGGCTCTTCCCACTTGTATACTACAAATAGCAAATTATAGCACACAGGGAGCTTAGATACTCCATAGCAACTTCAAAGAATAGCAGTAAAATAAATGCAAGAAAAACTGGCAGTTTAAGTTATTCCTAGAAAAGAGAAAGGACAGCAGTGCCTGCAGAACCTTGTCTCCACTGGAGCTGATTAATCACATTTCCACTCCCTAAGTCACAGTGATGTGGCTTTGCAAATTCTTCTTTACACATAAGACTATCCCCCTTTACCTTAATATTAACATTAAACTTGACAAATAAAAGAACAGGAAAGAAAAGCCATTTAGTGTTTCTTGATAGGCAATCCATGCAGGTTTTTTGCTTAGAAAGCAAAGCTTAATTCAACACATTCATGATCTCTGTATACACAGTTGGTTGCTCTTTTTACTATAAACACATAGTTCTGGATTGCGCATTTACAGCTTACTCAGTGACTTACGTTTTATCATGAAGGTACAGTGTACTTGTAGTAACTCGTAGCTACCCTTTCACTTCAAACAAATGCTGCATCTTTTTTTTTTTTGCTTAGTCATGGCGTTAGTGTTACAGCACGCATGCCGTTTCAGTATTTATGAATGACTGCTGTTCTCTAAATATATGACCTGACCATCCTCTTGCAGCACATCAACTAATCTTCTGATGCTAATGGAAATTCATTAATGTGGAGTTACTCAGGTTTTACAGTGGGGTAATTAATGTACAATAAAGTTCCAGACCTCTACACTCTTCTCCTAGAAAAATGTGTTATGATAGCTGTATCACCCAGGCAACAGCTGGATTAATATATTACATATAGATGGTGTCATATGAAAAGCAACAGTTAATCAGCAGTCATAGGCCAGAATTCTCTGAAGACCTCCCCACGGAAAGGCCATTGGCAGCACATAAAGGAGGAAAACACGGATGAGAAAAAGCGAAAGACATTAAAATCCCATTGAGTGAGAGATGGTTAATTAATACTCTTGCTATTTTTACATGAGACACACTACAATGTGTATTTCTTGACAGCGTATTTAATTTAGTAAATTAATTAGCAAAATTAAGACTTTCCTAAATTACATTTTCTCCCCATTAAATCACATAGAAGTCTTTATCAGTAGCACTGAGAAGGTGAAAAAAGCCATACATTCTTTTTTTTTTTCCTTACAACTTTAGAAGTACCAGCACCCAGTGAAGATACAAGGCAGCTGCTTTCAAACTAATGAACACAAGCCCATTCTGCCCACGAGGCATAATTAAACTGTGGGAGTCACTGTCATAAGATTCAGGTCAGCATTTCAATCAGGTTCAAAAAGGGACTGGCAAACCCACAGAGGCGAGGTCCGGCCCATCAGCGGCCATTCAACAACTGCTCCAGTGGCCACATCCAGCTCAGAAATCCCCTGAATGGCTGGCTGGCTGTCAGGATGCAGAGTGAGAGGGGAAATTCCTTCCGCAGCCACTGCTGGCCACTGACGGAGGCTGCGTGCTGGGGCAGATGCAATCTTAAGCTGATGCAACACAGAGATTTTTGTTGTAATTGTTGACGGAAAAATTATGTAACAAGGTACATTATGCAAAAACATATAATATTTCTTTAAGCAGCAAGCATGGTTTGTAAACCACACATCAAAATGCCCTGTCTGCAGATTGCATTGTACTTTCGAATTCCTAAACCGACCAGGAAATCATCTGTAGAGTTTCACATAACCAAAAACAACCTGAGAAAGTAGTACCCCATTGAATAACCTTAACCACAAAATTCAAAACAAGATATGACCCACTTAAGTCACATGTTAAATACACATCTGCCACCAGGATACAAGTCGAAAAAGCCTATTCTCTCAAAATGAGCTTCACCAAACAGCATATTTGTGTACCTAAATTTAGGGCTTATGATTTATGTAGAACTTAGATGACCAGTGCCATAATACACAAATAGATTAATTTAGTCTCATAAATAAGTCTAACTTATTTCAAACATTAAGATAAATCTCGAGGAACTGGAGAATATTTCACAGCATATTAAAACATGACACTGCTAGGTGAAATTTGAGACTTCTTCAAAAGAACGTAATATGAAAGTATCAGAATCTACTGACAAAAACGTCCAAAATATTCTGTTTGCTTATTTCTTCAATTTCTATTTCAAACTCTCCCCCCAATTTTCTAAAATGTGTTATCAAAAACCTCCACAGTGTATTACCTAATTGTATTACAAATTAAGTTACTTGCTCTTCTGTTAAATGTATTTATTCAGCCAGCTGATCATATCCTTTCTTCCTTCCTCAATATAAGGCTTATCTTGGAGATTGATATCTTCTGCTATGTACAAAACCATGAGTTTGTCCAGGATAAATGTTAACTTCATAATCAACTTTACAGTTTTTCTTCAGCTTCTGCTTCAGCAAGTTGACCTGTAATATAGAGTGTAGTAGTAGCTATATTAATAAAGCCATATTCCATGCTGCCACTCTTCATCTTACTCATAATTCAACTCCCTAATTTATTATTCAGGCTAGACACTAAAAACCAAGCTCCGTATGGGCAAAACAAAAAGTAATATTATGTAAAGAAGAACCACCTTTGCAGTAAGGGTCTAGAAAATTTGTTAGAATATAAAGGCAGGTCCAACAATCTGCAAAAATATGGATATAAAAAAATATGTGAAATATATGACAATCCTAAATACACTACAACTGAACAAAAAGCTTCTAACAGACACCTATGGATGCAATTTGGCTTATCCTACATGGTTTGTGGGTTCCTAGGACCAATAGCAAACAGCACCATACAGCAAAGGATAGCTCCCTAAGTAGAGCACTCCAAAATGGGATTTTGATAAAACTTTGTTAGCTGGTTTACTAGCCATACTTTTACAAAAGAGATTTAAGAAAAAAAAAAAAAAATCTAGTTTTCATTCTTTGCCTAGGTTACATTAGCCCTTCTATGTCTAGCTCAATTTTGCTGCTTATTTTTTGACCTTCAAGCACTACTATGGGGCTGAATTTTGACTCCCAATTCAGGATGGAAAATCAAACATGCAGAAATGAAAGAAGGTGGAGGTTCTCAGCATACCTGATGAAGGGGAATGAAGTCATCTTTTTCAGTAAAAAATGAAAAATGTAGGGTTCAGAAGATTGAATATGTCATCAGAATCCTTGATTAGTCCTAGAAAATATTAAACAAATAAAAAAACTCCTCAATGGACTTTTAAGGTGAAATCCAGATTCCAATACAGCCCTCTGCCTCTGCAGTGAAAAGTGTTCATGTCTCATGCAATATGTAGCCATACATACAAGCTTTACTTTCAAGCTACTGTAACCATGGCTCCTAGAAGAACATCTTCCTAGATTAAAACTCTATTTAAGCCAGTTTCTTAAGATACAGACTAAATTTCTGAATTAGTAAGACTTGAAAGATACCTTCTGTGCATACAAGCTTGAGTTCTTTCGAACTGAGTAGGAAAGTCAATGCTTTAGTCCAAAATTTACATTCTGAGAACATTAGCACAGGGCAGCTTAGCTATTCCAGCTTCTTGAGCAGAGCATAAAAAGAAAGCTTGTGTTAAAATAACCACAATCTAACTTTACAGGGTTGCTAGAACAAAAATAACACACTCTGCTCCCAAGTGACGTTATAGCTCTGCAGCATGCAGAGTAGTAGTAAGAGGAAAAGGGAGCTAAATTGGGAAGGTGACCAAAGGACATGTCAGTCTGTCCAGTCCTGAAATAAATACATGGCTGCTATATTCTGAAACTAGGAACAAATACTCTCATCACCATCTTCTTTGCATAATATCCTTCCTACTCTGCTGAAAGTATCTCTCTTCATCAGCTAACAGCTTGATTTGAAGAAATAATGCTATATCAAGTACTTAAGCCACACAATATACATATGCATGTGTATCTGCTTGTATTACACCCTTGTATTTACCTACCATAAAGAGATACACCAGCCCTGAATTCTGCGTATGTCATCATCAGGTGACGTGCAGCAATACCACCCCAGCAAAAACCAACGACCCCTAATTTCTTTGCACCACACTGTTCCTTTAGATATTTCAGCGCAGCATTAGCTTCTCTGGAACATATAAGCAAATGCAAATTAAGCACCCATAGTAAAATCAGTATTTGAAAATATGAAAATACAGAGATGCATATAATTGTCCCTACATCATGTTGTTATTATATTTTCTTTCACATATTTTAAATAAATCATTATTTCAGACAAATATTAGGGAGTTCTAATCTGAAATCATAAGAGAAAAAAAAAAAAAAACAACTGAATGGAATTAAACAAAAACACAACATGAGTAACATACATTGAAGGAAACCTAAAGGGATGGAAAGTAGGTAATTGATTAAACATCTACCGAAGAGTTAAGAAAGCTGAACGTTCCCTGAGAAGCTGAATGAATTTTTGCTTTGTAAATGTAGATACAAAAAGTAATAAAAGCCTCTCTAGAGAATACTATTCATTAGAAAGTCAAAATGCTGACAATAACTGTAGGATAGAGTCTGAGATATTTGCTGCAAGAATGTCAATGTAACAAACATGGTAGATGTTTTCGGAATTTACAGTTGAGCTTGAAATACACCGTACCCAGATGCTGTATTCTGAAAACACCCATTTACCCCTGAAGCAGCTATCACCATGGAGAGGCAGTAAAGAGAAAATATTGGTGGGAGAGAGATAGCAGTTAAGTCCTCTAAACCACCTCAAGACTGTATTTTCAGCCCCAGTTCCTCATCCCCTGGGGCACGCAAGTTATATATGCTGTCAATACATCGATCTCGCAAATACCACATTATCCATCAACACGCAAACACACACAGAAGCAAATTAAGTGCCAAAAAATTCTTTCTTCACTGGAGCTGACATTTGAAACCTGTGAATCGCCTGTAAGAAATGCCAGGCAGAGCCCAAGCCTTCCTTCCCGTTGCAGCAGAGAGGGGACAGATTACAACCTAAAAAGTTTCCACGACAACTGACCCCTCTGAGACCAGAGCCCTCTGGAAATGATTCAGTTATGTCTCCCATAACCTTCTCACCAAATATCTAAGCCCATCAACCTTCAACATAGCTACTCCCAGCCCTTCAAGAAAGGTATTTGCTCTCTCAGGAATGTAATTAGTTTGGTCTCTAATTAGTCTTACCCCTTCTCAGTATTGTCTTGCCAACAGCTTCCTTGTGTGTTACTAAGGCAGCACAGCACCTCTGCTAGTGACAGGTCTTTGCTGACAAATGCTCAGGCGGTGTTGCACAGGGGAGGGGAAAACACGATACTCCCCTTGGCTGCCAGCACCCTGTCCCCCAGGGAGCCGCCAGCCCTCACTGCACCCTGACAACAGATGATCCAGCCACCAGCTACCTGGGGCCAGTCACACCGTGCTGGGCAAGTACTACAGCACAATCAAAACCTCTTTTGTTCTTTCCATACAACCTCTTAAGTATCAGTCTGTTCCATTTGGTGAGACTCAAGTTGAGAATTATGCTTTCTTACTGCTTGTGTCACTGGTCATTTTTAAACCATGCTTTTTGAGGCAGAGGAAGCAAGAAGCACTCTATGTTATCAACATCAGATGACAGAACTCTTCACTAAGCCACTGCTGAAAGTTTTACTCGAACTCTGTACAAGGCAAAATAAAAGCTCACTGATTCCATCCACTTCTAAGGAGTAATTATAAAAAGGGCCACCTTCACTGGTAGAATAGCTGCATCCAATCTCAAACAAAACAAAACAAAACAAGAAAAAAAAAAGCAGTATCTGACAGCAGGTGGCAATGTGATATCCAGCTCCCTGGTACCTTACTTGTTTATTTTCCTGGCATCTCGAGTTTTCAGCCAATCATCAAACTCGGACCAGTCATCGGAAGGCTTCCAAGCTTCTCCTCCTGAAAAAAAGTCTGGGCAGATGGCTCTGCACACACAGACAGACACAAAAAAATCAAAACTGAATGAATTAATCAAACACTGAGATTTTTTTGGCCCTTCATAGCATGGAAAGTTTCTATCCAGGCATAGTTTTGTTTTGATTTCTTTTTCCTGAAAAAGTAATGTTTTTAGATATCGTTGTTAACTATTCTACAGAAATGCCTATGACCTTTATGTTTTCATTTACAGGGTTTTTTCTACATAGGCTTTTTTCAATGACTGAACCACATAATACAAATTGTGATACAAATGAATATTTTTCTCCCTACTATTTTACCTGGCTTGAGTACACAATTTTAAACTATACACAGTAAAACAGATTATCTTGTAGAAGACGATCAAACTAAGTATTGATTACAACAATTTTAGATTTTGCATACAACTTAATACTGTTTAACATAAATCCATCATTAATGGGTTCCATTTAAACACAGACAACTACATAAAATAGTTATTTACTACTACAGAGCACATCATGAGTCCTACTTATGAGCTCTGGAAAAAGAAAAAAACAACACTTGATGGACTGAGGTCAGCAAAGAAGTGAAGGGAAAATGTGTGGGAAGAAAGGGAGAACTGCTTTACTGCAGACATCATTTGGTGACTGGAAAGGGAGAAGTACAGTAAGAGTCCACTCAGTACTAAAGAGTTCCTGCACCACAAGGGTGCCCAAACCCTGGCTTGCGATGACCTCGGCTGAAATGTGTTGCATGACCAGCAGCAGGGTTGTGACAGTGTAGTCACTAGTGGATAATAGAATCTCTTCATGCAGAAGGAAACAAGCAGGGACTCTAGAGGCTGCCATCACTAGGTCACTCCCAGATGTTGCTGTGTCTTCTCCCAAGCACAGCCCAAAAGGAAGCAATGTGATCCCTGGGAACCTGCAATCACCTTTCACTTATTAAATGCCTTTGGCTCTCTCCCTCCGCAGACACACCCTATGTATCTTAATGATCGTGGTGAAATTACTAGATCAGTTTGGCCTAAAGCAGGCCAAAGTATGTTGCAAGAGGGTTTTTTTCCACTGTGTTTGATCATTTCTGTTAAAAAAAAGTTACATTCACAGCACACTTGTGTTTGGGAAGGTATGGGCAAAATCACACAGCCTTTGGGTAAGTACCTGTCAAAAAAAGCTGTGTATTGCTTTGACAGTGAACCTTCCCAAGCCCACACAGAACAGGTTCTTCCCCACTCAAACTAGCCTGATAAGACATTACAAGCCATCAGTCTTAACATGGTCGCTGAAATACAGCTCCCATAGCTCCTTATCCCACACTGCACTAGTCAAAAATCCAGCTATTTTCCTCTCAAAAAACATCAGTGCACCAGCTCAGCAGCATCTTGCAGCAATCAGGGAAGACACAGATGGCTTCTCTTCATTCAGACACTGCTGTCTGAAAACTCTCAGCTCTCCTCCTGCCTAGAGCCTCCAGCCTGCTCCCCTTGACCACTGCAGTATTAGCAGTACAGGAGGAGGGAAAGAAAGTATTACAAAAAAGAAGTACGACATGGAATCACGGGGAAAATTATAGGAAGTAAGGTATTGTGGAGAAATACCAGTTCACCAAACACTGGGTACTTTTGTCTGAGTAGAGTAAGGAAGCACACTGTCATACTAGCGATTTGCCAGTATCCTGCACAGCATGAAAGGTGTAGGTCCAGTCTCATGTTCAGAGGGATTGCATTTCATCACAAGACAAATATACTTCCAATCATGGAGCAAAAGGGGGGGATATCAAATTCTCAGGAAAGACAGTAGCAAGGATCAAGAACCAATTCACTGTTCCAGCGTACAAGAAAACCCCAGTCCTCACAGACGTAGTATCTTTATCTGGCAGAGACACAGAGCTCCTTTCAGCTCCACAGACAGATCTCAGCCACATGACAACCGTCTGCTGACATCTGACTCCCCTCAAGGTCTGTAGGCTAGGAGCATTAAAGGCACCACCTCTCAAAACTAGAGCGTCTCAGAATTAGATGGAGGTTTGCTTTTCTTGAAATGCAGTCCAGTTCCTATCCTATATGATGAAATGTTTGTAATGTATACTGCAAATGGAGTACTTTGTAGCATATCCAGTTGTTGCAAGATGTTGCTGCATTTTGGAATTTAACTGCTGTAGGGTGTGATAGGTAGTAAATCGCCTGTTCATCAAATCCAGTAAGAAGACAATAGAAAAGCAAACTGTCATATGAACTATTGTATGTTGTGTAAGACTAACAGCAAATGTTTAATTGAATTAACATGATAGTGTGAATTGTGACCGGAAGAAAGGGGGGGGAACAACAAGAGAAGAAGCATCTGCACTTCAAAAGGTGTGAAGAGTTGCAGATGCCCAATTAAGCAAACAAGAGAGTGTTCACGACCATAAATCTCCTTATTCAAAGAGACTGCTGGGCCTAGGCTGATAAGGACGCTGCAGACTTAGTGGATCATCACATTCCAGGCAAAAGGTGAAAAGTACACTGTGAGGAGGACCTACGGCCTTCATCCCAAACGACCACCACCCATAATTTGGGGACCCTTACCCGTATTTTTAACAGCTTCTGCGCAAGCGTAAAAGACTGATAAGCTAATTACCATACGAAGCGGGAATAGGCGGGTCCAAGTAATGTATATGCATAAGTGTATAATGACTATGTAACACTTTATAGTATAAGATTGAAACAAAATGCCCTGGGGTTGCGGGCCGTTGTTGGAGCAGGAGACTCCCCGGCCGCCCAGCGCTGTTTTGCTTGTTGCCGCTTGCTAAATAAAACTCTGACTCAGCCAAATTTAAGAAGTCAGTTTATAACAAATTGGTGCCGTGACTCGGATCGCGGTTTCCAGGCGGAGCCCCATACAGGGGAGGCGCCCCGCTGAATTTCGGCGGCCCCTGCCTGAGGACTGCTCCGCCGAAGCCCCGACCGACGAACCCTAAAATTCGGCAACAAACAAAAGAACACCGGTTAACCCCATAATCTTTGTGCACGAAGTCCCGGACGAAGACGCACAGGGTTGCGTGAGTATAGGCCGGTTTTCCGTTCGGTTGGGGTTGGGTTGCCTGGAGCGTGGTGTGTGAGACGCCCAGTAGGGCGAAGCGAGTGCGGACCCCTCGGTAGTGCGGTTCCCATATCCCGCGAGGGACTGGGCCACGAAAAGGGGGAGTAGAGTGTGTGAGTGTGTGCAGACGCTCCAGAAGATGGGACAGAAGAAGAGCAAGCCTTCTGATCCCATGGGTGGCGTGGGAACCCAGGCGAGGTACCCTCAGATACCACCAGATAGCCCTTTAGGATTGATATTAACTAATTGGGAAAATTACCCCTCTAGGCGGGGTAAGGACAAAGTAAAAATGATTTATTATTGTGTGGAAGTTTGGGGAGGCAAACAAATTAGAGGAGACCATCTCTATTGGCCTGGTTTTGGGTCTTTTGAAGAGTGGGTTTGCCAAACTTTAAACATTTATCTACACCAGAGGGGGCTAAACCCTCTAAAACGAGGGTTTAACCTTGCTAATCAAGAGGCAAAAAGACCAGCTCTTAGATGCCTTAGACCGAAAACCAAATTTAATAAAAAAAAAAAAAAAAAAAAAAAAAAAAAATTTAAAAAAATCATCTCACGGTCTGAAAAAGGGATGAATGAACAAGAAACCTGCAACCGGACAGATCTTGGCTCTGTTCCGAATAGCAAACAGGAATTTACAAGTCTGGCAAAATCAGCAGCCTGCCCCGATGCTATTAATTGATAATCCCGATCAAATGACTCCCCTGATTTGGGGCTTGCCGGACTCTTTGAAATCACATGCAATACAATTACAAGATCGTTTGTGGAATGTATTAGCCTCACAAGGGGGGAGACAGGCAGGGGGGAGAGCCCATGACTTGGTAAGAGATAGCTCAGGACTTAATAAATTATGGCCGAAGAATGGGCCTTATCAGGGGAACAGGTAAACCTAAGCCATCCATATGCAAAATGGAAAAGCAGGAAAATCTGTCCCCTTCCACTCCACAAGTTTTAGGAGCAAAGAGAAACCTCTTGTGGACTGAGGGAACAAGACAGGGGATTCCCCGAGAGTTAATGGATAGTCTGCCTACTACAGTTTTAGAAAAGCTCATTCGAGCCTGGAAAGGCAGAAGGAAGCTGCCTCCACCCCAGCCGAGCAGACCTTTTGGAGGAAGGGAGGGACAGAACTGAAAACTAACGAGATGGTGGTAATTGCTTCACAAACACCAACTGCCCCTGAAGAGGACTTGATTGATTTAGGGTCGGGAAACTGGATGTGCCATCCCCAGTAAGTGAGCTGGGGGATGGCGGGTGGGTCCATTTAAGGAGGCTCACAGAAAATACTAAGGGAGACTTATTGATTACTTTTCCGCTTGGCTCCCTTAAAACTCCAGTTATTTTTCTAGTAGATACGGGTGCTCAGGTCTCAGCACTCCAAACTGATATTACCAAGCAGAATAGCATAATTCCTGGCAAAAAGCAGATTTGGGTTACAGATGTTTTCGGGGACTCTAAGCCACAGCTAACTGCTCGGCTGAAATGCTGGTTACCTGGGGATGAAACTGCAACAGAAACTATTATAATTCTAAAAAAAAATAAAAAAAAATAAATTAAAAAAAAAAAAATTCCACATCCTGAGACTTGACCTATTGAAGGGACAAGCCTGGGTAGATTCAAAAGAAAGAAAATGGAAATCTTGGTCCCCAACTACCTCTATAAGACTTTTACAGCAAGCGCCTGCACTTCCTCCTTCTAAAATTGTTAATGTGAAACCTTACGCCTTACCGTTGTGTTCCAGGGAGGAGATTGCTCTGGTAACAGCAGAGCTGCAGGAACAAGAGATAATCATTCCAAGTCACTCACCCTATAATTCCCCAGTGCGGCCAGTCCATAAAGCTAAAGGGAAGTGGCAACTGACAGTTGACTATCAGCAATTATGTGTCCATACAGGTCCTCCAACAGCTGCAGTACCTAACATAGCTAAACTGACTGCAATACAGGAGGCAGACAAAGATGGCTTTGCCTTTATATGGGAAGGTGTGCAATTTATTTTTACATACCTCCCCCAGGGATACTGCCATCCACTGACCATTGTTCATTATGCACTAATGTCGGAGCTTGCTCAAATCCCTCCTAGGGAAAGGGTCAAGATATATCAATATATTGATGATGTTCTGACTGGTGGTTCTGATCCTGCTGCAATGGGACAGACCCAGTCAGGAAATCACCCTGCCCACCTCGGGAGCCTCCACCTCCCCCAACTGCACCAGAATACCCAGGAGATTCAGACTCCCCACCAAATTCCCTGAGGGAGCAAAGAGTAACCGGGAGTCAGACTAGAGCAGGACAAGGCAACAGCAACTTGTACCCCCTAAGGGAGGTTGCAATGGGAGGACCCCCTAGGTGTGGCGGAGAGGGTGGATCAATTTTTAGGACCAAATATTTATGCCTGGGATGAAATGCAAGCCATAATAGCTATATTATTCACTGCCGAAAAAAAAAAAGGAGACATGATCAGGAGGGCAGGAATGAGAATCTGGGACCAACAACATCAGCAGAGCCCGGCAACAGATATGGAGCGGTCTCTAATTCAACCTAACTGGAATAATCAGAATGAAATTGATAGAGGCCATATGCAAGACCTGAAGACGATTGTAGTCCAAGGTATAAAAGAATCAGTCCCTGAGGGCAGAATATTAATAGAGCTTTTAGTGAACAACAGAAGAAATATAAAACACCTACTGAACGGCTTGAAAGATTGAGAAAAAGCTTACAGTTATACTCAGGAGTAGATCCTGCCACCCCTGTGGGGCAGGCTTTGTTAAAACTCAGTTTGTGGCTAAGTCCTGGGTAGATACTAGGAAGAAGCTGAAAGAGATCTAGGATTGGCAAGAGAGAGGAATGGATGAATTACTGAGAGAAGCTCAGAAAGTTTATGTTAGAAGAGAAGAGGAAAACCAGAGAAAACAAATATGAGAGCAAACGAGGGTATTGGCAATGGCCATGAGAGAGGGACAGAGAGGAGCTTTAGCAGCGATGGGAAGGCCTGTCGGAGAACAAAAGAGAGACACTCCTAGGAAGGAGGCAGTCATCCCTCCGACTTAGAGCGTAAAAAAAAAAATATAAGGGAAGTGGAGTGTTTTTATTGCAAAAGGAAAGGGCATGTGAAGAAGGTTTGCTGAAAGAGAATCCAAGATGAGAAAATATTCTTTGAAGATTAGTGGGGTCAGGGGCTCTATGTGCTGGGGACCCCAAAGAACAAAGAGCCCTTAATAAAACTTAAAGTGGGTCCTCAGCGACAAGAAGTAGAGTTCCTTGTGGACTCAGGAGCCAAAAGATCTACCATTCAGGCTTTACTTCCAGGTTGTAAGGTATCATCAGAAAAAGTTAATGTAATAGGGGCTAAAGGTGAACCATTTGAAGTCCCCGTTCTTCATAATATAATTATTGAATCAATATGTAAATATGTGATTGGAACATTTTTATTAATACCAGAAGCAGATTATAATTTGCTTGGACGGGATCTGATTATAGAATTAGGAGTCAATTTGGAAGTGGAAGAAAAAGAACTCAAAGTCAGATTATGCCCCCTTGCAGCTGCGGATGAAGAAGAGATTAACCCAGAAGTATGGTATACCCCAGAGACAGTGGGTAGACTGGATATTACCTCCTTTTGAAACAACCATTAGGAACCCAGAGATCCCGACCAAAATCAAACAGTACCCTTTGCCGCAAGGAGGCAAGAAAGGCTTAAAGCCTGAAATAGAAAGACTCCTTAATAAGGGACTATTGGAACCTTGTATGTTGCCTTTTAATACTCCAATATTGCCCGTTAAGAAAGCAGATGGGAGTTACAGATTAGTGCATGATTTAAGGGAAATAAACAAAAGAACTGGTACTATGTTCCAGTAGTAGCAAACCCTCACAAGCTATTAAGCCAATTGAACCCTGAACATCAATGGTATAGTGTCATCGACCTAAACGATGCATTTTGGGCCTGCCCTCTTAAAGAGGAATGTAGAGATTATTTTGCCTTTGAATGGGAAAACCCTGACACTCACAGGAAATTAAGATGTCCTAGGTTAAATGTTTACCTCTGGCCCTACTAAATGTCAGAACCCAGCCTAAAACAGATACTAGAATATCTCCCTTTAAAATGTTATATGGAATGCCTTATGATTTGGAAATGCCCCCTGATCACCCTCAAATTAAAGATGCAAGAATAATATCCTACCTAATACAACTAATGGCAAGGAGAAAACAGCTGCGAGCCCGAGGGATGGTGGTACAAAGGCCTCCTTTGGACATAACAATGCATTGAATTCAACCAGGAGATAAAGTATTGATTAAATCGTGGAAAGAATCTTCCTTAACCCCCCCCGTTGGGAAGGACCCTATGTTGTTCTTATCACTACAGAAACTGCTATTCGAACTGCTGAGAAGGGGTGGACACATGCCAGTCGTGTGAAAGGACCTATACGAGATTCATCCTGGCAGGTGACCAGCTCTCCCGGAGATCTGCGAGTCACTCTTCGAAAGACCTAAACGAACACTGTGAAAGTCAAGGTACAAGACATCACAAAAGAACTCAATGAGTGAGATGTTAATATTTTGTTAATTAAAACCCATAATTGTTTCCCTTTCGTGTATATAGAATACAATACATGTAAAGAAGGCTGGTGGATTCATAATACACTCGAGGCGAACCTCCGATCTAGTCGTAATCAAGATTACTGACTAGAACGGTGGTTAACTAACTGGGCCTTAAAATTAGAAACAACAGAGAAGGGGGAAAAAAAAAAAAAAAAAAAAAAAAAAAAAATATATATATAAAAATAAAAAAAAATATATATATATATATACACACACACACACACTCACCCTAACTGGCCTACAAAGTTCCAACGTCAAAATCCTTGTCAAGGGCCTGAGATTGAAGCTAAAACTGGGAGGCCTATGCAGACCAGAGTAGAGGTAAAACGTACCCCTGAAGAATACGACTGCTGCCGAGAAGATGAAGCACACTGCTGCTCTATGCAACAGAGTAGGCAGAGGAGGCAGAGACGTACACCAGTGGGGAAAAACTTCAAGCCCTACTCTGAGAGAAAAAGGCTCCTTAAAAGCAAAGGCCAGGAAGGGGTGCAAATCACCTTGACTCTACAGGAGCAATGCCCTCCTTCTATAAAAGTTGTAAAAACTTTCAGAATCCTACCAACCTTCTATTGGATCTATTGGACTATCTGGATAACAAAGAAATGGAGTTTCCACCCTTCTCAATACATTCTGAACATACTACTCATAACACACATGCCACAAGCACGGGCTGGACTGAACCACCAGCCCCATCAACCTTTTGAATGGACCCTAACTGCTAAAAGGGGTAACCAAAAGCAAATGCAGACTGTAATAACATCAGGGGCACCATCATTTGTAAGTTCCCTGTGTACACTTGTGCCCGTAATGCCTTGCACACAGGACTCAGGATTTTATATTTGCCCCAGTTCCAACCCAGGAAAAAGCTACTGCAATTATCCTAACCAATTCTATTGTAAGTATTGGGGATGCGAAACTATAGCCTCAGATTGGGTACCAGAAGCAGGGCCACTTATCCTCTTAATTTTAACCTTAACTTTTGGTCCTTGTATATTTGACAGGGTAGTAAAGATCATTAAGAATAGATTAGAAACAGCTCATTCAATGATCATGGGAACTAAGTGTGAACCTTTGGGGGGAACACCGAAATTGGAAGAAACTTTCATCCTGAGCCAACAGGCACTCGAAAGATTTGATGAACAACATGGTAAAAAGAAAAAGGGGGGATTGTGATAGGTAGTAAATCGCCTGTTCATCAAATCCAGTAAGAAGACAATAGAAAAGCAAACTGTCATATGAACTATTGTATGTTGTGTAAGACTAACAGCAAATGTTTAATTGAATTAACATGATAGTGTGAATTGTGACCGGAAGAAAGGGGGGGGAACAACAAGAGAAGAAGCATCTGCACTTCAAAAGGTGTGAAGAGTTGCAGATGCCCAATTAAGCAAACAAGAGAGTGTTCACGACCATAAATCTCCTTATTCAAAGAGACTGCTGGGCCTAGGCTGATAAGGACGCTGCAGACTTAGTGGATCATCACATTCCAGGCAAAAGGTGAAAAGTACACTGTGAGGAGGACCTACGGCCTTCATCCCAAACGACCACCACCCATAATTTGGGGACCCTTACCCGTATTTTTAACAGCTTCTGCGCAAGCGTAAAAGACTGATAAGCTAATTACCATACGAAGCGGGAATAGGCGGGTCCAAGTAATGTATATGCATAAGTGTATAATGACTATGTAACACTTTATAGTATAAGATTGAAACAAAATGCCCTGGGGTTGCGGGCCGTTGTTGGAGCAGGAGACTCCCCGGCCGCCCAGCGCTGTTTTGCTTGTTGCCGCTTGCTAAATAAAACTCTGACTCAGCCAAATTTAAGAAGTCAGTTTATAACATAGGGCACTGAAAATGAGCATGAAAGATTTGCAGGTGGGATGGGGATTGTATTTAATACCTCATGTGTGCATATGAATCATTCATATGTACATATTCAATGTGCATACTCAATGTGCATATTCAAAATATGACATTCAATCATTTCTGTGACATTTTTTTAAAATCCAATCATATAATTCAGCTTAATGATTTTAAAAATACTTCTGAAAACAGAATACACACATCTGTTTCAGAACACACTATTTTTTAAAGCCATGTCACATTGCTGGGAAAATTATCAGAAGCATTTTTACTGCATTGTGTTTTCAATATTCTACACATTCTGTGTGTGCAGTCACCTCTTCTATAAACAGCAAAGTATGAAGGAAGCATGCTGTACTCTGCAACATTTCACAGCAATGTTCCTTTGTGGTTTTGTACTATGGAAATACATCCCTCAAACTGACCTGGTAATAGTTTCCTCTTTTGTACAGGAATAATAGTTCTAACATAAGGCTGGAAATACTAAAGAGCAGGATTTCTTGGAGAAGAAAAGATTTCTTACATGTATCCATTAGCAGCAAGCATATCAGCCATGTATATCTGGTGTTTGGGAGTTGCCATCCAAATATATCATGAATCACAATCACAGCTTTGTCTGTGCTGGCAGCAACTTTGCAAACATACGCCTTGATGTGCTCCACTTGTACTTCCTGCCCACAACCCTCACAGTCAAACCTGTCTCCGATATCACATGGGCAGGGCCTTGATTCATTAGCCATCTAGGAATCTGCAGGAAAGCAAAAAGGACAACAAATAATTAATTTATTTGCAGTCATGACTGCAATTATGGGTCATAATCCTCATGCAATCCCCACAGTCCCCATCAGACACCTAGTAACACCTTGATACTGCAAGGTTATAAGTGAAAGCTTCAGGTGTTTACTGTAAACAGGCTCTTGACACCAGCCCTCTCTGGTTTCATAAATATTCATGAATTTCAGGTCAGTCAGCATAACCCAGGAGTGCAGTAAGGCCAGAAGAAGGGCTTGGGTCAGTCCACCATTTCTAGCTTTGTGCCTGGAGCAATCCAGCATGTGATAACTACATTTCCATGTGATGACTCCACATGCTGCACTTCATAACAACTCCTCTCACGGCCTCGCAGCTGCTCCTCACAGGCTGGCACCTGTAACCTCTTGCTGTTACTCCTGTGAGACCCCTTGTCAGCATGCCACTTTTCTGATTACTTTTTCCCTTCACGTTTTCACTGTGTGTGTCTCCTTTCCCTTCCTCCATGGGGAATCCAAGGCTCCTGCTCCTGTCTACATGCACTTTGATGGCCCCTTGTAACCCCTGCTGCATACAGCCCTTTCCCAGGGAACCCATCATTAACTGGCATCTCTAAAAGTTCTAATAAATCAACTCAAATAAGGTAAATCAGCAGGGAGTTTTCTCTGAGAGCTGCACGCTATGTAATCTGAACTGAGAGTGGTCAGGGGAATAGAGAGACGTACACCAGTGTTGTGCATATAACATATCTCATACCTCACAGATATGCAACAAAGGACAAACTGGAAACTACTCTATTTCTCCTCTAGTGAAGAAAGGTTTCCGAAGAGTTTATGGCCTGAAAGGTCTTCTCAGAAGAATCCCTCAAGCTCAGTTTAATTTCTTGCTCCTCTGAACTGGAGATGGGCCACTGTCTCACCTTTTTAAACCCAACTAACTTTTGGTGCCCCCTCTTCTTCCCCCTCCACCAAGCATCAGGTGGACATACACAGAGCTTTTTTTCTACTCTCACCTGAGAAGCTGTTTAACCTAGCTCTGGTTGCCACTCTTAACCAATCAAAATCATACAGTTTGCTTATTAACAAGAGCATGCACTGGAACAATATTCCTTGGTCTGGCTGGTTCCCTTACTAAAGTGAAATGCAGCATACTGGCAATAAAAATCAATGCTTAACTATTTTTTGTTAGGAATATATTTTAACCATTTATCCCCTTCTAGATTTTCTAACTAATTCAAACAGATGTCAAATAAGATCTTTAATACACTTCCAATACTCCTTCCCCTCATCAATTTCTCTGCTACAAATGTGTGTAACATGTAAATGGTAAAAACAAATCAAGAAAACAGAGTGAACAAAACAAATTACCCCAAATCCTGCTTCTGTACGTCAGTTGTGCTCTTTTCACAGGACAATATGCTTTGGGTGATACATGGAGAGGTTCCCAGCACCTAGAACCAGCCCCCTTTAAGGATGTCTCTCAACAGTGCCTTTTTTGAACAAAGCTCATCTCCTCATCTTCTGCAATCAAGCACCACATAATCTCCAAAAGATGCAGCTGGAGTTTAACTTGGCAGTTAGACTGCAGCTTTGCCAGCATTACAATGAGGCAGAAGTACCTTTTCCATATCTCAGGCAAAGCAAAGGCATGAGACTTCAAACACACTCAGTATAACTGACCAGACTCAGAACAACTCTCCTACCACCGTGCTTGCTGACTGTTTTCCTTCACAGGCAATTCATCTGAGCAGTAAGCCAACAAAAATGTATTTCTATTTAAGTGAGACTTGTTTCTTTTAAAATAAATCTGTTTTAAACTACATGTTAAAACACAAACTGTGTCTTAACACAAATAATAATATTGCCAAAGTTTAATAAACAAAAACAACATGCTGCATCAATAATTTTTTAAAAAAACCATAATGACTTGAAGGGTGTTTATGAATTATTCACAGAAAGGGGTAAATCATCTGCTGAGGCTATCTCTGCAAACATACCAACATTCACAACATAACATTTCTCTGAACGGAGTGAATGCTGGTAAAAATTACTAATTAAACTGAACAGATGCAGATTTTCAAAAGTAGGTAAGAACAGTTCACTGAGGGGATTAACAAATAGCACTGTTGAGCAGACCATGAGCAAAACACTTTTTTTCTCCCTGCACAGCTAAAATACATTTAAATAACAATTGCAGGAACCTAGGATTTTAAAAGTTGCTTATTAATTGAATTCTAATTTACACCTGTATGTAATTCAGTCACTATAAATTTAATGAGAAAATGTTGTTAGTTGAGGAATCTGGTTTTATTTGCAATTTAGACCAGGTCTTTGCATTTGTGAAACTTCAAATGAAATACAGTTCACAGTTGTCGCAGCTCTGACACATCAAGAATTTTAACATATCAACTACTCACGTCTGAGCTCCACCTAAGAAATCAGCTGCATTGCCATCTCGTTTGACTTTTCTTTGAAAGCTTTGTGAAGTGTGAATTTCATCATGACTTTAAAATGCTGCATGCCTTGTATTTTTTAAAAAAAAAATACTCGCTATAATTTACAGTCTCACAGTTTTAGACACTTTGTCACATTTTATCAAGCCCACACATGACATATTTACAGCCCAGATCTGGCATTTTCATTGCCTTGATTTACCCTTCCCAGCCTCAAGATCTAGGCTATCACATAAGACCCCTCTGTAAAATAAAGCCAAATAGCAAAACAGTTTTGGTAAGATCCAGTTTAGGCAGAGTCTGACCTGTGAACTTCTAATATTTGGGCCATAGCACAAGAGCATCTGTGCTATTCTCCCACCCACGGTGGTGAGCCTGGGGCTACACCATTAACACAGCAATAGGTTAAAAGTCTGAAAAGAGCTCTAGGCTGAAAGATTTCCCTGCCTCCTTCTCCATCCCTCTGCTTATTCTTCCCATTGCTCAGAAACACCTCATCAGCCCTTTTCCTGCTTCCTCTATGGCATGTCATCAAAGTAGCAGCTCCCTGTTTCCTCATCCAGAACTCTGATCCTCAAGTGACAGGAGTGCCAGACACAAAACTGGAAAAATCAGTCTCCACAATAGTCCCTACTATAGCAGAGGCTTCTCCTACCTTTAATGAACGCTAGCAGTGCTTGGATGGCAGAAGTTCAGATCTACTAGTTGCTATTCTTTGAATGCTACTTCTTCAGTAATATATATCTGGGTTGCCTAAGATACATCCCCTCTCTATTGTTTGCTGATTCATTTTAATGTGATTTTGCACTATGTAGCCAATCAAGTTTAAATAACAACTGCAGGAGATTAACTCAGCATTTTGGACCTTGTACTGTTTATCAGTTACAATTCCCTTAAGCAGCTCAGTATACCTCTATTTATATTTGTTTATATGAGAAAAAAAATCTTACTCATGATGAGCAAGCATAAACAGAATACCCTCAGGGTACAATTCAAATCATGCTTCTTCCAACTCATTGGCTTATCAAGTTTTAATGATATCCCAAGGCAATCTGATTTTGCCATGTACAGGAGATAAACTGATAAACATTAGGTAGTACAAAATAAAATGCAGGGTGTGACAATATTGTATCACAACCAGGGCTCCCTCTGAGTAACTAGAGTCCGAAGGAGGAGGTGACACTCCACCTTTTATCATATACTCTGGCTGGCTGCAGTGCCTTGCTGCACGCTGAGACAACATTCAGAAGGTTTGCTGGCTACAGCTTCCCACTTTGTAGGGAACGAGGTTTCCTCTCACAGTTTCTCTCACCTTTACAGCAGGATTTCACACGGACCATAAAAAGGCGTTGGTTGTTGTAATTAGAGCTAAACCCCCTAAAAGTCTTCTTCAAGACAATCACGGAGAGGGGCCCCATCTTGTGGACATTTCCTGGAGTGAGTATGGCTGTGAAGCTGTTAATCACAACGCTTTTTAAATGCAGTGCTGAAAAGCCGGCTATGACAGCGATCTGCATCAGATCTCACCTAAACTGGAGTTATGTCACGGGTGTGCAGCTCGGGGTTATGCGCAGAAAATGGCTCCTTTCTTTCTCTCGAGGCAAAGCATCCTCACCTTTCTGCAGTTGTGAGGAAACCTGCTTCAATATGGCTTTTAAAAACCTGGAGCAAAGTTCACGTGCTGCCTGCAAACTCCTTACCAGCACAGTGAGGAGAGGGAATGAGGGCAGAGGAGAATGAACCAGAATGAGGTCAGGGCATCCACTACCACCAAGCTCGACCAACCAAGCCTGGAAACAATTTATCAGGAGCCCCAGAAGCCATGGCACCCATGGCCATGTGCTGCAAACGGCAGGAGACCCTGGATACCCAGCATGGCTGGAGACACTGTGCCAGCCCTGAGGTCCCAGACTCAGCACAACTCGAGAAGAGTACAGGCAGGCTTTCACACCTCTTCTACAAAAGGTGTTTACACAACTTGCAGCTCGGTCCCACACATGCTAGCCCACAGCTACCAACACCCAGCTCGTTAGCTTCATCTAAGGAGGCTCCCGCCTCCCCCCCGAATGTTTATTTTTAAGAAGCTGTGTAGTATCTGGGAAAACAAACAGGAGAAAGCTGTCGCACATGCAATGCATGTCTCTAGCCTGCTTCAGATGGGTTTTTCACACCAACAACACAACTGGCATCTTTCAGTTCAGGACAAGCTACAGCCAATATGGCTCTCCCACCTCCCTCAGATTTGTATTTTCCTGATTCACAAAAGCCTCATCATACTCACCCCTCATCCACCACAAAAGTGACGGTATGTATGGTGCTGCCTTCATAAACCTACAGTACTTGGAGGATTTTTCTGAGGTCATGAAGGCACATGAGGACACAGGAGTGGTGCCAGGGGCCTGGAGCGCTCCTGCAGCATCAGGACCTGGATGTTTGACTACACAAAATACCAGTGACCTGGTACGGCCATCTGGGGACATGGGGCTAACACAGCCTTGGGTTATCATGCAGAGAGCACCAGGTCAGCATGGGGATGTTGGGGGGTCAGAGGAGGTTTAGGGTTGAAGGTGCCTCTACAAGTCACCTCATCCAACCTCTCACCATGGGCCAGGGCAGCTTCTAAGCCAGACCGTGCTGCTCAAGGCTTCACCCTGGGGGGTTTTGAAACTCTCCTAAGAAGACGATGCCACCACTTCTCAGGACAGGTTGCTCCAGAGCTTGGTTGTCAAACACGCTCCCCTCCTCTGAGCTCAGCACTTCCCCTGACGCCTGCTGCCCCCTCGCCTTCCCCGCACCCCCCTCACAGGGCCCCCTCCACCTCCCCCGCCGAAGGCGAAGGCGGCAGCAGCCCGGGGTCCCTCCGGCCCCCGCCCGCCCCGTTCCCGCTCTGCAGCGTCGTTCTCGCCCCGAGGGGCCCGACCCGCGCCCCTCCGCGGGCGCCTCCCCCGCCCCGGAGGGCGCAGCCGTTACCGGGGGTGCAGCGGGCGGCGCCGGCTGCCGGGACCCGGGGCGGGGAGGGCCCTGGGCAGCCGCCAGTGCCCGCCCGCAGGTGCCTCTCCCCCGCTGGGCGAACAGCGGCTTCCCGCTCCCGGGACGAGGCGGGCCCTCCCGGGTGGAGCCGGTGGAGCGGTCCCGGCCGGAGGGTTACGGGTGGCTCTGGGCGGCCTGGGCTCCGCTCCCGGAGCTCGGTGCGCTAATGGCTGCCAGCAAAGAGCGCTGGAGGCGGCGGCCCCGGCCTCCTGGGGGAGAGGCGAGGCCAGCGAGTGAAAAAGGTGGTGGTGGGAATTGGTAGGACTTCCTCAGGTCCCGCCAGGACCACCTAAAACCTGGTCTAGAGCCGCAAAGCACATCCAGGGAGGCACTTAAAAAAAAAGAAAAAAACAAAAACCAACCCAAAAAACAAAACAAAACCAACCCACACACGTATTTTTCTTTTATCCTTCTGTCTTGGTGTCAGAAGAAATTTATTTCAGCAGGGTGGTGCTTGGAGCAAGATGGTGGTTGTGGAGCACGAGGCCGCTGTTGCCAGCTTTGCAGAAGCACAGCACCCCAGCAAGAAAGGCAGGCACTGGAGGTACCCATTTGCTCACAACGGGACATCTCTCTTGGCTGTAACACAATGCTTCTGCTTCCCATTTCAAGTTTCATCCTAACCCTTGAACATCACCATAGCCATACATTATAGCCATACATTGACATGGCTGCCCACAGTCTATAGCTCCATAGTCTATTGATATGACTGCCCAAAAGGCAAGTACAGCCACGCTGACTGGCCACACAGAGACTGACTGGCGGGCCTGAGAGCTGAGTAACGTGCAGTCTGTGCAGTGCCTCTATCTGCATGACTTCTCACAGCCGTGTTGTTTGACATCGCCTGTTAAGGTATGCAGGCAACCAGCATACTGACACTGTATAGTTACACAGGTAGGATAGCAATGTGTGAAACGGTCAACCGTTCCTGATATCAAAAGGAAAGTAATATCTGTGCAGATCGCTAGCCTTGATTTATGGCTACATTAACAAGGCAACAGTGTGAGAAACTGACAGATGTAGAAAATTAAAAGGTACATGGGTCCCTTAAAGAATCTCTCAGTAAACACAAGTTGCCAAGTCATTACCAAGGCAATGAAATTAAAAAAAAAAAAACAAAAAAACCAACAAAAAAACCCACAAACAAACAGTCAGAACAAGGGGTATGATGTAAAGCAAACAATATCATCAAGACTGAGTGGGGGTACCTGTTTGTCATCCTGATGCCTCATCACCACAGTTTGGACCAGGACAATAAACTCACTGTTTCCACAGGGTTCATGCCTGTGTTACTTCTGCAGTCAGGAGGGACTGGTTATGTTTTAACTTGATGTTGATGAAGGAATACTAGAAGTGCCTTTCTTACCATTGTCAAGGCAATACCCAGAGGCTGACGCCTAACAACATCATTTTTTCCTACTGAACATACTCAAATGTTCATTTCATGCATGCGAAATTCTGCTTGGTACAGCAGTATATCTGAGACAAATGCCTTGTAGTTAATAAAAAAATGTCTATATGCAAAGCCAGGGTGTCACTGTGTTAACACCTATGACCACCAATCATCATACCAAAATAAAGCATTAAACTACTCAGCTAAAGTCAGGATGAAGTCATACTCACTAGCATAGACAAATGGATAAACAATATCATTACTATTGATGGGATAATATAGAATAATGAAGCAAATACAAAGCAAGATAAATTCAAACAACTTTTTAATGCTTAATCATCCCTCAGTCCAACTTTGATTCCACAATCTTGTGTAAATCTTGTAAAAAAATAATTAAGAACTATAAATTAAAATGGTCCTATTTTTCTTCGTGACAATTTTCAAAACCAAATAGTCTTCCCTTGGCTGTTCTCTCGAATTAAATCATACACTGATCTTGAAGCCTAGTGTTACTTTATGTTTTTGTCAAGTAAACATTTTGATCCAATCAATCATATCCCTTCTAGCTTCTTCAATATAAGGTTTATCATCAGGTTTCATATCTTCTGGCTTCAATTGTGCAAATCCATGAACTTGTCCAGGATAAACTTTAAGTTTATATGCAACTTTACAGTATTGTTTCAACTTCTCCTCCAATAAGGTGATCTGTAAAAGAAAGCATATTTCTATTATGGTGTGGGTTGTTCTTTTTAAATTTGCCAAACTTGCCATTTCTCATATTGCTCCATCTTTGTCTTTTCTTGATTGGCACACTTGAAGCAGGTTTTGTCACTCAACAGATGAGAAAACCCCTCTTTAGAATATAAGACTGAAATATTTTTTGAAAGTATGGATGAGTAAGAACCTCAACAGTTACTGCAAAGATGATTTGGTAAATTTCATTCCTATAAAGGAACAGGTGCATTTCTATTCAGAGACTTAGGCTTGTAACTTAATTTTAAGCTCTGATCCTGAGAGAACGTATTCCCTAAACATCAGTGACTCTCAGTCCAAAATATTTTGATAGGCTTAGTAACAGAGTTTAAGAAAACACAGGGTGGTTTTTTTGTTTACTGTATAACAAAAAGACACTGCTCCTGGACAATCTTTTGATGATAAGTACACACGTGCTTACACAGAGTACTAATCATATGATTACATACCTGTATACATGTGTAGACACATTTTGGTGCTCATTTCCATTAAAAAGTCAGTAGATAGGAGAATGAACACTTATTTTGCCCCTGCAAACTCAGTTCTACCCATTGTGCAGATTAGACAGTATTGTGATTTATTTTGTGTTCACTTTGTTTTTTTCCCCACAGTGCCCTTTATTGCTCACTGCAGAAAACGATGTATTTGAGGATTTTAATTTTTTTTAACACAGGGATTTTTCTTACACAATCTGCACAGGTAGCTCATAGAGAAAGCTTCCGGAGAAAAATATATAGTTTCAATGTGTAGTGCACTATGGAAAAAAAGTGTATTTATGAAAATTGCACCCCTGGGAAAAAGACACTTTCACCATAAAAAGAGGGCACAGAGTGAAGGATTTGTTTTCCTGTGAGGAGGAGACACATACCTGAGGTACAGATCAACATGCTGAATAACAAAGAAGTTAATACTGATTGGCTCCCTCATTCCCAGAGCACACTGCCAGTTCCCCAGTTAGACCCTACTCCTACGCGCAAACTATGCTAGAGGTGGTAGTTACCCTTGTCACTGAAGAGAAAGAATTTATGCACAGAAGAGGGCACCAGTTTCCTACCCATTTATTTATCCAACCTCTCAGATACACATATATCAGAATATAGATGGCAGCCAGGAGTCAAAACAGAGTCCACAAGTTGTCATCATCTTAGTTAAAATTCATGTTCACTCTTCTGAAAGTTCATTTTGTCTTCCTGTACCAAAATGAATTAGTCATTGATCCACATCATCGGGAAGTTCAGTTACTAAACTGAAATTACTTTTTCCATTCAGTGTCCAAATTCAGTGGTTTAACTACCTGTTCTCTCATCCATATCAGTAGTATCCAAGTTTTTGAGATGTTTGGCTTATAGCAGTTGGATCTCCCTGCCCAGTTTCACACTCTGCTTGTCTGGCCACTCAGAGACTGCTCTTTACTGCATTTCTCACCTCAGAAAGGAAGCTTTCAAAGGAACCTAAGCAAAACGTGGGGGAAGTTGAAATGTAAGCAAAACAACCCATCCTGTCTGATTTTTCATATCCAAAACCAGTTTCTAACAAGCTAGTATTTCTGTGTGGGATAAAAGAACTATGGGAAAAGAAAAAGCATTTCCAGTACAACAGCTTACCTGATCATAAGAAATAGTGTGATCTTTCTCACCAAAAATGAAAAATGTGGGATTTAGTAAATTGTATCTTTCTTCAGAGTCCCTAATAATTCCTATAATGTTTTTGAGAAACAGTCTGTTAGTGAGGTTAACATTCTTGCAAAATAAATGGCAAATAAAGACAAACTTTCTATTTAGGTTTACTAATTATGTACATTTTTTAGACCAGGACATTTTCTATTTGGATAGAGAAAAAAGCATTTGGAAAAATGTATTTCCCCACTCTCCAAGCACTAAAGAAAGAATGGAAAATTACTGTGCAAAAGGAAACAATTTTTTTTCTGGTTTCCACCATTCTTAAATTTTGATACCAATATAGCATATTGCTGAAATAATCATAATTAAAATCTGCAACTCACCTTTGAGTTGAGTATTTACAGAAATTGTCACAAAGAAATAACTAGACTTACAAACTACACATAGCCATGTGAGCCCATATAATTTCCATGTGTTCTACACTACCATAGAGGGACACCCCAGCGGTTAATTGAGGATTTTTCAGCATCAAGTGATGTACTGCCATTCCACCCCAGGAAAACCCAACGATACCAATCTTCTTTGCACCGCATTGTTCCTTTAGATACTTCAAGACAACATCAGCTTCCCTAAGACATATAAACAAAAGTAAACTAAGGAATCTATTGCAGAATCAGTACTTCACAATTTTAAGAACTAAATTAAAAGAGATACATGAATTTTTCTGCATCTGCACCCCCAGTTGTTTAAAACAGAGAATACTTAAAAAACACATTTCAGCTCAAAGCAGTGGCCTCTATTCTTAAATGGGAGTTAACGTCTCTGGTCCTAGTTTAGGGAAGTACAGGTGTAGGTACTTAAATCCTTACCTGATTTGTGACCTGCTCCTTTGTTTTCAAAATAAGCAAATTTTTAATTGAGTCACTTTGTCTAGGACAGGACAACTAAAGACAAGACATATCTGCAAGTAGAACAACATCCTGCATTATGGATTGTAGGAATAGATAAGCTTCACTGTGCTATCTCTACAGAGTCCACCTATTTAGATTTATCTTGAGTATGTCATTCTTGTTGCATGAGTTAATATTAAATATCCTACCAAGCCCACATGCAATAATACTATAATAAAGTAGCAATTACTCAAAATTAAATTGTCAGTAGCTATGTTTAAAAAAATGGCTATTGCATGAGGTATAATGCAAAAAACATGAAAATTGCTTTTAATGTAGGCCAGATATAAGTGAACCCTCAAAAGACGGCACAGGCACGTCCTTGAGGTCTTAATTGTTTAAGACAGTGCCCACGTATCTGCTTACTCTTTGGAGTAGGATTTTTTACAGGTGTTAGTCATTCGTCTTTTCAAGAAAATCAGTCACAACTTCTGCAACTATATTGTCAAAAGCTTTGCTGAGAGATGTTGAAGTTAGGCTGTGACCCCTGGACCTCTTGAAAGGATCAGAATACCTGTGGCTTACAAGATGATAGCTGAGTAATAGGGTGTCACTGCCTCACTATCATCTTCTGAAGTTTTAGGCTGTGGTGCTATTATAGATGCTGAAGAAACAGTAATGCATCACAAAATTCAGGAAAGTCCTGTTACAGGCACTGCTAGGCTCTACAGACAGTGGATCCTCTACTTCACACTGAGAAAAAACAGTATAGTTGATCAGATGTCTCTTAAGTTCTGGGCAGTCTTGCAAATTTTGATCTAGTGCTGCTCAGAGGAATACCATCTGCACCTATCATTATCTACAAAGCAGAAAGCAAGATGGGTAAGTGACAACTGGCAGATAACTTGAGCAGCTGTTGAAGAGTTTTCCTCATTATCCTGAGGAACTGGAGGCAGAATCAGCACTTGTGGGTGAGAGTGCTGTGTGTTTCATAGCCTGTGAAACACTCGCTATGAGCCTCTGTGGCCAGTATAAAACAGTTTGAAAAGGGCCCAGGAAAACAAGATGGGGAACGATAAGCAGAGTGATGATCCTGTCTAAATCCCAGCCAAGGCAGTGCCCAGAACCACAGAAGAACCGCCCAGAATAAGCAATTGTGCATGTGCAGCCAGCTTGCCCTGCTGTGAGGTGCCACTTTTAACGTTTCATACAAATTCCTATTGTTTGCTGGATGTTCTTTAAAGTTTAACTATAAATATGTATCTTACTTGTCTACTTTCGTAGGATCATGATCTTTCATCCAGTCAGCAAAGTCAGCCCAGTGATCAGTCGTTTTCCAGGGGTCTGTCCCCTTGAAGAAGTCTGGGCAGATTGTTCTGTGTGAGACACGGAATCAAGTCAACTTCCACATACAGGCAGGGAGAATCTGTGGATGTCTAAATGTCTCCTAATGTCTTTTCTACTCCAGAGTAGACCTCTACATGGTAACTATCTGAATCATACTCTACTCATCCTGTTCTGGTAATGGAAAAAAAAAAACACAGATAAGCTCTCATTATTTCCTTATACATACTTAATACAGAAGTAAAGGGATTAAGCAACCCTCCTGATTCTATATAAACACATATATATCTCTTTGCTAGTAAATGCTAAAGCAACTATTCAAAAGGTTTGGTTCTGAAAATCTTATACAATTTAACAATAGGTACCAACATTTATCTTTTAATCACCCACACTGCCACATGAGTACAAACACTGGCAAGTGTCCTTGTGGCTTTGTGCTCAGGTAGCCATTTTTGATGGGACAATTTCTGTAGCTTTGGTGGCCTCATGGGACCATTTTGTCCCTCTATGTTCTTATTCGCTGACTGAAATTATATGGCTGCCCTCTGTGTATGGAAACATCATATGCCATGCTTAGCTTTGGGCCTGGTGATCTATTAGTGCATTTAAGAGGAATAGAGGAAAGACAGTTGCTTACATGTATCCATGACCTGCAATCAAATCGACTATGTATCTAATGTCTGGGAACAGCCATCCAAATATATCATGAATAACAATCACAGCTTTGTCTGTGAAAAAAGATGGTCTACAAACATATGCCTTGATGTGCTCAATTTGTACTTCATGTCCAAGGCACCCATATTGAGTTCTTTCTCCACTATCATACAGAAAAGGATCAGCCATTTGGAAACCTAAAAAATGAAGGGGAAAAAAAAAAAAAAAAAGAGAGAGAAAGAAAGTCAAAATAATTTGTTAACAAATTATTAAGGGCAAATAAAGGCAAATACAAGTTCAATAACTTTTGTAAATAACATTGACATCCTTGTCTGAAAGGAAAAAGTAGAAAAAAGCAAAACCAATGTTCCAGTGCAGAATGGCTCTTGTCCATTATGTGTTATTAAGCTGAAAATGAAGAGAAATACCAAAAGCAAAAGTATAAAATTACAAGCAACCTGCACATGTAGATCCTGACTCTTATGTCACATTTGTTTTTCTCTCATGCCGCTCTGTCAGCACTGGCGTGAAGCAGTATGGCTTCAGATCTCACTCTCTCCCCAGGCATGGGGCCATTATGTGTGTCTTCACAAGATAGCGCACGCTGGTTTCTCTGAATTATGAGATGGGTGAGGACCACAGCACTCAGCCGCTGCAGAAAACTACAGTGTTGGGTGCTTCTCTCAGTGCTTCTGCCTGCTAAATGATCTGTGCTTTCAGTAGCAGCATCACAGCTGTTTTGGGAGCTGATATATCAGGCACAGTAGGTGAAGGGCTGCAGTATGAATATGTAAATTAGATTCCAATGCCTTGGATGCATATGCCCTTGAAAGGGATTGGGAAAAAAAAAAGCAGCAGACATTGAAATCTCATTCAAAATACTTGAAAGTGTTTGGTTTTGTCCCTTCTCCAAAAATAGCAATTACAGACAATGAGACAGAAGCTGTGCTACAGAGATTAAACTCAAACTTTGTTCTGACTCTCTGTGTCAGGACCTTGGAATGGACTCTGTGCAAAAAGTGGAATGTGATCCTGTAATTAAAAGTAGTGTTATAATGTGTCTATACAAGGTATCCAATTAAGTCTGCAGGGGCAGTATTAATCGTAGCATTTCCTTGTCCTCTGCTGACTTTGAAACTGTCCTTGGGGACACAGCACACACACCTGTATATACATTATGACTGTCTCCATTTCATCATTTCTACATCAGCCTATTACTTTTGTTTGGGTTGTAACATGTACTTCAGGAAACTGTCTAGTCATCAGGCAAGAGTAGCAAATTCTAGTGAAAATGTATACCTTCCTCAACTCTCTTCCACAGCAGCAGAGAACTAGGTTTCACTGAGTAATTGGAAATTTCACCTGGACAATATGGACACCATTTGGAACCATGGTGCCAGCAGAATGAAGAACAGAAAGTCGATGCCACAGAGACTCACCGCTTGCTTATGCCTACACTATACTCCCAGCTTGCATGATTCACACAGGCTCAATAATTTTATATGCATTTAAACTACCTTATACCCAAGATAATCAGCCTTCCCAATGTATAGCACAGAGACACTATTCTTCCTCATCCTCTCCCAACCTTGGGGCTGCTGTCACCAGATCTGGCAGGGCCAGCACTGAGTTTGAACAAATATGCTTGATTACAACCATAACCCCTGGCTGATAGAGTGTGGTGTAGAGATACAGGAACTGGGCAAGTGTAGTTTTACCAATAGAATCAAGCAGCTTCAGAAATAGCCATGAAGCGGATGATCTCACATCATGAGTAATCCCCTGTGCTGATAACTGAGAGCTGATTACGTTTGCTAATTGTTCTCAACATCTGAATGTCAGGGTTGGTGCTAGGAAGCATATTGTCTGATCTTCAGAAGTAAAATCTCCATTTTGGCATCATATGAAAGTGGAAGTTGTAACATGCATGGGAGAGTATCTCCTAGTTTAAGCCCCCCCTAACAGTCCTGCAAATGCTTGAGAGATGTCTGTTCATGCAAAAGTGCTTCCTACCTCTTTTTTTTTTTTAACCTAAGATGAATGAGCTTGTTGAATTGCAAGAGGCTGCCTGGAGAATTCACAGGCGCTCCCAAAGACAGCTAACATCAGTGGCTTCTGAGATAGCAGCCACAGTCTTACTCCATCCACTAAGGTCTTTTGTTCAGAAGTGCACAACCTATGATGTCCCCTTCACGGAAGTAGTGTTTAGGAGGCATTAAGCTTTGCAATAGTTGTAAAACAGCCTACTCCCTATCTGTTGGATGCTGCCCAGAAATCATTTCTTTGGCCTATCTTGATTCATACTAGCCAACTGGCTCTCCTCCAGGCATCAGGCTGTGGAGAACGTTAGTAAATAGTCAGCCACACCTGAACTGCTTAGAAGTCTTTGATGGGATCCTGTTCAGTCAGAAGCTTTATTTGTTCCCGCCTGCTTTGTCCCACGCAACATGGTGTGGCAAAGCAATGAGCCAGGATATTTCCTACCTGTCCTGTCTCACCTCATTCCCTCTTCCCACCAACTTCGCCATGACACTTTTCCTTTTCCTGCTTTCCCCATGACATGGTTCCAAGCAGGCAGCATCTCGCCTTTACGCCCTGCTCCTCATCGCTGAGTTCCAACACAGAGGAGATACAGGGCCTGGTGGGAAGCTAGGAACAGGGGAAAAACTGACTGCTGCTAACAGGGAAAAAAGACTGATATCCACGAGTCTGCTGTCATCCTGCTCATTAAGAAAAGTACTTCTTATAGCTTCTCCTTCTCACCAGTGGTCCTGCTCTTCCTTGGATGTCTTGATACTGTAAGCCATTCAGCTTTCATGCAGGTAACATAAAAACTGAGGAGAGTTATTTACAATTATCACAAGGTAAAGGTGGGCTCCCTTGGTGGTAGGACAGACCTGAACTACTACATTTTTAGGAAGCAACAAATTACATGGTTTAATCATGCTGAGTCTTAATTTTCAATAGAAAAAACCAAATCCCTACTTGCAAGGTGAGGCTAAAAGTCTTTAAACAACAATCAAGGTTAAACAGGGACAAAGACAGTCCTAAGGATAATCCCCATTTCTCAGAAAGTGAGTATGAGCACGTGATCTCAACGTGCTGTGCTGTTTGGCAGGACCTTGGACTAGTGGTGCCAAGATGTGACATCTCTGCCCTTTTCCTGGATCCAGTGATAACATTTTAAACTCCAGCAATGATTTATTTCAATGGTAAGTGTTCCAATGGACCAAAGAAGGAAAAGAATGGGAATTCATTACCATAAGGGCAAAAGAAATTCTTATGGTCCTTTAATGTGATCTTGCTACTGATGGACATAAAATGGTTATCAGTGTCCTTAGAACTATTGCTGTGCCACAGCTTGCAGCAAAGACTCAAAATGAAATCTAGTCTTTTCCAAAGTTGACACCCTTTATCTCCACCTTATCTGCTCCCTAAAACTTGTCTTTGTGCATTTTTTTACTGAAACCAAAATAAAAGTCTCTCTTTAAAGGTGTATTTTTTTTCTGAATATTTCATACCTTTTCAAAGAGCTATATTTAATTGCTTAGCAATTTCAGATTTCTCCCTTTCAAAACAGTTAAAAGTAGTTAGCCTTTCTCTGCTGCCAATTCAGTCTTTGTGGACCAGTTTGCCATCACATACCTGGAGTACAGGATCCTGTTTTAGCCCAGCTCGCTGCTTCTGCTCAGTGAGATACCAGCTAGATTTCTCTGAACACAAAAAGAAGAAAACCAGTTCTGCTGACAGTTTTGCTCCTGCTGCTGCCCATCCAGTTTCCAGGTCCTCTTCACCTCTTCTGCAGACTTTGGGATTGGGAGGTGAGGAGGAGAGGCTTAGCACAGGAGTCATCCCTACCGGAAGGCGTGGCGACAGATCAGGCAGAGAGGCAGGGTGCAACAGGCTCCACATCAGTTGCCTTTTTTTGCTCTACCCTTTATTTATTTATTATTTAAGGAGTTTAGAAAGCAAGATGCACATAAACACTATACTGCACTTTTTTTTTTTCATCTCGCTAAATATGTGTGATTCCTAACAAAATAGAGAAGTTGAAACAAGGCTGCTGAATCTTATTGTCAGCACACTTAAGTTTTCTGGGAAAATTTCCCCTCCAGACTTGTACACTGTAAAGCAAATGATGTGTGTGATACAGCCATTTAAGACACTGCAATATCTTTGGACCTCAGCATTTAGAGATGAGACATTTAGCATCAGTGGTGCATTTGCTGATGCATTGTTAGATTCAAAGATGCATTTTCTTATAGTATATTCATGCACTATTACTGTCCATAATAAATGTCTTCAATGAACTTTCTGTCAAATTACGACGAATCTGTCCTGGAAAACTTGCAGCATAAAAAAATTATAGAAGTCTCCCTAGCACACAGTTTAAACATATTACAGCCACACCCACAAGTATTCTCAACAAGTCCAAAAGTGTTCCAGGTTATGTTTGATTAGACTTGCTTTCAGCAAGTTATAAACATTTGAGTCTGAGCTGGTTGTTATTGATGGTGACTTGTTGAAATTTTCCATTCCTATTTTCATACTGGCCTTATATACAAGGAACATTAGCCTAGCCCTCAGGCTGATGCCTACTATAGTTTTAATTTTCTCTGTGTGTGCACATGGTGTGTGTGCATTTTGAGGGGGGAGGAATGAGAGAGACAAAAGAGCTCAAAGAAAATGGCAATGTCATTTCAAGTCAAAGATCAAAGACATCTTGATCCTAAGTGTATATGACAAATAAATCCCACAGTCACTCTGTAGATCCTCAGCAGTACTCTGTGTGGCAGTGACCACTGTGTAATCTAAGGACTATATGAAACAGGTGATGGTTTGATTCAGTTCACCTAACCTCAGACATTTACAATGAGGATGTCTGTATGTCAGCAAGGTGTCTACACTCCCACAATTGTCATCAAGATTTAGGGTATGATTCACGCTCTATGGGTGTCTTCTTTAGAATGAAATGGATAGTCCCCTAGCTGCCACCAACTGTGCTGATCCTGGAGTTTAATGGCAGCCTACCCACCTAGTGCAGGTGTAGATTCCTGTGCTGAGTGCATCATCAGTCAGGAAAGGTGAGTCCTACCTCTGAGTGCTGTGGGAGCTACACACAGCTCAGAATTAAGGTTTGTCATGACCAGACATAGGATGTTTGTCCTGTCTTACCTGTCAGTAGCTTTGCACATCAGGATTGTATAAGAAACCATTAAAAAGATTACTTGTGTTGCAAGGGAGGGAGTGGGCAGACTTCACTGAAAAGATCTGGTTTATACTTTGATATTAATAGCATCTTGCTTGAGCTTGCCTAACCCGACCTGGGTGGGCCTGCTGTACTCAGATCCGCAAGACTGTCTTCCTACCTTGCCCCCCCCAGGACTTGTGTCTGTCCAAGGTGTGGTTCCCTGTGGTACAGATTGGGCCAGCAGAACCAGACATCTGATCCCACATGCATCTCATGACTGTAAATCCTGTCTTCATGTCCAAAATCCCTAATTGGGGGTGGTTAGGGTGAAAGGAGAGCAAAGGACTCGCTCTGCTGTAATGCAAGCCTTTGCCTGCACATTATGATTATGTTTGAACTGCAAACCCTGAATCATTTAGATCTCCCATACTTGACGAGACTGTCTCTTCCTCCATAAAATATAATCTCTTCTGTAATGAACTCAGGATTATGGAGTTTATTGAACATATATATTTCCTACAGTCTCAAGCAACTTATATATTTATTTTTTTAAGGCTGCTGTGAATATCTCTATTTTTAGGTTTTGGGGTATTTTTTTTTAAAAAAAGGAAGACAGCCAAGGGTTAGGATGAGCACAACAGATTCACTTGTTCAAACACACAGTGGTCAAATTTCTCCTTCACCTGAAAGACACATACGGGTTTTTTTGGTTTGTTTTTTTTTTATTCCTGAAGATTTGCACCAATACTCCTCCAATTGCTCCTCCTGGTTGTATAGAAATGGGCGTGGAGTAAAACCCCTGAGTAAATCCTCACAGCTGTTGGCTGCATTTTTAGCTGTATGTTAGCATAAGTAACAAGATCCTAGGAAATGCAAGCCTGCTGTCCTGAGGCAAAATAGAAAGATATTTTCTCCCAGACAACTACTGGAAGAAAGGCAAGTACTCTGCTGGCATCTAGTGCAGAAGTGAGAGTCCAATGGAGAGGCCAATGGACAGGCTTAAACATGCCCAATTTGCTATCACCTGGTACAGTATTTGGAGTGCTGCTGGTAGCAACAGACTTGTCAGAAACTTGAAATCGTTACAAATGTTTTATTTATGTTGTGAAAAACCTGTTTAAAGCACCTACGATGAGTGCTCCACTCACAGCCTAGAAGCTGCAGACAAGGCAAGAGGGGTGGTGAGGCTCCCCTCTTGTGTTGCACCGCTCCTGCCAACGATAGCAGCCTTGTTAAGGGGTTACCACCGCTGAGGGTACCTGGTGAGAAACCAGCAGAGAGGCTCTCTGGGAAGGGTTAGCAGAGAGACATGGTGGGATGGGGTCAGAACAGCGCAGCTCTGCAGGGCCAGCTGTAATGCCAGTGAGTACCCAGCACATGACATGAGAGCAAGAGGCATCCCTTGGGACATGGGTGGCTACAGGAGGGGAGCACAGCTAGTCCCTCTCACACAAATTCACTGAAAAGAGAGAACCTAACTAGTGGGCTTGTAATTTGCAGCTGGGTTTGTGACTTTTGTTTCTGTATGTTATTCCGATTTCTCTCCCTTCATCCAGTGAAAGGCTGTGTACTTAAACTTATCTACAGAGTCGTCCCTTGGGAGTGAGGAAATAAAGTTTAACAAATCAGATTTCATTTTCCATGTTTCTGGCTTCAGTCTCTAGTCAGTGTTTGAATAAGACCCTTGGAAACTGAGCCAGCTCTTGTTATTGCCTGTCAAGGCCTGGCAGGAGGTTTACATGTACAGCTACTTTCACTGTCATCAGTGAAAAACTAGTCTCACACTTACAATTTGTTCTTTGTCATTTACCTAGCATTGTACTCTGGAGTTCATGGCTGCCTTTGCCTGGAGCATTGAAAGAAATCTCCAGGAATTCTCTGATTTAGTTAGTACTGAGCCATATCCCTGCTCTTTCCCATGTTTTCCGCCGTGTCTAAGAAGAAAGGATCCGAAGTTTCTCCTGTGTGGGAGTGACCTTATCTGCTTCATCTGGTGCAGCGCTGGTGTTCCCTGCACTGAGCAAAGCACCCGCTGTTCCTCACAGAGCACCAGAACCCAGGCCAGGGCTACTGCTGCTTCTTTGTTAGTAATCTTTGCATCTCTCTCCATGCTCCCACTCCCCTGTGCTTTTACTTGCTGCTAAAAAATAACAGACTGAATCTGCCATCATCTCTCCCCTTTGGCTATCTCCCCCTTGCATCCGCCCCTTTTCCTGGCTTTCCACTTCCTCTCTGCTCTCTCATCTTCCCATCCTTTGCATTACATCTCCGTAAGTTATTCGAAGCCACCAGTGTCAACTGGCTTCTGGTTGTCCCTTTTAATGTCCTTCCGAGTGTCCCGTCTTCCCTCTGAGTAGGCAAGGATCAGCTCTTGGAGCATACAACTGTTTTTCTCCCCAAAAAGTAGGGCTCTGACCACAGGGACAGAAGGATGATCTGCAAAAAAAAATGTTTTCAGTAGGTATGTTGCTGATTTGCTTGTTGGCATGTAGAACTGGTTGACTCAACAGCTTCTGGGTTTCTCATGACTGGTTTGGATTAATTTTTACCTAAAATAAACTGTGAATGCTTAGTCTCAGATTACCTATTTTTGCTGAAAGAGCTTGTGCGATTTCAGAGGGTGTGTTTTGTGAACTTTATAGAAAAAGGGTGGAGTATAACTTTAATTACTCCAAAGCAATAACTGGAAAACTATTTTAATGATGCAGATGACATGCAAAGAGGCATATTAAAATTACCTAACACTGTCCAGGTGTTTCTAGGTTATTCAGTAGCTCATCACTTTATTAAAAAACACTTTTTGTTGAATTTCAGTACAAGGCACATGATTCCAAATATTACAAATAATAATGAATTAATAGTAAGATATAGGGAAAATAGTAAATTTTGGAGCAATGTCTCAAAAATTGGTACCCAGGATCAGAGGCATCATTGTTGTTGCACTGAACACTATAAATAGAGACATGAGCAAGGCAACAGAATTAAGATCACATGGAAATTACGATTACATGGATAATTGCATGGATTAAGGGCTTATTTCCTTATCTAAAAACCTGAACATCTATTTTCTGCATGACTTAAGAATATCTCTATTATATTTTCTTACCAAATATTTTGTCTTCTCTAAAACTACAAAAATTTGGAATCCAGAAATGACTAAAAAGTGCTTTTCCTTTCAGTTATACACTATTCAGACTCTTACCTTCAAGGATTAATTCATTCCACATATTTAGTCATTGAAAGCTGAATTTTGTATGCAGAATTTTCCCCGTAAAATGTTGATTTAAAAATACATATATTTGGTCTGTTTTGCCTCAGGGCACAAGTTCTATTTCTTTTTTCTTTGGTCATTTTTTTTTTCTTTTTCTTGGTATGAGTTGTCCTGTCAAACAAAACTCACCTAATGCTTTTTTTTTTTTTTTTTTTTTTTTCAGGAACTTTTGGGCATTAATCAGCTGGAAGGGGGTAATTTTGTTTGTTTGTAATTGAGGCTGTGTTTGCACTAAGATATAAACACAATTTCATTCTTCACTACAAGTAAGTTGCCTTCAACAAAAAGCTGCACCTTGTACCAGTAGAATTTACCCCACTTTTCAGAAGAGGAAACTTGCATGAGTAGAAATCTGGCTTTTCCTCTGTAAATTCCCAGTGTGCACTTGAACAATTTGATTTGGCTGAGATTTTCCAAGAGATCTTTTTTAAAGCCAAGAGGACCCCAAACTTTCCACTTACATATGATAAGACCTGTAGGCTAAACATCTTCTAGATGAACATTTAGGGGTTTCTTCCTAACTGGAAAAGGGGGAAATGTTTGCTACTGTCACTGATCAATCAACAATTCTGGAAAAAAATATTACGCTGAATCAGTGTTTTAAACTCCAAAATTTTAAACTGAGTGCCAGGAAAAAAACCCATTCTTCCCATGTTTGCTCGACTTTAAAAGGGCTGTTTTGCAAACATGTCTACGCATTACTAATCTTGGACTGGATCCAGGCAGCTTTGGACTGTATCCCACAAAGAAATACAGACTCCCAAGTGCAACATCAAAGCAGCAAGTTTAAGGAAAAGTAAACATAAGAGCTTCTAATTATATTACAAGGTAATTACCACACATAAATCAATTCAGAACAGTCAAGGTACTTTATTAAATATATTTGCAGAGAGCACCTGTTCTTACTCTTTTTCTAAAGCAAAATAATGAACTTTGGCCTAGCAGAAAGAAATTACATTTCAGTGTAATCCTGCAAATAGTTGAGTCTATGCTGGGAGTGAGTATACCTACCCTACAGTCTGTGCTAGTTTAACAAAATCAGTTTCTAAGGGTCCCTGAGCGTATGGTGGAGTAAACACATACTGGAGGGTCTCAAGAGAAAGGGTCCAGGCAGGGAAGGGGCCAGGCCATGCCATGTCTGTTGCCCCCATGCTGCCCAGGGCAGGCACAGGCATACACACATGCCACATGCATTACGTGTGGAAGGGAATGCTTGGGTCAAGGAGGCCAGCCAGACTGCTGTCACTGCCCATCCTACCTGGTTCAGAGAGGACATCTACTGCGTAGGCCGTCAAAGGTGGAGGTGTGGAAGATGTCTCCCCGTGCCCACCTGGACATCTGCCGCTGCCCACCTGGACAGTTAAAAGTTTTGCAAAGGCTATTTGTGCGGAAGCAGCCATGCCAACGAAGAGTGAACTTCCAAGCTCGCTCTTCCACAGCTAGTTTGTAAACTAGTAAGTTTCAGACTGAAGGTTTCAGCAAGGAAGAAGCATGAGCTTAAGCAGAAAACTTTAAGGCTTTATGAGATTTGCTCTTAAGGGCTGATATTAGCACCTCCACTCCTGACAGTTTCCAGCATACTGCTTCCTTCTGGTCTGAAATGGACCTCAGTTGCCTGACAGACCCACAACGAGATCTCAAAGACCTGACAAGTTATGGGCTGTAAGGCAAAAAGCTTAGGGCCACCTTATTTGAGCCTTCACAAGGTTCCTCTCTAAGGTGCTTTGATTTTCCTTTTTTTCCCCAGGAAGCTGTAGAGATGATGGCCTGTCTGCACTTGACACAGCAGCCACCATGGAATAGGCCCCTTCTAGAGCCCTCTCTTGAGCAGCTGCTCAGACCTCAGGCCAAGCTTGTCTGTTCGTTACAGCCTGTTCTCCTGGTTCAGGAGGAAAAAACAACTCAAACCTGAAGCGCTTCCCCAGCAAGCTGGAATCAAATACCCAGTCACCTGCCTCTCATCAAAGAGACCAACAGTCTGTACCACAGCTTATTAGCTTCCCCAGATCTCCCGGCTTGCTTCTAAGTTTGCTTGGGAAGCTGAGATCCATTTTTTTGAGTGCTTTCACCAAGCCAGACTCCAGTGGGTTTCCTTTCCTCCTAGAGCAAACCTTCCCATAAGCCCAGATACAAACAAAAAACAAGTTCCACAGCGTGCGGATGATCTTCCAGCTTGTTATCTGGATAAAGAGGTGGAGGGAAAAAAGGGAAATTAGCCATCTTCTCCACAGAAGGAATTCACAGTTTGTCTCTACCATCACATAATCTTTCTCATGAGAGAGTGATAGATTGACATTAATAGGATAGTATTTGTCTGGACGTCCGTAAAAAAATAAAACTGTCATATAAAGGAGATAGAAATCATACCAGTGGAGGAAGTCTTAGATAGGCTGGTCCTGAAAGAAGAACCCAGGACTTTCTATCCAAGACATATATCCTCAGTGTGGCCTTGAAGATTTAAAATAAATACGCTAGGTCAGAAATCCATATCCAAGCTACGGCTCCACCACCGCATTCATGAAGAGACTGCCATATCGACATGGATACTTCTTACCCTCTGTCTTCTCTGAGAGATCCTGCCTTCGTTCAGCCACTTATATTTTCACGTGAGCAGAAACCAGAAGCCTGATTCCACTTGTTCCAGCCCGATACCAGTATACTCAGATATTCCAACATTCCCTCTCTGGTTTTAAGCAGAAATTGGTGCCTGCTGATGATCTCTTCCCTTGAAATTTCTTCAGAAGTGGCACCAAAACTGAATTTTGATCATGTCGATTTTTCTGACATATTTATCCTAGAAAAAAACATAGCCAGCTCATTTCAATTCCTCAGAGTCAAAACCCACAATTTAGCTGAGCACCACCATTTCCGTATATTATGCAACAATCATAATAAGTTCTTTCCTGTGAGAAAAGACATAAATGCCAATATTTTCATACTTAAAGCTCTGAGAGCTAGATGAATTCCCAGGGACAACTACATATTATGTTAGTTGAAAGCAAACAGTGAGCATGGCATGACTCAGAAGAACAGCAATGAAACTGCACATTCCTCAGTGAACTTGTGAATTAAGCAAATAGAAAGCCAGAAACTAAACAACAGACTCCTGCCTTGCCATTTGTAATTAAGGCTCTTCATTACCATTCAAGATGCTTTTTTAATATAGGTTGGTTAAAAGCCTTGTTTTATGTTTTCTGCTTTGATGAGATAAAAAGGTTTTGTGAAGTTTGGGAAACAACTGGTTTCCCTAAATGCAAACTAGATTCTGCACGTTTCACCTGGGTACAGTTCGGAGTAATTTTTGATGTGTTTATGTTAATCTTTCAGGCAGCTGAACTACTGCAGTCATGTTGCTTACTCCTGGAAACCTCCCAGAGAATCTGCAGACTTCAAAGGCTCTTAGGAATTCTTCATATTCTTTGGATACAGTATCTTTTTGAGGAACTCTTCTTTCTGTGATCTCCCAACCGCAGCTGAAAGCTAACAATTATAACCTCCTTATCACACTTGTAACTTTCTTTTCTCTTATACTAAATGGCTTTCCATTTATCTTAAATATAAATTTTACAAAGAATTTTTTTTTTTCTGAAAACAAGAAATGTATGTTTTTTCCAGCTTGCTGTCTCCAGATTTTTTTTTTTTTTTAAAAAAAAGAACATGACTGAGATGCTGAAGAAGCCAAGCTCAAGCCAACTTCTGAAGAGCCAAGCCAATACACGTCCCAGTCCTACAATGCACACCACTTTCCCAAGGCCCCACTCACTTTATTCCCTGGACTCCAGGCATGACTTTGATTTGTCCATGGAACGCAACACTAAATACATGTGGCAATTTTGTAAGTACAATGGATTTAGGATGGACATCCAGGTGAGTGAAAATTTGTATCTTCCAGCTTCCAACTTTCATTAAAATATGGTCATATTAAATAACTGAAAATGAGTAGGCAAAGAATGTTATTGAGTGTCTGTGATTATATGAGATACTAAAGTGTAGGACATTAGTCAATACCTTTGAGAAATTGACAGAGATCGATATAGCAATTGGAATATAACAGGTAGGGAAAGTGTGATGGAAAAATAGATGTTAGAGTCACTGAACTGTAATTAGATTTTACTAAATGGTTTGTTGCTCTGTATATTATGAGTTTCCAAAACCAGAAAGAGGTCTTTAATTCTTTCTTCTCATGCATCTTTCAGAGGCAATCTAAATTCAACCCTTTTTTGGTCATGATAGCTGATCTGGAATTGATTCTCCATCCAAAATCTACAAGCTAATCCGAAGTATACTACAGGTCCAAGAACATTTCGTATATAATCATGAAAGATCTATTAACATAAATACATCAACATATTTAACATAAGCATGCATTTTCAAAACCCAATTTTGGACTGCAGTGAGAAAACCTAAAGCAGAAAACAAAGTGCAAACTCTCTTTGCTGTACAGATTTCCAATTCACCTACATACACAGAACCCCATTGCTCAGAAAAACTAGATAGCTCTGGGTCCCTCCTCTCTTGACCTACTTGGACTTTCTCCTATAATCGCAAGATAAAGGCTGCTGGTGAGAACACATCAATTCACACACACATCATGCTGCTCAGTAGGACTGTGCTGACATGCTGCCAGACTAGATCCAATCCTTTATGGCCAGGCTCATACAACAGGCTCCTCACGTGAAACCATTTGGTGTGTCAGTGCTGAAGCACTCCCACACCCCATCCCTGCCCCCTGCCTCCTTCCTGGTGGGGAACTAAAGCCTCTCTCTTTCCTCTTGACTTTGGACTGCTTGATACTGCCAACAAGGACATTTTAGCAGGTAGTATTTTGCACAGAATTTCCTAGACTTGAACTAAAAAATCATTGAATGTTATTGGGGTGAGAGTGACCCCTACCCTGGGCTCTCATCGTTAAGGTAAGGTTAGATACTCCTAGAGTGTTCTTCCCACCTCACCCTGTGCAGAGAGACGAGGCCCAGTCCCTGGGGCGGGAGCTGGGACTGCTCCTGGCTGGGACTCAAGGAGTCGCACTTTCTGCAGCTGACTGGAGGCAGAGACCACCAGACACTGGCACATCATCCTGGTGCTCCTGGAGGAAGTGCTAAATCTCCAGATCTTTCTCCCCAACCACCTCCAGCCCCGGGTGAGCACAGGTAATGACTGACCCAGCTCAAGGGGTTCTGGCAGTCGTGGGATGTGATCCAGGGTTAACCTGGTGAAGATACAGCAAGATAGGGCAGCCTGAAGCAGGACAGTAGATCAGAAGCCCCTGGTGACTCACTCTTGCTGTTGCTGCTGATGCTGCCAGTGCTGGCAAGGTGCAGGGCAGCTGTGCAGGATGCTGCTTCTGATGTTGAAGGCTTCAGACACCTGGAAATGCCCTGGGGCCTCTCAGGTAATAGGCTTAATCAGGTGGCAGCATGCGAGGCAATGTGTTTCCCAACATCAGCAACTGCTCGTTTCACCGCCCATCAGATTTCCAGATGGCTCCAGCTGGGTGCATAACTACCTCGGTCCCTGCCTGGCTGGCCCACTGCTGGCCCTAGAGATGCTCCATCTCCTCTGCCACCCTCTTCTCAAAGTTGCTAAACCACCTTCTGGGGCTGGAGCAGAGGTGACCTCTTGTGGCACCCATAGAGCTGCCACCTCTCTGGATCTGCTTGTGCTCCTGCTCCTGGCCTCCAGGTCTCTGTTGCCATCAGGCTCTTTCACTGCACGTTCTATAATCCTCCTGTGGACTGAGATTGGGCTGACTGACCTGTAGCTCCCTGGATTCTCTTTCTTCATCTTGAAGATGGCTGTGACACTTGCCTCTGCCTATTACCAGTTCCTGACTTCATCTAGTCTCTCTCCCCCTCTCCTCTCAGTCACCTGTACACACACCCCTCCTGACTTGCCAGACTCATCTTGGCCATGCTATTCACCATAATCCTTTCTACCATGCTTTGCATCTGTACAGCTCCTGGCTGTTCTTCCCACACCCCTGAACAATAGGACCCTGGTACAGAGGAGAAAGTTTATTTGCCCAGCTTCAGCTTATCCCCATCAGGAGTGAGATTGAAGGAGGAAAAGGGAGTTGCCCATGAGCCTTTGCTTTCCTTGAAGCTACTGTGAGGTTCAGGCCTCCCGGAGAACCTCCTGCCCTTTCCTGTATAAAATTCTCCCCTGCCCTTCCACAGAAGCAGGATCAGGAACTGACTCGGGGGACCAGGAGTATGTAAGGAAAGCAGAGATAATGCATATCCTCAAGAGGTTATAAATAACTTGGAAGACCTCTGCTTTCCCTCCTGGTAGAAAATCAGTGACAGAAGAGGAGAAAGGAGGAAGGGAATCAAACTTGAGGATCCAGGGAAAAATGAAAAAGAAGGGAAACCCCATTTGCTAACCTGAATATGAAAGTCCTGACTGGAAAATTTTGTACAGGTTTCTGGCAGCAATTTGTGTTCTCAGGATTCATCTGATAATGAATCAGAAAATACAGGCTCTCAGAAGACTCTTCTAAAGTATGGATAAACTAGACAGACACTTCTAAGGTAGACACTTTCCCAGATGTTCTGCTTTGCAAAGGATGGATTCCAAACAGACTGTTCTCAGGAGCTGAACGGGGACGTTGGGCTGAGCTGCTCAGGTACTCTTCAGACCCTCTGAGGGCAAGGTTGTGGGAAAGAAATGCCATGCACTACCATTTCTGTGTGTTTCATCATCCTTGTGAGATGACTCTTTCTTTAGCACCTTTAGCACCAGGGCTGAGGCCCTGGCAGAGGCCCATCTGACATCATGACTGCATTTAAAAAAATGAGTATAACAAAATATTTAATTGATCCAATAAGAGGAGTCAAGAAAATGTAGATTTTGAGTAGTAAATGTGTTTGATTTTCCATTTCAGTCAGCCAGCTGAAAATCTACTTCACTGAAACAAGCATTTTAATCTCTTCTTTAGACATCAGTGGTTTCTTCACTATATTCACTGACCTCTCATTGAAGGTCATAAACACAGCAAATACGTTATTGCCATCAGAAAGCAAGCAAAAACTGGGGTTTATGCCCAAATTCTCAGTGTGCAAGCTACAGTGAAGTGAAAGTTTCTACAGAAATCAGACAACCTCATAAAATAGAGGTCACTGACTCTGATCAACCTGTAGTAACTCTGACCTTTAGACCATAGCTCACTTCTCCCTGGCCATCCTTTTTCCTTTTGCTGCAAATGTTTCAGAAAAAGTAATGACAAGTCATTAAAAATCTAAGTCCTTCTGTATTTCTCTCCTAGTCAGTGCAGCAGAAGCACAGGCAGAAACATAGAAAGTATCTGTGGTGACTATGTGGAACATTCTCCACAACAGACACGTTTTCTTTTTTGGCAAAGCTCACAGTTTTAAATGAAGTAGAACTGAACCCTGCCCTAAGGAGTTCAATTTAATTTGGTTGGCAATCATAACCTCCAATCACATCTGGAAGGTAAAAAAAAAAAAGTCTTCTGGAAAAGTAAGATTGCTCCTGCTAAATATTGAGGATAATCCCTAACTGGTGTCATCTGTAAGGATATTTTCACAGATTTTTAAAGACACGAGAACCAACATGTCCTCAGAAGGACCTATAAGCAGTTGCTTGACAATGGTAATATGTTTCACACCACACCCTCTATTACCAATGAGAACAAGGAGAGTATGCAAAAATATCAAAACCAAAAACATTCTAATCTAATGACACAAATATCTAACTCTCTAAAAGATTCACTTGAAGTTGATGGAAGTGTCTTAGGTAAAGAACTGTATGCCTCAAATGATACTACAGTTATTAGGAATGGGATATTCCAGAAGACAAATACAGTCCTTTTTTTTTTTCTTTTTTTTTTTTTTAACCCAGGAGCCCTTCACCAAGCAACAGCATGACAGCAGAATCCCAACCAAGTTGAAAGGACCTATGTTTAAACAGAAAATCCACTGTAATTAATACATGTGAAGAGATCCCTGCTGTGTTTAAACAGTGTCATTTGGTGATACACATTCTGCAGATCTTGAGAAGAATCATGAAGTTCTGAAAATATTTCCTTAATGCATGGAAATGGATAAGTGTCAATCATCCAAGTATTACCTAGCTTCTTGAAATCTAAACATATATAAACAGCCTTGATTTTCTTCTCAGTCAAACCTATTACACAGTGATTTCTCCTGTAATATCATTTTAGACTAGGTAGTTTACACTCTAGCCAAACCTCACCTCTTAATGAAAATGCTAGAGGGCATAGTTTATTTTTTGGTTGAAATGTTAATAATCCATAGGAAAAACACCAGTGCACAGCCAAGCATCTAAGAAATATTTTCTAAAATAAGCAGATCTAGACCCTATATCATGGCTTTGTCTGATGGTGCTGAGCCATTATGTCCATCCCTACATTTATTTTCGGTGAAGTACTGCTACACATTTTATAGCATACAACAGGTGTGCAAAACATGAATCACAAGTCACATTTTCATTCAGAAAGGTTGATTCCTCAGGAAGGTTGATTCCTCAGGAAGCTACTAATCATAGCCTAGGCTCGGTAAGAAGCGAACATCAGCTTAAAGGAAACACACGGGTCCATACTAAGGCTTTAGAGTCTGTATTTAGCATCAATACAACAGTTTGGGCCACCCTCCTGGAGCAGCAGTAAACTTTGTTGCAGACATAGTATATCTGAGACTACTCTTTGTCTCTGTGTCAGGAATCCGCTGGCACAGCAGCTATCTGCTGGTTAGAAGCAGCTTTATGAGATGGCATGGCAAAATGTCCAGTCACCAGGAAACGCATCCTCTAAAGGCCCTGCAGTGCAAAGGGAAGATCCAGGGTGGCCGTGGCTTTCACCGTGTGTTTTTGTACTCCACAGACTTTCGTGCTTTCTGGTTGTGCCAGGCTAATTTTCTGTAGGCCAAACTTTGTGCTACATGCCAGAGCTCCTGCTCTAACAGTTTCTCTCCTGCCATGGAAGCTCTAGACCTCCCTAGTGGTGGTGCATCAGTTGTTTGAGAAATAGATACATGTTTACCCCAAATACTGCCTGATTTTTTAAGACACAGTGGCATCCATTCAGTTTTCCGTAAATTAATCCATTATGTTTTCCACATCTCTGTAACTTGCTGTTTATAACCAGCTGAACCATTTTTGTGGTGAGAGTCAGGCACTCACAGCTGAGGAAAAGAACTAGGGCAGCACTGAAATAAATCAAACAACTGATTAAGAAAATAAATGCATTTTGAAATGTTCAGCTAAAGAAAAACTGATAAGCATTAGCTTTTTTCTGTTTGGCTTTTTCAAAATAATTGTAAAAGTGTAAGGGAATAATTTTTATGAAGTCATTTTAAAATGGGAGAAAAGATAGAAATGTCATATGCTGGATAGTTCAACAGTACAAAAGCTGGATGGTTTAAATTTTGCAGTATTTACTTTGTATTCTCTTAAGAGAACTTTGGAAAAAAAAAAAAAGACAATATATTTTCTAAGCATTTAAAAGTTACAAAACTAAAATGTTTTACCAAAATAAAACCGTGTTCAAAAGAATCTAGTATTTTTTCTGCTCCTCCCACCCACTCTAAATATGCTCTTCCTTTTGCCATAAACTTCTGTGATTTGTGGTTACATCTATTACTGTCTTCAGTTTCCACCTGTAAAATGTCCTTATTTCCTCTGTTATCTAGACAGTAACTTCTTTGGAGCAGATACTTTTTTTTCCAGTATGTTTGTCCAGTGCCTGTTGGCACTAATTCTTGACCTTGATGACAGTCAGAAGCTAATAATAACATCTTCCTTTGTACCAAAGATTAAGAACTACTTAAGACATGGGTATTTCTGAGGTGAAGAAGACCTAACGTATTAACAAATAGATGAGGATTAATAATATGATCACCAAAAACACCAAGAAGGCCGAGAGAGACTTAATTTAATTCAGTTTACAACAAATGATTCAATTTTTTTTCTTTTCTGTTGAAAATATAATGGCCTGCCTTCAACTCACGTTTACTGGTAAGCTGTTGTGTAGCCCATGCTGAAACACTGAGCAAGAACAAAATTTTGGGATTAATTCTCTCTCAATGCTGAGAAGATGGTATACATGTAAAGTTTGTTAGGCAATTTAAATGGCTGACTAGATAGATCCAGACAGGAATGAAATTATTCACTGGCAATATATAGCAACTCATTTCAAAAGCTTTCATCTAATTTAAAAAAGCCTACCATGAAAGACTGAAATGGGAAAATTATATACATTAATCCTGCCATGGTCTTTTGAATGTGAAAGCTAATTTAGAAAGTTTTATATGACATTTAATTTATATTTATTACAGCAGAATAACAACAATGGTTACATGTTTGGGAAATAAAGAGTGGGAATTACAAATGCACTTGAAAACCGAAGGGCCCCATTTCTTGTTTTCTTCGTCTGTTTTTTTCATCAATTTTCCTTTGTTCAGACAAATTGAATATACTGACATTTCTCATATCCTCAGTACTATGCTGGCACTTTTTTAATATGCCAGAATAATTTGCCAAGGGGAAAACAAGCTTACTTTTACAATAAACTTTTTTTAAGTTAAAAGTGGAAGCTTTTTTACCCTGCCTTTCTGAGAGGGAGGACATGGAAGAGGTGAATATGATAGCATAGCCCATGTAGTTTATTGCAGCACTTTAATTATACACTTACTGGAGAGCCACACCAAGCCTTCATATTTTCCTGATATATTTTGCTTACACTGGCCAGTATCATATACCCTACCAGCTTGAAGAAGGTAAGCTTAAAGGCACTAATGTGGTTAAAATTGAGGAAGAAAGAGTTGTAAATTGTAACTTAGGCATGTGCCATCTCTGCATTTTAAGTCCAGACTTGAACTACCATCCACTTCTACTGCTGATGGCCGAAGGTTTAATGCAAAGGATTTAATGACTGGTTGGACACAAAGGGTCATATGGTAAAGAGAGCTGAAAGTTGCTACGACTTGTTGATCAACTAAAGGGGTTAAAATTGCTGCCACAATGGAAGACTAGAATAATACGCACATGCATTTCATCACTATAGAATTTCTCTTTACCCTTAATAAAATGAACTTGTTTTCTTCCTTAATAAGATTCTTGTCCACTCACCAGAGTGACACCCGATAACTCTGTGCACCCTGCAGACTACAAAGATTTAATGAATGCTGTCCCACCTACTTAGGCCAGCAAGACCTGAAAACATAAATGATTAAATTAAAAGAGATTTATGTGTTTTACTGAAGAGTTTAATAGTTCTGTTGAAAATTTCAGGCTTGGGAAGGAGAGCTGGGCTTTGAAGAAGCGCATAGTTTAACGGCTTCCCCCGGGGAGGCGGGGGGCTGTTCCCCAAGAAAACCTGCGGCCTGCGCTTTCCCGATCCCTGAAACACTGACCCTGCCGAAAGCTCGGCCGACTTCAAGTACGAATGCGACGTTTGGGGTAGAATTTAGGTTCGGTTTTAGCTCTATTTTGTCTGAATTCCGTGCTCTTCCCGGCACCGCCGCTTCCCAGAGCACGGACGCGTCCCTCCGCCGCGCCAGGCGCCGCCGTGGCTACCAACCCTCCTCTCCCGCTCGCCTTGTGCCGCCCTGACTCGCTTCCGCCCGCAGAGGCAGGGCCAGGCGCTGCCGGAGGGGGGCAGTCACGGAGCAGCTGCCGTCGGGCCACCTGCACGCCCGCCGCCCGCCGCCCCCGGCCCCGCACGGTGCCCCGCTGCCGGGCCTCCCGGCCCCGCCACCGCCACCAGGCGGCGCCCGCGGCGAGGGCGGCGCTCTAGCCCTGCCGGCTCGGTGGTGCGGTCTCTACGGTGCCCGCACCGCTTCCCCGCGCGGCCCCGCCCCCCGCGGTCACACCACCCGCTCGGCCGGCGCTGCGTCAGCCACACAAGATGGAGACCGCCGAGGAAGGTACGGCGCTCGCTCCGCCGACGACACCCCCCCACAGCCCCCCCTTCCCCGGCCCAGCGGGGGCTCTGCCCGCGCTGCCGCGAAGGGTGAAGGCGGGGAGGGGGCGCGTCACCGAGCCCGGCAGCCGCTGCGCGGGCCGGGGGCTGTTTATGCCCGACGGGGCTTCGCTTACCGGGGCGGCAGGTGCCCGGGCCGCCCCCTTCCCCCCCGCGCCCCTCCTCTGCTGGGCCCGCCGGGCGGGAGGGGGGGGGGGGACACGGGACACGCGGGCGGGCGGGCGCGCGCGCGGGCGGGCGCGCGCGCGCGCGGGCTGGTGCGCACGCGGGTGCCCCTTACATAACCGCGGCCCTTGGGAGCCACGCGCGGCCTGGCGGTGGGGAGGGTGGTGCCGCGGGAACACCCCGCCGCGGCCCCGGCCCTTACCGGCGCTCGGCCCGCCGCCTCGGGCGGCCGGCACTCGCCGCAGGCTTCCGCCGGCCGCGTTCCTTTGCGGCTGGGGCTTCGCGCGGGGCGGGGGGGGGCTCGGGGGCGAGTTAGAGGTTTTGTGAGAGGAAATGCCGGCGCGGGAGGCAGAAGCCGGGGCTGCCCCGAGTCGCGCAGATTTCGTGGCCGGACCCGCTTTTCTCGTGGCCGGCAGACGCTGTCATACCCGCGGCTGTAACTTCGCGTGTTTTAAATTTCCACTCTCGGCTGAATAGTAACAGCAGGTTTAGCTGCTGCTTTTGCAAGGTTAACTTTGTACGCTGGAAAATCTACGTGAAAAATTGAAATAGTAAAATGATGCAGGAGCTGACGTGTTGCTCTGTCTCTTCCACAAGAGAAACCCAGTAACTTTCCTCATTTTAAAAAAGTTGACAAAGAGATCATAGCCATGGTGGTTTAATGTGTAGTTTCTTTTTATAAGGGTATTGCTTTACTTGAGGTCAGATGTGGGTATGTTTTGTCAGCACTTTTGCTCTGCTCAGATAATGTTCGGGAACTATGTAGCTCAAGCTGATAATGCAGAATTTTCATAAACCAGGACTTCATGTTGTAGCGTAAACCAAAATAAATAGAGGATGTGTGTTGTGCTATGTTTCTTGCAGTATTTGGGTTTTGTTTGTCATCTTAAGCAGTAACTACAAATACACATTGCAGTAGTGAGTCAGTTCCAAGGAAAGTGTTTTGTGTCTTGGCTTTTGTTACTTTGGCATCATTTTCAATGTAGCTTTTTATCTAGTGGCACTTGATTTTCCAGTTTGAGAGGATTAAAAAGAAAAAAAAAAAGCTGGGAAAACACGAAACACCAGATGAAATGACAGCACCTTTGTAGAAATGTCCCTTGGGTTGTGCTGTAGACATCTTTAGTATCTGTGAAAGCAGACGGTTTATCAAAATATTGGTATTTTTAAGATCTAACAACTTCTAAAATTACTTGCTGCAGTGCTGTCGTGCCTCTGCAGACCAGCACTTACACTGATGAAGTTAACGTAGTGAAACTTTGATTGCTTGACCTCTGGTTGCCCAGAAAACTAGATTATTGTAAACTGTGAAGCGGATACCTGGAAATGACCAGCTGAGTAGGTAATTTTTGAACGACCACTTCAGTAGTTGATTAAATCCCTCTCTGTGGATTTAATTGAAACAACATAGTTGATGAGTTGTTACAGGCTGTGAACGGTGGTAGTCTTTGATCTGACCTGCTTTTACAGGACTTAAGTTGGTGAAGGGAGAGACAAGGAAGAGAAAGAAGAGGGGGATGTTAATTACATCCTAAGGCATTGTCTTCTTTACCTAAATCTTCATGTTAAACTCTACACTTGGAATTTGGACTTTTCTGGGTTTCTATATAAACACAAACACATATACATGTGACCTTATATATTATATTGTAGTTTTATCAATATTACCCTCAAAAGCTCTGAGTAGTGGGATGAAAGTAACTAGTCTATATACTCACTTTCCATAAATACCACTAGAATGTTACAACTTCTACAGTTTCAAACTATTGGAATTTCCCACTATTGGAATTCCACAACACTTGCCAGAATGCTGAAGAGACTTCCCAAGGTTAGAAAGCTGTAAACACTAGGAGCAGGAAAGACCGCTAGTGCCTTAAGGGAGATGAAGTCCATGCTCTAACATTATCTTGTGCCTGAACTTTTGCTACAGTGTCAAGTGGACTTTCCTAACTATTGCTAGCCCACTAACAGTAGTACAGCCATTTGATTTCTGGTGGGTTTCTGCTTGACTGAATTATACTGTGGAGCTAGAAAACTTTACTGGGTGGTGAGAGGTCAGGTAAGAGGCAGTTTAGGGTAATAACTGTCAGACCTAAGTGGCAGCTTCCTTGCCTTGGAATGAATGTGAAAAATTGCTTCTCTGTAGAACCCAAATGCACCAGATACCAGGTTTTGATATATCTGTTTCTTTCTAGTTAAATCAGCTACATAACATAATCTTTACTTTTGGATACTACAGTGATGAACATCCAGTTAGAGAGGTGATAGGCAGAGAATCATTCCCAGGGGGAACAAAAAAGGACTGCATTACCCAAGGTCATTCTTTCCAAAACACACACATGAAGAATGGGGTGCAGAGTGTATGAGCAAGTGGAAAAATAGCATCTGTTACACAGTGGAATTCCCTCTGAATGTGACAGTAGGTCATAAGGTGCATATCTTTACATGTACTTCATCGGGGTTTATTGATTTGAAGCGATCGACTACTTAACAGTCCAGATTGTTGCACTCATATGTTTGTTTGGATTTATAAAACAAGCGGGAATAGCTAGAAATTCTCATAGCCTTTGAAAAAATATAATTGAGATTTACCTTGTTTTAGTAACTTAAACAAGGAAATCCTTTTTCAAATAAAGAATTTATTTGTTTTCAGTAAAGCAAATTATGTCTTTTTTTCCCCAGCAGTCTTGAGAATAAGTGAACAGTCTGCTGTGAAAGCCAATGGACCATTAATGAGTGGGTTCAGAGAGCTATGGGGGTCTTTCAGAGAACAGTGTGCTTTTAACTTGCTTTCTTTGGTGCCAGAGAGCATTCTTAAAGCAGCGGTTTCACGTCCTGTCTCTTGTGCTGGCTCTAGCGCTTGTCTGACCCTTTGTGAGGCTGATTCAATGTACAAAGTTGTCAATTTACTGTAGTGAAATAGCTCGGCTTGGAAGAGTGCCGCAGGAAGGTGGGCATGCCACAGCTAGTGGGTAGGTCCTGCCCGTCAGTTGAAGAGACCTGTCCTGTGCAGCTACCTGGAAGTACTCTCTAGGATAGAAGAATCACTTGTTAGGTGAAGTAGCACTTCTGGTTGTTCTTGTTGGTGGAAAACCCAGGGGCTCTTGATGTTTGCAGTGATATGTCGTTGCTCAATATGGCTGTGACAGAAGTACTTTCTATGTCTCTCTGTAGCGTCACTGATGTGGTACTGAATGTGTGTTTCTGTTAATTCTATGGTTTTGGCCTGCCTGAGTGAATTCAAGCCCTTCTTTTATAGATAGAAAATTGTTTTTTCTTGGGAATCATTTGAATTCTATGCTTTGTGCGTAGAAACTGTTCTAATACTGAGCAAACTATAGATATGGTCTTATTGTGACTTCTACAGAAAAAAGTATTTTACTGTTTTGTATCTTTTAGAACATTGTGTAGACAAACGTTGACTTTTGGAAATTTCAACTAAGAACAGAGATAGGTGATTCAAACTTGAAATTGCGTATTTTGAGTCCTCTTACATCAGTACTTTAAGCTGCTATTTTTTTAGCAAAGATCTCTGATGTGTATCTGTTACACTCTTGCAGACTTGCTGGATATTGTCGATTAGAGAAATAATTAACAAAAGAGAAAATCCTAAACTTAAGTCTTCTATAGAAATGGGCATTTTATGTTCATTTCTTTAATAGAATTAAAAGGAGGAGTAAAGGGAAGATACCACGCATCTGTCAGTAAGCAAATAAAATACTTAATTTTTATTTATATCTAGTTGTGTGTTTAAGTGATCTGGATAACTGAATGGTATTGAAATAGATATCTGTTCTTTGGAGGGAGAGATTTATGCGCACTTCTTTGTCCACGAAACATCCTGCAATCTTCAGTTGTAAGAAAATGTCAAAAATAGACAATAAAGAAGGTGCAGGACCTATGGATTTAAACTGAAATAAGAAACAGAAAATGTCTTTCTTCTTGTGGCTGGACTGTAGACTGCTAAATTGATGGCCTTATTCCACTCAGGTAGCAAACTCACAAAATACCTATTTCTGTTTATGATGTGTTTGTTTCCCTTTCATCAAGAACACCAAGGAATACCCATGTTAGGTTCAAGAGTAGCAAAGGTTGTGTTCAGGTCATTGTTAAACATTAGTAAATTGCTTCTGCTCAGCCTCTGTTTAACTTGTTCAAATCTCAGATGGACTTTTTCCATTTCTAAGTGTTCACTTTCAGGAGGATTATCCTAAACAATCTGTATGTTGTTTTACTGGTAACTTTTTTAGGCAAAGAACACCTCTGCATATCGTCTTACTGTGTCTTATTTCCTAGAAATCTTAAAAATATAATTAGACATGGTTTGTGTTTCTTACAATGTGATCGGGCAGATAACATTCTTGTTGCTTTTTCTGGTGATCTGTCTAGTCTTTCATGTCTTGCATGAGATGAAATCTGTCTTTCATCCTCTTTCAATTGATTTTGGCTTCATTTTGCTACATAGCAAAGTTTCTAGAATTTAATTGTATAATTTGTGTTGTAAATTTGAGTTCTTTAAGCAGTAGTGTAATAAGCTTTGTGTCCTTGTCAGCAGATATATGCAGAGTCTGTCGGTCTGAAGGAACTCCTGAGAAACCCCTCTATCATCCATGTGTGTGTACTGGCAGTATTAAATTTATCCATCAGGAATGGTGAGTTCTGTGTTTGTGAGTTTTTAAATTTTTTTAATATAACGCATTAACATGTCTCTAAAAACAGTATGTCCTAAGTCTTCAGGTTAACTAGTAAGTAATCCAGTTTTCAGTGGAAACGTCTTGGGGATTTTGATGTTTTTTACATGATGGTTCATTACACTTCACAAATAATTAATTATGAAAAGTACTGTTAATTGTTTGTGTTTAGGACTACAGTTCTACTCATATGTCAGCTTTATGAAAACTAAGCAGAAAAATCAGTATGTTGGGGCTTTTACTGTCCATTTATAGGTATGAATAAAAAGAAAGCTAACCTCATAGCAAGAAATAAAAATACTTTAGTCCTTTTTGGTCATTTTGAGGTGTATGGCTGATCAGGGAAATGCTAAAGTGAAAACTATAATTCTGGTCTATAGCACACATTCCTTTTGATGGCATTTTAACAACCATTTTTTCACAAATACAACAGTTCTGAATCTTAGCTGTGTATGTGTCATATCTTGAAATATTTATAGGGATTGGTGTCACTAGTGGGTGTGATTTATTGGTAATGTAGGGGATGTAACTGAAGAGTCACTATTACTCAGTCAGCTTAACTTTTACTTTTTGAAACTTACTTGATGGCCTAAATGGACATAATAAACATGCTAATTTAAGGCCTGCCTCGATAGTACCAACATCCTCATCTATATTTGAAAATAGAGAATTGATGTGCTTTCCTAATAGGAGGGACAAGGCAGAGAGATGTAATAGCATGTTTTAATATGATCCCTTTTTATTGCAGCTTAGTTCAGTGGCTTAAACACAGCAGAAAAGAATACTGTGAATTATGTAAACACAGATTTGCTTTCACACCAAGTAAGTACATTTTACTGGTGGGGTTTTTTTAGAATTTCTTTGATTTTTTTGTCTTAGTATGTATGAAGTGATTACGTTTTCATTCAGCATGATAGATCCAAACTTGTGTTTTAACTTCTATATTCTTGTTGAATTGCAGTTCTTGTGCATATTATTGCAGACTGTGTGTGTTGTTTAAATAATGAATGATCTGGTTCTTTCATAATCTTACGTGAGCCATAAAAGAAGTATTATTCTGTACGTCTTCTGACTGCCTCAGTCCCATTCTTTTGTTGCCGGCATTAAAGCATATGGCATGTTTTCAGCCTCATTGTTAAATGTGTGTGTTTGGAAATCTGAATGTTAAGGTGAAACCCCTGCAAAATTCGAATTTGAAAACCAGTTTTCAGTTACCTTTGTACTGTCCACCTGCAACACTACCATATGACTTTGGTCAGTTTCAATTCATATGGTCCTGATAATTATTCCACTTGCATTTCAATCAAAATACAGTAACTACCTAGTATTACATTGCCTTTTATGTTGAGATTCAACTAAATAAGTTAGGCTACTTGTGATGAAAAATGACCGTATCTTTGTATAGTTCCCCGAGGATTCTTAATTACATTTTAACAAATAGTAGTAGAAATAAGTGAGGTCCTTTGGTTTGGTGGCAGACTAGGCTCATTATTGCCAACTTACTGCTTGTTGAACAAGTAAAGTAGTTCTTGTGCTACATGTTTTTCTCATTATGATTACTTGTGCTGATTTATTCTTTACAATTGCTGAGCTCAGTTCATGGTGCAGAATGTAATTTAATTTTTTTTTTTAACTGAGGAGTATCTGCACTGTAGAAACTGTCTTGAGATGGGAAAGATGATGAAGTTTGACTATTTTATGTGTGTGGTACAATAAAAATCAAAGCTCCTTTTTTAAGATAGTAGGTCCCAGTTAGAAGAATAGAGTGCTTATCTTCTCTCCTGCTCCCCTCTAACCCTTTTTGGGTTATTTTTTTGCTAGTTTTCTACATTGGAAGACTGAGGCTAAATAGCCAGATGGTTTAGTTCAAATATTTTCTATTCTAAAAATCCTGTAATGTACCTTCCTTCCATATATTGAACCTCAGAATTTTCCATTTCTGCCAACAATTAAACACATTAGACCGTTTTTTAAATGATCAGTAGAAAAATGTACAGTATTAACTCTGTCTTACCACTGTGAGGAGAACAGCATGTTTTACGTTGATCAAAGCAATGCTTTTAGGTTTTTCTTTTTAAATACATTTCTTGTACAGGTCTCTGTAGTAAGAGAGGTGTCATCTGCTTGTAGGTTTTATTTGTTAAACATTTTTGTAAAGACATAGAAGCTTTGCAGATAGAGAGTGATCCCCAGTTCTGGAGCTTCCTACAAGCTCATTAGCCACCTTCAAAATTGCATTCTCCTACTAGGTCCTCTACAGAATTTTGTGTGCAGGACCAGAAGACTGCATTTCAATTATATACTTTCTTCTAAGAAGAAAGAGGACTTCCTAGTTTTGTATGAAAAAAAAAGAAAAAAGTGTATAGTGTTTTCCTTAGGATATAGGAAGAAGAGTATGACAAGTCTTAAATGAAATACACTTTGTATGTGTGTTACTGCTGATACTAGAAAGCTTATTCACTGCCCTTATCAACAGAAGTGTTCCTGCAGAAGTTTAATCCTTGACTGACATGGCTGTTACCAGCACAGTTTGTAATGTAGTTGCAGATTTATGGACACGTGAGAAAACATAATTGAATTACTATGGTTTAACAAGTTACCATTTGTTATTGGAGCCATGAAATTGATAAGCAAACCTCTTTCTTTCCTGTGTAATAGAGTACTTCCTCCACACTCAGCCTCTAGCAAGGGTCTGCTTACCTTCCTGTTACACACTGGCCACTCCCCAGACTAAGCATCCTCAGCTGATAGTGTTTTCTTCTTAGCTTCCCACATTGCACAGCGTGCTTTTTTCCTACCAGGCTGCACACATTAGTAGCATGTGTCAGGTGCCTAGCACAGATTCCTCCAGCCCTTTGTGCCCAGTGTGTCTTGTTTCATTGTTTCTCTTGCAGCCAATACTCATGCAGTTATGGTTTCCTTAGTTTCTCTTATCCCTCTTTATTTGGAAGACAATGTGGATTTCCAGTCTGGAAGCTGGATCTTCTGCCTGTGGGAGCTGGGAAAGTGTTGCAGGTGCTGGAGAGAGAGTGACAAGGGAGAGGTGGGATTGAGGTCTATGCCAGTCATCCAAAACAAAGATGGATCTGGCCTATAATCATACAAGATTTAAAACGCTTTCAGATAAGTTGATTCACCATGGGATATGGTCAAATAAATGCATGTACATAATTAGTATCTGTGCCTCAACGGACAGGCACTAAGTTGAGAATAATAGTGCAGTAATACCAACAACTCCTCTTTTAGTTTAGCTTGGTTCGCTTGTTAAGGCTGTTGCTGTCATTCTGTCAAAAATGCTTCTTTGCTGGTATAATTTTTTTGTCTATGGAGTATTCATAAATATTCCTAGCATATATTCTTTAAGTCCTTCACAGTCTTCAATTTCTGTAACATCTTATGACTTCTTTAGCACCTGAACTACTAGGTTAGTTACTGCTTGGAAGGAAGGAAGGAAAGAGTAGAAGGCTCAGCTTGCATCTTGGCAGGAGTACAAAGGAACTGATTTTTCTTTGGAATAATAGAATCGTTCTCTAAAAATGTTTTGTCATGTAAGCAAATGACTGGATTTCCAAATGCACACTTTGAAGCTAGATTTTATATGTTTTATTATTAATTCATTTTCTGCAGTTCTTTAAGTTATGAATTAATACTACTGGTTTTTTTAAAAAGTAGCTTTGGTCTTTTTCAATTATGTCAATGTGCTTGTTCATTTTTAACTCATACGTTTTCCTTCTGAGTTTTTAAAGAGCAACTACTTATATTGTTTTCCTCCCCACACATGCACTTTCCTTTGTCATGTGCTAGTATGCACTTTTCTTGATATCACACTAAACGTTCGTAAGCACTGACTCATGATAGAAGGTGAGGCTGTATTTCCTATGAGAAGATAGTTTTCAAAACTTCTAGTTTCTGTACAAAGGTAACATTAATATAAATATTTTCAAAAATGCAAATATAGAAGTAGACTAGCCTGATCTTTGGCTGGAGATTGGGATGGGTTCATTCTGCTTCTTAAGCATCTGTATTGCTGCTAAGTGATTGATACGATGTCACAAGCTTAGTTCATACAAAGATTGTAAAACGCAGGGAAGCCACATGGGTAGGATGTTCTCCAGTTTATAAATCATTATAATCTGAAACAAGCTTTTGATTCATGCATGCAAAATTATTAATTCAAGGCTTGCGTGCACTTAGACCTCGCTGTTTTATTGTTGTAGTCCTGGTTTGTTACTATTCTTCCTCTTTCTTGTTGTTGGCCATGTTTGTTCACATGTAACTGTAAAATCAAAGTTTGTTGGATCAGGAACTATTTGTTCCTGTGAATCATTTGGACTGATTGAGCTCCTCAGCTATCCTATAGCATACTGAAATTCTCTACATTAATTACTAAAGGTTGGGGTTTTTTTAATTAATCCATAAGCCTTGATACTATTTGATCATCTTAAAGCCTTCCAGATATGACTAGCATATCTAGCTTATTGTGAAAGAGTTCAAGGTTCATAGATTTTAAGGCAAAGAAAAATGAGAATCATTCTGATATAACTGTAAAATACTAAGTTATATATTTCTATTTTTAAGTAATTTATGAAAAAAACCCCCACCATTTAGCAATTGCATGTTGTTTGTAGTAACGATTTATTAAGTTCTGAACTTTCGGATCTTTAATGTTGTACAAAATGATCTGTAAGAAGCTATGTAATTATACTGAAATAAGTGGGCCACTTTGTTGGGATCGTGATTTGAAGTAATTAAGATTTTGTTGAAGGATATAATGGGCTGATCTTTAAATTTGTTCATTTTGACAAACTTTAACACTCTAGTCCATAACTTCAGCATTTCTGAAGAGTCTAGTTGGGAAAAGCATAAACTTCTGAAACAAAATAATACATGCTGGTACAGAATTCAACGTATTTGCTGCCAGTTACAGGGTGCAGAATAAAAATGCAGTTGAGATGCACATGAGTGTCATTTCATATGTTTTGTTAGACCTGTGGCTTGCATGATAAGGGGTGGCATTTTTCTCCTTTTACCTTAGCAGTCTGGAGTGAAGTCTGTGTATGTCTCAAGAATGTAAAACAGAAACATAGAATGGTTTAAGTTAGAAGAGTCTTTTGAAGTTCTAGTCCAACCTAAAGAATAACTTACAACCCCCGTTTTACCAAACCAGTGCTTTAACCCATGAACTATAAAACACATGGTTTTTACCAGTGAGTAACATAGTCATCTTTTGTGATCAGTGTACAAGGATGATTGAGGTGGTGTATAAATGGCTTGTAAGTGGAGTATGCTGGTTTTGTGACAGTTTTACCTAATCAAAGGTAGATGTTTTGCTTTCTTCCACACTAGGCAATGCACCTGATTAGGTTATGGTCAAATAAATAGGCTGACTTGCATGGGGAAAGAGTGAGAAATGAAATAGGATACAGTTGCATTGTGACAGTTGTGGAGAAAAATAAGACTTATAACAAAATTTGAGCCTTCATAATAAATAGTGGTAGGGGTTTTTTGATACAGCATATGTCAGAAGGCTGTTGCTTTTCTAGTGTCTTTCTGCAGCTCTGCTTCCTTCAGTGAAGAGTAAGACTATAGGAAGGGACTTGTGGAAGGCATGAAATCTGTAGGTATAACATAAACTGGGGAAATACGTTTAGGATCTTTATTTCCTTCTGGGGGGGAGATTTGCATTTTTAAAATGCTACTGGCCAGTGACATGAAAACAACAGGAAGTTATCCATAGTATTTTATACTAGTTCATAATGATCATATATCTGACTTCTCTGCAAATGTTTTCATGCTTAAAAAAGTATCCACTTTTTACCTCGTGGCAGAACTGGCCATAAATGGGGGAGATACACATATTTAAACCTGCACAACCTGTCCTTATTCCTTGGGAGTAAGCCCTTAGGAGACAGGAAAAGTCTTGGATGGTTGTTTTGTGATCAGTTACACATTATTTGGAGGAAGTGGTAAATAATGCAGGAAAGTGATTTCTCAAACTGAGTTATGAGAGATTACTGGGATGGGAATTAAGGAATGGAGGAAAGATGAGAAGGACACGTGTGCGAAAGGGAATGAAGAGGATGTATACCGTGGAGGCAGGGGTCAAAGTCTCAGACCTCATAGTGGTAGTGGGGAGTGGATAAAAGGGGGTGGCATGTGGAGAGAAAATGGCAATAGATGACAGACACAAGTGAGGGGGATTCGTTATGAAAATCACTGGCAGCAAGCTTCAGTGCTGCAGTATTCTTGCACACCAGGGGTTCCTGTCATGCTAGGAATTTTTGCGTTTCACCCACATGAATGTTGTAGAACATAGAAGGACCTTATCATCCTGGTATAAAGCTTCTAGTGGTGGAAGCTTTATATACTTTGAGGTGTGGCAAAGCAGAGAAAAAACAGCAATCTTGCCCTGCCCCCAGCTCTTGAAATCATCAAAAATCACCAAACTATTAAAATTTGGGTAATGTAGCTTGTCTTCTCTGAGTAGTAGCTACATTGGGCATTTATTTGAATGCTCAGCTATAATCCTAAAGCTGTTAGAAAAACGAGCATGTAGAGATGCTAACATTTATTACCACTTCAGCTTTACTGAGTTAGGATGGGCATCCTTTTTTACAGTCCCCTGTGTGAGTGCTCAGTAATTCCTGAAAGATGCATTTTAAAAAAACTTTAAACCCACCCCTAACAAATAAATCGTTAATGTAAAGTTAATGTTTTCCTTGTAGCCTCTGTTGCAATCCCAAAGTTCTGATGAAAATACATTTTTCTGAAAATGAAAAATAAGCCTCAAGATATCTGCTTAGTTCAATTTTGTCTGAGTGATACCATAAATGTATAACAAATATACTCTAGGTAGGTATTCTTGTAGCACCCTTAACAAAGGTCTGCTTGTCTCCTCTGATAATTTTCCAGAGTATTTGTTCAGCGTGAGCTGAGAGATCATTACGAAGTCTTCAGTTAGCATTTTCTATGGTACTACCAAATTGTATACTAAATCTGGTTTTGTAATAAGAAAATTATAAGTTGGCAGTGTCAAAATATGTTTGTGTCCTGCTTTCGATTTACTGCTTTATGTTCTCATAACTACACTTCCCTAGTGCTATATTTTTATTTTTTTTTTTTAGGAATTCCAGTTCTTTGCCAGGTAGCAGACAACTAAGAACTTCTGAAATTTAAAACGAGTTACTATTTGTCTTATCGTTACTGTTTTGTTGTTACTTTGTGTCAATGCAATCCACTTGTTGAAATGCACCAAATTCCACCCTCTTTTGGCTACTTGTGCATGTTGATACTGCTTTTCTATGTTCTTGAGTTCTCTTCACAATACAGAAACTTAGGGAAATAACCCTGAAGAGAAGACTTTTTTTCTCCTGTAGAGGCTTCCTCTCTGAGATTAGTAAAAGGATGATTAGGAATGTAGGTAAAGGTAGTAGAGAAAAGGGGGGATGCAGGTGGATTGTATGAAGCAGTATTTCTCAGGCTTCTAAGTCAAAGGATTGTCCATGAGAGGAAAGCAAAACTTTTCTCGAGTAGTTCTTATAAAAATTTAATTTTCTTATATACTTAAAAGTATGTGGTATTTTAAAAAATAGTCCATGAATTAAATGTGTTAAAGTCTTCAAGCTCAGCTGTTTCCAACATAACTGTTAAACATCCAGGCAGAGATGTCTTTGTGCAACTCCTAGCTGTAGTTTATCTTCATTTGAATCTATTATTGATACTGTGCATTACCACTTCACAACATCCATGTGAGTGTGTAGAAGCTAACTAAATGCCATGAAATTGTTAGAGATGTTTTCTAATCATTTACAAAAGAAGCAGCCATGTCACTGTTTTTCTTGGCTTTTGAGAAGGAACAGGTTTATGTGATATATAGGTGTGAAATTTTAAAAAGTCAAGAAAATTTACTACTATGAAAATGTCTATACAGGCTGAGACAATTGCATTATGTTCTGTAGCAGGAGTGCCCTTAGAAGAAATCTTGCATGGTATGAAACAGATACCTGTTGAAAGTAGAAGTCATTCTGTATAAATTTCAATGGCTGTAGATACTTAGTTTCCTTCAGTTTTCCTGTCTGTGTGGTGCTTTCATTTTGCTGATTATTTTTTTTTGTGTGTGCTGTTAAATAGCAAGTGGAATCTAAATTATCTAGCAAATTGACAGTATGCAAAATTAATAAGTGCTCTTGTTCCTTGTGCTCTTTCCTTGAACTAGGTTTATAAATAACAGACAGGGATATCTTTGAGGTAGTGCTTAGTGGGAGGGCTGTTGAATTTAGAATCTGCTTTTCCTTGCAGGCTTGAGCTTATTTCGAGATAATCAGAGTTTGCAGTTGATAAATAAAGCTAATAAGAAAACTTCTCTAAGTCAAAAACTAGTATGATGTTTATTAATTTTTGCCATTCCACTCAGTACACAATGTAACATGTGTTAAAGGGTTTTTTTATTTGTTTGGTGTAATCTCTTGGAAATCTATAAAATATGCATATTCTTCTATTCTTGCCCAATACAAGCATTTTGTAGTTGCCAGGACTTTTACATAAATGCTTCTTTAGAAGAACAACTGTTTCATAAGTGCCTTTTCTACACAGTTTATTCCCCAGATATGCCTTCACGGCTTCCAATCCAAGACATCTTTGCTGGACTGGTTACAAGTATTGGCACAGCAATACGATACTGGTTTCATTATACACTTGTGGCCTTTGCATGGTTGGGAGTAGTACCTCTTACTGCATGTAAGTATTAATTTTTTTTTACTGTAATACTCTTATACACAGGAAAACATGCCTCTTCCTGCAGCAAAGTTTTATGAGACCATGGTTGGTTTATTTTAGGAAAAAAAAAAAAAATCAAATACATTATTTCACTTATTTTCCCTCAGAAAATGATAATAATAACTCAGAAATTTTCACTAGCTATTTGACTCTTAAGCCAGTGGCACAATGCAGGAAGGTGGTGGGAGACAGAGAAAATGCTTAAAAGGGCTTTTAAACTTATTCCAGTAAAATGCGTCTTTTCAATTATCTTCCTTAAAATCTGTATGGAAGTTTTTATTTGATACCATTCATTAATATTAGGATAGAATAATTGTCCTGGTTTTTCTAAGCCATCTATAAATCGAAGTGCGATATTTTGTTTAGTATGTAAAGTGAAATTCCTTTGCAGTCATACATAAAGTGATTAATAAAATACCTCTTAAAAAGTCTTAAAAAAAGGTCTATAAGTAGTAAACGAATTTAACAGAAAAAGAGTGCACATTTGAATTAGTGCAGTATCCAGTTTGAAATACACTTTTCAGATACAAATGGAAGGCGAACTATTGATGTTTCAACAAGCTAAACATATAAAGATGAAAAAAGTTAAAGAGGATATAGTGTTCAGTCAAGGAAATGATTGGAAGTGCATCTTTACAAGCAATAATATACCCCTTGAACAAAAGAGCAGGGAGCCAGTAAATGCATCTCCCTAGACAGTTTCTCAATACATTCTGTGCTTTTATTTGTAGCTGGCACTGGCTTAGTTTGAGAATAGCACAATACTGGCATCAGCTACAAAAGAGTGATCCAGTTTCTGCAGCTTGTCCTTCCTGTGCAAGGAAAAGAGATGTTATGGGCATGGAGCAAGCAAACTGAGGCATTAAAACTAAAAATATTTCAAGTTTCTTTCTTGGGTTTTTAGACAAATGTTGGTTTTCTACTGTTGTCTTTCAAAATGCAAATGTTGTACATTTTTCTTACTAAAGCTTCTGAAGGACAGCAAAATAATATTCAATAGATTAATTAAGGTAATTATGTTTCATAACTGTCCGTAAACCTAATGCTGGCTCTTGAGTAATACTGAAATGTTATCAGAAGTCACCACCTACAACTTAGTTACATGAGACCTTTTCATTGCACATGTACCCCTATTTATGTATTCCTTTAAGAATTAATGCATTGTGAAGGGTCACAAATTTGCACAGGAAGGTACCCAACCTGACAGAGCCATTCAGTCTAACAAACCTTGAAAAAAACATTTACTTTTGAAATTTGTCAGGATCTGTCGTATGGGTGTGATTTTTTTTTTTTTTTTTTTTGTATAGATCTTGTCATCTTGCATTAAACTCCTTTAACGTAATCTTTCATTTTCTATAATATTGAAATACTTTTTAATGTAGTCTTTTGCCTTCCCTGTTTCTGTCATAGCTCACATAATCGTGTGTGGCTGGCTTCACAAAGAAGTATTCCCATTATTTTATATCTGGAAGAAAAATGTGCAGCATAAAAAAAACTGTCAAACATACCAAAGGAGATGTAGGGTTGAAGAAATCTGTCTTCCAGATTAACATGATACTCATGCAGTTATCCCATTATGGGATAAATTCTACATTCTTTTTTGGTAGTGTCACTTCTTTATTGCATACCCATCTTATGTGTTGAGTAAAAGGAATTCATCTCTTTGTGCATACCCTCAGCCTACTTCCAGCAGGCTCTGGTATGCTCTTGCTATTCTGTTAGGACAAAGCATATTTATGTTAATGGATGAAAAGTAGGATTAATTGGGCCAATTTAATCCAAAATGGGTTTATTCTCTGTGATAATTGTATTTAGCTGTGTGGTTCCGAGAGTGAAATACCCAAGGTACCTACACAGTATGCAGGGTAAGAAAGAGGTGTACACACTGAGTAAAGTGAATGTGTACAGTGAGGCAGTAGGAAATGCTAGACTGAGAGTTGGATTGTCTGAAGTGCCTCCTTTATCTCAGATTTTAAAAATCACTGTTCGTGACCCTGATATGGCACGTGAATGTATTTTTCTGGACTGATTCAGTTGACATTTTTTACCAATAAAAGAACTCATTAAAACAGGTAATGAAATGGTGAGAGTCCTTGCTACAAGGTGTCATAATACCAAAGGCTTATACAGTTTCAGAATATCACAGAATCGTCTAGGTTGGAAAAGACCTTGAAGATCATCCAGTCCAACCATTTACTTAACATAGACAGTTCCCAACTACACCAGATCCCTAATTGAGCAAATTAATTCTGGGGGGAAAATCCATCAAGGATTAATTAGCACTGAGATACTATGGCACAGGAATTGAGCTGCTTTGCATGAAGCATGTGAGGATGTACTGAGGAGGTATTGCTGCAAGTATTTTTAACCTGTTTCCATATTCTTCCTTAGGCATCCATTGGTGTGACCAGTGCTGGAGATAGGACTAGATGAATCTTGGGTCTAACCTAGTATGGCAGTTCTTATACTTTGAATGCATACTTCATAAAGAATGTTCAGATAAAGTAAACACAGTTTTGTTCTACGTGGTTGCATATGGTCTTGAGTTCTGTTAGTTCATTGAAAGTTGAGATTTTTTTCCCTTGTCATAAATTTAGCTAGGACACCGAGTGAAAAGAGGGTTCCTATGGTCTTTTCCAAGTGAGGCTGTAACCAAAATCGAATTTATATCACACTTCTCTTTTTTCATGCAGGTCGTATCTACAAGTGCTTGTTTACTGGCTCTGTGAGCTCACTACTGACACTGCCATTAGATATTCTGTCAACGTAAGTACTTAAACAGTTTGATATAAATAACTTTTCTAGTCAGGTTACCATCAAAATGGTTGCTTTGGAACTTAGTGTCCCTTTCTTCTTGACATGCTTGTTATCTTCCATCATCTTACATGAGTAGCTGCTTGTTACCCTTGTATAATTAGACGTATGGCAAACAGTATTACGGTAGAAATCATCTCACTTTGAAGTTCTGTTATGCAGGTTCCTTGGAGATGGAAAACTGGCTTTACAAAATGGGCCCTGGTTAATGAAGATTTGTATTTGATGTCAAGGAAACTTACACTGCAAAATTAAACTTAATAATAATTTAAAAAAAAACCCCTATGGTTTAAATTGGATGCCATATAGTAGAATGTTAATATATGTTGCTAATAATATTAATGTCACGTTCTGTTTGCTTTGTTACATTTTTATATTTTGAATTTAATCTTATCCATAATGAGTCTGCTATGTGGTAGGGATTTCTTTTTATCAGATTGCCTTCTAGCTGACAGATTTTAATGCTCCAACCATATGCTATCAAATATTGTCTGTCTTTGTCTTTTTAAAATCAATTTTACTTAAAGAATCAGTAAATACCAACAGAACAAATTTTCAGTCTGGTTCTTACTTTTTTCATTATCTTGAACCTGAGGAACTGAAACTCAGTTACAATCAGTAGCACATCCAGCAAATTTTGAATGAATGGCCTGCATAGTTCAGCTAAGTCATCTCAGTTGGTCTGTTTGATTTAAGCCATCAGATCATGTTACATTTAATTAATTTTTATTAATGGAGAGAGATGCACACTTGAGATTAACAGGAAGAATACTGTTATTATTGCCCAATAAGTGTAGATTTTATTTTTCTGTGAAGAATCTGAAACAACTGAACCTAAACTACCTCTTCTCATATCTTCTAGAGTCTAGGGAGAAAATAAATGACTCGAGTGTGTGTCAGATTTTAATGGCATGTGAAGCTGTTCTTTAACATGTATTTCTTTGACAGAGTCAATTTCAATAGCATCTTGTGTCATCTTTTAATTTTGGACTTCTGAGCCCCATGTTATTCACTGTGCTGTGCAGGCACAAGTGTTTGTGCAGCTGCATGGAGAGCCAGACTGATACTTCTTTGGGGATGACAGAGTACTATGATGACATATTTCTTTCTTATTTTGAAGAACATATTGGAGTTGGTTAGCTTTGTGAGCAAATTCACTGTGGTCAAGGAGTAGTGCATGGGTGGAAACAAGTGGGAAGCGGTACCTGGAGTTAGGGATGAGGGTTGCTTAAGCTAGTGCTTAAGGACCTCTTGCATTGCGTGAAACCCTAGTTTCAGTTGGCTAACTGAACCTTGTTTTGCTACTGCTTTACAGTTACGTATGACTTGTAGATTAGGATTTTTAAAGTATAGAGATAGTCTTTGGCCCCAGATACTATCTGACACATAGAGCAATCAAAGGCAAACCTCGCAGTTCCATTCTTTTGGTTAGGGTAGCTCAGCAGAGAAAATATTTCAGTGGACTGAATATTATGCATCTAGCCGTTTAAATAGGCCTTTTACTATAGCAAGTCATTTACTTAGCGACTATTGTGTTTTCTTCACTATTCTTGAAGATTGTTCTTCCTGAACTACTCTTGAAGCTTTTCTTCATATTGAGTCAGATCCTGTTTTGCAGGAATATTTATGTTAAACAGTAGTAATTTCACAAACCAAACCAGAGGGAAATAAAATCTTTTCCAAATCATTGTTTATCTTGGCACTTAAAATCATTTGTACACCGGTATGTATGGCCTTCCTAAAAGAAACTTTGCTTGAACAGATTTATTTTTTTTTTAATGAAAATTAGGTGAAGAAAGTATCTAGCTGTAGACACATAAATTAATTCAGCTTTTTGCACAAATACCAGTTTATTTGTTGATTTGAACTAAGAGGATTTGTTTTTGGTAGTTAACAATGATTAAGTTTAGTCTTATTAGTAAAATATCTTTTTCATTGGTGTTTGGTTTTTTTCCTTTCTTTAACAGGGAGAACTTACTGGCTGACTGTTTGCAGGGTTGTTTTGTGGTAACATGCACTCTGTGTGCATTTATCAGCCTTGTTTGGTTACGTGAACAGATCGTCCATGGAGGAGCTCCACAGTGGTTGGAACAAAATCAGCAACAGCCACTCAATGGTGTTGGTCAACAAAATGAGGTAAAACTTAACTGCTCAGTAGTTCACGATAAATTTAGAAAATGTGTTTTTGTGAATAAATAGGTTGTCAGAACCCAACAGTAATGTTGTTTTGCTGCAGGGTATCTATTTGTATGTTAGCAGAAGTTGAATGTGTGTTCCTGTATAAACTCAGTGACACCACTGTTATATTTTTGGAGTTCTGTAAAATGGAATGTTAATTTATTTGTTATGGTATAATGTTTGTAAAGTAACTTTTAACATTGTTTAGATCCTTATGTCTGTATCTTTACACTTTTTTAAAAGATAATTTTGTACATATAAAGCCAAATTGTCATCCATAATCAATGAAGATGCAGCTTGCTTTTATTTTGTCTTTTTCGTAAGTATTTCAGTTAGTTCATGAGGTAACAATTTACTGTTCTCAAAGTAGTTGAAGATTTTCTTGAAACCTCTGAAGTTGGAGCTTCTCTGCCCTCCCCCCACCCTCCAACACACACATGCACCTCTTTAGTGCTTACAGGATCCTCTTGGGCAGGAGGAGATGTGATATAAGCAATACATGCATGGGGGGGAATAATTAAAATTTTGTTTTTCTTTTGTAATAAATGTCAATTTTTTTTAAGACAGTTAGAGGTTCTCAGCTTGATGACTGACTTGTCTTGTCCTTGAATTATCGTCTTTCTAATACAATGATAGCTTTCATAAAGTCAAGAGAGTTCCCCTCTATGGAGCACTAGTGAGGCTACATCTGGAGTGCTGTATTCAGTTCTAGGCTCTGCCAGTACAAGAGCAAATGGACATAGTGGAGTGAGTGCAGCGAAGAGCCACCAAATGATTGAAGCACTGAAGCCTCTGACGTACTGAGAGGCTGAGAGAACTGGAATTGACCCGCCTGGAGATGAGAAGGCTCAGGGTAGACATCATCAGTGTGTATAAATGCCTGATGGAAGGATGTAAAGAAGACATCGCCAGAGTCATCTTGGTAGTATTGAGTGACAGGCAGGGCAACAGGCAGTAGGCTCAAATTAAAAAATACATAAAATTCCATTTAGGAAAAAAGAAGTGGTTTGGTTTTTTTTACTGTAAGTGTGATCAACTACTGGAACAGGTTGCTTAGAGAGGTTGTGAATTTTCCATCTCTAGAATTACTCAAAAGCCAACTGGAAACAGCACTGAGCAACCTGCTGTAGCTGACCCTGCTTTGAGAGTGAGTAGGTTGACTAGACTATCTCTAGAGGCCCCTTCCAACCTCTTCGTCATTTAAATGTTTCTCTTCCTTATTTAAAAGGTTTAGTGGTCCCAAATTTAACGCTTATCTAAAAAAATACATTATTAACATTAATACTCTTCATTTTTTCTATACACAGGGTAAAAGTACAGAGAGAGATTGATCAATTTAACTGAATACTAAATCCTGTTTCTGTAGGCTCAGGCTGTTGTAAATGGAGGTGTTGAAAACGCTGTGCTTGATCAACCTGCAAACCCAGCTGCTGAGAATGTAGTTGTAGGCGAGAACCCTGAAATTCAAGAAGAACAAGTAGATGAAGAAGAGGATGATAATGAAGATGAAGAAGATGCTGTAGTAGAAGATGCAGCAGATGCAAACAATGGAGCACAAGGTAACAGGTGACTCAAAACAGTAATGTTCTAGTTCTTTTCAAACATAAATTAAACCACTAAAAATCGAACTTTCATAATTCAAGGAAGCTGTATAAATTCTCACTTCAGCTAATTTATCTTGGTTTTGCAAATTTCACATGCTGCTTTTCAGTACTGAAGCATTTGCTTGCTGAAAAGCTGTCAGCAGTTAATGAGTTGAATTTTAGGCCCTTAAGTCTTTTTGTTTGTTTAAAGCATAGCATGGAGTGGTTACATCTTGTTTTGGGTGAGTCTGAGCTGTAAAAATGGCTCTTGTGTCCTCAGATGACATGAACTGGAATGCTTTGGAATGGGATCGAGCAGCAGAAGAGCTTACTTGGGAGCGAGTGAGTAAGAATCACTTTCTTGAATTGAATAATTCAGACTCATACTTGAAATTATTTTTAATACTGCTTGTGTTAAAATCCGTTTGAGATTAGATTTGGATGCCATTGTCTAGTGTGAAAACTATGAGTGAGAGGCTATAGTGACCTAAAAAAGTAATTGTATTGAAAACAAAATTGTTTACAATAATGAAAAGTTATTGAAAACAAAAGTTATTCTGCTACTTGTTAACTATCAAAAATACATTTCTTTTGATTTGAAATATAGTAGCAACTTAAAACATGGCTTGGCACAGACTTTTTTGAAGTTTTCAGCTTGGCCATGTTTAGAAATGAGTTGCAGCCTGCAATGAGGATATGAGGCCAGATTAGGAGCACATAGGTGTTGTGTTATATATAGTTTAATGATTTTTTTTAATTAAAGCATTAAACTAAAGCAATTAAGGAAAACTTCCAGTTCTGTCTCTTACTTTATTTACAAAAGACAAATTCTGTTCCTTAAACATGATGGAACATTTTAATGTAACATTGCTTCTGTTTTGTTTATGGATCACAGATTCTATAATTAGAGCATGAGATGCATGTACACCGTAATCATAGAGCAGTGTAGAAAAGAACTAGGCTTTTTTGTAGCTGTTTTGGAAGTAGCCAACATCTGAGTTCAAAGCTCACCACATGCAGCAAACTCTACCGGAAGGTAGATACAGCAGCTTCACAAGATTTACTGGCATTACTAGTGCTTATGGCAGACAGTTGTAAAGCTAGTTGCTGTATCCCTAGGCTATGTTATAGTTGTTGCCTTGATTGTAGTGTAGTAGAAATAGTTTTCATCACTAGGGAGAGGTCCTGATCTTTGTTTTGTATCTAGTGAAAACTGGTTTTGTTTTGAAAGATACTTGATAAAAAAGGGGCATATATAAATTCAGCTTTCTGAACCATTCTACTGTGTATCTCAAGCTGGAAGTGTTATATTTCTGAACCCAGTTTATGTGCTGGGAAATGTTGATGTACTCCTAATTGAAAATATTTTGATGCTTCTCCACTAATATAGAAGTTAGTTTTAGCAAAATCTCATAACCCTTTCCAGTTCTATGTGCTTGCATAGCCAATAGACATCTGGTTGGCATTTAGTATCAAAACTGGGGTAGGTTTTTCTGCTATTTCATCTTGTGAAAATAGCGTGCAAGCTTTCTGAGTTTTCAGAAATATTTGTATTTTGCTTTACTTCATAAAATATGTACAACTTCAATATCTTGGAACTTAGTGCAAAATCCTGGTACAAAGTAGCCTTGAACCTGGTACTTTACCAGTAATCATGGAGTAGGAGAATCTGGATTCAAATAGTAAGAAAATACTTGAAGTGGGGGGAAAGGGGAGATTTTTTTTTAATAGATGCTCTATTTTTGGCTCATCTGTGGACTCTCCTGGTAACAGCTGTGCAGTGATAGAGGATTTGTGTCCTGTCTTCCCTAGCTGTAAACCAATTCTGTTCTAAACTTAACATACAGTGTAGCAACATTATCTTGTTACTAGTTGCTTTTATACTTTGAAAGTAAAATATTAACCTTTGACTTTTCTCAGTGCAACATAAACTGATACTTTGTAATTAGGAAGCAAAACCCCCACTTGCTCTTATATATTAATATTGAGTTGTTTAAGCATGTTTTTAAATAAGAGTTCGACCGCTAAAATCTTTTGCAAATACAAAATCTTTGTCAGTCTTGAAAGTCTTGGAGAGAAATAGCCTATAAATTAATTGATTATATGTTTGGCTTGCCGTATATAAATACATGTGTATTAAGATATTCCACATGTGTATCACCTTTGATCAACTGAGTTTACTGTGTTGAACAAGAACTTAGATTCTGTCTTCATCTTTAAGAATTTATGTCCAGGTTCTGTTGGTTGAGCAATAAAAAAAGCTTTTGACTCATTTGAACATTAAAAGTTAGTGTGAAAGAGGCTTCTATGAGACTTATTTTAGATGAGTGTTGCTTGTTTTTTCTGATCAGTAAATTAACTTACCTTCACAGATGCTTGGACTTGATGGATCTCTGGTTTTTTTAGTAAGTAACATCCTGCATTTCAACAATTTCTATAGAAGACTACTTTAAAAGGAAACTGTATTTTTAAAAACTACATCGTTCTATTTGAAGTCCCTATTTTCATATGATACGTATTCTTTAAAGAGACTGTCACATGATATCATGTTCAAACAGTGTTTGTTAGGAGTTTCACAGAGTGGAGTTGTGTGTGTGTGTGTGACACAAAAGTGGAATTTCTTAAGAGACATAGGTAACTTTGGGTCACATACTACAACTGTAAATCAAAGTTAGACCCTTTAAAAAAGCATACACTGAAAATATATATCTGTTCTAGCCTTAAATTTTGCTCTTTATGATTAAAATAGTGTCCTCATTCAGACCTCTCTGATTTGCCCTAATGCCACAAGAACACCACTAGTGAATTTTTAGTGTAGACTAGATTTTTAAATTTAAGATATTCATTTATGTTTCTTGACTTTACTTAGGGTTTGGATTTTTCTTGTTCCTCCCTGAAATTTTTCCCTTCTTGAATATTATTTTAATTGATATCAGTATCAGATATTTTTTTTAAATTTCACAATAGTCAGTCTGTCTTATGAAGCACTTATCTTTTAAATTGGTTCAAAAAATCTTTATGATTCTGATAATATAGCAAAGCACTCCTAAAAAGGCTATTGGCTTTTTAACACTTGTCTGTGGGTCAACCTGTGTTGACTATCTCCCTGACAAACTCTTACATATATAATGCATATCTTCTTGTGGGTTTTGTTATAATCATTTATTTGAAGGCGCTCTGCCTATCCTACCTGACTCTAGAGATGTCTCACTCTGACTTCAGGGTCGGGGGGAGAGAGTGCAGAGAGTCGATGGCAACAAAACTTTAACCCATCCCAGCTACATTCACAGGGTATCATATGCCAGATCACTTTTTTTTTTTTTGAAAGAGAAGTCATTTATAAAAGTGAAAAAAGATCTATGCTATCTTCCAGCAGTATTAATTGTATGTTATTTAATGTGTAAAAGAAATATAATTCTTAAATAAGAGTATGTTTATTAGATACTGTAGTGTATAAATATCTTGTGTCTGAAATAAAATGTCTCATATTTTAAGGTAATATCTCATGTTTAAAATAATGTAGCTTATTATGTCATGATTGACCTAATTAAATATTAATATAAAAAAAATAAAATTTCTGTGTACTTGTGGCTGAGTTTACATCTTAGCTAAAAGTAATATTAAAAAATAGAAATGTGCTGTCATTTCTAGAATGAGAGCTGTCAGTTTTGTTAATTTTTTTAATGACGAAGTCTTAATTATTAAAAGTTCAGGTGAACATTTGCTTGTTTATAAAACAAGTATCTACATACATTTCATGTACTTGTTTTTAGGGGTATAACTATTTGTATTGATTTTAAAATAAAAGGTTCTTTTACAAAATAGTGTTAAAGCAAGTACAGATGATCTTATTTAGGTAAATGTCCATGAACATAATCATATGCTTTCATAATCTGTCCTGCATGTTGGTCTTTGTGTTAGAGCAAATTTCTTGGTTGTAACATGAGATGTGCAAGTTCCAGTAATAATAGGCAGTTGAAATAAGAAGTTTAGATACAAAAGTGAAGTCACTTATTTAAATGGCTGATTGTACTGTTTCCTTGTCGTCTTCCTCCCTCCTTCCCCCATACTCCTTGCAGGAACATGTCTTTTGGGTGGTATCTTTAAATACGTTGTTCATACTTGTGTTTGGTAAGTATCATTTGCTCTTAGGTTTTAAAAAGATCCTTCATTGTGAGGTGATAATGCAGGTTATTTTTAAGGCTGTTCTCTTGGATAAAAATGAAGTTGTGATATATAAAAATGGAACCACAAGCTAACTGGGAATATGAATAATTAATCTTTATTGCTTCTAGTTTTGTAATTTTAATTTCTTTTAAGTGAATAAGTTTAAAATAGGAAATCTACCAAAAGCTTAATAGTGTCAACCAAAGCACAGAAAATAATACTTTTTTGGAATACAGTTAAATTAAAGGACAGGCCTCCTGGAATTTAATTTATGAGCAAATACAGTACTTTCAGGAATAGCTAGGATTATTTTTTTTTTTCTCCTTACAGTTTTCACTAGTTATATAGTTAAATGACTTTTTCCATCAAGAATCTATTTTTGGAGGTCAAAATTGCAAGGGATGGGATACACAAAAATGTAGCTGATGTGTATGTTGTCAAATGTACTTTCATTTTGTGTCAGAATTGCTATGGAACAACTTTCCTTAGTTCATAAAATTAGACTTACTTAAATTTTAGAAAACAGTAAATTCTAATCAGTGGTGTGTTTTTATTTTGCTTTCCTTTCTCCTTCCTGTAGATGCTGAAGCTTAACTGCAGCTTTAAATGTTTGCAAGACTCTTTCTATTTCTTGTACAAGATAGGAATATTGCCATGTTCTGATACTGTGTATAATTAGCGCTAGGAAAATTTCCAGGACATAAACTTGTCAAAACATTTTAAAAAATTAAAAAAGAAAAAATCCCAAATAGTAGGTACATATTTCTCAGTCATTTCAACCCTAAAAGTAAAGGGTAAAATGCCTGCTTTATTGTAAATAGCAGTCAGATCCCCCTAGAGAGTTTCTGGAATTCCAATTTTGTATTTACTGCTTAAAAATATGTAGGGTAACTCTGCATTTCTATTCTGGTTTTACTGTAGAAAGGAGGGTAACAAATTTAGAAAAAATTTTTTTTGATCCTCCTGAGAGTCATTAGACTATGATTCAGGTTCTTTTTTATTTTTATTTATTGTACCTTATATTTGTTGAGTGGCATGGGAGAATAACAGCTCTTCCCTGTGTCTCAATTTTGCCTGTTTAGCTGCTAACAGAAGCTTTTGGATTATGTTGGTTGAGCTCATTAGTGTTGTTAATTTGATGCAATTGTGTGCAGAAGCAGCAGCATCTTAGTGACAAGATAGAGCATTTTACGCACAAGAAGAGATAATGGACACAAAATTTCACTTGCTCTGAATTAGTAGTTTAGAAAGGGATTGGTTAGGTTGCTTTGGTTTTTTGAGTGGTCTTTCTTGGCAGAAGAGTTTAAGATTTAAAAACTGAAGTCATACTGTAGATAAGAATTTTTTGATTACAAAGTAAAGCTCACAATACTGAAGATTTGAGCATCTAGTTAAAACAAATCAGCAGACCAAAAGAAAATAAGAAGAATTATCATGTATATTTAATTCACAAAAAACTATGTTTGAGTGTAAAATACTTTAATTATTTTTCTGATAATTAGTCTATTTTAATCTGTAGTTATCAGAAGTTAATTAGGTATTTTAGCTGCTATAAAATTTAGACTTTTTTAATAAGTAGATAATAAATATGAAATCTTTAAATCCTTGATTTAAATTCAATAACGAGTAATAAGAATAATTAATATGGTTGTCATATAGATGTTTTCAGTAGCTCGAAGTGTGCTTTAACAAGTAAAGAGAAGGGGAATGACATTCCCAAGCAAGCGAGCAGGAGATCTGGGAATTGTGCCTCTCAACCATGTTTTTACTATCTTTTCCACTAAGTAATACTGTCTAATTTACAACTGCAAAATCTCTTGTTATTCATAATTACAGTCCTGATGAGTTCAAATGTCACAGGAGGTACTTTCTAGAAGATAAAAGAGAAGGAAGGCATTTGGAACCTTAATTACTGGTCCAGAAATTCTCCTATGATGTTTTCTTAGACAAGTTAATTAAGTTCAACTTAATTCATGTTTTTTATAACTCATTTTAGTACTCAGAGGGGTTTGTACTCCTTTGTGCTTTTTATCAAAAGGGATCTATTATAAATTTTTAAATAAAGTTATTTTAAAAAACATGATAAATGTATGAGATTACAGTGCACAACACTGTCGAAAAGATACAACTTTTAAGTCATGAGTCTGTTTATAGGAGTTGCAAGTGTGGGGGTTTGGGTTTTTTTTTTCCTGTTTTTTATCTTGGTTCTCTTCTTATTGGGCAGGAAAAGCTTATGTCCTCGGCTTTTATGTTTGTGCTGTTCCCGGTAACTGCTGATTTCTGTGAAAGGGACATAAATTAAAACTTTCTGATCATTGATTGGGGTAATATGGGTCCTGCTAAGTATTTTCTATTTTTTTTTTTTTTACATATTGGTTATGTGGAAATGAGAAGAAGAGAGAAAATCATCAGGGTTTTCATTTGAGGGTATGTTTAGTCTACAGTAGTCCCCAGAGTGGATTATTGTGATACAGTGAAGACACTATAGCTGAAAATAAAAGCTTGCAGTTACTGCAGCCCCTCTACTTCCTATTGACTCCCTCTACTCCTGTAGGAAAGTCATGTTGAATTCTGTAGTCCTTCATAGCTTGGTTAGAATACCACAGTGAGTTAAAACAGCTACTTAATCCTGTTGCAAATACACAGGTGTCAAAAAATAGGGAAAGTGCTGTGGTTTTTAATTCATTCCGCCTGAGACTTCAGCATTGGCAAGAGTGAGTTCTCAGGAACGATGACAATTCCTAGTATATTAATTCAAAGTAAAAGACCTTGCAGTTGCTCCTTATCCCTTCACTGGAGCATTGTCTTTCTCTACGTCATCTTTTCTTCCCTTTGCAAATTTCTGTAGGGCTTGTGTTTTTCACAGTATTCTTATAAGTTAAAGCATTAAACCTAAAACCTTGCTAAAACAAGTCCCATCTGACCAAGATGTAAAATGGCTACTTAAGTCTTTTAGTGCATGGGAAAAAATGAATATACAGAACTGATTCCTACAGCAGTCTGAGTCCAATGCCCCCCCTAGTATGTACAACTGAGAAATTGAACTAATTTTACACACAGCAAGATAAACTAAGAAGGAAAAGACTCTCCCTTTTTCTATATAGTTTTATATTGTTGTAGTCCCTCAGTGTGAACTCTGATCTGATTTTCACTGTTTGTAAAATTACACAATATAACACTTGCAAATAATTTGCACAGAAAGTAGTTTTTGTTAGTTGTTTTCACAAAATTGATGAGAGGTAGAATAATTGCCATGTTACAATACACATCCTGCAAATACGATCCATTTTGCAGTTTTCATGGCCTTTTTTCCCTTTCTTTCTGCTTATGTTATGCAGCATTTTGTCCGTACCATATTGGTCACTTCTCCATTGTTGGCTTGGGCTTTGAGGAATATGTAAGTACTGTTTTATAATTTCAGAAAGAAAAAACTGCTGCTATTTATTTAATCACAGTTTCTTTGCAGCATCCTTCCACTCTTATTTGTGATTGCAAAAGTAACCTAGAGTGTGTCTCATTTTTTTTTTTTTTCCCTTCAAACCCTTTCTAATCTATGATCAAAAATGTTCTCTCACACTTTCCCACTTCCTCCGTTATTTACAGTTCAGGAGAGGGGAAACCTTTTAAAAAAAATGCATACGTTTTTGTTTAGAGTTTTTTTTTTTCTTAACAGCCTTTTTTGTTCCTGATGTACAAAAAGTCACATGTACATTTTTAATTTCTGTACTGATTAATTTTCTTAGTTAATATTACTATTAACTTACTAAATAGTTAATAGTAATATTAACTACGGAAAGCTAGGAGGTAGTGAGGCAGTATAAGGTGACACTTCTTGTTTCATATATAGAGGTTGTTTCATGTTTGAAGAAAGTAGTTGTTAGACTTTTCCAGTAAAATGTAAACATTTTCTACTCCTGATGGAGATACCAAAAAAATAGTAGATTACTAAAATATGTGAAAACTAAAGAAACTTGTAATTCTTCTAGAAGAGTTGAGATTTAGAATTTATCTTAATGACATAAAATGGAGATGTTCTCTTTAGAAGATTGATAAACTCTCCCTTTTTTTCCTCTTCCCCTCCAGGTTCAAGCTTCTCACTTTGAAGGCCTGATTACAACTATAGTCGGATATGTTCTGCTAGCGGTGACTCTTATTGTTTGTCATGTATCCTTTTATCAGTAGTTATCTGGTTCAGATTTTACATATGAATCATATTTCTGATTATATTTTTAGGAGGCAGAGGCAAGATACAGTTGCAATTAATTTACTGTTTTGCTCTGCTCTTTTGGTGAAATTAGAAGAGAAGGTCTCTTCTCTTGGATGTTTAAAAGTTGTCAGTGTGACTGCATTCTTCAGAACTCTTGCACATGTTCAACACACAAAATCATAGGTTTTTATGACTGTTTGAAGGCCTCCAAACAGATTTTGAAGGACTGTTTGGGAAGAGCATAGAACAATTGTTTTTTCCTCACTGTCCTTACGTTATTTCTGTGAGCTACATAGTTGCAACGTAAAGAGAAATGGGATTATGAAAATATGTAAGGTACTATAGGAAATTTATTCACATGTTTTTGATCCTGCCAGATCTTTAGTGTGGATTGTTTCAGTTTCTCTTTTATGTCTCTGAACCACTGAGAGTTTGCAGCAAGGATTTCTTTCAGGTGATAACCCTCATTATCACAGAGAAAATTAAGTAATGGCAGAGTCCTGAAAGCTAGAATGATTTGGTCGCAGGTAAAAGGTCTACATTCTAGCTGCGTGTTTGTAAAGGTACTACACCAACTTCAATTTGAAAAAAAAAACATTTGTTAGCAGTTTTCTGTTCAAGAGTACACAGAGGAGTACATCAACTTTAGACTGCGCTATACCAAAATGCAGTGCAAAGGTGGTAAAACAGTGCTTGTCTCTGTTTTGCCTCTTAAAAGAAAACAAAACAAACGCCCAAACTGTAATATGCATCCAGCTTTTCTTGGAAAAGGTGAGAATTCATTTCAGACTGCATGAAAAGGAAAGCTAGCATTTAAGGTAGGCACTTGCTTACTTGTGTCAGATGTTTTCAAAGGCAGCTGTTTATTGCTTAGATTATTTCTTCAGTGCTTAATTTAAGAAGGGTGGTAATATTACTTATAACTTATTTTAGATGCATGTTTGGGGGGGTTATCCAGCACTTCAGATTGTAGATTAGAGTCAGTTTTGAAAACAGAGTCCCAATGAAATATGTACTTCCTATTTCACTTTTGTCTTTTATAAACTTTCCTGTTGCTAAAGCCACATAATATAGTATTTCATATTCATCATACTATGCGATGAAGTATTCTTCAGTGTTATTTTCTTGACAAAACTATTCAGGGTTTGGCAGCACTTGTTAAGTTCCAGCGATCACGTCGTTTATTAGGAGTTTGCTATATTGTTGTCAAGGTAATCCCTATTTTTTTGTGTGTAGCAAAAAACCCTCTCAATTTAACATTATAGTTTTCTTAGCATTTTCTGTTAAATTAGTGATATGTTATTTTCTCTTTTTTTCTTAAAGGTTTCCTTGTTAGTGGTGGTTGAAATTGGTGTGTTTCCTCTCATCTGTGGCTGGTGGCTGGATATATGCTCTTTGGTAAGAATGGAAATAAATGGAGTAAAATATTTTTTAACAGTTAAAGGAAAAAAATTTCTGATGAGAAGAGGGTTGTTGATAAGGAATTCAGTAGCACTCTTCTGTGTTTCCACAGGGAAAGAGGGTTTTTAGGTACTGCTTAATGCTAATTTTGTTTTCTTTTATGTTACTAATTACAAATTAACATGCTGTTATTAAAATAATAAGATCCTAATCCTTTTTACTGCATTTACAAGACCACTGTGATAATGAACTTGCTTATAGGCAAACTATAACTATAGCCATCTTATGTGAAATGGTAATGACTGCATATTTTAATAGTTGTCCAATCTCTTTCTGTTTTGAACAAGATACATGCTGTTTGCTTGGGATTGAGAACATTTTTTTCTGTCCTGCAAAAAAATTAAGTGATTTATTTCAAATGGGGGAAATTAATTTCTTCTAGCCTTAGTAGAAATAGAATTTTACTTAAGGGAATTTGCTTCCATCACAGTGCCACTTTATTTGAACTGATTTATAACTTATGTAATGTCAGTTAGTGCTGACTTCTTCTTTCTGTCAGAAGAAATAAATTGATCAGAAATTAATCAGTATTTGCTGTACTTCTGTAAATTATTCTCTTTTTTCTAATTAAATGCTATAATTATTTATGCATTAGCACAAGGCAGACATTTAATTTAAATGTTTAGCAGTATATATGAACTAAGGTAAACAAAGTGAGTAAATATGGAGGTTTTCCAAGCATTATTCATGTTTGTTTATTACTTACTTTCTAGGAGATGTTTGATGCCACTCTGAAAGATAGAGAATTGAGCTTTCAGTCTGCCCCAGGTACCACAATGTTTCTGCACTGGTTAGTTGGAATGGTTTACGTCTTTTATTTTGCATCCTTCATTCTTTTACTGAGAGAGGTAAGTCTGTAAGAACAAGACTGGTATGTAACATAGTTAGCGAAGTTTGAATGTTGAAATGTTAGTTAAATCTTTCATGTGTGGGTATTGCTGCTACTGTGTTTTGTAGGTGTATATTGGATTCAACTTTATGCAAAAAGGGTCACACTGATACTGCAGTGAAAAGTGATGATTGAGAGTGTATTTTACTTAGAGATTTTTAGTTTACAAAGAGCCCTTAGACATGGGTGTTGCCTTCAAATGAATCTAAATACATTTCAGTTGTTTGATTAATATTTAAAAGTTAAATTTGTTATTTGTTACTGATTCTACGTTTCTGTATTAATGTTTCTTCATTCTATTTCTGTACCATTTCGTGGAAACTTGTTCAACAAATGCCCTTGTTATGTTTAAAACTTATTTGCTGCAGCAGTCTTATCTAAAATAAAAAAGAATACACAGATAACTTTTTCTTTATGTATTGTTCTCTCTTTCCTACTTCAGGTATTGAGACCTGGTGTCTTATGGTTTCTCAGGAATTTGAATGATCCAGACTTCAACCCTGTGCAGGAAATGATTCACTTGCCCATTTATAGACATCTCAGGAGGTTTATCTTATCAGTGGTAAGAACTTTTCTCAACAATTTGTTTATTTCTTATGTTAGCTCACACATATGCTACCACATATTTAAGGGAAAACGTTTTCACCATGGAGGTAATTAGACACTGGAACAGATTGCCAACAGGTTCTATGTCTTTTGAGATAATCAAAACTCGAGTCCATGAGGTTCTGAGCAACCTCATGTAACAGCATCTGCTCAGAGTAGGGAGCTCGTTTACCAGCTGGTTTACCTCTAGAATGTCCCTTCTAAAACAATTTTTCTGTGGTATCTTCTCCTTATGCAAATCACAGTAAATGTTTGTGTGTACAGAAAAGTGTTTATTATTATGGATATTGTAAATTGGGTAACTTTTTCATGAAGCTCCTATTATTGCAGTAAACATTGTGTGTCCAATTCAGCTAAAGCAGTACAGCAGAGGTAGAGTGTTTTGGATTGTATTATGCTGATCTAGCCAGTGGTGTCTGTTTCCAAATTATCATGGTAAGATATTGAATACAGTGAAAGTTTTTTGCTTGTTTATCTGAAGTTTGCCTAGCATACAGTAAGAGAAGGCTGTTTTTGACATAAATGTCACATCAACTGTGAAAACTGACACACACCAGAAACATTATTATTTGACATACTGTATTAAACACCTAAAGTGCTTTGAGCAGTAAAAGCTCATAGAGAGATCTTAGTTCTATTAGAGAGCCCTTTAGTACATGAGAGGAGCTGACTTGTCCACCTTTCAGAGTATTTTCTCCTTAGATAATCATAATGCTTTAGCTGCTTGAAACTGTGTCACAGCAGGTGACCCAAGTAGAAGCAGCAATGTGCTTGTGCTAAAGGTCTTAAAGATATGTTCTCAGATTGTGCTGGAACTGGCAGTTACTTGAACTTTTGATTTGCTTAGCTAATTAATTCAGAACTTTTACTGGCCTCATGCTAGAATATGGGACCCAGAATAGCAATCATTTACAGGTTATTGTTTCAAAAACAAGTCTCACTTTTCAACTTGTGTTTCTTTCTCAATATTTTTAAGAAATTTCTTGTGCAGTACATAAACTATTAAATTTCAAGAAGAATGAGATTTTATTTTTCTTCTTCATATAGTTAAACACTTTTATTTTTAGTCTCTGATGGTGCATTTATATGAAATGTAAGAATGTGTTTAAAATATACTTGATTTTTAATCTGGTTCCTTAAGGAAACAGGATTTTATAGAAGTGCAGGATCTTCATGCACCTGATCTCTCCTACTAAATTTTGATCTTTCAGCCAATTTAAAATGTGAGCAAATAAAAACGGAAAGATCTTTTGAGGCTTCTACAAGTCGCTTGAAAACTTAGCTGCGAAGAAAAGAGAGGAATCCAAAATTAGTAATCCTGGTGCTTGGGGGACGGGAAAGAAAGTCTGTCTGACATTATCCTAACGGTCAGCTGGCCAGTCAGTGCTTGTTCAGCTGCAGTCCTATTTGGCAAGGGCATCACAGTGTACTGATCTGCCTGGGATGGAGTTAATTTTCTTCATGGTAGACCATGTCCTTCTGCACTTCGTTTAGGGGATGGAAGTGTTGCTAACACACAGCTGTTTTGGCTATGTCTGAACAGTACTTGCACAGTGTCATGGCTTTTTCTTTATCCTGCTCTGCCCTGCTCACTCACTGTTCCAGTGAATAAGCTGGGGGTTGGGAGGGTGATATGCCTGGGACAGCTGACCCAATCTGACCAAAGGGGTATCCCATACCATATCACGTTGTGTGATGTTCATGGTTATAGTGTTGGTCTTCCTGAGCAACTGTTAACATGTGCTAAGGCCCTGCTTTCCAGAAAGACGCTAATCATCTGTCTCCTGATGGGAAGTAGTGGCTGAATTCCAATTTGATTTGCTTGTGCACACAGCTTTTTCTCTATTAAACTGTCATTATCTCTTTTCATGAGTCTTCTTGCCTGCCTTCTATCTTCTCCCCATTCAGCCAGAGAGGGGGATGAGTGAGCAGCTGGGTAGGTGTTTGGCTATTAGCCAGGGCTAACCCACCACACACAGGAAACATGTCAGAGATGGGTGGGAAACTATGTTTGGTTGTTTCTGCTATTCAGACTAACTTGTTTTACTTATTTGTTGCAGATTGTCTTTGGATCAATTGTACTGCTCATGCTCTGGCTTCCTATACGCATCATTAAGTATCTGCTACCTAATTTTCTCCCATATAATGTTATGCTCTACAGGTAAGCACTTAATGTAAGAAAGATGTTATTTCAGTCTCTCTTTAACTAGAAAAATGTGTATTTGCACTCTCAGCATTAGTGTGGCATTGTTTGGTATGTTTTGTTTGTTTTCAATTAATCTAAACTTCATTGTTCTAGAATAGTAAAAAGGTAGAGGATATGGATACGTTATACAATTTGTCAAATAAAAACCTACTAATAAAAGGCATTTTATGCTGTTTGTCTAATGGTAATTATTTGGTGTTTATATGCACTCAAAACCCTTCATTTTTTTTGATAGTGAAGTGCTGCCATGTTTGTTTTTCACATTCATTTCTGATTATTATTGTTTCAAGAATAAAAGAATACCCATAACTGCATTTCTTTTTAATGATAATGGTATCTTTCTGTTTCTAAATAATGTTGATACAGCAATGATAGAAGAAAATAGAAGAGCAAATCATATTCCCTGATATAATCTTTCTCAACATTTTTTTCTTAAATTTCTTGTGCACCTAAATGCCGAAACACTCACGAATGCTTAACCTGTGCTCAGAGTAGTATATAGGGAAAAATGTCTGCAAAATCTTAAGAATTGTTCCTGTTGACATCCAATATATTTTTTTATTTTGGTGGTGTTAGTATGATTACTATCAGAATGGTCCTTATGTTTGATTTACTGCTTTTCCCATTGTTTCTAGTGATGCTCCAGTAAGTGAACTTTCCCTAGAGCTCCTCTTGCTTCAGGTGGTGCTTCCAGCTTTACTAGAACAAGGACATACAAGACAGTGGTTGAAAGGTCTTGTACGAGCGTGGACTGTTACTGCTGGATACTTGCTGTAAGTACAGAAAGCCAAAATCAACTAGAAGCACTGTGTCCAGCTTAGCTTTTTAACTTGACAGGAACATGCTTTCAGAAGAGTTATCCCAACAAGTAGCTTTAATACCTGTTTTACAGATAAATACACGATGAAAAACTTCTATAGTGATTTCCTATGGAAGTATCATCTAAGTAATAGTTTTACCAACTTCTGGACTAGTCTTTGACAGGTAATTATTTTGGTATGCTATTACAGCATTTGCTTAGTAAAAAATCTATAAAAATACAACTAATAGCTTGTTAATTTCCTATTATGTGGAAGAATGAAAGAAGGAAGTGTCAGCAGAGCATTTCCATGAATCATCTAAGTAAAATTCATGTGTACTTTTTGCATTTCTTACTATAAGGGGGGAAGGAAAAATTATTTAGAACATTAAGCTGAAGAAGTGAGTGCCTTTTATATTGGGTATTTTAAAGGTAAAAGGTCAGTCTCTAAAGAAGGATAAAACTATCTTTGCCAGCTGAAGTAAATGATTATACGAAGTGAGTTTCTTTCATTTAGACTGCCAGGCAGAGTTCTAGCACTTGAAATTATTTTTTAGTTCGTATGTTGTTTGTCAAATTACTCAAGAAAAAATTAAAGTTGACTTTGTTTCTATAAAGTTTTAAATCTAGCTTCAAAGTATATTGGCATTCTCCCACCATGTCTTGCTCATTGTGGGTCATGTCAATGCAGCACTATTGGTATGAAGATTTATTCTTTGCTAAATTATGCCTGAGAAAAAAAATGAAAGACCTTTTTCTCCCACTGCAATCCAAAATATTTTTTTTAGCTTCTCATATGGAAACTGCCCACCCCTGTTCCCTTAGTTTGCATTTTAGAAAGTTATTTTTTGAATGAATTTGTCCATGTTTTTTCGTAGTGCTTGAGTATGACGCAAGAAGAGAATTTTGGAGATGATGGTAGAAATGGCTTTGCTTTTTGCACTCTTGCAATTAAGAGCAATTGTGAAATATCTCTTCAGCAATTTTAGTTGAGCAAAGATGAAAATCCTTTCCTCTGCTTTTCTTCAAAAGCAAACTGCTGTGAAAATTATTTCATTGTCTGCCAGCAGAATACCTGCATGCATCTTACTGCTAATAATTCTGCTAAAGCTGAGGAAAACTAACTTCTAAATATTTATATTGGGTGTTGGGCAATAAATGCCTATTAAATAAATATCTAATGGTGTGTGCAGAAAATACCAACAGAACTCTTTTTCAAGTAGATTGACTTTTCCTGGATTGATGTTCTTAGAAAGTTGTGACCAGGTTTTGAGCAATTTAGAATCTTCTTGAAAGACTGTGACTGTACTTTCAAAAACATGTCTTCAGCAATACGGTACTGTCGTTGTCCAACTGAGGTTTAAAGCAGTTGTTTCCAATAGAACTTAGTAGCAGTAAAATAAAAGCTGTCAGTTGAGCTGCCTGCTTACACAAACTGAAACATCAATGCAATTTTCCTTTTATATGCACAACAACTTTAATACCAGACATTATTTTTAAAGCAATCAAACAGATAAGTGATCTTTATTTGTGGCTGTATTCCTACTGTTCTCATCTGCATCCACGCTACCATTTTTCTTATAAATTCTATGTTTAGAACGACTGAGTACTTTATCAGAAAATGGTTTATTTTACTTTACCAAGATTCTGCCAGTACTCCAGTATAACTTTTGTACAACTTGTACTCATTCTGAGTAGGCCTGTCTTTCTGTAAGATTTGCATCCGTATCAGACAGAACAAAACTGAAATTTTGATTCTTACAGGGATCTCCATTCTTACCTACTTGGTGACCAGGAAGAGAATGAAAACAATGCAAACCAGCAGCCTAACAACCAGCATGCTCGCAATAATAATGCCATTCCAGTTGTGGGAGAAGGTCTTCATGCAGCTCACCAAGCCATACTTCAACAAGGAGGACCTGTGGGTTTTCAGCCTTATCGTAGGCCTTTAAAATTCCCGCTCAGGGTAGGTATATCTAATGCATTAAGAGAAAAGGGAAAGGCATTTGAAAAATGGGTAAATTTTTTTTGTAAGAAAGATTTAGCCTCCATGTTATCAGAAGTCAAATGGTGGATCATGTTGTTTTTTGTTTGTATAGTTTGCATCTTTCTAAAAAGTAGACTTACAGTTATTCTCACATATAGCTTTTTTCAGCCTATAACTTAAGACTTTCAATTACCATTTTATTTATAGATCCCATACATGTTGTGTATTATCTATTAGTTCACATCTTATTTTCCTAATGGAGAGAAATATAATAACTGCCAGCAAACAGGTAGTTCAAGGAGTGTTTCTGACAAGGCATGGCTTTCAAGAGGGCATACTTTGGTCTTGTAGCTGCAGTGTATTTTAAACTATTTTGCTTTATTAAGAAATTAAATGGAGAGCTTCTCTTGCATCTGTATTAAACATAGAGAGGTGTTCTAATACTTGAAAGTCCTAAATCCCTATGATTAGAAGGGAAATGTTGGCAAATACTTCAAGTTCTAGAATAATATATAGGTCAAACTAGATAAATTGTTTTGTTGTCACCAGAACTGAGTTAATCAAATACAAACTTAAACACAGCTCATTTACTGTGGTTTGAGGGACAACTCAAGAATGGAAGTAATGGCTAAAGTTAAACAGTGTAGTATTGCTGCTGAAGTTCCCTTAAAATACTGAATCTGCCACAATTCTCATAACAAAGTACAAAATAAAGCACGCTTTTTTTCGCTGTAAATCTCAACCTAGTAGAACTGAAGGCAAATTTTGAAAGTATTTTAGGATTTCACAACTGTTTTGCTTCTGAGTGTTTGAAGTTGGAGCTTTTTTGGGGGGTGAGGGGCGGTGTTAATTCCCTCCACTGCTGTGTTTACCCTCTAAATGGTTCTCCATAGGAACACAGGAGCTGCAATATTGTTGTAGAGAAAAACAGTGGGAGGAAGTAGCTCAGAGATGAAAAGGCTGGGAAAGCAGAATGAATTTGCCCCTCTTACAGCAGCTGCTGCCATACCTCAGTTTGGTCATAATAGGAAGTCAAAGCATGCTCTGACTGAGACCAATTTAATCTAGCATAAATATGAGCTTACTGCTAAAAGGAGTGGTGCCAGTCTTTCCACAGCAGTTGCTCCTTCCCTTCTTAGCATGAATGGCTGTGCTAGAGCATACACATGATGAGCTGGAACAGGAAGCTGGTCCAGCTGAAAACTGAGGTAATATGCAGAGGGCATTAGACGTGTGAAAGTTCAGATAAGACTTAATGGTGTTATTTTTAAAGAAAACGTGATACTTGTAACATTTTTACTTAGACTGAGTGAATTTCATATGAAGTTGCTGGGATGACGGACAGGTTAAGTAGAATGAGTTCCCTGTTTGACTGCTAAGGAGGTGATTAAAGTGGATTCTCACTGACATGCTGCTTTCAAGGAATGGGTGTGTTAACTAGGGACTCATTAAATCCTTTCTAGAACTACCTTTGCATGGGTTATTTTGTTTTTTGTGGATGCCTCTGGATAAGGACATGTGCTGAAATCATCTCTTCTCTAGCCATTGCATAGTATAAGCTTTCAGTAATTTGGGGTGCTAACCTTGAACTGGTGATGATAACTAAGCAGATTAATATTCAGTTGTCAAAGACACTTTCTTCTGGTCTACTTACCTTCATCTAGATGTTTTTAAGTTGTTCTTGGAGACTTCTACAGAATGTAGAAATAAAAGAAGGTGATTTAACTGAATTTCTTTCCATTGTTTTCATCAAGACGAGCACTTGCACAGTCTCAAACACATGGTAGCTCACTGAAATGATACTGTGTCCCTGGTTCCACTTTAAACAATGAATCATTCAGGATCACTGTAGGTGCTTCAGTTGTGATTTTTGGTATATTGATGTTGGTTCTACTCGGTTAAGTTCATCTTATGGAAAGTGTCTCCCACACAGACTTCTGCTATGGAACAATATCATATTTTAATTACTTTTTCAAATGGGATTTTAAGCATTTGAGAAGAAAAACAAACAAGAAGTTGTAAACATCTGATCTCCTCTATGCTTTCATTAATTTTTTTCATTTTAGCCAGATTGTAAGAACCTAAAGGTGGTTTGTATTCAGTTTTTATTATGTATAAATTTTTTTCCACTAGAACTCACTCATCATGTCCATATGGATTGAGCAAAAAGGACTGATCCTTCATGTTATTTCAGTTACAAATAAGCATATAAAATTATGGTTTTGATTATTTGTTTAAAAATTTAAGTACATACTGTTAATCTTGAGAAAAATAAAGGTTATTTTTAATTATTCTACATAAAAGCCTATCATCAGTTTTACTGGGTAATCTAGATAATTCCTCCAACTCATTACTTTTTAAAATAAATGTTATCTTGTGGGGACTTCCCAAAGCCTCTCCGGAACAAATGCTGATGTGTAGAATTTGTTGAATTTTCCTGCTGCTTCCTTGTCTTCCTTTAGCCTTCCTTTCGCAGTTGTCAGGAGAGCCTACAAACTCTCTGGCAAGCTTTCTTTTGAGGATTTTTAGATTTTGCTACTTTATTGTTGATACTTCAAAAAAAAACCTCTATGAAAATAAATTTATCATTTCATAGACTTGGTATGTTATTTCTAAAATCCCTTTTGGCTTGTCCTACTGTAGTTTTTAATTTCACTTGCCAGAGTTCATCCAATTTCTGTTTTGGTTTTTTTTTTTTTTTTTCCCCTGTGGATTTATTTCCAACTTCTGGAAATATCTTTTTCTGGAAGCCATTTTTATTTTACTGTTTACACTGACAACTTTGGGGAGACTTTTTTAAGTTTTATGATTAGTAGTGTGAGTTTGTGGCAAACCTTCACTTCAGTGTATCTAAATGTATCTCCTTTGAGCATTTTTCCTTTTGACTACTGTTTTCAATATTCTTTTAATAAATGTCCTCCATTTAGCTAGCTCTTTTTTTAAAATAATATTATGGTTGATTTTGGAGAGAGGAAGGCTGTCCTTGCAAGATCTTTGAGTCTAAATGTTTTGCAGTCACTGTCAGTGCTTTTGTGATATGCGTGACTAGCTGCCTGTGAATTGTTTAGGTCCAAGTCAAGAGTTGCTGCTCTTCTTTTACATTCTCTTGCTCACTGATCCAAGAAGCAGCCATGTATAGCATTTAAAACTCCTTATCAGCTTTAGTCCTTCATGTGTTGTTTATTCCCACATGGACTGACGTTTCCCCAGCATTCCCTAAGTAGCTATTTAGACATTATTGGTCTCAAGCAAGTCACACCACGTGTTTCTCACCACTGAGAAGCATCTTTGCCTACAGTCCAGTTGTCAGCTACTCTGGTTTTCTTCTTTCTGTCATTTGGGATTCCTAACCCTACATTAAGTATTCTGTGTGAAAGACGGTATGTGGCTGTCACCTGTCAAGTAATTGGGTATTGTGGAATCATCCCTTTTCACACAGGCTAAGTCTACAAAATCACAAGATGTTTTTGTTCCTTTAAGCAGTGTTGAAGATCCCAACCTAGATATGAGACTGATCTACATTATCCCCAAAACTCTCATCAAGGAAAATGTGTTACAGATTTTACTTTCTCTTAGTAATCTGTTATGATAAGGGGTTAGTTTTCCCATAGTAACCTGGCTTGTTGTGTGGCTTTGATTAGTGAAGCAGAACTTCATAGCACATGGTGCTTGAGACATTCAAATATTTAAAGAATTCAAGTACGCTGGAATTCTCTGATAAGATGTAAGCCTGACTAAGGAGCCACCAGCTTTGCTGTCAGCTGCTGGTCACATAAACCTGAGGCCATCTGGAAGAACTTTATCAGCAAGGTTTTCTTATAAAACCACTGTCTTGCTTATCTGGCATACAGAGCTGAAAACCTTTCAGGGTTAGTTGAGAGTCATTGTGCTTGTCAGTGCAGTAGAGATTGTTTTTTTAATGTAACATAACAAAGAACTTCAGTCATTCTGGATTCAAATGTTTCTACTGTTGTGACAACTGATGCAAACTCTTAAAAGAAATACAGAATGCTGTAGGTGTGCTTCGTGTACTGTGGATAGGTTTCTTGTTCCTGAGTTATTTATCCAGTGAAACATCAGCTGGTATTTCAACATTGTAGTTTAGCTGCCTTTCTAGGATGATACATTTTTTTTTATATGGGTTTTTTTTGCTTTGGTTAAGTAACCTTCTAATAAACTGTTTCTCTTTTTTCTTGTTTCAGATATTTCTTTTGATTGTTTTCATGTGCATAACATTACTGATTGCTAGTCTTATCTGCCTTACCTTACCAGGTAAGTCTGTTATTGTAAAACTGAAATTAAAAACAACTCAACATGTTGCCATGCTCAATAATGGCAGATGTTTTAAAACCATCGTTGAAGTTAAAAGGAGAAAACATGGGAAATTGTCTCATTTTTAATGGTACATCATCAAATTTTAATCATCTAAATGATAGAGATAATACCTGTATTTAAATGATAGAGATTGACATTTACTTTGTTTTGCTATAGAATAATTCTCTTTTAAGGCTAGGGCTCCAAGTGCTGAGACAATCTTTGTAGTAGTATTGAGAGAAAAAGAGAACTGAAACTCTTGCACCTGCTTCACCGTTTAGGGAAGGAAAACATGTAGGTTGTTACCAGGCCTTGTACAGCATCTTCTTTAATTTAATATTCTGAAGGTGTCATTACGACAGGTCACTATGAGGCTTTGAAGTGATATACATGCCACTATCCAAATATGTGTGAATAAGTACTTCAAACAAATCAAAGGTGCTTTGAAGGTTTTTAAAATAATTTGGAATAAATTAAGACGTGAACTCCTGAGAATTTTATAACCTGACTATCATCTTACCACTGCATTTTTTACCTCCTTGTATTAATGATCCTTAAATCAATAATGTGTTGAGATCACTTACAAATTTTGTGATGGTTTTAATAGTAGTAAATAAAATAATTTCACTACAATACTAGTGAGTCAAAGCACTATTAAAAAATGAAATGTAGCAAATGAGTCTGCCACTTTTGCTGGAGAGCTTCAGAAGCCCCACTTTTAAGTAAGTCTTAAATTACGAGGCAGTGAAGTAACCCAAACATAGCTCATAAGGTGTAAGTTCAAGCTTATGCACTAATCCATTATTGCCTTTGCAGTTCTGAAGATTAGTGTTTAGGCTCTGAATAGTGCAGTATTCAGTGCATTGTTTTGCTGTAGTTCAGAACGCATTGCTGGTGTAATAAAATTTTCCTAAAAGGAAAAACAAAATCTACATATGTATTTGGCATCTTATACATAACTATTTACATAGTGCTTCACACATTCATGCCTTATGGGTATAGTACCAAAATACTGTTTCATGCTGAATACTGTATGTGCTGCTATTTATATTTAACAATAACTTTGGTAAGTATTTTTCAGTAGGCATCCTTCCTTAATACATCAAAAAGCATTACTCTATTTAACAGTGTTTGTGTTTTCAGTATTTGTTGGCCGATGGTTAATGTCATTTTGGACGGGGACTGCCAAAATCCATGAACTGTACACAGCTGCTTGTGGTCTTTATGTCTGTTGGCTATCTATCCGAGCAGTGACAGTGCTGGTCGCCTGGATGCCACAGGGTCGTAGAGTGATTTTTCAGAAGGTCAAAGAATGGTCTCTCATGGTGAGTCTTGTGAAAAAAATGTACTGAATTATCAAAAGAAGTAGTTAACAAGACTTGTTTCATCTTTTGCTTGCATGTTTTACTCTGTAATGTATACTACATTTTCCTGTTCAGACTATTTTGAAGCATTTGCAGCTTCTGTTCTCATTGCATAGGCTAACTGTATTTTTGGAAACCATTTAGCACAATGTTAAGCAATCAGTGTAAATAACTTGGCCTATATAAACATGTGTGTTCATATAGACAAGTACATTTTTCTGTTTTCCTTTAAAAGTTAATATGTTGCGTTATAGTATCACATATGTGATGTGTCCTTAAATAAATTTGTTTTCACGTACACCTGAAAGCTTAACTATTACTCATTTAGCTACTTGACATTATCAAATAAAAAAACTAATAAAGCTGATAAATGATGAATGTGTCTCTACAAAGTAGCTTGATGCATATTTTCAGAAAGATCTGTATGAGTTGTCAGATCTTCGTGTTGTTCAAATTAATGTTTTTAAAGAAAATATCCTTTTTTATTACCAGGAGTTCAGATTCTCACCATGGCAACAAATTTATATCCCACCTTTTTATCTTGGTTTTGATGATTTCTATAGTAGATTTCTTGCCTAAGTATAGTAATTTTAAACATTCATAGCATAAACTGTATCTTGTGGTGGATATGCTTGTGTGCTTGTTGGACTATTAGAAACAGAAGAGCAACATAAGTGTATATTTCATGTATTAGGATGTTTTCCAAATATCTCATCCGTCCTTTTCATTTAAGAAAACTTAAGCTTGTTTAAGAAAATTCAGCACTAATCTTCTACTTGTCCTTTGTCCCTTCTCCTGATCATGTTAACTCAGACTAGTTTTGTGTCTGATTTTTTAGGTGATATGTATAAGTCAAGAGAATTGTAGAAAAAAGAAAGATTCAAGTGTGGTATTCCAAGTCTTTAATTTTTAAGTTGGAACTATTCCATAATGAGTGAATTCTTCAGGTTTGGATTTCACTGGAGAAAAATGGGCAGTTTTTCAATGACTCTTCTCTAATTTTCCAACATACAAGAATGCTCAATATAGTGAAGTGCCGTTGGATAGTATTCCCTACTGATAACAGTCAGAGGTGACTTTATAGTTTAAAACTATAGGCAGGAGACAGTCATGCCTTTTTGTGGCAGGGACATGGAATATGACCCAATCTTGAAAACTTGCATTGCAAAACTATCTATGTAATAAATTATTTCTAAGGATGTATACGTATGAATTAAAGTTTTGTGCAGTTTTTTTTCTCCAGCTTTATCTGTTTGTGTAGTTTGTTTTGAAATTTAAACAAAACAAATCCTCTGATAAACATGTTAATTAGTATCTCGGGTTTTTAGATAATGAAGACATTAATAGTGGCTATACTGCTAGCTGGTGTGGTTCCACTTTTGCTTGGTCTTCTGTTTGAACTGGTCATCGTTGCACCTTTGAGAGTTCCTTTGGATCAAACACCTCTGTTCTATCCTTGGCAGGTCAGTTGCTTCCATTTTTCTGCTGTTGATACACTTCTTTACTTAGAAGTGGGGAGTATGGGAGTTCTTGTTTCATGTTGATTTGTGCCTCAGAGCATTTTCCATAAGTATGTTGCCATGTGGCAGAGAAAATGACAGCCAGTCTGGGTGTGAGGATTATTTAAACCAAAATAATATGCTTAGGAACTTTTAAGTATGAAAAGCTGAACTTCGTGGGATGATAACAGAGGACCTTTGCATTTCAGTGATCAGATAGACACTTTTTTTCAGTAGAATAATTGTAAAGTTATGTACAGAAGTTAGTATAGCTGTATGTACATACGCACAGATGTACATATTGTCTGACCCTTCTGGAAAACTTTCTGCCTACAGTTATGTAAGAAGAGGTTTAGTTGATCTTTTTTTCTATACAAGGTTTTATTTCAGTGATGATACACACTATGAATGTAATTTTGGTAGGCCTTAGGGTCATTCTGGTTTTAGGTTGAAATGTCAAATCATTATCTTTGAACACCACAATACAAAGAAGAATGTGACTGCTAATTTAATTATTCTGTTATTTTATAATACGAGTATACTTTGGGGGTGTCTATTTAATTAAATGACTAATAAGTCAGGATGTCATATGATTGTAGTAGTAGATGGTCATGATTTCCAAACAGTTTTGGAAAGAATTTGTAGTGCTAGTGATTCTAAAAATTCTTAAATTTTGCATGTTAATTCTTTAAAAGTTTGGAATTAAATATACAGAAAGATTTTGTTTTCATGTGGCAGAGCTTCCTCAAAATACCAGATTAGAGGGATTTGAGACTTGTTTGAAATTAACGAGGATCTATTGAAATTGAGAATTGTTCCATTTTTCACAAAAGAGAGTACAAGGGTTATACAAGGGTTACATGCTTGAGCAAACAGAAAGCAACTTTAATGCTGACTTTTTTTGTAACAAGTTTTTAAATTTTTTAATGTATCTGGGGTAGTAGATGTTAACAAAAGCTGTCTTTTTTAATAATTGGTTAAAGAAAAGGTATTTCCCCAGCAGTTTAAGAAAGTTCACCTATGATGTCTTAACTCTTACTGTTTCTGTGGCTGTTTGTTCTGCCTTGTCAACCTATGCTTTGCATTCTATTTTTAGTGGTTTTTATTGAAGAATCTCTTACAAATGTGTGTAATACAGAAAGGGTTCACTCATGATGGGTTTACTAGAAGCCGGTCATTATATTGTGCTCTTTTAATTCCATGCCATAATAATTGTGGTATGTGTTAAAGCATACACTTTCTTCTGAATAGTGTGTTGTTCTTTTGTGAAGAGCATTGCCTTGCTTTATTTAGCTTTTCTCACATCAGGTAGGGTTTTGTGAACAATTCAAATTTAAAAGAAAAAAAACCCCTTGTTTCCTGACTTGTGTAAGCATCTTTGTATCTTGTTTCTCTTCTTTTTTTAAAGGAAACAAAAGAACTTATTTCTAGGTAAATGTTACCAGTGTTAATCAGTTTGTACCAGAATGTTAGTCTGTTGCTTTAAGTAAGTGCAAAGCTTTTATTTTGTATTTGTTCCAGGTAGCTGAATATTTTACAGATGTCAGTGAAGTTTGAGAGCAACTTTCTTAGGAGTCTCCAAAATATGTCAACTCTTATAAACAATATACTGTGTAAATAGAAAAGTAATTACCTTTTCACCTATAAGGAACAAGTTGCTCTAAAAGCTTCTGGTTGTCAAACTATTTAAAATTGTTAATGCTAACAGTCCATTTTTATGAAATTAGGACTGGGCTCTTGGAGTTCTGCATGCCAAAATAATTGCTGCTGTAACACTGATGGGTCCCCAGTGGTGGCTGAAAACTGTTATTGAACAGGTAGGAAAAAAGTGTCCATGTGAATTATCTGTATAATACATTTTGAACAGTTTTTGAATGTGTGAGTCAGAAAACAGAGTTACTTTTGTAGTAATGGAGTAGTTGAGTAAAACTCAACTTGTCTTGTAGAATCCTTTTAAACTGTGTAGCCTAATCCATTAAGGTACACTGAACAATAAGACAAAAAAACCCCTTCTGAAATCAAGAAAACGCTGCGTATACATCTGTGCAAGTTTATCAGGTTTGTATTTAAAGTGAGAAACATCATTGTTTGTTCAGATGAATTCACATGTGTCCAAATTCTGGACACTATTTATGTCCACCACTCAAGAACAGAGAATTGCTGCCTTCTCCAGATCTGTAGAGATTACCTTGTTCATAGATAAGTGCATATGAAAGACACCATTTCCATTCCTCTTTGATTATTAAGCAAGACAGGAAAGCTTCTGTGAGCAGTTCTGAGTCACATGGCCTGTTGCTTTTTTTGGCAGAAGTGTTTTCTTGATTTATAACCTTTAAGTTCTACACTTACTGTCTCAGTGAAGTATCTCAACTGTTGGTCAGAAAGTAACTTTTCAGCCCTGCGCTATATGTAATCGCTGTGGAGCACATCATGACCTCTGTACAAAAGGTGCCTCTCTTGTTTAAGGCTAGCATATAGTCCTAGTTATTAAACCATTTACTGATCACTTTAGGTGTCACACCGGAGAAATGCAGTCTTTAATTCTGTGAGTACCTTTTGAGGCATACCATGGCTCTTCTATTTTGAATGCTCTCCCTGGACTTTTTTTGTTATATACTCGCTCTCCTTGAGCCATCCTTAGAAATGGTTACATCCAAGCTGTGAGACAGAGGCCGTTGTCTAGATGTGTGTGGTAACCATTTGAAATTGGTCTTTTCCCATGATTAGTCATGTTGAGACCTTAGTAGCTGCAGAATAGTAGCTGCAGAAACTCAAGAATTGTGGAGGCCCTGTCTTCAAGCACAGACTCCACATGCAGAGGCTCTGGTCTGCCCAACCAAGTACAAAATAAGATCCTATTTTCTGCCTGTGTTACTGAATTTAATAGATTTGTTCTATAAGCATGCACAGGTTCCTTTTTCAGCAGGTTAACAGCACAAAGCTATCCCAGGTCACCTACAAAACCACCATCCACAGCTCTATTTAATGATCTTTCATCTGATCTCTTGCACTTATGCAACCAAATCATGACACTATTCCAGATTAAGTTGCTTTCCTGGGCACTAATGAAATGACTTTCTGGAACCCTCATGATGTAGATTGACACAGAGTTTTTTCTTTTTGGACTGTGGCCATCCTGGTTTTCTTCAAATTGGATACACAAGGAGAATTGTGTAAAACCTTGTAATTATAACTGTAAATGCAAAGCATGGCTTTCTTGATTGATCCATTCTACTTCTAACTTGTTCTTCTTAGGTATATGCAAATGGGATTCGTAACATTGATTTACACTTCATAATCCGTAAACTGGCAGCACCCGTAATCTCCGTTCTGTTACTTTCACTGTGTGTACCATACATCATAGCTTCTGGTGTTGTACCTTTATTAGGTATGTATACATTCAGAATACCTCTTTATCATCTGGTGGTTTAGAGCAATGTACATATATCTGGAAATAAAATGTCAAGCTCTAAGTTACTTAAAAAAACCCAAACAACCAAAAACCAATTCACTATTCTGCCAGCAAATGTAAATGCTTAAAGATTGCTGTTTCATCTTGAAAAGTTGGGGATTTTTTGAGAAATGCAATACATTGTTCTGACTGGGTCTATATTAAACTAAATGCAGAATACATCAGTAGTACGGGACTACATAATATCTAACAGCAGTAATGTAGGTATCTAGCTAGTCTGGGAAAGGGGTGATTAATTAGTTTCTTTGGACAATGAACGTTTAATTTTAGTCTCAAAGAGCTATACTGAGCTGAGGACATCTTTTCTGACTTGTCACATTCTAGAGGAAGCAAATATAGGGGGTTTTTTTTTAGACTTTTCTATATTCATAACTGAAGGAAATAATTTTATTAGAAGCAGGGTAGAAGTGCTTTTTTCATCAACAGTTGTCTTTTGCTAGTTAGTTTTGATATTAACAATATGTTCAAGAAGTCCTGTTTTATTCTTCGACCTCTCACGTTAATGTGGACTTCTGTGGTGTCAACTTTTTTCTGATGTGAGCTATACAGTAATCAGTAAGTAAGAAGAGCTGATAAGCCCAATTTTTTTACTGTGGATTTTCACTGTGTTAATGGAAAACTTTCAACTTTAATGCTTCAGATGAAAAAAATAAACAGCAGCTGTCATGTTGGATCTATGAGAAACTGATGTGTTTTTATTTCATAGTCCTACTGAAGCTACAGTATAACAGAAAGCATAGAAGCGGGTACAGAAGCAGAAATGCATGTGTTACTTTCACATAACCTAACATTGCTAGAGTTTTGTCTTGTTTTGTAGGAGTTACTGCTGAAATGCAAAACCTAGTTCAGCGACGGATTTATCCTTTTCTGCTTATGGTAGTGGTTTTGATGGGAATTCTGTCCTTCCAAGTCCGCCAGTTCAAGCGCCTTTATGAACATATTAAAAATGACAAGTAAGTATATAGCGTGGGTGTTTTTCCACTCTAAATTGTGGTAACTTCAGATTTAATTCAAGAGTTGTAGATACTTAGGTCTAAAAAGAATCTTAAGAAGCTTTCTAGACAAATGACCCTCTGAGGCACACCTAAACTCTTCTTGCCAAATGTTTTATCTGTGGTTCAGGTAAATAAACACAGGAACAGACTGTCTTTATAAATGTAAGACACCTCCCCTATGTCTAACTTGAATGCATTTTATCACAAAACAAGCTGATTGCTTGTTTGTCTCCCCCTCTGTGGTCTTGAATGACAAGTGAATGTAATAATTATAATGTATCTGGAATTAAAATCATGTCTCACTGCAGCTTATAAAACCATTTCTCCAACTTTGTCTGCATAACTGTTTTTCTTATTCTTTCTACTCATTAGTCCAATTAACCTGCAAAGGAACATTCAGTTGATTTGATAGAGTTTGTCCTTACCAAATCTTCTACTGTTTTCTGATGTTTTCAGTAATTATTACTATGTATTACTCAGATACATGATAAAATATTAATTTTACCAGTGTTTTTTCTGGTTCTCTGGCTTAATTTCTAAGGTCTTTTTGTGTTATCCTTAGTATCTGATTTTTTGTTACCCTAATTACCTTTTGTGTTGGTTATTTAGAAAAACAAGTTTTGGATCCCAGCAACTAGTCTTCCCAGGCGGCTTTTGTATTGAAAAGGAATAAATTAGTTTGTTGTGTTCATATCCTGAGTTAACCTAGAACAGTTTTGCTTTCCACTGACTATAAAAGGAGTCAAATCTAAAATAAACTTGTTTGAATCGTAAATGATAGATGACTGATACATTAAGTGTTGGCTGTAAATGTGAAATTAATAGTATCTACAAGTATTAAGAGAGTTGTAACTAAAATGAAACTCTGAGCAGATCAATTTATATTTTAGCACCTTTTATGGGATCAACTGATTTTAAATCCTGTTCCCCACCTCCCTTCATAACGTGTTCTGTAGTATTTGGCCTACTGTAGTAAGTATAGCTGGTAAATATTTATGTTTACAAATGGGGTTTGAGCTAGATGTTAGTATTTTTCAGGCAGAATGTGTATTGAATAGCAACTTGCATTAATGTTTTAAGTTGCTTTCTTATGTAAATAAGGCATGTAAACAGTATACAAAGCTGTAAAAATATATCTAAGTGAAAATTACTTTGATATTAAATAAGTTTATTAAATGTTATAAGCATCCTTGTAGACAAGAAGTTTGGAGAACTTAATGATCTCATTTCAGGAGTTAAGCAAGCATAGTCATGCCAGCCAGTAGAGATTTATGGTTTAGAAATACACTAAATTAAATCTTCCATGTTACAAATTTCAAAAGCATATACAAGTTCTTGTGACATTCTGAAATGTACAAAAGTACATGGTGTTGTTTGGTTATGGTACTGTGAGAAAAGGAGCAGTGGTGAAAAAGTTTCTGAAGGAGATGGAAGGTTTCAGGGAAAGAATTTATAGGTATATTATGGCTCATCTACAGGTAGATCCAGAATACAAATAGGAAGCAAGGGAAGGAATTTAGATTGCAAAAAGAAGTGTGAATCAGTGATATAGAGGAAGTAAGGAATAATGTGAAAGGTAAGAAAACTGCTAAACCGATGAGATGGTGAGATGTTGAAACAGAATTTAAATAAAGGAATCTTGCAGCCCTTAGGCTATCTTCTCTCCCTTTAAGAAAGATTGAGCTGCCGTAAAAGTTCTTACTTTACAATATTTACTCTTTTCACTCAGGGTGTTTTTCATTTGATATGTGAGCTGAGCCTCTTACTCTTGCCTAATGCATGTGCTATATAGTGGCAGATTCCTTTTTGGACTTAAAACCTCATTAGCACTCTTAATTGGTTTTATATCCGAGTTGTTCCAGATGTTCAAGTGGCAGTAGCTCAGACAGACACTGCAACGAAGATGCTCTTAAAAGTATCATGCAGCAAAAGGGCTGGGTATATAAATAATGCAAACACACTATATTTCATATCTTTATTCAGATTATGCCTGAATTGTATGACTACCAAAGTCATACAGTGAGACAGCTACTTCTGCAGCAAAGGAGAGTGAATTTGTGTTACAGAATTGTATTAACTTTTGTTAATTTCTCACTGGTTTTTTTATAATCCCAGGTACCTTGTTGGTCAGCGACTTGTGAACTACGAACGAAAGTCTGGTAAACAAGGCACATCAACAACTCCACCTCAGTCTTCACAAGAATAGATGGTCATATTAAACATCGTGACCTTCCCTTTGCCTTTGTGTCCTTTTTTCATAGACTCTTCTTCAGTCTTTGGATATCTCTCCCAATAATACTCTCAGCAGTGTTTTGGCTTCTGTTAGTAGCATCCAGATAGCATTTAAGGCTCTGATCCTTATCTGCATTTTCTGATGTTATCAATGCTGTCTGAGGTCTGTATATGTGTAAATAGAAGTACCCTCACACCCTAAAACCTTGGATTAAAAAGAATGTGCATTGTACATCTTTAAAAAAGTATATTAATTTATTAAATCTAGTTGTCACTTTATTTTGGACTGCTGTTCTGTTGACAATGTGCCACAAAGCAATAGTGCGAAGAGGCAAAATGTTTTTATAAAATTTGGAGCTTACTTTATGGTGTTCATAACAGTTCTTATTGTAGTAATATAGTATGTTTTTTCATGAGTGGAAAGGTCACACAGAGAATATCAAAAGTAAATAATTGTCTTACAGTCAGCAGTGAAGTGGCTGTAGTGAGAACATAATGAACTATGTATCTTGCTGTCAAGTCTTTTTTATTATTTTGTATAACACCAAAGCTGTTGTACATTTTTCTATTGCCTGATTGTTTTTCATGTGTCTGAGTTTGTAATATTGTACAGTTGCTGTTAAGAAAATATTTCCTCTTCTGAGAATTCAGATGTAATTGTTGAGGCTCAGCTGGGTTTTGCTTTAGGGTGGGGGTGGGAGGGGAGGAAGGGGAACAGGCAGAGGTTAGCTTTGGGAATCAGGATTTCCTGAATTGAAACAGTAAGTAAAAAATTTATGGATGCTAGATGATGGAAGCATTTAAAGATACCAAGGAAAATTAGATAGGTTCACAACTTAAATTGTAGCCAATTTCTTATCAATAACAGAATTTTTAAGGCCTTCAGGAGGAGGGAAGAACCTTATCTGATGTGTGTGCACAGAAACAGAGTGTAGTGTAAGCGATGTTCTGACCTGGTCCTTAATTAAAGAGCTTGAAAAGTGGTTTTTTTTTTTTTTTCCTGTAAGTTACCAAAGTTGCGTATTGTAGTATGAATTTTATATTGCACAATTACTTAAAAAAGGACCCCCAACAACAAAAAAAACTCTTTCAGAATTGGTCGCTGAATTTTGGGGGGAATAATATTGAAGGAAGTGATTCATCACGTACCACTTATTTCCCTGCCCCACAGGCAATATATACACTGTTAAACAGAAAATGAAGAGTGAGTAGATTTCTTTGCAAGGACACAGTCAAACGAGCCACCAGGTCAAGTCTGTGTTACTTCCATATGTAGATAGAGTTCTTTTGCAGTAATGTTTGGGGTTTTTTATGTAGATATTTTAAAATACATAACAGTATTGCAAAGCTTTAAGTAGCATCAAATCACATGCTTAGATCGCAGTATCTTTCTTAGATTAAATGGGGGAAATGTGAATATCCATCGCAGTAACCAGAGAATTGATGGAACATTTAACTTGCTACTTGGTACACTGTCCTTCAGTATTCTGTACTTAACCATATGGGTATATAATTAATACTTGAGAATCTGGCAGGGGCTTTGAGAGTGTCATCTCCTTTTATTGATGTTGCATCTCTAATCTGACATGTTTTGAGTTAATGTGGTCCAGGCTGTGGTGGTGGTATTTCACTTTTTGGTGTCTGGACTCATGTTCTAAGGCAGTGAGCACAAGCTAAATGCATCTGAATCCAGTGGCAGAAGGATTGGGCTGTCACTGTCAGAAGGTCAGAAACTACTATTTTACAGAACTTCTGTTGTCCTGATGGTTTTGAACCACAAATAGTACCCTTTGGAGTGATTTATTAGGAAATTTCCAGTGAAATCATAGAAAAATAACCAAAATATTTCTCTCATTCACTGTTGCTGACTAAATGCTAAAGTGAGTATTCGCCCCATATATTTTTGATGTGCATAAATAATTGCATTTGACTATTTACAGTGGTGTACATTGTGGGACAGGTATTTTTTCACGATATTAAATTCACTGGTAACATACATTATTACTTATGACAAGATTCTGTCTTTGACATATATTTCGTAAACAGTTCCAAAAATGTTTTTTGCCACTCAAATATTGCAAGCACTACTGTGCATCGTGCAGAATTTGCAGTAGTGTGGTTCTTGTAGCCTTGTGTTTTTATCCAGACAAACTGGTCTTAACATTAAAATTTACTAAGAAAAAGCCTTTGTGCTGTTTCTTATTACTAGTTTACAAGTCATGACAGAAAAAATTGAATCAGGGCAGTCATGTAATGTGAACTGTAGCTATTTTAATGTAGCTTACATTATCTGTGTCACTCTTTGTAATGGAGAACTGGTTTCAAATCAAACTGTTGTGTTTGCTTTTGCACTGCTTTATAGATCCCAGGTGAAGTTTGTTTCTGAAACTGTCCATTGTGAATTTTTAGAAAATCTCATCTCCTTATCTTCTTATTTTTACATGTGTTTTGGGAAAGATGATGGGGGTTGTATAGAACAAGAATCAAATAACACTACTTTTTTATTGTTTTAAATTTTAATAGTTTGCCTTGTTGTGCTGTGTGTACTCCTGGGATAGAAACTTGATAGTAAGCATGTAAGTTAACTGCCTGTTACTAAGACAGCTGACGAGCTCTGTACCAGTGGCTCCCATCTGTGCTAGAGTAATACAGCATGCAGTGGTCTTGTATTACTCTTCAAGTGGGAAAGATTCTGTGTGGGTGCTTTCAGCACGATTTGTGTTGAACCTGGGTTTTGAATGGAGGGGTGGGAGATGCGTACTGGCTTCACTGTATCCCCTTTGTGGTGTTGAATCTAATGCTGTCGGTAATTCTGCAGGCCTTCATCCAAGAACTGTCAGATGGCTCTGTAGCTATCTCTTGCATGCTGAAAGAAGTTAATTGCAGCATGGCTTTGACTGTTTTTACACAGATTATTTTATATTGATTAAAAATAGTTAAAACTCTGCATCCTTTCTCTGACTCCCCCTTCTCCACTGGGTAAAGCCTAAGTTACTTGTTTTTCTGTCTGAGGGCCCTCTGGAACCTATAACTATTTTCTGTGAGTAACTTCCTGGGTAAGGTGCCAACTCCAACACCAATTACAGTATTCACATCACTTCAGCTGAGTGTGTTAACTCCTTCCTTGCTTTCCCCTAAGCTTGAACAAAGGTCTCTAAAAAATGTGCACAGCAGCCCCACTGGTTTTTTTAGAGGACTCTAAAATACCCTTTACCTTACAAAGCACAAATTACTTGTCTGGTGACTCCAGTGCCTGGCGTGCTGATCAGTGTCATTCTGTTTCCTCGGCTGTCTGTCTGTTTATATCTGGATTGGAAATTGTGGCAGGGTCAGTGTTCTTCTTCTGCTTGCCTTGTGAGCGGGCACTGTGCAGCTGGAGCAATGAGTGGGGTTCTTGGCAGGAATGATAGTACAGATAGTAAAAACGTTAAACAGGGAACTGAATCTTGGTAGTATAATAAAGTTCAGGATGCAGAAAAAGCCATCTTCTGAAACAGATAAGGAAACAACCTTTACAAAGCATAACGGTAAATTAGATCTCTCTTGATATTTCAATTCTTAATTAGATTAACTAGAACTAAAGAATTGCATAGTTAACAGCAATTTTATTAAGTCTCTGAATATTCCAGACAAGCTATGCTTCTTTTGCTTAATTTTAAATTGAGAAACAATATGCGAAAATCAAAGTTACTCAATAATGGAAATTTTTGGAAGTTGGTATTTCCAGAGGTCAAATACTGTCCAAAATAGATTGAATGTCTTGAATTCAATATAATACGGAGGGATGGAGCAATGGGAAGATAATTTCACAACTCTGCGCATCAGTTTCTCTGCTTAAACGGTTGCTTGGTGTTACCTCTTGTTGAGTAGTGGTCAGTGCCAAAGCTGCATAGGTGGTTGGTTTTTCCCCTGTATAAGGAAAAATCAACCATCTAGTTGTCTGATATTGTGGGGGTGGGGGCATTTAACCTTACTTGTCTGTATCACTTGGCTTTAGAGGACTGTTTCTGTTCCTGGAAAATGACCCTACTTTTACTTAGAAGAGACTTCCTTGTTGCTTACGAAAGCAGAGAACACTGCAAAGCTCATTATTTATTTACATTGAATGGAATTTATGTATCAAAACCTGAATAGTGAAGATCCTCATTGGTGTGCCATGTTCAGCAGGTGCCAAGTGTGTAAAGGCCTGATGAAATTCAGTAAAAAAATGTGCTGAATCTAAAATCTGCTGCATTGGAATGGATGGAATGGATACGTGGGATATTTCGGCTAGTTGTGACCAGGGGTCATAGAAGCAAGAAGCAGCAGCAGAATTTTGAAGCTGAAATGAGACAATGCCACTATAAAGCAATAACTTTGTCCATGGATATACTTTGAAATGCTGTTTAACAGAGTAATCTGTAAAATGCATGGGGGGTGGGGGTGCAGCACTCAGTGTCTAAGAAGAATCTGAGTTATTTCTTTCACTGAAGCTACACTTGTAGTACCTGTGTCTTCACAGAGTTTGATCAGCTTTTTCTTAACATATTGTCTAGGCCTTACTACCTTTCTGACTTTGGGCCAAGTTTCTCATTATGATCCATCAGCATCCCTTTCACTGTGCCTTTCTGTGATCTCTCTTCCTCATTGAAAGGGATTTGTCAACCTAACAGCCACATTACTTACCTGTGTAATCCTGAGTTTCTTAAACAGCCTTGCATTAACCTGTGTATAACTAACAACTGTTGTCACACCATCAATGATTGAAACCAAAGCTGAAGCCTCCCTCGCTCACCTACTTCTTGCTCTTAATTTTACTCACCAACTATCTCAGAGGTTATTCCTCTCTATTATTTGTTACGCTTAGTCTTCTCCCTTCTATATCCATGAATTTCAGTAATCTTTAAGCAGATGTTTTAGTGTAATTGTATGTGAAAAGTGTGCAACTTGTAGCTAAAAATTAGTTCCCTGAAGTATAAATGACTTCTTAAAAGGGACTCAATATCCCAATATGCCAGAGTTAAAACAATATGTGTAATTATGCACATAGTTTGTGTGCTGTTAACACAGGAGTATTGAGTAGAAAACATGCAGTACATCTGGTTCTGCTTATAAATCAGGAGACTGTGTAATAAGGATGATTGTAATTCATGTAACTGCAGGTTTCCATCCATCCCAATTCATCCGGTTGTATGTGTCCATCCTTCTTCTCCCCGCCACCCACAGTTAAATACACGATCATCTCCGGCCAGTTGGGGTCAAAGGAGAGAGGATAACAGTGCACATGCTCTTCTTTCTGTGAAGAGCAATCAGCGTATTCCCCAGAGGGTTTTTTATTACTGGATGCAGTATGTCTTGTTAATTTTTGTTGCATGTAAGCATTTAGGTTAATTTAATCATGTCTTTATAGATCAAGCATGTTCTGGAGCAGCATGTGATCAATTGGTCTATTTTCCACTTATTTTTCACTCATATATGAAAGTACTAGCCTTTTGCTTTTTCCACCAGTTTGCAATTTGTGTAACATTAAGAATACAGTTTTTTGTAAAATACTCATAGAAAAACCTACATGCTGCTTTTTCTCATAATATGGTCTAGCAGCTTTATGCATGACTTCACTGCACTGGATCAAATATCTGAAAGAATTGAGGGTATGGCATTTATTTTTTTGACCATTTTTAGGATAGTTCCTAGTGTGTTCAAAGACTGAAGATGGAAGAGATATGACACTTTTGCTGTTTAACTGTTATCCCTAAACCCCTTTGAAAAACTGAATTGTGAAATTAATTTATTAGATTCCATTCTGTAAACCCCTGCAGGATAATGTTTGGTACAGATATTTTTTTGCTGTAGTGTTCCTAATTGCTTTAAAGTATCTACCCATTTAAAGAACAGGTATGTCATGATGTCAAAAGTTGCTGTTTTCATGTAGTTGCAGGACTACATTAAATACTTGGCCTGTACCAGAGTATTCATGTTTTATGGAAGATTAAGCAGTTCTTAAAATGTGTGCTTTTTGTTTTCCAGACACCACCATTCTATCTTTGTCCTGCATGTTCATCTTTGGGGATATAACGTGGATTAAGAAAGGCTGGCTTCAGATAAGATTGTGTTCTTTCTCAGTAACTGTTTGGCCTGTTTTAAGCATGTGGCACTAAAGTTTCTTAGAAGCAATGGCTTGTGAAGGCTTTCTGAAGTGAATAATCCTATTACCAAATTCACTGGAGTGCTCGGGCTACTTCTAGCTGTGTCAGAAGAGACAGGAGGAGCGTTGCTTTATAATCAAAAGATACGCTGGTGTCTTTACAGAGGATGGCATTCAGGTTACCTCCAGTGCTGTTTTTATCGGCAATGGAAATAGCAGAGGTCTTGTAGTCCTCCACCAAAACTTTGAGGCGGAGAGGGCCCTTTAGCACCTTGCTGTCCCAGAGTAGGGGGACAGCCCCTGCTGCCTCGTCAGCAGGTGTGGTGCCAGGTTTGGAGCAGTGGGTGCTGAGGAGCAGCCGGCACTGGCCCTGCTGTGCTTGGCGGGGCAGCCCAGGCCGCCAGCGGCATTGCTGAGGCCGAGGCACCAGGCCGGTGCTCGTGGCCGAGCCTGTCCTTTGAAGCAGCTGCTACGGGTAAGTAACGGGAGTTACAGGAGGCAATACGTTACCCTGTTCTGGCAGCTCAGGCAGTGTTTGTTCCCCTCTTATCCGAGCCTGGGAAGGAGGTAGGAGAGAGCCGATGCCAAAAGGGATGTGCCACACTACTGCTGCTTCGCAGGCAGTGCAGCATCCTGGCCGGGGGACACGCTGGGGGGACCGGGGGGCCCCGGAGACCCAGCGCCCCACCTCCCCGCGACGGGCTCTGCCGCTGACTTAGCGCTGAGGTGCTTCAGGTTTTGTCAGAGGTTTGTAGAAAACGGGTGTTGCTCTTGCATTTCCAGCAACGTTGGCAACAACCCTCTTCCCCCGCCGGGCCCCCGCCTTGCCCGTTAAGCACCCGGGCGGCCTCCCGCCCCTCCCGCGTTGCCGGGGCAGCGGGGCCGCGGAGAGAGGGGCAGGTGAGGCGGCCGGGCCCGCCCGGGCCTCCCCCGAGCCCCGGGTAGCCAGGGGGGGGCCCTCAGGGCCGGCTCGGCGGGTGTTGCCGTTGCGGGGTGGAGGGGGTTGAGTGCCCGGGGCCGCTGCCCCTCCGGCCGGAGCCGTGGGACGGCGGTCGCGGTCCCTCTGTTCTCAGCTTTCCCGGCGCCGGGGCCTGGCGGCGGCCGAGGAGGGCGAGTGCGTCAGGCGGCTCCTAACAATTGGGGTGTCCCGGGAGGAGGGGGCGGCCGTGGGGCCTGGGGCGGCCGTGGGGCCTGGGGCGGCCGTGGGGCAGGGCAGGGCAGCCTCGGCTGCCCGCTCGTCCGGCTGGTCTCGGCCCCCAGAACGCCTGGGGCCAGTTTTGGGTGCGTGAGCGGAAAAACAGAAAATAAGAGCGAATAGAAGGAGGTGGGGGAGATTAGATGACCTTTGTGTTCAGCAAGAGAGCAACCCGTGTTGGAGTACAAGGGGTAGGTATTGCTGTGGGCTGATGGTGAAAAGCTGTGAAGGCTCTCTGACCTGAACGTGTTTTTCTTTGCTCATGAGGCGTGTATGTGTGGAGGAGGTTCCCTTTGAACACCTGAAAAGCCTTTTTCACTGTGAGGGTGACTGAGCACTGGCACAGGTTGCCCAGGGAGCTCGTGGAGTCTCCATGCCTGGAGATAACTCCAAAGCCGTGTGGACACCATCCTGGACAACTGGCTGTAGGGGGCCCTGCTTGAGCCAGAGGATCTCCAGAGGTCCCTGATAACCTCAGCTCTTCTGTGAGACTCTGTGATTAATGACTTACTATAGAAAAGCAGGTCTCATGCTCTTCGCCCCCCCCAAATTTTTCTTTTCTGATTAGTTTTTTTTTTTTTTACTGCTCCCAAGGACATGTGCACACTCTTGTCTATTCCTTCCTCGAGGTTTTCCCGTTCTCTAGGTTATCCTGAAATCCTGAACTTTTTGCCTTCAGCATCGGTCCCTTGGCTAGAGCTGCATTCTTGAATCATTACTGGAAGTGCATGACCAATGTAGCAATTAAATCCACACTCGGAAGACTGTCCCTGATGAAATTTGCTGCGTTGGAGTAATGAAGACACTGTACCCTGTCAGAGTTTCTCCAAGAAGTGAAGTTCTAAGTATGGTTTGATCTTCAAAGGAGCCTTGAGTCACAGCAGTCCTATTGCTTCATCGCTGACTTTCCGTTTTCTTGCCATACAGGAAAATTCACATGATAGGGGGAGAAAGCCATCTGCCAGATACTCTTATTTTAATTTAAGAAATTCAAAATAAATGTAAACTTTTAAAGGATGGTGCTGTTACATTTATTTTTACATTGATGCCATTGCTTTCACTGCTCTTCCCTTCTGCAAATAGCTTTTTTCAGATCTTTTTGCTAAATCAGTTTAAGTAGGCCGTAGTTTGTCCTTGAAATGATGAGGAAAGTGCCCAGATTTCCCACCAAATGTGCTCTATTGCTATAATGGGAGAATGGCAATACAATAACCTATGTCTGTCCCTTCTTTTGGATCCTGGGGAACAGGATTCCTTGCAACAAATAAGTTATACCCTGAGACAAACCTACCTGTAAAACTATATTAGTAAAGTACAGTGCGTGATTGCAGCACATGTGAATGTTTTGTTCATCACTGTAATTTTTTAATGTGAAGTCTGCCAGCAGCACAAATTAGGAACTTTTTGCTACAGTTTTTTGAATATGTGAACACAGCAGAAACTTGGTAGTCTGCATACTCTCGCTTCTGTACCGAACTGACAAGACTCTTCTTCACTTGCAGTAGCGAGTTGTCAACATCGTTAGCTTTCACGTTGGCATGTATGGTGTGACTTGTCTGCACTACCTGTTTTATAAATTCATATTGTGGTAGGTTTGAGGAGAAAAATACATTTAAAACTATCTAAAGATATCTGTTAAAAGAGTAGTTCTCCTCACCCGGAGCTGTGGTTGCTGTCTGAGCTCCAGTCTTTTTCCTTGGTGTTGCCATCAAGTATAAGTTTTTTACAAGTGTGCAATGCTCATCTGTTTACCCTTCCAAGTCAGTCAGTTCTGCAGTAGCTCCAGCTGTCGAGTAGGACAGGAGGGAGTTTGGGTACAAGTACTGTTGGCCCCCATGTGCACACACAGCTTTCCATTCACATTTTGCATCTATGAACTGCTCTTTTATTTCTTTCAGGTCCCTGTAACTGAACACAAAGAGACCATGCCTCTTCCAGAAACCATGTTCTGTGCTCAGCAGATCAAAATCCCCCCTGAGCTACCTGATATTCTGAAGCAATTTACTAAAGCTGCTATTAGGACTCAACCTCATGATGTTTTGCAGTGGGCAGCTGCGTAAGTACGATGTTCATGTAATGATGTAGTGCTGTGCGTATGGACCCACAAAATTTCACTGCTTCTGTTTATTGTACAGCGGAGCTGGCTGAGTATTAAAGCAACCTGTATATTGCATACATGCTTCTCTGTGTTAAGGCAGCATGTGAGCCTTTTAAAAATAGTGTAGTAGACTTATTTTCTGTTTTGCTGAGGTTTAGGACTGGCATATTTCTGGAATACGTTGATATCCATGCAGAAAAATGCATCTTAATATTTTTTTGGTTAATTTTTCTATCCTAAAGACAAACCTTTTTTCAGTTGCTTTTTTTTTTTTTTCCTCCTCTTGTGTGAGACTTAATTCTTGGAATTTAAAGGAAACTAGAAAATAGCTTTCTAATTCTTAAGCTTCCTTAAATTTTTTTTTTACCTGTTTCCAGAACAAAATTAAAGGGTCTACTTAAATGTTACTGAAATAGGAAAAGAGCCTGAAAAGTTGCAACTTTTAGGTGATAGTCCACGTAATAGATCTCTCACTGTAAAGTTGATTGAAGAGATTTAAATGTTTCTTCTTTAACTTTTTTTCTTTTACCTCAACTGCTTGCTATCGTTTCTTCCTGTCCTACAGTTTGTGTGAACAAGCTCTTGGAAGGGTATCTGTGAGATGTTCTCAGTTGGGGGGACTGAAATACGGCTGTACTGTGTACATGAGGGAGGGGAGGCTGTTAACTAAGCCATGCTGGAGTCTAGCTTGTCCATTAAGAAGAAAAAAAAAAAAAACCAAAGCTGAATTGCTACCGCTGCAGTGTTGGAGAAAGGTAGTGGGAACATCCTAAAATAGCATGACGTTTCTTAGGAACATGATGGAGGTGGGGTGAGGCAGACCTCCCGGCAATTGGTGTGCAAGGAGCTTGCCCCCACCTGAGCAGTTGTAAGCAGCAGCCACCAGGTAGCTTGAATCTGCTGGGACCTGGGGCTGGCAAGAGCAGGGGCAGCATGAAAACTGCCATGGCCACGCCACCAGCCAGACCCCCGCCTCTGCTTAAAGATAGCATCAGCTCAGTCGGAGGAGCCCCCGCAAATGGATAGGTGGCTGCTTCTGATCACAGAATCACACAATTGTCTAGGTTGGAAAAGACCTTGAAGACCATCCAGTCCAACCATCAACCCAACACTGACAGTTCCCAACTACACCATATCCTTCAGCGCTATGTCGACCCGACTCTTAAACACCTCCAGGGATGGGGACTCCACCACCTCCCTGGGCAGCCCATTCCAACGCCTAACAACCCCTTCTGTAAAGAAATGCTTCCTAATATCTAGTCTAAACCTCCCCTGGCACAACTTGAGGCCATTCCCTCTTGCCCTGCCACTTACTACTTGGTTAAAGACACTCATCCCCAGCTCTCTGCAACCTCCTTTCAGGTAGCTGTAGAGGGCGATGAGGTCTCCCCTCAGCCTCCTCTTCTCCAGACTAAACACCCTCAGTTCCCTCAGCCATTCCTCATATGACATGTGCTCCAGAACCTTCACCAGCTTCATTGCCATTCTTTGGACATGCTCGAGTAATTCAATGTCCTTCTTTCTGGAATATGCTCTGGTGTGAGAGCACCTTGGGCTGAGCACGGTCTGGACCTGGGAACCATGCCAAGCAGAGCAAGCCTGAAGTTTCACACTGCTGACGGTGTTGTAGTGCTTGTCCCTGTGAATAACCAGATGGGGAAATGGATCTGGCTGAAAAATAGCCCAGGCATTATACATACATATATACTGTGCATCTATTTCTGTACAGTCACGCTACTTCAGTTCTGCAGTGCTGCTTGCTGTGCATTTTGGCAAGTGTTTGCACAGCATGGGATAGCCTGGGCATGGACATGGGTGCGCAGGGCAGATGAGGGAGGACAAATGGAGAAACCCTTAAGTTAGTCCTGCTATCGACTGAATGAAAACAAAGGGTTGGTTTTTTTCTTTTCATGGTTTGGAATTGCTGACCAGTTATGGCAGAGGTGGTTGCTCTTAAGGTGATGGTAGCCTTATAAATTAAAAGGATGTGCATCTAATTCCCTTTCTTCTTCAATTGTAAATTTTACTTTGGAGTGGACAGAAATAGCAGAAATGCTGATGAGAGAGCTGCAGTGCAAATAGCCATTTGTGCTTTTCAGGTAGGGTGTGAGGGGAATGTTAAACAAATCATCCCTAAGGTGCTTATCAGTCAAATGGGAAAAGCCTGCACTTTGATTTGAAAGCCCACTCTGATGCTGATAAATCACTCCTCCTTTGTCAAGAAAGTTTGAGTATATCATGCACAAAGTAAGTTAAATGCCTGAAGAATTATTAGAATGTCGTAAAAAGGAGAGTGTAAAGTCTAAAGACTGTGGTTTCCACTAAAAAGAAAGGTGATATCTGGGCACGGGGAGATGGGAATTGCACGGCGGGGTGGGGGGCAGCTTGCCGAGTGCTGCTGCTCCTGCGCTGGAGCGTGGGCATTCATACACTGAACTGTAAGAGCATTTACTTCTGTGCAGCTTATAACAGCCATGGGCACTGAAGTGTGTTGCTCTTCTCATTCACTTAGGTATTTTTCGGCGTTGTCAAAAGGCGAGCCCCTTCCTGTGAAGAAAAGGATTGAAATGCCTTTAGCAGCAGAGAAAACAGATGCTGGTTTGACCCCAGGACTCCTTAAAATCTTGCACGAGCAGGTACAAACTGGCCTTTATCAAATGCGGAATGCTGATGTGCCAGGGATGGCTGGGGAGACTGACTGTCAAGTATTTTGGTGTATTTTGAGGAGGGATTGTGTGTTCTCAGTTTCATTTTGGTTTTTGGAGTTCTTACTGTGGTACCATGATTTTGTTTAAAGCTGTCTCCCAAAGGCATGGTGAGTGTTGCACAACTGAAGGAGAAATGGAAGCACTTGTGCTTGCCAGAAGAGCAGCTGAAAGCTATCTTGCAGTTGGATGACTTCGGTGAGGAGGTGGAATGGATGAAGGTTCTGGCACTTGGGTGCAGCGTGCTCGGCAGGGTATGTTCACAGTGGGAGCCCTCGTATCCAAACGCAAACAGTCATATACGATTGTACATGAGGTAGACCATAGAACAATTACTGCAAATGGACTTTTGGGGAATTCTGATTGCTTTTGCAGCAGCTGGCAAAGTGGCTTGTGTGCTTACTTCTGTTCCTCATCAGCTTTTGGCCAGGAGAGCTTAACCAGAAAGAGGGCTAAGTCCTGAGTTTGCTGGGATGGCAGTAGAAGAGCAAGCATGTCTGCAGGGAGCTTAGACCATGGGAGAGAAGATGATAGAGGAATGATGCTTACAGCATCAGTACAGATGTCCGGAGGAGAACTAGAGGGAGAAATTAAAACATCAATTTTTAATTGATTGTGTAGTCAATTAAATTTTCACAAAGCAGTTAATGTTACTAAATCTACATTTAATTCTTTTAATGTCAGTAATAAACTCTCAGCAGAGCATTTCAACAGAATGAGAGATTATAAAATGTACTAAGCTGATGTTCTTATGAAGTATAATATTTTTAATAACTTTTACAGTAGGGAAGAAGGGGTACTGAAAAGAAAATACATGTTAAATAATATTTTGAGAAAGTTGCAATATCTGGAAGCCCTGAATGTTAACCTGGTCTGATGATGAAATCATGTATAAGTATTTTAACTGTATTTCTTGGTTTCATTCCTCTTGCCAACATGATTTTGTAGTTTGGGTCCTTTTTTTCATTTAAAAATAACAGCAATGTTACTTATTTAAAAAAAAAAAAAATTGAAACCAGAAACAGTGTCACAAGAACATTATTCTGATGAAGCTAGACAGTCTAAATTTACCTCCATCTATCCATCCTTTCAGATATTAAGTGAATGATTTGATTTCTGCTCTACATATTGAAACCTAAACTGAAGTTTTCTAAACCAGAGAGCAAGTTGCACACAAAAAATGTACATTAATTTTCCTGCAGCTGTAAATTGCTTTTATAGCTGAATAGAGTCACGGGTAAGATACAAGAGTAGGCACTTATGAGGTTCTTAATAACACCAGTCATCTGAAGTATCTTTTTGCAAAGCACTGACGTGTTTTTACAGCCTTGGAGAGATAACTACACAGGTAGCTTTTCAAAAGCAGTGAAATCGATGTGAATAACTTTGCTGTGCTGTGAGAGCGAGCGAGTGGCAGCTGGGAGAAGCAGGAGCAGGAACGGCAGTAGAGGGGTAGCAAATAGCAGAGGGTAGAGTCTGTCAGCATGTAGGCAGCTGCCTCTCCTTACCCATAGAGGCCTACTGGGAGAACTACATTAAGTAAAACTGTTAAGGGATTATAAAATGACATTTCTCTGGCCTGTGTTCTAGATCTTGAACAGGTATTGCATTTATTTTAAATACTGCTTTTTTACTGTTAGTAAATACTTATCTTTTTACAAAATCATCGCTTCCTTGTTAATGAAGAGGTAAGGGTAAACTTTGAAGAAGTTACAGCAAAAATATTACTACTTGAGTTAAACACGTGTGATTTCTTTGGGTTTTGTTCCTTTGTTTTAATGGCATCCAACCAGTCCTTGACTCAATGAAGCTCAATGCTGAATTTTCCTGCATGTTTTCCTGTATAGCTCAGCATATGTAGGGCACTAGGTTATAGACACTGTACTGAATAAAGGATTTTTCCAAAGTATATTTGGAACTAATACTTTGAGGCATGTTTGTTTTTAAGGGAGCTCAGACATTATTGGGCTTTGACTAAACAGAAATATTTGTGAAATGCTTTTTGCCTCAGTGCTTTTTCTACTAACTATTAAAATGGAACTTGCATACAACCAGAGAAAATAGTAAATATCAGCACTCCTAAAAATTAATATCATATAATATTACATCATAATAAAAATCATCAAACCCATATGAATTTTCTGAGGTTTGTAGATTTGTCTGTCTTAACTGCTGCTGAGAATTCATTTAGATCCATTGAGATAATAAGGAAACACACACATGCATGCACACACACGTATGTATATATATCACTAAATATAGTGATACTGGAATTTTTACAGTAGCAGAACAGAGCAATTTGACCATACAGGAGACAGGGCTCAGACTACCCAGTGTAATCTTTAAACATCATAAGATTCTGGTATTTCTTTGCTCCTGTCTCTACTAGAACTTCATTATCGTTTCCATTCTTGGACCTGCACTGGAGGGTAAATTTGATGTTGAAAGCTAGGTAACAATGATAAAGCCTTCATCTCCTTTACAGTCACTGTTAGTGGCTTACAGTGTGGATTTTGTCAGGGTATGGAAAGAATGTTCATGGCTCTGATACTGTTCTTCTCATTTCTTGACGGAACCCCCTGCAGTCTTTACTGAGTTCAATGAAACACGCCTGTGAAATCTTAACAAGGGAGCCAGAAGGAGGAGCGGCTTGCATTCCCTTTGAAACATTCTCATTCCTCTACTCCTATTTAGCCAGTATTGATGGAGAGATACCAGAGGAGAAAACTGAAGCATTCCTCCACAGAATTAAAGAACAAGCGTAAGTAAAAATCTGTGCATAGAATTTTAATGTATGGATCACCTTTAGTTTCTCCATGAACCTTTAATTTCAGGTGAATAGTCTATCTTCACTTTGGGTGTAGCCATAATGACAGGAGTAAAGGTTGACTAAGGTTATAGTGAAAGTGTACAGAGTAATTTTTTATTAAGTGGTCAACATTAGTGTTTGAACTGTTAAATGATAAATTATTATTTACCCATCTTAGAAATATTGAAGTCACTACCTGGTGGTATAATTTTTCCTGTAGGAAGCAATTATATACAGGTTGGTATCACCTGCATATTACTGGTACTGGAACCAGCATCATATTATGGGCTGCTCTTTTGATTTAACATAGATCATAAACCAGAGAGAGAAACTAGGAGTTCCCGCTTGAAGTCTGATGTTTCTATTGCGTTTTGCCTGAATTACTTCTCCCTTGAAATTTTCTTGAGAAAACATGTAGTATGCACTTCGTCTTAAATAGTTTGGCACTTCAATTTTTGTAGTGTTAGCTATGGTAGATTGTCCTTGGAATGCTCTTGGTGTTCGTTGCTTTCTGTGGATATAAAGAGCAAAGGCAGGGCATAGTCCCACCCAAATACTTCATCCCGGTTTGCTATTTGTACCAAGCTGGGGTGGTTGGGTATGTGTCTTGTCTGTTGTGTTCCTCTTTCTGCTTGCTCTGAGGTGGGTTTATAGTTTGGTGTTGGTCTTGTCAGTAAGCCATAAATTGATGCAGTTCTTCACAGCAGGAGATGCGTAGGTTGAAAGTTAAGCAAAAACCTGGCTGGTTTGCTATCAATGGTGGCTGTTCAGGTATTTTCTGTGCTGTTGTGCAATCTTTGGCTTGCTTCATAATGAAGAGGCAACCCCGTTCTCACCTCTTGACTTCAAGGAGTTTGTTAGCAAATTACAGTTCCCCCCAATATTATTAGGTGTCCTTCTTACAGGTTTGGCTAGAGAATACCCTGTTGATGATCAGTCTATTCAAATGCCACTTTCTGATGTGCTGTCACCATTGCTGGTACTCACAGCTTGTTTGTTGTGAATACTTCTGGACACCTGCACTTTATGATGATCAACAGGCTATTTGCATAGTTTGGCTACCTTTTTTCTTGAGCTCAACAGCACTATTCTGTTGCTTTAGACTGATGGCTGATCACATTTTTGTCAGCTTCTACAACAGCAAAAACTTGAAATTCACAGGCTTGTACTAACAGCTCTACTAACTACACCTAACTCATGCTAACTGCTACAAATGAAAATCTCAACTCTAATAGACTTTGAATGGTTATGTGAAGTCTTGTGCCCACAAAATTCCGTGTCAAAACCTCTTAACTTTTTAGCAGATGGAGGAAAGGATCCACTGAGAATCTGCATCTATTCCTGCTAGAATTAGCATGGAATTAGCATTAGGAATATATGGAAATGACAGTGTCTTCAATCCAGCTCTCGTTGATAAACCACCACTCATATTATCCATAGTTACACATAGGTCATAAAAAATGCACTTGATTTTAAACCAATTTAAAAAGATCCAAAACAGGCTTGTCTTCCAAGAGCTACCTACCAGATTCAACTATCGAGAACTGGTCTTTCTGTCTGTGATGGGTTGACCCTGGCTGGATGCCAAGGTGCCCACCAAAGCTGCTCTATCACTCCCCTCCTGCTCCAGCGTGGGGTCCTCCCCGGGCTGCAGGTGGATCTCTGCTCCACCGTTACCCTCCATGGGCTGCAGGACACACACAACCTGCCTCACCATGGGCTGCACCACGGGCTGCAGGGGGATCTCTACTCCAGCTTCTGGATCACCTCCTCTTCCTCCTTCTCCACTGGCCTTGGTGTCTGCAGAGTTGTTTCTCTCACATATTCTCCTCTCTCCTGCTGCAATTGCAGTTTTCTTTTCCCCCCTTCTTAAATATTATTCCAGAGGTGCTACCAGTGTCACCAATGGGCTCAGCCTTGGCCAGCAGCTCTGCTGGACATGGGGGAAGGCAGCTTCTCACAGAAACCGCTCGTGTAGCCCCCCTGCTCCCAAAACCTGGCCACACAAACCCCATACATTCTCTGATTGCAAAAAGGTCCATGTATATGGGAGCTCAAAAATGCACGAGCACACAAATGAACTGATTTAGTTTGTCATTAGGTACCAGATTGATAATTTTTAGTAAGAAAGAACCACTTTTTAATAATACTGCTCTTGCTTGAAATTAATATAACCCTCAATGGTATCTCATCCAACATGCTAGGATTTACTCTGTTAAGAGTATTGTTCTAAAGTATTTGGTTTATTCCTTTCCAGTGACCAACAAGCTGGCATGGTGCTGCTCAGAAACTTTCTGACTCAGCCCTCAACACTGTTTTGACTGAAGCCTACTCTTCAGCACCAGGTGATGGGGGGGGGGAAAAAAAACAATATGTGCAAGAAAATAATGTGTTCAAAGGACCGTTATTTGTACATTATAATACAAGATCTTCTCTGTCACTTCCTTTCCTTTATCCCACTCTTGAAACTGCCCTTCAGTGGATGTTAATTGAATACATGGTTCTAGTGCTCTCCTGCCTCTCAACTACCTGTGCTCACACCCAGGGAGTGGTACCTTCACTCATCTGTTTATATTGAATAAAAGGTGTTTTGTTATGGATCTCCTTACTTACACTTCATCAGTGATTTTAAATAGTGAAACACAGAATTAAACCTAGAGAACGCTGGACAGCTACAATTGCTGCATTTCTTGTTATGCTATGGTAGCACTGACACTTTTATGCAGTAGATTTTCTGGTCTGAAAACAAGACATATTTTAAAACAGATCCTTAGACAAGTCTATGTAAGAATGGAAAAAGATACTTCAGTTCTTGAAAGGGTCCTGAGTGAAAACAATATGGAACCATTGCTGTCCTTCCTTCCTTGAGTTGATGTTTCTTCTACCAGCTGAGGCACGGGGTTCTCATGAAGTTCTCTGGAGCTTGCTAAAACTATTAATTTAATAGGTCATGTTCTTGCAGACAGGGTAGTCAAAAGACAAGCTGTATTTGTGTAAGACTCTTTTACCAAGCCTTACTCCAGAGAACTTCGAGTTGAACAGCTGTAGTAGGCACAGAAGTCTAAATCAATCAGAACTAGACTAAGTATTTAGTAACAGATAATGACACTCAATTGCAGAAGCGATTGAGGTAAGAGACATGGACTGAGGCCAAAACCAGGAGCACATGGAGTGCCCTCTCCTGGCAGCTCGATCAAACAGAAGAAAGTAGTGTAGGAAAGCTGGATTTGCAAGCTTGTTTGTTGAGGTAACAAGCTTGGCTGATGATGACGTGACTTTGCTGTAGTAGACTGTGTGTGGAATTAACAGCACTAGAAATTGATATAATAAAAGTCTCACTGAAGTTATGTGGAATCCTCCTGCATACCCTTAATATGTACTTGCATGTCTTAAGTCTTACTGTTTTATCAACCTCTATCACTAGTATTTATATGTTAGACTACAGGATGGGAACTCCTGGTTCTTTTTGGAAGGATATGGGCATATACCTGGTGTTTGAAAATGGCAGTCAGTGAAACCAGTCCTTGGTGCCTCCCTACTAGTTTATGTGGAAAGCTGTATTCTCATCATCTTTGCCAGATGACACTGATCTTAAATTTCTTTAACATGAGCTTGGGAACAGTAACTTTCCTGTTATTGCCCTTTTATCACTAGCTGCAGTTGAAGGTTTTTTAGCCAGTTGGAAAACTCTGAGATCTGCCCTCTCACCTCTGGTACATGCTGTAACTAGGCAGTAAGTGCTGTTTTTTCTGGAACACTGTTCTCAGAGAGGACACTAGCAGGTGGGAGGGGAGCTCTCTTCATGCCTTTTCCATTTGCACTTATTTGGTCCTAGACTCCAGGGATTAGCTCTGTTCTATATCCACTAATTAGTACAGCCTCTCACATTTCTTTCTTCAGCCTTGACAGATTAAACTCAAATAGATAAGAGATCAATATAATTTATTAATAGATGCATTAGTGTTACAGATGCACACATTTTCTGACTAGCATTAAGGTTTGTCAGGATAAAAGCAATTAATTTTTGTCTCCAACCACAGCTGTGATACAGCACCAATATTAGGTCCATGGTGTTACTGTCCCTGGCACAACAGCAGTTATGATGGTTCCTGTGTGAGTAATTCTTTCAACAGCTGAAAAACAAAATGATCAGGTTCTTGTTTCTACTTCCTTCTTTTATGGCTGTGATACTTGTCTTCATCCCTGAAACAAAAACACAAACATCATGTGGGCTGTTAGATTCAGACTGACAAAATCTGAAGGTGGAAAAAAAAATACTCAGAAAATGGAAAGCTCTCATTAAATGTAATCATGTCCTCTTCTAAGGGAAGAAAGTAAACTCCTTTAAAACAGTTTACTTCCCATGCTGTTTTAATCAAAGCCTTGCCATTCAGTGCCATAGTGGCAATTAGTTTAGGATGAATGGCATCACTGTGTAATGAGGCAAGCAGTCATTCCCACCCATGCAGTAATCTACAGCACTTTCCCCATGCTCTAGAGCCAGTGCAGCATTCCTACAGACTTGCAGATGCAAATGTGCCCTTGTTGATGGTATTAGGTGTGGCCTAGATTTTTCTTTTGCCTAAAAATGTCCAAAGCTACTGAAGAGCAATAGCTCTGTTTTGAAGCATCTACCACAGAAAAGCTAGTCAAGTGATTGTATGTATATACATATTAGTGAAACAAATAATCCTGCTTAAGTCCTTGTGCAAACCAGAGCAGAAATCATCATTAGATATAAGTGCCCTTAGCTGGTTAAATGGGCAGTATGTTATGTTGATTGAGGAGTAAAACAGCCTGTAACAGCAGTGCGCTAATCCTATCGTGTGCTGTTGAAAATGTCACCTTTCAGACGTGAGAGTAAATGCTGAAGCCTGGTCCACAGTTTATGATCTCACAGCATGTTCTGTTTAGTATTAGTAGCCTCATGCCCCTGACTTGTTATACTTTGAGATGAGCCTAGCTTTTTAATTGGACAAGATATTCTAATTCTCTGCACTCCATTCTCACAGACTATGGCTACAGCTGCCTGATTCAGAAGCAGGAGTCAGCTGTCACTATTTATGCTCACCTTTCTCTTTTTCTTCGAGAATCTCTGTCTTTGCCTCTTTCGTGACTCCTTTTTCGTTTATTTGGACTCCTGCTGGTCTCTCTCCTATGTCTGGTGCGTTCAGCATCCTTACAGCTTCCTCCAGACTGCCGTGAGTCCACTGAAGCTGACCGCCTGTCTTCCTTTCTGAAGAAAAGATTATTGATCTCATTCAATAAAAATAGTTTCACAGTCACTATTGTTTTCAGTACCAGTTTTGTAATATAATTACCTACTAATGGTGTCAGACAGAGGATACATCTTTTATTAAGCCTCTCTATCTCACTAAGAAATACAGTACCTCCCAAAAGAGGCCCCAAGTCCATGCTCTTGTATGTGTGCATCTCGGCACACTGTTTAATCCAGTTACTTTTTACAAACGCTGTCCTACCTCTGCTCATGAAACCGGAGACAATACAAGGGATTCCCTCTGTTTTGCTTTAGATCCCTGACTCTTCAACCACCTGCCTTAAGCTGCTCCCTACAGCTGGAGATCCCAGCAAGCCTGATCACCTGTACAGCCTTTTCATTCACCTTCATTTTAATGCTGAAAACAAACACCTCAAGTGTCACCTTTTAGTTTGTTTCAATAACCTTTTCATCTCAAAGATCTCCTGAAGCACAAATAGACTATCACTAGGTCATGATTCAATTTTCATTTCAGTGACAAATGTTTGGAAGAGGCTGCAGTGCTGCTTGACACGGGAAGAAATATGTATACATAAACCACACTCTCAGGCACCACAGCAGCATTCACAGTCATAAGAACTGTAAAGGGTCACCATATTAGTAAGTTATGAAAACCTTTTCTCTGAGGTATTTCACATTATATCTGCCATAGCATGTCCTGTCATGTGGTAGGGAGGGGAAGAAATTGCGTACTTCTATTTTCAAGTGTCCTCTGTCCCAGCTATCACGTATACGTGTGCATTTGGAGAAAGAGGGAGCACTATTCCTTCCCCAGCTCCACCAGGAACTATCTCTTCACCTGGATCACTTACAATCTACCTCCTTACCACTGAAAAAAAGTTAGTAATTCATTTTTCCTCATCCTTCATACAGACAGAGCTTCTCAAGCGAGCACTTAACAGAATTAATATAAAACAGATTGTGCATACATCTAAACCGAGGTTGGTGTGTGGCCTATTAGAAAGAGGTAATAGGATAACATTACAGGCTCAGGCTGCTGACATCCCTGAGGAATTTGCCAACTGCGACATACCTTCCTGAGGGTTTTGACTTCCCTCCTTCACTTATGTCTGCGTTATCCAACCGATTCTCCTCCTGCCAGTGATTGCTGAGTTCTTCCATATGCACACCAATCACATCCCGAATCACCTGGAGATTAAGATACATTAAAAGCAAACAACAAGAAAAGCAGCATGTCATGGTAGTGGCCTGAACAAGCAACTAGACAGCAGAAGGTAAACATCTCAGAAAATAAATTCCCCTCCGAACCCTGTACATCAGATGTTAGAATGGAAAGTCTTATTTGCAGAAACAGGTATTTCAGCACAAATTTAAATAGCACTGTTTTACAATAGACAGTGAACTATATCTTGCTCGCATTTTCACATTCAAAATGTACATCAGAAATGCTCCTGTTATTTGCAACAAACCAGAAATAAAAAAAAAAGATTCCTCTATAGTTTGCAACTCTAATAAACCAGGGCATAAGAAATGGAAAAAAGAGAGACAGTTTCTTTGTCTGAAAGGGCCTATCATCGTTTCTGCTGATATACGATAAGCACTTTTGTCCAAAAAACTATTTTCAGATCTCACCTCAGTGTAGGACTTCTTTGTTATATGAACATTCTTAGCCCTGTATGACTGCCGCCGCCTTTTGTAGTCTCGCATTTCAGCCAGAATTTCAAGATGGGACTTTGGACCTTTCTGGCTATCATCTAGCAAAAAATTGGAAGCAAAACACATGGTCATTAGCAGGACATTAGCACCTGCAGGTATGCAAGTCTAGTGCTTTAGTGATAAAAGTCTAAAACATAAAATATAGTGTTCTTTCTGAAGTTTCTCCTGTATTTAGTAACTATTATGAATTTAGCACAACTTTCCTCTCCAACCTCCTTGCTAGTTTATACAAGACTAAAAAGCCACCTAAGCAAGTGCTGTTATGTGATCTCAGTCTGCTAACAGTGATCCAAATCAACATAGGAGCTTGTGATTTAGTGAAGTGCCTACAAAATACAGGCCATGTTTTCAAAGCCAGTATTACAGTAAGACACAAAGATTGAGAAAGCCAGATTCTGTAAAAGATTTACCTGTGTAGATGACAAACACTATATCCTACCTCCTAGGCACAGCAGGACCGAGAGGGTAACACAGGTGCTTATGTTGCACTTAGTATAGTTACAGACTGGCATGACTCAACAGGGATGAAAGGCCTCAGTCCAATACACCCATTTGTATTTTGCTCAAGAGCTCCATCAGATGACTGCCAAGCCTTCTTGTTCAGCTTTTAGTCTTAAGTGATCATCATCTCTCACAGCAAACACTGTTCCAAACTGCACGGTAAGTTGGCAACATTATGCAACTTGAAGTGAGTTGCAGTAAAGACAAAAGATCCATCCACTAAGATACACACAATGTGTGTGCCAAGAGCAGAGCACTGAGGCTTCCTCAAAAGTAAACAACATAAATAATACCAATCCAGTGTGTTCTCATGTCAGGCTGTCATTGTGGCTTTTAAGAACATTATGCTTTTCACAATAAAAATAGCACCAGCAATTCTGTTTGGCTTTCAACAAAACTTATCTAACTAGACAAAGTGAAAGTTCTGAGCCATAAATTCAACAACAGATCATTCTTCAAACCTTGGGTGATTTTTGCTGCTAAATCCACAAAGAGATCACTGTCATTTTCCGTTATTTGGGATCTAGACCTCTGTTTCTTTGTTTCCTCAACAACATAATCATAAAGAGCAAGGCGATCAGCTTGAGTCAGGTCACAGGTGAAACGCTTGTGATTCTGAGGAACTTCTACAGGCAGTAATGAGTAAGATCCTGGAGGTTGAACAGAGAGCTGTTATTAGTAAAAGAGCATATCTAGGAAAACACTGAGAAGCTCAACAAACAAACAATGCAGTAAACACCCATGCTGTTTTCATCCTTCCCCTACATATCTGTAAGAAGTTTCAACCTTTTTAATTTGAAAGGATAAAAAGTGCTCAAAGAAAAAAAAAAGCCCAAATCCTTCCCCAGCCCCACACAGGCGGTAAAACCTCTCTTGACAGCTTACACTGTTAGCTACAGGTTTTCATATGCTTTGAAGGGATTGTAGTAGATTAGACCAAAAGAACAGTTTGTATTGTCCCATCAATTTCAGCTCTTGGTTTACAAACTAAAGCTCTAACTTGTGGGTTTGTCTTAATCCTAGAATTTTCTACAAGGTACTAGCTGCAAAATACCCGTTCTGCCAACAAGAATGAAAGCTTCTAGGAGATCAGATAACTGGGCACTGTGCAAATCAGTCTCATACTCAACCACTTTCTCTGTAGAGCTTTTGGAATAGACTGCCACAGGCATTTATAACTAAAAGGGCTACAAAAGCACTTTCAGAATGTTCCAGATTAGTTCAGATAACTGAAGTTACGAAAATAAACACACTGCCTGCACACTCTTCTATCCCTGAACGATCAGCCCAGTGCTCTTCCCATTCCCCAGTTAAAACAAATATCCTCCCAACAAACAATATATCCATTCTCAACCCATTGCAAGGACAATGCCAAGCAAAGTGCCTTCCCTCAAGATACAGGATAAAGTATTCTAGGATATTGCCTGCAGTAAAGCATTTTCCTTGAAAACATTCAAATTCCCAGCAGCCATTGACCTGACCTCCATAATCCTGCTCCCCATAAGGCAACCTTCTCCCTGCAAGGTGCAGTCCCACACAGACGTATATCTCCAGGCAGACAGAAGAGCTAACACATAAGATAGGGTGTATGCAGGAGCCTTCAAAACAGCAAAGCTACTGCTTCTCTAGATTATTCAGCACTTAACGGAAGCTGGGCAATCTTTCACATCCTGGTTTAACTAAAGACACCAAAGATGAGGAAGAGGAGCCACAGTAACTCTACAACAACAAACCTAAAATTCAAGATTTCCTCATTACTGTACTTGAAGCCTAAACCAGAACTTTTCTAATCCAAACTCAAATATTTAAGCATGAATACTAGAATTTTATTTTTAAAATGTGCTGTTCTTAAAGGGTCACGGAAGCCCATAAAAGTGCCCTGATAGTTACGTGTTTGTGGTTTTACAAGAATTTCACAACTTGTGATTAAGACCAGCCTTCCTGTCCTATTATATAGCTATTCTAATGTTCTAAATATGGCTAGAATTTTTTAAAAGCAAAGAAAGATAATTACTTCCTTTGATAGTCAGTCAAAAGGAAAGTACGATGAAAAATGCTTTCCGTTCGTTTCTGTTGCCAAAGACTAAACAATTCCAAGTCAGTAGATCTTACAATAGGCCAGGATGCCACAGAGAACCAGCCCAAGACAGTTTCAGTGTTATCTTCAGAGAAATGCAAGCTTGTGTTGAAATTGGACGGCAAACACTGGCATCTAGTGGCTCACTGATGCATGCTGGCCATGCACCACCTGAGAAAGGGTTTAGCCAGTTCTCTGCTTGGATGTCCTTGTGTCAAATTAATCAATCAGTTCTCTCCAAAGGAAATGCACCCGACACGGTCCAAACAAGTGACCATCACATGAAAGCTCTTTCCCAAGCAACTGTCTGCTAAGGCTCCATTTGCTATGCCAGAGAAACAAAGACAACATGAAAAACTATGCATGAGCAACCTACAAGGAAAGTAGAACAAATGCACTTTTTCTTCTGCTCATATAGGTTTACCAAACTAAAGGACTGCAGACAGTCAATGCTGTATCCTTCAGGTGTTGCAATAATTTCAAAATTATATGCTGCAGGTGTGAAATAGTTTCTATAGGTAGCCCTACTTTTCTGCTCTGTATTGGTCTGAATTCTAAAAGAGAAGCACTGCTCAGTCTTAACCTGGTTCCCAGACTGGTCACAAAACCCACTGAAAAATGAAACATAAAGGAACTAATGAGCTGAGAGCAGTGGAAAGGACACAATCCTATTTGTAGATGTATCAGGATATTTCTTACACAACTTCTTAGGACAGTCTTGAAACAATCCAACCTAATAATACACATGTTGGGTTTTGATCTGAGAAGTAGTGGACAAGCACACACAGCTCATGTCTAGCAATTAATCCTTAAATGAACCATCACATGAAGAACACAGCTGGAGGCAGCATTAAAAGAGTTTGAGCCATAAAGACCAGAAGGATAATATCGGAACACACAGGCAGAAAGCAAAGGGTAGGTAGTGGGATGGGAAGTGAAGGACGCGTGCTTTAAGAGACTCCTGAATTTTGTACTGTTGATTTTCCACTCCTGAAGAGAACCAGAGATGTGAGCATAACAGACTCGTATTTTCTCTTATCTAATTGTCCTGAGCAGAGAAAGTAGTTATGCTCCAAAATATACAAGGGAAGGAATATTAAAAATAAATTTTAAAAAGTCTTTGCAGCAGTACACAAGTGGAATGAAGGCAGCTCCGAGGGGGGAGACAAGTGCAGCTCTCCACATGAGAGCTGACAAAGTAATCTCAGTATCTGCTTGTTACGTACCTTCACTGTAGCCTGTACCTTCTTTTGCACTTTGAGCTCTAGCTTGCTTAACAATGTGAAACTGTAGATCTTTATCTGCAGACAGAGGAGTCAAAAATATGACAGAACTTTTACATCAAGTACTCGGTAGAGTTAGTCTTTATTCCCCAGCCTCTATTATGAGACGTATTATGTTACAGAACACTGTGGTTTTACTTATGCATAAGGGAAGGTCTGAACTAAAAATATAATCTATTCCATATTTGAACTGAGGGAAAAAAAAAAAAAAAGAAGGATTTCTGAGTTACAGAAAAATCTCCTTCTGTGCCATTCCTATACCCCCAAATTCTAGGGCCAGTCTTTCCACCTCTGAGCATGCATTTTAGTGCACTTTCTGCACTTGATGCAAGGAGAACACAGGTAGAACCTGGAAAATAACCTAAGATGGAGAAAAAGATCCTCCTTGGATTTGAAAATGAAAACAGCCTAGTGACCTACAGAGCAGAATTACACAGCGACAGAAGCATACCAAGGGTAAATGGATGGAAACACTGTATTTTTAGGAGGCCTTGGAAAGTTTACAACTGATGAGGCAGTGGGGTGTGCTACCGCGGGGACCTGGACTCTGCCCCCTCCGCCTGGATCTCCCCTCAGCCCCATCCCCTGCCCCTCTCCGGGGGTCTCTCCTCAGTCCCATCCCCTGCCCTCTCCCCCCGGGTCCCCCCTCAGCCCCGGCTGCCCCCCCGCCGCCGCCGGGGGACGGGGACGGCCCCGTCAGGCAAAGCCCCCGCTGCCGCTCACCCATAGCGACGGTGGGAACCTTCAGGTTTTCGTAGAAAAATCTGGAGTCGTACATCTCGGCCTGCGGGACCAAGCGGCTCAGTCAAGGCCCCGGGGCTGCCCCAGCGACACCGGCTCCGGGCTCGGCCGCCCAGTCGCCCCCGGCCAGCGGGGATCCCCGCCCGCGCCCTCAGGCCGCTGCCGCCCGCTCAGCCGGGCGGGCAGGCGCCGTCCCCGGGGCAGCAGCGCCAGCTCCATGCCCTCGCCCCCCCGAGTAGGGCAACCCGCCCGCCGCCGCCCCGGGCGCCCACCTCCTCCTCTGCGGAGTAGCCCATCTTGCGGAGCCGGCAGGACGCGACGTGCCTCTCCAGCGACGCCCGGGGGACGCGGTGGTGGACGTCGTAGGGGCACGGCACCCGCTCCACCTACCAGCGAGACACGGGTCAGCGTGCACCGCCACCCCTACCCCCTACCCCCGCCCCACGCCCCCGGCGGAACCCCGGCCGCCGCCTTACCGCGTCCCCCAGCCACACCGCGCAGGGAGCCGCCATTGCGCGGCGGGAGGGTGGGCCGGCCGCCGCGGCCCCGTGACCGCCGGGGGCGGAGCCGGCGCCATATTTACTGAGGGCGCTGCTGCCACAGAGAACGGTCGGGCTGCGGCGCCACCTTGCCCGGTTCCAGGAGGGGAGGACACGCTGCCCGCGCTCTGCGGCCGGCAGCCCCGCTCCTTCCTAGCGCGGGAAGGGATTGTAAGAGCTCCGGCGCGCCGCGGCGGGAAACCCGAGGAAGAGTCAGGGCGGAGAGGCGGCAGGGGGCGCGCTGCCCGCCCGTCCGCCCGCCGTCACCTGCGGGCAGGCGGCCTCCGGCCCGGCTGCGACAGCCGGCAGGGCCCGCAGCGCGGGGGGAGGGCGCCGCCTGCCGGCGGGAGGGCGCAGCGGCGGCGCGGGGAGGCCGCGGGCCCCGCCGCGCTCTCCGAGTGCCGGGAAGCGGCGGCCGGGACGTAGCCGGTACAAAAGGGTCTCGTCAGACACAAGGACCGCTAGTCACCGGCTACCCTGTGTAAGGCCGATACTTCGTGCCTCTATTGTGTAAGCCTGATACGATCCAGGCCTCGCTAACGAATTCACTATTGAAGAGATAAAAGATTAATAAGAGGTGAGCATCCTGCCCCAGAAGGCGCCAGAGGCTGGATGATTGCCCAAGAAGCATCAAGTCTGCAAAAATATGTAGAAACGGGGGGAGAGGTAAAGGCGACAGGAGCAGATCACAACCACTGCTGACTCAATTCAAGACCGAAAAACTTGTCCCCTCCCGCAAGTAGCACGCGTGCTAATTTCCACAGCAAGTGAGGCTAATTTAAATATAACTAACCAATAGCAGATGGATTGGTAATTACAGACCAATGAGTGTAAACTTAGATAGGTTTTTACTATTCATGTAATAGGAGAAATAGGCTGTAGTTCCTTGGCGTGGCATGCTGGCTTTCTGGAATTACCCCCTAGCATCCCTCTTTGCTTAGCTGTGGGATAAAACCATTACCTTGGCTCTGAGTGTGAGACTGGCTTTTGCACACTGGGTTACAAAGCCTGTTTGAGGGACAAGGGGGAGACCCACAGAGCCCAGAGGAAGTCCTGTGCCCAGGTGCTCCAGGAACATGTTTGGTCTCTGAGGGGCAGCAGGGTCAGCGGTGCGTGGGGCCGAGGCCAGTGGGCACCAGCAGAAGATGGCAGTGGGCTGCCCAGCGCCGGTGGAAGGGGCTGGCAGCCACAGGAAAGCATCTGCAGCCAGAAACCTGGCCCCGGGTGTGAGCTCAAACCTCAGCAGCAGCAGGTCAGGCCCAGGCTCACTGTGAGCCTGTTGTGGGGGGTGCCCCACACCGTGTGGCCTCTGGGGAACAGGAGTCTGGCAGCAGCAGATTTTCTGTGAGGGTGCTGATACCTTGCTGGGGATTTTGGGGCTTCTGGCATAAAGGAGCAATGCAAACGCTGAGGGCAGCCTACTTTTTCTTCGCTAGACCCAGGCCTGGACTGCTCACCAGCTTTAGCAAGGACCGGTTTTTCTGTGCAGCGTGTGCCTGCCTGGGCGCTTCAGAGAAGGAGCCAGCCCACAAAAGCATGTGCCTGTTAGCAACAAGGCAGGAGGAACATTGGCCTCCTCAGCGCCATCGAGACCCTGATGCCAGTTTCCCTCTTGGGACACAAGAAATGTGGTACGAGCCAGCAGCCCCTCCAGCGGCCTCCCGCCACACACGAGGTGAGGGGATCCACGAGGAGCACGCTACGCAGTGCCGGGCCAGGATGCATGTTTCTCCCCAGCACTGCTCCCGCGCACATGCAGTGTAGGGGTCGGTGTGGGAGGGAGCTTCATCTGGAGCACACCTCTGGGAGGCCTGCCTGTTACTTGGCCAAAATTACGAGAGGCTTCCCCTAGAGGCTGAGGGACCATTAGGACTCAGTAAGGCTGAAATGGAGGATGAGAAAAGAACGTCTGTCCTAAGGAATAAATTTCACATGATTGACATTTGTGCTTGCCTATTTTTGTCATCTATGAGAAAAGCACATATGACTAGGAGGAAGAGTGGGTTTAACAAGGCAGGGTTGGGGGCAGGCAGCATGACAGATGTAGCTGCCAGAATAACTCTTGTACATCTGTTTTCGTTAGCAGATTACAGCCCTTTCTCTCCTGCACAGTGAATCTGAGACTCAGCTGGGATCTTAGCCCTTTGAGAGATTTGCTGTCTCTAGCTATGTTTGCCTGAGGATCTTTGACTTCACAGGATACAGAATACTTATAGTGAAGACTTCCCAGCTGCCCTTGCAATTTCATCTATGCTGTACTAGAGTACGCTCGCTAACATTAGCACATTTTATCAAATAAGAACAGCTGGGAAAAATTGTTCTGACCATCTCCACTGGAAAATACCATTTCTTCAAAATTATGAAAGTCGGGTTTGACAAAGTATCCAAGCAGATTTTTTTAAAAGTAAGGATGAAACAACATTTTGATTTTGTTTACTTATAGATTAAATTGATAGTTGAGAATCATGATCAGAATAGATGTTTTGCTCTACTAAACAACATTTTAAATAATTCAAAATTATCATAGGGGGTTGTTTTCCTTTAAAAAAACAGTTCCTGGTATCACGAAACAATAAAAAAATACCGTCTCTCTCTTGACTAATCAAAATAAGGCTGCCACATGAAGGCCGAGTCTAGGACACTGTCTGGGACCCAGAGAGATGTACCCGCAGTACTTGGGCTCTGGAGAGGAGGAGAAACCCTCTTCAGGGTCTTGAAAACTGTCTCACAAATGCATTAGCACAGACCACAGTGGGGCTGGGAACACCACAGGGCTAAGATTAAGCCTCTGAAACAGGTTTACAAGAAAATCAAGGACAGTGCAGGGTAAGAGCATTCCGTGAGCCACGTTGCTCCTTTATATTCTGGCTGCAAACTTTGCAGGAGCAGACTGTTGGGAGACAAAGGCTGTCACGTTACAAAAGTTCACACCACCGCTTTTCCTTCCAGGCAATGGCATGTTTATGTTGGTTTCCCATCATATAAGGAGTGGGATCGCCACAGACTTGGCAGTTACATCACCTTTCCCAGCTGGTTGTCTCCAGTCTGTGGCATACCCTCTTCTGCAACCTAGCACTGTGCTGGCTGCAGCCCAACAACGTTGTCACTTTGTCAGCAGGCAACATGGTTAATAATGCCCCTCCAAGTTTGACACATCTTGGTCTCCATGGCCCCTTCTGAAGAGGAGAGAGGAAACTCCACAGCTGGCATTTCCCTAGGCAGGACTGCCAACTGGTTGCAGCTTCCCAGCATGGGGGTATGTGAGTATGGCCCATCCCTTTTGCAGAGCTGCAATGCTGAGCATGCCAGTGGTGTGGTGTTTTTCTAGAGGCTCTTTCTGGGCAACATGGATCTCCAGAGAAAGTCTCTGTGGGAACCATCCCCAAATATCCTCACAGTGCAGCAGAACAGTCCTAAACTGCAGGATAAGCAGAAGGTATGACAGGGAAATAGCATATACATTATGCCAACATAAAGACCATACAGCACTCCTGGAGAACTCCTTAAATGTAGCACCTTGTGTCCTCCTCCAGATGGAACTCATACTGCTAGATAATCCAGCTTTTGACACATTGGGGACCATACCCTGAGGCAGGAACCTTAACACAGGTTCAGTGATCCCAACCCAGCAAAGCCACTTGGTACCCCTCTAGAGTGAGAGACTGAAACCATGTGGAAATCACACTGCCCTTATGGTCCAAACCTTTCTGACGGGTATCCACCAGGAGCAAGAGGCTCATCCTGAGCAACAACACCCTTCCCACATGGCTAATATATGGAGAAGCATTCCTCACCTGTGGCTTGTATTTGTTTTTTCCATCACTGATAACAAAACCTTGCAGGCTTTCTGCAGCCACTTATTTATTTAGTAGTATGTTGTCTACTTGAATAAAATTATTTTTTCTCTAATGTGGAAGAGCAGACAGTTTTCATATTTAGCATTCCTTCTATTCCTTAGATACAAAGCATTACTTAGAGTTGTATTATGTTCACAGTTCCTCCTGAAAACAAGGAAAAAAAAAAGTGAAAGCTCAAATTATTCTTTCTTTTAAACATGCTTCTGGTAAAGAGAAGTTTTGTAACAGCTTTCTCAGGCCTTACCATATTTCACATGCATGTTTCTGGATGGATAGAGGGCCACAGAGCAGGGGAAAGCAAGCTGAAGGATGAAGAGAAACTTTTTGGGAGTATGCAAAAGCCAAAATAGAAGCAGCCTGGCTTATGGCCCCAGACAACCCATGCAGGCCTGGCAGGCAGAAAAGACAGCTTTCCACCTGTAACTGTGACAGATTTTTGCTGGGCTCCACCCCAACATATCTGGCAAAGTTGGAACCAAGTCCTCTGCATCTAGCCTTGCATAGGGTATGGAGTAACCACAACCTGTCCCGCAGCAGGGGGTTACTCCCCCAGGGCATATGCTGTGCAGAAACCACCTTATCTCTAGCCAGAGCTTAAACAGCAACTGCTTTGTTATCACTCACCCATTGGGCTGCAGAAACAGGGGAGATTTAATAGGGATGTGGGGGGTCCCAGCACTCTGCTGGTAAGATTGACCGTACTCATCTCAGAGCAGCTCTGCTACTTTGCCTCTGTAGTGGTGCTGCTTCTTCTTCCTTACCCCTAGAGCCCATGTGTCAAACTCATTTTCTCTGTGAAAGGAGATGTGGCTGATAGCCTGGGCGTCACTCAGCAGAAGTTACTGAACTAGAGAGAGATTTTGTAAAGATGAAGCATACAGACATTTGAATTTCAATTTTTTGTCATTGCTGCTATTACTCCCTGCTTCCTTAAACTTCAGCTAAGATGCCATGCTTAAAATCTGTAGCACAGATTCAGCTGAATCAGCTTTGTTTTTTACAGGGACATGAAGTGAATTTCTCTACCACACATGAATCAATTTATAGAAATATTCTTCATGGTATAAGCGGATTTCTCAAAATTCCCTTCAACAGACCCCTGACCAAAGTCTAATTTTCATCGTTTGCTCTCTGAGTTCTAGTTTTGTTGCCCTTCCAGCTCATCCCAAAGCACTGGTGTGGAGCAGTACAGGTGCTGATGGTAAGTAGAGAAGTGAGAGACTGCTTAGACCTCACTGGTTCCTCTTCTAGAGGAGTGCAGCTGGTTTATTCCTTTAACTGTGTACCGCTCAGAGCCTGCTGCAAGTCCTCGGCTCCTGGATCTGGATGATTATTCTTTTGTAGCTTAGTCCAGTTCACAATTACAGCCTAAGGTGTATTTTACAAATTGCAGTACACTGGGCACTTCCAAATTGATTTACAGGCAGCAACTCTAGCATCTGCTAATGCCTTATTGATTCCTCTTTCTGTATCTCCATGTGATCTCTCATGGATTCATCAGGTTTAGATCAGTTTATCAGGTTGGTATCATCCTTATCTTTAAAGCTAAATCAATTGAAAGCTTGGTTTTGCCCTCACATGCCGGATTTGTATGGAAGCTACATAACCATCTGTGCTTAAACATATTTGTCATAGTTTGAGCCCAGAGAGCAACTGAGCATCACACAGCCACTTGCTCACACCTTCTCCCTCAGGGATGGGGAGGAGAAAATAAAACAAAAGTCTTGGGGTTTGAGACAAGGACAGAGAAGGATGACTCACCCATTATGGTCACAGGCAAAAGACAGACTCATTAGGGGAAGAAAAAGACAATCAGTTTAAACACCAACGCCACCACTTAATTATCAAATCAGAGTAGAACAGTGAGAAATATAGCCACATCTTAAAAACACCCTCTTCCCACCCTTCTCTTCTTCCAGGGCTCAGCTTTGCTCCCGATTTCTCTACCTCCTTTCCCTGAGGTGCAGGGGCAGGGGATGGGGGTTGCGGTCAGTTTGCCATTCGCTGTTTCTGCCACGCCTTCTTCCACAGGGAGAGAACTCCTCACACTCTTGCCCTGCTCCAGCATGGGGTCCCTCTCATGGGAGACAGTCCTCCATGAACAACTTCTGATGTGGGTCCTTCCCCTGGGCTGCAGCTCTTCACGAACTGCTCTAGGGTCCCTCCTGTGGGCTGCAGTCCCAGCAATGAACTGCACCAGCGTGGGCTTCCCTCAGAGTCCCGGCCTTCTTTGGGTGCAGCCACCTACTCCAGTGTGGGGTCCTCCATTTGCTGCAGGTGGACATCTACTCCACCGGTGACCTCCATGGGCTGCAGGGGCACAGCCTGACCTCTCACCACAGGCTGCAGGGGTTCTCTGCTCTGGCACACCTCCCCCTCCTCCTTTCTTCCACTGACCTTGGTGTTTGCAGAGGTATCTCCCTCACAACTCCAACTCCTCATCTCAGGTTCCCCTCTTAAATGTTATCACAGAGGTGCAACCACCATCACTAATTGGCTCAGCCTTGGCCAGAGGCGGGTCTGACTTGGAGCCAGGGCAGCTTCAATCAGCTTCTCCCAGGGGGATGCTGCTGTGGCCCCATCTGCTATACTGAAACCCTTCCATACACACAAACCAAAAACAGGAGTGACAAGATGTATCACTGCAGGAATATTGACAGAAAACATTCTCACTTGCCAGAGCTGGGAACTCACCGTTAAACACCCAGAAGAAAATCAAATGGCCTCTTGCATGCTGAAGTTTTAATATGTGTGTTCTTGAGCTCGCATGGGTTTTCCCATTTAAGCCCTAGCACCTTCACAGTTGCTGCACTGAGATCCTTCTTCCTTTGCCTGTTCCTTCTACCCTTCCTTTGCTCTGAGCCCTCTGACCAAGCAGTACTTGCCCCTGCTCAGAGCCAAGGTTCCTCACCTGTCTCTTCTAGAAACTCAGTATAAACATGCACCCCTTCTGGCAATACCCACAGGTACTCTGGATTGTACATAGCCTCAGGCTGCAGCCCCAAAGGCATGGGCATGAGGGCAGGTGTTGCAGGTTTGGGAGAGGTGTGAGGTTGAAGCGGGGCCTCCTGTGTCAATGTCATAAACCAGGATTTCAGACAAAGGTACTGGATGTGTTCACTGGAGGTGGCCACTTACCAGTGGTGCTTCTGTGGGAAGGTCTGAGAGCAGGGTCTGAGGATCCAGAGGACAGCAGAAGCACAATAACATGGGACCATCTGCAAAAATACATGATTTACTGCCTCCGCTTTGTTTTCCAGAGTAACAGGTCCCCACCCCAAAGCAAGGGCTAATGAATTAAGTATTTATTAATTTGTTACATGGCTGAAAGTCGTTAGACACAAATTACATTTCCCTCCCTCTGTGAATGCATGTAAGGCTACAGCAGCAGATGAGTGCTGCTCCACGTGTTACTGTCCCAGCTTTCTGTCAGGCCTTTGGCCTCGGGTCACTGTTGCCCCTGCCTTGTGTGCATTAATAGGATTGTATTTCCTGAGCACGGGGAACTGCCCAGCCGATCACCCGCCAAAGATCAGCTGGAGCAGGCTGTCCCCTTGCTGCCAACCCAACCCTTTGTCAACAGGGCACATGAAGTGCCTTCCAGAGAGGGACATCATCCCTCCCTCTGTGTCACCTACAACCTCTGAAGCACCTCACGCTGCCAGGCGAGCCAGCTGAGTCCAGTCCCACATCACTGCACCACAGCCAGCTGGAGCCCTTCCACATTCTGGCAGATGAACTGCCACACAGGGCAAGGTAATGGGGAGCCAAAGCAGCACGGACCTTACAACATTCTCACCACTTCAAAAGCTTTAGTGCAACGCAGAAGTCATGTGTCAGCTGCACATTTCAGCTGGTGCTGAAGTCCCTCTTACACTTACCATGGGGCCATGTCCTAAGTGTGCTCCACTCTGTGCTGGTAGATAGAACTTCAGCTCCTCCTTGGGGGCCCTGTGTGTACCCCAGTCCCCAGGGGGTACTTACCTGCATGGGGCCAGCGGTCAATGTCTGAGCACATGGATCAAGCCGCCTGCTTTTGCTTCATCTGCAGACTTGTACAGCTTTAGAGGTTGCTTCAAAAATGTGGCCTATCACGTTCAGCACTATTAGTGCAGTGAATAATGATGGCTCTCCCTAGGTACCATTTCTTCTCATAAGGGTGTGTGAAACAAGTAGTATTACTTTAACTTGAAGCAACATTACAAAGGAGGTCCACAGGAAGGAAAGACTTACTCACCTGCAACAACTTCTTCAGAAACAAGAGTCAGACACAACGACAGGCCAGGTTTTATAACAGGCTTAATATTCTGTGTGTGGATTTGCAAGTGCTGTCTACAAGTATCCTCCTTATTGCAGGAGGATTAGCACAGGGGATTACAGATGCCCTTTGAAGAGATTGCCATATGCTCAGATGGTCACACCATCTTGGGCTTCCCAAGCACGTGGCGTGGGAAGAGAGAGAAAGCAAGTGTAGGGGAGAAACGGAGAGCCCGCTCATTAATTGCTAATGGGGAAAACAGTATTGCTTTAGCTCTCGTAGGGACTCATAATTCAGGATCACCATATTTGCTGAGCTCATCAGTGATGGGATTTCATCAGGCTCAGCACAAAAACCGCACCCCAGTGGCATCAAGTTCAGAAGCTCAACCTCTCAGCTGAGACGTGAAACAGAAGCGCTGCTTGAGTGTGGTCAGAAAGGGTCCTCAGGCACTTGCACGTGCCTGAATTAGTGTCAAACTCCATGTCTTGGCCAGTTTCTCTTGACTCTACACACATGCACATGTGTGTCATTACAAGTTTGCAGGTAAAGTACTACACTCACCACACACACACACGCTGTGGTCTCTACATCCCTCTGTTCCTTGGTGCAGGCTTCTTTCCCTTCTCTGTTACTTCTTTGTAGTCTTTCCCCCATTTTCTCCCCACTCAGGCCATGGTTTTGCAGTCATCCCCACCTCATGAGTATCCCTACCCATCACATCAGCAACTGCATGGTCCCAGGTCTTTCTGATTCTGTTTACTGATACTCAGAACCTTCACTGAAAAGCAGGAACTGCTCCACTGTTACATTGTTACAGTATTACCTCCAAACAAGAAATGCTCCCCAGCACCCCATTTTGCTCAGCTCTTCATTAATTTTGCAGTTACGAACCATCCTGCTGCACATCTCCCAGCACACACTTTGTCTCTCATGACATGGCACAGCCTTGTAAAGCAAGAAGTGGCCTGACTGTAGTGAAAAGGAAAAGCACCCACCCTCACCCACTTCACCAGGTGCATCTTCCATCCCAGTGCACACAGCACCCCAGCACACGCTTCCCTGGAAGTGTGCATGAAGAATAAGGTTATTTTAACAGTTGTTTATTTCACTTTCCAGACATTCAGGAAGAACTTTGCATGTGCTATTCTTCATGCCTTTCAAATGCGCTGTGCAGTGAAGTGTCTCACTTCAGATATATCTCTTGCTTGCTCCAGCAGAAGCAATATAGAAACACTAATAGGACATATCTGGAGACAACTCCATATCAGCAAAAGCTGTTAGCAAAGCAAAAGCATGTCAATAATCAATCCAGGGTCCGCCTAATACATACACACAGTCATAAACTGTGTTAAAAGAGCTGCTTTAAAATGACATCATTTAAACTGCAAACTCAAACGTAGGAAAAACTAGATTTGTAGCTGAGAGTCCACATGTGGTGCTACAGCCTCTCACATCTGCGGCATGGATGGAGAACAGCAGTGCCTTGGCAGGTGGGTGGCAGATCACACCCATATGCATTGTACGTGGCAATGCCCCAGCAGAATGAGATGAATTAAGATATCATGCACGAGGCTGTGAATTACAAAACAATCTGTAAGGCTTCTGAGCACCAGGATTACTCTGGTCTATTCCTGGCTCTCAAGGCAGAGTCTTAATGGGTACAGCCAGAGCGATTATGAGCGGGATAAGCAAGAGCCCACGGCTGGAAGGGCTGCCTTTGGGAATTTGAAGTTGTTCTGCAAGCCATACCTCCTGTCCCAAGCCTGGCAGGGATTCCCTTCTTGCTGAAGTAAGAAGTAGTATATTTACATGTCTTACAGGAATGGAGATGCAGCCAGGGAACTCAGGATACCTCAGGGTTGCATTTCCTAGGCTGGAGGTGCCTACATAGGAAACCAGAAGAGTCAGGTAGAAACTCTGATTTAAGCTCAATACTCATGCAAGGTATAGTAGCATCATCTCTGCTCTTAAAGTTCCTCACTGGATAGTGGAAAAAAGCAGCTGCTACTGTGTACAACTGAAAAATGTGAGATACAGCAAACCAGGCTTTATTTATATACAGACATAAACCCCAGAGCTGAAGATTCAGGATCCCATTCCCCAATACCTGGGCTTCCCCCTGGTTCCTCATGGGATTGCTCAGGTGCAATCACCCAGGCAGCAGCTGCAGGGAGGAGGCAAAGAGCTCCTTGGCTACCTCCTCCATCTCCTCACCCTGGGATCTGTAGGGGCAGCAGTGCAGCAAGTTGTAAACACAAGTTACTAAAAAAAGCCTTAGCTGTGGCTCCTCTTGCTTATAGAAAGCAAGCCCGATTAACTGAGTCAGTGCATTCTTCTACTGTATGACCCTGTAGCACAGAAGCACACTTCAGGTTGCACCCAGGGTTTGTTGCTGCTCTCGGCCTGGTCATGCTGATAAATGAGAAGGCCACCACCAGTTTACCCCAGTAAGCGATACTTGGCATTAAGAGTCAACTGATCCTTTCTTAGAAATCCCAGCTGCCCATGGCATTTGCAACGCTAAAAAGTCTTTGGTACTAACGCTGCTCCTGGAAAGGGCCAAAGCTGCCCTGGGCAGGGGGTGGTGGTACTCGCCAAGCACCTCAGGAGATTTTGACGGAGAAGTGGGTTGTGTTAGGCACAGAGAGAAGAGCAGAGGGAGGTTTGGGGATGGGAACAGCACTGGAAATGCCTCCCTTGCCGCGGCCCGACGCCAGATGGGGCTGTGAAAGCTCCAGCGAAGCCCAGCAGCACCCGCTGCCTTTCTCCAGACTAGGTGTCCACGGCTTCACCTTGCGACCCTGGCTGCTATTTGTCGCATCCCTACCTGCCACAGGCCATGGTAGGGCATCTCACACCTGGCTGCCTGGGAAAGGCAAAGCACCAGAGATGCAGTGATATTTCAGTAACGAAACAGTTGCACAAGGCCTTTTTCCTTAGCTGCTGGAGGGTCCTGGTGTCTTTACATCACCAGGGGTAGCTCTCAAACACCTCCCAACATAAACCTGGAGCACATCCTTCATCCTGCCTTTTCCCACTTTATTTGGTGGTTTTCTTTCCCAACCCCACGAGGGACCCTGGAAACCTTCCCTGTCTCACCAGCAGCTCAGGGCTCTCCTCTTGCTCTCCCATCGTCATGGGGGACCCACACAGGCTCTAGGAGCAGACAGGGATGACAGAGGCCATCCTTGGGGATGCAGGCAAGTACCTATGGTCTGCCTGTAGGAGAGTAGGGGCAGGGGAGACATAGCAGCTCTCCCAAACCCCCTGCCGAGGGCCTCCCCAGCCAGCCTCAGCCATGCAGTGCCCTACTTCCAGCCCAAATGGAAAAGCCTCCAGGCTGATGTTCACATTTTGCCTGCATTTTTCCTCTCTGGGGCTATGAAATAAAGATACAAGAAGATTTTAACCAGAGGAGCTCACGCCAAACTTGGACTGAAGGCACCACGGGACAGGCAGAATGGCTGCGCTCAGGCAGATCCCACAGCAGTAACGTGCCATGAGCAAAAACCCTGTTTCCTGCAGCCAGCGAGTGAACTTTGTGCTTTGAAAATTAACGTCTCAAATTAAGATCGCTCCTGTGCTTGTCAATGGTTTGGTCTATTGCAACACTATTTCAGACAACACAGAGGATATTAGAAACTGTCAACTATTCCTTGACCTTTTTTTTTTCCCCTCAGTTTGAAATGTGAATTCTTTAAAGCCCCGAGTATTTCACAGGACTCCATTATGACAAAATGACAATGGGAGGGAGGCAAGGTTCCTTTATCTTGGCATTACTCTTCTGTTTCTGAACTATTGTTTCTAAAAATCTTCCCACAGTAGCAATTCCCCAGTACAGCATTCTCTAGCTCTTGCTCAGAGTCTGAAATTATATTTAAAAAAAGAAATTTCCAGAAACAAAACAGGCCTGCCTCCAGGTTCATCTGTCTGGAGATATATTTTTCAGGAGGCTCCTAGGAATTTTCTAATAACTCTGTTTCCCTTACAACACTTCTCCAGCCTCCGTCATGACCTGTGAGATTTGGAAGCCAGAGATTTTTCAATTAAAGAGAAAATCCCCAAGGAAATGAGACAGGGTTTTTTTTTTTCTATTGTACACATATGATGTATATTTGTAAAAATTATATATTATTTATGTATACATTTTAAAGGTCAACAGTATGTGTATATATGTATGAATGTGTGTGCATATATGCATGAATGTGTGCATATATGCATAAAAGGTCAACAATATGAATAAAGAGAGTTTCAATATTTTTAGCTGTTCTCTCTCATGGAAATAATACTGCAAATCACCTAGGATGGCAGTACAGGCTTGTAATCATTACCCTCTTCCACAGGTTTTACAGGCTTACCTGCAAAAACCTTCCATCTTTGGAGAAAATTCCCCTCACATCCTTTTTTCCACTAAGCCTGATAAATTCAACAACCCTCTTCATCATCAGATGTTTCCCATCTAACTGGGGGGAGTGGGGGTGTGGAACAACAACTGAGGATTACAGTATGATTTTCTCAAACAACCTTAACTTAAAATGAACTAAAGGGCCTATGTGAAACTAATCAAGGAAAGAAAGAAATGAGGTAGATAACAGATGGTCCCACAGATAGGAGAAGCTCTGAAATTAGCTCAACCAGACTAAGCCATTAGAGGCTTCCAAACAGATAGGCCACTGCTAAATACGGGAATAATTTTCAAATATACAAATCTGCCTGTAAACAAGACAATGTTCCTGCTGAAAGCAAGACTAAAAAGTACAACCTCCCTAGTCTGCATATTTACCATGTTTATGAAAAGCATGCATTGCTCTTCTTAAGGGCCAAATTTTGTAACATACTTCTCTTTGTCCTGTCAGCCCAACACCAGCGTGAAACCAAGAAATACTAGGTTTATCCTTCTTACTAGGAGGCAGAAAAATCTGGTTGCAGTTAATCTTACTTGTATTCCTGTATTCACACCTCATCTAAAGATTAAGACCCTGATCCAGCATAGCAACAAATGCACACTTAGCTTCCAACAGGCCTCACTTCATAGTTTCCGTGACTTCAAATCAGTGGGAAGAGACAGGTGCTGACAGTGGGTGCTGGAGCACGCCTGGCTGCAGGCTGCCACACCAGCATATCCTGACATCCTCGGGGGACCACCGGGCTGTGCAGGTAGCCAGGGGCAGAAGCAAGACTCAACCACGAATGCCTGCCAGAGGACAAACTTCTGGATTTTGAACAAAGTTTCTAGTCACTGCTTTTCCCTCTTACTGCAAATGTAGAGCAGTCAGTGCAACATGCCAAGTCTTGAATTCTCCTTTTGTTGCATTTTTTACCAGTTTCCTAAGTTTGTAAGGTTACTGTGACCATATTTGGTACATTGCTATTTTACCTCCTTCCCCCAAATACACCAGAGACAGGATTTGAATTTAAAGTTAACAAATTGAAGAAACACACTGCAAAAAAGCAAAGATTAAATTTTGTCAAGATAAGTGCAAAGCACTACCCTTGAGCAGGAATAATCAACTTCATGAGTACAAATTGGGACCAAATAGCTAGGAAGTGTTGGAGAAAAGGTTCTGAGAATTACAGGGACCATAAACTGAACACAAGCCTATGACAGACAGCTGTGCAAAAGGTGAGTGCCACGCAGGACTGTATGAACAGGAGACTAGTGAACAAGACCTACAAGTAAACCTGAAAGTACTTCTTTCTGCTGAGTGCTTGTAAGGCTCCTGCTGAAGATATATGCCTAGATGTGACACTGTCCTTCAAAAGTGATGGAGATCTGAAATAAACTGATGTTCAGAGAGACTGTGGAAACTTCAGCGCTAGAAACTTGTAAATACAGATTAACTAAATACTAAACTGACATCAGTAATACTCACTCCTTCGTGAGTGCTTAGGCAGATGGCATCCTGGAGTTCATGTCACCTCTGTAGTGACCAACCATAAAACATGTGTTCACAGGACAACAAGGCTTCATGCACTCATGCTGTGCATGGAAGCCCTTGCTTTTAGCTGGTGATCAGAGCACAGCATCTTTATACCTGTGTGTCTGAACTTCAGAAGACAGGTAACTAGCATCATTGTGCTTATATTAAGGGGGTCAGAGAATCCCTTAAGTGTAAGAGAAAACTCCTGAGAGATGGATAAAATCATAGTCACCAAAAATCTTGTAGAAACCTCAGAGCAGCGTCACAGAAGAATCCTATGGACAAAGAAAACAATGTTTTAAATCACCTGTGCATGGGTTTCTTTTATATAAAAGCATGCTATGGCTGGCCCCTCTCAGTTCTCCTTTCTCCATTTCACACTATGATTTGTACGCAACAAGGAAGATCGCTGTGCTGCTCCTCTGCACAGACACTGATGGCAGGGGCCTTTCCCCTGTTCCCTTGCAACGGATTTCATTGTTCTTCTGCAAAACACTGTGCAGATAAAATACAAAGGTGCAGCAATGTAGATTAGCTAATGAGATTATGCTCTTGGCTTCCCTAGTGGAGAAGGGTAACGGGAGATCCAAGACATTCCTGCCTGACCACATGTTGCTGAAGAGTGATTTCCACAAAACAGTTTCTTAACAACATGCCAGACAACTCCCTCACAGACATGCTTGTCTTCACCCTTCTAATCTTGGTAGTAGGAAGGAAAATGTGATTGCAATTAATCTTACTTGACAAACAGAGCAGAGCCAAATAGCCATCAGGGCATACTGAAGGCATTGATGCAGTTGAGCAGCAGAGCTGGGATGAGAATGCAGTCTGACCTGACTAGGACTACCCTGGGGGTCATTGCTTCAGGTGCAAGTGGTTTGCACCTCCCCTTGCAACTGTGAGTAGAAACACCATAAGTGTCCATAAAGAAAGCACACTTTTTCAGCTCATGTTCAACTCACTACCAAGACAGTCAATAAATATTCTTATCACTTTTGCAAATGAGTCAGATTCTACATTACTTACTGTGTTAGTTCTGTCAATGTCTACTCCTCCCATGCTACTGCACAGAGCAGCACTCTGGCTATCTCACACTGAAAAGGAGATATTTTGCTAGCAAAAATGAGGCTTGGCAAGCAGCACTGATATTGCACACGTTAGGCTGGACTGGGGGTTAAGGAGAAAAGCTGACAGAGGGGAAAGTATAATATTGCACAGTATGAACAGTACTCCAAGATCTCATCTTCTATATTTGTAGCAGTACAACTACTAAGTGCTGGTATGAGAGAAAAAATACTCATGTATACATGCATAGAAAGAACAACATATCACTGTTTAGTACAAAGTAAATTGCAGTCAACATGTAGATTTTTTCCATAGGAAACAGGTTGGGTTTATACCTACATTTTTATCGAAAAGACTACATAGGGACAAACTATTTAACTGTTCATCATGCTCACCTTAACACCTTATTCCTTTTAAATGTACATACTTTTAAGCTGCTATATATTGCTTTATGTACTTTTCACTGGTCATGTTGGAAGGTAAACCTGCCCTAGAATAATTGATTATATCATCTGTAAGTAGCACAGAGACTAATACAAAGAAGTTTGCTCTTTCCAACCTGTGATAGCCAAAATCATAGAATCCCAGGTTGGGGAGGAAGTGGTGGATTCCCCAACATTGAACACTTTTAAGATTCAACTGGAGACAGGGTGCTGGGCCATGTTGTCTAGACTGTGCTTTTGCCAAGAAAGACTGGACCAAATGATCCTTGAGGTACCTTCCAAGCTGGTATTCTTTTTCTAAATAACCATTTTAATGGTTTAGCTATTTCAGATAAGCTCAACTATGTTGCTACCTTGCTTTGAAGTTCATTATTCCCCAGCTGGGAATATAGCAGACTGTGGGTTGAGGCAGCTGGCAGATGGACAGAGAGGAAGAACTGCCATCCCTCAACAGGCTACACCCACACTTGCTGGGGAATTGGTTTCCTCAAAGCACAGGCCCAATTTAGGTTAGCTGGCAGCAATTCAGTTTTGAAGAAGTCTTATGATACCCAGTGTTAAAAGAAACAGTCAAGAGCTCCAAGATGTATTGCTACATCTTATCCACCTTTAGAGCAGCAAAAACCCCTACAATATAAAATAAATGAACAAAAAACTCTACAACAATTGAAGATACTATTTTTCCTCCTCACACTTCATTTTCTTATGTTTTAAGCTATGCACATTCAGAACTAATGGAAAAATCCACGCAGTTAATTTTCATTTTAGCATGATAGCTGCATCAATTGCTTGATACAGTGGAAACACCAGTTACTCCAGACAAGTTTTTTGAGGGATCAAAAGAAGGAAATACAAGCATTCTCTTCTAGAAGTCTGAAGTGGACTTCTTTGACTTTAGGAGTCAAAGTGGACTTTAAAGTGATGAAACATGGTGATACCCAAGAGCTATTTTAATGGGTGCTGTCTACAAACAAAAGCAATAAATAGGGCTTATTCTGATCTTCCACTTCAGAAACTTCTTGACTACACAGCTGGGAAAGTGAGTTTCTTGTGCATATGTTCTCTGTTTTCCAAAATACAGAAGAAAGTGCTCATAGTGCACATGGAACTTAACTCTGCAGCTTTCACATAGGCAGTAAAACAAGGGAGTGGACTGGAAGACCACAAGACTGGTCCATAAACACCGCTGCTGAACAAGCACTTTGGTTTCAGCTGCCTTTCAGAGCCCTGAAGTGTCCCATCCCACTGGCTCACAGGTGACTCCCTTTGTCCCCTCCAAATGAGCCTTCATTCAGCTGGTGTCAAACTGTGGTGGCTGTCCAGAGAATGGTGATTGCAGATTTAAAAATAGACAAATAAAGCATCAGATCACACATGGCAAAATTTCCCTTCCACTGACCTGTTAGCATAAAAGAATGCAAAGTGCTATGCCTTCACCAACATTAGTCACTATGATTAAACATAACTCATGACTTTAGATATTTATCCCGCAGTAAAGTTGGTACTAGTAAATTATGGTAATTATTTACTAAGGACAATTTTTAGACTACTAGTAAGATTGGTGCTTTAGGGGTTTCTGTCTGTCCAGCTGGAGGGCAGAAACTGTAGGCACTTTAGGCAAGTTGTTCATTGCTCTGTACTCTCAGCACAGTTGCCAGCTGTAAATAACCATTTCCATATGAAGGGAAAGGCACGGTCCTAGAGACCTTCTGGGACTTACAGAGACTCATCACAACAGTATTCACTTGGCAATCACAGTGAGTTATTGGAGCTGCCCTACTCTTCCTAAAGTGAAAGCTGCCTTGACTTTACAAGAAAAGAAAGCGTATTAGCTAGATTAAAATAAATGAGCACTGGGTCCTACCAGGCAATTTTCAGTTCTGCTCTAGGAAGGCCATAGTCCAGTGACTGACTGCTCCCATGCAACTGGCAGCATTGGCATTGCATACAGATTAAGAAATGCACTCCTATACTGTAAATTACAGGACTAGAGCCTTAGACTTTAAATCCTTCAGGACAGGAGGCCTCTTTAGCAGGAGTTATATACAATGCATAATAAAAGCCCTATGCATAGCATAATAATGGCCTCATTATGTCTACTCATTATTATTGATGATCATATTACAGTATTATTAACAATTTGCTGTATGCCAAAATTCCCCCAGAAAGCATCTGGATTGTTGAAGGCACTAAAATTTTTTCCTTTGCTATTATAACCTGTGGCACAAATATAGAATGCTAAAACCCTGTAAAAAAAACCCCAAAGCACAGGCATTCTTCATCCTCTTATTAAAAGGCACTTTCTTAGGGGGAGGTTAATTACTGAACAAGCAATTTAATTCACCTCATCAACCCACTTTGCTTGGTCTTCTGCAGCTGGCTGCTCTGTCTGCTCTCAAACTGCCAGCTCCATGCAGCCTCAGTGTCACCAGCTGCTAGATCCATGGCTGTCACCCACTAAGCCGTGGGCACCAGCCCTACCACCATCCTGCAGAGCTGCTGCATGGTCCCCAGAACATCACTTGCCTGCACTAGGCAGCACCTGGCCAAAGAGCTCCCAGGCACTGGACAGGTGTGAGTGGGGGCCTGCTCCCATTGGCAGTCTGGATGCAGCATGTGGTTTTGGGAGGTGGGAGGGAAGAGCTGTATGCACACACACTCTACCAATATCAGTTCAGCTCAGAAAAGAGGACTTGACTTGTTTTAGTGACTGCCACAGGTGTTGCATGTGGGTCTCAGTGCACTGCAGCACCCTCTTTCACCTCTTCACATCTGAGCACACTACTACCCTGACTGGAGCCCTCGTCTTCCCAGATGTCTAGACCTGGGACATGATCCTACATTTAGGCATGAGTTTTGACTTTCCCACCCCAAGCACAGCAGAGGAAAAGCATGCATCTGTACTATATTCCCTTGAACAACCACCCAAGCAAGCTCCTCTCTGCAGAACTGGAGGAATGGCAGCAGGTATGGCTGGATGTGTCTTGCCTGAATCTACCATCAGCAGCCCTTGCTGTAACATCATACAAGATGGCTCTAGGGTCCTTAACAGGAATGGATTTATTAAGAGAATGAAAACTTCTCCTTTTAGCACTGGCTGATGCAGTCCTGAAGTATTGAAAGATAAGAGAGTAACAGACGTAGGGACCCTCATACAGCCAGTTCAGGATTGCATCTGTCCTCATTAAAAAGAAGTCAAGAAAATATGTTTGCATGTAGCAGGAACCTACTTTCAGTGGGTGTCTGAGCCTAGTCTTGGAGCAGTGCAGGGACACCACATCATACAGGTGACAGTCAACAAAATGGACAGATAAAGCAGGAGGACAGCAATAGCCTCCAAGCATGGTTCTGCAGCATGGATCCTCTTCATGAAATTGTGGCTCTGCATCCCACCTGCTGAACTCTCTTCCATCTGATTCTTTCAGCACCTGCTCTGATTTTAAAATGGTTAAAAAAATTAATCAGCATTTTTTTACCTTCCCAGATTTCTTTAAGTCTTCCTTGATGAGTCTGAGCAGATCTTGTGACTTTGCTGGGAAAATTTTTCTAAAAATTTAGAGCTGTCTTTCCATGGAAGAGCACTTTTGGCTCTGTGAGCATTCGTGTTCAAGTCCAACACAGAGTAAAAGGATGGATTAGGCAGAGGACTTCCTTTCAAAAGAGAAACCTGTGGTTTGAAATAGATAAGTATTGAAACCCCCAAGTGCAATTAATACCCAAGCTAGACAAATGCATTTTCTAATCCAATGCACTGTATTCTATTCCTAAACATTGTAAAAATTATGAAAGAGAAAAAAATGCTTTAAACAGCCATTATAGACTGTTAAGCATACTTTAGCAAGACAGTATTATGTCTAAAAGACAACCAGAGTCCTATGAAGGAATCAAGGGAAAAATTAACAGCACCAGAAAGAAAACTCACTGCTGTGGAAATTGGTCATTAACAATATGGTAGTACTGCAGCAGTTCAACCAAACAGTCCAATTTGACTGCCAGCCTGCTGATTGTGACCATTTTCAGGATGTAGCTGGTTGTAATAACTTACAATTTTTCTTAACACTGTAGGTTAAATCCTGACCACTTAATATCTGTTAGCAGTAAAGAAATATCATACTCAAATAATAAAAAGAAGCTATTACTCAAAAGGTTTCTTTAAGATGGACCTATGCATTTAGTTACATTTTTAATAGTATCCTGAATTAAGGCTTCTATGTTGTTTTTAACTAAAAGCATGTTAACTGCATATGAGGCAGAACATTCATTCAAACTTAGTAAAAACCAAATGGACCTGATTAATAAGTACCTGCTGAAATACTCACTTTAATCGGAAACTTCATATAAATATTTTTAGTACATCAAAGATCAGGAGAAATGGAGATTCACTGATTAGCTTATTAGCAGCATTCAAACCATGTCTGCTTCTGCGCTACAAACTTTGCTTTGGTAGATTAAAGCATTTCTTGGCTCCTAACCTAGATGTTATTTTGTCAAGGAACTTCAGGAAAGGAGGGCTTGTAGCTAGTGGAAAGGTCTTATCTGTATTTCTAAATGGAACATAAATAAAGAGTGTGACCTGGGGGAGCTCATTATACTGTTGGTTGCTTCATTTTCCTCAAAGAAACTGAATACATCTTTTATTTACTGAGGAGATTATTTCATCAATACTTGTAAACAGAAGAAATCTTCAGTGGAAGACCCAAGTGCTGTTTCTTTCCTCTTTAGAAAATTTTTGGAGCATAATGAAATGAAGTTAAATTTAAAACAGATTAAATTTATAATTTTGCTTCTGGGTGAAATGTATTTTCCTGATTTTGCTCTGTTTACTGATGTTGAATCCATGTGTCAGCCCCAAATTAAACTCAACTCACTGTACCATTGACAATATGGCCACCTCTATTTTTAGGATGAGTGTGTGCACAGCCAGCATTCTATGTTAGCCGCACATAATACAAACCTCCTTCCCAGCAGCTGAATTAAAATTACATGTATACCGCCATAAAATGGAGTCCACTGACAAAGGCCAAACCACTAGGGCTGCTGAGCAACTGCCCATTTGATGCAGCATGGCCATCTTTGGCACATTACATGTGAGGCTACACCTCTCTGTTAGTCCCAGCTTATTCCTTAACCAGGCAAAGGGCTTTTTTAATGCTCTAAGGACTTTTTTTCAGACACACTCTTCTGTGTAGGACTAATGGGCTCAGACAGCTCCATCTGTAATGAGCATATTCTCATTAGAGTATTGTCTCAAGGTAGCACTCTGAAAATTTACTTTTCTGATGTAGTTAAAAATTTGAAGTGAAATCAAAACATGAAATACCATTTCTAGTCTTGCCAACAGAAAGCCCTGTGGCAGTAACAGGAAGAATCACAGAAAGGTTAAGGTTGGAAGAGACCTCCGGCAATAATGTGGTTCAACCCCCCAGATCAAGACAGTGTCATCTAGAGCAGGCTGCCCAGAGCCATGTCCAGGCAGCTTTTGAATATCTCAAAGGATGGAAATGTCACAACTTCTCTGGGCAACCCATGCCAGCACTCAGTCACCCTCACAGTAAAAGTGTTTCCTGATGTTCAGAGTGAACCTCCTGTGTTTCAGTTTGTGCTCATTGCCACTGGCCCTACCACCAAGCACCACTGAAAAAAAGTCTGGCTCCATCTTCTTAACACCCTCTCTTCAGATATTTATATAGATGTACTGATAAAATCACCCCTGAGCCTTCTCCTCTCCAGGTTGAAGAGTCCCAGTTCATTCATCCTTTCCTCTTTTGGAAATGATGCTCCAGTCCATCATCTTTGTAGTCCTTCACCAGGCTCTCTCCAGTAGGGCTGTCTCTCTTGTACTGAGGAGCCCAGAACTGGATACAGTGTACCAGGTGTAGACTCACCAGTGCTAAGGAGAGAGGAAGGATCACCACCCTTGACCTGCTGGCAATGCTTTACTTAATGCAGCTCAAGCTAGCATTTGTCCTCTTTGCAGCACAGGCACATCGCTGGCTCATGGTCAACTTGGTGTCCCCCAGAACCTTCTCTGTAAAGCTACTTTCCAGCTGGGTGTCCCTCAGCCTGTACTGGTGTATGGGGTTGTTTCGCTCCAGCAAGGTGCAGGACTTCACACTTTCCCTTGATGAACTTTGAGATTCCCGTCAGCCCATTTCTCCAACCTGTCAAGGTCCCTCTGGATGTATCATGACACTGTGGTGTATCAGCACTCCTCCAAGTTCAGTGTCATCTGCACTCTGCCACATCACTCATATCATTAATGGTGTTGAACAGGATTGGACCCAGTATTAGCCCCAGACTACACTGCTAATTACCAGCCTCCAACTAGGCTTTCTGCCATTGATCACCCCTCCCTAAACCCAGCCATTCAGTCAGTTTTTCAATCCACCTCACTGTTTACTCATCCAGCTCATACTTCATCAGCTTCTCTATGACCATCTGTTGGCAGACAGCATTGAAAGCCTTAGTGAAGTCTAGGTAGACAATATCCACTACTCTACCCTCAAATATCAGGCCAGTCCTTTCATCACAGAAGTTTATCCAGTTGGTCCCACAGTTCTAGAACCCAAAATGCTCTTGCTAACATCAGCTTCACAGCAAGTTACTCCTCCTCCCCATGCCCTTTCCCCTCACCAGAAGGATAATGAACACCACCTGGGCACCCAATGCCTTTGAATACCACCCCTAGAGTTCTGTAGTCACTTTTGATACCATCCAGGTTTCACTGACAGTATCATTTCATCCATACAAAAATCCAGCAGGGGATAGTAGTCAGAGGGTTAGATGAGCTTCAGTAGTCCCTCCACAGCATCCCCAGTCCTGGCCCCAGCAGGCACCTTTCTAGGTGATAGGTCAGGTCAACAGATAGGTGCCTCTGTCCCTTGTGGTAGGGAGTCACTTGTTTACACAGACTAATTTCCTCCAGGTGGTCTTGCATGGTTTAGGGTCAGGTAGACCAGACCCTTTGTTTGAAGGCATATCTATCTCCTCTTCAACCTTAAGGGTAGAGAACATATTTTGCAGTTGTAAGCCCTTAGGTGGGGGCAGGAGCCTTTCTCTTGGTGCCAGAAGTCACTAACTTCCATCCTTCTCATTCTCCAGGAGTTGCACTTACCTTAATATCAGGTGTGGACACTGCCCATTATTCTGCTGCAGTTGGGGTGTGGAGCTCTTCAGGTACTGTGTCTCAGAGAAGACCCCATATAGCTCCCTTTTCATTCTCTCTGATGCTGCACAGCAGTTCCTCCTGTAACTCCTCCGTTTAGCAGCAGAGTTCTTCCAAGATGGCACACATCCTGCAGGACATCTCTCCTGGCATTAGAGAGAAGCCCTAGCTACTCCCTGCAGCTCAGGACTTGTGAGAGCTGTAGCTGCTATCCAGAGCTCAGTCTGCAGCAAAGCCTCTGCCCTAGCAGGGACAGCTATTCCAGCACCCACTGGGTATACTTCCTAGGGCACATCACTACCAGAACTTAGACAGTTATAACAGTAAAAATTCAACTGAAGTCCCCTTCCTTATTTTCTGCTGCATAAATGGCTAGCTCTAGGAGCTGTGCTCTGGGCCATGGCTCTTATATAGTCCTCTCCTGAAGCACTGGCTAAAGGGTGCTTCACCCTCCCTAATCAGGGGCAGCTGCAACAAAGGCTCCAGGCACTCTGGGTCAAGGGCAGCTGATTATGCTCTTTAGAAGGTGCTAGAGCTTCCTTGGGACCACACTCTGGTGGCTGCCATTCCTTCATCCTTGCCTGGCAGCAGTAGGCACCCTCCAGTTTCTCAGAGGGTCCCCAGGTGTACCCAACGATCCTAGACCTTGTCCTCCAAAGGTCCAGAAACTCCCAAAGCAGAGTGTGGGGTCTGCTGCCCAAACTGCTACCTCTGTTGGCTGCACCCAAAAATATCTTACTAAAATATCCAGACACTTGTTCCCAGAGACCTTTGTGTGTTCTGTGTGTCTTAAGTATGCATTTAATCTGTGTGAACAACCTTAAAATGTATTCTGTATATATATGTAAATGTATATGTAAGTCTAATATATATATATATATAAATTTCAGGCCCCCTTTGTACTTGAAATGTAGGCAACCTAAATCACTGTTCGGTCTCCCTGATATGTTCAGTTGCCCATCATCAGAGCTGTGCATAAACATTTCTGGAGAGCATGCTTGAACTCTCATTATATTTGGGACCCGAAAGACTGCTGAGAACACAAAAGGTGAAACTTGAGGGGGTTTAAACATAGCAGCATAAGAACAGCTGCACTACATCAGACCAATTGTCCATCTGAAAGTGTCCTATACCAGATGTCTATGGAGGAGCATAGGGGCAGGGCAAGCAGGTATAGGAACTTCCCCAGCCTCCAGAAGTCTGTGCAGCATAGAGAGTCTCCTTGACTCACTTTATAACCCCTCTGTCCAACCATAGATTCAGGCTGGGGTGAGTTAGGATTTATTCACAGATTCAGCTTCTTTAACCACATGAATCGTTCAGGGTTTACTGACAGCCATTAAAACCAGGTGAGCTAAATGTTTTATCTTTCAGAGCTGTCCTTAGGGTATTTCATTAAAAATAGGTTCCTGACCAAAATAATTTTACCAGATTATCTTTCATGAAAGCATTACTGTGAAAGAATGTAACTGCTTGGGAAAGACTTATACCACAACATGTTCTTCTATTATAAAAGATATTTTCCTTCAACATTTCAGGTATTCTGCCATGAAACAAAGGACCATAGCTATGTATATGGCCTTTTTTCCTCTATATAATGTTTTAGGATGATTTGACAAAAAACTTTTTTATTTCTTCATTAAAGCAGAAATTAAGCTCTTGGGTCTCATTAAAGTCTGTGATGACCAGGTTAATACTGAATTGTCAGTCATTTTCTTGAAAATAGAGTAAAAAAAAGACTTCAAACTGCTTATACATGTCAGAGTTTGTTTGCTTTTTATTATGCTTACTTGATTTAAATAAGTAAGGAATACTGTGAAGAAATCCCATCATCATAGGATCCAATTTAAAAAAATTGTGAATTCACATCTGTGAATTTATTCACATGTTTATAGCTAGGGAAATGAAGCCCAGAAAGAGCAAGTGATCCATCTATAGCTACACAGAAGGTCTGCACAGCACAAACCTCAGTCGTAGTCTCAAGCTAATGTGTTAACTAACTTCTGGGACATCCCAACTCACCACCCACCAGCCCTGAAATCATGCTGTTACAACCGAAAGCCCAGACTACTCTTCACAGACTGCAGTGCTTGGTTACTGAGCTGTTTGACAAATAGAATTTCTGTTCTGCAATGAAATCCTGGCATTTTCAACTTTGAATTTTTATATTACAATTTAATACATAATAAATTAATTAAAAACAGTATATTCTGATAGTTTAATACCACATACAAGTCAAAATGGAATAAATTACAATCATAAAGTTAGAAAAAAATGTATATTGTTTTGCTTTTAATGTTTTTTGAACATTATTGAAATACTTTGGTGAGATAGTGAAAGCCATTGTATAGATTTGCTTGCATCTAACATGTTAAACAAGTTTAATGCTGCAAAGCATCTAAAAAATCCACATTTTTTTGTGGGAAACAGGTCATTCAGAAAACTTCCTCTAGTGCAAATCAATAAATAAGGTCTTGTAATGCAAATGCTTTCAGTTGTGCTTGTCCAGTTTCATTGTTTGCAATGATGTGTTTACAGCATAATCTTTATCAAACACAGCTCATGAATGGACAGAGAACAACAGGCACAGTTAAAAATTACTATTACAGTAATCTTCAAGAAACAGGATTTGGTGGATTTACTGGAAATCTGGTATTCCCCACAGTTTTTCAGCCATGATGCCATCTCGTCACAAGGAGGAGTGTTGGCGTTACCTCCATTTCTCTGCTTGTACAGCGTTGGCATTTTGTTATGCACTGACAGTGGGGCGCTGCCCCATTTGGGAAGGAGCAGCATTTTCCTCACTGTGATTTAAAGACTTGTTTGCAGCCAGTTACTAGTGGCATTGCTGGTATGTAGCAGGACAACCAGGAAAAAGCCCGGACCTTGAGGACCATCCATTTAAACATAACAGTTACCTTTCCCAGGTGTAATGTGCAGGACGGATGGCAAATTGTAACAGGAAATCACATCCCTGGGCTAACCAGTTTGCAACACAGTTCAGGTGTTGTTTCTGCCCATTTCCCTATGTATAGTCTAATGGTAGCAGGTCTCTCTCTCTACTTAAGATGGATTTTTTCAAGACTAACTTTACTGCATAAGTAAATCTCAATAACAGTGACATCCTCTTGGTGAATTTGGGCTGCTAACTACTGCAACATTGGAATAAACACCCCTCACCACCACCAGCTCTCAACGTCATTGCAGCAATTTGGTATCTATTTGGAAGGCTCTTCTGCCTCAGGCTGCTTCCAGAAGATGCCTTATGCCTCATGTCACTGAAATCTACATCACTTCTGTTTGGAAATCAGATATTTGGGGTAGTAGTAGAAATTCTCAAGTCTCTTGAGCAGACTGTGTGAACCTCCTCCAGGTGGAAGGCCTTTGCTTACCCAGCCATTGTTCCATGCTGGCAGAGACTCAGCTGCCACTGATGTACCTTTTTTGCTTCCACATGTAGGTTCCAGTCTGGCTGCTTGAGGGGATATGAGTAATTTGAAAGGGTGATGGATTACTCTGCTCATCTGAGGTCTTCTGCAAATTCCCTGGTATCAGACCGGTACCATCCCCAGCCTCTCCTCAGAAGAGACTCTCCAGCTAAGACGGAGGAGATCCTGAAAGGGCATAAAGGACATGAGTATGCTGAGGTTGAGATCCTCCTCCACTACTCAAGGTGAGACGCTCATCCTGTAGCAAAGAAGCACAAATACCAGAGGATTCAGCAAAGTAAAGGGTGAGTGGAGCCATGAGTCACTTATTTAATCTCTTTTTGGCTGGAACAGTTTCTCTCCATCTGTATATACCTAGACTACGGTTAATTGATACTCCTGAAGCATGTTTGAACTGTGCATGCTCTAGAACTGATTAGGTCTTTTACCTAATTAGGGGAAAGGACCACATTACACCAGCAGTCCAGAGACTGCATTACTTTCATTTGGGACACAATTCAAGGGAAATTGTCCTCTGTTCATGCTAAATGCTATATGCCAGGCTTCACCTCCTCATTCCACTGGTTCTGCCATGACAGATGAACAGTTCAAGCAAGGGGATGACTTGCTTTTCCTCCAAACTAATGCCATGGATTTGTTCAACAGTGTAGTTAAAAAGAAAGTCAGGCAACTAAGTTTAGACAAGAAAGGAAGAGCATTTTAAAGGAGAAGCAACGAGCACTCTAGTTACCTCTCCACTGGTCCGACCTGTGGAATCTAAATGCAAGCTTGCTCCCTTTCTTTGCATTTGTGTCAGCTTGATAAAAGTAATGTTTTGCATACTTGTTCTTTGATAACTTTCTTTATGATCAAATAAAAACCCCACCCCTGTTACTCATTTGCCTGAAAATATTAGCAAGGCTGTATCTTTTACAAATCAAATCCTACATGAAGACTTGGCTCACCACCTTGATTTTGAAAAAAATGTCAGAATTGCCTTCCCACTTCCCCTGACCCAACCTTGGTAGTTTTTACTGTTTCTTCCCCACCTTCACTGCCTACGGAAGCTGTCTCACGGGTAATGGTTTCTGGACTAATGAGCTGTTCCATTGCCTCTTTTACTGCCTATTTCCAAATAAACCTGGTGCAATTTTTCTTAATGGTAAAGGGAATCAGCAAACCAATTAAACAGGGGAGCATTTTAACCTCCTGGGCAACATGCCATTCAGAGACAATATTTTTTCTCAAGAAATAACTAACCTCTATGGAGCACAGAAAGCACAGATCCTATGAACTGAAGCCTTTCTCAGATGTCAGATACTTATTTTTTTACATCCGTTTGCCCTTGGTGCACTTTATTAGGTTAAGTCCTCTAATGACACTATTCTGAGACCAATGGGATATCGGTACTAACACAGCTTTGCCCTAACAGTCTGTGCAATGAAGAGACAAGATGTTAAGACCTTAGAAGTATGATGTGCCAAAAGACACCACACACTGTGTAACAGCATAGGCCTCCAGTTAGGCAGAGACTGACCTTTTCAGAAGAAATAGGGCAATATATATTCATTGGAAAAAAGTAATTAAGGTGGGATATTTAAAAGCACAGTGTTGGCCTAAAATGCTGCTCACATTCACGGTCATGGCTGAACTGCCCTACTGGTAGAAGGCCAGATATCCTGGGTGCAGGTTCACAACACTCTTGAAGTGGTTTACACCCACAAGTTCCAATGCAAGTCTGATTCATAAGTGATTTAGATGTTTTACTAAAACCTCACTACTCTGTAGGTACACTTTTTACTCTCTTCCTATCCCAAAAGTACTGAAGGCTGACACCAAAAGCACTCAATTTGCCTGGATGCTGGGATAAAGATGTATGACTGTTAGCAGTAAGCACACTCCTCTTGCTCTCCAGAGTGCAGTATGGTGGCTAGAGGCAATACCAGAGCTCGCTCCTGTATACATCGGTAGCTCTGGGTTCAGCTAGGTTACATTAACCTTGGCTTAATCCATCACCATCACTTGAGTAACAGCATGGTTATTATCAAATGCTCAGTGTGGTCTTCTTTCTCTTGGAAAGAGATTATTACTTTCTTAGATGGCCCCTTGGCTGATATAATTCTGTAAGAGGCTGGAATAATATGTTCTTCGCTAAATTCGCCATATAATAACCTTGACAACATTACATCGGATCAATGTCCAGTTTCCCTCATTTATCCCCCAAAAACAGTGCCTTTGGGTAAACTGTCTTTCAGCATTCAGCATTTGATGATGGTAACTTTATTCACCACACTGAGAAGGAAACATTTTGTTTATTCCATATATAGCAAATATCCCAGAGAATTATTCCTAAATTAAACATTAGGAAAGACCGTAATGAAAGATCTTGCTTCACTGGACAACTAATTACGCTTGCTGGGGACAGAAGCTTAAAGAGTAATGTAAACAAACACAGTGATGCAGTAATTCCCCTCAGGACATGCCATGTGCAATTCTGTAGTGAACAAAGTCAGCTGAGACCATCTTGGCCAAAATGTCATTAGTGACATTAAGAAAATGCCAGTGCTTGCTGATTTATGCAAAGTCCAGGGACTCATCAGAACTAGAGAAAATGTTGCCTATAAATTTTAAGTCCACCAAAAATACAGTTTCAAATAGCTTTTGCAAGTATTTTTGTCATTCCAACACTTTAAAACAAACAAACAGAAATCATTATTTCTTACTTGATTCAGCCACTGAACTAAGAATATAATTATTTACACTGGAACAACAGACTTCACACTACAAGTTGATAGAAGTTAAAAAAAAAAAACTTTCTAAAAAAAAATTTAAATTCCCTATGCCTCTACAGGGAATATCTAGTTACACCAATCTTTCTCATTCACTTACCGTTTGCATGCATACTCTTTAGCACCTTTTCTCCCTGCCCTTAGACAAATCCTGAATAGTTCCGACCAACAGCAGTGATTCTCCGCAAAACAGCAGTCTCCAGATGATTTGTACAAGAAATATGTAATTAACATCTTTTGGACCATTGACTTCTGCAGCACAGGCAGAGCTGCAATACTTAGGCTAACTGCTAAAAGGTAGGTAGGATTTTTACTGCTTAATTTTGGATGGTCACAGTGCAGTACATATATCTGGGCCAGATGTAGGATCCACCTAATGCTGTCGGTGGAGAGTCACACCTAGTCTCCACTGACTGTCCTTGCAAGACTCCACTGACCGTAGGTGGAGCTCACATAACTGTCTCAGATGTAAATACAGGTAGAGCATCCCACAGCAGAGCATCCCACCTCCCTCCCAGCTGCTGTGTCAGAAGGGTACAGATATGCTGTGGGCCTTGTGTAGCATCTGACTACATGTGACCTCATGTAAAAATCCTAAGCATCATGCAACATGGATGTAGGGAGCTCATCACCACTTAGAACCACTGACCTGCTCCTATCACAGTGTAGACACAGCCTATGCTTTTTGCTTCCCTAAAGTTAAATAAAAACTATCCCATCTGCTTTTGCTCTGTTGATCTTATCAGTCTAACATAGCCACAAAGCAATCTAGAAAGACTTCTCACACCTATTGTTGGGGCTAATTTGTGTGTGCTGTATAGCAGTAGCAGAAATGCTGCAGATGCTCTACCCTCACTAAAACATTCATATTTGCAATCAGAGAAAATTGAACCTCAAATCAAATTCTCAAGTCTTTAAATTCCTGGGAACTCACAAACACCAGGATGCTTCAGTGCTGGAGTAATTCAGCTCTGCACCTCCTGGTTTGGTGTGGCAAAGGTGTGGGCAAGCCACAGGTCAAGTGACACTGCAGGCTCCTATGTTTGCAAGGCTTTGCCACATGAGGGGTAGCAACTTTTTTAGGGGTGCCAAACATCTTTTTGAAGAGCTTAAAGTCTCTTTTTGAAATACCTGGGGCTCCTTATCCAATACTTTTTTTTACTCAACGTCCATTATATTTCTTTGTGACTTCACGTCATGGCTTACTCCTTTCTGCTCTACATCAGATGATTTAGTTCTTCCCAGATTTCTTTACTTGCCTTCAAACCGACCACTGGATATCTGACCATACCACTCCCACAGTTAACCACACCAGGGACCTGACTTGGTACCACCTCTCTAAACCCCCATTTGACCTTTGCACCTGTTTTTTTTTTTAAAAAAAAAAACCCAAACAAACAGAGTAGGGGAAAAAACTGGTGCATGGCTTAGCCCCATACTGGAACAGCCAGATCATGCACCCAAATCCAAAACTTCAAAACACTTCTTTGAACTGCAACTCACTGCTCCAGTTCTTGGAAGGTTTTCCCCCATCAGGCACTAGAGCTGCCTCCTCTTATGACACAGGCATCCACTTATGATACTAACTGATCATGGAAGATCATCTTTTAAGTGGAGAAGGGAGAACAGTTCCCTGCTTGTATACACTCCAAAGGTAAATTTTTTTATCCTCACCTATAAACCAGACCTGAAATGGGGACGGTCAAACAGCTCTAAGGGCAATCCCTTCTTCTAGGAACTTCAGGCCAACACTAAGGTCCAGTACATCAAGAACTGGATATAACAGACTAGCAACAGATTGAGCAAGTTCCATTTGCAGCAGCTTTTCCAAGGAGCATGTTTTCTCCAAACAACTTCTTAGCATCTAAATATTAACAAGACATACAACGCAAGCAATTCACACACAAAATAATTTGGAAGACTAGCACCACCAGCCTATATTTGTCTCAACAGTGTTGGCTTCATCTTGTCTGTTCCTGAATCATTTTTCTTTACATTACAAAATCTAGAGTGACTGAATATCCTTGCAAAATCTGTGACTATTTTGCTAGTTGCTACAGATTTTCCTTATTTAAAAAAAAAAAAATCCCTTTTCTATTCAGCTTCTACAACTTTAAGCAGAAAAACTGCTCTTTTCTTTTTCAGTTTTTTTTGAATGTCATTTACCCATGATTCTGTTCAGAATAAAGCATAGGTAAATTAATTTCTTTTGTCTGTGGTTAATATAAGCAGAATTAATATAATTGAGATGGGAGTTCCAAATTGAACCTGCCTTTCAATTTCTTCCAATTATGTTTCATTAAAATTACCCTATGTCATTGGTAACAGTTATGTCAGGTCTATATGCCAAGGAGAGAAGCCAGCTTCAAATGACAATATTCTACCATACCAAAACCATAACATTTCTGTAACTACATTATTAAGCATCTTTATTATTATTCATCAGATGCAAATTCCTTTATGTCATTCCTGAGTAAATAAATGCATTATTCCCTAACAAAACTCTTGGATGCACCTCTTCATTTGTGCATGATTTGCTTACATTGTTTTAACTCATAATCAATAGCACTCTATGTCTTCGTATTCAAATGAGAGACTGTTTTGGGGACACTAACAGGAATTGCACATCACTTAATTCTGCTCTAATAGTATTTGAACATTTAGGGGAGTAGTCATCTTGACAAAAACTATGCAAATCTGATCCAGTCATAGTGTGAGGAATTCCTTTCGAGATGTCAAAGTTATCAGAAGCTATGTAATTAGCAGCATTGATAATTTTTATTCTTCATGTTGCTTACAATTTTATAAAAACCTTTGTAAGATCTCTCTTTAACTTGTTAACAAAAGTTATAGGCAATAAGATTGTATGCATGCAAAATGAGTGTTCATTCTACTGTTTTCTCTGGTTTTATCAGCTGAATCCTATTTTCTCTGAATCTTCTGATTTTCTAATTTTGTTTACTGCTATGGTAAATTTCCTCTTTTAATTACTTTCTCTCCACGTGGCACAAAGAGATCACCAAAAAGCTCAATACAGAGAAGTTTTGCAAGGTATTTTAAGGAAAAAAACCCTGAAGATGATCCAAAATCCAGTGAAGTCTGTGGAAAACCTCTCTCCCCCTGTTCTTTGGAATGGGTCACAAATGAGGTGCTGTACATTTGTGCCAGACTTCCCCTGCAAAAGGAAAGCAACAGTGACCTGGCTCCAGCTTCTGTTCCTTGCACAAAGCACTGGAGAAGTCATGGTAACACCTCAGCTTCTCATGCAATCAGTCCAAATGATGTTTATACAGGAACGTATGTGAGCACTTATATGCCAGCCCTGTTCTTAAATACTCTCACTATAGGAAAATGAGAAAATAAACTACTTAGTTGTGGAAGTAATTTCAGCTGGAGCCGATTATCCATCTGCTAATACAGTGCAGCCTGGAAGCTTTGCCAATGACAGATTAAGGTCAAACAAACGATCATTCCCACGAGATACACTCCTCTTCCTAAACATATTTTTCTTTCATTATGTTGTGAAATGCTGATCAAAGAGTCTACAATAATATTATAGAACTTTCTTGTAGTGAAGCTACAGCAAGTTTCTGGAATAACACTGGGGTCCAGACAAGCCAGACAGTGTGTTTAAGACAGAAACTCTGGTCTCAGGAGCTTACAGACCAAAAAGGCAAAACACAGGAAAAACTGCAGAAAGAAATGGCTTTCATTTCATTTTACAGGGGCAGAACTAAAGCAGAGGGCCTGTGAGAATGGGGGATAGGACGTTTGCAGCCACTGAAATAACAGTGGCACCTTTAAAGCCTTCATCCAGTGATAGGGTGAGACTGAAACTCCTCCATGATATGCTTAAGAATATTTTAAAGATCAGCTTGAGACAACTTTGAAAATCCCAACCTGCACAGTTGTGCACACGCACAAACTATATGCAACTAAAGACAGGTGTTAGTATGAAAAATGTTAGGCAAAATGAGTTATAGGGATTGTTACTTCTGCAGCTCAAAATATAAGATGTCAGAGACAGGTGATCAGTAGTATTTAATTTTATGACTGGAAGGTTACACAAAAGTAATTTAGGCATGTTTCAGATTCAGACACAGGTCTTAAGTACTAAATAGGTAAACCTTGTTCGCTCAGGCACATTGCTCGAGTGTTTTAAATCTTTGCACAGCTTTTTTGTGTGTTTTACCACTGCTCTGACCATGAGAAAATGCTCTTTCCTCCAAACCAGACACAGAATATGTAAACTGAAGATGATAACACTGACCTCTTTTTTGAGCAGAGCATTTTAATGCCTATTGATGAGAAATGCTGCCTGGAAGTGGGTACCATTACGTAAACCGAGCATCCTCACACCAGTAATCCACAGATGTCTCACAAATTCTTGTGTAACAGACTGGCAGGCGTGGTGCATACGTTGCTTCCCCTCAAAGAAGCTGCTTTGCGTGGAGGATAAGAGCCTACTTAGCCTGTCCCACAGTAGCTGAGCTCCAACGGTGCCCCATCTGTACGGCGCACGAGGCACAGGTAGGAAAAACAACAGCGTGTCACTGCCTAACTAGGGATCGTAGTGCAATGCCACGGACACGAGGAATCATGATTAAAATTGTTTTGAGCTACACTTTTGAAAGGGGGTGCTGGTAAAAACACGAATTTGCTGAAAGTGAAAGCAGTCTGGCAGAAATTCAGAGATTTTTACAGTAGTTCAGAAACTACTCTAGTTCCCATCTCTCCTTAATTTTCATATCTCCTGGTAAAAAAGGAGAAAAAAGGAATAAAAGGAGAAGTGAAGTCTGACTTTTAAAATAGAATTGCTCACTCTGAAACAAATGTTGTCACATGCTAAAAACACCTTTTCAAAGGAGATGAAGCACAAAGAGACAGGGGTCATGGGTGTCCACTAATTTAGAGCACACTGCCAGAGGCGCTTAGGACTCAGATTTTGTCAGTGCATATAAGGCAAACAATTTAAATATATTTAGATGCCTAATACATGTGCCTAATTACCTTCATCTTTCTCTTAAGCATTTTACATAATGCTCTCTCTCTCTCTAGCACAGCTATGTTTCAGCTGCAGTACTGAATGGTCAGTATTTTTGAAAAAAACAGATCAAGGACTTTGAAAAGAAGGAATCAAGACCCTCTGAAAATCACAAACACACAGCCAGTGATCACTAGTCAGCTTGGTTCAAAGGGCTGAAATATGGCACCACTGGGAAAAATAACTCATTATCTTTATGGAGAGTAAATTTGAAATTCTTTCAAAGAGGACACCAGAGTTTTGTTAACATGCTAGAACAGCACACTTGTCCTTTTTTTTCCCTTCTTCAAAATAGCCAGCCACATTACTGTAAAAAAAACCAACCCAGAGTCAAAAAAGCAGCCTTCCTAATACCTAAGGAGTTTTGCCTGAGCATTTAAAACTTGATGAATTTTTAAGTAACAGAACAGGGTTCTTTATAATGGGAAAGTGTTAAGCTACCTTAATTACATCAGGACCCAAGAGGCTGAATTTCTGTTATGGAAGGCTTGATACTGATCACAAACTGCAGGAACTTCTCTCTTAAAGTCCTGCACAGATCTACAGCTAATGAAACCTGTGCCCCGCTAATGAAAGGCTAGTCACATGAAATCACTTTATTATGCCCTTGGGCCACACATGAAAAGATTGCAATACAGGAACTGAAATTAAGGGTAGATGCAGAAAAGTAGCCAAGAACTTGTTGGGTTATAGATGCTGGACTGCCTATTATTTCTGATTGATTATTCTGCCTGTATAGCAAAATAATGGGGCAATACAGCGTGGCAGTGCCTGTTGTACTACTAACCCGTCAATATACATTCCTCACCAGAAATGTCAGCCAGGTGTACTTCCAAACCACTGACTCCTGACTTCTAAATTTCGCATTATGCAGAGTTATTACTAATTAATAACTAACTTGCAAAGTCATTGAGATACTATCATACTGTATCCTTCAGCAAGTATTGGGAAAGTGGGATCTGTATCCCAGATTGCAGCAGAATGAGCTCAGATAGACCACTAATTTGGGGGCTCCTCCCAATTTGCGCATCATTTTATAGGAAATGTATCACAGTGGATTCACAGATTTCAAGGACTGCCACACTCAAGCTTTCAAAGATCCTGTACTCAGCAACATAAATCACTAGATTATCTTCAAAATCATCAGGTATTTAAAATAGCAGACATTATTCCTTTTATCCACCTTTCTAGTTTAGAAATGTGATTTCCAGATAAGCAGGTGATTTCAGGAGCTCTGACTTTCAGCAAAAAATGAGAGCATCATGAGACTCTGCTAGAAACCGAGACAGCTGGTTACACAGGCCAGTGGCCTATTCCTATTATTCACAGGGATTTTTCCCACCAGTGTGTATCTCATTCTCAAAATCTACTCCCAGTGGATCTTAAAGCTTTTCAAAGCCCATTAATGCATCTTTCAGCATCAGCCTTTGCTCAAACCTTTGCTATAACCCTCCAGTTGTGTCAGCAGCCTCCCTGGCCACATGGGCCTGGGAGGTTCTCCCTGCTTCAGAGTCCCCAGCCTGGTTACTGGTATTGACATGCAGAAGGCAGTCCGCCTCATGCCCTCCAGAGCAATGAGGAACCTTTGCCCGCACCACACCTCGCTTCCCAACCAGACCACAGGAGCACCACCAGAGAAATGTGACCCTCCTCTACATTTCTAATTAGCTCGAATGCTGTTAATTTAGAAAGCACGTTATCTATTGACTTAATGAACGGTTAAAATTCATTTTCTCTCTAATCCCTGCTGACAGGCTAGATATACTCTGCTGAGTAGCCCCTGCCTGGTGTGGTTTTGAGCTGTGGTCCTGGGCTGGGGAGGTGTCCTTACTCAGCCCATCCCACCCACTCTTCCTCCACCCCTGGAGGAAGCAAACCCACCCGTTGCATGAAGCCGGGTGTTTCACTGATGGGGGTATGCACCATCTGTGCTGAGCCGACACACCACCACGCAGAAAGAGAAACACTACCTATTGCAGCACCGGTGCCAGCGCACTTGGCATACACAGCCCAGAATTACTCACTTCAAAACATTTAAATGGAGAAATTATGTGTGAATTGAACTTGGCTCTCACATCCCTCAGCTCTGTGTCTCTCACAATTCTGGCCTGTTTTAAACTGTTATTAATGCATTTTTCTTACCTGCCAGGGGATTTACTAAGCGGAGGTAAACACAACTGGGGTGAAAATCATGGAGGATGCCACTATAAGGAACCCTGAATCCCAGTAAGCAGCTACTGCTGTCACTCTGGGAAGAGGAGGATGTAACCTGCTCATAGGCCAGCCAGGTGACATGACTCTCGCCCCTGGTGCACAACGTTTTTATCTCCTCTCAGTCCCCCTCACCCAGGCTAACCTTCAGTCCTCCTCCCCATCCCCAGAGGGACTGTGCTGGCCTCACTCCTCATGCTCCTGGGTGTGAAACCACCTGGAAAGCTCACTCATTCTGCTCACTTTGTGAGTGTCAGGAGTCTTCTGACTGTGCTATTCAAACACTTAGGAATGCCTTGTGTGTTATAAAGCCGGTGACAAGTGTTGAAAACATGCATATGATACAAGATATACCTGTTATCCAAGACTCTACCCATTTTACACTGTTGTATCTTGCTACAGAAGTTGTCCCAATGGCATCAGCAAGGGATTGTCTCTGCAGAAAGATAGTGGTACTTCGCACACATAAAACCACCAAGAATCTCACCAAGATTGCTGTAGTAAGTCCTCATTTAAATGACAATATTTCTTAGCTATTTAAAGGGCACTTCATTATCTTTCACAACTATCATTCTAAAAGCCCCATTTTTTTTACAGAAACACATGGGATGCTTTTGGTTCTAACACTATGAAAGGTTTATAGTAGGCACAGTTCCAGAGTTAGGTTTAATATGGGTAAGCAAAAGGCAGATTTGTAAAACTAAACATTAGATCCCTATTTTTTTCAGTATTAAAATAGGTATTTTTAATTTAGCTAAGAACAAAAGAAGTGCAGCAGAAAGGTTTTTAAGTTGAAGGCCACATCTCTATTTTTGAATGGCAAAAACTTATCTCTTATGATTTAACTTCAGAGCGCGTCATACAGAACACAATGCAAAATGTTACAGCAGTGCTGACAGTTTTGTTATAGCTAGAATGGGTTTCCCTATCTCAGTAACCTTATTTGAATATATTTACCTTTAAAACAAAAATTAGCAAAAGTGTTTCTTTTTTAAATATGTTATATCGTATTATTCCTGAAACAACATTTTCAGCAGAGTTTGCAATCGAACACAGCTCAACATACAAGTCCCTGCTGGTAAATCTCATTGATAGGTGATAAGTAAGATGCTATTTTTATAAACCAATCAAAAAAAATTAAATCCACTTGCTAGCAAGTCCTCAGCTCTCTCTTACTATTTTCTAAATAAAAACCGTCCTGGAAATTACTAGGAAAAGTCAAGGTTTATTTTTCCTGTTTGCATTTTTTCCAGATCAGTTCGTTTACACTGAGCCCTTGTACCAATTATGCTTCACTATGTTGCTTGTAATGCTAATATGCTGACTGGTGTAATGAAACTTTTACAAGTAATACAACAAACTGCGTTCACAGTTAGGGCAAAGCACGTACCTTTCCTGGACTGCTAAAATACTATCTCCAAGCTTCCAGTAGGGAGTTATCATCTGTCTCAGCAACAGCCCCCAGCTTGTGTTCCCCCTTATCGACTGGCCATATGTGGGGCAGAATACAATCAGGATGCTCAGTGCCTCCATGACGGACATGTCACCTCCAGGCAATAACCAGAAAGGAGATAATACCTGACTTGACTCTCTCACTCCTCTGCCAGGGGAAGAGAAATTTACAGCACGGAGTCAGATCATGTGAATTCAGAGATAAGATAAAGGAAGTGCCTGTCTTCATCCACCTCTGATTGCTAAATTAGGCAGCATAACTGTATCTTCTGTGTCATGTCTGCTGAAAATGGAGAAACCTCTGCTTTGGCCACATGCTTTAATGTGGGGGAGAAGACTAAAAGGGCCAAAGAGTCCAAAACATAACGTTTTACAGTTAAACAGTTAAAACCCCAGCTTCTAAGAGTCGTACAAAATCCATGCATTCATGTGATGCATTTGGGGTGTCATCTGGGCAGCACCTTATTAACAAATTACTTGCTAGTGAAGAGAATATGACAGTTATGCGGCTCCTGGTCTGCATCACTGCTCGCCACCATACCTTGGACTCCCTTTCAACCAGGACTGCATGGATGCGGGAAAGAATGGAGAGCAAACCCTCTTCTAGAGAGCTGTTGTAGTCTGGCCCTGCCCCTTCCCTACTACTGTCCCCTGGGAAAGCAAGATGAGCTTTCTTCTCTCTTCTCTCTTCATCAGGAAAGTGCATGTTTTCCACAACCACCCACAGAGTAGATGATACATTTTCCTTCACTTAGTGTGTGAGTTCCTTCATCAGTGTGAGACAGACTGTAGTGAAGGGAACCAAAGAAATTGAAATACAACTCGAGAGCAACCAAGATATTTAAGGAAAACTTCCTCCTAAGATCTTGGTACTACAAAAGTGCGTATAAACAGAGGAGGGTAATGTAAATGCAGATATCTACTGCTGAACATAAGACAAATCTCCAAAACCTACGGATTCAGGATATCTTTGACCATGACCTAACATTGCCCTAATCACTACAGCAGGAACGTTTAACTTGGTTATAACACTTCTGACATATAATTAAGTGTTCAGATTTCCAGGACTCTCAAGAATGTGCAGTCCTTTTGATTTTGTAGGTTTCAAACGTTCGCAGTTCATGTCACTAATTTAGCTGTTGAAGTCTAACCATAGATTTTAAATTGGAAGACGTTGACCTTGACCTCTTTATTTCAGTTTCACCAACTGAAAAGTAGAGATAACAATATTTACCTATTTCAGTGTCTTCTGATTATTAATTGCTGCTTCTGAAGCAGTTTGACTATGAAAATGTCATCCCTCGATGCTGTCACCTTACAGAGGAAGTTAAAGACCTTCTTGTTGCTGGATATTCAAGAAGCAATCAAAAGGAAATCACATTAGACTCATAGAATGTTTCCAAAGAAAATAAAACCATATGGAAGCATCAATTTCCTTTACTGAATTGTAACAGGCTACTTGGAGTTGTAAAGAAAATGCAGGCAATGAAAACAGTACAGGAAGGAGATATCGCACTTTCTATTTGGTACTACTTGTTAGCTACATGTGTATGAGGGTTCAGAAAGACCCTCCATACATGCCCTTTATGGCATAATATGTTCTGAACAGTGACAGCTCTTCATTTTAATACACTATATCCATACAGAGGAGTATGGATAGTAACAGAACTGAAACCAATGAAACTGCATAGAATTCATTACAAAAGTGTAGTCAGTGTTATCTCCTGACATACACCTCTAACAACTTCTGTAGCAAATTAATGGAAATATATTTTCTTAAGTGGAAGAACTCTGATAAAAAGAGATGCAAAAGAGAGAGTAAGATATTTTAAATTGTTTAAATAATGATCACATGGGAGGTATGGTTTCTAAAGAGGTATGTTTTACAAATAATCTGCTTTCACTTGAGCATCTCCTGGAATAAGTCCCATGATGTTTGTGATTTGTGAAAATTGTGTTACAAAAACACCAAGAAACAAGGGAACCATTGGGTGAGATGAGTATCTATTTATTTTAACCTGGCAGTATGGCAATTTAAAATATTTCAGGAAAACATTAAATAAATAATCCCCTTGAAGAGCATTGCACTTCTGCAAAGATTAAAATTAGTATGATCCCACTGGAGACAAGGAAACCTAATAGATAATGTGCACAATATTAAAATAATAATAGCCCTACCGTTATGAGTTTCTAAAATGTTTTCAAACCACACACATCTTTATCAGGGCACCAGTTCTGTAAATCTTTCAAATACATGCACAAAGCCTTTTCAGGATATTTAAGCATAGCTGTCTTTCAATACAAGCCTCTAGTTAATCGTATGATTGCATACTCTGGTGAAACACCAGTTAACACCAGAAAGACCAATTATCTCAGGAAGAGGTGGGAGAGGAAAAAACAAGAAATGCTCTGAGCATGATTCATTGCACATAGAAGGAACCACATTTCCAAATATAGGGCGTTATTACTTTGGTAGTGTACAAAGAAGCGAAAACAAACTCTGTAATCCCATACTGAAGCAACAAAGTGGTCTTGTATTCATGTGGCCTTGCTGGAGACCACTTTGTTTCTTAGTGTCCTCGTTTATATTTAAGAATGTAGAAGAAATGGGAAGTGGGTGGAGAAAAATCCAACAAATTGAACATAACAACTGTGTTTGTTGTAAAGTGCCATTTATAATATTTGCTGGCCTCATTCATTATGTTCTGAAAAGAGAGATAGTTTAAAGATGACTACTTGTAGCCCTTGATGGAGCTATGCCATATGTAGTCAGATGGATTTCTCTAATGGTCTCAGTGAGGAGCCATACCCTATTCCTTATCTGCCTGGCTATATAGATTTTGACAAGCCATTTAAACCATAAGTCATTTAAAGTACTTGAGTGGTGCCAAAATAAGACATCTGTATGTTTGACTTTATATTATACAATGCTCTGCTGCGTTTGTATAGTCTCTAATTCAATTTCCACACCTATAAAATGATCATGATATTCACCTTTACAACATGAGCTGAGATGCTTTGCTGAAACATATCACTCAATGCAAGTTATACTCTATGGCACTCCAAAAGCACTCCAAATTTTCAAAGGAGGGTGGATAATAAAATGAGACGGTAGATATGAATAAATTATGACAACAAAACTTCTAGATTTTCCCTTTAATTTCTTTACTTTGTGAGATTTCTTCTGTTTCTGCTTTTCTATCAATGTTTCTCCAGTAATGGATTGCATTAGATAGCAGTGTCCAACCCCCAGTTTGAATTAGACAAGACTGAAATAGAGAGAGGATTAAAAACATGATATTTCAGAATTAGAAACTGGGTCACATATTAAGGCTTTCTCTGTGGTTTGACAGAAAAAATAGAATTAGGATTAATTCAGCACTGACTAAAGAAGTTTACTAAACAGTTTACTGATGTGGGGCAACAGTAAGGATACATGGACGTGTTTCTGGGGTACTTCCATGGCTTGAAGTCAAACACCATCTGAACCTCTATAAACCTGTAATGAGCTTAGGTCCCAAACATCCCAGAAGTAGACAGATGTACCATTATTGTCATTCAGAAGCAAAACCTCAGTGATGGAAAGGCTCGAAGCTCCCTACAGTCAGGCAGGAAGTCTGTAGAAGAGGAGTGAACTGATCTTGAGCTTCAGAAGTGCAAGGGTAGATGCTACATGCTTTCTCCACATGGAATAGCATCAGCAGGCTTATTCATGCCAGTATAAAACCAACCTCTTTTTGGCTGCATAATTTGACAATAAAGGAAGAGGAACAATTTGAGGAAAATGTGAAGCAAATACATGGTTTATTTCTCTGTATGTGGAAAGAAATTCCTTTAGGGAGGAAAAAAAGACTTTGGTATAAAGATAACATTACTTATTTATTTTAGATACCCGAGTGACATGTTTTCACACATGTATGTGGGGAGTCCTCTGCCATGCTACAATTCAAAAATAAAATAACAGTTCACAAGTAAATTCTCAGGTGCACTAATCTAGTCAAAAACCCCTGATGATCCAATGATTATAACCTAGCAATGGAATATAGATAGGATTTTTTTTCCCTAATCATTTTGATACAAGTATTGATTTCTAGTATTGTGTATTCTTTTGGTAAAAGATACCAAAATACAGGAAAAGAAAATTAAACTTGTCATCTGAGAAACATTTTGCTCTTCTACTCTCAGTAGTTGTGAGCCTTCGTCCAATGAAAAAGACAGCCATTAACATTTCAAACAGTTTCCACATTCTTATGTGCATGTGTAGCATTTTAAGAAATAATATGCAAAGTAAAATGAAAAAAGAAGTACTTTGAAGTGGAGGCATCTGTAATCCACTCTTCAAAGATGGCAGAGCCCTGGACAAAGATTTTATGCAAAATTCCGTTTTCCCTCAGTATTTTAACAAAGAAACATCTGAACAATAACAATAATTTTTCATCAGTTTTCTCCCAGAAATAAAAAGAAATATGAAAGCAGAAGTTCCATGCTGGAGAATTACTGAGAAGCCTCAAGGATGTTCTCCACCGCCATAATCTATATTCAAAAAGAGTAGCTCTGTGGGAACTCAAACTCTACCCATCTCTTCTCCCCCTTCACTTTCATTTGCTCCTCCATTGTCAGTCTTCTACCCACCACCTTCAAAAATATCAAAACAACGCATAGAAGCACAACATTAGCATATTTGATCTGCCTTACCAATGCTACAACAGTTTTTCTTTACAGTCCTGAAAAAACAATGCAGGGAGTTAATTAAGTGGCTATCAAACTTCCTCGAGTGAAGCTGAGCCTCACCAACCAACGTAGAGGTGGTAGGTGTGCACCTCCCAGGTGCTCCTCACTGTCAGGGAACGGCTCTACCTGCTCAGAATTAGCACAGTTTACCTTGAGAAATCTACCAGCCGCGAACCACTGCTGTCCTTGGCACTGGAAGGGCTTGCAAGGTTCGACTAAAAGCTAGGCCATGATCAGCTAGACCCAATACCGTGCCTTGAGGAGCTAATCTTTTTCTAGAATGGGCCATGCTATAGATTTCAAGTAGAAAAAAATGCAGGTTCACATTAAAAGCAGAACACCAATTATTTTCAGTCATAGCAAGTAAATGAAATTAAATGAACTAGTATCAATTTTTTGCACTTATGTACCTTCATTGCATTAACTGCACAGAGACACCAAAGTCTGGTATTACAGATACTTTAAACAACATTTAATCTGACTGAGCACCAGCTGGAAAATACCAGCAACTGAAAAAACACTAACATTTAGCAAGATGATTGCTAATATTTCTTATTCTCTGGCTCCACTCTCATCATTCAGCTCAAGCCTTTGGTTTCTAGGAAACATACTGCAACTGCCACCCATAGCTCCTTAGCAGATGTTACTTCTTAGATCAAGCAGGATTTCATATTAAATCTTGGCCAGAGCTTAAGAAAACTGAGACTCCAACCCTGCTCCTTCCAAAGGACTTTATAAGTGGGGCGGTCTTAGCAAGTTCTGCTGAATCTGTTCCTTTGCAAACATTCTCCCTGCCCCCCCACCCCCAATCAACTAAATATGAAAACAAATGCTGTCTATCTTCGGCTCTTTCTAATTAACATGAAACATTTTCTCAGTGATCTCTTCAACTTAATCTTCTTAATCTTTACCTCTTCTTCACATGTGCCTCGCCACCAGCAAAGCACAAATACAGTACATCCCCTGACGTCTTTTGACTAGGTTAATTGCACTTTTATGCCTCACAGCAACCAGCCTGTTTACAGTCCTGCTACAGCCCTAGCAAAGCATCCAAGTCAAAAGTACATTATTTGGCATAATAAACACGGGGTTGGGTTTATTAGTCTGCCAGACCTGCCAAAAACTCAGAAACTCCAGAAACTAGTTTGCTTACATCTGTGCCTAAATATTGTATTGAGACCAACTTTTAGCAGCCAGAATTTGAAGCTGCAACCAGTCTGTTTTGAGGACCAGTGCAAGGCTTGGAGACAGTAATGCTGAAGTTGCTATCAGTCCATCTCCAAAAATCCAAAAGATGGTGTCAGTAAAAAGCAATACCCCATTTCTTTTAGCGCCTCGTTTCCCTCAGTGTCCATGTTTCCTCCACAGATGGCCTGTTGTGACCCTTGACACGGACCAGGTTAGCACTGGGGTGATGCTGGCCTAGGTCACACCACCAAACCCATTCCTCACATTGGCCTTTTGGAGGTTTCAGTTCCTCTCCCATCTGTGAAGATGGGCAGATTGCTCAAGGGAGGTTTTCTTGTGCCCTGAATACTTCCTTTGGTGGCTCTGATGGAAGTGCTGTGAAAGAGAGGTCCAGCGTCCACAGAAACATCTTCTATGCATCTCAAAAGAGGAGCTTTTACAAGCCATTCAACAGAGAAAGGAAGTAAGGAAATGAGACAGCTCTTATGTTTCTGTTCTTGCTACAACTGCTGGTACCGTCTGGTAACAATACACTGCTCCATCCTATCATGTGCTCCCGGCACAAACCTTACAAAGCGATGGGTGAGGAGCCAAATGGCTGCAGAAAAAACGATCTATCTGATGTGCAACTGAGAATTTATAAAACCCTTAAATCATTGAAACTGCTTAAGTTGCCAGTTTGTGGGAATACGCCAGGAAGGTGCATAAACAGTGTAAATGCCTTATCAACAAATGCTAACTAAGCCTGATTCTCATCTGGCAGACTTTTACAGGCAGATAAACTGAGGAAGAGACAAATGCCCTCAGAATTTGAAAAGTGTCAGACGGGTAAAAATAAAACATAAACAGGTTTCTCGCTAATCAGAAATTTCAGATACCTAAACAATGTAAGCAACCAAACCAAAATGTTTTATTTTATTAAGGAAACCAATGCTTTTGTTCTGACTAGATTTCATTTTTAAGAATACTGGCAATAACTTTCAGTGTGTTGTAGTGTTTTCCTTAGGTTAAATTATCAAATGTGAGAAGGACATGTAACGCTCACTGAATCTTCATACTAATTTTACTATTGTACATGAATCTCATTAAATCTCAGTCTCAGAACTGTTCATAAATGGAATGGCTTACAATCCTTAATGAGGCAAATTGGGGGCACCCAATGCTATAGTCATTCCAAAAATTGATTTCTTCAAGGGAAGCTTTGTCTGCATAGGGGCAGGTGGGATCTGCTCTGGATATTTTAATTTCCTGCCTTGTTAATTCCCAGCAATAAATTTTGATGAGATGCTGATGATGATAATGACTAATAATTCTGGGCTATTTGCTTTAAGATGATAATGTTTATTTCTCTGCTTTTATTACAAAGTTTATAAACACCAGCACTTCAATTATGTTAACTGATACCTTTTCTAGATGAAAGGTTTGACTCTGTCCTCTTACAAATGCCATGAGAATAGCTATTTTTTTGATAATTTGAAAGCATTTATGGAATTGCTCTATGGCCTTTCTTCACATTGCTTTGATTTGCACACAGAAGCAAAAGTAACAAGAAACCCTGTTTGCCACATACAAGCTGTGTCACTGAAGGAACCGAGAAATCAGGAATAATGTTTTAAATCTATAACCATGCCCAAGCAGACTAGCCTTGGTGGGAGACTCTATGCTGACAAGATACATGGCTGCAGCATCATCTTAGGGAACCATGTAACAGCTGATGTCCAGTTGGCAGCACCTTTCTGTGGTAGTTTATTGTCAAACTGCACAGAGATTAAATAATTTGAACTACAGTCTCGATGGCTGTTGTAAAAGTGAAAAATTCAATGGTGAACACATTGTCTGCCCTGTACTAGCCTGACACCTTGCTTTGAAAGCTCAAGCAATATAGCAGTGTTCGTTGAGAGAAAGGATGAAAGTGTCAGGCTCAGGTGAGAGAAAACAGTTTTCATCTCTGGGGTCCTTGCAGAGCCACCTTAGCTGTGGGCAAACAGATTAATTTCTTCTCCATTAATAAGCTGATAAGGTAACCTCTGAACACAGGACAAAAAGAACGATGAATTTTCAGAATCAAACTTTTTTCCTGTATTGAAATAACTGTTGTTTAACTAGAATTAGGGTTTTTCAGGGTTGGGTTTGGGTTTTTTTTTTTTTGCTATTCAAAGTTACTAGAGCCTTTCTGAGCTTTTTCAGCCACCTTTCTGAGCTTTTATGATCACTTTGAGCTGAGACCAACTCAAATGCTCCCCGCCAGCTGCAGGGTCTTGGGGAAAAACAATGTTCTTCCAAAATACAAGTGCTACTCTGTGAAATAAGATTCTGTTGAGCAGATCGTTTGCTACACTAACTGAATAGGAAACAAAAAGTTAACTTAAACTTTGTGAATGCAAATACTTAAGAAATGGGTAGGCAATAAGAGTAAAAAGCTGTCATGCTGCAGGTAAAGCCGACTGGGAAGCATTTAATTTGGGAACAGATACATGCAGCAGTATTGGAGTAAGGGCCTTTACACAAAAAAATAACAGGAGACAGGCAGCATGAGCATGAGCATGGCTGGTAATTTACGTCAGCTATGATCTCAGAGGTGTCTGGAGGTGAGAGAATAGTTTAATCTCCTTTCTTCCCAGTTTAGCTTCTTTGCAGAAGCAGCCAATCAGGGAGCTATTTATTACTAATTCTGATTACAGATATCCTCCTCCTAGGCGCTGGGCTAACTCCTCCAGCTAGAGATCAGCAAGAAGCCACTGGGCTTTGTATCACCCGTGACACCTGGTTCACATAATGTTTCCTTGAAAGACTGTAAACACCTACTCCTCCGGCCCCTTTATTCAGTTACATTTTACTTTTCATTCAGGCCTTCTTTTAAAGCAAAGAGTGTGTCACACTCTGCCTCACCTCACGCAGAAACACCAGCTCGTTTCTCTCCCGCGAGGCAGACAGAGACTCGCACCCTGGACACTGACCCGCTGAAGCAGGTCGTGTATGTGAGGTTTGCTTCAGAGTGCCGTTGAAGAAACGAAATATCCTGGCTGAAGGGCCTTCCCCCACTGTTTCCCTGCCAGACAATGGTGCTAATTCATGGCATTTGACAGGGAAGAAAGATTTTAGACGAAGGGCGACAAAGCAGGAACTCGATTTACAGGTGCATTATTCCCTCTCAACCTAATCTCCAAATGCCTTCCCTAAAAAGCATGTGCCTGACATCTCTACAGCTGGTAAACCCTCAGGTCTGTGTTACATGATTTAATGAACTACTTGCTTTTCCTTTTCAAGCTCTCCTTCAAAGCACAGAAATTCTGTATAACCATTTTCCTTAGTTTCAGAATTTACTTCGAAAGACGAATCCCACACAGGCTAGTTATATTCCTGAAAAGTTGCGCGTCCGTGGCTTCATTGGCGGCTGCCGGGGCCGCTCCATTTGTGGCGAAGGACCAGCGGCAGCCTCGGCCTCACCTCTGCCCGCCGGCCCCACTCCTCCCCCCGCCTCCCCCACCCGCGGGTGGGCGACCACCGCCGAGCCGCCGAGCCCGCCGCTTGACGGCGGGGCAGGGGGGGGCTCAGCCGCCCCCCCGAGGAGCCTGGAGGGGCTCCGCGAACTCCGCCCGCCCCGCTTGGGCTGCGCGGCGCGGCAGGACCCGCGGCGGCAGCTGCCCGCTCCCCCCGCGAACCCCCTTCCTTCCCCCCGCGCCCCGACGCCAGCGCGCTAAGCCCGAGCCCCAATCTCCTCAGAGAGATGCTGAGCGGATTAGGGGCCGGGAGTTTGGTAACTGCCTCCCCTCCCCAGAGCCGCCCTTGCCTGCCGGCAGCCTCTCCCCGCGCACCGCAGCCGCCGGGGGTGCACCAGCCCGCAGCGGCCCCCGGGGGACCCCCAAGCGGCAGCATGTCCCGGGCCGGGGGCGGCCGGCCGCCGGGCTGCCGCCGGGCCACCCGCGGGGGGGGGCGGCCGCTGGCGTGAGGCGGGGGGGGGCAGAGGGATCGCAAACCCGCGGGGCGGCGGAGGGGGGGGAAGCGCCGGCGCAGCTGCCGGCGGGGCGGCAGCGCTCGGCGGACGGGCGGGGGCTGCCGGGAGCCCCCCCCGGGCAGAGCCCCGCCGCCGGCGGGCGAGGGCGGCCCGGCGGAGCCGCGGGTCCGGGCGGCGCTCGGGGCGCGGAGGAGCTCCCGCGCCCCGGCCCTGGGGCCGCCATGGTGCTGCTGTCGGGGGACGGGGAGCAGCTGGCCGGGGAGCGGGTCTGCCCGGCGGCGGAGAAAGAAATGCCCAGGGCCCAGGCGGAGAGCAGCCCCGAGCAGGGGGCGGCGGGGGCTGCCGCCGAGGGGCCGGACGAAGAGGAGGACGGGGAGGAGGACGAGGACTCCGAGGAGTACGAGGACTTCTCCGAGCTGCCCGACACCTGCAGCATCGCCTCGGACGACTCCTTCTACCCGCCGGGGGGGTCGGAGGACGACGAGGAGGACCGCTGGTCCCTGGAGCCGGGGGGTCGCGACAGCGCCGAGGAGCTCAGCCTCTTCCGAGCCTGCTGCACCAACAACGCCGTCGTGCTGAAGGCGCTCATCCGCCAAGGCCCCGAGGAGGAGGAGGTGCGGGAGACCGACCGCAACCGCCGGGTGAGCCGCCCGCGCCGCGCCCCCGGGAGCGGCGGGCACCCCCCGCGGGGCACAGCACCGCGGCTGTCGCGCCACCCCCCGCACCCCCACCCCTCCCCGCGGAGCAGGGCCGGGGGGGCGGCGGGCGGGGGCTGCCGTGCCTGGGCTGGGCGACGCCGCGTTCCTTCATCTGAAGGGGCGCTGAGTCCGCGGTCCCGCGGGGGACAGGACCCCACGCAGGGGGACGAGGGGAGGGCGGGAGGCTTCGCCCTGCTAGACGGGACTTACCGTCTTCGGCAAAGGAAGGGCGCGGTGCATGGGAAGGGAGAGAGGTTGAGATTCCGGTTTTCCCGCCGTCAGTTTTGAGCCGGGTCTTGCTTTCCCGCAGCTTCCTGGGGAGAGCGAGCGGCCTCGCTAGTCACGGTTGTGTTCAGCAGGGCTGAACCTTCCTCGCTGCTGGGCAGCCCATCCCCTGCAGCACTTCGCGCTTTTCAGCCAGCCGGGGAATGGGAACAACCGATCAAAGTTTGTGATTTCTCTCTCTTTTTTTTTTTTTTTCAATTTGTTTTTTTTGTTTAGCTCCCCCCACAATGTAAGCTTGTTCCCAGTTCCTAGAATGCCAAGCAAGGCTCAGGGTATTCCTGTGATAAAATCAGACTTCTCAGAGTTCTCCTGGCATTTGTTTTGTTGCTGGTGGCCTGTTTTGAGATTTTATGTCAGTAAAAGGTTTGTGATTCTGTTTGTGCCTCTTAGTCGATAGCGGGGACAGAAGTGTGCTTTGCTAAAGCAGAAGGTGAACACTTGGGAAAGATTTTCTGGGTAACATCTAACTGGGATGTTTGAGCAACAGTATCAAAGATTAGCAACAGCAACTCCTCTCACTAGTATTACTACAATTTATATTTAAGAATTTTTACTTACAGTTTGAATAAACAATCTCAAAAAAATTTTGTACAACTAGTGTGTGACAGGAATGTTTTGAAAGAAAGCCTCCGTGATTTTAGCTGGGCAACTGACTTGCACATTCTGCCAAAATAAGTGGTCTTTGCATGAAAAATAATGCAATAATTTTGGTTCGGGGCTAGGTGGAGAGGGACTTTGTGTGTGTCTTAGATGTATGTATATATAGGACTTTTTCTGAAAAATAGCTTTACTTCCCCCCAAAGGATTTTTTCCAGTACAGATTTTGAGTGATCTGATTGACAGTAAACTTCTGCAAAAGATACAAATACAAGAAGTTGTATTAACACATCTGAGGGGACAGCAAACTACGGCATGGGGGTAGGAGTGAGCAGCAGAGGGTAGAAATATTTTATATCAACCTTTCTGCCCAAGCCAACATGCAGTGTAGTTAACATTTGTAAGTCAGTAACATGTGAGATCCAAACATACATGACAAGATTTTGAAGATCCTGCAGGTGCATCTATCCTGTATAGAAGGTCTGGGCCTGAGCAGGAGCCCAAATCCAGCCCCAGCATCACGTGGACACTCACCTCTGCTGAGGCCCACTGATTCAGCGTGCCTCAAGCGTGTGACGGTGGGGGAGGTTTAGCGCCTCTGTATGTGCAGCGTAAAAGACCAAGCACCCCACGGCTGTCCTTTCTGAAAGGGCGGCCTTCCCACCCAGCAGAGGGTGTGCAGCTGGCTGTGAAGCTGGAGGCATCCCCTGTCTCAGGGCTGGGGTCCTGCAGAGCTGAGTTAGAGGGTACGAACAAGTTCAGCGCAGGCGTCATCCCACAGCAGCTCCTTCTGCAGAGGTGATGGGAATGGGGTTGCAAGAACAGGGAATTTACCCAGTTGGCTAGCCCTCCCTTCACCATCCCACTTCCCAAAACCCAAGTTATTCTTCTTTATCTCTCCAGCTTCCTGGAAAAGAAACAATTGTAGCTTGGATCCAAAGTGAAAGTTCCTTTTATTTGTTCATACTGTAAAAAACCCCAGGTTTTCTCTACTTAAGCAAATACTACATTTAACCTGAAATTAAACTTTGACATCAAATCCTGTTTTCTGCATTTCTGATGAAAACTAAGTAAAAAAAATTCTGTAATGCAGCAACTTCTGGAAGCTTTGTTAATGACGTGAAAGACATGAGTCCAGTTTCTCTCTCTGCATGAGGGCATATAAACCCTCACCAAATGCCCTAATCACAGTGGTACAGAGCAGGACAGTCTGGCTTTTCCAGACTGATGTGAACGGGATAGGAGCAATCTTTCTGTCAGGAAGCTGAAACGTCAGGTGTGACTGCAGTCCTGACGCCCCTACAGGGAACATCAGGGCAAATTCACATTATTTTGCAATAGAAAACCACCTTTTTCAGAGAATTTTACCCAAAAAAAGGGAAGTTTCACTCAGATCTTTTCTCTCCCTTTCTGGGGAATTTTTGCAGCTTTTGAATTTGCATGTTGTATAAAGTCATTGCACATTACCCAAAACCAAAAATTAGTTTTACTGCCAAAAAGTAACTGAATAAATTAGGTAACACCACTTGTGCTAATGAAATTTTTTCAATTGCTGAAATCTGTACTGTTAGCTTTTGGCATCTTGTTTCACCAGGATAATGTTTGTTTACACTGCTATCTGTCATGCATTTATTGCAAAGCATCTCTTCCTTTTTGTTTACACTGTGGCTAAATAAGGTGAACTTTTGTTTATTCTAAAATCTTATTTCTTTTCTGTGAAGCAGGAGAGAGAAGGAAGAGTAAGAAGAGTGGTGAAGGGAGGGCTGTCCATCTCAGTGTATTAACTCTTTTCACAACCATGATCTGATAACCTCTGTTAAGTATGCACAGTACAGTTTTATTTTCACCATTTAAAAATAACTTTTTTTTTCAAAATAGGCAAAACATGTAACAGGTTATGGTGGTAAGACAATACCATACTTTGATCCTGAAAGTAATTAAATTCGACTCGCAAAACATAACATGAAGAAGAAACTTCCTAATGGTTAAATTCTTTAAATTAATTTGGGCGCAAATGACTGGAGTGCTGCCACTGCTTTATTTTTAACTTTTTACCTCATCCCTAAAGTGTAAATGTATAAATTTAAGATTCAGAAGGAATTATTTTTGAAAACACTAAGATCCAGAGATAACCTCACTTATTTTCCTCCATCCTTTTTATTGAAGTACATCAATTCTCTCTTTTGAGTCAGTTCTCCAAGGCTAGGTAGTGTTTTTTTGTGGGGTTTCTGCAGAAGTGTGCTTTTCCCCATGCTCTGTTCATGAGCTGCACAACCTCCCGCCAGGCACAGGTTTTCATTAAATTCACCTTCCTGCAGTAAACCAGACTCTACAACATCCGATTTATTAGTCACCACATGTAGCCTGAAGACTGGTACCTTTGCTGTCTCGTTTTCATTACTGTCGAGACAACAACAGTTTATATATCATTGTCTGCATAAGATCCCCAAAGGGTTGATCCCCGCATCTTCTGTTGCGCTGCTGTCTGTATATGGAATCCCAAAAGACTGGCTTGGTCCTACCCGTTTCCTCTCCTTGCCAAAACTAATACTGAAATATTTGGAAAACAACTATGACAGCATATAATATACTAATTGTAGATCGTGCAGGGCAGCCTTTCATTCATTAATGCTGATGTATTTACCTGCCTCAAGCTGGCAGTAAAAAGGGATTTGCAAATATATATGAGAAAATAAAATCGTGGCTCCAGTGAAATCTCCTGACCTGACTGAGACCAGAGTGTCATCTGCATAATGATGCTGCTTTTCATCATGTGATGTGAGGACTGTTTTTGCCTCCTTACTAGCCACATTTCCAGGATTTCGGATTATTTGCATCTCATAAGTTTAACATCACTTAATATTATATTTTGCCCGGTGACCAGGTTTATATATACTCAGAAAGACAGAGTTTCAAAATCTGTTGTTACCTAACTGCAGAATGCAAGCAAATTTAGAATTTTGCCATGACAATAGAGAAGGCAGTAAGGGATGGGGGAGAGAGCGAAAAGAAGGCAAAGAACATTCCCTTGCCAGATTGAAAATAATCACTGCAGCTCATCATCAGAAAGGTTAACCGTCCACATGGTAGAATCTGTATTAGTAGGTATTCTGCAACTCTGTATTTTAGAGTTGATATATGTGCAAGAATATTCTGTTGTAGTCTTTTTCGGCTTTTCATTTTTTATGTCATTGTTCAATGAGTCTTTCGTCCAGTTCATAGACAACTAGGAACCAATTTGCAGTTAAACAGTTTATTGTTGGAATTATATCATTACATAGCAGGGATCATGCATTTATGATCTTTGTTTTCCCCCCTTAAAAGGTGTGAAGACAAAATAATCTAGGTAGCTCAGCTTGTGAGCTCTTTCTTCTCCTTTCAGAAAATATTCCTAAATCCATAGATGAGCAGAGTTAACTTTTCCCGTTAATGCTTTATGCAGGATGTTGTTGATCAGTATGGCTCTGCAGTAAGTTTTCCTTTGAGGCACAATAGTTCTGCAGCAATGTCACCAGGTGGGCTTGGATTTGCTTATTTGATCCTTTTTCTGCTGAAGGAAGAAAACAGGGGGGTTGAAGGCTCTTTCTCTTGATTTCCCTTCTCATGATGCTTAGTCCTGGGGAACGTCATTGATGCATCAAAAGCCTGGAAGTTGCTGTTACAGAATAAACAAAAATAAGGTAGTGATGTCCTGGCTAGAAACGTACTTGAAAGCTTATGAGAACATAGGGTTGTGCCAACTGTGGAAGTAAGCCCAGAGAAGTAGGAGCTGAAGAGAAGTTCCCAGGGAGGGCAGTTCACGTCATGGTGTAGTACATGAATTAGGAGGATGGTTTCCCTGCTCTCCTCCTCTCCCCAGCAGAGAGGAGTAGAGGTTTCTCTGGAGAATGATTCAGGTGTCTATATTATGCTCATGTTTTAACTGCTGTCTCCTTCCCCTCTGCCAGAAAGCCTCCCTCTGCTGACTTTTGGGAGCATTTGCAGAGACTAGGCACATGAGACTCCTCATTTGGGCACCATGCGTACCTCCTGAAGCGGACACGCTGCATTGGAGAGCATCAGTGAGCGACCACCTGAATTGGGTGGAGATGTTTCTCTGAATGCAACGTAGGTTTGCTTGCGTGGTGCTGGTGTAAAAGGACGTTTCAGAATGGCATCACTCACCCAGTCTCCTTATTGGATCCGGGATGGTGTTGGAGGCATCAGACATGTCATACCAGCCTCCCTGCCCTGTGCTGCAGACTGCTCCTCTGCAAGGCAAAGCAGCCCACGGGTTTTGTACTACCACAGCGACACTCCTTCAGGCAACTCAGCTACCTTAGGGAGCATTACCCTTCAGAGTTTTTCACAGAGGGATGCGCAGTGGATCCTCCGTGGTGTTGACACCTGAATTTGTCTTTGCTAAAGGGCTGTGCTCCTAAAATTGTGACTGGCTGAGAAGGACAGGGAGCCAGTGGTTCAGTTCCCACTTCCCGGGTGAGGGAACATTGTGCTGGATAATGCTTTTCTAGAAAGTCGTGTGTCACAAAAAGTGCCAGAGCTTGTGTAACACTCCATTAACCTGTTTTTATTATTTTTGTTATCTTCACAATGCTAACTTGTAAAAATAAAAAAACGAGAAGTGCAGCATTTTGTGGTAAAGGATAAAGATCTCCCTGTCACACTGCTTCTCAGTTGTCATGGCACATAAGGTAAGTCTTCCCATGTCAGAAAAAGGATTTCAAGAATGTCATCTGCTACAGTGCTGGGAACTTTTTTTGTATTTTCATAGGCAGTTTCAGTTCCCTCATATTCTCTCATACAAGGTATTCTCATGGGAGAGTTTGTATTGTAACATCATGACACTAAACCACAAAAAGGAATTTTTTAGGGTAGAAATAGTTTTAAAAAGACTGTAACGGCAAAAGTAATCTAATTTAAATCCTTCCCAAAAGTGCAGAAATACCCAAATGCACTAAAAAAAGTCCCTGGAAATATGTATGTGTTTAAAAAGGAAGTGAGTGAGCAAAGCAAGGCAAGGAATAGTAGATATCAAAACACAGAAGCTGCTCAAAACAAATTGGGAACCCTTCAAATAATGTAATTACAACTCAAGGGAATCCATCAGAAAGGAGTAGGTAGAGCATGGAAAATATGAAGTCAGTTGGCTAAGAGGGAATTCGGTGAGCTAACCAGAATGTGGACCAGATTGATACAGATAGGCACTCGGAGGCGTCGTCAGAAGAGCGTGGGCAGGTTAGCTGTCTGCCTGCCCTTGTCTGCCTTCATCTGAAGTGTTAGGTGAGTAATGCCTTTGCAAATCTGTCACTGAAACATACCCTTTAAAATAACTGAACTGAAGAAGAAGTGTATGCATGGAATATGATTTCTGTGGAGTAAAGAGAAGAATTAATAAGGACCATGAAGGTGCTGAGGCACGAAGAATAGCAATGCAGATCTTCAGCAGATCACTGGAAATCCGTGACCAGACCTGCTATATCCTCCATGCAGGAGGATTGACAGGTAGAAAGATATAATAATAGACAGATGGTAAGATATAATTTGTGCTTAGTATAAAAAGCAGCATGAACTAGCAGATGTAACTCTTATGGAAATTGATAGAGATACAGATTTGAAGACCTCATCAACATGAGAAAGTTGTACAAGTTTAATCTAGTTTCAAGTGATGCAGCTTTTAGAGAAACCAGATGAAGAGCAGTTTCCTTGAAGAATTTTGACAAATCGTTTAATGCAAAATGTACAGAACAGGAGGAATGTTTTTAGCCTGACAGTAGCCCAGAAGTGAAGGTCATAGCAATCTTCTGTTCTAGTTTAAGCACTGTTTCATATTAGTATCTTAAGTCAAGTACTTGGACCTATGGAGCTCCTCAGAGATGCAGCAATGATCCTGGTTACCCAGCTGAGCACAGGTTGACTCCAAGTATGATAAAATATAGCTGCATTTCAAATCTAATGAGAGTCTAACAAGACTGGTTGTCTGGGACCTCTGTCAATAATTATGAACAGATGTATAACGGTGTCTTTAACAGAACGTGTCTGTCACACAGGTAAGAAATGTGACCTCAAGATGCCTTACTGCATTCTTCCAGGAGAATCTCTGAGGTTTGTTTCACAGTGCACAATGTGACACTGCTAATTCCTTCATCCCATTAGGAAATGCAGATTTATATTCTTGTGGAGTAATTACTCAAGAAGGAACATTGGTACTAATTTTCTCTCTTAAAGGTTCCTAAAATCCTTTCCTTGAAATTCTATTGAGGCAGAAATTCAAGATTTACATAAATTTGGGGTTCTTGTAGCTTGGTATATTAAAAAGGTTATTCAGAAGTAATGTATTCTAGGCAACTTCAGACAAAAGTTTTGCAGTTTTTGATGCTGAACCCACAAAAAAGAGTAGCTCAAAAAGAACTTAAGAGAGAGATAGGAGCTTCAGAAAAGTATAAAATTCAGAAAAGAGCAATTGTCTTTAGAAAAGTCAGATTTAAATCCTGCAATAAAGGAGATGGAAGAAGAAAGTCACATTGCTCTCCTTATTGCTTATGGTGGGACTGACATCTCCCATGCAGAAGACTTGTGTTTTAACTACAGCCTGATACAAGATAAGAAAATTCTAGAAACATCCTGGCACAAGGAAAAGAAGGCTATTTTTTTGTGTGTGTCTCTATCCCAGCAATCATATATCTCCATATAGCAGTAAATAAGCAATTTTTAATAATTTCTTCCTGATTCTGCTTTGCCTCCCTACTGCTGCTCTAAATGTAATCATTGCAGTTCTGGCTTTTCAGCTCCTTACAAGTGGCATCTCGCACAGAGCATTGGTAGTCTTGAAGGTGCCTTAAAACTGGACCTCTCCAAAAAGATGTGGGAATTCTCCTTACTGTAAGGGACTGATGAAGTAACTGTTGGTTGACGTTGCTTGGTGGCTTCAGGGTGACCTCGGAAAGGTGGCTGTTTGCAGCTCGCTCCCATGTGGCTCAGTGGTTATTGAGGGGTGCTCCAGCTGGCCTGGCTTTCGACTGAGTGTCCTCAGAGGCAGAGCCGAGTGTGCGGCTTCTTTCCAGAGTATAATCACATCTGTGGCAGAGTTTGTGTGGCCTGAAACCTGTCTTCTTCCCAGAGAGGAGGAAGGAAGGAAGTTCTTTGAAGGGATAGGCGCTTGTGTTGCATTCACCCCCAAGCAGAAACCAAGCACAAAACTTGGAGCTTAAAAACCATTCTGAGTATGAATAAGTTTAAAAGGGGTGATTTTAGATACCCCACAGCTGGGATGTGGGCAGCATGGCTGTTGCAAGTTCAGAATCAGATGTTAAGAAGTAGAGAGCATCTTCCATTAGTATGACACTACACAGCAGTTCACAATCCCAAAAGTCTTCAGTTGCTCTTCTCACTGCTCTAGGTTTTCCATGCTGTATCTGTAGTCATTAACAGATGTGTTGGTTTAAGCCCTGCCGGGACCGGAGACCATGTTGCCGTTGTCCATCCCCCACCCTCAGCCGGTCAGGCTGGAAGTGAGGCACTAACCCCGGGTTAAAATAAGAAGAAATTTAATACAACAGTGTGATAAACAATCTGAACAACAACAGTAGCAATGATAACAACAATAAACAGCAATAACAGTAAAGAAGACAAAAGATATACAGAGAAATACCAAATGGATACAGACAGCTCACTCGCAATTCTCCCAGCGACCAAAGCCACAAAGGAAAAAGTTCCCGTGCTCCCATGCCCGGACCTGACGCCAGCATGGTATGAATAACCCAGCTGGAGATCCCTTCCCCCTCTCTGCTGGGGAAACTTAACCCTATCCTAGCTGAACCAGGACAACAGATGTTGTAATTTTTTAAAAAGAGGATATGATATCATATAAGAAACTAAATATGATAATATATCCTATAAGAAACTAAAGCAAGTTGTAGCTCCTCACTGTTTTGTGGTGATATTCAGGCATTCAGTTTCGTGCTGTTCAATCAGTTTCAGTGTTTAGTGACATATATAAAGAATGTGTGACTATATGGAGAACCCCTGCACTGTTTTGATCCCAGCAGCTCTACTGATACCTGAAATACCCACATATATGTAATGGAAGTGATTAATTTCTGGGCAGTGTTCTTCTACCTTCCCCTCCTCAAGAGCTAAGATTTATAACCTACAGAAAAAAAAATAGTTTCCAGTAGCACTTCTCCATGAGCCTAAGGTAGCACAAATGCTTAGCCTTAGGGGTGTTTCAAATCTTTGGGTAAGGAGTGCTCCTTGAATTAGGATACTAGTCTGTGTAAAAATCACTTTTCAGGCCTCATGCCTGATCTGAAACAAAGTGCATGTCAATACTGTTTGTCAGGAAGAAAATGGAAGTTGAAACAGATGGCACTGCCAAGAAACACCTGATTGCTCTGAAAAACTGGGTGCTCTTGATTTTCAGTAGCCTGTAGAAGCTACTGGGCTTCAAAGTGTTTTGGGAAAGGAAACAGGTCCAAAAGCCCCCAAATTCCCAAATTCTTAAGCTTGAGGCTAAGTACCAGTAAGTCATTGTCTGGTTCCTCTTCTATTAAGGCTTTAAGTCTTGAGGCAGTGTCTCTGAGGAAGAAAGAATAAATGTTCCCATTTCAGACACTGGGCTCAGAGCTCTCTGCTAAGAAGCACCACAGGAGTGATGGATTTAGGTGCCAGCTTCAGGGGACAGGAGATCCCCAGTGCCACATCTTTCAGCATCATCAAGAGCTTAACTCAGAGTTTCCTTCACGTCCTTTGGTCCTGCTAGCGCTGGAAGAGGTGATGCGATCTGTGGCTCCTGGAGGACAACAGTCAGCACTGCCAGGTGGAAAGGCAGGAATGGGGACCCTCAGGCCCTCATTGAGTAGTATGTTTTTCACAGATGTGAGACTTGCTTGTTTTTCACTCAGTCAGGCTTGTTGCTGGGTTTCAGGGAAAGTTTCAAAAAGGCTTTTGAGATAGGTTTACTTTTGCATGTGCCACAGGAACCACTCATTGTCATAATAATTTTAGTCACGTGGTCTTGTGTGTGTACACTTGGGAATAATATAAATTATTAAAATAAATACTAACAAATGTTGATCAAGGAGCAGAAGTAATCAAAACATCTATTTGGATCTATCCAGACTTTTCATCAGGTACTATTGCCTTCAAAATCTGTTCTACTACTCAAGAAGATAGAGACTGAAAGATAAAAAAAAGCAAGGCCCTGTTACACATTTTTGTCAATGATTACAGTGTAACAGAGATGCAACAAAAATCAGGTGATTTATTGTAACACTAATATGTTTTGGTAGTACTTCAGGGAGGAGAGTGATAGGGAGGCTGAGTAGTAACTCTTGGGTGACTTTACAGGTCACTGTGCCAGATGACCCTAATGTGTATCAGGTTTATTTTAAATTACATTTCATGAAAACGTTTTTCTTCCTCTAAAGAAAAGTGATACATGATCACTAACTAAAAGTCACCATTCATTTTGAAATAAACATTGATTTGGAAAGCATCAGCAGCCTTTTACTTACACAAGATCCCACTAGATGAGCACAGGCTGTGTGTGTGTTGCCAAAGGAAACCATCTGTGACACGAGAGCATGTCCACCCTACAAAGTCTCCCTGGAGCGGACCAGCAGTGTCCATACAGCCGGAACTTGGCCTGGGTTTTCTCTGAGTCCCAAGTAGTTCTCCCAGTTTTCCTTTTTTTTTTTTAGGCTTTTCAATTCGAAAGTGCCCAAACTAGCATAATTTGAAAGGACCGGTGATATTTCCTGCTGTGTTATGGTTTTGGAAATCATTAACTATGCTGATATTAAAATTGGTATAATAGCTATTTGCATATGCTGTCTACTTATTTCAGATACGACGAGGTAGCTTTTAGGTAGGATGCCATAGCTAATATGATGCTCCAGTTTTTTCCTAATTAATGGTTTTGTCATCAAAAATGATGGTGCCTTTTCCAATTTTCACATTTTGTTTATACAAGTCATTCTGTTCTGGGTAGTTTTTTAGCAATTGTCATAAAAGTATATTGCCTGATAACAATTTTTCTGCATATTCTTCCTATATTACCTGTCATTGCTCTTTGGAATTAGGTTTAACTTTTGTGACTGAGGTACAGTTGAACAAAGACCACTTCCTAAAAATTGCTGGTAGATTTTTTAAATAGAAAATAAAATCTAGCATGTGAAAGCAACAAAGAACTCCCACGGGCTTTATTGGAGACAGGAGTTCACCTTTAATGTTTTCATAAATAAAGTTACTCTCAGAAGGTTATCCTTTTGAATTATTTAAAATGTTATGCCACATAGATTTGAATTTACCCATTTCTAAGGGTTCTTTCATTAAAAACAAAAATGAAACCCCTCCAACCTGGGCTAAATATATTCCTGTAGCATACCCAGTGTGTCACAATAAGAAATAATTAAGTACCATAGGAAGAGGATGGTTGTCACAGAGTCTGTAGTGACACATCTGGCAGTGAATTAGCAATTCAAATTGTATCCACTGTGGGAAGAACCCACAATGTGGAAATAGTTCCCGTTTTTCAATTCTGTAATTTTCTATTATGTCTGTTAAATTCCACAGGGAGCAGTTCAAAAGCAAGCTGATGCAAAATGGGAATGACTCATGGTTGGGCTTTTGTTGATTCACAAGTTTTGGATGTATAACGAGTCTGATCCTGTAATACCCTCTCACATATGTGGGGTATTTTTTTTGGTCTTTTCCATCTTTGCCTCTTAGTATGTGAGGCCCAATCTTTGGGAGAGCCTGTGTGTAGACAGGCTGACTGCTGACAATGAAAGATGCTGCCAAGCAGTCACCACAGCTCAGAACTGGGCTCTTGGGGAGGTTCTGAATCTATTACTACTGGAGAGAGGGGCTTACACGCAAGACATTGTTATCAGTTTTCTGAAGTGGAAAAGTGGAAGGTAACGGAATGTATTCAGTCTGTTCATAAAAGCAGCCTTTCAGGGGGCATTTGGCTTTTTTTTTTTTTTTTTTACAAAACCTAGGTGTCTTGCTATTTGTAGCTGTGGTGGTGCAATTCCTACCCCTCCCTGCCCTCCTTGTTGGGCTGCTTGGTGCCAGGTGTGATTCCATCCACATTCCCCCGAGCCATACACCAATCTATGGAGATAAGGACTGATAACCTTGAGGAGCCTGCTCCTGCCCCCCTCTGATTGCTTGGAAAAGGTTATAATGGCCCATCATCTCCTGATGGCCTGACACACCTGTGCCTGGGATGTGATCAGATGGAACAATAACAGGGTTGCATGTTATTCAAATTCTTGTGCAACTGCCGGAAGGCACCAGATAGCATTTGACAAAAGTCAATCATCTTGGACCCTATAAACTGCGACCACCAGAGAGGCCCTTTGAGCTCTCCTGGATCGCAGCGGCCTGTGACTAGCATCTCCCCTGAGTTGGGACGCCTCTCAGGTATCGTCTGCTCCAGACGGAAGGCCAGGGCGAAGTCCCCCTGCTCGAGTCTCAATTATCGCCTGTTGAGGAATGCCAAGGCATTGTGAGTATTTGCTCTAAACTCGAGAGGGAAATTTTCTTTGAGCTAGCTTCTATTTCACCTGTTTATTGGTGGGTGTGCGTGTGTGTGGGTACGTACCCTTACCCTTGTTCCTGTGTGCTTGTCCCTTTTGTGTTCATTTTACTGAACCCAAACCCCTTTGTTTCTGTATGTATATGTCTGGTTTGTGTATGTGCATGTACATATGTGTATAAATTAAGGTACCGTTAAGTAAGTTAGAGTGAATCTTGTCATTTTAGAATCTGAATAAGTCGCTTTTCTGTCTGAGTTATTTTGTATTGACAAATAGTTGTTAGTTATTAATAAATCTAGATTATTTTTCTAAATCTTTACTGTGTCAATACTTTCATCCGCGACAGTAGCTCATAGGAAAAAGGCTTGGCACACCTGTTTATCACTTGATTGGGAAATATGGGAAGGTTAGCCACATATTCATAGAAGTATATTTAGGTGTGGGTGAAAGGAAAGGCAAGACTGTCTTTGGAAGGCTGTAGGGTACTTCTACATATCTGGAATTATCACATGGGTTTGAAAGGTTTCGAGAGAATGCAGAGTATATAAAGGAGTTAATTAAAATTTTTTTTCTTTCTACAAAGAAAGATTTTCTATAAAAAGCACGAAATAGCAATAGCTTGTTAGACAAAGAGGATAGAATAACAAGTATTAGTTGGTTTTGGAAAATGAAATACCACAAATATTAATGAAACCTTAGTGTTTAGACTTACAGAGCCTTTTTGAGCTAGTAAAAAATGAAAACACAATAAAAAAGTTTTTTGGTTATGCTGAGACAAGTGGTACTGCATAGTAAAGGCCTAGAAGTATGAAGCAACAGCAGCCAGAGGAAACCTTTGGCTGGGAAGCAACAGATTTTTTCCTTGCCGTGCTGCAAACAGTTTGTCACGACTGTGTTAGGCAAGTCCTCGCCTGCACAGGAGACCAGGCAGCATAACCATGTCAGTGACGCTGCTTCAGCAGAGCTCCTCATGTGGAAACGCTAGCCTGGAATAAAACCCGTGTCGTTCCTGGAGGGCAACTCGGTTGGTGGTTTGAGGGAGGAGTTAAACCGTTTGCCATTTCATGGGTGACAGGGAAAGCAAGCACTTAATTTCAAGGTCCCTGGGAATTGAGTGAAAGTGTCTTCCTTGTACCCCAGGGACAGAAAATCAGTGCAATGCCTCAAGCAGAGGCTGTCCTGCAGCCTGCAAGTGGCAGCTGTGCGAAAAGGCTCAGGTGGCTCTGGGGTCTCCCATTAACCTCCTGCCAGTGCCAGCCAGGGTCCACGTGATGCTGCATCCTGCCATCGTTTACGTAGGGTGGGATTGAATCTTCCTTGCCACCCATTAGTCATGTATGGTAAGGAGGCAGTTGTTGTCTGTGCTTTGTTTTGTTTCACTGTTCTGCTTCTGTAGGGTCCACGGGCATCTCCCAGCCTGGAAAATTCTTCCTCTTGTGAGGGTGCAACAGCGATAGCCATGTGTGAAGATAACCATGAGTAGAACTGCCTGTGGAATAGGAACCTGAACTGAATACATGCTGATCTTGTTAGTACCTTACTTGAATTAAAATAACATGTATTCAGTTTATTGAAGTCGAATGTCTCAGTGCATTTACAAAGTTCCTATGAAGTGTATTGGACCCATTACATATATGTGGAAAGCTCCCTGCAAAAGCAAGATAATTCAGTGTGACAGGCAAAAGCTGCGTCACCAAATTACACTTGTTGAAATAAATATAGTTGTCTGAAGACTTTGAAAAAGTTGATATTGAATTTTAAAAATATAATCAGGTATCACAGTCCTTTCACACCATACGTTACCTCCCAATCATCCTGTTAAGTGATAACAACATGAATCAAACATTGAAATATGTAATACTCAAATGAGACATTTTAGAAGCAGTAAGCAATATCAGCATCCCAGAACAAAAAGAAAAAAAGAAACATGGTGAATAAATGTCAGCCTTTCTCTTAAAATTTATCACCCAAATTATTTTCCTATAAGGTGCAAGACTGTGAAATGTCTTTCACTTACTATTGTCATTTTTTCTTTCTGTGGGCATTTTTAGCTTGACCTAGTTTATGCTTATTACAGTCAGCACAGTTGATTTATGAGCAGAGGCTCCATTCACAGATCAGTGTGGGTAGAGATGAGGTATTTTGGTGCACAGATGTGGGATTTTTACTGTGCATGTCACAGATCACAAATGTACAGTGAACTGACCATCCTCTAAGGATCTGAGTTCAAATAAGAAAAGGAAAAATAACCTGAAGGTTTCTAGTAAGGTGTTACTGTTCCTCAGTGCTTCTCATAGCTCAGGCCTAGCACTCCTTTTTCTGCTGTTGTTAAAGCTTTGAAACCCCCTAGCTATTAGGTGTCAGCAAAATATACTATGATCTTTCTTTGGAGTTTCAGTACCTGACACTAAATCAGTAGGAACTTTTACCCTTCTGTAGCAGGTCCACGAATCAGTCACCCTATTAGACATAGACAATGACTGTGTGGCAAAACAGATTAACACCGCCAACTAAATGGCATAAATGTGTGTGATCCACGTGATTAATATCACAGAGAGGAAGTATTTTAAAACACGGGGTCTCCTTTGGTGCCAGTGCAAAGGAGGAGCGATTCCGCTGGGGGCTGGAGCAGTGTGGGAGCAGGGGCTGGAGCAGGAGCGGGATACCTGGGGCACTGGCACTGGACCTGCAGGGCATGTTCCATGTTCCTCTAGGACGCCATGGCTGCTGAAGCTGAGGTTAACACCTCACACCTGCTCTGGAGGCTATGTTCACGGATACAAAACAGTTATATGAAAAGTTCTCTTTGCCTATCTTTTATGCATGTTTTACTGAAGTACATCTCCCCAGCGGAGTGAAAGAGGGCTGCTGGCAGTTGGATTGCTTACAGGGTAAAACAGCCATTGCATTTAAAGACTTCAGCATCTAGCTCTCTATACTGCCGTTTTTGTTTGGACAAGTTGGGTGTGCAGAAAAGTATGGTTCACAATTCTGTAATTAATATCCTTTGTAAGCTAGCCTACTGTCATTCATCTGCCAATCTGCGGCATTTGAAAATTTAGGTCAAAATATATCCATGGAATAAAATTTATGTTTTGAAAATTTAAAAATGGTAAGAATAAATACATTGTTTTGAGATTTAAAAAAAAAATAAATCAGTACTAGTGTATCAGTAATGCAAAATAGTAATCGTAGTTGCAGTTGTTGAGTTTAATATGTATATCAGCCCTTCTTTTCTGTTTATTTCTTGCCATCCATAAAACATGTTCATTTAGGGAGGAGGTTTTAAAAATAGCACTTAGATACCCAGTTCAGACTTTGAATACTTGTCTAAAAAGACCATATTTTCCACTTCATTGTGTAATTTCTATTTCTAGCCCATCTAGTTGAATCAGTTCTGATTTATCCTTAAATTCCTAGTGTGTGTCTTAAAGGAAGTAAGAATCAGAGCAAAACCTATACAATTTGGCAGTTTATCAGTGACAGGCGAAAGGGCAAGTGAGAATTGTTCATGTCATACAAAACCTAACAAACACAGTCAAATACTGTTTTCATTACTTTCACAAACTTGTTTTTCTTCCTTCCCACAGCCATCTCCTGCTGTTTCCTTTCAGACTGTAAAGTCTTCAGGGAGTGTATCTGGAAAGACTATATCATTATTGGTGCCACTGAAATCAATAATATCATCCCAAAATACATGATTTTGAAGTCTACCTGTATTGGCTGAACTTTTAACATTATTGCTACACAGCAACATCAGTTAGTATAATCATGTCATTTACAACAGTTCTACTGTGTAAATATTCAATATGAGATTTACAAATGTTAAGGGGCAGAAGGTGATTTTTGGCTGCAGGATTTTGATACTAATGTTAGTATCAGTTAACTGCAACAAGACTTTGTTCTGGATATTTGCTGTTTGTTTCTTTCCAGAGGTGGATTGAAGGAGTTGGACTCTGATGGTAACAGGAAACATCCTGCCCATAATTTTCAGGTAGAAATACAAATACCAGACCTGCTTTTAAAAATATTGCCATATTACCAAGTAGCATTCTCTCATTTTGTATCAAAGAAATAGAAAAGCAACTCCAAACACTTAGCAAAACATTTGAAAATTGTCTGGTTTAGAGGAAAACCTGTTACTGCTTCCAGGTGACTGAAAACTGAGGGAGAAAACTATCAGTTTTACTATACTTCCACTGCTACATTGTGATCTCTTTAGCTGATAGAGGTAGTTATTAGAAAATCTGGGATAAGAAACTGCAACATTTGGTTAGTCATTGTAAACCCTCTCAACATGTTTGTTTCCACTCCTCATGGAAAAGGAAAAAACCTCACCCAGTATCTTCTGAGATCCTGAGAAAGATGCTTTGCCTGATGAACTGTTAAATGGAAGGTGACCATACTTTTTTTTTTTTTTTTCATTTCATTTACTTCTGTAAAATTTTGCCTTTCTCATCAGTGTGAGTGAAGGAAGATCTCAACAAACATTTCTGTTGTTTTTACAACACTGCAGCTTTTCTGCACAGACCTGTCACCTTAATTCCTGTTGAATTAAAAATAAAAGCTAGTGGAAACTGACACCTTCACAGCCTATCTCCAGATCAAGGAAAGAGTGATGAAAATTTTAGTAGAAGTGATAGGGAAACTAGAAATTACTTAGAAAATTGATTATATATTCTCTGAAAAGACTTTAAATCTCTCTAAGCTTACCAGAGTTTTTGTCCTTACGCAGAACATTTAGGCCAGAGGTATCTGATGCAGGAAGGCACGTACTGATAAGCTTCCTCATGCCACAAACAATTTAATATGAATGCATGAAGATATGTAGAAACTAAAATGCTATTAAATCAGTAACTTTCAAATCTGGGTTTAAAAGCTATTTTTCATGTACATGAACTTAAAAAAGAGAAGGAAATTATAAGTTGCCAGTCTTCCAATAGAGTCAAGACCTTGATATTTCCTTCCTGTGCTTTCTAATATCCAGCTGAGTAGGATAAGTTAGCACACAGTTTTTTTAAGAGGGGAGAAACACCTTGACTCAAAAATAGAAAGGATCATAACCTGAAAAAGAGTCTTCTTTGAAATCATTAAGGTACACATCTCCTTCAGTTTACTGCCCCTGTATGAGTCACTGCCTTTGTGTAGCTGATGCAATTTCATCTGACCTGTGTGTCCTTCCTGAGGCATAGAAGGTTTTTTTTTTGTTCTCATTTGGTGGAGTTGGGCACAGTCTGGTGGGCTTCTGTAGCAAGCAGAAAGTTCTCTGTGAAGTAAAGGGCTCAGAGGCTTTGAAGTCTACAAGGTTAGAATATCACTTCTTACCTTTTCAGAACGGAAAGTATTAGTTGTACATTTCTGAGGCAAAGTAATGAAGTGGGAGAGGCAGTTCTAGGAAACGAGTCATTCAGCAGTGAGTGATAAAATGCTCATTAGAGGAATTAAAAAAATGCAGAACAGAAAGTATAGACCTCAGTGCATTTGCTTCTAGAGATTATGGCTGAAGAAACGGTGCCTGTGTAGATTTGATAGTAATGAAGGACAGTGTCCGTTGCTCCAGAGTCCTGTGTCCATCCACAGAGCAACAGAAGAGCAAGCTTTGGCAGGAGGTTGCGCTGCTGGTGTGCCTCAACTCAGCTCCATGGGGAGCTCTGCATGGAGCTGGGACACTTAATGCTGCCAAGTTTTACTAGTCTTGGACTGCCCACAGATGGATTTAAGGATGCTACTAAATGTTTGCTGTTGAAGGAGGAAGGTTAGTGCTCCACATACTCAGTTATGATGAAACAAAAAGAAGTCAAGTGCCAAAAAGATGTAGATAAAATATTTACCATTTAGTATATTAATTGTGGTTGGGTATATTTAATCATCAATCAAATCTAGAAATGCCAGTCTTCTGCTTTTGCCTCAGCATCCTGTAAAACTGCTTGATTTGTCTGTGAGTGTGGCCTGTGAGGGACTGCGAAATGGACAAGGACTAACTTTAGAAAAATTACTGTTACTCCTTTATGGGGTGGAAATTTAGTGGTTATTTGTTCACTGTAATGTATGTAATTAGGCTGCACAGCTGAAAATTTACATTAAGAATATGTCATACTTTGCCAATAACAAAATGACAAATTTGGAATATTTAGTTACACCAACACATGCTATCTTCCTTTTAAATGCAGAAATACCTCTTCATCCCGGCTTTTTATTCCCATTATTCCTGTTTACTGCTAACCACCCTATGCTTATCCAGTGGTTGAAGTGTTTCCTTCTCTATCATGATCTTCATCATTAGGAAATAGAAAAAGTGCACAAATACTAATGGAATCTTCTCTGCAATATTTCTTTGATCCCATCTCTTAGAAAATTCTGTTGTTTTGGAGTTGGGCACCACAAAAATGAAGAAAATTGTTTACATGTCACCTCTATACTATTTTAGTGGACATGTCTTTCTAAGCAGCCAAGTCCATTTCTACCAAAAGTTCTGACTTACCGTACAGGATTCTCTGCAGTTGTTGGTGTACCTTTGTTTACACCTTTAGTAGAAATACACTTCCAGTTTTCTGAGCTTGCCAGCCTGTTTGCTTAGATGGAGCTCTGTAATAGCTACAGCTCAACCATGACAGCTTGTGTGGCCTAATTCTATGCTGAGCTGATGTGAAGTATCCTCCTGTAATGGAAAACCAGAAAATCACGGAAAGCAACACAGACCACTGATGGATGTGCAGGCCCATTCACAAATTCCTGATTTTTTCAAGACATGAATAGTATGGCTGTAACTAAATGCTTAGTTAGAAAGTGCTAGTCCAATAATTGCTATGATGTTTGGCCAACATTGACTGCAGTAGGATTTAGTCTTCTTGTGAACACTAAAAGCTGTCACAAGCTGAGGTGGATTGAGTCAGGTAGCCTATATTTTTCTGTATCCTGTTATTTTGCATAAAGGTATTTGTTTACAGGTCTTCACCTGGAGAGACTGGAAAGCTTTTGTGATGAGTCTTAGTTTCCAACTGTATATTGAAAATTCCCTATAAGCGGGCTGTCTCTTTTTTTTTTTTTTTTTCTCTCTCCAGGGGCCTTGGAGCATCATGCAGAGGTCCCTTAGTGTGTTCTGATACTGCTCTCATTAGTGAGTCTCTATCAGCAAAAATGCCATCCTACAGTCAAGCAATGTCTTGACGTACCCCAAAACTATTGTAACTCAGCTGCTGTGGGGCACGAAGATGTGTCAAGCTCACTGCAAACAGCTCTGAAAAACTTCCGTCAGATGTGTCTGATACATACTGCATTTTTGTAGCATGTTTCTTTTCAGCAAAAGGTGTTCTTTTGATAAGAAAACTGTGTTTTAAATGTCTACCATTTCTCTCATAGGTGTAGGTCCATAAGTTAAAAATTAGATTCCTTATATGAATTCCTGGAGTTCTGACTCAAGAGAGGCTGTTTTGCAGTTTACCCAAATGTTCTCCAGTTTTATGAAGTCAGTTTCTAGATTGTTTGGCTGAAACTGTTCTATAAAATGGATATACTGTATTAATGAGTTAGGAGTTTTTTACAAAGGCAGGTCATCTCTAGTAATTCCAGACTTTTGAATATGAACATGAAATTGCTCCTTCCTTTTTTTCAGATATTTAATTCTATCTTCTTTACTTCAAATTCAACACTATATTAATGTTCAGTGTCCTCCTATGTTTCTTTATTATTTAGATGAATGGGGTGTTTTCATTAGAAGATGAGATTCTTACATCCAAACACAGAGGCAGAAGATGCCTTCCTGCCTTTATTGCATGGGGCTAGACACTCAGCTGAGATAAACAGGGTGGTCACGGGCTCCGTAGAAGAGGAACGGCTGCACCAATGGCAGGTAGAGCCTCACTCAGCTCTTGCCACCAGGTAATGACATACGGTATGAGCATGTGCTGCATTTTTGCTTATTAATCTCAAGTTGCAGTACTGTAGTTGACTTGAGACAGATAAGATGTTGATGCTACTGTCTCTAACTTGGATATTCCAAATACAATTTTCACCTTTGCTGAACTGTCTGCTTATACACTGATACCTGTTACAGCTGCAGTGTATGATGAATCCTTATTTAGCCAACTGAGATAATAAAAGAGATAAATTTAAAATAGGAATGCACACTTTAAAAGACAAGCTGCTTTAGAATCACATTCTTCAAGACTTTTAAAAAGTTGAATCTACAAAAAACAGTGAGCTACCAGAGGAAAAAAGTCCCTCTGAACAGATTATTTCCATGTCACAGTCTGTGTTTTCTCACAAAACCCCATGCTGAGCCTCTTGAAGATTACCGTTATTGTGGACAAACCCATTCTCTAAATACAGCACTAAATTAATGTGAGGCTACTCACTAGGACTTGCAAGTCAGTAGCAGCAGTGTTCTTGATTTAGCCAAGTGTCAGTCTCTGATCTTTCAAAAACGTAATTCTGCCTTTTGTTAAAACAGATGCCCTTTTCGCAGGGTGTTGCTAAACCTTCAGGAAGGAACCATTCCTTAATGGGAAGTCTAAGGCACACTGGATTTCATCTCCAGTGGCTGTATGCAGTTACTTTACTCCTACAATAGACAGAACTGATGGTTTTGATAGTAGAGTTAATTCTTGCTCACTAACTAGCCATGAACATTACAGTTGCCAGTGTAGGTGTAAGTCACAAGAGTGCAACCCTCTTTGCCCTTGACCAAAGCGTTTTTACATAGAAACTAGAAAAGTCTTACTGAAACATAATCCACATGTTCTGCTGTAATTTAAAATGTGATCATAGTCATCAATGTTTCTAATAGTTATAAAATATTAAAATCTTGGGCATAAAGTTTATACTCTTTAGTATTAGCAATGCAAATTCACTATGCATTACTTGAAAATTGGATATTTTGTTTGAAGGTAGTGTCTTCACCCAGAACTGAAAATCTCCAGTATTTAGAGACTGAATTTATCAAGGCTGTATTAAAAAAATTAGGTATTAGTGCCTCTTCTCTCTTTCTTTGTGCAGACCCACTTTTCAGTGCAATTTGTGGAACACTAGCAGTAAGCAGTGCATAAGTGGGAAAGAGTGAAAGACTTCTTATGAAGTCAGGAACTGTAGCCTTTTCCTTGAAGTTTCACAACCCTGAATCCAAGGAGTAATACATCTAAAAATTCAGGTTTTGGCCTCCAGCATAGTCATCTCTGATATTCCACAATAGCTGCTTTGCATGGAGCTGTGGTATTACAGGATTGCAACCCTTTAGGACCATGAGACTTGACACTAATCCATGCATACCAAAATCCACTTCAGGTCTCTGAGTGGAAAACAGAAACCTCCCATCAATTCACCACAGATGTGTCTATTGCTCAAAAAGTTTATTTTCTAAGGAAAAGCAGGAGATCTTTTTCATATTTATGCACAAATAAATCCTTTGCCTTGTTAGAGCTGGGGAAAAAACAGGAAGGGGCATAACAGATGAAAGCCAGTCTATGTAAAACCAGATGCATATCCTAGATAAAGGAAGCTGTTTCATTGTGGAAAGCATAATGATAAGGGCTTTCAAGAATCTGGGTACTTTGACATATGAAGAACATTTTTCACTTGCACTAGTTGATAATAATCTGAAGAGGCAAGCTAATGTGATGCCATCAGTGGGATCTTTGCTTGATAGAAATAAAATAGTAACGCCTGGTCCAGCTAGAGAACTTTCATGTCTACCAATAATATTTCAACATAGATTTCTTCCTGAACATCAGTATTTACCTTGCGTTTTCATGATCAACTACTGATTGTTGTTACCATGTTATCCTCTTGGTTGAAAAGAGGGTGCTGACTTGTGCTCTGTGATAGCACATCTAGACTGAAGTATGTAAGGTGAGTCCTGTAGGGTAAATACTAATACATCTCTGTCATCTGAGAATCACTTGCCCTTCTGCTGTGCAAGGGCAGCTGGCCTTTTCCCCTCTCTTTGTTTTCACTGGGGGAGAAAGTTTACTGCAGTTTCCTAGTCCATTCAGGTCAGCTCCAGGATCAATAAGACTCATTATTAGAAGATCCAAGATCAATAGGGAGGGTTATTATTAGAAGTGTTATAGAAAAGGAAGCAGTGAGGTTCAAAAGGCAGAGCACTGGGGTGGTTGGGAGGAAGAGACAACGAGGGTGTTACTTATCCATTCATGTTGTTATCAAGCAGGGCTTTTTTTGCTCTCACAGCTTCTTTAGATCAAAGTGTGAGGAAACAGGCCTGTACTTCTGTGTGTGGTATTAGTCAGCATTGTGTTTAGTGTGCATGCAGTCCCCCATGTCTGGTGTCCAAAGAAGGGTGTGCAGTCACTCTTCTTGGTGAGCATAGGGCCTCTGCAAGGAAGAGCTTTCACCCTGATGGGTTTTTATCAAGTTGATTGCCTTTTAAGGAAATAACTTTTTTTTTTTTTTTTCCCCCCCCAGTGGCAGATTAGCTGCTGACGGACAGACCTCTTCCTGGGCTTGCTCTATACAGGGTTTGGGTCTGGTGCCATTCCACAACCAAGAAATTCAGAGAAACACAAGCAAAATGACTTTATAGATGTTGGAGGAAAGGAACTGAAACTTCTTGGGAAGGTCTTTCTAAATATAACTACAGGAGATCATTGCCACAAGAGGGTGCTTGCAAGCTCATCACTGGTCGTGTCACTTCAGAGAACTCCACAGTGAAAATGCACTGGGGCCTTTAAAATGTTGTTTATAGAAGACACAGGTTAGATACAATGACAGATTATGATGGACTAGAAGGTTATACATTTATCTTTTAGCAAGTGTCTAAATGAAATTTATTGCTTAAAAAGATTTTGCGAGTTATTACTTTTGGAAAGGTCTCCTGAAAAACCTGTGCATTCACACACTCTGTTTAGCCTTTTGCAGCAGATCTAAGCTATTGTCAACCTGTGTCTGACAGAATGTAACGGAAAGGAAAATGTATCTATTAAACACATAGAGATGAGTTGAATTAAATTGGCCTTAAAGCCAAAAGGAGTACTTTTGGACCGTTATGTCAGTGCACAAAATGCATTTCACATGGCTTCTGAAGGCACTACTTTAAAAATGCTGCAACTCTCTTCTTCATCTTAAATGTGTGTGAATATATGTATGTTCATATATATACATCAGTCACAGATGCCATCAGGCCCAGGACATGGAGTTGACATCTAAACTGTTTTCTGAATGTTCCTAAAGGTCTTATTTGGTGGCAGAGTGCACTGCGTATAAGTCACATCAGGTTTGGGCTATACTGTTAGATGATCCACCTTTGACTATCGTTTTCTTTAGCTCTTAGGGGTTTTGCCTTTCTGAAAAAAAAAAAAATAAACGAAATGCTTCAATGATACAGTTGATAGAAAGACTATTATTGTAAGATCAGATTTTGAAGCAATCTGGCAATTGAGAGATTCTCCAAAATGTTTACATTTAATTATTTCCTCAAAGGTATTGGGTTTGCATGGCCAGGTTTTGGTAGCGGGGGGGTGGGGGGGTGGGAGGGGGGATATAGAGGTGGCATCTGTGAGAAGCTGCTCAAAGTTTCACCTATGTCTGATGAAGCCAATGCCAGCCAGCTCCAAGACGGATCCACTGCTGGCCAAGGCCAAGCCTGTCAGCGACAGTGGTATCATTTCTGGGATAAAGTATTGAAGAAGGGGGAAAAGCTGCTGCTGCGCAACAGCAGTTGCAGGCAGAGTAAGCAGTGAGGAGAGAAACAACCCTGCAGACACCCAGGTCAGTGAAGAAGGAGGGGTATGAGGTGCTCCAGGCGCCAGAGCAGAGATCCCCCTGCAGCCCGTGGTGCAGCCCGTGGTGAGGCAGCTGTGCCCTGCAGCCCATGGAGGGTAACGGTGGAGCAGAGATCCACCTGCAGCCCGGGGAGGACCCCACGCTGGAGCAGGGGGATGCCTGAGGGAGCTGTGACCCCACGGGAAGCCCACGCTGGAGCAGGCTCCTGGCAGGACCTGTGGACCCGTGGAGAGAGGAGCCCATGCTGGGGCAGTTAATGAAGGACTGCTGCATGTGGGAAGGAAAATTCGTGGAGGACTGTCTGCCATGGGAGGACCTCGCGCTAGAGCAGGGGAAGTGTGTGAGGAGTCTTCCCTCTGAGGAGGAAGGAGCAGCAGAGAGGTGTGGGGAGAACTGACTGCAACGCCCATCCCCTGCCCCCCTGTGCCGACTGAGGGGAAGGAGGTAGAGAATATCAGGAGTAAAGTTGAGTCAAGGAAGAAGGGAGGGGTTGGGGGAAAGTTTGGTTTAATTTCTCATTATCCTACTCTGATTTGATTGGTAATCAATTAAATTAATTTCCCCAAGTTGAGTTTGTTTTGCCCATAACAGTAATTGCTGAATGATTTCTTCCCTGTCCATATCTCAACCCACGAGCCTTTTGTTGTATTTTCTCTCCCCTGTCCAGCCAAGGAGGGAAGTGATAGAGTGGCTTTGGTGGGTGCCTGGCAGCCAGCCAGTGTCAACGGCCACCAGAGAGCCTTACTACAAACTCTCTTTCAGTGGTCCCCAAACCCACTGCAGCTTTGTGCAGCAATTGGCCAGAGCAGCTGGCGCTCCCAGCCTCATGTTCACAGGAGGAAGCAGTCAGCATTTTGCTGTTTTAAATCTATCGCTAGCTGGAAACACCTGTTCCAAACAAAGCATAATAACGTGCTGTTCATTTAAGGATCCGGAAATACATTACCCTTGTTCACAGGATGGTTTACAGCCCTGCAGTGCCTTGCTGAACATTTCATAGCAAGCCAGTGAAAGACAAAGAAACAAAATTAAAATCAGTTCACCGTTTGCTGGGGCAGGATTCTGACACTGGTGAGAGTCTGTCACGTTGCATCCCCCAGCCCTCTGCAGTTAATGGTTTGGGTTGCTAATGTTTAGAGCACTTTAAAGTGCATCCATGGGATTTGTGGTAGAAATGCCTTCAGGGTTTACATCAGGATCCCCCCATTAAAGTTCTGTACACCACTTATATTGTTTTCTGAAGTCAGATGTCTCACTTCTTATAAGAATCTCTTCCCTTACTTTTAAGCCAGAGAAGACTGACCTGTGTCTAGCACAGATATCAAAAACCAGGCACAGCAAAGAGGGATGTATAAATTTGGCTGCCATGTATCATGTGTTATTACTGTCAACACTATCAAAGCTTAGCACTAACATTTGACAGTATTAGCACTGATTATTATGTGCTATACAAACAGGAAAGCTAGGATTAGTTAGGCTGCATTATTTGTCAGGGATCATCACTATTTAGTAATTGTACCTGACATGACAGTCTGAGTAAACTGAAAATGTGAAATTTAACCTGATAAAAATTGTGTTATTTCCCCTAGCATCTTACCACATTATTTTCAGTCCTTTACAGCCAGGCACCCCATAAACAGAACACAGAACCCTTCCCCTGAAATGGGATCCTGGGCTGATTTGCCATGTTACTGAATCCAGAGATAACTTCCTTTTAACATATGGATAATGACTCTAAGCTCCTCTAGGTGACCTGTTGGTTCATTTTAAGTATGTGGGGGTTTTCTTAAACATATTCCTTTTCTTTTGTTGTTAAACAAACACTCCTTTTCTTTTTATTAAATGTATTCCTTCTATACCTTGCTTACTTCTGCCGTCACCAGAGATCTCACATACATTACAGAGCTTAATTTTGGACTGATTTGGCTACATCAAATGTCACTTCTGTTTTCAATTGCAGGAAAATGATCCCAGTTTCCTCTCTTTCCATATGAACTTCATTCTATATATTGCTTTGTTGCACAACAGTCTGCTGTCACTAGCAAAGGCACTTGTACCTGATGAATCTTCAGGCTGATGAGTATGTCCCTAATATAGTCTTACCAGCTGTCACTGCAAAATGATACATTATTTTAACAAAATTGATCTTGAGCATGAATGTGTATACCTGCTAACATCCTGAGCAAATATTTTAAAATATATATATATTTCAATGGAACTGCATTAAATTTCATAACTCAGGCTCCTCAGTGTTAAAATATGCCTGAGTTAGTTGTAGCTGCTACTAGCTCTTGTTCATATGTTCAGGTCTTCCGTTCTTTGTTTCAAGCTGAGGTTCAGAGAGAAAAGAACAATAAAAGATTTTTCATGTGATAAGCCTAGTTGCTGCTGTGTTTAGAAGTATCACAAAGTGTCATCTTAACTCATAGTAAAACAGTTGGCAATGCAGCCCAGGCCTCCTGCGACTCAGTCGACACGGCTCATATTTTTTTGCTGTTTCCGCTGCTAGATTTAATCCTGAGTGCCCTCTGCTTCTGGCTGCCTTCTCCAGCAAAAAGGGTGGCCAAGAGAATGAGATACAGCAAGGAACACAGTGGCCCTTTGGTGATCAGGAGAGGAGAGGCCAGCAAGTGTTGGCTGTGGGTCAGGCTGTACAGTCAAAACATGTCTCCTGTACTTGAGCAGCCCTCCAGCTCTTTGGACACGGTGTGATCTGGGGGAGGTGTGTGTGGGGTGAGAGGTGGCAGCAGATGCTGCGGGTTACAGGAGTGTGTGAGAGAAGTAGTCCTTCTGAGGCTCCAGAGCATCCCTGGGGGTCGGGGTGTGAAGGGCTCCTCAGTAACCAGCTGTTGTCTCACCTGGGGTTTGCCTCACAGGATGATGAGAACTCCCTGCAGGAATGAGGAGAAAAAAGGATTGCTACTTTTGGTGTAATCCTCCACATCAGGCTTCCCATGGGTTGAAGATGTAACCATCTGACTCTTCAGTCATCCTTTCCCCCCAGCTTCCGTCATATCCGTGCCATAACAAGAGGCAGCGAGATGGCTGGTGCTGGGAGAAGAGGTTGGGCAGTGCGGGCAGATCTGGAGAGGTGTTCCAGCCTCCTGTGGAGCAGTATACAACCCCCAAGTCCCCATCAGCTCAAGGTTTTTTGATTCTCTGTTTAATTATTTGCTTTTATTATGTGGCTTAATATTAAAAAAAAAAAAAAAAAGAGAGAGGTTAATACCTCATAAGCATCTCTCAGTATTGCTATATGATAAAAAAAATTGTTTCCTATGTATCCCACCCACTGGACTATGTCTGGCTACACGGTGTATGTTTATTTGCCTTGTGTGTCCCTTATTCCCCTGGCAGTAGATTCCCAAGGTTTCTACCAGCTGCTTATATCACTAGTGGCGCTGAAAACAATTCAGACGGTGTACTTGTTAGTAAATAGGGAAAGTCACACTAATTTTATTACCTTTTCTTGTTGTCTGATTTATTACACAAGTAGCACTGGTTTTCTTTGTTGTGTAATGCAAGCTTTTGCAGACATAGTAAAATGAATTTTCCTGGGACTATTTTTAGAGGTGATCATGGAGATTTGGATTAGAATAGTTTAAGTAAGAACTTCTGCAGAGATGATACATATAGTAAGCTATACCTTTACTTAAAGACGTGTAGTCTAACTGATATAAGAGGTGTTTACGAAATAAGTGAAGTCGAATGTATCCCACAAAGTGGAGGGGAAAACCAGTGGGTTATCATCTCTGTGTCCGCAGACTGGCCCATGTTTTTAGCTAGCGGAGTGCAATTCACTCTCGGAAATGAATCTGTGCGCTCTTACAATGCTGTGAAGTGGAGTTGGTAATTTTGTGCCTTCAGTATCCCGGCACTGGAAGGGGCAGTGCCATTTAGGCTTGCTTTTGGATACAAGATTGTGCTTTAGGCTACTGTGTTCCTCTGCAGAGGAGGCAGAGAGTTTTGCATGCCACTGCTCCATCCCTGCTTGAGTACTCTTTTGCACTTGTCTAATCACTTTCCCTGGCAAAATCAGCATCTCCCCCCTTCCCCCCCCCTAGAGGCATGTGGGGTTTTTTCCAAGCAACAGTCAGACAAAATTCATTTAAATTCCCATCTCTTTTTTTTTGTCACTTTCCCAATATAAATTTGTATGTGACTAAGCTGTTGCAGCCCTTTCTCTAAAAGGTCAGCCTAAATTATTTTGTGCAGATAATATTAAAGCTGATATGCTTGATGGATTTCTGTAGCACATAAACACCACTTCTCATGGGACTGATGACCTGAATAATTACCTCATCTCAGTCTCCATTGATCTAATCAGCTAAACCAATTATAATATAAGCTCAAGCCATTTATCAAAGTTTCTCAGATTGCTTTATGCAGACTGGAAGATTTTGTGCATTATACACAAATTAGTATATAGCGGATAGTGATGCTCAGCACTAAATTTTGCTCTTTTTTAGTACAATGTAAATTTAGAATCTTTGTTAACCCAAGTTTCACAGAGTTGCAGTTTTTAGTGGAGATCAGAATTTCCCTCAAATGATTTTGGGAGATTTATTTTGAAAAACTTGACCTGGTTATTTTTTTCCTTTGTATGTGAATTATATTATAGTGGGTGATGGTTATATATAGTTCTGTTATAATAGTGACTTATGTATAACACAAAAAAATTAAATATATAAGTTATTATTTTAGTAAATCAACAAGAAAAAGTTTAAACACAACTTTGTATTCCATTATGCTTTATTATTCTTCCATTTCTATTACTCATAATATTGTTTGTGTAATATCCTTTTAACTTAGACATAATTTTCATAGTTGTCCCTGCATATGATTATGGATTACAATGAATCATTATCTCATTTAATTCAATTACATGCAGTTTTAATCATTGCTGTTAAACCAACCTTGCAGAACTGTCATTAATACTTACAGATGCATGCAAAGCAAACCAGACAGTTGTTTATCACGATGCTTATGAAGAGCAATGGGTAATGTCAATTTAGTCTTTTGCCAGACCCATTTTTGTCTGGGATAATAGGCGAAAAGCTATAATAAGCTGTTTTATTCTCAGCATCTCAGTGGAAAATAAGTTGCCTGAAGAGACTTTTTTAAAAGCTAAAATAATTGCATGCTGTATGTGATTTGTTCTGCTGTTCAGCTTGAGTTCATTATTGATCCTCTACTGTTTCTTGTGATCTCTATTATCTGTAATGATCTAGTGTACAAAGAGCCTTACATCTGTAATTTTGTCATAACATCTGATTTATAAAATTGTCTCCTGAGATATCCAGCATCTCACTTAATCAGACATATTGTTATGTCATTAGCCAACACAGCTGGGCAAAGCAGAGTTTATTTTTATAGTGGTAGCACTATTCCAGTCTTACATGAAATTGAAGGCAGATGAAGAAATATCCATTTAAAGGGAATCAAAAGTTTCCTAGGACTATTGTATTCTACTTCAAACATGAGAATTTCAAGTTTATGCTTTTGTAGGAAATTTTAATACAATACTTTTAGTCTGATTACAGAAGAGCACTATGAAACTCTTACAGTTCAGGAACACTGCTTTAGGAAGGTGTTGCAGCATCTGATTAACTTCAGGTAGTCTCACATCTGAAATGTCCATTTATGTACTCTGGGCTGAAATCAAGAAAATTTGTTATACTTTATTTAGAATATATGGAAAATAACTAATTTAGCCCAGACTGACTGTTTTGTCATATATTCTAAATAAAATAGTGTCAATTTTCCTCTGTCACTTCAAAACAAAGGAGGATCTTTCAAAACTGTGCTAGTTACATAAAAAATAAGATTTATCATATACTATAGAAAAACTGTAGGGAAGCTCTGTGACATGCTAAATATTCCACAGAAGGGAACACAGAGCCCTCAACACCAGGCAATATTATGGCTTCTACTTGGAAAAAACCTGTAACTGAGCTGAATTTCAACCCCCCCGTTATGTGGCAAAATCAACAGTAAATGTTAATGAAGTGATGGATGACTCATGCTTTCTTGTTTGTCACGCAGAATCTGTGTGCAATATTTGAAAAATGAAATAGGATCTGTTGCAAACCTCAGAGAAGGCAGCAGCTTCGGTCTCCTGTAATGAAGAAATCCCTTTTCTTATAGTCCATCGATGTCATTTCATGTTTAAGGTCTCTTCCGCACAGAGGATCAAAGCAGATTTTTTTGACTGTTCTGTTTCATTGGTTTGGGAGACTGACAGGCGGAAACCCTGGCCACTGATGGGGAGAGAGCAAGTCTTAGCTAACACAACTTGAAAATACTGTGCTTACGTACTGTGACATATGTACAGTTAGTTATTCCTTCTAATAATTTATTATTATTATTATTATATATTAATGGAAATAGTTTGAGTTTTTATTATTATTTAAAATAAGTGGTGGTTGAGGACATATGAAAAAGAGGGTAAAGGGTGATGTTGAAGGAGAAAAAGTGAAGTCTTAGGGAGAGGACATCATTTAAGTATCAATCTGCCTTCTCCTAAAGCTTTCACATGCAGTCATATGGCTGTGAGAATTGATCTTACTGACAAAATACTAGTAAGATTCAATTTGAAAAATATATAGATTTTTTTCCACTAATGCTGACCACTTCATAATTGCACCATGACCCTTCAAATGAGGAGCAGAATAATTGATGCCTTGGTAGAACACTAATGAGATAAAATGTCATCTCTTTTCTGAGAATAACCAGATTACTCAGGTTTAGAATTTTTAGCTAAAATTAATTTCTATTGCTTAATTTTTATCTTTTAAAAAACCAAGTGCACAGCTGTATTTTCCTGCAGACTGCTGTGATACATTTATCGATTGCTTCAAAAGGCAGTTTGTTGAAAGTAATTTTGTATAACTTATATTTATTAATTGAGATTGTTGAAAGAGTTTGTAATATATTACGGCTGTGCATAGTAGTATTTATTGGTGTATGAAGTTAAGGATTCCAGACTAATAACTCATGTTGCCATTGATTGATTATGCATCCTGGCTGATCTGCTTGTACTAACTTTCAGCAAGCAGAATACAGACAGGGCTAGAAATGGATGGAAAGAGGGGGAAAAAAAAAAAAAAAAAAAGAACAGAAAAAAAATCAACCTGAAACCACAAATTATCATGGTGTTCTTGAACCAGGATTTGGGAAGTAACCATTGAATCCAGGGGCTTATTGCAATTTTCATTCTAAAGATGCAGCCTCCTGCACCTCATTTCAATATCTGATGCACTTGGAAGAGTTATGCAAAGGAAAGCAGTCCCCCAGGAAGCTGTCTGTCTCACCCACCTCTCTGTGAAACATGTAACCGGTAACCGGTGAGGGTAACCAGAGAGCACTTGGATCAGCTTTACAGCCCTGGATGGTGCTGGGAACCATGAAGTGGTGAAGCGACTTGTTTTTATGTCCTCATGTAATTGCTCATTTTGCTTCTCAACCAGGGAGTGCTGGGCACGCTCCATCAAACACCAGGTTCTCACACTCTTATCTGACCCACTTCAGATTCATACAGCTGTCCATCAGAAATTATTTTCCATGCTACTGCATTATGTAATCCCTCAGAAAGCTCCTACTTTCCACTGCCTTTCCTTATCCTTAAGCAAGCAGTCTTTGATAGCATCTTTGGAAAATAAACTTCAGAAAATGTTATTCCTAAGTAATCCTTCTTGTTTGTAAACTCAGAATGGTGTACGAGGCTGATTGATTTTGAGATCATTTGTGTCTCATGTCTGCTGAAATCAGAATGCCAGTGAGTGTTAGATGCATTACATCCTATCTGATGGAAGTACTCACTAAAAGTAGGACAAAAGTCTCCAAAATACTGTAATGCAAAAGTCTCTTGCAAAAAAACAGCTAATGTTTGTTGTACAATCCCCTTTTTTTATTATCAAAAATTCTAGGTCTCCAAATTCTAGGTCTTCAAACTATTGTCTACTTAGTTTTCTGCTTTCATTACTAACTGGCATTTTACTGAATGAATGGGGGATGTTTTAAAGCTGCAGAGCTTTTGGAGTTGTAAAGACCTGTATCCTGAATATCAGGTGAAAAATGAAATTATTAAAGAACTTAAATAATGCTCAAGTCCCTACCAAGTGGACACTGACACAATTTTTTTTAAAGCTAAGAATGATTACCTTGTAGTAAAATTTGGATTAATCGAAACAACATCACCAGGAGAGTACACATGTTTTAGTGAATATTATTTCAGGTCATATACATGTATATGACTTTAAGCAGAATCCTCTGTATAATTTCAGTAGAATGGTTTGAAGTATATCAGGTTCTTCACAAGGAAATTGAGATGATCTTTATAAAGCAGTGATGGGTGTTGCTTCATACTGAGACCAATAGTAAATTGAGAATAAAAGATATCAAAAGATGTAATTGAGAAATACCCTACATAGCCTGTGAGCATCCCAAAGAGTTGGCATTGCCTCTGTATCTTAATGAAGCCGTTTGCCACCATAAACAGAAGGATTATCCAGAATAACAATGAAACAGGACACTGAAATATCAACTAACTAATTATAATCACAATAAATCAGAAGGCATCATTGTTGTCATTTGGCGAATGTTTCTGTCTCAGTAGTGTCTATGGGAAAAAGAAATAAAGAGAATGTTTAGGCAAGAGATGCTTAGAAAACTGATGGAGGAGTCAGGGCGGGCCGTTAAGTTTTCATAACTCAGTTCTCCTTCTTGCTAGTCTTCTGTGGTTATGAACTTGCAGCATGTCTGTGTGAGTGTGTTTTAGACAGGCAGGGTTACCAGCAAGGCTGAGATTTGTGTTTCTGCACTTATCTTTTCAAGTCAGATGCTGGTGTTGAGCTCAAGAAAACCGAGTCATGTGTTGGCAGTGAAGAGGGAGCACAGGGAACATTGATTTATCTGCACCTGCCCTCCTCTACACCCGTCAGCCCCATGCAGATGAACACCAGGCTGCCAGAGTAGTCCTGAAGACCAGAGATAATGGTTTTAATCCTAGTGGTCAAGTGAGCAGCCAGGATTAAGTATTGTAGTTCCATTTAATTAATGACAAGTGTGTTTTGCTGTATTTTAGGGAAGCTGTCAGTTTGCTGCTATGGAGTGAAACACTATCTGGATACCAAGTGGAGTTACAAGGTTTACCTCCTGGCTTGGCTTCCTCCTGGAAGTTTTACAGCTTCCAGCTGTTATAAAGCACATTAAGCAGGAACTCTAAAAGCAATTTTATTTTATTTATGACTATAAAAAAGGTTAGTTCTAATGGGAAACCCGAAGCATTTAAAGATAGCAACAGGCAGTCTGAACACAACTCCTGCCTACCACTTCCCCTTTAGAAAGTAAGGAGCTGTTTTTCAGAGAATTAATATTCAGATCAGGTCCAGTTCATCTTACCTGCTGGGTTCATTTTATTATGTAATAAAATCTGATTTATTCTCATTTGGATATAGAGTATATAGCCATATAAGCATAAGCCATTTATAAACAGTTACTTTCCAAGTAGCATAATATAATACCTACTCTCTTAGGTATTTCTGAGGAATACCAAATATTACTTGCCAAAGGGCAGAGATAAAAACCTGTGTTTCAGATCTGAACATTGTGCCTGAAGCTAATCACTAGTTGTGCTGATACCTTTTCAGTTCTTCAGTCGGAAAAAAAAAAAAAAAAAAAAAAAAGCAGCAGACTAGTATCCTTCCTCAGTGAACTTTTCTGAGTCTGGTAAACCTAACTCTCCTTATATTTTACTTACAGAATGGTCTTATTGTTGCCTGCTACCAAGGTTATGTGGATATTGTAATAGCCTTAGCACAATGCCCTCACCTTGATGTGAACTGGCAGGACAATGAAGGAAACACGGCTCTAATTACAGCTGCACAGGCAGGTAAGGCTCTTTGTTTCACTTCTTACATACAGGGTGTGTTGTGGCTATTATTTTTAGGATTTTTTCAAAGCCCTAAAAGAAATCAGTCTGCATAAAACAATCCTGGCCAAGTCCACTCCCAAGGAAGTTTGTCATGATTTTCTTTGAACTAATTAATCTACAGTAATATTTATCCAATGGATTAAGACAGAAAAAGCTATACATTTCTAGTAAGAAGCCAATAACTATTTTAACTTAAAAATAAAGAAAATCTTTCTCCAGATGTACAGTACTATACTGCTTTTGGCCTTTAAGCTTATTTTCCTATGTTTGCTCTGGCAAGCAACCAGTCAACATCGTGGTCATGTAATGTGCTGTATTAGTGCTGATAGCATCTCTTTTCTCATGCTTATTGCACCTACCTCAGTGGGTCTGTAGTAACTGCTGACTATAGGAAAATGTATCATCATTAAGAAATATCTTAGCTGCTAAGACATTCTTCAACCACTCCATAGTCTCAGCAGGATTCAGTGTGTTCCAATGCTGCTTTTATAACAGACCGATTATATTGACATCGACCATGTTAATCCGATGCAGACTGGAGTGAGAGCAGACTTTATGCCCAAATTTTCTTTTATCCCACCCAGCATGGTGATATTCAATGAACAAGTATAACAGATCACATAAATGTAAGGGATGCTCCCAAAAGAGTTACTAGTTTCAAGTGTACAGTTAAAAACAATCAATGGATTATTTCTGTTAAAACTGAAACACTGTGCTTTAACCTTTAGGGGAAGCTGTAGTTTCCTCTTACAAGTGTTAACAAAGTGCTAAAGTATGTAAATCAGGAAATATTTGACCAAGGAGGCCATCACTTTGTAGTCTAAAAGCTGTTCCAAGGGCTGCCTGGCTCTGCATCCATGGTTTTATTTGCATCTCTCAAGAGTGCTCCTCAAAGTCAGTGCCTTTACAAGGAAATGCATATCTGATCTTTGTTACCGTGTCTTCTCACTGAGGAAGAATATGGGATGTTTGAGGGAGTTCAAGGGACATAGTATTCCCTCACAGACCTTGTCTGGCTGGAGGACACAAATTTCCATCAAGCAGTGTCAGTGCACATTACAAGCCATGTCTAAAGATTGGATCAGTTTGACTTTGATGTTAATTTAGTAGTATTGCCACTAGGCATTTCCAGGTAATACCAAACTTTGCTTTGTGTTGTACCAAAAGGTGAACTCTTCTAAAGAAGGTGTGATAGGTCTTGAATAATGGAAGAAAGAATTGCAACCACAGTAGTCATGCTCATAGCAAAGTTATGAGTATAGTAGCTCTCCAAAAAAAGTGGAGAAGTCTCCAAAACTCCAACCTGCTTCTATTTATCTGCTCTAATATAAATTTGGACTATAAAAGGTTTAATACTGACTCCTTCCTGACCTTTACAACTCATGATAATGAGCTCAGAATTAATCCAGAGGGCTGTCATTGACTTGACACTCTCTGCCAGTACTTGCTATTGATCCCCAAAGCAACTGGAAATTACTGTAGTCAGCAGAAGCTTATACAAACTCCTAACAACTTGGATGTTTCCCCTGCCTGTGATAATCCTGAGCTGCAGTGTTGACACCAGTTATTTAATTCATTATCACAAGATACTGCTTTAGTGCTAATAGAGATTACTGCGAGGTTAACATTGCAACCAGAGGAGCTAGAGTGCAATAGATGCTGCTTAATTATTGCTGAATGTTAAGTAGTAACACTGAGTAGTGTATTATAAAGAACTGAAAGCACAGCTTATGCAAGCGTTCCCTTAGTGGAGGATTTATTTGTTTTGTTTTTAAGTTTTGGCCACGAAAATAATAATATTTTTGCAAAATAAATTACTCTGAGAGATCTCTGTTATTTATACCAAAAATACGGGTTTTTCTTGTGGAAAGTCTAACAGCAAACCCACATTATTTCAGTTAATTGTAAGGTGATATCAGAAGGTTTCAGAAAGTGCTGCCATTTTTGTTATGACCCACTGACCAGGAAGGCCATCGCGTATGGCCAGACCCTGAAGAGGATCTGGATGGGAAAGACACTGCAGTCCTGAGGTTATGTTCCTTGTGTTTCACAGGCTGCCTCTGTAACACGAGGAACAGATGCTAAGGGATATGACAGGGAGGCTTCTTTACTTTTGCTAGAGGAGTGTAAAATCCACACTTGCCTATGCTGTTTCATGACTGCCCAGACATGATGCTCAAATCTGAGCATTAGCTTGAATTAAATAGAATTATCTTAAAGGCCAGCTAGAGTCTCAGAAAGTAAGTGAATTCAGTTCCTCATATTGCTTTTGATAATTTAAGATTCTTATCCTTCAAAGAAAGTATCTAAAGATGAAGTTTTTTGCATGGGCTGACCTGAGAAAAAAGGTCTGGAGGGACCAGTAAAAAGCTGTACTTTCTTAACAGACTTATTAGTACAGAAACATAACCACAAACAAAGTGCTCTTCTTCGTGTGTAAATTTAAGGTTTGAAAGCTGGTCTGTTCACATGCTTTTCAGTATTTCTTACAGACATGGGATCCCTTCTCAAAGACAGTTCGCCTTCCAAAACTGTGAATCTGTGGCAGCCTGCAGCAGGTAGTGCCCAGAAGAGGGTGGTGATGCTGTTAAAGCAGAAGCAAAATCATTCAACAGCAGTACAGCAGCAGGACAACGCAGAAAAAATGGGGGATTGAATCAAACAAGAGACTGAAATAACAAGTTGGAAGGGAAGGAAGGGAAGGAAGGAAGGAAGGAAGGAAGGAAGGAAGGAAGGAAGGAAGGAAGGAAGGAAGGAAGGAAGGAAGGAAGGAAGGAAGGAAGGAAGGAAGGAAGGAAGGAAGGGAGGGAGGGAGGGAGGGAGGGAGGGAGGGAGGGAGGAAGGAAGGAAGGAAGGAAGGAAGGAAGGAAGGAAGGAAGGAAGGAAGGAAGGAAGGAAGGAAGGAAGGAAGGAAGGAGAGAGTAGTTTCAAAACAAGAGGAAAGGGAGGAAAATTACATTAACATTTTTTTTTTCCAGTTCTGCTGCTGATGAGGTGTATGGTAATTGGCATACACTGGTGTTTAGAGAGAGACATATTTGCTTATAAAGTATAGATGTTACAGGGTCCGGTTTGGGGTAAGACTGCAGAGCTAGGAGCACAAAATTGGAAGTTATCCCAGTTTCTGTTTATTGAGGGAGACATGAGAACACAAACACCGAAAGCAGCCAGAGGATAAAAGGTGCTGGGTGCCTTCAGTTCCATCCATCCATCAGAAAGCATTCACCACCTGTAGACCAAACACAGGCTTTTTGCAGGTACAATTTGAAATTGTGATGTTATATGACAGAGCATCTTCCTTACCATGCAGTTTATCCTTCTGCCTGTATTACATAGATTATTAGGTAATATTGTCATCATTATAGGCATTTCCTCTGTGGCAACAATTAAGTGAATTAAGCTATTACAGACATCTGTGCTGATCTCTAAATATGGTTCACAGGGCAAAGAAGTGTACCCTTAGCATGCCAGTTCTCACAGAAGATAGATCTGGCTTACAAAGAGCAAGAGCCTGATACGAATTCCGTATCTCCAAACTGGCTGAGGCCAGGCTAATTTATTTTAGAGCTGCATGCAGCTTTCATAGCAGATTTTAAATCATGGAAGGCTCACCTGGTTTACTATTTAGATACGCACTTCTAGTTCACCCAGACGCAGGAGAACTGAAGCAAACTTTATGGCCTTAAATCAAAAGCGTATGACAGGGTTTGAACAGAAACTTGGCAGCTCTGAGTTTTGCTTTGAATTTGATATCTGTTTGAACTAGAAATCTGAAGCAAACCTCAGAGGATAGAAGCTCCTGCAGATTAAAACTGAAGTGGTTTTCAGGAATCCCTTAGACACAAAACTTCTGAGAGTCACAAACCTCTTCATTTTCTTTGTTATTTTATTGCTGGTATTTTTTTCTGTCTCATTTGAGGTCATCTGTAGTTCCCTGGAGAGTTTTGGCTGAGCAAGGTCTTTCAGGATTGATTCTTAGGATCATCCAAGATTTGCAAAATGTCTCTTACTTGCAACTATACTTCTGGCAAAAGGAAGAACCTCTTTAGTAATGTAATAACTGCTGAAAAATCTTCCATTTTATTATTTCTCCTTGTTTCAGTTCCTGTCTCTGGTTTCTCTGATCAAAAAGCAGTTTCATCCGTTCCAAAACCATCATGAAGATGCACACTGTACATCAGTGAAACAGAGCATGTCCTGCAAAACAATTTGGGCATAAAGATTCTCCCAGTAGTAACTGATACCCTGCTAGGATTTGATCTTACGCCATAAAGTCAGTGAAGCTGAAGCCTCTGTATTGAGTAAGCACAACCAGGTGACTTGATCTTGCCCTGAACCCAGTTCACTTTTGCTTTGTTCAGTTTGTTGCGGTCTGCCGTATCTTTATATTTCATTTGCATCACCCTGCACAAAGTACAGGGAGCTCCTTATTTGGTTTTCTCTGACTCTGGCATTGCTAAGCTGATCTGCGCTATCTCTACATCTGCTCAGGTTTCAGGAGAGTGTCTAGTTACTCAGCAAGGTAACAGAGTCCAGCGAATTCTAGGAGATAAAGAGTAACACCTAGAAAACATCTTAAATTAATTGTTAAAGATTTTCTTAACTTGTTTTCCAAAGTGAATGCAGGACTATGTTGGTATAAAGCGACTGCTGATGAAATCTGCACCAGATGTGACACTATAGACTTTTTAAATTGTCCTGTATGAATTATAATCTGCTTCAGTAACATTTCTAGATGAATTTGAACGACATGCATCACCGAATATTCAGCTGGACTGTAGAGTGAGATGAGCGAATATTTTTACAGCGCCTAGTAATTAAATTGTGATTGTTGCAGCTGCCTGACAGACTGCATTATTTTATAAAGCATCAAAGCACCATAAAATGAATGACAAGTGAAGGGAAAACTGTTTTGAATGAGTCATAATGGCACTAGATATTCATCTTGTTCTGATAGTCCAGCTATAAAGACCTGATGTTTTAATTGGTCTTCTAACTATTTAGCCAGAGATGTCTTCAGCTACTCAGTATGCCCTTGCTGACACCAGTTATCCTAGCGTACAAGGCACATGAATAGCAACAACAGTTGCTTTTAGAAACAGAACTTAGAAGTCATTTATTTTACTACCAAAAATGAACATCAGCCCCATTTTTGTATTGCTGGAGAGTAGACAAGTGGCTTTATGCTGGTCAGATGGAAAAATAAAAATGTGGGATTCTACACAAAATATTCCTTTGTCTCGTATCAGGCCTGGCACGGTTCATGAGTACTATTGGCTGGGACTACCATGTGCCAGCACTTTTTAATGAAGCACCATGATTGTAAGGCTCAAATTTACCAGGGGAGGGAAAAAGCTGAACCACTGTGGTCAGTTCCCCCCAGGGATGGGCCTTCCTTCTGTAAGCTGTAGGATTTCCCTCTGCGGTGCTACTCACTGAGTCAAGAAACTGAGGCCCCTTGCAACCTCAGAGTGAACATCTGGTCTTCAGTAATTCCCTTACCTTAAACTGACTTTTCAGAATGGAGAGCAACTTGAGAGAAGGTGGGGACCCAGGTTTCCAGGCTCCTGTCTCAACACTTTGGTCACAAGTCAGTGTCACTTAACCCTAAGGCTGATGATTGAAATGAGCAGAAGAGGATACAAGGAAAAGAGATCTTATTAATTATCTGCATTTTTCCAGTTATTGACACCTGCAGGAGTACTTTTTGGTTTAACCTTGAGACAGCACCTTAACTCTGTGACATATTTTCTCTGCTTTTTCATTTCTTTTAAGGGCACATAACCATTACAAACTATTTGTTGAACTATTTTCCCGGGCTTGATATTGAGAAGAGGAATGTGTTTGGATACACAGCACTGATGAAATCTGCGATGCAGGGCCGAACTGAATGCGTGAAAGCCTTGATGTTGGCAGGTATGCAAAGTGCTTTGCTGTTTCATCATCGTCGAACTGTAAATACTAGACAGTCACATGCAAATACCAAGAAGAAAACTGGCTCTTGGGGTGTTTACTCTGAGAGGTGTCGTGCAGCTTTCCCTGGCAATGAGTGCCTTATCAAGGCAGTGAAGCCATGTACTCTGGTGCAGGAGCTCTCAGTTTGCATGTGGAAACTCATCCAGGAGCTCTCCAAGAGCTCTCAGAGTGAAATTCATAGTCTCCAGGAGAGTTAGGGCAGTGTGATCATCAAGATTTGTAGACAAGGAGTTAGTGAAGTTCATGACACAGCTGGGAAAGACACAGGTCTCTTGCTGCCAGCTCTGTGGGTGTGTGATGTGGTGGGACCATAGCCAGACCTCCACTTTTCCCTCCAGACGTGGCAGGTCCTGGGCCAAGGATTGGAGAGATTTGGGGGCTCTGGCTTCTGTCAGGAGAGTTGGGTGTAGGGTTCACATCACACAGGGGATATTGGTGGGAAATTTGGCGACATAGGGAATAACCTCTTTTTCTAGTTCCTCTACAGATCTGAGTTTGGTTTCCAGGTTTATGGGCAACTGGGCACCAGCAGGTCTGCATCTGCTGCAAGGAGGGAGTTGTGGCACAGGGCGTGAGCAGATCAGTCTCTGCCCACCTGCCTCTCTTCACATCTGAGACCAGGAAGTATGTTTTTTGCTGTTGGCTCTTGAGTGCTATTGAATTTCCAGGTGTATACATTGCGAGGTGAAGGTGTCCTGGAGAGGAAAATTGGAAGGGCAAGAGGCACTGGGGCAACAGCCTCTACAGGAGCAGTCCCATCATACAGCACCTTTTAGCCACAATGTAGTATGCTACCTCAGAATTTTATAGTGCCCGTTATAAATTATCACTTAAAATAAAACTTAAATTCCAAGACCTTATGACATGTCAAATTGACCTTACAGTGTCATGGGTTTCTATTATTATCACTGGACATGTGATGGAAGCTTGTTCTTTTTGTTTTGGTCACTAGGAGATATTTCACAATCTTTCCATCTTTGTAGATAACTCAGTCCTTTTTATTCTACTTACTGTACAAAAAGCATCGATACCAAAGCTCACTATGTGGTTGCTGCCTCTGGCATCTGAATAGCCACCTTTGCATTTTCATTATTCATAAGAAAACAGAATACTGGGGAGAACAAACCTTTAGCCAGCCAGAAAATGGCTTTGTTAGCCTTCTTATTGAGTTTACCTACAGAAAGTTGTATTGGCCTGTTTGTGCATCAGAATGAGGATACCATTGGCTAAAGAGGTGCAGAGTTAGTATAGTCTCAGTTTCTAAACTGCAGTTTATATACAGGTTTTGGTGAGTATTTTAAAGGTTCTCACATTTTCAGCTCAAAATAGGGGCCGCAAAAGAAGTGTGGCAAATTGCCTGCACCCATTTTAATACCAGATTATTTTTTAGCACTGTACAGTCTGGTACAGTCTATAGGGCATGAGGGAGCTGCTTATTTAGAATGGATTTAGATATAGTTTAGGACTTAAGGATACTGAGTAGCTGCTGATAATAAAGTACTAGTTTACTGAAAAAGGTGAAAGAAATTGTTATTGAAAGATTTGGTGAAAAAATCAATTTCACAAATAAACCAGCAAAATTTTATGTTAAAACATAAGAATTCATGGAAGTATAGGGGAAAAACACCCATAATCAGCTATGTGTCTTTAGAAAAAAGTTGATGTCAGGAGGTTTTTAAATCTAGTATCTGTTCAGTGGCTTGGGTAAGAACTCTACTGACAGGCACCTACTTATGGCAATGCAGGTCATCAGTAAAGGAAAATAACTCACCTTTCTAGCCACCTAAGATTGGATTTAACACAGTCAAATGGGAAGAGGTAATGGCAATGTGTGACAGATGGTTGGAGCTGGATTGTCAAAGTGAGTGCTCTTCCTGAAATTTGAGTTCCTGGAGGGTGGCCAAGGTCAATCACTACAAGATTAAGGCTCTCTGAGACACTTGGCCTTAATGTTGCTCTTTCAAAATGAGTCTTTGGAACATGTGAATTTGCTATTTGTGAGTGCACAGCAAGTAAGGGGGGAACCCAGTCGCTCATCGACAGTTTGTCACAGTCTGCTGCGCTGCCAGGACCGTGCTGCTGCCAGCATTCAGCAAGCGAGCCAGCCCGAGTGGGAGCACAGAAATGCCGGTTGTAACTCATGTGTCAAGCCCTGCTGTAATCTCCAGCGTAAACTCAGTGCTGCTTTAGTAAAGTCATTGGAGTGGTTGTGGAACTGGAGACTGGGCTTTAACTATGGCGTATAAAACAGGTTGGTAACAGATGCCTGAGCACTTTCACTCCATTTCTTTAAACTCAGGATGTCAGTTTTGCATCTCAAGGGACATTAAACCTTCTTAATCAAACAGGATTTTGATATCCCAAAGGGACATGTGTGTTCAAATTAGTTGTGCTGAAAATGATCTTCAGAATGACTTTTGTAGGAAAATCAAGGCAAGTGGCAAATGCAGTTTTCCTAAAAGAAAATTTGTAGGCTGTACTTACACTGAAATGACAATTAGTTCAATAAGACCGCTATCACATTTAAAAAGGGACATGGCTATTCATGTCTCTTCCAGATGAGGCATTCTGCTGAATGACGCTTGTTCTGACTTGTACAGAAAATCAATACCACTATAGTAAATCACACCTTGGAAGAGATTTTGTGTTGCAAGGTACAAAGTCAGCATTGATTTCTGTTGCAAGACCAGGATTTCAATACTCTGTAGTATTGTTTTATGAGATAAAGTTTCCAAAACACCTGGGGATGCATTTGTAAGGGAGCGGCGGGAGTGGGCTTCTCCTCAAAGGCAGGTGAGCCAAGGGTGACAGCAAGGCACACAGCGGCCCTAGCCTCATCAACAAAAGGCACTCCCTGAAGAAATGGAGCAGGGCTGGTGACAATAAACAGGATCAGCCACTATTGCAGTGATTGCCAGGCAAGTCCGTGGTGACAAGGCAAGTCCATAGAGACAAAGTACTTCTGAAAGTCAAAAGAAGGACTTAAGTCTGTGGGTCAGGGTTCAGATCAGCAACACACATGGCCAGGAACAGGCATAGCTGCAACAGCTCAGGCAAGGATCACAGCTGAGTGTCTGAGCTTCAGTGCAGCCCCCGAGCAAAGGCAGGGAGCCCCCGGCGAGAGCTTTCTCACACAGCTTTTTGCACAACTCTGATCCAAGGTCTCATAGCTGCACCGTATCAGAGCTGTCATGACTTTTCCTTGAAGATAATGGTAAGCAGCTGTCTATACCTCTTGCTTGTTTACAGGCAGAGTGTTCATTAAAATTTGTATTTGGAGACAATTTCTTTAGCTGCTGTTGTTCCTGTGGTAAATCCTTGCCTGTTAGGTGTACAAGAAGGAAGCAACTTCCATGTAGTGTGCCATGTTCCCCATCAGCTCTAGTGGGAAGGAGTGAAGACCAAGGCAAGTGTTAAGGAGACAGGACAAGAGGCTAGCCTGAGATGGTAGAGATTCAGGGGTGGGAAGTTTGGGTAGGATGGTTCAGAAACAGGCTAGTGGAGGAGGAGGATATGTCTTTGTATGTCTTTGTTCCTCCCCTCACTGGTTCGTCTGTAACTTCTGCAGTCATGAATTTTGTCAAGCCCTGCTGCCTTTGAGATCTCACAATCCTTTCTCCAGTGTACAGCTAACGAACTCTGGTTTGATTAACACTCCCTCCTCTGCCTCCTCTCTGCCTTCCAGTCTGGGCCCTATGCTTGACTCCCTGCAATGCCCTTGTGCTTTTTCTCTGAGTGGTCCTTTCTGTCACTTAAATTACACTTGAACTTAAACCAGCTCCTTGCTTAAGGTGTCTCCATCCACATTCACTCTTGGTTCGTGTCTCTAACATCCTCTTTTAGGGTTTTTCTCAGAGACTTAGGAATCAATTGATATTTAATAGAATTAAAAATGAGCTTTTGATCACTTTCCCCATGCTCTCCTTTTTCTTCTGTTTTTCTGTAATGACAAAATATCCTTTGTGGGGAAGGTTATACTGGACCCATTGCAAACTAGTTCCTGGTAACCATTCCTTATATCTATCTAGTCCCCCTTATCCTTGTTTGAAATGCTGTCACCAAGATAAGCCACCCTAAAAAAAAAAATATTGTGGTATTTCTCTGGCCTTTTCCTTGGGTCTCAGTCTCTGAACATCTCCCTCTTCCAAAGCAATGGGACAGAATCTCTGTTCTTTTGTGACAAGATCTGTGTAGGTCAGGTTTGTGTTGGCTGTTTGAAAATGGTACTTCAGCTGATAGAGAAGCACTTCAAGAAGTCAAATGTTGTAGCCCATTTATATCCCAGCTTGAAACTCTTCCAGGAAGCCCAGAAATTATCTACAGGGCCAGTGATACGTGTAAACCACAACTGAATTTTAAAGAGTTCAGTTATGTTGAAAGCAGCTGGGCAAAATGCCCATGCCTGTCCCAGGGAATATCCTGCAGAGCTGCTGAACAAAGTCTGCATTCTGGAGCACGCAAAGCTTCCTCTGAGATCAGTCAAAGTTTAAAGGCAGAATCTAAACCAAAGGATTTGCATCTTAAGAACGTTACTGCCTTAAACCAGAGAGTATTCACTCATTCTCCTACCAATTTAGTTCATTTACCCACATACTCTAAAACATCAAGATGTGTGTGCCCAGGTGGTATGTCCAGGATCACTTGGGTGTGATGAAGAGGATATGATCCTGGCTGTTAAGTCCTTGACAGGTCTCCGAAGTTCTTTTTGATTGCTGACACTGAACTAGTTTTTGTACCAATCTTTTGTAGCCTTTAGCATTCACTAGGTGTAATGTGTTGGGCTGTCATGACAGTGTCTTGCTAACTTCAGCTTCCAAAGCCACTTGTTGCTGCTCATTGTTCTGCAGCAGTTCTTCCAAAGGTGTACTCTGTATTGAGCTTCTTATTTCCTTTACAGAGCTCTTCTGTGTGAGCAGAACTAGGCACATGCCATCCTCACTGACAAATGCCCACACTCCCACTCTAATACCAGAACTGAGAGGACTTCCCTGCAATTTTCTGGTTGCCAGGGAATGTGGCAACATTGGATATAGTACTACAGAAGTTGTAAAGGCCAAGTGGAGCAGACTAGGATGCTTGCTCCTCCTGTTACTTTTCTATCCTCTCTTCAGACAGCCAGGTGCCCTGGAGGAGAAGAGTGTAATCCCACTTGAAGGTAAAAGAGTGAAGAACAAGAGCAGAAGCCCATGTGAGGGAGCTTATAGGAACATGGAGAGATCAAAAGGAAGGCAAAGCTGGAAAAGGATGCAGAAATATATAAGAAAGAATAGTGATGGGAACAGACATCAGAACTGGATGGATAAAGATCATAAACTGGGAATGGGGGGAGGAAAGGTCAAAAGATAATAACGACTAGAAATTATTTCCTCACAGGACCTAACACTGTACTTTAAATGTCTAAGCCTCTACTGTCTAGCATGCGTCCCAGTCGCCTCTTATGGCTGGTCCACTTGGCAATAATAACATAGTTTTGCTAACAGTTACTTCATTTCCTCAGGGGTGGAAATCTAAGGCAGGTGAGAACAGCTGTTCTGGGCTCAGACTGAAGTTCCGTCTTGCCCATTATCCACTCTCTGACATGTATGGAAACTTTCGTTGTATTTGATCACTCTTGTCACCATCCTCTCAACTTCGCTTAATTCTACAGTGTCCTGTAGAGTTTAGAGAACCTGAATTGTACACCTGGTATTTTCTCTATTATTTTCCTTTTTTTTCTTTTTCTGATTTTTTCTCTATTTTTTAAAATGCTTTTCAATAAATTACTTGTATTTTATTTGTTATTTTCACCCCTAGTAAGCACTGAGTTGATATTTTCATGTAACTTGTGATCATTAGCCCAAGATCTGTCTTCTGAGTGGCAGCAATCAGTGCAAAACACATTATTCGGTATGGGAAGGATTTTTGTGTACACCTTTCTTTCAGCATTTATCATTCTTTTCTTGTGAGCTTGAGTGAATGAATTTTAAAATGGCAGACAACACTCAATGCAGCTGACATTCATTATTTGAATTTGAATATTTCAAAGTCATTTTTTGCATTGTTTGAAGAGAATTTCATATATATAACCTTAGTTTCTTTTTTTCTTTAATAAACCAGGAGTTCAGAAAGTCAGGAATCTGATCTCTATTGCATGTTCATTTTGACACAAATATTATTGTGTGTCATATGACTTTTTTTTTCAGGAAGCTGCCTGATTCAGCTCGGATCCTAGCAACAAATGTGTGGGAAGTTTCATTAAGTAACACTAATTGTTTTTGTTTTCTTTGAGGGGCAAATGTTCATGCGACTGACCCAAGTCGTGGACTGACTTCACGGGAATGGGCTTGTTACACAGGAAGATCAGAATCTGCCTTCATCATGCGAAAGCTGATGGACAAGCCATGCCCGGAACAGTTTTGTGAAGAATTTAAACCAGAATGGCCAAAGATGAAAGAACTTCTTGCCAAGGCTGCAGAGCCAAAAAGCTGTTTGCAGAGGATTTCTGAGTGCATGAGGGCAGCTGTCTCCTTCCAATGTTTCTACGGCCCAGAAGAAGATGGGGTCCTCGACCACATGGTGAAGGTGACAACAAGTTTGAGCAGTCCTTTCATTGCTCTGTCATGCCGGACTGTGTGCCCAGGCAGCCCGCCTTCTGTGGGGAAACGCAGACTGGCTGTGCAAGAAATCCTTAGGAAGCAGAGAGCTGAGGAGATCCGATCTCAGGACAAAGATCACTTTAGCAGCTATGAGAAGCTATTTCAGAACTCCAAAGTCACAGTGATCTCCAAGAAAAAGGACCGGCGAGCCAGCCTGCAGCCCATCAGCCTGACAGTCTCCCAGGTGAACCCCGTAACCACAAGGAAAGCAAGCCTCCTGCCCCTCCACCTGCTTAGACGGAGCAGTGTCAGGCCAGGATTTGTCATCCCCAAAGTCCGGATCACCAAGGCTCCTCCACCCACCTTCCAGCCAGAAAAGGTGAGAAGGAGGAGCAGTGCAAAGGATGATCCCTATTTGCAGATTCCTAAATGGAGATACAAGGAGCTAAAAGAGGAGCGGAAGAAGGCAGAGGAACAGGAGAAGAAAAGAGCAGAAGAGGCTCAAAAGCAGAGGCAGGTGTCTCCTGCCAGATGCAGGACCTGATTTAAAGGCAGTTGCGTAGAAGGTTTAAGAGCCATTAGTCTTGTTATCTGAGCAAGATAACAGGCTGAATGCCTTTGTGCATGCCACTGCTCACAGAGCTGAAATACTGAATAATGGCCTTTAAGGTGCAGAAACAGGGCAAGGGCTATGCCACAGTGTGTCTCATGGTGGAGCAGGAAGGTATTTTGAGGTGGAGACATACTAAGTTTATCTGTCTGCTGTTGATAGGAAGTTTTAAGTGGTGCAGTCCTTTTGTGGTTTCCTTTGTTTTCCAGTTCCAGGTGAATGACTGAGAAACAGCTTGAAAAACAACATGTGTGTGAAAGGATCATATTTTGTGTTTGTTCATTTTGTCATGGACAAAATTAAGGAGTCGTGCTTTTGACACTAGACATTCCTCCCTCTCCTTGCTTAAGTAGATGTATTGCAAGGTTTTATAGTAATAATGACAAGTTTAAAATATACCACAGTGTTGGTGAGCAGTGAAAATCCAGGTCTACAATCGTTTTGAATATACTAAGCACTTTAATTCCAGTAATCAAAGTTTAAGACAGGATAGGTATTAAACTGTACAGCTCTATACAGTCTGTATGGATGCAGTTTTTAATGCTATTGTTTGTTCTGTTGAATAGAAAAAAGGGCCGCGTATGAAATGTTTCTGTAGTTGAGGTACTCATGTCCTCTGCAACCAAAAAAACCCATAAACCATGATTTCTTTGAAGCAACAGAGAAGCTGAGATAATTTTTGAATGCCACTGTCATCCAAGATTTGCCTCCCCCATTAAGTTTCTCTGTATTCTCTATCTGTTGTCTCCTCTTTAGTCTCAGGGAATTTTTTTGTTATTGCATTTAACTGTGAAATAAGGGAGATGGTGAGCCACAGGTGGGCTTCTTTTAGGTTGATATTTATGTTCCTCTTAAAAAAAACCACCAGGTTTATTGTGAGCCTTTCCATATTATAGCCAGGCCAGGAAAATTACGCAGCTTCTAGAAACTGAAGCAGTTTTTCCAGGTTTTTACGTCCAGTTGTATGCTATGAACATCCAGTCAGAGATGCAATACCAGGCAGCTTGACCACTAACATTTGGAAACCATGGCCAGATGTCATTGTAAGCTTTGATAGTACACCCCTGGGTGTCTGGAGAGAGCTATACCTCACCCCTCTGTCTCAACACTGGGGAAACCTTCCCTAGTGTAGGAATGCATCTCAGAGTGGCAGTTCCCACAGGTTGCTGCAGGTTAAGATTAAGGCCTTACTTGGTTTTACCAGCAGTCAGTCTGAATGGCATGCCAAACCCTGGCTGTAAACCTGCTGCTTGCTGAAGAAAGACCACATTCATGAAAGCAGAGGTCAAACACAAACAGCAGGTCATCCAGCACATGCTCAGGCTATGTTTTTGCTCAGGTTTTGCTCCCGTTTTCGAAATGAAATGTGCTGCGGTGTGTCCTCCTGATGGTGTTGCTCTGCTGGAGCCTGGGCAGACCTCAGCTGCTGCTGTCACCAGCTTCTCCCTTCAATTAAAGAGAGGGAAAACTTTTCCGTCCTTTACTCCCACAGCACAAAGGCTGGCTGCAGTCTCACTGAACTTGTAATGAAACTGTGCACGTCACAGGAGAAATAAATTCAGCTGATGATTGAAAACTAGTGCCCAGATTGGTATTGCTAGCTAGAGTCTGCGGGGTCAGGGCTTGACAGAGGTTATGGCAGACGTGTGAAACAAGGATTTTTCCGCACAGCTGGTTCTTTGTATCTCTTGCTGGAGGAGCTGTGCTGGCTAGACTGCACTGCCAGGTCAGAGTTGGAGGAATACACACCCTGCTAATAAACCTCCCCAGCTCTGGGAATATAAAGAGGATTTTAGTCTGCAGGCGCATCAGTGCTGTGCAAGGCACAGGCACTAATTTTGTAATGGCTTTGGTGTGACCAGAATATAAGCTGAATTTATTTCTTTGGAGAGTAGGAAGACAATCTTTTAGCTGTCTGTGGCAAAGACATCAGGATGGATTTTGAATTGGTACTCTGAATTGCATGGTTTAACTATTAATTTTTGTTTACTGCCAACCCAGCGTACTGAAGATTTAGCATTCAGATTCAGTATCTGAAAAGCAACCTGTGCTGCAGGTGAACACTTGAATTTGCACTCTTGGCATCACTTGCAGGAGACATGCAATTGACAGGTGCTCTCAGGGATTAACATACAGGATGTTATAATTAGGGGCTGAAAATGAAGCCTGTTTTCTAACCCTTTGTACTTTACTGTGTATATGTGTATAAACATGATATTTCCATTAAAAGAGGCACAAGCTGTTAAACTTACTTGGCGACCTTATTCTTCAGAGTGGTTTGGAGATGCTGCCTTTCACTTTTCAGTAGATCAAAAAGCCCACCCATTTACACCAATGGACTAATCAGCACCATCTGAAAGCAATTTGGTTTCCCTGGAAGGAGCTATTGTGGGTTAACTTCAACTCCTTGTGAATTTTTCCTTAGGAGTAAAAGAAAACCACTGCATTTGTCCCAACTTCGGGCTTTGGCTGGCCATCTCGGTGGAGAGAGAAGCCGTTGCTTTGATGACCTGCGGCCACATTGCTCTGCTGCAAGCAGAGTCCCCCGGCATCCCTACGGACGGTGTGGCTCCATTTTGTGCATTTGTGTAAAGCTTGCACTTGCTAGGTTGGGAAGTACAGGCACAGGTCTCTGCCTCCTCGTTGCCTTCCTCCCCTGCTGCCTCACTGCCCTTCCAGCCATCTTACTCCTCTTCATCACCATCCTTACGCAAAGTGCTGTGCGGCTTGCTTGCTTTTTTTATTGTCTGTCTGAGAGTCTGAAGGTTACAGTGGGCAAAGCTCCTGCAAAACACGCTTCTAGAAACCTGTGGCAAATGGACCATAGCAGGGGAGGAGGCACTTCTCCAGCCATCTATCCCCCTTGAGCTGTTGCCACTGAGGAGGATTTGATTTCTGTTGGATTTCAGCACAAATAGAGTGGTTTGGTTTGTGTTTTGTTTTTGTTTTTGTTTTTTTTTTTTCCAAGAGGCCCATAACTATGAAATACCAAGTGATATCAGCTATACTTCAGATCACTCTTGGTCACTCAAGCAGGACAGTTTACCTCCTAAAAAAAAGCACATGAACCCTTGGCCGCTCCTGCTGGCAGCTGGAGCCCCTGAGGGAAGGCAGAGGTGCTGCTGCAGGAGGATGCTCCCACAGAGGGGAAGGGGACACTGATTCCTAGGGTGGAGGAAGGTTTTCTACCTGCCTTTGATGCCAGGCTGCAGTCTGGCACGTTAGTGGGAATGATACTTCTGAGCGTTGCAAGTGAAACGAGCACAGGCTGTGTCTGCCTTCATGGCCATTGCTTGTCTCAGTGCACTGCGAGCTTTGGCATGACAGTCAGCCTCTTGCCATCTGATGCTCACTCACTGGGAAGCACCCAGCCTGATGGGCTGACTTACTTTTGCACTAAACAACAGGGATTTAATATAGTCACAGTGGAAAGTGAAATCCCAAACACTTCCTGATGTTCTTTAGAATCATACTGTGCTCTTGTCTCTGGAGAGCAATGGTGTTGCAAGGAAGAGACCACCAACCCCATGGAAGGTTTTTCAGGCAGGAATGCAGAACTACATGTAATTGGCTCCTTGTGCAACTATGTGTTATTCATTTGGGGCTTTTTATGCCAATGAAAATTGTTCCTTAAGCCTTGAGAAAAATCCTCACTAGGCCTCTTCATTGAATGCCTTTTTCTTAATAGTCCTGAATGCTCATGCAGTCCCGCTAAGGGACAAATACTGGAGCAGCTGGTAAAAAACCACATTGAATAGAAAAATGCCATACAGATACACAGCATTCTTTGAGGGTATTTCTTTTTTAAACATCTACATCTCAGCAGGAAACTTCCAAAAGATGTGACTGAAAATAGGACCCAATATGCAGGATTTGCAGATGGTCTGAACTGAAGCCTTCTCTTCTTTTATGTAATTCATGTGATGCAGCCTGGTTTTGCTAGGTCTGCTCATCGTGCCTCACAACTTAACACTCCACAGTTTGGTTAGATACCTGGAGGCCGAAGGTGGGCAACAAGCTGGAAAGGGCAGTTGTGTCCCTCCCTCCTGTCCATGCACTCCTACTTGCTCCCAACAAACACGGCATTTTGCTGGATTTGTATTCCACCAATTTAATAAGATAGACAAAACTGCTGGAGCCAGTGCAGGGGAGCAGGGAAGGGAAGGAGTGAGACAGTGTCGCTCAGAGCCAGCAAGCTGCTGGGTGGCTCAAGCAGTGCTCCAGGCTGTGCCCAAAACAGCAAGGAAGAGCTCCCCAGCACAAGTTAGGCAGCTCCAGAAAACATCTAGCTGTGTGACACTCAGAGGTGACACCCTTGTACAAGTATTTGTATCTCATCTGAACCTCAAGGAAAGGGGCTTGAACTGGTTTGCAGATGGTCAGGAAAATTACAGCCCCCCCTTCCCCCCTCATCCTTTGCGCCCTCTTTGGAAAGATTAAACAAGCACCAGCACCAGAGCTGCTGAGTGACTTCAGCCATAAAGTAGGGCAGAAAGATTTGTAAGAAATGGGAATTATCCTCACATTTTTATTCCTTTTAAATTATCACAGGTGAAATTACAAATCCATATGGTCATTTGTTTCATTTAAAAAGCTTCTCCATTACTTAGATAATTACTCACCCAGAGAGTGTATTCAGCAGAGAGAGCAGCTGAGCAGCCAGCCTGCCATCTTCTCGAGGCAAGCGAAAACTAGACTGACAGTTCGGCCGATTCTCCATATAATAAATTTTGCAAATAAATCTTTGAATTCCAAGTCACTGAAAACTGCTGAACTCATGCTATCAGAGATAACAGTGGGCAGAGAAAATCCCTGGAAGAGTGAACAAGAGGTAATGGAGGCAGCAAGGGGAAAAGAAAATACGCAAATGTCTATGGCATGTCTTTGAAGTAAAACCAAGTTGGCTTTTTGACCCAATTTTTTCTGACTATTGTGTTGACAAGAGTTAAAAGCAGCCACAAAGGCTTGCTCTGATCTGCTAAGGAATATATTATTTCAAAAGAAAGTGATTCAATATAAGCTTCCTTCAGTGTCTCCTCCATTTTTGGCAAATTACCTTGTATTCAGGGTGTGCAAAGTTGTGCAAAAATGGTTGCTCAAACTGACTTGGAAATCCAGTTTCCCAGCATTCTCTTTTGAAGATTTTTTATCCAGCAGTGACTTTGGACAGAGTTATAAAAGACTTGACCTGAGGTGGGGGAAAATGCCTTCAACAGCATCTTGAAAATAAGGAAGTCAGATAAATCTGTCACCCAGCAGGCTGGTCACCAGAGACCCTGTCTAGACGGTAGAGCAACCCATCTACCAACGTGAGTTAAGACAAACACAAAATCAAAATAATAACCCATAACAGGGAGCATCACTTAGGTCCTTCCCCGTGTACCTGTGCTAAATATGTTCAAGATGCCAAGGCCTGCCCTTTGGAGAAATAATGCTGGCCGGAGGAGTTGAAGACCATTTCTAGGGTTGTAAAAACAAACTAGGGCTTCAAATATGCTCTGAGGCAAAGGCTTTCTCAGAAATAAAACTTTTCATCTGTATAAGTAACTCACATAGGGATAGTCCTGTATCAGCTCTGTTCAACTGGATTCCCCGCAGGAGCTGTAAAGGTTGTCTATCTGATGATCCTGGACACTCTTTCTCTGGGGTGTCCCCCAAGACCAAATGAAAAAGAAAAGAAAGAAAAGTGCTCATCATCCCCAGGTACCATGCTTCTCATACCACCTTCTCTGCTTGCAGAAGGTCCAGGGAGAATTATTTCCAGGGAAAGATAGTTTGGGAAGTCCACCAAGGAACAAGATAGGGAAATTGTATTCGGAGATGTGTTTGAAGTGTTTCTGACCACAACTCTCGGGTTATCCAAGTAAGCAAAAAATACATTCATAAATACCTCTAAAGGTATTACAGGCTGTCACAGTATTACAAAGGAGGCCTGGAGAATGCCACATGGCAAATGAGAAGGGCCAGCTCATTTTGCTTTGGAGAACAGGAATTTTCTTCTGCCTGGAGAATTCCTATGCACAGCTAAATATAGCGGTTAAGGATAAATGCTCATAAACTTTTTTGTTTTGGCTGTGGAAGCTGCTGACCACTGAGAAGCATAAATGATGTCAGCTAGAGCCATGCTTAGACCAAGATGTGTTTGATAATGCTAAATACACTGAATAAGGACATCCCAAAATTGGCAAACTGGATGCCCCAAATCAGTTCCCTACCTATAAAATACCTATATAACTAAGATATATTAATTATACACAATATTAAATTAAACCATACCTATAAAAGTACCTATTGGTAACATAGTCATACATATATGTCATTCATCTATGAAGTACTTGCTATGTATATATAACATCTCTATATATTCAGATATGTTTAGAAATTTATAAAATATATAAATATAAAAAGTTCCTCACCTCCCAGTGATAATATGAAGCACTCAAATATGTTAATGATGACCATCTCTAAGAAAGCCTGCGTTAAATAATTGTTCTGTAAGAGGAACAAATCATTCAGGGTATAATATGGAGGCTACAAAGAGAAAACAGACCAGCTGCCTTTTCACTGAACACTGTGGAGTGCTTGCATGGGAAGAGGCCCGGGCTTCTGTGAAAAATCGTACTTCATTGCATAATTAAAGTTATTATGCATATTAATTTTGCCTAGTCAGGTTAAATTTGGCACTTCTCTTGGCACATTTGAATTTACAATGTTCATAGCATTCTTTTATGTCTCTAAAACTGCAGAGGTTTGTGGATAATTAGTGGGCCAAATGCTGATGTTTCAGTCCAGTCTCAGGAAAACAGAAGCGGTTGTAAAAACGGGTTTCAGGTGGTTCCTTTTCCCCTTCCTGTTGTAGCAGCTTCCCACATGCATGACAGTTTGCTATTTTGCCCAAGACCTTCCTCCTTCCCATCAAAACCAAACAAAACTGTCAAGAGCAGATGTGCAAAATCCATGCTCGCAGGCACCATCCTGCACCATCCTGGATGCATTCTGTGATCTCTCATAAAGCACCGATCCAACAGTGAGCTCCTGTAAATGTGGATCAAGAAAGGAGCACAGGAATTGCTCCATTATCTCTGCTCCATGTGTGTGCACGCACGTGTGCATGCTTATAGTGTTTTTACTTTTGGTGCCATAGTGACTGAAATCTGCTCAGGGCAGTGAGTCTGAGTCTCTATATGCAGCCTTCCAGCGTCAAATGTGATATTTACTTTCCAACTGCATCTGGCAGCGGGAGCTAAGGTATCCTTGTGCTTGCTGCCATTATACAAAGCCAGGTTCTTCCAGAAGCTGGTACCATGGGGATGCTCTGCCATTATTGTGTGACAGTGTTAATGTGACACAAATCAATAACCAATGCCGTTAAGTAATGGCCCCACTAGAAGTTCTGTTCCAAAACAAGGTGAAATAGTGTTTCAAAAGAATATAGGAGGGTAGTTGTATTGAAAGCAGACATGCTGTATTATTGGCTTGGCTGCTTTCCCAGAGAGGTGTAGTGGGATAGTTGTCACTCAGGATTTATCCAGTTTCCATGCAAGGGATATGTGGTCTTTGACCACCTGGTATCCTCTTCCAAAAACTGCAGTCGCAGCCTCCTGAAGTGTGTAGTTATAAATAACATTTGTCTGGTGAGCAATAGAACTGAACAGACCAGTCAAATTATTTTTGCTTTGTGTTACTCTCAAGAATTTTTTTAGCAAACTCAAATTACACTAATGTGTTCAGTTAAAAAAATACTTTGTGGATGTTTTACATGATAACTTTTTCACTTGTGGCTTTTGAAAATGGGGTTTATTCTTCGTATGACTGACTGTATTATCCTTTTTTTTTATGCTCATGGGCACAATGAGCAGTGTGCTTTCCTGTGGTTTCCCAGCCACTACAAGGCAGTTTTCTGCAAGACCCATTTTAGGCTTATGTTATTTTTTCTGAATCAGCACTCCAGAGAGTCTGCACCTGCTCTTTGCTAAAAGAAACTCTGTCAGCTACCGCATGGCCAAGCCACAAGAACCAGGCTTTGCTGTGTGATGGCAGTTGTCTCAGTCACGGTGGCTGATGGGCACTAGTTTTGGTTGTACGTTCCAACCGGGTTCTCCACGTTCTTGGGTAATCACTTGCCCAACAACTTGCCCATTTATGAACCTTAAATACTCTGAACTGTCTTAGGGTTTCCATGACTGACTAAACTGTTGTGCTTAGATAGAGACAAGGATAAAGTGCTGGACTTAAACTGCATGTCAGTTGTCCAAAGATGAAATAGACAGGTATCATGGAGAGATCTTGTCTGCATTTAGAAACAAAACCAAAAATAAAACCACCAGTTTAACTGAAAAGATAAGCTGAACAAATGTGCACAGACTCTCTCGGGTTGGTTTTAACCCAGCTAAAATGCACTTGACTTAATCAGTCAGAACCATCTTGAGATTAAAGTGATATAAATCACTCATCCTGAATTCAGAGCTTCCCCCAGAGAGTTGTGACAGCTTAACTAAATTGTTTTCCCCACTGGGCAGAGGGCTGTATCCTTGACATGGGGGCAGGCTCTGCCCTGACCTCTCTGCCAACCCATTCTGGTTTCTTGGCAGCTTTCATTTATCCAACAGAACGGTAAGGTACTTGTTTTTCTTCTACAGTTTGTTGCGGATGGGCTCTCTCATACACAGCAGAGTCAACGGCACCTCCCAGAGTGGTTCAGTGTCTCTTACTCACTTTTGGCTAATTATCAGTCTCACTTTCATTAACATGGCTCACAGTTGCCAGAGACCCTTCCCCCATGCAGTCCCCAGCACCATGTTGCAACTTTGCTCTGTTTGGATTTGGGAAACTTCAAACCCTTCATGCAGTGCTGGGTAAGAACTGCGTCATCACCATCCTCCACAGAGAACTGCTCTCTTTCCATCAAGTAAAACACTGGCTTAATCTTTAATTCAAGGCTGTCTTTTGAGAATCACAGCCCCAGCTCAGGAACAAAGTAAGCCTGACAACAGTCAGAGGCAGAAGATGAAATATTAATCCACGCTTTCATGACATCCAGGCTGGATTATAGTTAATTCCCTATCTGCAGGTCTTCCCAAGGCCGCCTCATATAAAACACAGCTTGTACAGGAGCCAGTCATGGGATTTAACCGTGTTCTGCAGACAAACAGACCACATCCTAGACACTAAGCTTGGGGCTTGCTTGGAGACCTCTATTCCTTCTTTATCTCCAGGTATGCTCTCCGATTGCTGGGTGTAGAGCACATCCATAACTATAGCTATTTTTAGTCACTAAAAACATTATCAGCTTCAGGATGTGTCTACCTGTACAAGAAAGAAAAAACCACATAAAATCTATAAAAATGACAGGCAAAAAACTACAAACATGGTAGGCAAGCTCTGGCTCTTTCCCTCCTAATCTCATCATCTCAGAGCACAGGATGTGTGCTCTTTTGGTCACCCTTCATTTTTTAGAGGATTGAATTGGATTTTCTGAGGGTAAGACTTAGTTAAATTTAAAAATCAACAAAATTAGGCTGTTGTGAAGAGCTGAGTGTTGTACACCAATCAGCTAGGATATGACCAAAGTAAAGAGAATGTGAGGTTGGATGAGAGAAAGGAAACTACCACCACAGGGGGAGATATGTCTGAAGAAAACACGGAGGAAGTGAAAACAGATTAAAGCCAACATCACCATCCGTGTATTTCAAGAAGCATCAAAGCTGCAGCTGTTCCTGTGTTGGCACATGCTGGATTGAGCACAGGGCTTGTTCCAGCCAGACTTGCTTGTCTCCTCTGCACCTCAGTTTCCCCATCAATTAAATATTTTCCCAAATCCGAAGTTATCTCATCAGCTCTTGGTTATCAGGTAATGAGGGAAAAGGATGGGTGGGAAAACCTACAGAAACAAAATCACATAATGAAAACTATGCCAATCAAATAAACGGAGCACATGCCATCTATTGGCTTTGAAAAACCATGTGAAGTTCTTTACAGATGGTAGAGGTAGTTTGGATGGTAGGGGCCAGAGTGGAGCCTGGGGCCATCCCAATGGTAGTGTGCAGATGTCAAATGATGGTGAGGCTGGGCACATCCAGAACACAGATCATCGGCTGCTCGTGACTGAACCCATACAGCTCCTGAAGACAAAGAAGTACAAGAGTGCTCATGCATTCCCACAGTATAGATACACACCATTAAAGGTATCATTCTTCAAAACCCATGAAAAAAAAAAATCCTTCCCTTGGAGTAACAGGAAGCTAATAGTGTCTTTGAGCCTGTTTTTCCCACAAAATGCTTTACTTAGGTGAGTATTTGCTGTATAGCAAAAAGCTTTGCCTGGAAATGCAAGACAAAAAAAGTTCTGCATAATATACCACCACCACACTCTACTTCTCTGAAGAGTTCCAGCTTTTGGAGATTCCAGTGGGCTATTTGACAGATTTATGAAGTTATGAAAGAGAAAGCCAGATCCATGCAGTTTAAATCCCTGTGTTGCCATTTCCCATTAGCTGAGCTCTTCTGAAAGCCTTGTGCCAGCTGAGAAGAAACATCAGGGAATGACACTTAGAAGGAATTTAAATGAACCCGGGGCAAAAGAGAGGAGGAAGAGGCAGTGGCAGAAACCCAGCAGCAGCAGCAAGTCAAACAAAGCTTAATTCTAATCCCCCACCAGAGTAATTTAAAAATCACATTAACGTATGGACATGAATCTTCTCATACAATTATGGCTTTGCACCCACCCAAAATAGCCTTTGTATTTCTAGGCCCAGGGAAGAGCAGAAGAGAGCAGCATTTCCTGCACTTGTGGCCTGAAGGTCTCTCCTCCATGCCAGAACAGGCATGCCAATCATGTCACAGTTATCAAACCCAGCCCAACCATGTGATAATAAAGCTTATGAAATGAGTGTGAGATGTTCTGAGCATGCACTGGAAAATGCTTTAGGAGAATAGCAGAGATTTCACTACTTCTAGTCTGGGCACGATTGCTTTTTAAACAGGCTGTGCAGTATTCAAGCATCAGCTTGTCTCAGTTCCTTTTAACTTGTCCAGAAATGTAGCTGAGGCAGGTGATGTTTGGATAGGATTGCAAAAAATTCCAAGGCACTGAGAGAGAGCCATGAGTGAGCATGAAGTAGGTGATGGTGAACTAGGCACTGGGGACACCATCGCCAGCTGAGCCCAAACTCTGTCACAGGCTGGAGGAAATGCATCAATTTCTCATCTGATTTATATAAAGCTTTTGAAGTAAACATAAAAAACAATACTATGGTCAGTACAGTAGTCAGACATCTTATTGTGACATGAACTTAAATATGTTTTACCCTGCTTTCAGCTTCAGTTTTAACGATGCTTCCAATCACCAACTTTGAGTGTTGGAGCCAGCAATCTTCCATTAAGGTGCATGAAGAATATTTTTTTCTTAGCGATAGTTTCAGGCAGCCTGCAAACCCATATATCACTGCACTGGTTACACTGCTCACATTTTCAAGACAGCATCAAGAAAATCATAGTGGTTGGAATAGCAGGAGTGTGAATTCTCAAGCACTGTGCTGCACCAGACCTCTGCAGCAAGGTCTACACCTGTGAAATACTTAGGGAGCCACTTGAACCTTTCCTAGGATTCTTTGCAAAGTGTTTCTGCTGATTTCAATTATATCAGCATCTCTCCTTTGAGAAAATATATACTGGCTTAGGCAGTGAATGCTGGAATGCTGGCAGGGCATGTAGCTATTTAAAGGCTTTTTCACATCTGTTTTCATAGGCAAACCCTATTAAATTGTAACAGTAACTGCATGCATTTTACTGGTAAGCAATCAGTTTCCATGAAAGATAACAAAAGCTTACACTGAAATGGGCTAGAAATCCAGATCCCTTAAAATCTGAGTCCATATTCTAAACACTGTGCTCTAGGCATTGCTGTAAACACTGCTTATTGAGGGACTGAATGTGTGATTTTATTAGGTTATTCATAAGCATCACCAGCAGATGCACTCACATGTGATGTGTAACCCACGTATTTTATGTCTGGTGCAAACTCAAAAACATATCCCGTGGTCCAGAACTAAACAGTCTTGTTCCCCAGTCTCCTGTCAGCTGCTCACCAGCAACAAGCCTTCACAGACTCTCCTAAAGAATGGCACCTGATGGCTGGATGTTGCTGGTCACCAGACACACCCCACGTGCTGGGGCTCTCTGAGCTGCCTAAGCCCTGAAGACCACACAAGGCAGTGTCCTGAGAAGTGTCCCTGGCAGTGGCCCTCCAAACTCCTACATCAGTAACATTTGGGTGTAAAACTCAAAGCACACACACACACCCCCCCAATTAAGGGTACAGATATTTCTGGTTTTCCATGCTGGTGTCTGGCTAAGGACAAAGGCTGTCCACTCATCACCCATATAACTGACTGAGACAGAACACAGGGAGATGCACCTCTAATACGAAAGGCTGTTGAGAACACTCAAAACCACTGATACTTCACAACCTCTTTTAGGCTTTGTTGGTGCTCAGAGGCAGCCTCGAAAAACCTTTCCATTGAGGGGAAATTTCCAAGTAAGCCAGAGGCACCTTTTTGGTGTTACTGTGTCTCCCCTTGCTGCGAGACTCTTACCTGGGATGTTGGCAGCGGTGATGCACAGCCAGGAGCATGCCTAGCTCCCGCCAGGAGTGCAGCTCTCCAGTGGTGATAAGTTTCAGAGAAGAGGGACAGAGGAGTTTGAGACAGCAGTCACCAGAAAACTGTGAAGGATGGTGCAGTGACTTCTTCTGCAAGAGCTGAACAGAAGGGTGAAGAAGATGGGATCTGTGCTTAGAGAAATGATGGGGCCAGGCAAGCGAAAGCTGCTAGGCACTCACGTGTATATTTTTCCCTGTCACAGTTGTTGCATCCGCAAAATATATGCTCATGTTTTGCTTACTCCAAGTGCCTTAAAGTAGTCCTATATAATTATGTGAGCTGCATTCACTTCTTTTCTAATTGCACCTTCCTTAAGAGGTCTTATTTTCTGCTCCTTCCAGCCCCAACTTCAATATTTCCAGGGTGCATTTCCAAGAAGGCTGTAGCATTTCCCTCTCAAAAATATAATGGTTAGATCAACTCAGCTGTTACCATGATCTTTCGTTAGTATCTTCCTCAAATTCTGTTCATACGTCAAACCATCCCTCAGTGAATCTACACAAAACGCCTATTTGGCTCACAGCATTCAGTGGCTGTTTTAGAGCATAAAAAGATGCATGTTCAGCTTGAGGCCTCTCCCCTGGATGCTCTCCCAGCCACTGCTTTTAGACACCTCCCCACACCTGGACAAGCTCTCACCTCTAAGCAGCCCACCAAAACCAGTACCAGTTGCTATACCAAAATTAATCTGTGACTTTCAAGGCACATGCAGGAGCCAGGCCATGGCATGGCACGACAGCCTGTCCTTGAGAGTGACAGCACTGGGAAGTGAGTTGCCAGCAGATGGGACAGCCTCTGAATGACTCCAGGTCCAACAGGTTTTGCTTACAAGTTAAGGCCCTCCTTCTACCCCATAGTTGATGTTTTTTCAGAATCTTTCTGTCTCTTTTTATTTTCTCCCTTCTTGTCGCTGATGGGAAAGGCTGTGAAGACACAGAAAGTCTCACCCAAATGTGCAGTGATCACATTAAAGGGATGCCCCAGCCAACTCCAGCTCCATTTGTTCTTAAAATGCATTTCTGTTAAGTTTGCAGAGAAAAAACAAGTTCACCTCTCCTTTTACACTTGAAGAGCTTTTGCTGCACAGCTGATGGAAAGGAAAAAGTCTTCAGCTGTATTGTTACTAATGCCAGCAAATATGGCTGAAAATACACCAGGGCTCATATTCATTGCTTGTAGCTTATATTACCCATTAGAACTATAATGCTATCAAAGTAATATTCTCCATTTACATCAGCTCTAGCATTTCACCTTGAGTACATATCATAAGCTATCAAAATGCAGTGGCCCATTAATGAACACAAAGGTGCCAACTTTATTTAGACACCTTTCAGAGTAGTAGTGCTAAGCCACTAATGCTATTTAGAATTGCTTCTCAGGGTAATTGGTACATTTCTTCTTCCCAAAGTGCTGTGCTTTAATCTTTTCACGCTACAATCTCAGCTCCTTACAAAGAACCACAGAAATATTTGTATTTTCAGAAAATAAAGGACAATAAATCAAGAGTGAAGTTCCTGCTTGGTTCTGACTATTAAAAGCATTTCAATAGTATCTCCAGGCTGAGCAGATACTTTGCCAATTGCTTTCCAGTCTTGTTTGATTATAGGCAAAGGATCACATAAGTAAAGGAGAAACTGCAGAGCAGTAATCCTGGGACTGGTTTTGTAAATTAATATGGGGTTTATATCATCCTTCAAAGAATGACTGTGGTAAAGTTTATGTTTGTTTCTGTTGACACTTACTAGGAATTGCAAAATTAGGTTATTTTCCCCTAGTTATTAAAATCAGGCAATACTGAATTATACAACATGTATATGTAAAAATGTACACATACATGTGTTACAATAGTGATTTTTTTTTTTTCCCTTCCTGTCTAGTAAGCTAATTTACTCTAAAGCATTTTTTTCAACTGTTTTCAGAATAACTCCGGTTTTCACTCTTACCATCTTCTAAACTTGTTATTCCAGCAAGGAGCACTGCAGAGACAGGTGCTCCATCTTCCAAGAAGCTCTGTTGAATTCCAGCCCCCTATTTTTGAAATCATGAGGCCTACACAATGACAGGCTGGGGTCGTATTTTGCATGACAAATTTTATTTTACTCCTTGAAGCCATGACATACAAGACATTTGGGAACCAACAAAAAGCCCACGAACCAATGTTTAAAAGTGGCTTAGCAGTGACCAAGCCACAGAACTGAAGGTGGGACACAGTCTTCTAACTGACATTCCTCTGCAGAGCTCAACAAGCAAAACTGACATAAAGCAACAGATCTGCCCACAAGTCTTCTCCTCCACCAGTTTTCAGGTTGATATTCCTTACAGTGTTCAAGGAGACATCTGGACGTCCCAACCTCATGTGAAATATCTAGTTTGACACTCCAGCCCTGCAAAATAAATCTGAAGTTACCTTAATTCCTTGGAGAGTATCACTAAAGGTAACAGGACTCTAAACACAAAATAGAAATCCTCTCTGAAAGATTGGTGGCCTGCATGGGATGGGAAAATAACCTGCCTTGAAGGAACCTACGTCTGTAGGAATCCCAAATCTCCCAGGAGAGATCTGCTTAGATACCATTAGCAACATTTTCTATACCTTTTAATGCATACATTCTGCCTTTTAACTTGCTTCCACTGAACAAAGTCATACCTGTTGCAAGGGACCAACCATCAGAGTGACACACCCTGCATAACATGACAGACAGGGAAAAAAAACGGTGTCCGTAAACATACTGAACATATGAACCTAGGAGAGAGGAATATTATGAATCATGATAAATAGTCAGATCACGCTATGTACTTTCTATAAATATTTATCTTAGCAACAATTGGCTAATGGTGAACCAGCTATTAGCATGCAAAGTAGAGCTCTCGTACTATGAAGTATAGGTTTCTATTGTGTACATTGTAGGAGCTATTTGGCACGGTGGAAAGCGAGGCTGTGTGTTTAATGAACATCCTCATAAATAAGCCTTTAAACTGAGCTTATTAAGGCTTCAGCCTTTCATTCCAGACCCCTCCAGCTGTCACAATTGTCACGTTAGCAGCAGGCTAATGTTTATTCTGTTCTGGGTGATAAATCAGGCCCTAAAAGAGAATTCTTGCATTTGCTATTCATTATCTTTTATCCAGAGAGTAGGAATTAGATAAGGAATCATCTTCTAATGTTTGGGGGTTTTTATTAGCAACTCAGATTTAACACAGTGAAAAACTACCTATAAAAAGGATGTTAAAGGTGTTCCCCCAAACTGTATGTTCCAAGGAATGTGATCTCATGTTGCTTAAGGCCTCTGGGATAAACAAAATATTGCATCTTAGTTTCTAAAATTGACTGTTCTTTCTCTCACACACATTAGAATATAAATTAGGTCTCAGTTCAACTAGAGTATGTCTCTGTTCCACATGCTACACGTGCATACACCTAGTGCTGGCTTTTGCAGCAGAGAGATAATATATATTTCTTTATGCTAAACCTTGTAGGTTAAAAGAACCAGAAGTTTGTTAAAATATGTTTGCATTTGCAGATTTTCCTCATCCAAAGGTCTCTCCCATGCAAAAAGATTCAAGGACACGTAGATTTGCAAATCAATGAATTGTACTTTCGGTATATAATTAGGCAGTGGAAATTGAGGTCACTGAGCAACATAAGAAACAGTCAGTATCCAGTTCTGAAATAAGATGATAGCTCAGTTTCTTTTCTCTCATCATCTTCTAACAACAGTTTTACAGAGCGCAACTGAATCCACTTCTGTGCAGATCCACTTACTATTCTAGTTTTAATACTTGAGGGTTTACTGCTTTAGTCACAGCTTCTGTTCAATGCAGATTTAAATACATCAAAAAATAAAACGAAATGTGCAACATTCCACCAGCATGTGCCCCAGTTGGGCGGTCTTCAAGAGGCAAAGCTACAAGACCTTTAGCTTCCTCAAAGTTCCCCCCCACCTTGTTACAAACCCAGCTGACCCACCCTGCCACCGGGGACAGACCTGTTGGAACAGTGGCTTGGAGCTGAGAACCAGAGCTCCACTCAGCCCCTGCTTCTCTCATACTTTGATAACAGATGCCAGGACAACAGAGGGAGGTGAAAAAGACCAGGTCCACATCTGTTCTGTTCTGCTGGATCAGGACTACTGTCCCTGCTACCTTCTGGGCCGTCTCTGGCAGCTGAAGGCTCACCTCCCTCCCTCACTCCTGGGGGCTCTCCCTCTACTCCTGGACCCCGAACAGCATGAGGAATCTCAGCAGGAATCTCCTGTGCATGGCTTCCATTTGGGAAAATCTGCTCTGAATTCACAGAAACAATCACGGATTAGAACAACTTGTTAAAGAAATGAACCATGAAGTCAGCAGAACTCAAACAAATGGAAGGTTAATCCTCACTGCAGAGTGATACATCATTTGAAAAATGAAGCCTAAGATTAGGTGTACCCGACTTTAGAAGTAACGCTTTTTTAAAAAATACCAAGCAAAGTTTTCAGATAAATACAGTAAGTTCAAAAGTAGGTGTAAAACAAGGAGAAAACTGTCACCATTCTTCCTTCAGACTCAAACACTGGCACACTGGTGGATTTTACTCAGAAAGGCACTGAACGTTGTTATTAGTGGTTTCAGTCATGTCTGAAACACGACAAGATACTATTTCAGCCACTGTCAGCATGCAGACATTAGTAGCTACCTTTTGATTTTATTTTAACTAAACCTGCTGTTCTGTGTTTCAAGAGACACTTCTGGTTTAAGATGGAAGCCAGGTTAGTTGCTGTGCTCTCCAGTGCACTTGCCTCTCTGTATGTAAGAAAGGGATGCTATTAGCCTTCTTAACATGGCATTAGACACCCATTGATACCCGAGACAACCTACCAAAAACAGGTTATAAGAAGTTATTCTGCATACCTTCATAACCTGCCACTTGTTTGTCAGCCAAGAAGGATAAAAACCGTTTTGCTGAACCAGCTTTATCACAACAGTGTGCGAATATACCAAAGGTAATACACGTGTCCTTACTGTCGGCTACAGAGAGCTCACAGCTCGTTAACAGCTAAACAATTTTTATAATCCTTAAAATCACTGTGGATTACAAATGCTTTTCTTTTTATAAAGCCGCAAGTGACCTACAGAACACCAGCCACTCGAATTTTCTAAAAATATCTCCAATGCAAGCCGGGCAGCAGAGATTATATTACAGGGCTTCTTACAAGGTCACTTGCAAGATCTATGCCCGCGATGGCTTTAGTATATGTGTTTCAGTCTTGTCCCTGGCAGCACTGGGAGTGTGCTTTGTAAAAAAAATCATCAGCATCCATGCATGCCCATCAGCTCCAAGCAGTAATAAATTACATTATCAGAAAAGGTATTCTATTCTTTTTCTCAGCTCTGGTCAGCATCCTGAAGGGAAGGGAAACAGTTTGTGCAACAGAACTGACTTCTTTGTTCATGGAGAGCTTTGTAAAATACAACCCATTCCACCTCTCCTCTCAGGCTTCTTATCTAAATACTAATGATACCATTTTATGAAAAAGACTGAAAAAATAGTATACACTAAATGCAGTCTCTTCTCTGATGGGGGATGAGGAAAACCAATAAATACAGTTTCTTGAAGGAGACCCAGGAACACAGCAACAAAATAACAAACCTTCCTAAGAAAAAAGTGTGCTTGCCAGGGGTGTGATAGAGAAATTTTGAGGGGGAAAAAGAATTCTTTAGGAAAGCAAATAGGATACTTAGAAATTACCTTTAATAATTTTACATAATACAATTATGCACAGCACTTACTAAAGGCTTCAGCTACAATGAAGATTTATTTTACTCATCTGTTGAAGAAATATGATGAAGATTTACTGCTGCAGACTTGAATCAAATTTCTTCTCTTTGAGACTTGTCCAGTCACTATGATCTGCATTCCTCTTTTACTGACAGAGCAGATAATGTTAGCTGTAACCAGTTATATTTAAGTGTCTTTATCTTGTGAATAAAAAGGTTTGGGTGCAAAAAAATTCAACTAAAACAGAGATTTGCCTTCTTAGTTCTTTACATCATTGCAGCATATGACCACCAACATCTCTTCCTACTGTAAAAGTAACTATACCCTTACTGACATCCCCACATTTTCTAAAATGCAATTAACATATCTTAATCCTATAGCTAACAGCATCTGCCTAGACTTAAATCTCATTTTAAACTCGATATACCCAAATCTGAAGGGGACATGATAAGTGGTTTACAAAACCCATACCTCTCTCCTCCATGAAGATGATGAGTATTCAGAATAAAGTTATTCCAAAAGGACAAAACCGTATGTCTAATCCATCCACTTCACCTCTGTATGAAATAGATTGCTGTATTTTCATTGAACAGCCAGGAGCATGTGACGATGATATTACTACAGATAAAAGTACAAGACTTATGTTCAAGACATCCAATGATACAAGGGTAAACCATACTGTTGAAACTAGCAGTAAATAATTTCTAATTACTAATAACATTTGCAGTACTGCTGACAGCAGGGCCATGGAACTTGGAATAATTATGGACAACTCAATCAACAGCATGCCAGACAGCATGCACATATATTTTCCCCAAATTTAAAGGAAGACGACATTTTTTGAATAAAGTAGTCCATCATTATGTGAGTGCAGAGTCTAAGGACCTAACATTGCAATAGTCCCAGGGCTGTAAATCTGGCATTATCTGCACTGTATCACATATATTTGCTATACTATATACAGACCACACATATACTAAATATAGGATGCCCAATGCATCAGAAAGCTTCCAGAAACGCTGTGGCCATTTCTCCAAACTCCAGTGAACCACTTGTGTTATGGCATGCACTATGTAATGTTAACTGCAGTTTTATGAGAAGCTTGCCACCTCTCCTCGTAACAAAACTTTCTTTTTCTGAAAGAAGATTAGAACTTGGAAAACAATGGAAAATGTTTTAATTTCACTTCTTTTACCATACTGATTTATCACCAGGCTTAGATTCTATAGTTGCGTAAAAATCAAGTTAAGATCTCCAATTTCATAGTGGAAAACAACTCCCATTCTATCTGGTAGCATCTAGTTTTTATTTTAAATGAGACTGGACTATCCAAAACAGCTCATCCACTGTGTCGTAAAACTTCCTAATAAATGTCACTGTCTATAAAATGTTGATTAGTCATACAGCATTCTGTAATAAAATCCCATAAACCCCACAAAACCGCACCCTGCTGATTTACACTGTATTTACAGAAAAAAAGAGCCCACATATACAACTCCATGCTTTATTGTTGCGTTATTGCCACACTGACAATTACAGAAAATTTCTTTTGCAATCATTTTGAGGTAACATTTGAACATTTCCTATGTTTGTATGTTATTGTAACATATTTTAAAAGTATCATTAACCATCAGTAGGCAATCCAGGTCACCAGTTATGATTATTTTAGGCAAGGTAATGCTTTGGTAAGGACACCTATGTATAAACATGGATACCTCCTAACAATATATATAATACGCTTTCAATACAGAGACGTTTTCTAACCATATTGGAATTCCTGCACTCTAAAAGCCACTAAAGCTACCTTGAGAGTCATACTCTGTTGTACAAACTTATATATCCGTCTAAGTAATCAAAGACAAAATTCAGGTATTGTCTATGTATGTTGTATATATTGCATTCACAACCAGGAACAGTAGTTCATAATTCAAAAGCATCTATGTTCCTAACTTTTAGTATTGAATGGAGATGTGGTATTGCTCGCAGAAACACTTCTACCAGCTACTACTGGACACAGACCAGAGGTACCCAGCCCCACTTAACTGTGTGCTTCTATACTGAGGTACGTTTAGTTTTCCACTGCTGTCAGTGGAGTTGAGGGTGATGCAAGTCATCTTGAAAGACACAAATCCCACATTTGGTCAAAAATGCCATACCTAAACTCTGTTGACTATCTTGACTACATCACCATTGACTACAGCTGGAGTTTAGACACTACTTCAGATGGAATCCCACCCAGCTCACTCTCAAGCCAGCAGCTACCAGTACCAAGTGACTGTGATGATCTCCTTCATTGCTGACGCAGCACACTGACAGCTGCTGGCTGCACCATCAACCAGATGCCACCGCTTTCTGTCCTGAATCTGCAAATGTTCCTGCCAGCACATTACCTCATGCAGATATTCCACAAGGCTCCACAATGCTACCCTTATGAATGAGTTACAGTGTGAATCACTTGTACACTCATGAGCGGCTACAAACAAGGCCTCAGACGTACCAATGTCAGAAACAGAAAGCGTATTTTTAAAATTATGCATATTCTAATACAGAATAATTCTTATAAACAACGCTTGTTCCTTAAGGCAAGTACGGTTATCTAATTCAACTGAAAATAAAGACTGCATATACAGATTGTACACCCTTCCTCAGTTGTAGAATAAATATATCCATGCACATCCTTTGCATCATTTCCATTTCAAGCCCATGAAGAGATGGAAATGCCAGGTCCCTCTCACCCACATGAAGTGAGTTATTCCACTTGTGAAATGGGCCACATTTCACATGATTTTTTGTTGTTTTAAACCAGCTACTCAGGGAATAACTATTTAATCTACAAAAATTTTAAAAAATAGTCTTTTAAAAACTCTCCCCACTGGCTTTCTAGACATTTGATTTTAAACATAAAATGAAGTAGTAAAGCTCCAAGCAATGCCAAACTTTCACTGGTTTGCCAGGTGAATGTTTGCAGCACTAGGTCCAGTACCCGCTTTTTTGACGTTAGTAAAAGTTTTATAAACCTAGAGGGTACTAAAGGCTGTACTATATTTATAGCCAGTTAAAAACAGAAGTACACTTTAAATGTGTAGGTGGAATGTTTAAAAAATTATTTTCCTGGGTTTTACAGCAATGAGTTGCAGAAGGAAGATGATAGAGCTAAGTGATTTTGAACTGTGCAATCAAAAAATGTATATATGGCCAATTGCTCTATCTGAAAAGTAACTTTTATATTCCCTTATATTGCTGCTGTCCTTATTCACAATAAGAAGACTAGGAAAAATATGATGCGCAACAGAGACTAGGTCATAAAGTTAAGCACATTTACTAATGGTATCTACTAATTTCAATTGGTATCTCAAACTGTAAGTTAAAGAAGAAAACATATTTTTTGCCAGTTTATTTTAACTTGAATTCTGGAGGGTCCCGAGCTCCTTCAGCTTGTTATTGGAATTGAGGAATCATCACCTCATAAAAATAGAGCCCCCAGAGAGACCCGCAAGACCACAAATCAGTTGCCTACAGCAGCAATGTTATTGTACTTCTCATTTCTCTCCCCTCTCCATACCCACAGACCTCCAAAGGGAAGAACCTCAGCAAGACTGGGCGAGTTCAAAGGGGTGTAAAGAATATTCAGCTGGATTTCTGCCCACTTGAGACTGGTTTTTGGCCCTTTTAGCATCTCACTAGTGGAATTCAGAGAGCACAGTCACTGCGGTGTAACACCGCAGGATACTAAAGACTGCAAGGGTTCTACGTAATCAAGACAACCACTGACTTCTATCAACACACACACACCAAACTCCCTCCAGATAGTAAAGGTACCAGTTCAAAAGGGTTATTCTTCCTTACAGGCTTAGCATAAAAACTACATTAACTATCTGCTATTGCAATGCCACAACTAAAAATACAAGTTTTAAGCTCATTAATCATTTTATCATACCAAAGTTTTATCTTGGCAGTAAGAAAATTTTATAAAAAACCCATCCCTGATCAGCAGATACTTAATAGAGAATTTTCCATCTGGGATAACTGAACAATGTCTTCATTCTTATTCACCCTTGGGAATTAAAGTAAAAGAAACAGCATATTTTAGAGGTCAATTTTACTGATTTGACAGTGTGAGTCCTAAAGGGTTTTCATCTTCTTTCAAAAACTTATTCACTGATGGCAGTTTGGCTGAGATTTTGATAGAGAGCTCACTTGCGAGGCTGGTGGATGTGCTGTTTGACATGTTGTGGGTGAGGAAGCTTTTCCACAGAAGGATGTGGTTTCTGATGAGCCACCTGAGCCGCAGCTGGAGGGAAGTCCTTATCACCCTGTTCAGAGAACACACCAGGAAAAATTTAAGAAATGTTAAAAGTGTACCTTCCAGTTCAAGTGGATATAAGTTTTAAACATGTGAAAAGCAGATGGAAAACAGTGTTGCATGTTACTCTGGAATCCCCCTGTACACATCCTATCTTGACATTCTAAGTTTCACTTCTTCCAATTCTACACATCATCCAAGAACACAGTATCTTAAAGTGACCTAAGGAAAAAAAATCCAACATTCCTGTCTTCAGTACTTAACAGCTCCTTGTACTAAGTCATTTTCACTGGCCCTGTATGGTCAGATCCCCTTGACCTGTTTACATTTTCACAAAGCAACCAGAAAAAGACTCTTTTACAAATAAGGTAAGGCAGTGTGAAAAACTACCTGCACAAGAAAACCTACTGTAGAAATGCCAGTTCTGTAGTAAGAAAGGCAGGATATAAACCTGCTTTTGAGTGACATCTTAGAGGTGGCTGGCTTTTAAGTTCAACATGCTCTTTTAACCAGGTCTGCTAGTGTTCTCACATGCTGCTGTTGGGCAGGCTCAGTTCAGGTGTAAGCCTTATGCCACCTACTTAAAACTGTCATTTCTATGGTCAGACCCATGAGGTTTCCAAACAGCAATGGGAAACAACTACGACCAGTGCTCAGTAACAGGAGAACAGCAGCACCACAACTTCCCTCTTTATAAATGGGAACAAATACATCATAAGCCAGAAACGCTCTGCATTCCACCGGGTTACAGGGTTACAACCTCACACAGACGTATTTTGTACAAAGCTGATGTCTCAGATGGCCTGTTTCACCCTGACCCCATTTCAATCTACTCCAGATTCTTCCTTTCTGTTCTGACATAACTTTTTATATTGATCACTAGGTTAACTTTTTACATTTTTCACTTTTTTCTCTATTCCAAGTTACTTCCAATTTCCAAAGATCTCTTCTCAGACATTTTATTTTCTGCCTTCTTTCCCACTGATGCTGCTGTTTGCCTTTTCCATAACACTCTGACCACTCAGACCTTGTTGTCTCAAATGGGTGATGTGAATGCAGCTCTTCTATGACTTGAGAGTACTGTAATGGTTGAGCAGATGACCGAGTCAGTCTGTAAATGGTAGCAGGGAATGTCTATCTTAGAATCAAAGTACTGTAGAATTCAGGTTGGAAGAGACCTCAGGATGTCTCTAGCCCAACCTCCTGCTCAAAGCAGAGCCAGCTGTAAGATCAGACCAACTTACTCAAGGTTTTAATCCAGTCTGGTCTTGAAAACCTCTAAGGACAGAGACTGAATAGCCACTTCAGGCAACGTTCTGCACTGCCTGAATGTTCTGACAGTTAAAAAGTTTTAATATTTATGTCTAGTCAGGCCCTTCCATTTCAATTTATGTCTGTTGTCTCATCTGCCTGCCATGCACCACTCCAAACAGCCTGACTCCATCTTCTCTATAACTTCCTTGTAGATGTGGGAAGGTTGCTGTTAGGTCCTCTGAAACCACCTCTTCTCCGTGCTAAACAAGGCCTGTTCCCTCAGCTTCTTCTCCCAGGATGTGTGCTCCAGGCCCCTGACCACCTTGGTGGCCCTCCAGCAAACTCACTCTGGTTTATCAACACCTTTCATACACTGAGATGTTCAAAACCAGATGAACTATTCCATATGTGGTCTAAAGCATGCTGAGCAGAGGGGGATAATCCCTTCCTTTGATCTAACGTCTACTGTTAAGACAGCTCAGGATGCTGTTGGCTTTCTTGCTGGTACGCAGCTGGCTCATGACCAGTTGCTGCCTGCCATTCTTCCAGATTGTCCAGATCCCTCCAAGTAGTAGCCCTTCCCTCAAACTTAGTAACTGTTCCTCACAATTTGATGCCAGCCACAAACTTGATGAGGAGCCTTCTGTCTGATAAAGACATTAAACAGGACAGGTCGCAGTATATAAAACCTCCACTTGACACAGATGAGAACTATTATATACCAGGAAACTTGAAACCGTAATTGAAAAATTACTCTAGTTTCAAAAAAGCATTGCTAGGTTTTGTTTATTACATAGATAAGAAATTTTGATATGTTTGGGAGCTATAAAGTCTCAGAAAATGATAGAAAAACTTTGCTCTGCCATAGGTTAATAAATAAACCTGTAGCTGACAGCTTACTGAGCATAAGTATAGTACCCTATCAAGTAACTGATTAACTAGAGATCAGTTACAAAATTAAGAAAACAGGTTTTTTCTGTTTTGAATCTTTTGCATGCCTACTAAACTGGGCGCCTGTGATAAAATTTTTCTTCATAGAGAAAAAACATCACCTGTTAAAGTGCTATCAAAATTACTAAACTTTAACGCAATAAGTAGTTAGAAGTAATTAGGCATCTAGATGCCTAAATAGCTATCCACCTTGGTGCAGATGGAGGTCCAGGAAATCCAGCAGTGCCTGTCTACTACCCTTACAGGCTAGGGAAAATGGCATCAGCTTACTCTTTCCACCTACGTGATGTGACACAACCGTCTTAGAGTAATCGACATTACATACCCCACTGATGTAAGGCCATCATAATAAGGTTATCCATTATGTAAAGCCATGATAAAAACCCTGTCACAACACACAACGCATGAATTACTGATCATACGATTAACAGTGAGTTAATACTAATGGTTTAGCTTATAGATTTCCAGGTCCCGCCTGCTGTTAAAATCCAGGGAATAATGCCTTGAATCCCAAGTACCTCAAGGCACATATGGCAGCTGAAACATGTATCTTTAAACACGTATCCTTACAGGCAGGAGTGTCACTCCTCATCACAGATCAAGCTATAGCAGCAGACTTAACATGCAACCACTTTCAAAGGAAATGAATGTAGTAATATCTAGCTTAGATTAAAAAAAATCCAATAAATTTAAAGTGCTAAAATTCAAAGTAAAACAGTGGAAGTAATTTCAATAAATAATTTCAATTTCACACAAAACCAAAAAGAATGCTCAAAGGGACTTACACAAATATGCAAAACATAAAGCCTCTTCTCATAAAAGAGGAATGAAAAAGATTAATTTTGCTCTGATCAGTGATAATTCTGAAAAGCCTACAATAATTTTTCTATGAATCAAAAAAATTTAATGACAATCTTACCCTAGCAATGACACCAGAGATGAACACCGTTGGTTTAGGTGGGCTGAAAAAAATAAGAAGGATTATTTGTACAAATTATTTAGAAGGTAAAAATAAAAAGTACATCACATACAGTGCCAAAAAAGTGCCATTTTTGGCAATTAATTAATGTTTCAAATCGACAAATTTCCTCTACAAATGACTACTGCCTTACCCGTACTTACTACAGGCAAGAACAGACCTGTAGGCTTTGGTCGCTATTACTTCACACTAAGTGTGACAGCAGTAAAAGGCTAGTCTAACAGCGCTCTGTTCCTTACTTAAAGCTGAGAGTCTTTGTGCACATTGGTTTCTTAATCCTCAAATTTTACATATAAGCTGCCAGCAGTACTTTAGGCTTAGCATATTTGTACTACAACAATGAAAACTGTAGCTGGACTAAACTTACTGCTGTGATGGAGAATAAAACAAAATTCAAGTTTATATCTGTCAATCAAATGGATTAAGATTCTCAGTCTCAGAAAAAAACAACACCCAGTACTTTAAATCACAGATTTTCAAGCATATATTTATCTACTCTATTATACAGAAGGAGAATCATATCTGCAATATCTGCAGCCACATCTAACAATTCGCCCCTGGTGAGGGGCACTTCAGTGGTCTCCTGGGCAAGTAAACATACATCTGCCTGGAATCTGCAGAAGGTTCAAGGCCAGGAGCTCCAGAAAGTCTCCACGATAGAGGTAATACTTCTGTAAGAAAACCATGTAACCTGAGGCACTGCAAAGGGAAGGAGAGCGCAGAAGTAAAGCTGTGCCTCCCTCTGAGCATGTCCACAACCGAGGACTCAGAGCAGGTGGTTCATTAACTTGGACCATGAGAAAGGTCCTCACTCTGTGATGTTATGGCTGATGAGGTTGGACCAACATAAAGCAAACACAAATCAAATTATTTATTAGCAGAATGAGACTGATTCTTATGATGCGCTTTACAACTACACAGCTTGTAAAGATTTATTAATATGATGTTATATGAAGTTACGGTAACAAGCAGCACCGTATTAGACCTTGATATAATGGTCTAATAAACACTGCCTGAGCACTGTTTAAGTCACAGCATTGCTACACAGTCTCTGAACACCCTTGTTATTTAACAACACTCATCATCCCTTCTAAACATTTTTTGAAAGACAGGATTAGAAAAAGGGGAAAGGAAGTTCTGCTCTAAAATACCACCATGTAAGAGTACCAGTGATATTTCCTGCAATGAGAAAGATTATTTTGATAGCTGTATTAGACTCCTTCAATCTAATTTTCTGTTAGTATAAACTAATAACAAGCAAAGATCAATAGCAACACACTTTCATTTTATCCTAATTGTACTGAGCCAATCAGTACATTACTGTCTGCATGAGATTTCCTGGATGCTGAGTAACAAACTCAAATAACTCTGAGAAAACACAGATGTACTGCGGTGGCTTAAGGTATCATTTATAAACTCGCACCATGATATTATAAAAGAAATGAACAGTAAATGGAAAAAAAATGTGTGGCAAGTTATTCTTCAACTATACATGGAATCTGGCTTTAGTCACACTCAGAGGAAGTTACTTGTTTGACACTGCATTAGTAACAATATTAGATAGTGAGAAATTAAAATCAGATGGATTTTTTTCTTACCATGACCTTTCAGTGTTCAGTATGCTTGGATGATGCATGAAATTCAAATCAACATTTCCCAAAAAGAGCCTATATTCACTAAACATGCTATGGCTTGTCTGCCCACCACCACGCCGTATTACCCGCTGTGTTTCATACTTCTTGCTTTAACAACAAGTGACATGCCTCATGGTTTTGGCCAAAAATGACTACTGGAAGGAATGTATTGCATAATGGTTGTTTCAAACACAGCTTTTCTCACTGCAAATTGCAAAAACCTTCTCAGAAACCCTGATCTCCTGTTCGAAATGTCACACTATTAATATTCAAAAGACCCAAGCTCGCAAGTGCCAAGTTCCCTGGTACACAATAGAGCTGAACAGAGTTAGAATATTTGGTACGTTTCCATACTTATTATTTTTACTTGGTTGTATGTTCCTTTGTCTAAGGAACTAGGCTGAAAATCCTATAAAGACCATTTTCATATTCAGTTAAACTAATCCCAGTCCAAGGTATACATTTCAGGTAGTACCACAGAAGTAGCTAACATATCTTTATAAAGACAACAAAAATCAGCAATACCATTTTCCTGGTAAAAACTATATCCTTCAGATTTAAAGCATTTATCTTGAACTCTACCATGAAAAAAACATATTTAGCCTTGTTTGTATGCAATTAGGTTCTGTGACAGTCTTTTGTTGCACGGTATTAGGAACAGGACACTAATTAGGACCATCCCACAGGTGTGTGGTAGGCACCAAAACACATCACCATAACTCACCTAGGGTTCATGTGGAACATTTTAGGATAGCATAGGGCAATTCACCAACACACAGGAAGCAACCTAATGGGAAATCAGAGTTCCAAAAATGTATCTACACCCAGATGCAGTGGGAACAGATGTGTCCTTAACTTTCACCCTTGTTTGTCTTCTCCATGGATTTTTGACTGGACTTTCGTGATCTCTGCTAGATTTCCAGCTTTTAAATGGAGAACTAATGGGAACGCTGACCTGGCTTCCTTCTCAAGCACCTCTATCCCCCACTCACAACGATCTTTTACAGAAATCCCAGCACTCCTTTCTGGCTAACCCGAGGTCCCACACTCAGCTGCAGGCATATGCTGTAATGAGGCTTCACCTCTCCACTTAACTGATCACAAAGGCAAAATGCTTTGCTCCTATGGAAGATATATCAGCCTATTAGAAAGCTCATTTTCATACATTACTTATTCCTTAGTAGGGGAAAAGACAGAAAACTGGCCAGAAATGAGAATGGTTAAGTGTGTATGTATTTATGTTCTACGTTAAAGCCACTGGCTTTCCCCCCACTTTTACCAGATTACATTGTTCCAGAAAAGATCTTAAAAAATTTAATATTATCACTTATCTTTGATGATCTATAGAACCAGAATCAGGCCAGATACTATATAATCACACATCTATACTAATGAATAATTCAATGGATCAGAGAAAGGCCTGAAAAATCAGTCCCTGATTCACACTTTAATTTCATTCTTAATGAGAGAAATCTTTCTACAGATGAACTTCTTCACAATAAATTCAATCTCTACTGCCAGACTGTCAAACCATTGGTTTTTGTGGACACAGATTAGCTTCCTGGACCATAATTTTCTAACTGCACTCTGGGACATCTACTAGGAGTGCAGTGTTGCAACATCACTCATCATCTTTCCCAAGGACCTACTGAAAATAGAAACAAAAATGGAGAATGTGCACAGGCTATCATCGCTACATTTGTAAAACACTTTCAAATGCTTTAAATTCTATTGGTGTTTTATGCAAAGCACAACCTACATTTCCAGTATTTTGTAAACTGTGATGGCTGCTTTGAGGATATACTTAATCTGACGAAAATCAGTTTGACAGATGTTGTTTTGAAGATGCAGCATTCCTTTGTCTAGGCGCCAGTAAACAAGAAAGAAAAAAAATATTACTTTCTGACAAAAACTGATTTTGTTTATACATATATGTGCTTTGCAGCTATTTAATGCACACATTTATTTAAAATTAAATAATAGCTACAGCTCATATTGTGTAGGGAGAACGCTGGCATGTTTGCCAAGACTGCTTAGTGTGTGTGTCAATACTTTCAGAGCAAAACGTTATTTTATTATAACATATGGAGGAAAAGAACACATCTGTTAAGATCTGAGTGTTCAAAGAACTTACCCTAATTTTACATGTGCGATGCTACTAAGAACTGCACCTGTTTAACATCAGACTCTCTACTGGATTAATTTACCTTGATTGTATTCAAATAAAATAAAGATTTCTATTATTTCATAATACTTAGCTTAAATAAGATCTTTATCTGACACTGCAAGTAAATCACAAAGAAGATGGAATACTTGAAAAGATTGCTAACTAGATGAAATGAGGCATTAATAATACTAAAGTCTTATGCCTTCACCTTGCAGGGACTGGTTGAACTGAAGTCTGACAGGCATACTGTAAAGACAGACACAGTGACATTGGAATTACTGTGAAATCTCCTACAAGTCACAGAAATACATAGGGCAGATGAGCATTTATCCAACTCCATTTAAAATTGAGAAACTGAATAAATTAGTTTTCTAAGTTAAGAGGGAATTTTATAATTATTAACTATATCTAGATATGCCATGGTATGCGCACAAACACATGCAGAGGCTATGCATATATATACACACACAGATACATAAATTACACAGATTCAAAGCTGTTTAAGAGTGGTCCCAAATGTAGGAAAGAGCACAACACGTTCCTACATCCATGTGGGGAATGAATGCCTGCAGCCTTCTCCTGTTTGCAGCATCTGAATTGCCTCCCGCACCGTTACCTGGCAGGATGGATCTGAATCTGATGCCAGTTTCAAGTGGCAGGTTGAATGGCAGATCCAGCCTGGAGAAAGGACTATAAGCATTGCTCACAGTGTGATCCAAAACAAAAGCCTACTTTTACAGTTGACAAACCAGGAAACAGAACAATACATATGTACCATTCCTTTCCACATGAAATATAAAAGCTCCTGAAATGGGAAATGGGTCTTGCTGCGGCCAGTCAGTGCAGAAGGCTAGTGCTCCATGTTCACTGATGATAAAAAAAACCCAACAAAAAACCAAACCAACATGCTAAGACAAATAAAAAATGAGAAAAAGCAATGGTAAAAATAGTGCCTCACAGTATACCTCATTTAAAATACTATATTCAGTCCAGGAACACCGTAAGTAAAGAATTAGAGCAGAAATAAAGATGGAAAAAATAGCTGAGAGAGCATGGAGAAACTTCTATATGAGGAAAGAGCTAAGAACTATTTGCATACAGTGCACATAAGAGTGGAGAATATTGTTCCCATTTACCTTCTTTATAGTATAAGTAGAGACACTTGAAGAAAGTAAAAGGCATACATTTAAAACTAATAATAGCAGATACCTTTAAAATACCATAGAATTAAATGCAGAACCTCGTGAAAATAAGGCAACATCAAGATCAAGAATTTAGTGAGATTCAAAACCAGAATTAGACATTCATATGACGCAAACCGCTTCACATCAGTTAGGACAGAAATATGTAAAAAGTTACTGGGCTCAAGTTATCCTGTTGTGGTTTAACTGCAGCTGACAACTAAGCCCCACATAGCCACTCGCTAACTCCCCTCCATATTGGGATGGGCGAGAAAATCGGAAGAGTAAAAGTGAGAAAACTCATGGGTTGAGATAAAGACAATTTAATAAGTAAAGCAAAAGCCACAGAAGCAAAGCAAACCAAGGAATTCATTCACCACTGCCCATGGGCAGGCAGGTGCTGACCCAGGACAGCAGGGCTCCGTCATGTGTAACGGTGACTTGGGAAGACAAACGCCATCACTCCAAACGTCCCCCACTTCCTTCTTCCCCCAGCTCTATGTGCTGAGCATGACGTCCTATGCTATGGGATATCCCTTTGGTCAGTTGGGGTCAGCTGTCCCAGCTGTGTCCCCTCCCAACTTCTTGTGCACCCCCAGCCTACTCACTGGTGGGGTGGGGTGAGAAGCAGAAAAGGCCTTGACGCTGTGTAAGCTCTGCTCAGCAGTAACTAAAACATCCCTGAATTATCAATACTGTTTTCAGCACAAAACCAAAACGCAGCCCCCTACTAGCTACTATGAAGAAAACTAACTCTATCCTAGCCAAAACCAGCACATATCCTTAAACTGATCAGGACTACAAATAAATCTCTCCTGTGCAGAGGTTAAACTCTGGTATGTCATTACCCTGCCTTCAATTAAATGTATCAGGAAAACAATCTCTTACAACATCTGATTCATCCAAAATTCATCTACATGCTGTAAATCGGGGTACAAGCACAACCTCAAGATTCCCATTACGCCAACACTTAAACGAGGTTATCCTACTTTAAAGGGGTCAGAATTACACAGATGCAAGGCCTTTGTTAGGCTAGAAGACTTTTTGTCAAAACAGGTAAAAAAAGTTAAATACATTAAAACTACATTAAACTATCTTCTAAATGGGAATAACTCTTATTTTTCTTTTCATACTTGTGGAAATTAATGATATGTCTTATCACTGGAAATCATCTTTTGCTGTTCAAGTGGGTCTGGCAACCAGACATGTGAAATATATAAATAATAGCATGACATGTTTTTCAAAGACTTAGGAACCACAAACCATGTCATAATTTTTAACTACCAAAGAGTAACAGTGTAGTTTATAATTGGGTGTTTCCTTCCTTTAATCAAACCATCCAGCAGCAACTCATAGTTGGCCTCTAGCTGAGGCAAGCAAAGGAGAAATTCCTGCAACAGGCTGAGAACTGAAGAGGCATGTACGCAGAACCCAGAGCTGTGCCCAACTCCCTGAACCACCAGGCAAAGGCAGTGTGCAGACAGCACACACCTCACCCCTCCAGCGCCCCAAAACAGCAGGGAGTTGAAAAATGAGCAAAACCTTCTACCGAGCAGCTTGACCTTTATTTTCTTGCTCATTTCCAAATAAACATATCATTCACTTTCATTAACAAGTTGCTTATGCAAGGAAAATTGAAAACATATATGAAATAGTATGACCTGCATTGATCCCCTGACTGTTCCCTAATTAGAGTAGGATTTGCTAGCTTCTACCTTGTCCTGGCATGATTTTCACTCCATTAACAGAAATTTCTCCATATATTCTTAGCTGAATTTCATATCTAGTCAACAAACCTTCAGACTTTAATTCTGCTCTCTTTTTTTTCTGGAATTTAAAGCATTTTGGCCAGTTGTTCAAACCATCCAGCTTAATCTTCAAGGTTGCTTGGGAATTCATATTTTCTAGTTATGAAACATGAAAGCTAGCTCATCTTAGTTTCAGCCTAATGCCTCTTTAAAGATGTCCAGATACTTCTTTATAGGGGTGCTTATTGAATTTATATAGTTGCCTTTGATTTTGGCATTGTATGCGAAAATAAATTCCAAGACAATTAAAAACACACAGAGATAATTAAAAATACATTCCTCAGCAATAGAGTAAAATGAACAAGCACACTGCTCATCAGCTTGCCTGAAATACTTTCCCATTGGTTATAATACATTTAGGTTATTAATTTTCTGGACAGAAAAGTAATAATTAGTCTGAGTACCAGAGGGAAATATTCTAGTTGATTGCACGGGGACATACAGTATCTGATATTCTATGATAATTTATCCTGTTGAGGTCATTTATTTATCTGCCATAGCTTTCAAACCTTTAAGATCACCCACAGGATGGCACTGTTGAACCTCTGAGTATCGTGCACAGTAAGTAGGGAACAACCTCAAAGAAGTCCAGGTGCTGCTTCAAATACCAAAACAAGTAAAAAGCAATACTACCCCTTGATGCCCGATCTTGATGAAATCCAGTATGCATATACACACACACTCCCAAATACGCACACACATACCTACAGACACTACTTTTCAAAAACAATTTTCACATCCCCATGTATTAGTCTGTGCCCTGACATATCCCATGAAATAGCTTCCACTCTGTTAAGTTGTTCCTCTTCCTATGCAGGCAAAAGTAATGCAAGTTTGAAAGAAGAACTCAATGACCATTCAGGAAATTTTAATGACTATTTGTTTTGCTATTCACATACAAGCAAATTTGGTGTCCTGATCTTTTAATGAGGTGGTAAATCACTGGCCATTATATTTAATAGCAACTGATTGTCATTCATTGTTCTTACATTCACTGTCAGTGTATTGCAACATATGGCCCAATTAATCTCACCAGCCTCTCATTCATCTTTGTTTTTAGCACATGTGTTAACCCTAACAGAAAATTATTTAAGAAAGATGCCTGCCATCTCGTATCTATCTTGTTGCACATGACATTGCTATCAGAGAGTAAATTTCTCTTTCGTGCATTCTTCTGATCACAAAATGAAGATTTAAGTATTTCACCTTTCCTGTGGACTCAGAGGATTTAGAAATAGTCCATAATCCTCCAACCACTGGTTCATTTCTTAAAGTTCAAACCTGTTATCACAGTACCTACACTAGCTCTTAGTGAACATCAATGACAAACTTTTCACAGGCAGCAACTGCAGCATTAGCACACTTAGTATCTGTAGTCACTTCACTGTGGAAAAATGAGCACTACGAAAACTGACATAAAGCAAGTAGTACTTAAATGGTAACACAATTCAAAGAAAGCTCTAAAATAAGGAATGAAGTAGGGCAGACCAAGTGTTTGCAAAATAGCCAGCAAAGACCATGGTGCAAAGGGGAGAGAGGACCAAGTCTTCCATGTATTAGTCAAGCACTGAAGTGTACCCCTGTGCACATTCCCATGATGGTAACGTACTTTCATATACAGAATATCATGACCATGGGCCTGCACTACAGTGTCTCGGCTACCGACACATTAGCCAGTTCAGCACTGCTGTAGCTTCTCCATCTCCCAGCAGATGAAAGATGGAGTGGAACTGGAAAAACAGCATTGACACTGTACTAGGAATACACAATGTCAGTGCAATGAAGGAGACACAGATAGTTGAAGCTAAAGAGAAGGTGAAAATCTTCTCACTCCTGCCCAGATGAATCTGTGTTTGTCTCAGAGACACTCAGCAGTAGCCCAGAATTTCCCAACCTTTACTGTTAGCAGTTCGTACCTGAATCTTGGTTTCCAATGCCTCAAGCCATTAATCATTCAGTAGATGTGCACCTTTCACTTTGAACAATTGCAGTATCATTTCTTATTACCTTGAACTGCAGACAGAAGGTCAAATGTGCATGCATGTGTCTGCACATGCATAAACACTACATCATCTCCCACAGCTACAGCACTAGTGTGAGGAGTCTCTTCAATCCAATTTTACACCATGCGTTCTGCATGGTTTCCATTCTGCAGTTGCACCCTCCTGTTATGTGAAGTTCTCCAAAGCAAATGCAGACTAAAAGTCAGCACATTTTCAATTCTGTGGCTGTTCACTGCTCTGCCCACAGCAGAGCAGACTATGGTGAAGTTTTTGCCCATTTTTGGGAAAGCTTTGAGCGCAATAATGGCATTGCGGGAGGTCATGAAGACACTCTGGTTCTATCAGATCCCACGCTGAAGACTGTGTGATCTGGCTGTATCGGCCAGGAACTTGCTTTAGTTCAAACCCTGCCAAAGTTAGACACAGTTCTCCCTATTCTCCAGTGGCAATTGGCATTTCTAGAGGCATCAATTCTGTCATAGGAATAACAGACCAGTAAATCCTGGTACCTGGAATTCCTCTTTATTTGGATATAGAAAACAAAGAAAACATTTAAGTATGCAATCTTACATTTAGAGCTCATAGAGGACCAACAGAAGACAGGCTTAAAACATATTTTCAACTTAACTTACTTTTAACAGAGAGAAACCCCCTAACCCCTAACAAAAACTTAGCCCACCTAGGTTTTTAATGTGACAAAAGGAACAAAGTTCTATAGAAGGGATTCAGATAAGGGTGCATCTTTGTTTGAAAGAACTTGGAGAAATTTAATTTCTCCAAGGAGAAACTGACCTCTGTTGACCTGAGAGGAAGCAACCACTTGATTTCTCTACTGTCATTACTACACTTGCTGCTGAACTGTGGTGGTCAGAAAGGCAGCATCTTCATTTTCCATCTAGAAATATCCAGTCACCTGAACACAATCAGAACAGGCTATTTCTTCCTTCTGTACTTATTTTAAGGGTTTAATCTAGAAGGAAAATATCAGATGTTACTACAATCACCTGCAAAACTTCCACTGTCAATGGGACCGGAACTTGGTACCAAGAAAATACACAGAAAATGACCTTGAAGAAATCAATAGCAATGGGATTCAAAGCATTACAGTCTGAAGGATTTCAAGAGGATTTCTTAGATGGTAAGCTTTCACTCAGCGTGAAATAAATGTCTAGCTTTAAGTGATAATATAAGCCATGACAATGCAAATGAGTAACAGATCAATGTGCTGTTAAATCTGAATGTAGTTCTATAGTAGTACCCACTCATTTCAATGGGATGTAGAAATCTTAAAGCATTTACAAGCTCCTGAATATCACTACTGATTTTTCTGCTAATCTAACAAAATCTAGTTTCCTAGATCTGTCACATCTTGGTGCTCCATTTGTATGAATGGCTTTTAACTGCTTTAATAATAGCTTAAGTAGTTGATTTCTTTAAAGAAGTACTATAGCACCTTGCGAGATGGCAGCTAACCACTTGACAGGATTACCTTCTATCATACAGAAAAGGGTTAGATAATATTTTTTATGCCTGTGATGCACATATAGCTTTGCTTCCTCACTCTGCTTTTACAGGACAAATAGATTAGTCTTTCTGAGGAATGAAAACAAAACTTAAGTATGCAAAACTCATCTGAGACTGTGCATTTATTAAACATCAGCAATACTGTTGGTATTTTATACTGGTCATTTCCATACAGAGCACAACAGAAAATAAAGACACTAAAAATTACTCATTTTACTTTATCTTCTACCTGGTAGCACAGTTCTGGCTTGAATGCTGTCTAAAGTTATGTTTCTGTACTTCTAGCTGAAGGGCATCCTTAGCAAGAACATGTTTTTTCCAGAACAACTACCTAGTGGTAGTACCTCTGGCCACTGTCTGAATGTTATAGCAAGTGACAATATAATAATGGGAGTTGACTTAAGAAGTCATTGGCCTATTCGCCTTCGAAATCAAGGACAATGGGCATAAGTAAAATGTACCTAATTTCAAAAATAAAGTGTACCTATCTAAGTATCAATTTAGGTTGGATTAGCAAAAAAGTTTTTTTCTAAAGATTCCTTGATACCTCTGTATGCTTCAAAAAGTAATTTCTATCATCCTGTGTGTACTTGGACATATAAAAATTTTCATTAATAGCTTTTTATTTGCTAATGAAACAGGATATCCCTTTTGTAAAAGTCTATTAACATGCAGAGACCTCTCCCAGTTCTGGTCATTTTTACTCTATGCAGTTCAACAGAGTAACAGAGCCCCAGGACATCAATGTGAAAATTAATGAAAATATATGACACCACAATCAGATTTTAAAACAATTAAAAAGGGAAAACAGCAGCTGTCACAATAAGTGCACCTTTTATCACATAGAAAACCAGGTGTGTATATTTGTAAACTATACTGCATGACTTTTCATAATGTGGTACCACTGACAACTTATTCTTTTCAAATTTTCACATTTTGAAGAAACAATTTGTAAATATGAGACATTTCCACTACAAAAATATACTTCCCATTATTTATCTGTGGGCTCCACTAATTTTCTTATTTCGCTTTCCACCATTAAGACTCTGCAATCTGCTAGGACTTACAGCTGTGTAATGCTGACACTTAAAGAGTTCAGTATAAAACACATCACCATTTAGTTTTCATTACAAAAGCAAGTGGTTCAAGGGAGCTCAAGATCTGCAGGAGCAGGAACCAGAGGAAATTTTTAAATGGTACTTTTTGGCAGAGGGTACAGGGAAAGTAATGATCCCGTCATCCTCTCCATTCTCTCCACCTCTAGCTACCTCTAACAGCCTTAGCCCCCAAGGGCTAGTTCCCAAACCAATAGGTTTTTAGGTTGTTTTTAATAACAACACATATGGATAACATATATCCAAAGCCAGTGCCTTCCTGAGAAAACATCTCTGTAATTTACAGCATAATCACTTCACATGTAAATAGAGAAGATCTGGAATTTGGAACTTGTAGCAACCAAATTTTGCTGTAGGCTGCACTCTTCTAAATTCACATGATCTTAGAAGCAGCTGAAAACCTCTGCAATGAGAAATCTTAAAAACACTTTAGAGGAACTGCACCATTTTGGATCTTAACTTTCTTCTTTTTTTATCAAAGACTTAAGGAGAAAATTAAAGATAGAGCGGCCTGAGATTGCCAAGTTAAAGAACACCAAGAAAGGATTCAAATGAGTAACCTGCTCACATCAGGAAAACATACCATGAAGGCGTGTGAAAGGGGAGATAGAAACAGTTGAATCACACTTACAGAAATACATGTATCCAAAAAAGGTCTCACACTCCATTAAGGCTCTAAATTCTGGTTTGATAACTTACAATACAGATACGTCTTTAAAAATTTGGCACCAAAAAAAGCACCAAGTCTTCATTTAACTCAAAATTAGAGATATTAATGAATTTTTTAATCAGATGAGACAAAAATCCTGAAACAAAATAACAGAGGTCAAAGGAAAGCAGCAAAGCTAGATGTAATGATAATGTATTTTGGGAAACAGTGTCTATCACTTCTCAGTCTCAGTGATTTTCAGAGCACCTACCACATGGTAGGTGCAAATCAAGTGGTGAGACTGGACTACAATTTAGGCTGCTCCCAGACACATAAAGCTGTGGTCCGGTAAATATCTAGTCTCTGATGGGGGCTGAAAAAAACCCCAATCACATGGATTACTACAGGTTTTTGGTCACAACCTGATAGTTAACGCTTAAGAACTCAATCAGAAAACAAGAAGCCAAATTCATGCCCGGTATATTTACTGCTTGTACTTGTATTCATTTATAATCCTCCTTTCACATTATTTCCCAAGATCACAATTTATAAACTGATATGTGTAAACTTCTGACCAGCAAACAAGTTTTTCTGCACACTCTTTTAATGTCAAATGCCTACCCATTCATTCTGAGTTTATGACCATGAAGAAAGCAAAAAGAGCAGGTGTAAAGAGAACATCCTTAATTTATCAAAAGGCCAGAGCAGTTTCTAATTTTCATCCTCTATACTTATGGCAAAACTGTATTAACTAATGTGGCATTCCTATTACTAACCTGCACTTTCAAGAGAGAAGACAGACCTCTTGTGTATACTTACTCTGAATACTTGCTGCTATGACATTAAAATTGACAGAAGGGTATTGGGCTCCTGTCATATTTATTTAAAATCTTTATACAGAAGTTGTCCATGGAGACATAGCCTAGGCACCCAGATGACAGCAATACTATTGCTGCAACATAATGGGCAGCTACAAACTGAAGTTTAATTTCATTTTTGTCTATCAGAGGGATATCTTCTAGCTACTTTCAGTTACAAAGAAAGATAAATTTCCACAAATTTTACAGTAGCAAATCCTCATTCATAACTGTAACACATCAAGAGAAGTAGGAAGTAAAAACGTGTACAGGAGCTTCAGGTGAGAAAGCAAGCTTTGTTATAAAGCTCTGCTGTGAAGAACAGTAACATTTCCTGATGCAACGGAGAGGTTAATAGCACAATCCACAGTTCAGAAAAAACACAGTGCAATCATATTACTTGATCTGTAAGTGGAAATAAGAAGAGAAGGGCCCTTTCTTTCCAAGGACAGATAGGTCAAGAATTTCATGAGTACCAGGCAGAACAGTAGGAGAGAAAACTCTAGAGGCAAAGGGATAAAAAAAGAAAAAAGAGAAGGAAAAAAGGAGATCCTCTCCTTTGGCAGTACTGCTGAGTAAGTATCAGGAAAAAATTCCTAAAACACGGTGGAAGTATAAGCTCCTGTGACAGGCCTAGATGACAGGGCAGAAGAGACACCCAGGGACATACTTCATGTTACAAGTAGTAGGTATCTCATTTTGTAGACAATAGTAATACTAGAGAAAGCACATGAAAAGACAATGCAAAAATGCCATTGATTTGCCCATGAAGTGCTCTGATGTAGCTACTGCAGGGTATCAGTAATAGGCATGTTGCCATGGGCTTACTGCCTCAACCAGAAAAAGAGCTGAGCTATGACCTTGTTAATCGTACAAGGGAGACAACACTGTTCACAAATACTCTCTCTCCTCCCCCTTTTCTGTGTGGATGGACTAACTACAGTCTCATGTATGCAATTTCACCCCCTCACCATTTTTTGGTGTCATATGGAGAAATGATCCAAGTTTTGCAGCCTATGCAGAGACAAGGAGCACTCTCATTCTCTTGAAGAGAGCACCAGAAGACAGATTTGCAACTCCTAGGAAAAGCACTGAGAAGCCATCAGCAATAATGAACCACCAGGCATCTACGTATGGTACCTCTGCTATTTCCAGAACCCTACTTTCCATAAAGACCACTGCAGATCTTCAATCTTTTATGAATTTTATGAAGGTTATGACTTAAGCATTCCCACAGCTGTCCAACTCAGAAGAAAAATGCATGAGCAATTGCCCATTCTCCGTATGTGCTCTGTGCTGCCATGGTACAACCATGATCTGTGACAGAAATGATATACCTAGCATTGTGTCAAAGAGGGATCTGTGATCATCCATGGAAGTAACAGAAGTTGTGCTGATTTTAGTCTGCATTCACTTTACAGAGCTTCAAGTAACAGTAGGGTGTTAAGGCAGAATGGAAACACTACAGAAAATATGAACAAAGCCAACTCACTATTAAGAAAGTCCACCCTGAAGTAATTCCTGTCTGTCTTTCTCTAGGTCTCACAGACTGGCAAGCAGCCTCACATAACTTTCTCATCAACCGATCAGCATTCAGAAAGTCTAATTTTGATTTCACTTAGTGTTACCTCACTGACACTCTTGGCATATGAAGCATTTCACCAGCTGTTACTATTTCTTTTAGGGATGGTAATCTTGAGGAACAAATTCATTAAAAACTTAAACCAGGCTGACAGGTGTGACTATTCAGTGGTGTTTTTCTAATGGAAATGCATACTTAGAACTTCAGAAAGGCTTTTAATTATTTCAGGTAGGTCAGGTTTTGGATCAGATAAATATATTAACATAGTAATATGAAGGTATAATTTGGTGGTGTTTATGTCCTTGGAATATCTAAGAAAAACCTATTCAGTATCTCAGCTATTGTGCACATAATGCAACAGTTTCAAAAGCAGTTTGTAATCTTGAAGTCTGGGTATTTTCATTAATATACCCTGCTTCAATTTCCAAAGGGGTTAGGCATTCACAATTTCACTTGATTTAAACAGGAACACTGTACCTCTGAAAACTGAGCGAACAGTATTAAGTAGGGTACTTGCACTTGACAAACCACTTCTGAATTTTCAGTAAAATGTGTAACTTAGCCTGCATAACCAATGTCAAAGAAGCATGACAAAAGGGAGACATCTGATACAATCCTTGGCAAAAATATGAAAAGAATCTGAGCACAAATGCACAGAATAAACGGGATAGAGCAAAAGAGCCGGCTGTCCACCACCTCACATGCGATCTTGGTTTTAAGTCTACACAGTCTAGTTTTCAATAGCTAACTAATATTTTTCTATAAACAATTTGGCTATAATGATAAGGAAATACAATATTGTGCAAAATGTGGACTTGACAGCCCTAAAGATCATAGTCCTTTTAAGGTACAGAACAAGCAATGCAAGCAAAGGCCAACTCAAATACCATTGCTAATGTGACCTTGTCCCTGGACTTGCACTTCAGTATCTTCCCTAGTCATTTATCTGACTGCCACTCAGGCTCTGTTAGCAGTGCCCATGAACAGACATCAGGCCACAGATAACATTCTCATCACTACAGCAATGTACTAGTTCAGTGCTCAGGGCAGGCTATCTCCAGAGGTTCAAAAGCCCACAGTTGTTTCACTCTAAAGATCACTGGCTTTTTCTTCCTTTGTGGAGCATGTCATATATATATATATATATATGTGTGTGTGTGTGTGTGTGTGTGTGGAGCATATATATATTTTCTGCACGCAAAATGAACTAATCTGACATCGGAAGTCTGTTGATCAGAACTTAAATCAGACAGTTTGGACCAGTGAAACTGTAGAGATAACCAAGAGGTGGTTCCTTGTCATCCCGTGAAACAAGTTTGTAACGTTTGGGTATACATGCATAACGTATCACTCTGAAAAGGCTAGATGACTCTCCTGGATCATACAGTCTTTAGTATGTGCTTCTTGTTTTGCTCCTCCCTGACAGTGGCACAAAGGACAAGTGCTTCCTCTACGACCACTCTTAATGAAGGTCTGCCGCTACGTTTTAGACTGATTTAAAATTGCTGTCTTGGATTACATCAATCCTTTAATCTAAGTCTCTTAAACCTACTCACTCTCATTCCTAACCTATTCTCTGGACATACTATTTACAGAGTTCATAAAACAAAGTGTCTTCAATGAATCTGCTTTTTTTTGAGAGCTAAAGAGCTAAAAGACAAACACCACTGTCAGAACTAATAAAACAAGTTACAGAACTGTAATACAGAGAAGACCACAACAGAACTGCAGTATAGTCGAGGTTGGCAGAGACCTCTGGAGGTCATCTAGTCCAAGCCCTTGCTCAGGCTGGACAACCTAGAGCAGGCTGCCCAGGACCATGTCCAGACAGCTTCTGAATATCTCCAAGGATCGAGACTCCACTCCTCTGCTAGTGTTTAGTCACACAGTTAAAAAAAGTTTCCTAATGTTTAGAGGGAACCTCTTGTGTTTCAGTTTCTGCCCATTGCCTCTAGTCCTGTCACTGGGCACCACTGAAACAGCCTGGCTTCCTCTTCTTTGAACCCTTCTATCAAGTATTTACACAGAGTATCATAATAAACCCTCCCTGAGTCTTCACTTCTCCAGGCTAAGCAGTCCCAGCTCTTTCAACCTCTCTTCATAGGAGAGATGCTCCAGTCTCTTCATCATCTTTGGGCCCTTTACTGACTGGACTCTCTCTCGTAGTTTCAACTCTCTTGTTGAGAGAGCCCAGAACTGGTCACAATCCTCTGTCATATCAACCACTCCTCTCAGCTTGTTGTCATCTACAAACTTGCTGTGGGTACACTCTGCCTCATCACCCATATCACTAATCAAGATGTTGAACAGCATTGGACTGGACCCAGTACTGATTCCAGCAGTACACCACTGATTACTGGTCCCCAACTGGACTTCATCTCACTGATCACCACCCTCTGGGCCCAGCCATTCACCCGTTTTCAACTGACCTCGCTGCCTGGTCATCCAGCCCATACTTCATTATATCCTCTCCATGAACATCTTATCACAGACAGCATTGAAAACCTTACTGAAGTCTAGGTAAACAATATCCAGGGCTCTCCCCTCATCTACCAAGGCAATATTTTAATCACAAAAGTTTATCAAGTTCGTCAAGTATGACTTCTCTTTGCTGAATCCATGCTGACTACTCCTATCACCTTGTCCTTCTTAGCTGCTCCATCACCTTCCCAGAGACTGAGGTGAGGCTGACCAGCCTGTAGTTCTTTGGCTCCTCCTGACTGCCTTTTTTGAAGTGCTCACAACACCAGGAATTTTACTCTTTCCTTTGTTGAAAGAAATACAATTCTTACTCTAAGAGTTTCTCTTAAGTGCTTCAAGAAAACAAAAAAGCTACTGCAAAGTGTGGGACTGAAGTGTCAAAATTAGAATAAGATATTTTCTCCCTCAAAAGATTTTATTTTCATTTAGCTTTAAACTTACTGAATCTTTTAAGTGTCAAATATACTTCTATATAGAACAATCAAACCTTGACACATACACATCAGATTATGTAGTGATTATTCTGCAATAAATACCAAAACTTATTACAGAACTATGAACACATGAAGTGATAATGGATATCCATATTTACTTTTTTATGGTTTAGAATTAAATAGGTACATGTACATTCCTCTATGAAAAGCAGAATAGTGAATTTCAGCAGTATTACATTTGCCCCGCTAAAGAAACTTTTGATATAGATAAGGCCTTAAAGGTTATTATCTACAAAAATAGTTTTTAGATTGTGCTATTTGCACAACAGAATTTGACTTCCTCCTTCCTTGCATTTATGAACTCAACTTCTTAGTAAAACATATACTGTAATATCCTCATCTAACAGACGAAAGACTTCTGGGGTGTGGAAACTTCAGGAATTATATGGAGACATATTTGAAGTAAGAGGTACTTGTAACTCTAAGAAGTGCTGTATCACTGATAAAAGGTCTCAATAAACCTTGAGCTCTGGAAACTGCTTTGGGAAGATTCACGTAAAATTCCTGGAAAGTAAACAAATTGGGAAGCGTGGGCCTCTACTGTTCATCTTTACAGAAACTGCGTGGATTAAGAGACATTAAAAACTTAACAGAAGACTGATGAACCTGTGACTCAGTAGCACCTTAGTCGAGTCCCACGAAAATTAACTTGTAAACTGACTTTTTTTTTCCATTAGTGTTTTCACCCTAAAACAAATGGTACAAAGCTGTCCAAAGGGTGGCTGGTTGCTGTTTTAGCTCCACTCTGTGGGAGGCCAGAGGCATGACAGAGGAAGTGAAGTCTGTCAGAGTTACCACAGGAAATTTAAAAATAAAGTTCTGAGAGCAGAGAATAGGGAACTATTGACAAAAGTGACACCATAAAAATAATTCTAAAACTGCAATAAATATGCATAGGCAAACAAATTAAATTAGTGCCTAGGAACTGCCTTTTACTTTAGTGGGCCTGAGATGCTTCATCAAGTGTGCAGCTTGGACAGAGGAACCCACAACATCTCCTTAAAAAGGAATACGTAATACCCTTCACATCAAAGCTTGCTCCTTCTGAGATTTCCATAGCCTGGAAAAAATGCACATTTCCTAAATTAGACCAGTATCAACACTTTAAATAACAAGTCTTTCTTACAAGAAGACACAGGGCCAACTTTCTTCTATTGAAAACACAAAGCTTTGATTTCAAATTTCTGTCTGTGACATTATCCTTGTTTACACAACAGTTCAGATCTTTAGACCTTATTATGTGAAGAAAAAACACACTAAGGTAACCTCAAACCTTCTACTTTTCTGTGTGCTCAGGTCTATTAATCTAATGCAAAAAAAAAAAAAAAATCCAGTGCATAGCTGGACAGCTATTCCTGTGCTGTACTTTGGCAGCACTAGTTCATGCACTGCAGATGACTTTATCATCCAAGATAATGTCTGTCTCTGTGAGAATGAATCCCTTATCCATGGGAAAAAGTGCTCTCTGAGATGCTGAACTGTTTTGTTGCAACAGACGGATGATTATCTCACATGCTCTATGTTCCTAGACTCTGAATTTCAAAAAACCCCAGAAAAATTATCTGTTTCTCCCAGATGCCTTAAGATCAGTGGACTGATTAGCTAAGGGTTGTTTCCTGGGATCAGCTGGTTCTTGGAATTCATCAGCTAAGGGAAGACAAATGCAAAGAAGATAAAGACCTTGAAGAGATGTACAACAGAAATCACGGGGTGGGACTCATGACAGTACTCACTGGAATACCTTTAGCTATACAGAAGTCAGAGCATATTACTTCTTAACTTTTTAAAAATTCATGCTGATACTTCTTGAAATATTCATGCATGACTGACAGCAGAACCAAGACAGTTCCCACCAGGACTTGACTTCCTCCACAGCATTGAGGTTGCTTACCCTCTTCAGGTAGAAGAAATTTCTACCACAGAAAGTGCTGATCCTCTGGAAAACAGGGATGTAGCCCAGCTATTTGAATAACTAGCTTCAAGGGAAGGTAAGCTGTTCTCCCATACTGAAAGTAGAAGCAACTTTAAGAAACAGTAGCTTTGCCACTTCTTTGTCAAGAACATTCCTTCCAGCCTTTGTGAGTGTGTCAAAAAGACATGAAGCCTTGAGGTGACATCATAGTTCCAGCGATGGGCTAAGGACACAGGCAAGGCAAGACGTGCAAACATCTTCGGGTGTGAAACGGAAGTCTGAATATTTCAAATATATAAAGGTCCACAAGACCAAAAGCTCATCTAAATCTACAGCTGTGTTAGGAGGTCTAGTGAGATACACTGTCTGTGCTTGTAGATAAAGCCTTTGTGCTTGCATGTATCTGCTTAGACACATGCTAAGGCAGGGCAAATACAGTTCACCCTGTACAAGATTCCTCAAAGCTTCATGGGCCAAATGGGACTGTCCTGTAATTTTGGCAGACAGCAATATCACCAAAACCAACACATAAAACGTGAGCTATGCTTTATTATCATTACTCCTGTGTTGTCCCTACTATATACTGTTACAGAGGAAAATCCCAGGAGAGCTGAGTGAAGAAAATTAGCTTCACAGGCCAGCGAGAACAGATAAAGACAAAAAAGACAGAAGATTGGGATTTGTGAAAGAGAGGTAAAGACACCTGAAGCTAAGGTGGAGAGAAACCTAACACAGAGTGCTAAGTGATGAAACACAGGCTATAGATGATGTGGCTGAAAAAGATTAAGACTAAGTTTTACAACTCATAGACCTCATTTTTCTCCTGGTGTCCTGGTGAACAGCAAGCTGAACATGGGCCAGACATCTTTCCTGGCAGCATATAAATCCAGCAGTATACTGTGCTGGAGATTATCTACCTCTATTGAGCACTCACTAAACCACATCCGGAATACTGCATCCAGTTCTAGGCCCCCAACATAAAGGCATCAATAAAGTGGAGTGAGCTCAGTGAGGCCATCAGGATGCTCAGGGTGTCAGACCAGTCACCCCTGCGATGAAAGGCTCTGGGAACTGGGTCTGTTCAGCCAGCAGGAACAAAGGCTATGGAAAACCTGCCAACACCTACAGAAGAGAGAGCCAGGCTCTAAACAGTGGTGCATGGTTGCAGGATGAGAGACAATAGGGGTAAGTTGAAACAAGGGAAGTTAAGATTGGCTTCAGGGAGAAATTTACTGTGAGGACAGCTGAGCAGTAGAACAGATTTCTCATAAGGATGGTATAGCCTCCATCTTTGGAGGTTTTCAAGACCTGGCTGAATGAAGCCATTCATTCTGGTCTGACTTCAGTTAACCCTGCTCTGAGCCTAGACTAGAGATCTCTTGGGGTCCTCTCCAACCTGAATTATCCTATGATCCAGAGCCAGAACTGCGTTCACAAGATGCTATGGTTTCTAAGAAGCTTACACATCTACTACTTTAAACTAGGCAATCTGCACCTGGCTATTTGTTTCTAATAGTGATCAATAGCAAACCTTTAGGAAAAGTGCTAATGACTAAAGAAAGTATAAACTAATCACTTCCCTGTTCATCTCAGCAACATCTCTTTGTCTTCATCTATTCCCATGCAGCTTGGCAGTAAGTAGCAAGATTTCTGAATTCTCACCATTGCCTTTGCTGTCAGCATACATCTGAAATAATGTCCAAAATTAATTTACACTCTCACGTGGCACATATCCAGATAGAAAACAAAATTCTGCTAATGGTATGTACATTGTTTAAAATGAAAGAGGCTGTGAAACTGATAGAAGAGTGGGATGAAGATGCATATGAACTGGATATTACTTAATGGAATCTAATTATTCTACTCAGTTTGTCTACTAATAAACAGTTAATAAACAGAATTCACAAATTGCACTGAATGCTCACCTCATTTTTTTTATACTTTACCTTCTTATTAACCCTGTCTTTCTTCAGCAAACAGAACAGACCTCTGGTGATCAATGAGGATCATGCAGAAGATCCCCTTGCTCTAAGATTTGGAAGGGGTTTAGCAAATAAGCTAGGGAATGCTCAAGAGAGAAAACATCTAGGGCTAAGGGATTCCAGTGATTTCCTGGAGAATGTGCCAAAGCTATACTTAGCAAATCACATACTAAACTTTTCACAGACTGTACTTTTTTTTTTTTTTTTTAATGGTGTCCAGCTTGAGATCCTTGATTCAAAGAAAGAATGGCCAATGCATATAAAGGCAACAGGAGATATGGTTGGAAGATACAAAAAGCTATATGCAAGCTAGGTATTCTAATATGACTGGGCCTTAGGGTCAAGCTGGCCAGCTGATTAATTGTACTCTCTGCACTTTTAACATTAAACTCAGCCTCTTCATACCTTAAGAATCTTTGAATACACTGATGCTGGAATCACCACTTACAAGCACCATGAAAAAGCTCATGAGGAAATTATTCAGAGACTCTGAAAAAAGATTTTTAAAGTGTAATAAGTAGGAACTACAGCCACAGGAATGGGGATTATAAAAGGCTGAGTGAGTAGTTGCTTAATGGCATAAATTCTGTGAAATAAAGCAGGTTCTGAAGAAAAACTTAGGAGAGCTGATGAGATTTAACCCTAATTCTTTGTTTTGGAGGGGGGGGTTGTGGGCTGGTTGGTTGGTTGAAGTCTTGCTGCTCCTTTAAAATAATTTTTATACATATGAAGGTTCTGATTGGTATCATTTAAGTGTGATGGTCTAATAATTAAGAGGAGTCTGAAACATTACTAAGTTCATAAACATGTCTGAAAGAATAGACAGGTTTCTGCAGCTTCTGCTGCTTTTAGAAGATACCACCAAACCAAAGCTCAATGAAGGTTAAGGAATTTTTTCTTTTGTTAAGCTTCGTTTAACCTAGTAATATAATTCAGACTATCTGCAGTCTTTCTTGCAGGAAGGTAAGGAAAAGATGACAGCTTTTTTTCGTTCTGAAGATCACTTTCACACGGGGTATAGGGTTGCACATAGCTCATTAGATGGTAAGCCTGCACAGGATGAAGTCTTCTGCGAGATTGCTTTTAAAAGGCAAAGTAGGAAAACAGATTTCATCACACAGCATCATACTGACCACCACACTGATGAAGATTTGTAGATTGTTACATTCACAGAGAATACTAGTTACTTAGGCCAGAAGGGTAAATTATAGTAGTAATAAGCTGTCATCCTCTGCACTGGCCAGCACTGCATGAGGTAAAGACACTCTTGTGTCTAGTTCCTGGCCACAAAGGAGCAGCAGAATTAGAAGCATATATGCTTTTGTTTCTCAAGTATAATCCCTTCTGCCATTCTACTTTGAATCTTGATTTTGATCTCTCCTTCCTCACCACTTTTCTACTTAGCTACTTATTAATTTCAGCAGGCCTCTCATTCAGTCTTCTGCCCTATCTAGTGCAGTCCAGATCTCTCTTTCACACTTAGACAACTCCACCTTCCCATTATCTTCTCAAACAATTACAATCTTTTCTTCCAAGAGCTTCCTCCTACTCCCTGAACCTCCCTTCTTTGTCCTAGAAAGATATTCATCCCCTGGAGATCTTTAATTTTTCCCCTTATTATCTAGCTCTGATAAATTACTGCTTGGAGACATTAGTCCCTGGGTATTTCTACAATCAGGATCCTCTGCTGATTCACTTCTTGTTGCAGGATCAGAAAGGAACTTCAGGAAGCAGAGTATTTCCCCGCTGCCACTAACCAGTACCACTCCAGATCTGACAGCATATTGCAAAGAAAGAAAAAACAAGAAATTGTTCTGGAAGGAAACAATATATATTTAAGTGTCAACTTAACTTGAAAAGTAAAAAAAAAAAAAAATTTGCTAAAAATCTTTCTGGTGATGCTGTACAGTTTTGGCCACTGTCACAAGGCAAGAGCTAATAAACATTATGTCAATTCTTCAGAAAATCTAAACTGCTGTAACAAAGCCAAGATAGGAAACTGGTGGCAGCAAAGACAGCTGCCTACAAAGACAGCACTTAATTCAGATTGGTGCCTGAAGTCTTACCTTCCTGAGAAACCATTGTCTCTTCTATTTCAAAGCCAGTCTCACAGCAGTGTCTGGCAAGCTTCTCTTAGTTTTGGAAAGAACCAACCGCATTCTGTGACTGCCTAAAAGGTAATGCCTAATTACACTAGTTTGAAGCGATAACAATAAAACTCTGATGATTCATACAATTGGTTCCAAGTTTATCTATGCCAGTTGCCAAGCAGCTCTTTGCAGTCTTTGCTTTGATCAAGAAAGTGACCTCGATGTCCTTTTAATACCAACTGTAAAAAATAAGCTTGCAATTAGTTCATTAAAGTTCAAGTGATTCTAATGAAATCTCTTACGACTAAAAATGCAAATTAATGCTTTAGTTCTACATCTTGACAGTTTAGGGCATTCAGATTGTTCTCTGTCCCAGATACACTAGAGTAGGGAAGAAAATGTGAACATGACCAAAAGCACTGGGGTAAACATACTAACATGTCACCAGAACTAGCAATATTTTTATGTCTATGTTAATCAACAAATATTATGAAACAAGAGTAGAACAGTTTTTTAAAGCATTTCATGTAAAGAGCACAAAAACGTGCATTATTTCTACACAAGCAAAATTTATAGGCAGCTGTTCATAAAAACGCCCATGTTTCAGCTCTTCCTTTCTCATTAAGTCAAACAACAGTTAGATAATAGAGCTGAAAATGATTTTGGTACCAATGTATTTATCACGTTTCCCAGCACATGAAGCTGTCAGACTAACAATTAGTTTAATTTCAAATTAAACCTGACAGGCAGTCCCTTGGTGAAAGGACATGTGTTAATATAAGCAAAACACTTACCTCTATTCTTTCAAAATATCTCCTCCATCAAGTCTACAGCTTTTGTGTTACTCTCTTCCTCCTAGGTAGTACTGCTCTTTCTGTCATTCCACAAATTCTTACAGTGAACACAGCAAACCTCTAACCTCAGGTGATACATAAAACGAAGAACTTCTCCCCTCCCTAAAGAAGCAGACATCAAACATAGGCCTGGGTGTTTCCATCATTCATGAGTGTAGCTGCCAATAACGTATAGAAATGGAACAGGAGAGAGAACTTCTACATTAGCCTGTTAAATGAGGATGACAACACCCTCTGAGGAACTGACACTTAATAAGCACAGTACCCTCTATACTTCATGATTTATCCTCAGACATTTTCTTCATTTATCCGTGCTCTTACCCTTTTGCAACGGAGGTCTACAAAGTGGCTCCAGGATAGAGTAACAATAGGCAAAGTAACACAGTGAGGACACTTGGTGTTTAGCTACCAGAAACCAAGGACACCGAAGGACAGCTGTCTTACCATATCTAAGTGAAGGGAAACAAACAAATGCCAGCAAAATCAGCCTTGAAGAGTTGATATTTTTAATGCAGTATCAGCCAGTGTTCTTCTCTTGTTCACATGCTCATCTTGCCTCAGGAAGAGGTGTCAAGACACACAGCAGTAAGCAAACTATACAATAATCTGATTATAAGGAAGATTCTTCCTACTGTATCACATGGTGGTTGGCATTTTTTGAGAAAGATAGTTTATACATAAATGGAACTATAAACATTGCTATTGTAAGACTTTTTAAACCCTCTGAAGCTCTTGTTTGTAATGACTTCAAGTCTCTAGGTAAAACGTGCTTCAGTTAAACATTTTTTTTCTTGGACTTTTAAAAATACAGTTCTAAGCTATCCAATGGTTTGAAATTTCACCCCACAAAACCGAAAACAACGTAAGTAAAGTACTACCTGTAGACATAGAATCACAGAATGCCTTGAGCTGGAAGGGACCTTTTAAGCTCATCTAGTCCAATCCCCTCTGCCATAGGCAGGGACATCTTCAAGGTTGCTTTGATTAAATTACTCCAAGATTCTGAATACTTCCAACAATGAGGCATCTACAACTTCTCTGGGCAACCTGTTCCAGTGTTTCATCACCCTCATTGTAAAACATTCTTCCTTGTATCTATCCTGAATCTACACTCTTTTAATTTAAAACCATCACCCCTTGTCCTATCACAACAGGCCTTACTAGAAGCTCTGTCCCCATCTTTCATGTAAGTCCCCTTTAAGCACTAAAAGGCCAGAATAAGGTCTCCCTGGAGCCTTTTCTTCTCCAAGCTAAACAACCCCAACTCTCTCAGCCTGTCCTCACAGGAGAGGTGTTCCATCCCCCTAATTATTTTTGTGGCCCTCCTCTGGACCCGCTCCAACAGCTCCATGTCTTTCCTGTGCTGAGGGCTCCAGAGCCGAACATACTACTGCAGGTGAGGTCTCCCCAGAGCAGATTTGAGGGGCAGAATCACCTCCCTTGACCTGCTGGCCACACTTCTCTTGATGCAACCCACAGTACAAGTTGGCCTTCTGGGCTGCAAGTGCACATTGCTGGCTCACGTCCAGCTTTCCGTCTACCAGTATCCCCAAGTCCTTCTCTGCAGGGCTGCTCTCAATCCACTCATCACTCAGTCTGTACTGATACTGGCAATTGCCCTGATCCAGGTGGCCTTGCACTTGGCCATGCTGCATTTGTGAAGCTCACACTGGCCCACTTCTCTGGTCTGTCAAGCTTGCTGATCAACCTCAACTCAGACCTTCTGCTCTCTTAGGCTGGAAGTGCCAAAGGATTTGGCAAAGATGAACTTTCTCTTTTTAACAGACTTGGAGTATGTCGGACAGATTTTCATAACCTCCTCAAAGCAGTCTTTCAGTATGTTTTACTGAGGAATCTCAAGTTCAGCATCTATGTTTACTGCATGCCAGGTAATAAGGAACAAAACCATTCAGGACTTGCAGATTAAAACCAAAACTCCGCATTTGGCTCACAAACTTCAGTAAGAAGCAACACAGATCTCCACAGAGTTGTGACATAGTTAATTTAAGATGCAGAGGTTTACTTCATAAATAAGTTGAAGAACTGTGCACTGGACACAGCTTCTCAGTGGGCCCTGACAGAGCACACAGCAGCAGGACATTTGTACCTCAGTGTTGATACTGCTGCACTAGGGAGCAAAGGTCCTAAGTTTAAAGGCAGATACAAAAGGGAAAAGAAGTGTTTAAAGCTAGCACCTCCACACCTCTACTTACCCTAAGAGCATGAGAGCAACCCAACTGCCTTGCAGGGCTCCTCAATAATATCTCATCTCACCTGGGTTGACTTGAAGCCAGCTTGCTGTCCTTAAAACCTGACTGGGTCCCTGAAGAATTTGTTCATGTATTACCCAGAGCAGGAGACATTGCAGATACCCGTAGATAAAATCTAAACTGGCCTCTGAGGCAAAAGAACAATTGTCTGCAATTCCTCTTAGATGATCACAGACAAGTGGGAACACAATCCAACAGTATTTCACAACCTTTTTTTTTTTTCAGAGGCTGCTTATAGAGGTAAACATTTATGATGCTTTTTTTTAATATGACAAGGTAATAAATTAAAACAGTTGCAGTTTCTAACTCACAAGCGGGCTCATATAAACAGAATTATTCACTTCTACAGAAATGTGAAGGGAGAAAAAGTCAGCTTTGTCCCTCCACAAGCCTCTTAATTCTTTTCTCCTCAAGAAGGTATCTCAAGTTGGAGTTACAGGGCTAGCAGTATAGCCTGCATATCCAAAAGCACTACAAGCTGGTTCCTGGCTGGCCTGGAGAGTAAACACAGGGCTCAAACTCTGTCAATAACCTCAGGCAACAAATACCTCCTAGCTGGTGGAAGTGGGGGAAGGAGGTTAATTCACATTCTTGCTGCAGCCTCAACTTCAGTCATTTTTTCTGTTAACCATAACAAAACTGTTAGCCCATGTGTTGCATTTAAGGTAACAAATCAATTTGGTAAGAGATAGACCCTCGGCTATGCCAGGTGATTATCCAGGAATTAAGTGTGTGTGATTGCAATCATTAATTTTGTGTGTAGTGCTACATAGCCAACCTGCAGTTTGTGCATTTTTCATAGGCAATCTCAAAGAATCTGTAGATGTTGCGTAAGAATAAATAGTACTATTCATGAACCTGACTGCTTCTCTTGAATGCAACTGGACCTACAGCACATGGGCTGTTCGTACATCTGGTGTCAGGCCTATAGTTACGGCCATAACTGGCATGCCTATTCAGAGAGAAGTCCAGCTGCCCCTAGCCCCTCTAATCTCTGAGGACCAGCTAGAATGCCAGGGCATTCACCCATGGCTGGGCTCCAGGGTGAAGCTTGCAACAGAGGCAGAGCTACCGCTACAGATGAGAGATTTAACTGTTTCAGCAGTTGTCTGACTCCACTGACAATGCACCGTCTCTACCTCCACCTTTCTTTCTCTCCTCACTGCCATGCCAGAGAAAGGAATCTAGTCAAGATGGCAAGGTACCACATGAACATTTCAGACAGTAACCAGACTGCCAGCCGCTCAGCAGTGTTTCAGTATGTGTCGCAAAGCAGAAACTACAGTGCAACTGAACAAATCTTCATCAGTTTCTCACATTTCTGTGGTATTTGTCATAAAAAAACCCTCTACATACACACAAACCAGTCAGTCTGCTAGAAGAGCTATCAACAAAACTTCAGTGATATCTTTGTAGCTCATCTGAGAAAGGCCACATGATAAATATTACCTTTTATTTTCACTGGATGTTCTAGTCTTGTGTTATGGAAGAGGGTAAATAGAAGCATCCCACACCACCTCTCTACATGATTTACTGACACTTCAATTAGATCCTTCTTATCGCATAGCACTATGGAGTATCTAAATTGGAAGGACTTTTTAAGCAACCAGTCCAAACTCCTGCTCGAAGTGGGGCAACCCTGCTGTGCCTTGACCTGTCAACTTTTGAGTATCTCCAAGGATGAGCATTCCAAAACTCTCTGGGCACCTTCTTCAGTGGTTGACCACCACCATCAGTATGATGGGTTTTTCCTCCTTATGACTAGTCAGAATTTCCCTTGGTGCCATTTGCAGCTGTTGACTTTTACCCCTTCATTGTGGACTTCCGAGACAAGTCCACTTCCATCTTTTATATAAGTGCTCAGTAAGTAGTTTATTTACCAGATAACATGGTGATCTGGTTCTCTAAAATGGCTTACTTCTCCTTGCTTGTTTCAAATGCATTTTGAAAGCACCAGTACAAGATACCAGTTCTTTTGACCAACCAGTTTCACTAAAGTGCTAAGGTACCTCAGGAGGCAAAAATGGCTTGACTTTTGCTTTTTAAAACTACTCTTTCATGTCATTTTATCTTGCCCCTGGCCATCCCAGCCCTCCCCAGGCAGGCTCTAGCACTGGCTCACTGCCTTGCCTGCTCTGGTGATGGCAGCTGCCTTGGAGACCACCCATCTCTGCTGGGGTGCTGTGGGGCTGGGCATTTTCACCAGCAGCTGCTCCTGCCACACCTGCTACTTCACTTGCAGTATCTTCCACCTGAAGAGAGTATGGCTAGCATAAATGTGCCACTAGTATTTTTTGACTAAAGAAATTGTTGGATTCCCTACAAAGGCTTTCATTACCATAGCTAGTTCCTGGTTTACGGACAGCCCAAAAAACCTCTTGCTTTTGACAATAGGTCCTTAAGACAATTGATTTCAGAGAATAATCAGAGTAATTTTCCCCCTGAAAACCTACTGTTATATAAAAAAAGTGAATTCCCACATGGATTAACAGAAATTAGGCTCACTACTCTGTGACGCTTACCTTTATGTTGCAATAGTAGACACCAGTTTTGCCTTTTCCTCCCATAGCCATCAGCTCCTGGATTGGTTAAGACTAAGGGAGATTTGGAAAACCAAAATAATGGAGGTTCTCGCTTATCATGCGCCCTTATAGCGGAGAGCTCTGAACCGGGGTGGTGCGAGGACTGAAGTGAGAAGATAGGTCCTTCCTGGGGTCAGACCTACCTGCCAGCTTCAGAATGGGTTTGCACTTTGAGCTGGGTGGTTGTGATCATCTTCCCAGAACACAGTACCACTCACAAACCAAGCACCGACCCTCAGCACTCACCAGCCTTGCTGACACACCCTTAGTTAAATGCCCTACCAGTAGTGAGGAACTCCAGAAGGACTCTGTAAAAAGAGGGTTTGGGTTACAAAAGGTGCTGGAAAATTCATGGAAAATAGCTTGTTGAGTGCTACTAAATACAAGGACACAAGTGGCTGCATGTTTTTCGAAGACTCTTCTTGCCTCAGGAAATGCTGCTGTTATTCTAGCTTAAATAGATTTACTTTTTAATACCATTGAAGAAGTGTCTCTAGTCGCAACTACTGTGTGGGCACGTGACAGACATCAGTTCTGATCATTTCAGGATTGTTTGTAATTACCAGCTGATGAGCACAACCATAGAAGTCAATATTTACGCTGCCAATACTACTTCTACCAGTGTGAACTCTTCCAGGACACTGTCTCCAAAACAACATCACTTCCTAATTACTTCAAGATGCCTAGCAGCAGATGGACCACACACTTGTATCCTAAATGAAAATTATCACACCAGGAGTGCAGAGGGGGAAAGAGAAGCTCATTACTGAGTACGAAAAGTCATGAACATCAAGTACTACACACTGAACTAAAGCAACTCTACTCTGCATAAAGATTTTTCAAGCTTCTTCCCATACAGAAGTATTTCATCTCTTCCAACAGTTTACTTTAGGGAAGTGAAAGTGATGGATGTACAGAACCAAATTAAACTTTTAGATCAAAACTATCCCTGCCTTGACATCTATCCAAAGATTGACTAGTCTCACAAGAATTTATTTGCAGAGACTATGCTAGTTAGACTAACATGTGGAACTTAAATTTTTCATCCATATTTACCAGGTTGTTTTCGCAATTTTGAACTGGAAAAACACAGACGTTTCTCCATAAAATCCCTGCCAAGTTTGTGGTAAAATTCTTTTTTCAGACAACTCTTACATTTCCTTCCTTTTCCATATTTCGAAAGCTAAAACATGTTTTTTTGGTGGGGTTTTTTTCCCCCCTTTTAGTCAAACTGATTTTGGCAGATGATGAATCATCAACTAACACTGCAACTCTTATCTCCCTTCATCTTAAGAAAGAGGAAATCAAACTGAAAAATGTATAAATCAAGGCTGTTCTCTCTTTGCTTTTCATTCTTTTCTTGTATCTGCTAGAAAAGCTCAGTCTATATTTATGCCCATGACTCTAGTCTGAAGAAACCAGGAAAGAATTAATCATAGCCCCTTTACGCCGCATATTTAAGACAATGGATACAAATCCAAGCAAACCCTAGGAGAGTTAAGGTGCAAACTCATACACTGCTATGTCAAAACTGAACTCCTGGAAACATTCTTTGACAGTCAAATATTAAAAAGAAAACCAAAACAAACTTATATGTATGTCTTGAATTCCTGCCCTGGACTAATTCTCAGAATGTAGCCAGGAGAGATTTCCTGAGGTACTGTAAACAGTATCAGGGTTATGTCTGAGCAATTAGATTTACATTTTCTCTAGCCCTTTTTGCCTAGGGAATCTTGCAAGATTAAAGGTATTAATAATATCATATGTCACAGTGGTGAATCCAGAGAATAACACAGCTTTTGAGTTGTTCCCTGAATTTGCTATAGAGCCTGCAGATATGCTACAGACTAAATAGGTGTAGGATACAGAGACAAGATCCTCATCTAAGGCTACGGAGGCAGGCCTGTAGACACCAGCTGCGAGTCCAGCCTACTTATGCTTACTTACAACTGGGTTAAGAAAAGCAGCAATTTGTTAGCATAATTTAGCATTCAATTTTTTAATGCCCTCCTAGAAGGTGCTCTCATGCAAGCTTCCAATTTTTCAAATCCCTAAAAATCTACCACAAACGTTCTGCAAACTACTGCAGCAGTACTACTGGACTGCCTCTGTAGTCAACTAACGCCACCACAGCCACTGAGAAACCAAATTCCCAAGTACCTCTTTTACTCAGTTTCAATACATAAATCTTTCATGAGATCACCGTTTCCTCCCAACACACATGTCTCTATTGAAATGGCAACTGATCTTAAATGTTAAGTCAGTCTACAATTAGCTGTAAAGTGTTAGATCACACATTCACCTTGCTGACTCTCAGCAGGAAACAGCAAACACATGGGGCAGGAGATGAGGACAGAGCATGCAAAGAGTGCTCCTGAGAGCACTCTCCAGAACTCTGCTGCTCAGGAACCTCCCAAACCAGAGGCTGTATCCTTGTATTTAGTAGCCCTCAACAAACTGTTTTCCATTAATTTTCCAGTGGCTTTTGTAATTCAAAACTACTCCCTGCAGAGTTTAGTGATGTCCTTCCCGAGTTCCTCACCATTGGTAGGGTATTTAACTAAGCAAAACAGCTCTGTATCACCTGCAGACTTGCAGATTTCACTATTTACTTCCTTGTTAAGGTCACTGACAACAATCAATGTTTTCACTGTTTGCATATATGAAGACATGTCTACTATATCCATAAACATAACTTTTGTTTATTCCTTCAAATCCTAAAGCATGAATATTTGCTCAGAAGCTTGGCCCAACACTGCCTTCTTTACCAAAAGGTGAGATGGGCTATGGCATCTCCTATCAGTAAACACCTGCTGAAATTATGGCAGACTAAGCACAAATTATGAAGGTTCAACTCCAATGTTAGCAAACATCATTATAAAGACTGTGAAAATCTGAGATGATTTCTGATAGAAATTTTGCTGTTAGGTTCACTGTACAGACACTTTGTCCCATTTGATTATGATCTTTTTCACGACATTTTGTAGTAATTAAGTTCAAATAAAAACAAATTAATGCCACTTATCTCACAGAAGCTATTTAATTGCCAAGGTTTCTCTCTTAAATATATAAAAATAACTTAGAAAAGGAAATTTTAAAACCAAGTAAATAAAGACTTAATTTGTTTCAGCAATGTGAATCCTGAATTAGATTCAATGTATGAATCTATTATTTAATTCCTTTGTTTGCCTATTTTTGCATGCCACCTAGTGAGTGTAATAGTGTTAGAAGACTTTAGCTCAGGATTTTCTAGATAAAATGAGTGTGTTTTCAAGGTAAATTACTGTAAATTTACCCCAAAATAGAGGCTAGATATGTTGGCTAATATTTGATGCAACTGGTATTAAAATCTGAATGAATGACCAAGTGCAGAAAAAAATCTTCAGCCTATTTGATATGTGCAGAATTCCAAAAAACGCAAACAAGGCTCCTTATTAAATAAGCTGAGTTACCATGAGATATGGAGGAGACACTCTCAAGGATCAGAAACTGTAAACAAAGCATAGGAATAAATCAAATATCATAATCATGCAAGTTAACAGGGAGATCCTGCAAGAATCTTTAAAAGAGGTCTAAATAGTGATATGACAATATCTGCTAATGTTAGTGAATTATTCAGGATGAAAAAAAACCCTGAATGTATACAGTTACAAGGGATCTCAGAGGAATGACGGAACAATAAAGTGAAAGATGGCACCTTGATAAATGCAGAATATACACACTGGGAAAAACAATCGTAACTGTACATACATAATGATGGTCTCTAGAACGGTTATTACAACTCAAAAACAAATGTTGGAATCACCGTGAAAAGATTTTTGAAATCAGCAGCTTAATACCCTAAAGGCACATAAAAACACAACTGAAACACAAGAACAATTAAGAGAAGGAAAAGCAGAAAAATAAAACTGTGCCACTGTGTAAGTCTGCAGTATGCTTTTACTCTCCACTTTGCAATTCTAGTTATTCCACCACAATAACAAACAAAAAGATAAAAGAGAACTCGAGGAATAACATAGAGAGGAGAAGGTAAAACAAATACAGTTATTTGTTTACAGTACTATTACAGTATTATTTCTTAGTACTTAAGACTTGGAGGGCACAGGAAAAAGTTACCAGGCAAGCAAAAAGAAAACACTTGCTACAGCATACACTACTGAGAGTGTGGTGCTACCTCCACAGGAAGACGATTATCAAGGTGAGAAATGTACATATGCTCAAAAGAGGGCTAGAGAAATATGAACTAGATCTAGTGGCAGTAATTTAATATGATTAGCAAGTTTTTAAGCAGTAATTTAGGTTGCTAGATGCTGGGAGAGTTTCATCAGGCTCAGTCTACACCAGCCCTTCTCATACACTGTCCCAAAGTACCATCCGCTGTGGAGTGCGGCACAGGCAGGCGAGGACAGACAGAGCTTCATGCTGGCCCTGCACAGCTCTTCATATTCTTTGAAACAGAAGAGGAAGGAAAAGACTACAACGATGTTATAACACCCCCTTTCCTTCATTGTATTAATAGTTCTTTATTGTTTTAGAATACATGGCAACAGGCAGGGAGAAGTAAGGACTATACAGCATCTTAAAAAGCCATTAGCTAATAAAGCTACATCAATTTTTTAAAAAGCTGGAGAGGAAGAGAGAATCTGGTGCATTAACTGCAAGCAGTTATCTTCCCTTTCCTTCTCCTATTAGCGGGGGAAAACTGTGCATTACCTTGGAAAATTTTCTTTTCCCAGTAAAAGTATTAAAACCTGAAAGAATTAAAGCATAACCCCCCAATCTTCTAGCCTATGTGGAATGCACAGATTTAAAAAAAATGCCAGCAAGACCCCCTCATTAAACTGAGTTACCTTGGGATACAGCAGGAGACATCTTGGGGATCAGAGACTGGAACAGCCAAACACAAAAATGACACATCACTGCTGTAAAACATATATGACTATTGCTGTCTATTTCCATTAGAGCTACGCAGCTCCTAAACACCATTTCTATTTATTTCTCAGTCTGACATAGACAATATGAAAGATCCAAGTTCTAATCATCAGACCAGCTAAGCTGTTAGTCAGTTCTGCAGGAGGAGGAACACACATACAGAGGTCTCTCAACATTAGAATTCTTATCAGAAAAGGTGATTTTAGGAAAATATAATAGGAAGAGGACAATTTGCGATCACTAATACAGAAATAATTTCAAGGGTAAGACAGCACAAAAGAACATGAAGACTGAGAAACTAGGAGTTATAAAGGGAGATCCTCCAAAGGACAGCAGCAGGAATAAATAATACATTATCAGCAGGACTGCAAGTTTTCTGCAAATGTGGTTGCTTTTGAGTTACGAAGGAAAAATGTAGTATTAGCTTCAAAGCCATCTAGAGGTCATCCAAACCATCCCAATACAGGGAAGGAACCAGAACAACCAATGGCAGCAGCCAGAAGGCCTATGTTTGGAGAAAACACAGAACATGAAGCTCTACTTCTTAGAATCTTTTGAGGCTCTGGCATTTTTTTCCCCCATTGTAAACTGGAACAAGAATAAAATCTTTCAAACACACCAGCCGAAAGAGAATCATGTAATGTCTGAAAACAGGAAAGAAATTCTACAGCAATTTTCAAAGCAATAAATAAGAATGCTAAATTTCATTTAGTCAAAAGCCTTCTAAAGAGCAGTATGTGGAAGAATTAGTGGTAATGTTATTAGTGTCACTGTTGATATAAAACAGCATACACATGGCTACAAACACTTTTCCTCTAGAATCACAAGTTAGCATGATCCCAGAAATAAATGAAGAATCACAGAAGTATAATGCAACTTCATTCCACCACCTCCAACACAAAAGCAACATTTTAACAAACAAGCTAAATGGGGGTTGTGCATTAACTGGTCAGTTAATTCATTAGTGCCTCACAAAGTCTAATACATTTCATGCAAGTAAGTTGCTTATTAGCAACAATAACATGGTACATATTAGTAAATATGTTGCATGCAAAAAGAAAGGATTTTTTCAAAAAAATAGCAACAGCAGCTTTCATAAGTAATGCAAAGTACTCTTGATCATTCTAACAACCACCAAACAGTAAACACACTTTACTAGTGCATGTTCTAAACACTAATGTGAGGTTACAGTTTCAGGAGATTGACCGTCAGGACTGCAGGACAATCAAGCTCATTATCAACATTTAAGGTGTACAAGGATCCACACACTCAGTAATGAGATTTTCCTTACTGAATTATTTTGAAGACTTTCAGTAGTTCCAAATACTCTGAAAAGAGACACTACAACTTAGGCTATTATAGCAAAAACCAGCCTAGCTCTTCCACTGTAATACCTGGAGCTCTGCATTTGGTGATTTCTTTTTAAGTCAAAAAGAAGGCTTTAAAGCAGGCTTTGGGAAGCAATGACAAACATTCAGCAATGCAAAGTACAAACAAAACCCCCCTAAAAGCACCTGTCTTAAATACAGTCCTCTGTATTTGTCATTTTCCTAGAGTGAAACTGTAATTTGAGACAACACCAAACCCAGTCAGCCCCTCAATATATCATCATCGGCAAGCTTAGTGCTACCCCACCCCAGTGAGAATCCTAAGGGAAGGGGCTCAGGCTGAATTAATGCCCCAGGAATTGGGGAGGGCAGAGTCCACCTGCTGCAAGAGACACGGGTGAAGCCAGATACGCGGGGACTCTAGGACTGTCCGATTCTGTAGTGCAGCATGCCATGACTCTCTCTGTAATTGAGAGCTAGCCTAGTATTTAACTGTGGCTCTAACAATCTGAAAGAAAAAAATAAGTTACATTTCAAGATCATTAGGGATAAGAATGAGGCACTTTGGTTGTATCCTGGAGGAACAAAACCAGCTCTTTGAACGCACTAACAGCCCCAGGCTCATCATCTTGTATCTATTCTAAGGAATGAGTCCCAGAGAAAGTGAAACTCATCAGAACTAAGATTTGTGTGAATGCTGCTAAAGTATTTTTTACTAATTGCCATTTCTTTAACATGACGACTGTGACCAAGATGCAGTCACTGAAATCTTACAGTAAAATCAGAAGGCAGCAAGCCTACTTCAGCCAACACCTGCCCATCAAGTAACATGCTGCAATGAACAGCTCTATCAACTGTTACTGCAGACTAAATAAAACTCTGATAATAATACAACAAAGGGTTTCAGTCATGTCTTCAATTATCTCCCATGTATCTCCTGCTTCTAGTACCAGTGTCCTGGGAGCAGCCGAGTGAAATTCCCTCCTGTTTGGTCCACCGACAGTTAGCAAATTGTAATTCTAATTTTATTTTAATATTGAACTGCTTCAAAGTTCAGTGCCTGATGCAGCTGAGGAAGAAGAAACTTAAGGGAGAGGAAGGTGCTACTTGAAAAAACTAGATCCCCCTCCTTGGCAAACATGGTGTCAATCTCACACACCTCCTACTCATTTTCAGCTCATGGTGACTTCACTTCAAACATAGGTTTTTGATTCTAAATAAACGGGTAGCATCTGGTCCTCTGGCAGCTTTTTCTAGTAGAAATTCATACCTTTAGCTTTAGAAATGCTCTCAGTGTTGCTGAACACTTAAATATTAGAGATTTGGGTTTAGTTAGTATAATAAAAGGATTTGATTATAGTTTTGGGTTTGGAAATTTTTGTGCTTTATAATGCCTAGGTAATACCTGTTTCACCACTGTCTGTGCCTTCAAACTGGCATGATGACCTTCATCCAATGCATTCCCACATTCAGAGAGATATCAAGTGAAAAGCACTAAGCAAAATATCACCACTTGAGCTATTAGCTTGAGATACTTTACTTTTCTGTACAGACATGGAACGCCATGCTAAGCCGTGCCACTCACAAGATACTACTTCCCATCCTTTTTCCTCTCACATGTGACTAAGCTTTTCTTCCTTTCCTCATCACACAGAATACAAATTACAGACTTTCATTCTTTTAAAATCTTTTTCTTACACCAGCTTGGCTGACAATTCAACTCAGCTTTCCAGCTTATTTCATAAGATAGCATATGTTTCTTTGGGACTGAACCTGGCTCTCGCTGAGCTGGATGGCGTATCTTCTATTCACTTTGAGAGGGGGAAATATCAGATCATTTTTAGTTCTTTCACACATGCACAGAGTGCTTCAGGAATATGAGAAGAGCTATCCATATAATGTCATAACTAGCACTTACACTGATGGATTTATCAACTTTCATCAAGAAATACTGGAAGGATGAAACAGTCTTTCAGAAGACTCACATCTTCCTGTATGAGAATGCTTCATTCATAATCTTGTCTAGCTTTTTCTCCATTCCCTACATTCACAGATACTTTCATTTCTTAAATGAAGATATTCACAGCCTTCCTTCTTGCCTTACAGTAGTTCTGCATTTAAAAATCAGTATTCCATATTCTATTCTCTGTACTTATACTTAAATCTATAACCATATATGCATTTGATATGGTTCAACACAGGTCATAGCAGTTACTTTGCTACTTCTCCAAGTAAGCGGTCATCTGCAAAAGGTATTGTCCTGAAAAATCACATGAAAATTGCTAATACTGGTTTTTATTTTTATAATTAAACAAATTATACATATATAAACTTTAGTAGACGAGCATCTGCTAATCGTAAAAACTATGCAAAAGTTTAAGACATGAAGATGAATAATGAGGTGGGAAAATGTATCGAAGGCAATATCACTTATGTAAAGGAGAAGAGTGTGATGCTATTAAGAAATTCACAGTTAAGGGAATATCTTAAGTCCAAAATAAAGATAAGAGGGAGGAAGGAGAAATTAAAAAAAAAAAAAAGCCCTAAGCACAGAATCTTTCTGGAAAATAAAGATGTTTTAGAGAAGGTAGGAAGTTAGTTCCCTCACTGCGCTATGTTCTCTGTTCTGCTTAATAATATCACAAAATTGTAGTTGCGAATTTTTTACAGCTCTTTTGCCAGCAGAACTGCCTTTTAGCCTTTGGAATATTTAATGAAGCGAAAAAAAAGCTACAGTCACACTAAACTCTCACAATACCCAACGTTTGCTGTAGTTTGCATCTTTCCCAGAAACTGCAAGCATGGGATTCACCCCCAGACATTTCATCCTCTAAGGCCAACTGCCTCCAAAACTCCACATCTGAGTAATGAGAGCTTAAAGGCCAAAGAGGAGGATCTGGTTGTTGATGATGGATGCTCGTACACAGTATCAGTTCACTCTTTCAGAGCTGCCTCCACTAACACGGTAGCCCAAGGGACCTTTTAAGCCAAACACTGAAGTGGCCCTGCTGCCAGAAAAGGAGACTCAGTCAATCCTCCCCCCACCAAAGTTGTGTATTTCCTCTCCAAAACTTAAGCAGATGATGTAGCAGCATATCTGGCCTGACCCGTCTCTTTTAACTGTAAATATTCACATGCTGAGTCAATGCCTACTTGCTTTTCCAATATTTTGGTTTTATAGATGCATGAACACAGGTGAAGGTGCCTTTTTTTTCAGCTTTATGTTGAACTACATGGGAGAAACACTAATGGGCTATTCACTGTGAGCATTATGGAAGTACCATGCTACCTGTTTATGGGGGTTTGGTTTCCATGTTTAACATGCTGTAAAGTGTCTCACTGTTGTGGGTTTTTTTTGCTTGGAACTCCCAAGATTCCCCCTCTGTCAAGCACCCATTGACTCTACAACAGACAACATTACAACTAACTGGACTGAAACATCTTCATCCATGACACAAACTACCTCCTACAGGACTTGTGTAAGCAAGCTGAACACCAGATGTCATCTCCCAGGTCTTGGCTGTGCTGAAGGGCACATTCCCAAGTCAAAGGATCAGGACTTTGACTCTACAGTTTCTGCCCCAGCTAAACAACCAGAACAGGGTGAAATACAAGGAGCAGAAATAGTTTCAAGCATCTCCATATTTAGGGTGTAAACAAATGTACAAACATGCCCTAATGGGTTAGTTGTATAACCTACTTTGTATTTTTAAAATTCTGTCAGAAGTTAAGATAACAAGGGTCATTACAAGGCAAAAATTAAATATATTTCAATGACCACAGAATCTTCAGTGGCAAATGAAAAATGGATAATGCCTGTGACTTATTTCTTGTCAGCTGCAACAGAGCAAAGTGAGGGAAAGGAAGAACAAATATACTCTTCAATGAAAGCAAATACTTGCAGTCTAAATTTGAGACTTCCACTGCACTTCTAAAAGAAAAAAAGTACGTGCAGCTTAACTAGCATATTCAGATTTAACTAGCAACAGAGATACCTGAAGCATAACAGCAGCCTTAGACAACTCTCTCACCATGGGATTAAGTAACAAGACCAGCTTTTTGACATACAGACACCCTTATGCTTCATTAGCATGATTTTTCTTTTGAGTCACCATATTCTAAATGATCTCTTTTTTTTAATTATTTTTCTTTTGCCCAGTGAATATAGCTAATGGGAAAGTCAGACAATGCTGAATTCACAACCTCCAAGTAAGTTTAAGATACAAAACACATACAATTTACATATGTATACTGAGAAATCACTCTACTGCCTTGATATTCGATAATTAAATCACTGTGATTAGCCACTTTGTTTCAAAAATACAACAAAAGAGGAGTCTTTAAACATGAAAGACTTTGCAGTTTACCCTGTTAGAAAACAAAATAAACCAGGTTTTTGCTTTAAATGTATATTTTTTAAAAATTCAGATGCTGATATTTAATTATAGTTTCTTGTTCTTGAGGTCCCAGAGAGACTATTAATGAAGCTCTTGTGTAAAACTGAACAAGCAGCTCTCACTTCAAATTATCTGTCTTTCAAGAGTGTTTATTATGGCTAGAGTCAGATACTGGCACAGGAGTGCACAGGATATTGCAAATCTCAGTTAAACATGCATTAATGGGCTTCTAATAAAGCCCAGGACTGTAAGTAGCCTACTTATTCCAAATATTTTCTACGACAACATACGGTCCTCAAAAATGATGGTTTCCATTCATAACCCTACTTCTAATGATATGTTTCACCTTCATCTAGCATTACAAAAAATACCTTCCGGCAGCAATCAGTATGACTGTCAATCAATCAAAATTGCAGCCATATCCAAAAGCAAATCAAAGCAAGTCTTAAACAACTACAGAAACATTAAGAAAATCAGTAACAGATCAGACCAGAAGTTCAGCCAGCCAGTAGCCTATTTCCAACCAAGCTGATCAAAATCACCGTTATCTTCAAGAACATTTGGGCCAAGGACTCCACCTCACAGTCAAGTCTACCACTGACATCTTGACCACAGTAGTGCCACTGGCTTTGGATGCCACACATTTTTTTAGTTCACCTAAACGAAATGATGCAACCCCTCTCTTCTTTCACTGAGTCTTCTCCATATAATAGTATCCAGCCATTCCTCTTTAAGTAAAACTATATTTATACCAGTCATATAAAATTATTTCCATTACTACTCAAGGCTGAGAACTGCATTGTAGGAAAAGTTTAAATTTGTATAAAATCATCTTACCACATATTGTTTTAAGGGATCACAAATCACCATTATAACAAGTCAGCCTACCATGAAATAGTAGGTTGTCATAACAATTTTATTTTAGGAAACAGAACTGAATAAAATACTTTGCAGAGTAAATTACAGTAACTGGTTTGCAAGTTGCTGAACAACTGAGAAAAAGAAGTGTTACAGAAGATACACCCAGTGAATATTAAAGTCACCTTTATCACAGCACAGTTAGCTGCTTCAGGGGTGTTTACCTATATCACCTTTTTTTACATTAAGGCTAGAAACACTGACCCAATGTCTTTTTTCTGCAAGCACACTGCAAAAACAATGCCAGCTGTCCCCAAAGCCACAAATACTTCTGTGAACTCTAGCCGAAAGCTTTCTTGCTGAGCAGCTGCTCAGATTTGTACCATCATGGGGAGGACATGTGCTCTTGGAGCTCACAAGGAACTCTGGGAGAGCTGAAAATCTTCTGCCTCAATTTACTGCCAATTCCACTAATCTGTCCTCAACCAAACCTGCAATGAGATTAAAATAATCACTCAATCCTAGTCTCCCTCTTCACACACACACAAATTACTCTTCTCTGTATTACTATTCTCTCTCACATCACTGTAAAATGCCCATATCACCTGATTATGAATTGCCTGAAGGGCTGTTTGCTTCTTTTGACTTTGAACGCAATACAGAGTAGAGATTGCATCAGATCAAGCATACTACTTAAAATGACAAAGACTAAACACGAGAGTAGAAAGCTAAAAACACTGCATCTGCTTAGCAAAGGGACATAAAATATCAGCTAGCAAAGACCAAAAAGTATGTATGTATTGGTGCTGGAGAAAGCAGAACAGAATGCTAGTGGCCTCTTCTCTCCCTCCTGACAAACCTGTCCCCATCTCCTGATAAACCTACCTCCACAGGCATCAGAAATCCAGATGTTTTAGAAGGGCACTGTGAATCACCAGGAACAGAAACTCCAGGGGAGTGCACCTCCCAGCACAAAAGCAGCTGACATGCTGCAAATGTAATTTAATTTTGACAAACAACAAGAAGTTTATGTACTACGGCTTGTGGAGTTTACTTACTCTGTCTATGGCTAAGTAACTTCTTGCTCACATATACAGCTTGTACAGCCACCAGAGCTATACAAGTATTCCCACAGGAGCCTACAACAGTCACATTAAATTCTTTCCTTCAGACACAAAAGTTTCCTAGTTCTACCAGGAAAACAACTTCTCTCAGACTTGTAAACAAACTTACTTCTGTTTTATAATTCATGCTGCTTCCCATCTAACTGTGTTCCTTCTGTCCCTCCTACTGCTTTCTTTCTCAAGAGGATTAAATCAAAAAAATAAAAAGTTCAGACCAATGAATGCTTTTTGTATTAATACACAGGCTTGAAATAACTACATGCACAAGGGCCTAATACAGACCAATAACGTATCCTCTACAAGAAAGCCAAAGTGAAGAGTGCGCTCTAAGTGCATATTTTGACAAAAAATTGATCAGATGGCTGAGGGAATGGATTTTATGAGGTGCAACCACTAACTATTCCCTAGCTAATACAGTAGCTCTAGAGGTCATTAAACTTTCTCCTCTGCCTTTAAAGCAAGAAAATTGCTCACGGACCTGCTTTACAATATTAATATGCAGTGCATATTTGTTAGTATCTTAAGATCCAGAGTGTACTCCCCTTCCCGATCATTCTGTTGGCCGGGCTTTGTTTTGCCTTGTGGGCTGGTCTCAGGGAACCTGACATGGACTCCCTGCAGATGACGCTGATCTGAACATGTAGTCCAAGAAGACACCTAACAGGTGCCAGCTGGGCTTGGTCCTTCAGTCCAGACAATCAGACTAAGTAACCTCCAAAACATACCCAGTGTGGACATGAAGTCCTTGGCACCAACTGTTTCCCTCCACAGATCTGCTTCTATCGTGCCACAGCACCTGCTAAAGCAGACACTGCCATGAGTATCGAGGTTAAATTTTAACTTTTCCCTACAGTATTTGACTGAGAGGGGAAAATTCTAATCTTGTCTGAAGAAAGGAATAAAGCAGATAGCTATATTGTAACAGGGGTTTAGATCTGTGAAGAGGCACAAGAAGTCTTCTCATTTGGATCCTAATGAGATTCTGTCACTATGAGGTTGTCAGGCCAAGGAAATGTAAGAATAAGCAGGTATATAACACTGTACTGCGTCTGGCTGAGATGGAGTTAATTTTCCCCACAGCAGCCCTTACAGTGCTGTGCTGTGTATTGGTAGCTAGAAAGGTGTTGATAACATACCAGTGTTTTGGCTGCTGCTGAGCAGCACTGGCACAGCATCCTGCTGTCTCTCCAACACTCCCCCCTCACCAGTAGGCTGGGGTGACATATCCAGGGCAGCTGAGCCAAACTGACCAAAGGGATATTCCATACCATATGACCTCTGTTCAGCAATAAAAGCTAAGGGGCTGGAGGGGGGGGGGGGGGGGGGGGGGGCAGTGTTTGTTACTATGACGTTTGTCTTCCAGAGCAACTGCTATACATACTGAAGCTCTAGCTGCACATCGCCTGCTGATGGGAAGTAGAGAATAAATCTTTTGTTCTCTTTTGCTTCCGCACACAGCCTTTACTTTTGCTTTATTAAACTGCCTTTATCTTGATCCACAAGTTTCTTCCGTCTTATTTTCTCCTGCCTCCCAACCTGCTGAAGAGGAGAGTGATAGAGCAGCTTGGTGGGCATCCACCCAAGGTCAATCCACCACAAGCACACCTTAAATAAAAGGATATGAACCACAAGATATGATACTTCCCTTTGGACAAATCTTGACTGCAGTACAGACTCTGTTCTAACTTACATGTCACTGAATAGAAATACAAGATGGCCAACTTGGTTAATGAGGTGGCATAAAGTTTCGTTTTCCTGCCTTTCATTTGAATATATTAATTAAAATTACTTTTTCCTTCTCAAAGGTGTTTCCTATTCAAATTGTGATTTAGTAAATAAACACATTTGTTCTTATTTATACCAACATTTTCACAATGTTTATTTATTACCATTGTTTTACATGTAAAATAAACATCATATAAGTCAGTCTACTTACAAAAGCACAAGAATGGCTCTCTTTCTTTTGCATTGAGCAAATAGCAAGGACAAACAGTAAGCTAGTATATAAAGATTTCAGGTAAATATAATCTTGGCTACAAAGACAAACCACTAGCCAAGTAAAGCAGCAGAAAACCATGTGGCTTTTGTATGAATACAGCAACAGTCCACTGAACCTCTCTGCTTTCATTTCTACACAGCAGTTACCTGGTAAATCTAGTTAAAACTGCTAAGTAAGTGCTGTCTGCCTTGGTATCCTCCACCACTAAAACTGCTAGATTCCCACCTAAAATAAAGCAGATAATAATCATAGCATTTATTTGTACTTGTCTTCTTAAAAGCCCCATATTGTCAAATACCTCACAGAGAAAGGAGTATGGGCCAAAAGGTAGAAGGAATCAACCACCACACAGCAAGACCACATCATACACAGTTTGCCAGCCTAATGCTTGTGTCCAAATGTGCCTAGCCTCTGTGTTTCTGCACAGTCTGAAATAATGTTCAGAGATTTTAGAAAAGTTGATGTTTTACTTTAACTGTACTTTCTTCTCTAACCTTCTCTTACTGGGCAGGACCATTTAAAGGAGGCTCAGCAGTGTAAAAATTCCCAAATTTCCCAATTCTCTTAATGGAGCATATAACTTGCTACCACTTTAAATCAATTTTATGGTACAAAAACAACTGTATAGTTGGTTTGCTATCTGCAAGGAAAACAAACTGGTGATAAGGTTCAAGGTCATAGAAATTTGCTGTGGCACGTGTGTGAAATCAGTGCTCACCTGCTGGTTTCCCAGTCTTGGTCATCCTTATCTTTTTCTTCTTTGGCATCAGAATTATGTGGGTGTTTCTGCACGATCCGCATCCCACCAGCTTTCACTGGAATAAAAATTAGAAACAGCAAATTAGTCAAATCAGCGAAGTAAAGAACACTTTAAGTAAGTAAAGATGACCCTCCCTCCTGCCCTAATACTTTGCAGAGTAGTTTAAGAGTAATCACAGTTTGAAAAAAGGCCCCAAAGTGTTTAAAAGTGGCAAGCCTGAGGAACAGCTACTTCAGGACCGCATCTGCCATTCTCTTTCACATTATGCCATCTTTGCTCATCCTGAGAAGTTGCAGCTCATTTTACCACCTGCTTCCAATACCATTTTAGAAAACTCAACTCTGTTTTAACCCTCTCCCAACCCCTACTAACTTGCAGCAGTCAGAAGAAGAAACAGAGGCGATGGCTTGCATAACACTACACAAAAGGCCACAAACATGAATGTTAAATACGCCCATAAAACAAGAAGGGCTGAAGAACTTTACCAGTCATTTTGAGTTTAAAAACTACCGCTATAACATTTATTTGTGTGTGTATATAATATATATATACACACATATATATACTTGTATTTATACAAAGAAGTACTTTACAAACACTAGAATAAAAATCAAAGTTTAGAATGACAGTTAACTTGCATTTAGAACAGAGCTTTGTGTTGCAAAACATGAGCATCTACCACGTTTCAAATCCTTGTCATGATTTAGTTTTAGAAGTGATGCAAACATGAAAGAATCCCTTTGAAACACAAAAGAAGTGAAAGCAAAGCCACTTATGTTCATCATTTATGTTCTCCAAAGCGAAATATAAAATAGGAACCAAGCCAGGCCTAACACTGCTGCTACCAAGCAGAGCAACAGGCAGGCTGCTCTTGATCTGCTTTCTGTTTTAATATTGTACTTTTTTTTTTTTTCTTCAACCATTGCTATACACACTTAAGGACAGCACAAGATAAGATGATGCATCTCATTAGCTAATTGGATGGGTTACACTGCCATCAGCAACCACATCAGAAAACCACTACAGCGGTCAGAAGTCAATAAAACCACCTACAGACACGTGGGTTTGTGTTTCACATCACCACGACACAGTAAGTCTCTCAGACAGCCTCGGCAGAGATGTCACAGCCCGAGCAAGCAGGATGCCAGAGCAGCAGTGGGAAGGAGCCAAGGCGGCTTGCCAGCGCGGCTAGGGGAGGCTGTGCTTCTGAGAGCCCTCCCGTGCCTAGCCACAGAGGGATTAAGACACCTCACAGCAGTCGAGTACTAATCCCTGAAACCTAGAAATAGGTTTAGTTCTCAGTTCTTAACCAGGACAGCAATGGAAAGGACATTCCTGTGCATAGATTTTACAGCCGGGGTGAGAGCAAGCAATAAAGAGAAAGTGACCTGCCCTATGAGAAAGTGACAGCTCTTTAGCCCTAGGATTTTTTAAACAGATTTGAAGCTTTGTGCGATACTTGAAAGACAAACTTCTGATTCAGTAAAGGACATTAACTAAAAGACAGGTGATCAACAGACAAACCCAAAGAAGTATCTTTTAAAACCTATCAAAACTGTGTCTTCTTAGCATGCATTAAATTCCACAACCAAAACACTAACCATTTTGTGTCATCTTTCCAGCATAAAACTTACAATCCTTAAATTGATGAGAAATGTTTCATGTGGAACATGAAAAGATAGAAAGGTGTAGCTACAAAGAAATGTAGTTTCAAAAATGAAACAAAAATTAACATTCCTGTTCATTTTTCTGGATGCAAACTCTGTAGAAATTTAAGTTTGTTTGCAAAAGCAAACACTCTGAGCTCTGGCAAGTGCTGTCCTCTTCTAACATCTCCGTTAATCAAAGTGATTGGTATGTTTTATTTAATTCATCATTGCACAATCAGTTCTTATTAGCTCCCTTTCAAATTATTTTCTGTGGAAGGTGCTGTCTCCACAGCAACATCTGCCAGGTTACCAACAGGGCTTCTGGACAATTCACACATGCTTCCATGTTCTTCACCATCTAACAGAAAACTACAGAAAACAACACCTGAAGATTTAGTGCTAATTTACATGGTCTAAAATCTCTCTCCTCTCCTATTGTATATCATCAGACCATGACCCACTTGTTTTCTCTTTATCTGTCACTGGCAAAGATATGCAGCTAACACGTTCAGATTTGTCTGTATGTAGAATTAACAGGGATTCTGTTAAATCCCTGTTAAAAGCAACCAACCAGACAATTAAAAGGCATAACAGCGACTGACCGATGACGTAACTTATTAATTTTAATAATCTGATCTTTTGCACTAATATCCACCGGCATAGTATGGACAGCTAAAAGCACATCGGAACATAGTTGAATAATCTTTAGTAATTCAGGGTTATTGTGCAGATCTGGGAAACCAAAAGAAGAATTCAGCAAACAACTGCAGTAGTATGTGGATTTCTGAGACCAAAAGTGAAACAATTAGCTCAGCACCCTGTACATACATAGCTGATGTACGTCTCTGCCACCCATGACACAGCATGCTCGTACCCAATCTAGTTCAAGAGATTTAGCTTGAGAAATACCCTTGCAACATAATTCGCCTTCCTTTTCAAGTTTTGACCAAGCTACACTACCTCAGGGTTAGACAGAGAGAAGAAATAACGATTATATCCACCGAGCTAAAAAAAACCCACTCCATTTGCAATATTTTCCTGGGACTTAGGAGGATTCATCTATTTCTTACTTGTCTAGCATTTACTACAGAATTTGACAGATGCTTACCACGGTGATTTTGCCATTTAAAAGTCATTCTTAAAAGAGTAAGAGCTTCGATTTCCTTATAGTAAATCATGCACAGAGCAGAGAGAGGATTTCAAGAACTGATAAACCACCTTCCAGAACACTGCCAGAAATCAGTGCACAGAAGAGGACGGCGACATCCTGATGGGACTAGGAAGAAAGCTGAACAGGGAGCTCAGGCTGCAACTGCTCAGCCAGGTCAGGTGGGACCTGTGCTAAGGCAGGAGGGGACCGGGAATGGCTCCCCACGGTGGCAATGGCCAAGAGGCCACCAGCCTCTGAAGTGCAAAATAAAGAGGGAATCTTCTGCCAGCACACTCCAAGAGCACAAGTCTGTCTGTCCCACTACTGGGTAAGAGCAGAGTTTTGGATTTTAGTTATTATATCTCATGTTCCCCCCCTGCCGAGAGACAGACAAGACTGTTTTGTTTGACCTGCAAACACCAGCCTGCATTCCTCTTAAGGGTATGACTACTCATTTTGGAAATGTATTAAACTGTGTTAATCAATTACCACTCAAGACAATCTGGAGTAGGGAAACACTCTCAGTCTGTTTAACCTTCCCCCCCCATGCTTCTTTCAGACTGTTCCCAGTTGCTGAGACTGAATTCTAAAATAAACCCCACTGAGTCACAGCAAGCACCAAGTACCCAGCGAAGCACCACAGCTCAGTGATGGCTCTGGCCCCAGCTCACTCAGCTTGCAGACCCGAGGCAGTCCTTCCTGGGGAAACCTTCCAGCTCAACCCAAATGACCTACTGTCACCACAACTTTACAGGGAGTTTTAGAAATCCAGAGCATAACCAAGAGCTTTAGCAGCTTCCTGTTTTCCCTGAGCATCATATTAAATATTAACACAAAATTTATTCTTATGTACTGTATAATAACAGATTCCATTACATCAATAAGATGCATGGAAAGCCAGGACTGAGAGAAACTCAAAATATGCCATTCTGCAAGCTTAAGAGCGCGTACATTAGCGTCTGAGAAAACAAGAACAGAAGTAAGAGTTACGATATGCCTTCATTTCACAGAAATCTTGGCCTAGAGCTATATTTTTTTTTATGTAGGAAAAAGCACGTAACTGTTCTCATGAACCTGCTGCAAAGCTTCATAAATAAACTATTAACACAATCACCTTGCTTTATTCCTCCACAGTATCTACTAGAAGAAATAAAAAGCTAAAAGCATAATTATGTGGACCTCTTTAGAGGGACCACGAGCTGTACAAACCTACTCAGCGATGTATTATAGATGCATTGAGCTCACTGACGGATATTTAATAAAGCTTCAGTCGGGGCCCTCTTTTAAGTTTCAGAAAGGAGTTCAAAGTTGCTTCATGCACCCTGTTACCGGCCTGAGGTCTTGAGGTTTCTTTCTATGTCATTATCCTTTCTCTTTTCAAGTGCTTTTCTTGTCCTTTTTTTTTTTTTCCCCCTCCACGTGAAAGATCAGTGCAGAGAGGAAGCTAACAGACTGTACGCAGACAGTAAGCAAGGGCTAACAGTGCATATGAGCAACAATGGATTTGTCAATTCTGCTTTAATTTGATGATCCAAGTCCTTTCTAACTTTTACATCTCTAATTCATACTCAGTGGAGTAAAGACACATCTGTAATTACAGGCAGGGCTCTCTACACAACCGTATGCAGCAAAACCAGAGCTTTTAAGTCACTGGTCAAAACAGACTGCGTTACATCTTCACCTTGCTTTGTTATTGGCGAACACAATTTCACCTGTATTTATTAGTCATATTTTATTTATTTTAAAGAATTTTTTACTTTGATTTTATTAAAACTTGATTGCAGAACTGCCCTATTGCATTATATTATTATTCAAGCATCTAAACCAGCTTGAGATAGAGGATTAAAACCCAGCTTCAGCCCCTAGAGTAAATATTGAGTAATCGAGTAAATAGAGTCCGTGTTGCTAGTGAGCACGTTTATTGCGGATTTTCCAAGTGTAAAAAGACCACAAGGCCACTACTTTCCTCTGCCAACCAGCTCAGAACCACCTTCTTCCAGAAACGACCCGAAGAGACTATAAAGCATAAATTTTTTTCTGGCCTCAAAGGCAGACTTGGTGATAACCTTCCTTCCAAAGCTGAATTGGTGCATACTGACAAAAAAAAAACTCCAGGGATGCTAATGATCTTAGAAGGGACTTAGCTGAAAAAGTTATTCAGTTCATATGTAAATGCATGTTTTACAAATAAAAAAAAATACTGAAATATTCTGACAGCAAGGGAAACCTGTACTGCATTCCAGTCGTGCTTTTGCACTGTGCATCTCTGGTTTCTCATGTGGCCTATGGAGGCTCTACTTCAGGTCTTTAAAAAAATGTCACCTGTTTCAAAAGACAGGTTTTGAAGCAAATCTCAAACATGCAACATCATCAGAAAATACAGTGATAAAGCATCCCAATTAAAATATCCACCATTTATCCTTTGTTCCCTTTCCATCAGTGGTGCAGCTGAAGACACAGCTAAACCAACCTAAGGTCTTAACCATCCCTTCCCACTGACGCTGACGTTTATCTGACCGCAAGGCAAGCCAGCTCGAGGAGCTATGGCAGCAAAAGCTGTGGACATTGGGAAAGGTGCTTTGCTTTGTTTCCCTGAACCAGCTCAGCAGGAGGTCAGGTAAGAGCAAACGCCAAGACAAGGGAGGATGCAGAACCAGGATGACTCTGCTCAGCCAAGAGACTGGCTTAACTGTACTGCTGAACTGTATTGGCCATGCAAAGCAAAGCCATTAGTACTCACTCCTATTATCTATTTAAAGGAATTTCAGGTCCTCATCATAAAAAAGAGCATAATTCAATTAGGGTTCAAAATTGTTTTCAAATTTAGCTTTAAATCTCAACAATTGATTTGAATATAAAACTAAACACCCTGTGTATTAAGAACTCCAGCATTTTTTGACTGAAACACTTAAAAAAAACCCCAAACCACTCCACTAGGAAACTCTAGAAGACACGTGAAAAGTTGCTGGTGCAGGGACCAAAGTTCCCATTTTTTCAGAAAACTGTAAATAAGAAGAAAAACAACAGTATGTGAAGGAGCAAGACAACTTGGATACTGCGAGTAACTGAACCCCACCTGTGCACAGAGAAGAGCTGCCGCCTCTGGATGGTGGCAGACCAGTGCCCCACCGAAGGCAAAACGCAGCTCCTAACCCCACCACCTGCCACTTTGCTGGCCCACGAGCAGGCAGCAGCGGGTGGAAGGTGCCGGAGCTCTTTCGCTGGGCAGCTAGCAAGCAGCTTCATTCGCTTCCTACCCTGACAGCCTCCAGAATTTTAACTTGGGAGCATGAAGCCTGCTCAAGCACTCACACTGTGACACCCACAGGCAAAATGGACGCACGGAATAGTATAAGATTTGCAGTTTGTCTTGTCGGCGCCCAGCCTGAGCCGTGTTGCGTGCTGCCACACAGGCTGTGATGCGGCTGAGACTGCTCCTTTCCCCTTCCCGCCTTCAGCAGCCCCAGGCAGTGGCTTCGTAGGCCTCCACCACCTTTCGAGGTCGGGATGCCCTGACGGACGAGGAGCGATGAAGGCAGCGCCACCCGTCTCCCGGGCTCGAAGCCTGGAGATGCCAAACGGCACAAACCCGATGAGGACTTGTCTTCCACCAGAACTCCTCTGGGAAAAGCGGGGCAGGGAGCGTCGCCCCCCATTACTGGCGAAGGGAGCCGGGAAAGCTAAGGGCGAGCAGAGGCCAGGCCCACGGCCAGAGAGCCGGGTCAGACGTCGCTTTAAGCGGCGGCAACCGAGCAGACGACACGGGGGAACCACCCAGGGCTCACCGCCCCGGGCGGCGGCGGCACCCGCCCGAGCCAGCCCTCACCCTCCTCAGCCCCGGGCAGCGGACAAGCCGCGGACTTGGCGGGGAACCACCGCCCGGCCGTTCTCTCCCGGAGGCGCTCGGCCCCCTCGTCTGCCCAGACCCCCCCGCCCGCCCGCCCCGTCCCCAGGAGCGGGAAGTAAAAAAAAAAGAGCGGAGAGACGGGAACCGGCGGCCGTACCAGCAGGAGGGTGTCCGGCCCGCGTCTCTGCTTTCTCTTTAGGAGGCGAAGACATTTTTACCGCGGCAACGGCCCCGCCGCCCGCACCCCAACGCCGACCAACAACGGGCAGCGCCCAGCCTGCCCCGCGCCGCGCCCCGCTCCCGCCCTGTCAACGTGGCCGCCGGGAGGGGCGGAGCCCGCACTGCGCGGAGGCGGCGCCGACAGCCAACGGGGCGGGGCAAGAGGCCCCAGCCCCGCCCCGCCGCGGGAGGGCGGGGCCGCCGGTCCCGGCGGCCCCGCCCTCCCGCGGCGGGGCGGGGCGGGGCGGTGGTGGCGGCTCCGCCGGCGGCTCCGTGGTCTGTGTGCCGGTGCGCTGCCCCCCGACCTCCAGTTCTGTTCCGCCGCTGAGCTGGCGCGTTGGGGGCGTGGGTTTTCATTTCTCGTGATCCCCTCTGCCACGGCCGGGCGCGAAGTCAAGTGTTGCGAAACCGCCGAAGCCTGCCTTTCTCTTTTTTTTTTTTTTTTATTATTCCCTTTAGCTGTGCGATTTCGCCTTACTTGACGTAACAGGGTCCTGCAGCAGAGCGCCTTTAAAATCCCGTTTGGATATCGTATTTTAGAGGGCAATACCACCCTTTTATTTCGTTGCCACGAGAAAACGGCGCGGGCAGTGAACGTGGTTCTGAATTCCGTGCTCGTGCGCTTCAAATAATACTTTTCATGAGTGACTAATCGGCAACTCGACAGCTTTATTTTCTTCTGCCAAACCACGTCTGTGTGAAGCGGTGTGTACAGCGCCCGTGCTTCAGATTTTACCTTTCCCTTTGACATCACAATGTTCGTTCACGCCGGTTTAAGGAGTTTCTCAAACGCTTCAGTTATATTTTCCAAGTGATGTGGAAAGGCATGGAGCGTGATACGTAAATTCATTATATCATCCGCAAAGTGTAAACCATACAGGCTATTCTGGTTTTCTTTTATAATTTGACATAAGGAAAGCAAGTCCCCCAAAAAGATGAGTGTATGACGGTTGGAAGTTGAACCCCCCCAAAGTGCTGTAGTAATACTGCATCCCAGGTATGTTATAGGGAAATTAATGTAGTAATATTTTAGTTATTTGCTATCACTCTTGTTACACTTATATTACCACTGTCAAAACATAAGTGATGGGTAAATATACTGGGGTTTTCTGGCAACAGCCCAAAATATAATCACATCATAGTATCCTTAACAGCCTGCGTGAACAAATGTTATAAAAATTCTGTAACTAAGTTTTTTGCATTTTGCTGCTGGGTAATTTCAATTTCTTACACATACGGCACTTTAGAGTCTCAGATTATATTTTCAGTTCTGTCACCTTCTGTGTAGCCTAACACAAATGACTCCAATTCCCTTTCCAGTCTCTGTCAAAGTCTATTCAGATTATAATTTTTTTCTAGGGCAGAATTACCTCCTAAATGGAGAATTTAATGCTTCTTTTTCTACCGTCCTCTGGATTTGAATTAAAAGATTTTATTTTCATTATTCTTGGTTTTCCCAGGTACATTTGCTTTGGATTTCCCAGTGCTGGTTACCAGTGTCAGTATGAATTTTTGCTGTTGCAGTTTTACTCTAAACCAGCTGTTATAGAATTGAAGTTAAACATAATGTGCTTTATGACATTAAAAACCCCAGAAACTAATTTTTTTCTCTCTAAGAATCAGTAATAATTTCATATTTCAGTGCAACGATTTGGTATGTGGAGGTGCACTGTGAGGAAGAATTATATCAGAGACGTGCTTTGGCTGTTCTTGCGAAAGCTGGCAACATTTCTTAACATTACAAGACTTTGCACATCACCATTGCCACAAGTACTTGTATGAAGGCTTGCTGAGGCTCCACGGTTAAAGTACGACATCGGTCCTAAGTATGCCTTGGAAACCCAGAGCTGAGATGGAGTATTTCCCACAAATGCAGCTGTGCATCAGGTTTGGAAGCTGGGATCCCAAGGCAAACCATTCTGGTGCAGAAGGAGCAAGGACCGGAAGAGGGGAAGAGAGATGGGAACAGGAAAAAGCAAGGTACAGGAGGACTTGGCCTGAGTGGACAAGGAGATGAGGATGAAAAGCTGAGTAGGGGGTGGTGGAGAGGTGACATGAGAATTGCAGAAGCAGAGTGAGTGCCACCATGGGAGGTAAGAAACATGTTTCCTCAAGCAATTAAGTTGGAAGCCAGGACTAGTTGGGTGAGACGAGGATGAGAAGCCCAGGGGGAGGGAGGAAAGACCGAAGGTAGGTCAGGCAGGAGTGAGCACGCCAAGGATCAGGCTTGCGGGAGGGAGCAGGAAGGATCTTCGCTGCTCTCGAGAGCCTGGAGGTTCTCAGACCTCGCTATACTTGTCAGTATATATAATTACTCATTTCCTCAAGTGACAGGGGCCTGTGCAAATGCTAAGCTCTGTGTCTGCAGAAGAATTATATAGGTGTCAGTATGATACCATAGGATAGAATTTAATTTTCAGTTATTTATTCCATTATTGTTTTTAAAATGTTGCAAGAAAAGCAAAAAGAAGACAAAAATCCCAAATTAAAAAAATTAATTAAAATCAGATTTGTAAAATCAAGCACCTAGCTGGTGCTGGTGACCAAGCACCATCAAGCATGAGGAGATGCTGTAAATGTTTCTTTGGCATATCCCTGTTGCGAAACAGAGCAATTGTTTCTGTGGCAGATCTAAAGCAACATGCATTTCTCTGGCTTAGTGGTGGTGCCATAATGTTAGTAGCAATGTCCTTCTTGATTATGCCAATGTACAAGAAATACAGAGGTATTCTTAATTAATGACAAGAATTAAAATGCCAGGAGTTGTCAGTCAGTTTGTCATTTCCAGCAGTCCCACTGTTTGTACCAGCACACAAATGGGAGCAACTGTGGGAAACCTCAGCGGAAAACAGCAGAGTTTTTACAAGAAGTTGGCTGTGGAGTCACTTCCTTTGCCAAATCAACCACGCCTGGTGCTGACACCACTTTCCCAGAGACTGTAGCAAAGACAAGTCTCTGCTGGAAAACCAGTGAATGACAACATCACAAGACAGGGTAATGAGAGGCAGCAGCACTGTGAGGGAAAAGTAAGTCAGTCAGGCTACTTAAAATATTTTTATTTCATGTTTTAATGTGTTTTGAAGACCAGTGGATGTTTTAGAATAAGAGCACTTTTGTGAAAAATTCCACAACACACCTCTTCAATTAATAGGTAAGAACTCATAGTAGGCATCTCAAGTATCTGTGACATTATCCAGCACAACGAAGGAAGAGTAATCTCCAGCTACTACTATTGTTAGCTAAAATAGCAAGCACAGAGAAGCTATGTCTTTTGTGGTGACAATGCAGGCAAAACCCCAGCTCCTGCATTAAAAAACCCCAAACAACCAAAACCAGGAAAAAGCCCTTTACAGATCCTAAAGGCTCAGTTAAAAAAAAAAAAAACAAACCACAAAACCAAAAACAACACACACAAAAAAAACCCAAACCCCAAAAAGAAACCCCCAAAAAACCCCAAACGTGAAGAGATTAGACAGTAAAGTATGCAAAAGCATGCATTAAAAAACTATTTTCAGTGGCAGCTGGCCGTTCACAGCACTTTTGACAGTAATACTAGGTTCTTATTTTTGTGCTTTACAGCCCAAAGTATGTTCAGTAAGCAGTCTATTTTAAAAATAGGCAGTTTGTTGAACTATGATTAGGACACCATTTATGTCTATTTTGAAAATACTCCCTAGTACTTAACAGATGGCTGCAATTTTGGTGCTTTCACTTTGGGCCTGCAGCAAAGCTTTGTGTTCTTTCTGAAAATACTGAAACATAGAAAAGCCATTTCTGTGTTCAAGCTGAGGGAAATTATAATAGTGCAACCTACGGTCACTCGATGCTTAAAAGGCAGCTAAATGTTTTGCTACTCGACTTCTGCTGTCATTTCCAGCACACATATGCACATGCATGCTGTAAATCCTGGGAAGCATGATAAACTGCTCTGAATTTAGCTACAGGGTGGACAGAACTCTCAGTGAACAGGTTTTTGCCAAATACATAGGTAAGAATCAAGTCACTGAAAACTGCCAGCTGATTTTGATAAAGCATCCAAAATAGTTTCTCCTGAAAACAATTACTTGGTTTGAAAATTGGGCTATTTTGTTTAAACATGTTTTAAGATTTTGCAGTTTTTAAAGATTAAAAACCACAGAGAAATGAAATTATTTTTCTCTTCTTTCCCTCCCCCCCCCTCCCCCCCCAGTAGTTAATAAAAATATCAGTTATCCACAAAGTACTGTGACATTTTTATGGTAGCATGATAATTTCTGAAAAATGAAGGATAAACAAACAAAATGCTTTTCTTTGGAATTTGATCCTTCACTTTGACTTTTTGGGTTTGCAGATTCTACCTTGTATATGTTGCTACCCACTACTTAACACAGTGGGTTTATACTCTGATACAGGCACAAGATGGGCAAGTTCCCTGCTTTTCTACTTCCATGGACATATGTAAAGCTTTTGGCAAAAGCTGTTGGTCATTCAAGTTCTGTCCACTGCTATCCATGTTAAGAAAAGGGTGCTGGTTTTAAGACTATGGTTTGCTTGGAAATCTTCAGAGATTGTGTGGGCCACCATCCAAAAAGGTGATTTTGTTATAATGTGCAGATCTGGGAAAACAGTTTTTGTAAGAAAGCAAGCAAACAAATCTGGGGCAAGGGGCTTTAGTAACAATTTTCCACCCTTCCCTTACTGACTGTTGTTGCACTGACTCATTAAAGTCACTTGGGTTGCCAGAGTTTGTTGGTTTCTTGGTATCTTGATGATGTGATTGATTCCATATTGTTACTCTAACTGCACTGTTACTCTGACAAGGAACACAAGTTTATTTGCTTGCTGGATTTACTAATTCAGTTTTCCAGGAAAACCTATATAATTCATTTTTTTCTTTAGAATTAGAGTAAGTTCCCACCGTGGCAAACACAGGAATCTGTTGAGTGTTACAAGTTACTGAATTGAATCATAATGTAAAACTCTCTTTTATCTTAGTGCTATATTAAAGTTCCTTGGAAGCATTCCCACTAAAATGAGTACAACAGGTCCATCATCAGAAAGGTAGAATGATGTTTTCATAAAGAAATCTTGCAACCTTACTTGCAACTCACCACTCTTACATCATATTGTCACAAAGTTCAGACTTCTGAGCTGTTACCAAACACTAAATCAGCACAAAAAACAATTTCTCAGTATGATGGATTACTGCTGAGATGTGAATCAAATTCAGGACGTTTGCAGCAAATTAAGAAGTTGCTCTGTATACCTTTTTCACAAAAGCATTCTGGTTTTCTGTTAATAGTTATCTTAGATGCAATTACTACTTTTTCCATTTGCTTCTCCCCACTGTTGTTTACAATATTATTTTAGCTGTTAAGTTTTAGACATGGTGCATGCTAGAGTGACACAATTTGTAGTAGATTTCTCTTTCAAGAACAGTTACCTGTTGTTACTGGCCATACGACTGAACCAGAAATTTATATTGACTTCACAGGAGAATTCTGCGTTTAAGGAAAACCCAAATGGAAACCACTATCACAATACAGCCTCACATTAAGCTAAAATTTAGTGCTTTTCATTAAAATCTTTATAAATGTCTCTATCACTATGTACTAAAAGGAAAATAAAGCAAAATAAATTGAAAAAAACCCGTGAGTTTCCAGTGACCTTGCCCTACAAAATATCGCTGTTCATTCTTCCTCCAATTCAGTGCAATTCAGTTCTGCCTTAGGACACTACTCACAGTAATAATAATACAGAAATATTCTGATACGCAAGATTAATAAAGCAGTCTATAGATTCAAAGGAAGAAAAGGAGGAAGGTGTGAGGAGGACAGAGGGAAGAAGAAAGAGAGAGGGAAAGAGAAAGAAAGTAGGAAGGGAGGGAGAGAGGGAGTAGAAAAGATGTCTAGTGCAACAGAGAAAGTAAAAGCCATCCTTCGGTGTTTTTTCATCCAAAGATTTACACATTCTGCGTAAAGGCCATCATTTTCATTAACCTCTGCCTTACAATGGGTAAATGGAAGTACAGAGAGGTAAAAAAAAGTTGCTAAAGCAAACCTAGCAGCAGAGATGAAAACAGAAGCCAGGCCTCTTGAGACACAGTTCTTTCTCCATTAAGTCTCATTAGTCTGGGACTTACTAAAGAAATTGCGTATTTTAACATTCTAGATAATAGGCACATTGCTGCCCAGTTAGAGAGGGTCTTGTTCTTTTAGCTCTGTAGACAAAAAGGCTTCCCTCCACACGAGTGTGAGTGTGCACAGCCTCTTGGTTTTTTTGAGTCAGCTGGCAGCTTCACTGTCAGTGGGAATGGGGACTACGATTGCTCCTGGGGGGTACTGGTATGGCTCCCAAATGAGGCTCAAGAGAGTCTTACCAAGTTGTACTTGGTTTTGGGTCTTACCACTTCTCTATTCCTCTGTTTCTCACTCCATTCTGTCTTTGAGATTGCGACTGATTTGGACCTGTGGAAGCTGTGCTATTTCAATAAAAGAAAGAATTAATGTTGATTCAAAACTGAAAATGAAAAAAAGTCAAGCTAATTTAAATTTTTAGTGTTTCCAAGCACATGGGATTTGGGGTGGGGTGGGTGTCTACATTTTATTTCTAAGACCAATGAACAGCAGAATGTGGGTTTTTGTGGTTGTGATGGGAGCTGAGAACCTGGCCGACTGCAAGCTTTGCTATAAGCAGTTCTTACAGAACTGATGATTGCTTGGTGCCCGTATTTCATATTTAGGGTCAGATACCATATCCATGGTAAATAACACCAAACTTCATTGATTTCATTATCTTCAGGTTCTTTCTATTCTCTCACAGAGATTGTTTCTGGCTTCAGAGGGAATTTTGCATGTACCCAATTATAGACAGTTGGCCCTAGCTTCTAGGAAATAACCTTTTAGGACTGTAGTGTTGACTGTTAGAGCTGCTAAACAGCTTCCATTAGGACAAGATCATCATAAGTTAGCACATTTCAGTACCTGACAGAATGAATGTCTTGGAGCTTAGGCAAAAGCAACCACTCCTAAGACATGAGTGAAGTTGATACTCAGCTTCCTACAGTAACAGTACCTGACCCCATTTTATCCTTCCAAGAGATAGCCAGACCTATTCTAAGAAGCACCGTTTCTCCTGGAAGAACCTTAGTGCCTTAGTTTCAGACTTTTGGTAGTTGACCTAAGATTTCTGTTAACTTTGCAGCAAACTTATCAATTGCAGAGTTCAGGTCTTTATGTATTATTTATTTGCCTTCCTTCCAGAGAATATTAAGTAATAGACACAAGAAATTATATATTGTGGTGTATATTTAGTCCAAATGTGTCTTTGTCTAGAGTAATGTAGTCATTTTTTAATCTTTGAACTGATTTTAACACATAGCTCAGTTGTAAATCTATCCAGTGATTTTCCTTTGAAACACTACTTTACGCTACAGAGAGAACTAATTGCTAAACAGCAAAAAATCCCTTTTCAATTGAATTCTAGATGCCAGATTTCCAACTATAATTCTTCCTCATTCTTATTAGAAGGAGTCTGAGTGTGTCAACATTCTTATTGATGTTTTCTGCTGAAAGCTTTGTTATAAACTGAACATAATTAAATGTAAGTAGACTGGTATTTCATCACAGCTCAAGGGTATAAGGCTAACACATTCTCTCTCCTGTTATCTCTTCAGTCCTCTTTCTTCTTACATGGAAAGAATGCAAAGTATCAGCATTTTTTAGGGTTGGAAAGTCTTACGACCTCTCCTTAGGAAACTGCAGCGTTGTAACAATGGTGGAAGGGTTGTTTTGCTTTTCAGTTGCATTCCAGAATTATGTCAGTTTTAATGAGTATATTTTTAAAATATTTGCTGGCTGAAAGCTAAAGGTTATAAGATGTTTTTAAAGTATGCATCTATATTTTATTTTTCTTTGCACAAAGATTTCTTTTCACAAAGTTTGTTTACCAGTTTTCAGTTTTTTCCATTTGTACAGACTACATAATTTAAATTAATTTACTTTAGTGGCTAGTATTGCAATTTTTATACTTTTCACAGAAGTCTAATTTTATGTTCAATGATTATCCATTGTTAAGCATTTATCAAAATATCACGCTTGCACTGGGTCTGGCTGGGATGGAGGTAATTCTTGTCATAGCAGCCCTTATGGTGCTGTGGTTTGGATTTGTGACCAAAACTGTGTTGATAACATAGAAGTGTTTTGGCTATTGTTGAGCAGTTCTTGCACAGCTCAAGGCTTTCATTTTCCCACTCTGTGCCCCGCAGTGTGTGGGAGAAAGAGAGGAAGTGAGGAGCTGTGTGGGTACTTGGCTGTTGGCCTGGGTCAACCCACCACAATGCTGTACTGTGGGAAGCTGAGTACCAACATCACTCGTGTCCTAAAAGTGGCTGCTTGTGCCCAAGTTTTGAGACAGTCAGGTACTCCAAGGTGCTGACCTATGATGATCTTGTCTTAATGGCAGCTGTTTGGCACCTCTAACAGTCAACCCTACAGTCCTAAAAGGCTTCCAGGAAAATTTGTTTCCCAACTTTTCCATGCATGGCTGACTGGCCTGTATCCAGATCCTCCTTCTTGCCCTTCTTGAAGAGGGATATGACATTTGCCTTCCACAGTCTTCAGATTTGTGATTGCTGTGACCTTTCAAAAGTGATAGAGATCTTGCAATGACAGCAGCCAGCTACCCCAGCACTGTTGGATGAACCTCATCCAGTCTCATATCCAGCTGGCTTAAGTGATTCCTAACTCTGCTAGTTACCCTCTACCATGAGTAATGCTTTAGTTTCACTGATTGCTATTAGGTTCCTGATACACCTGAGAGAAGAGCATGCGTGACAAAAAAAGCACTGAATACCTCACCTTCTCCATATCCTTTGTCACTGGGTCCCCTAGGTAGGGGACCTACAGCAGATCTAAGTTTTCCCTAGCCTTCATTTTGCTGCCAATAGACTTACAGAAGTCCTTCTTAACAGACCTTCCTAGCCATGCTAGTTTCTCGTCCAATTAAGCTTTAACTTTATTAACTCCATTCCTTCACATAGTATAATATATGATAGTGTATGAAGATGTAATTAGATAGTGTGCATATACACATATGCAGCTGTATCTAATAAAATAGAGCAGAAGTACTATACAAGGTGAAGAGGTAAATGCTCAATGCAGAATGGCTATGTCATCAAACTGTGTAAAGAGATTTCTATATTTAAAAAAAAAATAGAATATGTAAAGGTATATTTGTTGCATTTACAGAATGACAATATGACAGTTGGACTGTCATATCAGGAATCACTTCAGTTTCTTCTCAGAACTCCAAAAGAACAGTAAGATATGCTTCAGTATGCATCACATGCTACATAACTAATAGCCATGTGTGAAGGCAAAGGTTTGTCTAGCCTAATGAGTGAAGCTCTGTAACTGTCCATAAGTATGAGGCCCATATTCTCTCCACTGGTTTTCAAGAAATCCAGGTCTCACCATCTCTCAGTCCCAACTTGTGAACTGAGCATAGTTCCATAGAATCCATCAGTCCTGTACTCAGAGCAACGATTATGGACTGAGCTTCTCTTGGGGATGTTGCCATGGCCTGCTCAATGAGGAAATCTTTATTGTGCTACATACGCATTGCAAAAGTCATTTTCCTCCAGATTTTCCTTCCTTTAGAACCTCAAAAATTCCTCAGAATGTGCTTTTATAGGCCCTCCATATCTTTGGTGCAAAATAGGCTTGCATCCCTTGACTTAACGCTTAGGGATCCTTAGATGCAAGGCTGTTGTCTTGAGCAATCCACTGGCTGGGGACCTAATTTCCCAAACAAACCTGAATTTGAAATGAATTGTCTCGGATACATTTACTCAGGCCTCCTATGTACTCATTTGGAATAAGGTATAATACCATCAGCACTGTACCACAGACTCCCTACAAGTTTATGTTATGGTAAATCCTGTTGTTAATCAACAGTTAAGACCTTTTTGTATATGACCATCAAATTTTACAGTGGTTTGTGCACGGTGCCTTTGTGCAATCACTACCACTATGCATACAAGATCTAAGTGTCCCCCAGCAACACCTGCAATTATTTGAATGATCTATCTTGGCCCCCCCTTGTCCTTCTAATTTCTATCCGCTGGCAGCATGGGTTGGCCCTATGTGGGTGTCTAGCTTGTTTACCTTCCCAAGGCAGCTTCTGCACAGAAACACTGTTCTCTTATGTGGTCACAGGGACTTCTTGCCTCCCTGCTACTGCCGCCTGCTACCATATTGTTGTGTACTACTCTCCTTTCTTCCCTTTCTTTCCAGCAGAGTCCTGAGGACAGTAAGCTACCAGAGGCTTTCCACTTCCCATTTCACGGCCTGTACTGCATTTTGATGAATTACCAGAGGCTGTACTGGCCACCGAGCAACCTATTGACACCACTTTCTTGAAGAAATACTGTCCCTGGATCTTGAATCCCAGCAAATTGAAATCATGATGGTGAGCTGGTAATAGCTGAAATGCCAATTTGGTGTTAGAACTTGCAAGCCATGTTACAAGGCCGTGGGGAAGAATGACTGATACTGCCAGGTCAAGGAAAATGTGTATCAGAGAACTAATCGAGGGTCACCACCATCATTTATGGACACTCTGTGAGGATAAGAGGGGGGCTTAATGGATCGTTCTGAATTCATCACATCCTTTTGTCAATATCTGTCCTAGAGGAGTAAAGGGACCCATAATCCTCTTTGCAGCCACGTCATTTATTATTTTTTATAGGCCATTTCTTTCCAGCCCTTTACTGATTTTAAATTCTTGGCTATTACAGTACTCCTGGTTCCCCCTCAAGGACAACTCTGTTAGAAATACTGTCTCTTACGGTCATGCTGAAACAGAGCCTCAAATTCATACAGATTAACTGGGAAAGTTCTGGCTCACCAAACTACCTCATTCTTCCGCCCAAGGATTAGTGCTCCTTCCTTGCTCTTTTTGTCTACTCCTTCTCATCCTAGTTGCCCTTTTCCATGACATAAACTTAATCTTAGTTTCCAAACCTGCATCTGGCACAGCAGTGTGAAAGTTGATAAGCTGCCTAAAAGACAGCACTCCACATTGAAACTGAACTGCACTTTTGCAGTCGTTATCAACGGCCACAAGTCACACTTCTCTCCACTGTTCCCTGTCCATCAGTTCATTCTTGTCTAAATTCAATCACAGATTAAAAGCACATCCTTCAAAAGACTGTATGGCCTGCCTCTACTTCTGTAATGCTTCTTGCTAGCTCTGGCTTCTCCTTTCTGTGCTCTGTTGCTATCTTTTCCTAATATGGCAATGAAAATAGCTCCACATAGTCCTGTCCCAAATGTCTTTCCAGAAGATTAGCCAGTCCTCCATGTTGCTACCAACTCTGAACACCTGATGGAAATCCCTCCACCAACAGACTGTTCAGGAAGAAATGCCTGTTTTCTTTGCTCTGCTCAGTCCCATACATCAGTTAAATACCTGTTGCTTTGCCTGCCTTCTGTTCACATAATCTTGCTTGTCCTTCGGAGAAAATCCTGGAATAAATTTATGCTTCATCAAACTCCTCTCAACAAATGAAATATATATGAAAACAATCTAGCTGCTTTTAAATCTCATGGGCACTTCTCATATCTCATGACATCCCAAGTCTGTAGGGAAAACACAAAATGAAAAATCCTGAAGAAAGGAATCTCACACAGTCCTCAAGTGCTTCCACTCCATATGTTGGAATGGGTTTTGTGGCCTGTTGCCCACATTCCTTGTCCCACCTGGGCATCTCTGCTGTCCCTTAACTATGAGACGCTTTACCCTGGACATCTGCTCGGAAAATGCTGGGACTCCAGCAAAGGTAGCCTGTGCCTGAAGCATGTGCCTGTTCCTGCGGCCTTGGGGTGCTGCTGCAATGTTTGAGAAGCGCTGCGTGAGAGCCTGCATGCTGCATTGACCCCAGTTAGCTGCATCATGGACCAAAAGTGAATCAAACTCTGTGCCACGTATGTAGCTGTCAGCTGGGGATACTCTTCAGACATCCCATGCATGACTTACCCTATGGGGTAGAGCTCAGTTACATCTGGTCCAGTGATCATATCTGATAGACAGATGTGGCATAGACTATTGTGTTTGTGTAAAACATGGGTGAAGTCTTACGTGAAATAAAACCTTCTGGTTAAAGGGATAATACACACTGAATTTCAGAAGTATTTTCAGTTTTGATAAGGTAGGAAGAGAAGTCTATCAGTAATAAACTGATTAACAGTTTGCTAATATCCAAGCCAGGGAGATGACTATGTCTGGTTTGCTAAAAAGAAAGCAGCATTTTCAAAGAGTCAAGGGTGATTATTAGTCAAGGAATAGATACAAAGTGAAGGATCACATAAGAAGTGAGGTTCAAGATTTTGTGAGAAGAGAAATTTGATTTTGAACATATCCTTAAAATGTGTTAAAGGAATGTATTATGAAAGGTAGCATTCCTCCCTGAGCCAAGATCCGCTTCCACGACCCCAGCCTGAGAATGTAGTTATTTCAAGGCTGGATCTTCAGTCAAGAGGATGTGAATTTCTAACAGTCTCTCAGCTGCCTCATAATGGGTGGGAAGAAACTTTAGAACCGACATAAATAATGATGAAAGATCTGCATGTGTTTTCTATTTCCTTTTGGCATTTGGACTTCAGAAAATTTTGTAACCATGTAATTTAAATTCTGTAGGTAAACATTTTTTTTCCTTTTTAGTTTAGGCTGTCTTGAATTAAAGATGATTTAATGGTAAATACCTAATGATTTAATCCCATAGGTGCAGCTAAACTTTGAACCACTTTACTGGAATATTCTTGCAATGCCCAGCAACCCAATGGTTTCTTTCTTTTTCTTTTTTTTTTTTTCTTTTTTTTCTTTCTGAGGCTTATCAGATAGGTGTTGAAGTGGAAGAAGCATTTTCTGGTGACCAGTGCTAGTCAGGGAAGCAGCAGAATAGTGGAGGAGAATCCTTAATCCAGGAATTCTGCCAGTTTGGATGTCAAAGTATTTCCTAACACTGAATGAAAGAATTTTTTAAATGTCGAGTTTCGTAAAGTGAAAGCATACAGCACTGTGAGAAGCAGTAGGAAAATGATCTGTTATAAATATTTGAACTCTTGCTGAGTTATCTTTTCTCCTTTGTCCTCACTGGAATAGCTAAAACTAACATCTCTATTGAGCTTAAAGAACCGGGTCAATCAACTATTGAACACAGAGCATTTGTTGCCTAGAGGAATGAATAATTAATGTAGCCTCACTAATCTGATATCAAAGGGAAGGAAATGTAATAGCAAATATGCCTATGCATAAGGGGGAAAAAAGACAATAGTAACATCCTATCAGGTCTGCTTAAGTGGTTCACCCACATGAATCTGAGCTGAGGGTTCAAACTGAAATGCCTAGTGAAAATAGGCTGATTGAGAAACCAAAATAATTTATTTTGCTGGAAAGAGAAGTGATATGAAGGCAGAAAATATTTCTAAGCCTGTTGAAAAGAAAGCAAGGAAAATATTTCCAGCTGAAGATTTTGGACTTAGAGATGAAATCACTGCTTCTAAGCTTGGGTATTCTTTAAGGTAATGAAAGATTCAGGCTTGTTGTATCTCTGTAACTTCTTCAGTATATCCTGCCTCTGAATATAACTTAGGCAAATCTAGAGGTAGAAATCCATTTAATTTTCTATTCACTATGAGAATACTTCTTTTTAATGGTTCTTTCTTTATTAAAAGGTAGGAATGTGTCAGGGAAAAAAAAATATATATTCTGAAGATATTCCTAGAAGTTTGGTTACATTTTTGAAAGGAGATGCTGTAGTCTAAATGTTCAAAATTGCTCTAGAGCCAATACAATCCACAGAGACAGTGTGGAAAAAGCAGAGTAAAAAGGGAAACAGGAACTGGTGAATAGGAAGTATGAGCACAAGAACATTTTTGGAGATCATTGCAGTCCCCAGAAGCTGCAGTGAAATTTATGCAAGTTTCTGTTTTGGGAAACAACTAAAAACCTGTGCTTGCAGTCAGAGATAGAAGTGTGGAAAAGATGGGGAACTGACAGTATAGAAGGAAAAAATACTCTAGGGGCCTGTATTTACTTTTTCTTATCTTACTGTGTATAGTTTAAACCCTTTTCTCCACGAGAAAGTTGCACCATTCTGCTTAGGGATGCAGTTTTAAATAAATACAACAGACATTCCTGTTTGATCTTAAATCATTTTATTTTTAATTCAGGAAAATAAAAAACTTGTGTATGCTATACCAACTAAGAATGTCTGCACAAGAATTTACATTAGTTAAATTAGATTGGTTTAAACCTGGTTTAAATTAAATTCAAATTCTGTTGTAAAGAGGGCTTTCAGCATGTGCACTGTCCACATCAGAGACACACCTGATAAAAGTATTTCACTGCTGAGGAGCTATAGCTGAGGATTCACCATTTTTCAGAGAAGTACTTTGAAAAAGAAGCTAGAAATAAAAAAAAAAATTGACTGCCTTATAGAAAAAAAAACCACCCCAAACAAACAGGAAATTCCACGTACACAGCACAGCACAATCAGACCACAAAATCAGGAATTATAGACATTAAAATACAGAAAGGCCTGTTCAACAAGCAGCATTAAGGAAAGCCAGGATCCCTGATACAGACAGAGAAACATTGCATTTAGCTTGATGAAGAAAGCAGCTGAAAAATTCAGATAGTTTAAATCATGTAATGTTTAACACTCTGAAAGATAAAGGAGGATTCGGTGACGTGTCTTTGTTCTTAACGGATTGGAAGCAAAGTTGGAAAGGCTGCTAGGTTTGCATGTTGTAGGCAAAGAGCACACACAAAGTCACGTTCATTCCTGCTCTGTTCAGCATGTAAGAGAACTGCAATCTGGACTTCAAAAAAATCAATGTCGCATCCTGCTGTGAGGTGGGTGGATCATTCAAAATATGTTGTGGAAGAAGGAAACAGAACTCTCTCAGTAGGTTGACATGGAGATTTTCTCTTCGCCAGCAGTTCATATATCTTTGTAAAAACATAGTAATCAGTGAAAGGGAGTCTGGGTAGAAGGCAGACTGTACAGATCTAGGAAATAATGCAAAGTACAAAATTTGAGACGAAACAAAGGGCAAATTTTGCAATGATTTTACTGAAAAATTTCCTCCTTTTTCACCCATCTGTATGTGGTAATGAGGTGACCATGAGAGAAATATGAAAAGGTAAAGCATACATGATTCTTTCAGTAACACAGAATGGCAGTGAAGGGAAAAAAATCAACTGATAATAAATGTAAACTAGGAAAAGAAAGAAGGCATAGCTGGGAAATAAGAGAATCCATGGACTAAAAATACCTAGTGGTAGTAGTAGGAGACCATTACATGGCTGACTGCAGACTAATTGCATTTGTTCAGTCATTGTGAAAATGGATACAGATGGGATACACAAGTTTGGAAATATCCTACTGTTAAAGAGAAAATAAAGCAAATGTTATGTGATAAGCCATTACTTAAGATGATGTTGTCGGAGAGAACTCAGATCATATGTCTAAAATATTCTTTTCTGCTTTAGCAGCTCTTTTAATTAATTTTTACTGATTTTTTTTTTTTTTTTTTTTTATATCACAAAGAAATGTAGGATGGTTATTGGGGGAAAAAAGGAGGAGACAGATCTTAGCCAGTGAGATAGGTTTTCTTAATCTGCCACTGACTGAAGTAACATAACACTTCCTTGCTTGAAACAGGACGTAGTTTTGTGAAAATCTGTTCGAGCTGGTTGCAGAGCTTCAGTGGCTCAATGGGTATTTTGCATTTTCTTCACTGCTGTGGTATTGCAACTTCTTACTGGGATGCCTTCAAAGGCACAGTCCAGATTTTACAAGCTTTTTCTAAGTAGAAACAGCTGGGGAAACAGCTGATATAAAAGTTAACAATTCCTCAGAGGTCTGAATATATTCCAGGTTAAAAGGGAGAAAAAGAAAACTCCAGACCAATCTTTTGTATCTGTTTTTCATATACTGATGGTATACCTATTGGCAACTGGGACTGACAGCTGTTATTGTCGACTGCTCTGATTTTATTACATGGTTCCTGGAAAGTTACATAGGGTCCCAGCAAATCTTGTATTGGTCAGAGGGAAAATTTAAAGCATAAAACCTCCGTCTAAAGCTGCATAAACAACACAGTGGAGTTCTGCTTAGTTCTCAGAATAGTAGGAGATGGCTGATGTATGTCAGGGAGGAAATCTTCCTTGCTAGTTAGTGTCCATCATTTCCCACAGTTCAGGCAAATTTGTCAGAGACACCAGGCAGCCTTTGGGCCAGATGGCTGGCACATCATTCTCCGCAGCTGAAGAAGGACATGTGTTACCTTTCATTAGAGAAATCATAAGGTGCATTGGCAGTGCATTCCTCTGAGCAGGGTGACTGTGACATTTAGTGTGAGTCTGTTAAAGACCAACTTCACTTTCCATCTCCACACCCCAGGTAAATCAGTTTTACTGCACGCACTTTTGTTTGTCTCTTAGAAACACCCTGACACAAAACTCGTACGAGTTTTGGGTTTTTTTTTTCCAAATGTTTTGAGGCTGCTAGATAAAAGCAGAAATAAAATTTAAAAGGAATTTTGTGGATAGATTTAAGTCTGAAGGTTAAAATACTACCACGTGGTGAGCAACACTGAGGCATTTTTGGTACTTCTTTAGGCTCTGTCAGTTACCCAAATGAAAAGTTGGAAGTGCAGGCCCCTGAGCTCTGGTAATTTCAGGCCCCTGAGCTCTGGTAATTTAACACAAATTTTCATTCATTTTGGCTAAATTGCTACAAATTTATCCAAGCCACATTAATTAGATAAGCCTGGGGAACTCTGTTTTGCAGCAGGAAGAACCTGTAAGAAGAGACCTTATGGCCTGTGAAGAAAATTCTAGAAAACCACAGGAAATATTAAAATTATACTGCAGAAACTCAAAAAACTGAATTGCCAGAGGATAAAAGAGCTTGGGAAGAAAGGAACAATAGGGAGGGGGAGACAGAGCCAGTGAAAACAGTTTCAATATAATTTAAAAGAAAGAGGAGGTAACGCCAAGCAGTATACACCAAAGAATTGTGTCTGAAGCTTCACAAGTCAGAAGGAAAAGCTCACACACTTGTTACCAATAATCCACGTTTCTCATTTTTATCTGACAGCAACAGGGGAGACTGAAAAAGCACTCCTGCAGGTACCTAACTAAGAAAGTTTGAAGACCATTACTATTCACTCAGTGAAAGAGATACATTAAATATTTAAATCAATTTAAATTCAACTGTTCTGTTCTAAGTCAGAGAAAATCCGCAAGCGCATCAAAGACGCATGAGGATTTTGGTAGCAGGCTTTCCAAGGAAAGAACCCAAAAAGCAATTACCTGAAATGTAATATCTAAGCATCTATCAGCCATGTCTGAAAACTAGGTGCTTAAGCTGGTATGACAAAGCCATTGCCCAAACGTGTGGGCCATGGCTGCAAAGGAGAGGCTTTAATTAGTATTCACTGACGTGTGTCCTACGGACTCCCAGCCTCAGAGGCCTTTGTGTGTTCTCCCACCTGAGCCTACAACAGACTGAGCAGAGATGCCTCAAACAGGCTATGTGTCTCACAGTATCACTAAAACCATAGCTTGTCTGGCCAAGTGGGAGATGAGCTTCCTGGCAGGCTGGCTAGAAGGTTGCTCCACAGAGTGGAGCACAAGAAAAACAGGTTACAGAAGAGTTTCACAAGCAGTCACCGTTAATGCTATAATCTTACCTAGTGTTTTATCACTTATCTAAAGTCCTTGCTGTCAAGATTTGCACATTTAGAGGAACCTCTTACTTGTTTCACTTTATTGCATTTAGCAGACTATGTATTTTATTGTGTCTCTTTCACCCTGGAACAATGTGGAGGTGTGTTGGTCGTCTGTGTCCAACTTAACAGCTGGCTCTTCCCTTGTGACTGGATTAATTAATGCCTTTTCTGTGCCCCATCAAGGCGCAGCCCAGTTACTAGCTACTGGCTGGGCTGGGACTGCCAGTTTCCCTCAGGGGGTGCTGAAGCTCCTCTACTGGTCACCAGGCTTGAATGATGTCGCTTATGGGTTCATTATCTGGCTTAAAGCTCCTCCGCAAATGATTGCTAGCAACTGTCGGAGTTAGGAGGCTCAGCGTTGCTCCTCTGTTGTCTCCACTAGCACAGTTGCGTTGTCCTTGCTGCCTCATTAGTTGACCCAGGACAGCTGGAGCTGCGGCAAGCAGTCAGTCTTCTCCCTCACAGTAATGGCTGATTATACACAGCACCACATGCTGCGTATATGTTCAGATAAAACTAATCTGCCATTCAAGTCTCTGAATGTTTCAGTGAGTGAACCATCCCCTTGGATATCTTGTAATCTTTTAGTGAGTTAAAGTGTTGGTTGGGAGATGTCGTTGGGAAGAAGATCCAGAACAGCAGGACTCACCGTGTGACTGAAATAATGTCTGCACAGAAGCTGCCCAGAGGCTTGACATGATAGCAGCTTTAACTTTCATCCTTGGAGGTGAAGTACAAGCCTGCTAGTGTATTCTTGCCTGAGTCCAAAAGTTTATTTGGACATGGAGCCATGTTGATACAGGCTTCTGGCAGTCATGATAAACGGTAGCTTGTGATCAGGCCAAGATGCCTCCCTGCTGCACATAGCTCCATCAGTTTGTGATATGTACTGAAAATTTACTCTTTGTGATAAAATTAATTTGTATCTTTTCTCATTATGTCTTTGACATTTGATTTATTTACAGTTTCTGTACTTGAATATTTCATTGTCATGCGTAATCACCCCTCAATAGCTAACATTTACAGATCTTCAGGGACTTCCCTATCTTCAGAGAACGCATTGACCAGCTGCATTTTTTTAACATAGTACCACAGACTCACAGTATTTAATTAAATATCCAATTAATTTAAATTGTGAAAATATAAACGGGCCTTTTGCTCTCAAACTACTCTGCTAAGTAGTTACTGTCTAGCAAAGTGGTTATTTAGTTAGCACATTTTGTTTCAGAAAATTCTTTATAGTAATTGCCCTACCTGATTTCAAGATGTAGTAAATACTCTGTCTTAGTCTTTATATCTTACCAAACATTTTTCTTGCTTTTATGACATTTCTTACTATATATATGTCCTGATACTTGGGTCATATGTCTGGTAAATTGAGCAGAGGCTTCAAGTGGCATGACTTAGTTTTTCATGGCATCAGTCCTTAGGCGATAGAAATAATGTCTTTTATTGGTTAAAAAGGGAATTTCAGGGGTGACATGTTTTAGGACTGTGTCCAGAAACCATTATTCCTATTATAAAGCACTGGCTTTTAGTAAGACAGGCTCTTCATATTTTGTGGAAAATTAATGAATGAGAAATAGAACTGAATAGAAGTTGAGTATTAATTTGATATGCATTACATGACAAATTTCAGCAGGTTAAAAAGAAGAGCAGCTGGGTGGATGACATACATGCCTACAAGTCTGGTTTAGGTCTCTGTACCATGATATCTGAGGTGGCCTTAAGCATGTCACTTAGGAATAATTCTGTGAAGACAATCAGTTACATGCCATTTTGCCTGATGCCATAGCTTTTCACTTTGAGGTACATGGTCACCTGAGTGGGAGATTTCACTAGGAAACAAAAAAGAGAGATCTCACTTCTCTGGTGCTTGAGGGAGATTCTAGGAGAGTATTCCCAACACCAAACAGTTCGTTATCCTAATGGAAAGAAGTAGGAGGGACCGTTCTTCTGGGACTTGCCTTTTGCTGTACGGGCTGGAGCACACTTAACCTAAGAATCCGTGTTATATTTAGGGACAGTTGCTCAGCTGCAGTGACGTCTCTATCAATACACTAAACAGGACTAGAGAGTATTCTGTGGCACTGACCTGGCCTGGCCTGGCTTGGCTTGGCTTGAGTTCATCCATGACAAAGCAACTAGACTTAAGACTCCTCCATTGGGTGCTTCTGTGCCTCCAGTAGCATGTTTCTGCCTAACTTTTAGCTCATAGTGTTCAAAACAATGAGAGCTCTGTAACACAGCCTGTCATTACTGAAACAGAAAGTATGCATTGCATGCATTATGGTGTGGGATGACAGCATATAAAAATGTTTGACATTGCACAGGTGCCTGCAAGGACAGTGCAGGCCAGACAAATGTGGTACAGTCTTGTCCATGTGGCCTAGTGTTCTTGGTCTTCGGTTCAGCTGTCTCAGAGGCTGCGTGGAGATGTGGGCAAACCCACGCTAGGGAGCATACTAACAATGAGGCAGTAAGAACAGAGTAAGACAACCACAGAGTGCTTGAACATGCCTCTAAATCCTGTTCTAGTAAGGTACACAAGCACAGACATAAAAGGATCACTCCATGTACAAGAGCAAAACTTTAAGCATCTAAGTAGCTTGACTGGTGGAAACAAAAATGTTCATTGGAGTAGAAAGGAACTTTTAAGAATTAGATGCTTAAATTGATTTCTGGCCTTCCTATGCCTCAGCTTATCAGCAGTGGGTGTAATCACATGCCCCTCTGCTCGGTGTTGTAAGGATGAATAACATAATGATTTTACAGGATTCAAATAAAAGTGTAATGAGGGCCAAACAAGGACTTTGAGTCATGAGAACAGTTTGACCATGAGAACAGTAATGCAGTTTGACTGCAGTAATATCCTTCAGTGTTGTAGACTATCTTAGCTCTGTCAACTACAATTAACTGCAGTATTGTAAATTGACCATAGTATTGTGCTGAAATTTTCCAATTCCAGATACCTGTGTAGCCATTTGGATGGTCACTGAAGCAGTAGTACATGCCTAAACCTGGTTTCTCTGATATCACTGTTGATGAGGATCCAAAACTCCCACATTACTCAACAAAGTCCTCAAAGCATAGCTTGTTAGCCTCCAAGGTGAACTGAGATCCCAAGTGGGCCAGGCTCTCTCTGCTTCATATTATTATAAGATACATGACAACACTACAAAGTGGAACCCCCTTCAGCATCCTGAAATTGGAGTTCATGGCAGAGTAATGTGTTCACCCCTTCCCAGGATAAGCTTAGTTCATCTTATTTTATGCTGGATAGCAATCTGTCTGATGCCAGTGTCTGAGTTCTGTTAAGTGCTGGCAGAAATCCCAATTAGTTGTTTTTCCTTGTGTAGACTAGAGTAGATATTTAAGGTGTACTCTAGTGCATTGCTTTTGGAGTGCCTTTAAATCTTCTGAGCTTTATGGAGCCCCTCTCTTTCAAGCTTTAGTGCTGTTTGTGTAATATATTGCCGCTTCCAACCACCATTCCCTTTGAAGGACACACCATAGAAGAACTTGGTGTTTTGCCCAAGCACATAACATGACAACATTTTAGTTTAAAAACATGAAAGCCTTCACTTGGGGTCACTGGAAACTTTGTGAAGTAGCAAAGGGATTAATAACTTTTAGTGCTTGAACTAGTGTGTGGACTGTGCTGCAGGGAAACAGGATCTCTAGTTTTGGGATTTACATGCTCATTTCTGAGGTGATGTACAGTTTAATTCCTTTGTAAAAATACTTTCTACTGTTCCTCACAGGAGCAAAAGCTACTAATGCTGGACCAACAGACTTGGAGTAAGGCCCTGGGCATTCTCTGAGACTTTTCCTCTGCTCCCCTGATGAAAGGCAGCTCTGCTTAAAGTTTCCTCAAATTTAAGCATCTTTGCAACTTCATGGAGAAATCCTGCGAAGTCTCAGCCCTGCTGGAAGCCTGACACTGACACCAGGCAGAGCTGCTTGGGGAGTAAACCCATGGGGATCCAGAGGAAATGGGACAGCACCCCTGCTGGTAAAAAAAAAACAGGGGAAGGACACAGGCTCACAGGACACTGCTTGGTGGCTGTCCCGACTGTTTAATTGCTAGAGTGTTCCCCCACCCAACCTTAGCCCATGCAGGGTGGTATTCCCTGAGATGCTGCTGGGACACAGTCCAGAGTTAGCAAGGGACAAGAACTGTTCTTAGCTGGTGTTAATGGGTCAGGACACACTGTTTTGGAGAGGAAGTGTTCAGTTGTATGCATACCAGCTGTGCCATGGCATTTGCCCTCAGGGTCAGAGCAGAGGGGATCTGGATGATGATGGGCTTCAGATATGAATGATTACTGCACATCAGTGGACAGTAAGCTGACAGTGTAGTGCGGGGTCTGTCCGTCCTTCATCTCATCTGGTCTCACTTCTGGCCTCAATATATAAGATAGGGATGGAAGGGACCTCACCAGTTGATTTTCAGACACGGAAGGGCCTGGCGGCAGGGGAGAGTGCTTTCTAGCCCAAATCATGCTTCAAGAAGCTAGCCCCCATGCTGTGTGTCCCACACACCCCTCCCATTCTCCATACTCATGTAATACAGCCCCAGGACATAATCTAACATGTAGCAGAGAGTGGGGGCCCCAGCATGTAGTACCAGTGGGAAGATTCATTGTTGTTACAGACTGGTTTACCGTCTTGGAAACTTGCCCCTGAAAACTGAGCTTCAACAGACATAATTTCTGAGGTTAACTTTTTAACAGTCCAATTTCCTGCTTCTCCTGAAGTGGAAGGACTAGCTTCAGATTGGTTTTCTAGTTTAAAAGAGAAAGTTTCTGTATAGCAACTCTGGACTGGGTTTCTGCAAATGAGAGTTTGGCAGCGTGACTGTTTGTTAAGGGAATTTTTGAAACGATTATTGCTCCAGTAGAGAGATCTGGACTGTAAATTGTTTGGAAGTTGGTTGGTTGATAATCAGCTGATATGTTTTCATTCTGCTCCCATTGTAAGACTTGTCAGCTTTGCAGTTTAAATGCCCTCCGCTAGATTTTTAAACTATGCTTTAATACAGCACGAAGTCTAGTTGTGGCATCAGCAGTACGGATTAGGCAACTGTGGTTAGATAACTGATGGTTAGGTCTCAGTGGACTAAGTCTATCAGAAATCAAAGCTAGCTGCCACTGTTAATTTTTATTGCTTTTTTTCAAGTGTGAACAAAACTTTGTTGTACTCAGAGGCAATTTTATCAAATTTTCAGTCCCTCACTGCACAAAAAAGTCCCTCTGGCTGAAAAAAAAGAAGAAAAGTTTCCGTAGTAGTTTTTTCTCTGAGATTTAAGATTAACAATTCTACTACAGGAACAGTACCGGTTGCTATTTTTCTACCATTAAACTGAGATGGCTTTTACAGTTCAAAGGCAATTTTGGTATAACGGAGATAATTCTCCATCAATTTAATGCTAATTTAAATTTTTAATTAGTGGTACTTTGTGTTTTATAAATCATTGTTCTAGACAACTTCAGGAAATCCAAGCAAAATACAAGGATATAAATGTGTTTCATTTTGCAGATATTATTATCAGGATGATAATAACATATGTGGATCACAATAATGTATTGGTGTTATAATGTCTGTACCCATTTCAGACGCAAAGCTTCAAGTTTTTAATAAGTTGACCTGAAGATCTTTTTAAATCAGAGAAAACTGTGGTTTAAACATACAGTGCTAACTTAAGGATATTAAATGGAGTTACAGTCTTGCCAGAAGCAAAATTCTACTACAGTGACAAGAGGTTTTTACTACTGTACATGTCCTACATTTTGTAAACCACGAGAAAAAATACTATAATGATACTTGGTTAACAACATAAGTATACAAATGAAAATAGAAAAGATAATGTATTGTTCTCTACAATTCTATGCAGTCTAATATATGCACTTTAGCTTTTCCTTTTGAATCTGTCTGGTGATTAACTCTGATAATTACTGCAAGAATTGTGCCTCAAACAGTGATAAATCTGATGCCTGTTATGTGTGGATGTTATTTTCAGTGTTTTCAATGAAAATGCAAGATGTTCTGCTAAGGATTTTGCAAGCAGTAATTCACTTAAGAATCTGTTTAAATAAGCACTGTGGATTATTTAAATTTTAAGGTTATTATAAATCTACATACTATAATATGACATATATTAGATCCTATGGAATCTTTTTGTAACTAAAAGCTGAGTCTTTATGGAATAGTTAGCAATGTTTGATAGACTTTGACAAAACCCCCAGACTTCACTTTGTTTTTACCAGGTGCTACTGAATCATGTTTCTGCTTTTAGAAGTCTTGAAATAAACTTAGCTTTTACATTTTGACTTATATTTTGCTAGATAGGGAGGAGCAGAGCTTCAGCTTGTTAAAAATTGTTGAAGAACTTCAAAAGCCAGTAAAGAACTGATGTTTTATCCCAATTGAACATGTCCAAGATTCGTATCAGATGTTTTCAAAGTACAGGCTCTATACTTAATGTTTTTTATATATGGCCCCTCCATGTAAGGTCACCCTCATATATACACAGTGTAGCCTACTTTTGCACCTAATTTTCACTGTTTTTGGAGAGCACACTGAAACAGTGAGTTGGCTTTCATCCAGTATTTCCTTGTAATATAACGGGAAGTCTTGCCCTCTGCTATAGCACAGCTTCAGGTGATGAGAAAGTCCAATCAGGCTGGGCAGAACACCGTGCTAGTATAGGCTTTGTTGTACCTGACCCGGCAGTGGGCAGGAAGGTGTCAAGTCAAACACAGACATTCTCAAAACTTTGCTAATCTGTTTCCTGTTCATGGAACTGTCTCAGTTCCCCAGACCTGGAAGTTTCTTAGATTGAAGTTCTCACGGTGCCTAGGTTTCTGTGGATAAGAACACAGCTGCTCAGATACAGCTTATTAGCCTTGTGTTGTGATGGACTGATAAAGGCTGGGAAAGCAAGAAGGAGGAGTTACCCTTTATGTGAAAGAGCAGCTGGAATGCATGGAGCTATGCCTACAGCTGGGTGATGAGCCAGTGACAGCTTATAGGTAAGGATTAGAGGATAGACCAACATGGGTGATGTGGTTGTCTGATGTGGACTGACTGATCAGGAAGAATAAAATGATGAGTCTTTCATCAGACAACTGGAAGAAGCCTTACATTCACAGGTCTTGGTCCTCTTGGGCTCTTTAACCACCCTGACATCTGCTGGAGGGACAACTCCGGAGGCCACAGCATTCCAGGAAGTTTCTGGAGTGCATCAGTGACAACTTCCTGATGCAGAAGACTGAGGAACCAACAAGGAGAGACACTGTGCTGACCCTGATCCTTATAAACAAGGAATGAATTGTAGAGGATATGAAGGTAAGGGGCAGCCTTGGTTGCAGTGACAAAAAATGGAGAATCTTGTGAAGAGTGAGCATGGTTAAAAGCAGGAACACAGACCTGGGCTTCAGGAGAGCAAGACTTTGGAAGAACCTCATGGATTGAGGAGTCCAAGACTGTTGGTCAATATTCAAGTATCACCACCTCCAAGCTCAGGAATGATTCAACCTGATGAGTGGAAAATCAAGCAAAGGTAACAGGAGGCCTGCTTGGATGTATGAGGAGCTCTTGACTAAACAGGTGACCCAGGTGGAATATAGAGACACTGAGCATGCAGGGGTGGATTTAGTAAAGCCAAAACCCATCTGGAGTTCAATCTGGTAAGGAACATGAAGGACAACAAGAAGGGTTTCTACAAGTCCATAGGCAGCAAAAGAAAGACCAGGGAAAATGTGGGTCTGCTGTTGAATGAGGCTGGTGATCTAGTAGCAGCAGGCACATAAGAGTCCGAGGTATTCAATGCAATTTTTGCTTCAGTCTTTACTGGTGAGATTGTCCTACATGAATCCCAGGCCCCCATGAGGCTCATGGGAAAGTCTAGGACAAGAAATACTTACCTTCAGTGGAGGACGATCAGGTTAGGGAACATTTAAATAAACTGGACATAGATAAATCCACGGGATGTGATGAAATGCAACTGTGAAGGCTCAAGGAGATGGACAGTGTCACTGGGAAGCCACTCCTGATTATCTTTGAAAGGTCAAGGTGATACGAAGAGGTTTCTAAGGACGGGAAGAAAGCAAATGTCTCTCTCACCTTCAAGATGGGTAAGACTGATGATCCAGGAGACTGCAGACCAGTCATACTCACCTCGATCCCTAGGAAGGTGATAGAAAAACTAATCCTCAAAATCATTTCTGAATGCATGAAGGGCAAGAAGCTTAAACAACCTAATAGCCTTCTGCAATGAGATGACCAACTTGGTTTACCTCAGATTTAGTAAGGGTTTTGGCAATGTATCCCCTAATATCCTCATAAACAAGCTGATGAAGTACAAGTCAGATGAGTAGACAGTGAGGTGAATTGAAAACTGGCTGAACTGCTGAGCTGAAAGGGTTGTAATCAGTGACACAAAGTCCAGCAAGAGGCTACTAGTAGTGTGTACAAGGGGTCAGTAGTGGGTTCAATACTGTTTAACCTCCTCATTACTGACCTGGATGGAGGGACTGAGTGCACACTTAGCAAATTTGCTGATAACATAAAATTAGAAGGAGTGGTTAATATTACAAATGATTGCACTGTCATTTAGAAGCACCTTGTCAGGCTGCAGACACAGAGATAGAAAAGCCTCACGGACTCCAACAAAGGAAAATACCATGTACTACACCTGGTGAGGAATAACCCCTGCACCAGTACAGTCTAGGAGACAACCGTCTGGAAAGCAGCTTGGCATAGAAAGATCTGGGGGTCCTGGTGGACAAGGAGTTGAGCACAAACCAGCAGTGTGCCTTTGTGTTTTGCTGATTGGGGATACCAATTAAACTCAGACACCAGAGTGAAAAGAGCAGGTGTATTTTACTAGAGATAACTAAATAATATAACAGAATAATACAGAAAGCATACAGTAAGAAAAGACAGAATAGTGCACTTAAACAAATAGGAAAATACAGGGTGATGCATCAAATCACGACTACCTGAGAGAGAGAACAGTGATTAAGAACGATACATCACCACTTGCATACGTTCCCATCATCCAGACCCGCAGTGGCTGGGGAGCCCCGGTTACAGCGAGGGTTTGCAGAGCCTGTCCCGGCAAGGGGGAAATCCTACGTGGTGCATCCACCCGTAGGTGAGGCTGCCAGAGTCGCTGTGAGCGGGCCCAGCCTTATATACCCCCAAATCAGCAAGCCAGAAGAGCTGGCACCTTTGCTATAAGCAGAAATACCTGGTTTCAATCTCACATCAGATTCCCCCAGAGCCTGGTCAGGGCTCAAGGGAAAAGCTAAGGGAGTTTCTCTACTTATCTAGTTGATTTATGAGCAAGGTCACACATCAGGTCACAAGGCCAGACAGCTGTCTCTGTGGCCCTGTTATCTTACACAAAGAAAGATAAGGGTATGTTCAAGATAGACATGTTTTATGATGTTTAAGCTATGTCTTCCATACATATTTCACTAATGATTACATACTGAGTCAGCAGTTTCAGTTCAGGGCCTGTTGCTCAGGCTTCAACACTTCCACCTTTTGCATCAGAATAGGTGTTTTGTTATAACTTAGTATAATACCTAGTAGTACAATGGTTATCAGTTATAAAATATACAGGATTCATCACATAGAGGTCAACTCTGGCTTGGGCTGGTTGTCCAAGCCTTAGCACTTCACTTTGAAGCAAAAAAAGCCAACAGCATAAATTGGGATGAATGGGATGAATTAAGAAGAACATTGCCAGCAGGTTGATGGAGATGAACCTTTTCCTCTGCTCAGCACTGGTGAGGCCACATATGGAATACTGGGTGCACTTCTGGGCTCCCAAGTACAAGACAGACATGGACTTACTTACTGGAGCAAGAGTGAAGAGCCACAAAGATGATTAAGGGACTGGAGCATCTCTTCCATGAGAAGGTGAGAAAAGTAGTACTGTTCAGCCTGGAGAAGGCTCAGCGGGGATCTCATCAATATCTATAAATAACTGAAAGGAGGATGTAGACAAGATGGAGCCAGACTGTTCTCAGTAGTGTCCAGTGACAGGGCAAGAAGCAACAGGCACAAACTGACACACAGGAAATTCTACTTAAACCTAAGAAAAAGACTATTTTAATGTGAGACTGAGTGAGTGAGCACTCCAGAGTGAACACTGGAACAGAGAGGTTGTGGAGTGTTCATCCATGGAGATATCAAAAGCTGACTAGATGTGACCCCGAGCAACCTGTTCTAGATGACTCTGTTTTGAGCAGGGAATTTGGACTTGACAATCTTCAGAGGTCCTTCCTGACTCAGTGATTGTCTGATTCTGTGATTCTGTTTTATCTCAGTTTCCAAGGTGTGTTTTTCTATCTCACAGGGACACTACAAGAGATGATGAAGGCTGTGAGGTGCAGTAATAGTATGAGAAAGTACCTATAAAGCCTAGTTTTGAAAATAAAGTATTCCCTGTAGTATATTGAAGAAGAGGCTGGTGATGTCTTCCTTCATGCCTAAATACATTGCTCACTGAACCCTGTGCAGTTTTAGGTGTTTTAAGTACAGTCATTTGCTATTTGCTCAGTAGCAGAGATATAGTTCAGGCTGTCCAGGAACATTTAAGAACTGTATCAGGAACTTAAAATTACATGGAGTCAGTGCAATGAGTGCTATACTAAGAGTTTTCCATCTTAGTTTTCTGTTGTGTTTTAGCAATCATTTCATAGACTGCACTGCCAAGATTCAGTTCTCGTACAAATGGAATCTATTTATTTATTTATTTATTTATTATGTATTTATTGTAAGAGCAAACTGACTTTGGTATATATTATAAGTAACCCAATAGAAATATTCCATAATTTGAAAAGCCTAATGTTAAGTTACATTGTGTTACTGTTTTTCTGTCATGACATAGTTCATCATTGTCAAGCAGGTTACATTTCTGTAGTGCCATGGCAGATTCTCAGTGGAATGGAGTTTTTATCTATCATGCTAATGACGGGTTTAATAATACAGTAAGAAAGACTACTCACATAAAATGCTTTAATGATGGATGTCAGAACAGTTTCTAGAATGGATTTGTTTTAACAAAGGCAAATATGCTTCCTCGGGCATCTGTGGGATTGCTACTAATAAAAGGAATGAACGTCATTAAATTGGTAACATCATGTGCCTATGCTTTTATTATCCTTTTTCTTTTATTATGTTTTACTAGCTGTTTTTGAAACATGAATTGTAAAATACTCTTTGTCACATTTATTGATAGAGTTGAAGAATCTGTGTTCATTGCAGTGTTCCCCACAGTGTGTTTCCCATGTCGTATCTATTTAAATATATCTAAGCCACACACACAGAGGTTAGGAGACTGACACCCTGTCTATTAGACTGATGTTCCCTGGGAATAATCAATAGTCAATGACAATGCTATAAAAAAATGCAATTACTGTTCTGAATTTGAGAGTGTTAGAAGCTTTTTTTCCCCTTTGTTTGACTGGCAAGCCAAGTTGGCATTTTGAACCCAAGCTGGAACAAAGGCTCTACCAGGCAATTTAGATTATTATACTAAAGTACTAAGCACCAGACCTTCCTTCTTAGTGTTATTGTAAAGATGTAATTAGAAAAGTTATGTGTATTTTTTTTTCCAATACCATGCAGAGAAACAAGACAGGTGTGGAAAGAAGTCCTGAGTAAAAGTAGCCAAAGAAGAACAGATTTAAGGACAGTACAGATTTCTTTACAATACTGAAACTCCTTAGGATTATAAAATAACAACTCCTGTTGAATATTTCCTGCTGTAATGGTGTACTAGTCTCTGAAATCATGTACAAACCAATTTAAATTAGCAGTCAATACCTGCAAAATATCTATCCTTTCATTTGCTTGCTGAAGTAGAAAAAAGTTGTGAATTATATTTATCTTGTATAAAAACATATTTATGTTATGTATGTCCTGTCTACATCCTAGGTAGTGCACCTGGGAGCCCATCTTTCCTCCATGCGTGAAACTCTCATTTATTTGAGCATAGTAAACCTCAGATTAAATTATTTATTGAGTCTCTCATTACTGGGTTTTTGCTGCATAGGAACCAAGGAGTTGCAAGATTATATGAAATATCTTTCAATTCAAGTCTGAAATCCTGCCTCTAGCAGTGGCCAGCACTTCATGCATCAGAGGAGGGCAGCAAACAAAGAAAACACAATTGTGTACTACTAAACATTTAGGGAGGAAATTTCATCTTCACTCTTGCTAAAATCATTATTAGACCTGGAGTAAGAGACATGAATGCCTCGTTTCTAACATTTATGTCCTAATCTTGTCCAAAATTAATTTTTGGAAACCTACTGCTTGTAAAAGAAACATCTAATGTAATATCTAGATATAATATAGAATATAGAATATATAGATATAAGTGCATATGTACACATATCAAATATATATATATGTAGATATATCAAGTAAAACACGAGAACACTATATAATTTTAGTCAGGCATAAGGTATTTATTCTGAGAAATCTTCCACGTTGTTAGTTTCATTGATGAAAATAACATTTAAAGGTCAATTGCAAATTGTTTTTAAAGTATTCCTTTTCTGCATTTTTTGCCTTGACAGCTGTACTCTAAAGCTTTGACAAGTTTCCAGGGAAACTAATGGCTACAAATGTGACTGATAATTGAATAATACAATTTTATTTCCTAATGGTACTACTAAATCTAACTGGCACAATGCACTTCCTGAAATCTTTCTGTCTTTAGAAAGTGACACTTCTTTCTTCACTTCTATAAGAAATACATAATGAGTCCTTATTATTACACAGAAGTGTGATTTATCCTTTCTCCTACTGCTTTAGAAAGCTGGAAAAAGATGTTTACAGGCTGACACACACATAACTACTTGAACTCCCCCAAAGTTACCTCTTTAAAAAAAAATAAATTTTATATATATATATATATATATATATATATATATGCATGTTCTTCTGCTTGTGAGCAAACTTAGAAGTGTCTCAGTCTTGACAGGGCAGAGCCTCTCGAATCCTGTTCATGCATAAACCCCGTTAGCAGCCATTAGACAGGTACTTGGCCACTTATTTTGCCAGAGGGACCCTGTCAACAGGCACTACCTAAGTGCATTTAATGGTTATCTGCTTGGAGGGCAGCGGCTGCCATTCTCCTCCACTTCCACTCCCTTCTCCTCAGCAGCTCTACGATTAGCGCACTGGCCCAGGCAATCTGAATTTAAGTCCCTGTTTTTGCTTTGCAGAAGCTGATTTTTAGAATCCAGCTTTGGAGATATACATCACACCATTTGCATCTTTTCTGTGTTTAAAGCTTCTCAAAAATGTCCTGTAATTGATTGAATAAATTGAGCACTTCATCTTGCAAAATGGCAAATTTTTACAGATTTTATGATTTCCTGTGTTTGGTATTTCATGTATCCAGAAATCCCGAGACTTTTGTCATCCAAACAGGTTCCCTGAAAGCAGGAATTATTCCCACTTTACTATGCTAATCTACAAATGCTGTTTTTCTTGGGAAGGTCATTTTCCATGACATCTCAAGCCTTGAGCTCCCAACTAAAAATAGCAACAGGGATCCCAGATGTGCCAGTCATTTTTGCAAGGTGGCTTCTTAATAATAGAGCAGCTGCAGGAGGACCTGCCGAGAAAACCCTCCTGCATCCTCTAGGAAAGGGTGGGAAGGGAAGCCAAGAGACCTGTGCAAGTGTGAGGAAGCAGCAAGGTCCTAAAAGAGACCTGTATGGGAGAGATGTGGTACGAACCAAAAGCCCCCAGAGATAGGGAAAAGGAGGTCAGATAGTGGCAGACAATGAAGGAAACACTACCAGGGTAGTGGTTGCTGCATGCCAGTTAGAGGGGCATGAGATGAAGTGAGCTGGTGGCAAGTTCATAGCAAACAGGTATTTCTCATACACCATGTAGCTCACCTTCCAAACACCTTTCTGTTCGATAGTGTGATTACTGGAAGTTTCTGTGAGTTAACTGGACAGTTCTGGGGGGAAGAAAATTAATTATCTGAAAGTTACTGAGTACCAAGTCACCATATCTGGTTCAGGTGGCCCCTGAGTCACAAGCTATGGAATGCTGGGAGAGAATTTGGAGAAACATCACATTGTGGAACCAAGAATTTATTGTTATCCCAATTAATGTTTTAACAGTCTACTTGTAAAAAGTATATAGCTAATATAAGAAATCCTCATTAATAATGCAATTTAAATTTTTATACAAGAAAACTTATTGATACCTACTCATTTTTCTGGTGTTAGGTTCACCCTTCTGATATCCCTCTGGGTGCCAAATGAAAGATTTGAGTCTTCCTCATAATGAATGGTGGAAGTCATAACAAGTCATCAGCACCCTCAGATGTGATGTCTGTGAATGTCTGTGATGGAGGGTGTCCCCCTCTCCTCAGTCTTGGGGTCTGCTCTGGCTTATTTTCATGAGTTTTCCTATCACAGCCTGCCTCCTTCTCCCTGCTTCCCATTTAGGAGCTGCACACTGCCCTCCCCCAGTGTTGTTATCCCAGAGGGGCTGGGTATTTTTTCTGGCAGTGACTACGTAGAGGTGCCAGCCCTCTGTCCCAGGTGCTCCCAGAATGAAGCCAGTACAAGGAAGGCCACAGACATGTGGCCACCAGGCAGTTGGTGCCACAGCTAAAACCAGCTCCTGTCAAGGCAGAGCCAGACATGTTCTGAGACCCTGAGCTGCCAGCTGCCCAGCATGTGTCTGGCCCCGTGCTAGTGGTGGCAAAACCGACATTTACTGGCTGCAATATGCTTGCCCTGCTTTCTCCTCTGCCCTAAGTTTTGGTCATTTTTTCTGAGTTTTGGTCATTGTCACAAATAAGATCCAGAGCTGCTCTTATTTGCCCATGCAAGGCTCCTTCTCCTACTTAGGGCTGATTAGCTGGTGTATGGGGTCATGAAGGGGGAATCAGATCTCCAAAATTCACACTGGATCCCTAGTCAACAGATATTCTACAGATCACTTCCAGTCACTACTGTGTCTCTTCGAATTTTCCCCAAAAAGGTAATTTTTCTGTGGAAAAATGTTGTTTCAGAATGGCAACCAAATAAGTTTCACGTCCTCTTTGGACAGAAAAGTTCAAGCATGCTGTACTACTAGGTTTAAGCCCCCATAATCCAAGTGGAAACCACTTAGACACACACAAGTCTATGGGGCCAGAAGGAGGATCTGGGGAGCTACAGGCCCATCAGTCTGACCTCAGTGCCAGGGAAGGTTCTGGAGCTGATCATCTTGAGTGCCACCATGTGGCACGTACAGGACAACCAGGTGATCAGGCCCAATCAGCATGGGTTTATGAAAGGCAGGTCCTGCTTGACAAACCTGATCTCCTTCTATGACAAGGTGACCACTTAGTGGATGACGGAAAGGCTGTGGATGTTGTTGATCTTGACTTTAGTAAATCCCTTGACATCATTTCTCACAGCATTCTCCTGGAGAAACTGGCTGCTCATGGCTTGGATGGGTGTACTCTTTACTGGGTAAAAACTTGGCTGGGTGGCCAGGCCCAAAGAGTTGTGGTGAATGGAGTTAAATCCAGTTGGTGGCCAGTCACAAGTGGTGTTCCCCAGGGCTCAGTAGTGGGGCCAGTTCTGCTTAATATCTTTATCAATTATCTGGACAAGGGGATTGAGTGGACCCTCAGTAAATTTGCAGATGACACCAAGCTGGGAGGGAGTGTTGATCATTGAACTGCTTGAGGGAAGGAAGGCTCTACAGAGGGACTGGGACAGGCTGGATCGATGGGCTGAAGCCAACTGTATGAGATTCAACAAGGCTCAGTGCTGGGTCCTGCACTTGGGTTACAACAACCCCATGCAACACTACAGGCCTGGGTAAGAGTGGCTGGAAAGCTGCCTGGTGGAAAAGGACCTGAGGGTGTTGGTCGACAGGCAGCTGAATATGAGCTGGCAGTGTGCCCAGGTGGCCCAGAAGGACAATAGTATCCTGGCTTGTATCATAAATACTGTGGCCAGCAGGGACAGGATGTGATTTTTCCCCTGTACTCGGCACTGGTGAGGCCACCCCTTGATTCCTGTGTTCAGTTTTGTGCCCCTCACTACAAGAAAGACATAGAGGTGCTGGAGCACGTCCAAAGAAGACCAGTGAGGCTGGTGAAGGGTCTAGAGAACAAATCTATGAGGAGCAGCTGAGGGAACTGAGGTTGTTTAGTTTGGAGAAAAGGAGGCTGAGGGGAGACCTCATCGCCCTCTACAGCTACCTGAAAGGAGGTTGAACTGAGGTGGATGTTGGTCTCTTCTCCCAAGTAAGAAACAATAAGACAAGAGGAAATAGCCTCAAGTTGCATCAGGAGAGGTTTAGATTGGATATTAGGAAAAATTTCTTCACTGAAAGGGTTGTTGAGCACTGGAACAGGCTGCCCAGGGAAAGTAGTTGAGTCACCATCCCTGGAGGTGTTTAAAAGATGTGTAGATATGGTCCTTAGGGACATGTTTGAGTGGTGGACTTGGCAGTGCTAGGTTGTCTTGGACTTGATGATCTTAAAGGTCTTTTCCAACCTAGAATTCAATGATTCTATGATTGTATGATGCTACAATTCTGTGATTCTTCTGCAAAGCCTTGATGCAGCTGTGCTTCAGGTTAGAAATGTGTGATTTATATCATATCTTTACTCAAGCTTCATCACATGTTTTACTCAAGCAAATTACCTCAGAAATCAATGGAGTAAAAGCTTTGGTGTTTGCAATAGTTACAATAAAAATTTCAGTTCATATATAAGCCTCCAGGACATCCACAGTGCTTTTGAAAAAGATGAGTCTTTCCTCATTATACTGAACTTGCAGAAATATTTTATTTACTACAGGCTGTACTGGGTCTGGCTGAGCTGGAATTGGTTTTCCCCTACAGCAGCCCTCACGGTGCTGTGGTTTATGCTGGGAGCTGGCAGGGTGTTGATAGCACCCTGGTGTTGTGGCTGCTGCTGAGCAGTGCTTACACAGCACCAAGGCTCTTTCTGACATTTCCCCACAGTGGGACAGGGCTGGCAAGATCTTGGGAGGGGACACAGACAGGACAGCTGACCCCAACTGCCCAAAGGGATATTCCATACCGTATGACGTCTGCTCAGTATAAAGCTGGGAGAAAGGAGGAAGGGGGTGGGGTCACCCTTGGTCCTCCAAGGCAACCACTACGCGTATCGGAGCCCTGATTCCTGAGAAGGCCCGACATCGCCTCTTCATGGGGAGTAGAGAATAAATCTGTTTGCTTTTTGCTTCCATGCACAGACCTTTGCTTCACTTTGCTTATATTAAAACTGCTTTTGTTTTACCCACAAGAGTTGTTTTGGTTTTTTTTGGTTTTGGTTTTTTTTCCCCTATCTTATTTTCTTTCCCCTCTTTTCTCTGTTGAGAAAAAGGGGGGAAGGGGCAGGGGGGGAAGTGATAGAGCATCTTGGTAGGTACCTGGCATTTAACCAAGGTCAAACCACCATAACTTAATGAATAAAACTTACAGAACACACAATTTTGATTGTGCAAGAATTGACAAAGGTAGAGAAGATGGGGAAGGGACGTCAGCCTCCTCCAATGTGCAGGGCAAGTCACCAGATCATGGTGAAGGGATGCTTCTGCCAGACTTCATTCAACATTGTCAGTGCTCCAGTTTTAGTGTCTTTTGTCTTTTTGTCTTTACTTAATCAGCACAGTATGTCAAACACTCCAGGTGTGGAGAGGATTCTATGGCACATATACACTGCTCTTTCAGCAGGGCTCTTGGGCTTCTGAGCCATAAAACATATGATTCTGCTTTGATAATACGTTTTAAACTCAGTAGTTTGCTACATTTTTCTCCATTCTTTGCTACTCTGCTTTAAAATAAAATTTAAATTAAAAACATGAAAAAAGAATCACTCAACATTTTATTTATTCCTGGACTGTTTGGCTGGAGTTATGCTGTCAGACTCAGATCAATAATCACATATGGCAACGTCAAGTGAAAGTTTATGCTTGACTAAGGGGAAATAAAATAAAAGTTAGTATAAAAGAAATTTATTTGCAGAATGATAATTTTTCTCTATTACCTTGCACAGAGGTGTCACAGAGACAGACTGCATACAAGACAATGAAGAGTACTAAAAAGGTCACAAAGTATTTATTTATAGACAGTTTAAATATTTCCCAGAGGCCTAACTTAACTGCAGCACCCTTTTTATCCCAGTGTAAATTGACCCTGATCTTAAAGGCAGAAGCTAACCCCTAATATACATTTGAGTGATCTTCATCACTTCTCACAGCAGAAAATTCCTCTTTATTTTTTTTTAACAGCACGCAAATATCTTTTCATTTCAGCACACAGCATGGGCAGAAAAAAGGCTCAGGGCCAGGTGTGTGCCTGGCAGAAAGGACAGAGAATTACTTTAGTGATTGAAATTCTCCCTATATTTAACAGTACTGAGAGAAGCTCAGCAGTGAATTTCCTTAAGAGCAAAACTCCTTACTCTGTCTAGATAATTTCCCAGCCTGTAAAGCATGTAGAGAAATTAAAGTACAATTTCAAGTGGTCTTTAAATTTTTTTTCTTACAGTTAATATGTAAGCTTTGCACAATAGCATTCCAACAAGCCCTGCATTTCACTAATTACAAGACACAGGAATGCTATCATATTACTATTGTTAGTACTATTCCAAGTGCTCTAACTGTTGAAAAATGAAAATGGCAATCTATACCTCCCACTGGGTTCGTTTTGCACTGAAGTGTAGTTTTCAGGTTAAGGAGATGCTTGATATATCTCTCTGAAATCAGTCTTCCTTAATGTTTTGGAATGAAAAAGAGATGCATTTCTTTTAACTGAACTTTATGCTTGCTATATATCTTCTTATTTTTGTTAAAATCCATTTTAAGATTTTCCAGCAATTATTTGTTGTTTATATAAACATTAATTTTCAAAATCCATTCCTCATTTCCAGTGCATCTGCATACAGCTTTTTTAGAGCAAGTCCTTAAATTTGTGAAATTTGTTGCTCTGCCTATTCAACAATGGCAAGAACCAGATACTTTTACCAGGCACTCTGCTTGGTAACTGAGAAAGCCGTTCCTACATTGAGAAGCAAGCAAAAGTTCTTTCTTTTTTTTGAGGTTATTTATAAAATAATTTATTTTTCAATCACATGCAGACACTTGGGTTAGAGTGAGGCTCTGCTTTGTGGGAAGGCTTATGAAGCAGAAGTACATCCTATATCCTAAAAATATGTTGAGTCCAATGCTCCAATCATGTTGGGATTTATGTTTCTACTATGCCTAACACATGGAAGAGTGCTTGAAGGACTGGACCAAGCTAAGGTAAGAGCCAAGAATAAGCATAAAGATCAACAGAGAGGTGGGAAAGACAGGCAGAACAAAAATATAAGCATGTGGTAAGAGAAACCAACTGTGAGAAGTAAGACGGTCAGGTTTTATTTTCAATTTAATTGAAAAATACCAGATATAACCTGTGGAAAATGTTACAAGTAGCAGAAATAAAAAGTTATTAATGAAAGGCATATTTTTGCTATGAGTTTCATCAAAAGTTGCTACAAATACTTAACCTTCCTCTAATATAATTAATATTTTTATTTTCTAGGGTCTTGGCAGATACATGAGGCAAATCACAACCACACTGAAGCTTTACTCAGATAGGAGACCTTTTGCAAAACAGACAACATTGGAGATGCCCCAGCTGAGACATCCAATTCAATAAATGCAGCATGCTCCATTATTTGATGCAGCCCAACTTGGAACAAACAAGGTCCTGATTCTCTATCATTAAAAACTGTAATAATCCCAGAATGCTTCAAGCAGAAGAAGAAGCTTGTGTTGATAATGCCTTACTTCTGCTTACCTATGTTAAAGTAAAATTAATTCAAGCTGGAATGGATGCTGGAAAGAAGGTCTATTAGAACTGTGAGAAAAAGAGAGGTTAACATGTAGAACACTACTCAAAGAGCCTTGTTAGGAAATGGAGTATGAATGTTGTCTAAAAACCATCATGGTTCAGGGTATGATATCAGGAGGGAAGAACTATTTAACATATTGTACAATGATAAGGACAGGTATTCACTGGAGCACTTGACCAGGATTCAAAAGACTCAGCTTTGACTGCATTCCCATTGAAATATGGATAGTGACCTCCAGTTTCTTTCTGCCCAAGCAGGTAACCAGATCAGTAGATTAGAGGCATGTTTATTGTCTCTCTAATAGTTTCACATGAAGTGTAAGAACGGTGTGCCCCACAGTCTTTTACACAAGAATGCTGCAGCCTGGTGGCTTCCAAATTATTGCACCCCCCAAAAAACTATGAATGGCCCAGCTCCTTCCCAAGAAGAAGGTGGGAAAAGGTTACTATAGCAAAATATATCCTTTTACACAGTCTTCATCTCCAATGCAATACAACACACTTTACTTTGGTAAGGCTTGCACTTCTTTTGGGATTTCTGGAGCCAGGTGGACAAAACATTTTCCTTCGTAAGAGGTATATCAAGAGAAAGCTTGAATTAGAAGCTCACACTTCAGTAACTGAGTTGTCACATACAGTCTATTTCTGTCCTCTTCTGTGAGATACTGCCTTTGGCACCTGACCCTGAGAGAGAATGCAGGAGCCCAAAGGGAGCCAAGCACCTTCTTCTTCATTAGGGTAAGGCATCCAGGCTTTAAAGAGAGCAAAATGTCAGATAGGCATCTCCACTTTTTAAGTTTTTTTCCTTTTTGATTAGGTAAACTAGTTGGCTTGTGTGGATCCCTTAGGCATGAATCCCTCTGTCTTCATGGATTATACAGAGAACCTAAACCTGAAAAAAAGTTCTGTGTTCTACATTGTTGATGGCTTCATGACACAGTGTGCAAGATTTAAGAGTATGAAAAGAAAAAGTTGTGACAGATGTTAATCAAATAGCTTCATGTTCTACTGGAAGGTCCTCAGATGACAAAAAGTGTAGCCTAGTTTAAAAATTTCTGAATGTTGATGGTAGAGATCATATAAAGCTTTGGTTTAATGGAGTTTCCTGCTTACATAAATTTAGCTGGAAATCTTGCAGTCCAGTTGAGGCTATTGTACAGAACACATCTTTATTCTATTTTACAATCTATCTTATATTTTCATAGCCTGTAAATTCAATACAAGATTCTCAGTGCATCAGTGTTCAAATGACTAAAGTCCAAGATGATCTGATCTCAGTATAAACTTTTTGTTGTTTTGTCACAACAAACTTGTTAGTCTAAGAAGCAGACACAATGCAGTGTCAGTAGCTTTGCCTTGATGCTTTGTTTCTTCATGTCCCATTTTCCCAAAACACACAACAAAGTTATAAAAAATTGAAAAGTAGAACTATTAATGAGTCTCAGCCAACATGACAGTTTTTCTTTTTTTTCTTGTGCATCAAAGAACCATGCTTTTTTTTTTTTTTTTTTTTTCTTTTTTTTCAAGTGTAGCACAGTTGCTTAAGGCATCGAATCATAAAAATGTTGACTCCAGTCAAGGAAAGAGAGGGAAATGTTTAGCTCAACCTAAATCAAAACCTATTGAAAAATCCCTGTCAAGAACATAGTCTAGCACCGCATTCCTTGACTATGCTTTCTTTCTGAGCAGTCTGCTTGTAGCACTGTAATTTGCAGCCAGATCTCAGAATTCCCAGAAGATGGCTGCCGGAACTGGTGAGCAGTTAAAAAGAGCATCAAAGGTAAAATTACTAACACTATAGTTGAAATGATGTGGGAAAAACTGGAATAAAAAAAGGTAATTAACTTTGGGACTGTTGCCAGAGCAAAGACAGCATAACAAACACTACAGATTATTCAAAATTGAGGGATTTAGTTTTGTTCTGACAATAGTATGCAGATTACCTTTTGAATGTCTTCTTTTTACAGTCTTGTTTGTGAGTAATCCCATGAACTGCTGTTTAGCCCAACACTGAGAAAAGAGCCCAAATGACAGGCCTGATGTAACATTTTTACAGCTATCATCCTTCATCTAGGCTGCGGTCAGAGATTTACACTTCTCTACAATCACTGGAGTTAATGAAGAGATTTTTTTCTCTCCCTGTTTTTAGGACTTCACTGAAAAAATACCAGTGAATAGCCAAGCTGCAGGCAAAAGACCTTACTACATAGAAGAACAAACAGGAAGTAATTCATGATGCCTGAGATGTGCAAGACTGCATTGCATATAAAACACAAGGGATTTTACTACGTGATACTTTACCTGTGTTTGATTCTTACTTTCAAACACATGCTTAAACCTTTGGATGTTCCAATTTTGGCCTTACAGATAAGCCCGTCTTCTGAATGGTGGATTGTCTTAGGGCATGGGCAGTTTGTAGCTACAAGTCTACCTTTCAGTCTGCACCATTACACAGGACAACTCTGTAAATTAGAGTTGGGCATGGTTTCCATGAGTGGTTTCTAGGAAAAGGAGAACATTGCCTAATTTGAATTTTGGTTTCCATGCATTGACATTCTTATAATTATTACCACTGAGGTTTTACCAAACTATAAAGCAAAATTTTGCTTCAGCATTTCAGAACACAGCCTCAGATCTGGGTCTTCTTGTGCACTGCTGCTAATTGCCAGATTGGTAGTAATCCTTGTTTGCTATAGTCACTATGTGCTTTACTACTATGTTGCATACTCTGTAACTACACAGTTACAATGAAGTAGGTTCTGGCATTTCTGAGGGAGCATAGACATGTTTTACCTCATTAGGATCTTGAAGTATTCAGGGAAAAGTATGGTACACTCAGGAAGAAAAGCTTCTCCTTTGTGGAGCCTCACGTGAAAATCAGTATCTTTCTTAGTCACTGTGTTTAGCTGGTGCATTTTGGATCACAAAGGCTGCCCAAGAGGATGGTTTGGTGCAGTTTGAAGCAAATCCCATTTCCATTTACCAGCTTTTGGTAATTGCTTACTATGGCTTAGGTGCACAGAAACTAGATCTACTTGGTGAAAACTCAACTGGAAGCTGTTCTTCATAAATCACTCTAACACTTAAATGAGGGCAATAAATTCTGAGCTACTGGGTGGGGTACATCCAATTTTCCAGCACAACAGTTTTTCTTTAGAAAGTTTTGAACCACATATATAATAAAACCACTTGGGCCAGAGGATGAGGCTAAATTTAACCTGAACTAAATTTCCTGTCAGGGAGCAGCAAGTGCAGGCTGCTCCACAAGGGAAGGCAAGCTGAGTGCTGATAATGATGGCAGAGCAGGCAGGGGGAGCATCCTCAAAGGGTGACAGGGGCAGACCAATGCACCTGAACAAGAAGAGCAAAGCAGTAACCAGGCTCAGCTGACAATGAACACCAAAAATGCCTGTAGTGATGACGCATATCTGAGGTCAAGCTAGGAGGTTGCATCAGCAAGGCAAGGTCAGGATCCATGGTGGGCACAGGCATACCTACCATGTAGCTCAGGCAAGGTGCAAGGGCCTGAGCTGAAAGACAGCTCCTGAGCACAGGGTGCAGGCCCCAGACAAAGCTCCTCACAGCTCTTTCTCACAACATAGTTGTTTTGACAGCAGAATAATGCAAGATTTCACTGCTGCACAGAGGTGAACTTGGACACAAGATGCTAAACCCTGTTGAGTGAGGGAAGATGTTGCAGGTCTTGTTGGTGCACTCGTGGCCAGTTTAATCCAGGATTTGCAGGTTCTTCCAAACAGGAGGAGACTCTTACAAACTGAGCAGGATAACTGGGGTTAGTGAACTGTGAGATAGTGATGCAAAGAAGATACATAGATAATTTTATATTCTGTCCCTCATTTATCACATTTGAGGAACCCTCTCCTGACTCTTTTGATTCTTCCCCTCTGTTGCTGTTTTGTTCTCAGATCATCCAGATGTTTGTTTCATCTTGACAGAAACTGATAGGCATTTCATTAAGCAGGTCATGTCTGGGGTTTTACCTTTTCTCATGTGGGGAAAGACCCCATGTAGGTTCAGAGGGCTTTTCCCACGCAGTCTGAGTAGCTCCTTTGGGCCAGCAGGAGTGAAGTATTTCCAAAGAAATGAGAGGGCATGTTGATTTTTACCTGCAGAAAGAAAGAGAGCCCTTGCTGTGTTTTCTGTGCCATGAAAAGAATTTCTGCATCAGCCAAGATTTGCCTAAGCATCATCCTGAGATGATTCTCTATCAGAGATTCTCTATCAGATTCTCTATCAGATTAACTGAGGCTCAAGTTGACTTTGTTCGAAACTGGGCCTGTCCCACAGAAATTGACCTCTTGTCTCCCAAAATCTTTGACAGGACTTAGGCCCATGTTAAATACTCCCACCACAGTCTCAGGACCAGACTTACTCCTTATTCTTTATTTTGTATGAAGTATCGTATAATTCTAATCCAAGCAGTATACTTATGCTAATCAACTGAAATTGAGATGTGTCTTTTTTTTTTTTTTTTTAAATCATCATGTAGAAGCATGAAATCATTATCAGGTAAGACCATTTTGCTGTCAGTACGTCACAGACATTGGGGCTGGTTTGCTCTTTTCCTGTCCACCACAGTAAAATTGGCATTTGAGGTGCATGTCACCACACTTCTCACAAATCACCAGTGAAGTAATTCTAGAGCAACTCCACTGGCTCCAGTGGAAGTAGAAAGTGTTCAGTGCCTTTAAAAATCAAGCTCCTTATTTGCAGACTTAACGCCAGGCATGCAAGTCTCAGCAGAGTTTATCTTTCAGTGCTGAAATCAGAGAATGATAAAGGGGTGCAGAAGAGAAGCATGGGAGAATGGTACAGTGCAGAGACTTGGCAGCTGTTAGACACACAAAGAAAAAAAAAGAGGAAAGGACTGTGAAACAGGCTTTGAAAGAGGTTTGGGGGAATGATTTGAAAGTCACAACCCTTCTTTCAGGAAAGACGTCCCAGCTGGATTTAAAAATTTCATACAGATACCCTAAATTCTTAAGGTTTTAAGTCCTTGTTATAGACCTAAAGGAAAAAAAAAGTTTCAGGAAGTGTTCCCAGTATTCCCAACTAATCCGACTGTCTCAGGCATGAGAGTAACACCAGTTTAGATTTCCAGTTCTCATTTAGGGTAAAGCTAATTGTACAAAAAGCAGCAGTGACAGAAGTGTTTAAATGAGGTAATCTGATGAACAAAAATAGAAAGTCTTTTATTATGAGTGGAACCTAAAGATTGCAGTGTATATACATGGGAAAGAACAGAGAGGATGATAAAAAAGAACAGAATTAATTCTGGTTTTACTGTCCAAGTCAAGCTGGTAAATTTGAGAGCTGTTCTACTGTTTGTATTATTACCACATGCCATGATTAGATTCATAAATGTCAGGATGTAACACCAAATTCAGGCCTCTAAAAAGAAGCAAATTTTACTTTTAGTCTATTTATGATACAGGTAAGGGCTTTTGAAGTGTGCCAATTTCTGACACGAAGGTAAATATAGACAGATATTCCCTGGTAAGGAGACCTTTTTGAGATGGAACTGCTAACTGTTGATCATCTTAGCAGTGTGAGGTGTAAATGGTCGCTCAGTAGACTTCAACAAGTATTTTGTAAAGCAACAGCTCCCTCAGAATCCCCCTCACCTTCTGTGTGTGTTTGTACTCAGCTCTGAGTCATTGCTGCATGATCTGTTTTTTATATCTGGAAAGTCAGTCCAATTCTATCCCATGACAGGCATAGTCTGCCAACAGTGTAGTGTGATTTCCCCTGATACGCAAAGGCCGACGCACAAATGACCATCCCACTTACTAATGCTGCAGGGACTGGGAAATAATATTCTGGTTTTGCAGTTATCTGACCTTCTGCCCTACTCTTCTCCATGAGTGTGTGTGAATTTTTGTGTGAGGGATTTTAAGGAACTTACAAACAACTCCATTTGTGCTGAAGACTCGATCCATGAGTTTCCAAATTAGCCCAGGCTAAGAAAGGCAGATGAAAGATGAGTGGATGGAACAGAACAGTTGTGAAATACTCCTTTTCCTACGTTGAATTAATGATGGGTAATGACTTCGCAGTCTGTTCCTTAGCCATTTGGTAGAGCTAGTATGATGGTATATTTTTATTTAATCAGTAATTATTATATTAATATAAACTGCAGTTTGTGAAATGTAATGAAAAAACTCAATGTGTCAATGTGTTAAACAAAGGTGCTAAATCACTCTACGAGTTTGAGGTTTCAGCTATTTCCATATTTACTAGGCATAGTGCTTTCAGATTAGGCCTGAAAACCAAAAATAATAGCATAGACTGATGTGGCTCACTCAGTAAGCAACGCCCATGTTATAACCAAATCCTCACACTAAATACACAGTGTGTAGTAACATCTGTGATTAGTGTAAGAAAAGAAAAAGTGTCTTACCAGAGAAGGAACTACATAGTAATTACTAAATTGTTTTGTCTCCAGAATCTAAATGTGGGGGGTTTTCAGCCTTGCTTTGTTATTAAGAAAAGCCACATAGATGTTTGATAATTCATTAATACTTAAATGATATTCTTTTGCCACATATCATTAGTTTAGATATTTAATATATTCCTCATGCATGTGGTTGAGGGCAAAGAGAATAACAAATCGGATATTAAGTTTCTAGTCATTTCCATGCATCAAAATCGTAAAAGGTCAAAGTTGAAGTGCTCCATAAGCTAAAAGAATTTATTTTATAGCTAAAATAATACTTTAAAGCCAGCAGAATTATTCTGTAGTGACAAATTTTTCTCTCCTTGTAAGAATTCTTTGGTGTGAATAGTTTGACATAGGAGATAACAGCCAGTTCAACAGCACCAGTGCTGACTCCGCTTCCCTTATTTGAGATTAAATAAGTCACTGAGGCCTGACCAAGCCTGCCTGCACTCTGAGGATACCAAAGGATGAAATATGCTATTTGGCTGGAGTAGCCCCTGGCATTTACAGTTTTTGCAATCAACAAGGGCTGCTGCTGCCAAAAAGATTACTTTCTGTAGCCTCGCTAATGCCTGGGAGCCTGTGTAGAACAATCTGCATCCTGCAGTAACAAGTCATGACAACAATAACCCAGAGAAACCCTGTAGCACTCGTGACTTAGTGAAATCTTGTTTCAAACTAATCTGCAACCGGAATGCAATGGCCATCTTCACTCTCTGTCTGTGATAGAAAGTGCCAGGGACCAGAAGTGCACATCTGAGTCAGCTTCAGGCCAATGTGCAAAATTCTCTCCTACAGAAAATCCGTGTAATGAGAACTTAGTGACTTGCTGGACTTTCTGCTTGGAGGGATATTATCCAAGTTTCCTCTTGAAAGAATGAAATCTTCCCTTTTGAAACTCTAAAGCCTCTATAATGCAGTAATCATCACAGCTGAAAGTGATAGTGACAGATGGTCTCAGATGCTATAACCCTAAAAAGTAATAAATTCAAGGGTATCAGTGAGCAGGTCATCTTAAATGCAAGGCTTAAAAAGTGATAATTCATCATTGAGTTTGTTTGCTTCTGTAGCTTCCAGAGATTTTGAAATGGAAATTCCTATTTAAAAATGCCTTCTTAAACAGTAAATTCTACCTGATCGTAACTGAGGAATTACCTTGTGATTCCAGAGGTTACAGTATTTGAGGAGGCTCTGCACGGCACAGGGTCTTCTGAGCGTATCAGTTTGCAGGATTGACTCTTTTCTGAGCTGCCACTGAAGGGAAAAATTTGAACGGCTGTGCAAATAGTAACAGAAAGATCTGGTGTGCTTTGCTATGGCACTGAGGTTTTACTTTTGTGTTCATTGCTTAGGGGCCACATTTTTAGGGGCTCAGTGAGCTGCCTGGATTTTGCTTTGCTCACAGACTCATGGGAGTCCTCTCGGAGAAAAGTCCTGCCCAGCAGAAAGTCATCAAACTCTTGTTGCAATGTAGCAGTGACTTTATCCTTGTGGCTATGGTTTTATTTAGGATACATTCACATCTAAAGATCTCAAAGCTGCCACTAAACTCCCTTTTTCTGCATGTGTCAAGCACAGAAAAGCTTTACATGTGGAGTTTGCCATCTTCCTAACGGTTACCCTAACTTCTCAAAATTAGGCAGAAGATATGCATGTATATGGCACTCCTGTTCCTAAAACATTTTAGGGGTATGACAGGCTCCATAAAGGTGCTGTGAAATCCACCATAACTAGATACTAAGTCCCATGGTGGTTATGGCCCTAGGCAAAGTAGTCATCTGCCTTCTGTTTAAAGCCATGGGGAAGCAAAATGGGCACTGCATGGGAGGGGAGGAGGAGTCTGCCTGTTTTGCCTGTGCTCAGTCCTAACATGCCAGGCTGTCTGCTGCTGCTGCTGTCACAGAGGTACCAGGCTCTCCATGAGATGGGGACCCTGGCTCCTCCCAGCAGTCATGGTTGCCATCTCCCCTCTTCTTGCTTCCAGGCAGCCCCATAACAAGCCCAACTCTGCAGGGATCTTTTTTAATGACAAGGGATGGGTGTTGGTCTGTCATCCTTGGGTAAGAAACATTTGATTTTGCATACATTTCCTATGCCTTGAGCCAGCTCTGCTTATGCATGTCACAGCTGGAGCCTGAGGATAGAGATCATTTAGAATATGGAAGATGTCGCATTCATAAATAAAATATCAGCTATACAAATCAATGTAATTCTTGAGTAGTTTAGATTGCCTGAGACAAGTTCAAAGGAAATTAAATTGTTACGTCACCTGTAGTGCATACCATAATCCCTTTCAAGCACAGATGTACATCTTCCCCTGATCAGAATTTTCTGGAGGAAACTTCAGCTTGCTGAGGGTTGTGAGCTTTCCAGAGCTTCCTCAGCCAAACTCCCTGCATTTCATACTCATATGCCAATCATCACCAATGGTGGTATCAGGCAGGGGGCTTTGGAAATTAGAGTGTTGCCCAAAATACTTAGAGGGAGCAGGTTGGTATGGGGTGATGAAAAATTAGGAGCTCAGGTTTCATGGCTGCAATAATGACACCTTCTATCACCCAGAGCACTGGGATGGTACTATTGGACCTCTCCTTCTGGTCAGGACATCAAAATGGTAATTAAAAGCTGAAATCAGGTTGTACCATAAATAAAAGAGTAAACTTTTTTAAATAAGGAAAATTCCTGGTGAGAACAAACAGAAATAAAAGGACTTCTTTACAAATCTTCATTATACCACCATGTCTTTGCCGAGCAAGTCCCTTCTTACAGGCTTGCTACTTGCTAACATCTCTTTGTAACAAGACCTGTGTCACCTCCTGTGGCTCTGTAGGAAACATCTCGCTGTTACCTGTCCATCTGCTTCTTGCTGTTCTCAGCAGTCTCCTTGGCCATTCTGCAGGCTTCTTGCCTGACTGCTTACTCCCTGCCTCCCTTCAGCTGGGCCCATCCTGTCCCCTGACGCTTCCCCTGGCCACGCTCAGTGGCTCCCAGAGGAAGGGCAATCTTCTGCTTCATCCAGAGGTTCCTCCTGACTCAGACTGCAGCAGCCAAGACAAGGCTGTGGAATAAGATAATGTACATTATGTAGTAAACCACCAACACAGCAGATGTCAAATGCAAAAGCTACTCTCTTCCTTCAGTTGCCCTCTGTCATTTTTGTGGGTCTGTGTCCAAGAAGTGGCATGCACTAATACTAACAGTGTCAGAAATACTGATTCTATGAACAAAGGCTATAATAAACACCTATGTTAACACATAGGTAACAAAGAGACTTCACTTGCAGAAAAATAGCAGAACAAATAGTCAAGCAAACTGTACATAAGCACCTAGAAGATAATGATGTGTGGTGCCACATCCAACATGGACTTCCCAATCTATTTTTATTTTATGCCAAAATTACAGGTCTTGAGGATATGAAGGAAGCATCAGATTTCATATGTCTTGTCTTTAGAAAGTCATTGCCTTCCATTACAGTCTATAAATAAGTTAAAGAAACATGAACTACTACATGAATTAATTTTATGCAAGGGAAAAACCGTCTAGAAAATGAGACATAGTCATAATAACAATTCACAAAATGGGAGAAAATATGTCAAGCATCGTTCCACTAAGGGTTGATCTGAATACAGTGGTTTTTAATATTTTCATGAATGATCTGGATCAGGAAGTCTGGGAATAGAAAGTGAGACAGCAGAAGCAATGGAAGGGAAAGTATGACTACTGAATCTGCAGGTGGTGTCAAACTAGGAAGGACCTTAGAGAGCATGTTTAGGATTCCAAATAATTTTGTTGAATTTGAGGAATATTCTGCAAATAAGATAGAGTACCATTCAGTAATGATAAATAATACACTTAGGCAGGAACAATCCTTCATGTAAACAGAGGTGGAGCAAGAACTGGCAAGAAATCATTCTTTCAGGAAAAAAGAACCAAAACTAAACAGATTTTATAGAGAAGAGTGTAAGTCAGCAGTGTCATGCTGTTGCTAAAAAAAAAAAAAAAAGCATTAAACCCACTATACTGAAAGACATTTTCTATTCTTATATCTCTCTATATAGGTACAGAAAGGAAATATTATATCTTAAAAGACTGAATCCCACCACGGTCAGCATTGACAGGGTCTCAGCAGGAATATTAAGTCCACTTTTGGTGACGTGCTTTAAAAAGGACGTGCAAAAAAGCATTGCAAAGACAACAATGAGAGTGCTGGAAAACATCACCTACAGGGAAAAGTTAAGTCAGTTGAGGTTATTTAATCTAGAAAGGAAAATGTCAAGGAGAGGCATAATAACAGTCTTTGGATGTGTAAAGGTGTTGCTGCTAAAAGCAAGTGAATAAGTTCTTCTCTATGTCTGTAATAGGCAGGGGATAAACTAATAGGTTTAAACTCAGGAGGGAAGATTCAGGTTAGACATCTGGATATCAGGCATGCTACATGTTGCCACAGAAAGAAGAACATTTAAGTCAATTGAGGTTGATTTATCTCAGCAAGGGGACTGCACATAATGGGGACACAGGGAATGATCAAAACTTTCCTGCCAATTACTGAATTTGATGCTATTCTATTGATGCCAAGGAATGAGAGAAATGGAGGAAATAATACAAGTTGTGATGTGGAGAGAGGAAAGGTGTGGAGTACAGCGTAAATAACACTGCAGAAAACAGATTAAAGAGAAGAAGTAGGAGGCTGAGGCAGTAGGTGAGAGGAAGCAATGGGGAATAAATTAAGGTGGTGAGGGGAAAGTGAGGATGCACCTGGAAGATAAAAAGGTGAGGATGGGTGTGAGAAAAAGATGACCTGGCACACAAGATCCAATCCTAGTTGGATTGCTTTAGAGTTCTGCTGTATAGACACAGAAGGATGATCAGAAAGATTTATTGTCTCACAGACGTTTCCAGACCACACTGCTTTCCAGACACTTCCACAAAGTCCTCTGTTTGCATTCTTCTGCATTCAGCAATGACCATGAAACCAACTCGCAACGAGTTTAATCACTTTCTTCTTCCCTGTTTTTTCAGCACGGCCCCAAGATTTCTCAATCACTATACTCTAAGATCAACACTTCAGCAAACCTGGCCCTTTCTGTGCTCTGTTTTGGGTACTATGGAACTAATTACTCTGGAAAGCTTAATAATGAGCATCACATAGGAACTCTCCACCAGGATGTTGGAGGATAAAGCCCATTTCTCCATGGCACCATTCCACTGGCTCATCCCTTCTTTTTCTTCCTGCAGGTCCTTCTTTACTAACCGCATACTTCCCAAAAGCTGCAATGTGGGAATCAAGGGTGCTACAGGAAACAGTGTAGTATGATGCTTGGCTGCCTCTCCCATTTGCATGCATCCTGCTCACTTCAGGCACTGCACAACAACCAAGGTCCAAGAGTTAGACATTCAAGTAATACTTCTGAGGGCCCAGCAGTAACATGCTAGTATCTTTTACTGTAGTATAAATATAAAATAAGCAGCATAAACTTGCAGAGTATAGTTGTTTATACTTGAAGAAAGAATGTATAAGCAGCATAAATAACACAGAGATGGTTGCCCCTTTTAGGCAGGTAGCTACATGCTCCCACTTTTTCTGTGGGAGTGGAAAAGAATCACCAGCCATGATGATTTCTTTGTGCAATGCTAGCGTCAGTGGCAAAATGACAGGGAGGAGAACCATCAAACAGCATGCAAAAGGGAAAAATGCCTGAGCAATTTGCTTCCTGTGGCACAAAGTGTAGTGGCACATCTTTGGGCTGCCAAATATTTTAACTGTTAAGATCACACGCAGGAGGTATTTGGAGTTCATTGCAAAAACACAAGTTCTTAAAAATCGGTTTCCCCGCTGATGTTTTCAGCCACTTGTCTGTTATCCATTTATCAGCTAACTCTCTGCAGGTGCATTGTCTTGGAAGCACAACTTTTCCCCCCCTCAGTAACACTGTTTAATGTGATGAACAATGTTGTCATGATGAGCTTCAGCAATTTTCCTCTAGCCAATAATTCATTGAATTACAGCCAGAATAGATTAACTTTATGGAGTTAGAAAGAGCCCCCAACAAATCCTTCTATGAGAAAAGGAACTGAGCACTCTAGTGCTTTTATTGCCTAGGAAAGGGATAAGATGACTGCAACACCAATTTAAAGAAGTCACAAGCCCAGACCTGCTAAGGTTATTGGAGGGCAGGGAAATGTTGCTATAAGCCAATGTTTTTCACCATCTTAGGAAAAAATGTATACATGAAAAATACAGAAGCCTCCAGTTTTTATGAAGTCCTGTTCCTCCTGCCTTTTTTTCCTTTAGGGAATGCTTTCTGTATGCATTATCATTAACATCAGTATACTTTTGCAATGCAGGTTGCTTAGCTTGGTAGCAAAGTTCAGAGAAAAAAATCCTGGTAACGGACATTAAGATCTGTCAGGCTGAAGAGAAAGTCATGAACACAAGCAAAGCAAGGTAAAAAGGGCAAACTAATAGCAAACAAATAGTCTCCAAATCTTGTGTGCAATAAAGCTCTCAGAGGCGGAACGCAAAGCCCTACTTCTGTTATTCTGTCCTTTTAGGCCCGTTGTATTCTCACTTTTAAGACTATTTCCTAATCACAAGGGAAGGAAGAATGAAACTGGACAACCCTGAGGTCCCAGCAACCATGCAGTGCCTTTCCCCACACCCTGGACTGACACAGAACATCTCTAGTGTACAAAGAAAACGTGCTAATGAGCTTATTTCCTCCCCCCTTCAGAGATGAAAGATAGCTTTCCTGAAAGTGAGTTGCTGTTAGAAGCTGCCACTGAAGTAAAGCAGCAAGAGGCAGCAGGTTGCCATCATTCCTGGATTTCACTGAGACCAGAGGAAATTATTTTTCTTCTTTGAACAGCACATAATATTCTGCATTTGAAAACAGAATTCATAAGTCTTACAAGATAAATCTAGCCCTCTGCTTTCACTTAATTTAACAGATTATTTCCCCTTTTTTTTCCTTGCTAGCAAGAATGTACTTTAGTAAGATTTCCTCACACAGGGATTATGAAATCTCAGCTCTCAGTCTTCCTTAACTTTTTCATCAGGAATTTTCAAAAAAGATGAAAGCACTAGAAAGCATTTGTTAGATGTCCCAGGGTATTTCCTCCATATTGGGTACTGGAGAGGTTCCAATGAGCACAAAATATGTCTTGGTTTCAACAGGGTCTTCATTAACAGGAAGACTAGACTATCTAACACTACTTTTTTCTTTCTTTTTATCTTGGGGATGGTTTGTGTTTACGTTATATAGAATAAGCAATCGTTAAAAAGAAAGTTATGTTTTCTACCCTTCCCAGAAATGGAGAACCATGTTTCATGATTGCAGAAAACCAATCTACTCAAGGCTCATTGCACATATCTAGAAAGACCAGCTTTTAAAATCCCTCAACACACCACTTTACATTTAGTAGACAGGTTTTCTAAAGAAGATTGTTCATAAAGGAATAAATATGAAATAACAGTACAGCAGGCACTCTATTCTTGCAGAGATCATTGAAGTGAGCTATCCTGCTAAACTAGATATTTAAAGATGGGAAGCTGTGCAGCATTGCAGGAATGGTACTGGACGAGAGAGCACCACGCTTCTACACATCAACGTGAAAAGCAGAGGATGGATGCAGTGATCTTGGGTGGTGTGTCCTGTCATTTGCCTCGGTGGTGTGGTACTTCCAGAGGCTTCCTTGTGTGAATAATTTCCAAGGACCCCATTCCTTCATTTCTCCTGGGTACACTACAAGCTGGTGACAAAGATATACGCTCAGTCTAGCTTCAGCCTCTGTGTAGTGCCCACTGGCACCTGCTGTTTCTGTGACTGGATCAGGATATTTAAAATTATGTACTTGCAGTCAATGACAAAGAGCTTTCTGAAGCATGATGGTATGCATTGCTTATGCACTGTCTTGGAGCAGTAGGCCAGCTTGTACTCTACACACTCCTCTTTAGGGATGAAAAGCATCATGTTGCCCCCATGGCATTAAAGATCCTAACAAAACAATCTGTCTAATTGAATACCTTTGGCCACCCCAGACAAAGATCAGACAGTCAAAAAACTCTGGAAACAGAGTAGATGTTCTGCGATGAGAACCTCTCAGAATAGAAACACTGACAGACACAGTTCAGAGGGCGACCTGTGAAAATTTACAAAGGTAATACATGTGGAGCTGCAAGACAGAAAATCTGAAACACATCCAAAAAAATAGTTTTACAGATGCAGTATGCAGTCAATTACTGCATAATTCTTGCAAAAAACATGAAAATACTGCAGAAACATCAGACACTGTACTCAGGTTTGCCACAGAGTCCAACCTAAAGTACATGAAGTTACTGTAGGAGATGCAATTGTGCTGACCAAGAATAGAAGTAGTGTCTGCTGAAGATGGAAGGAAGTGTATTGTTAGGGTATACCAGGGTGGCTCCAGAACACTAAATCAATGCTGGAATTGACTCCGTCATTTCTGTACATATTTGAATTCTTTATCCCACCATTCTTTTGGAGTTTATCACATTTTTAACCTACATTATGCAGTTGGTTGCCTGAATGCAAATATGTCTTTTGATATGTGTTATGTAGAGGTAGAAAGCTATATAATATATAGTGGTACTGCTGTGCTAGGGAGAGATTTGCTTGTTGAACTTAACATGCAAATAGCAATTGATGCACTGTTTCAGTACTACCAAACCATTAAAATGCAAACTGCAGTTTCAGATATTACAGGACACAGTACTGTGAAAGTGTTTGGCTGTACAGAGCTTGCTCAAAAAATTAAAGTTTAACATAATGTGGCTTTCATATGAAAAAAAAAAATCCCTCTGATTTTGTATGAGTGAGATTATTCCACAAAACCTTAAAAACCTCACTCAAGTTGTTTTTCAGTTGGTTGGATTTTTTTGTTTGTTTGTTTCCCACCTAGGTTTCACTAGGACGTCTTTTCATTAATTCAGGAGAATCAAATAAAGCTGTGATGCTGACAGCCTTTCACTGTCCAGCATGGTCAGGGACCTACAATTAGAGGGAGTTGGGCTTGTGTGCCTGGAGGAGAGGAAAACAAGGGGCCAGGTAATAGCTATCCACAGCTACTCCAGAGAAAGTCACAAAGACAGAGGAGTCAAATTGTGCATAGCAGTCACAGATGATACAGTGAGGTGCAAAAACCACCCAGCTGTGGCTTGGGAGGTTCAGATGAACTTGAGGAAAAACTTCTTCACTAAGACATCAGTGCAGCAGGAACAACTTACCTGGGGATGTGGGAAACCTTGAAGATTTTCAAGAACGGGCTTGGCAAAGCCATGGCTGACTTGGAATTGTGTTAGTGATACTTTGCTTTGAGTGGCATGTTGAACTAGATAGCCTTTAGAGGTCCCTTCCCACCAACATGACTATGATTCTTTGATCTGCTCACCAACCTGTAGTACAAATGAGCGTTTTTATACCATCAGCAATCACAAAGCTGTCTAGATCATCTATCCACATGGACTATAAGCACAATATTAATTTCCCAAAAGAACTCTATTGTATTTTTCCTGATTAGGATTATTTCAACAGTTCACTTTACAATTTTATCTTCTACTTTAGGCTCTTTAGGCACAGGATGTCCAAAATAAGGGTGCTTTCCTGAAATAAGGATGTATACAATAACATTTCTGCCTTCCCCTAACAGAAAAGTTTATATAGGCCTTCTGATGAGTATTGATATCAATATTGACAATGAATATTGACTAAACACTGTTTGGTTTTTTTTTTCATAATGATAACATTTAGCAGTACCAAAGCATCTTTCACTACTGTGTCAGTTGCTACCCATAATAAGAACAAGTCATTGCCTTAATGAATGGGCTGCTTAAGGCAGACAAAGGATGGAATAAAGGGAGTATATGCAGTGGAAAACTGAGATAGGGAGATACACTGTGATTCACAGAAGTTTGCTTAGAATGGGGAAAGGTGAGATATTAGATAAATAAGGTCTAGCTCAGTACTACTATAACATAGCTATCTTCCAATAATTGTTAAAACGGGTGTGGTTTTTTTGTTTTTTCAATAATGAAGAGTAGAGGTTTCAGGTAATCATATTCTTCAGCCTCCCAGGGAAAACAGACACTTTCATAATGCTTTTGATGACATGTCCTTGGTCTCTGCCCCAAATGCTTGCTGCACAGGCAGAGAAGCTCCCACAGATTCACAGAATCATCTAGGTCAGAAATGACCTTGAAGATCATCCAGACCAACCATTAACCTAACACTGACAGTTCCTAACTACACCATATCCCTCAGTGCTATGTCGACCCGACTCTTAAACACCTCCAGGGATGGGGACTCCACCACCTCCCTGGGCAGCCCATTCCAACACCTAACAACCCCTTCTGGAAAGAAATACTTCCTAATATCCAGTCTAAACCTTCCCTGGCACAACTTGAGGCCATTACCTCTTGTCCTGTTGCTTACTACTTGGTTAAAGAGGCTCATCCCCAGCTCTCTGCAACCTCCTTTCAGGTAGCTGTAGAGGGCGATGAGGTCTCCCCTCAGCCTCCTCTTCTCCAGGCTAAACACCCCCAGTTCCCTCAGACGCTCCTCGTACGACCTGTGCTCCAGACCCTGCACCAGCTTCGTTGCCCTTCTCTGGACACGCTCGAGTCATTCAATGTCCTTTTTGTAGTGAGGGGCCCAAAACTGAACACAGGAATCGAGGTGCAGCCTCACCAGTGCCGAGTACAGGGGTCAGATCCCTTCCCTGTCCCTGCTGGCCACGCTATTGCTGACACAAGCCAGGATGCCATTGGCCTTCTTGGCCCCCTGGGCACACTGCTGGCTCCTGTTCAGCCGGCTGTCAATCAGCACCCCCAGGTCCCTCTCTGACTGGCATCTCTCCAGCCACTCCTCCCCAAGCCTGTAGCGCTGCTGGGGGTTGTTGTGGCCCAAGGGCAGCCCCCGGCATTTGGCCTTATTGAAACTCCTCCAGTTGGCCTCAGCCCATGGCTCCAGCCTGTCCAGGTCTCTCTGCAGAGCCTCCCTACCCTCGAGCAGATCAACACTCCCACCCAACTTGGTGTCATCTGCAAACTGACTGAGGGTGCCCTCGATCCCCTCGTCTAGATCATCAACACAGATGTTAAACAGGAGATTGGTTCATAAAGAACTGCAGACAAGTTTTGGTGACAGCTTTATTTCATTGGAGAATGTATACATATTGCCCTGAGCAGAGGCACAACGCGGTGGCAAATAACTGAAGTCACAATTCATGTTTGGATATTCTAGCAGTGGAGTCATGCCTGACTCATAAGGGGGAAGAGACAATATCATCAGCAAAAATCCTGTGGATGTAAAGCTATGGCTTGCTGTGTATAAACACAAAAAAGAGTCCCCACTGAGTCCTAAGCCCTTCTTGGGCTTAGACGATCAGACAGATTTTTCTTCTGCTGTTCTATAATTTATGTAAGCCATCTCAAATATTGTTTCATCCTTTAGGGATTCTAGATTCTGTTCAAAGCCCACCTCTTTACTTCTGCATATTGAGGTGAAGTGCTGCCTCCAAGGTATTTAAGTAAGTGCGCTTCAACTACTAGTAGTAGGTACATTACAAAACCAAAATCAACCTTCTACACAGCTGGAGAAGCACAGATAAGCTTTTGGGGCACTAGAAAGATCTTGATGTGGATGGTGTAATAATATGCACATTCACATGTTCTCATACATCTTCACAATTATAGAGAAGTTCCTGCAAAGCTTAATGAGAATATGGGAACTTCTGTTTTTCTGTAGTATAAAGTGAGCTGGTTTACAAAGTGTACATGCCCCAAAGCCCTTGCTCAGCTCGCTAATTATTGTGAGCATGCCCAACCTTGCAAGAGGAGTGATCTGCATGGGCTTAAAAACTGACTGGACAACATCATGGTAGAAACAGCCCATTCACAGCTGCTAACTACAGAGACACAAGTTCTGGTTCAGGAAGTCCCTACAAGGATGGCAATTTGCTGGAAGATGTTTACACTCAGAATCTATTTCCACTCAAAACCCTGTTATTAGCAAAAAAGGAACACCGTTTAGCATCATCCATACTAATGTTTTACCAGTCTAATAGTACAAATTACTAGTGCATTTACAATACCATGCACTCTGGGTCCAAATTTAATATAGAGAAACCTCATTAGTAATACAGTTACCATTGTTTTACAAGAAGATTTATTGCTATCACCTCCTTTCCTCTAATGGTCTGAAGGACCTTCTAAGGTCCTTCTAGGTGCTAAGGTCAAGATCTGAGTCTCCCTCATGAAAAATGGAGTGGGGTTGCAACAAGTCATTAGTGTCCCAAGTCTTTGCTAGGAGCAGTGTGATGATTGTGACAGGGTCCCTTTCTCCTCAGCCTTGGGTGTCTCTGGGGATATTTTTATATAATATTTTATCACAGCCTAGTTCCTTCTCTCTTGATTCCCAGACAAAGTCTGGGAGATGCATGCTGCCCTCCCATACTCTGGAGGGGCTGTTTTTGTCCCACTGTGACTACATAGGGGTGCCAGGCCCCTGCCCCAGACACTCTCAGTGCAAAGAAAATGCAGGTGTGCAACAAGCATGTGGCCACCAGGTGATTACTGCCATGCTAAAGCCTGTGGCCTTTGACTTGTTATTGTCAAAGATTGTACTTACAGGTCTACAGCTAGGAAAAAACTTGAAGAAAATATTACACTTCTTGTACATTACCTTACTTTATAGACTCTTCCATGTCCATTTGCTGTTGCCTGCTGCTGAACCAAGGATCCTGAACTAGAGAGATGGCTGGCTTGACCCACTGCAGTCTTCTTTATGTCCCTGAAATATAGATGGAACCAAGAGCCAGTATCCTATCAGCTATACATGATGCCAATGTCTCTTGTTCTTCTGCATTTATAAAACAACCACTTTAAAAGCCTGTCTTTAGCAGGAGAGCATCCTGGATTGTGCTTCCTTTTGTCTGAGGGTCTGACAAAACAAAGGCTAGTAGTGGATCTGAAGGAAGAAGGGCAATATTAATGAGCTGTGTGAGAGTTTGCAGAGCTGAGGGCATTTTGTACCAGGGTGAGGAGCATGATATGATGTTGAACATGTGGTGGGAGGCCAGGGAGGGTGAGGTTAGCACAGGAGTGATGGGTAGGGAATATGGAAGACCTGAGATGGTGATGATTTCTCATGTAAACATCACCTTGAATCAAGAGGAGATCCATTACAGATTTTAGCAAAGTCTTTAATGTATGACTGATTGACTCATCATTCCTATCTCAGTCATGGAGTTCCTGTTTGAATACACAACAGGAGTTCACATCTCTCAGGTGAAGAGTGATAAATGCAAACCCTAAATTACATAATAAAAGTTATAACCTGAAAAATAAATTACATTGTATCCTACTGGGTCCTTTTTTTGTGCCTGTTGAAACATGAAGGTTTTTACATAGCAGCATGAATCATTCCAATGTGGACATTCAAGCGATGGCTTTTCTTCATTATTTTCACCTTCCTGTACTAACTGTAGTGCACTTTTAAAGCATACATTTTAGAAGGCAATGACAATGCTTGCTGGGAAATCCAAATCTTCTTGGCATCTGTCTCCTTTCCCTTTCTGTAACAACATTACTGTAGTGGCATGACATCTTCATGCTGCTCCTTAAACAACTGCAATCCTTTCCTTACGGAGTTAGGGCACTGACAAGTAATACTTATGACTTTGTTTATCAAATCTTTTCTCCACAGAGAATGATTTTCATGTTGCAGAATACTTTTCTTATTCTGCAATGCATTCACACCTCTAGGGACACATCCACAGGAATGAACTGGAGTAGCTCCAGTGACATCAGTGATTCCAGTTTTCTGATTTAGTATTAATCTGACCCATACCGACTTTTTGATACATTTTCTATTAAAATTTTGTATTGAATTCAAACTTTTATTTTCACAAATCAAAATTATAAGAAACTTCTCTCAATGCTTTTTTTTTTAATATCCTTTTCTGGAACATGTTGTTAGGAACTTGTTGAAGCTATTGATTCAAAAAGAGTAGGGTGATAGGTCTGCATTTTTATATACTGCATGTTGCCTTCATAAACCAATTGATCTATAATCTGCTTCATGCTGAAGCATGACTCTTTCAGTGTTAACTGTTACTTTACCTCTGTTATTAAATTACTTTCTAAATGAGATATGTGTGATTAAATCATTTTGAAGACTAAACAAACATCTCCAAATTTGATTAATTTGCTATTCATGAGTCACACTGAAGTCAGAAGAGGCTTTGTTTAGCAGCAAATTGATATCAAGCAATGCAAGTTCATGTTCATACAGTGTCACTGAGAACCCATCAGAGAATATGCCTTACTTAAATAGTTTCTGACTGATAAAGAATAAATCATCACGTTTATCAGTTTCTTCTTGCCTGCATTGTAAAATGTTAGGAATATTTACAGTGAATTCAATGTGGCTGCTCAGATGCAAAACTTGTGATCAATAGAAGAAGAAGGCTCATACTCCTGATAATGTAAACCAAGCCCTCAGTTTTTGAAGAAAGATGAAGACAACTACAGTAGAATTACACTGATGTGCATTATCATGAGAAAAGGGTCAGGCCTTAACATTCCTGAGATTAATGAAAGGTAGCAGTTAAGGCTGTCATCTGTCATACTTCTGTCATGTTCTTGCTTTTTTTCCTTCAGAATTCATATTTTTAAAGCCTAGCTCCTGGAATCATGAGACTGTACTAAGGTTCTATCTTTTTCTTTAAGACAGTTTTTGAAATCTTGGAGACTGTGGGACATCAAGGGTTGCCTGTTGTGTGACTTGTATTTGTAGTTAACACTCCAAACAATGACCAACACAAACGTAATCTCTTGACCCTTTCTGATGGAGGAAAGAAGAACCGCTCAACTGACTGTCTCTCGGTGATGCTTTCCAAGCTCACTTGAATAGTTTCTTGTTTGCCAGGTGTTTGCCATCATCTTGTCCTTTTCTTCCCATGTAAATTTAGCAGCATTTGTGTTTTAAATGTCTGTATTTAGCATAAATATTGTCCTTTATTTTATTAACCCTGTAGGGTGAGATGGAAGTTCATGACTAGTGACTATACTGACACTGGGTATCACTAAACATAAACATGGAATTTACGCTTTATAGTCCTGAAAGACACATCCTTGGTTTAAGGATTGTCATGTAATCTCCCTTCATAGTTAACAGAAAAGAAAATATGCACCTCCAGAAGTCAATTCATCCAATACTAAGAATAATCCATCTTTATTTCAGAGGAATTCTAAGTAACTGGCCTAAACTAGATGCCCATGAATGGCTGCAGTTTGATGGGATGTGTCTCACCCCTGTGTCTGAGGAAGAAAAAGAGCTGCAACCTCTGCAAACTGAAATTCAACATGGTGCATAATATTCTTAATGGGGAATACTTGAAAATTCATCACTGATAACTCATCCAGAATTGCAACAACAGGTCACTGAATTGCTATTTATAGTGAAGCTTATTATAATTTATCCTGCTCAGGTTGAGTGACCTTGGAATTTTTGCTCATCAGACCCTTGAAATTTCATTTATTGCCTAGCTTCTGACAAGGGAAGGAGTCCAACTACATGCTCTGATTGTTAATGCGAGCAGTAGAAGCACTATTTGCTACAGAACTCCAGCTCTTCATTTTGGCTTTTTACTGTATCCCAATGCTGACAGCAAGGCATTACTGACAGTCCCAATTTCTTAAGAATGGAAGAGCTACTGAGTTTCAACCTAGCACAGCTGCTGCTGTCTAAAGTTTCTTGTGTCCTTTTACCCCCTTTTCTTAAATCTTCTTGTCCTTTTCCATTACAAGCAACAGGAACAAAGCTTTCAAGACAGGTTGTCACAACCCACAATATAGATATAAAGATACAGATATAGAAAACTTTTAACTGTGTACAGTGAAGAGACCTCCCTTCATTCTGATCAAATAAACATAACCTTCCACTTTATTCCAGGGAGAGCAACTTTTGTTGTTGTTTTCTATCTAGTGCAGAAGGCTTTTCTTGTAAAATGATGTGATTTCCCACATGGTAGAAAATCGGGTTCTCTGGCAGTTGCACATGTAGAAAAATGGATAGACACAGTAGTACATGCTAAGGTGACAGGGCATTCTGGCTCTCACTGACTTACGCTGGCATGACCTTGCAGCTGCAGTAACTCACTTCTGTGAATGCATCTTGTGCACAGCTGGCTACAGTTTTTAAAATGCAGACATAAACAAGAAAACCAACATGAGTAGTCCTGCCAGTGAATCACTAGCAGCATCAGGGGGCTAGAACATTTTTATCCTGAAGTTTCACTATCTTAAGGCAATTTTTTAATTGAAGACATTTTGGAGTCATAAATGGCTATCTTCTCAAGACCCCAGTGCACAGGACAAAGTTCTTCAAGCTAATTTCATATTTATATCTGGTCTCAAAAGAGTCATATAATTTTTCTCCAGAACAGCAGCATACAATTGCAGAATGTCCCATTTGTTCTTTTCAGACTGCAATCACTTCATTGCAGGGGGCCACTCGATGTCCCAGCTTAGCTCTTTTACCCACAGCCTTGGATGGAAGTGCATGTTGACACTAACTTAATGAAGATATTCAAGTCCTTTTTGTGTGTAGACAACAGTAACCAATTATCCAAGCCAGGATTCCTGCTGGAAGTTAGGCAGGGCTATCAAGACAGCAAGAACATATCTGCCCCACTCTTAACGTTGTAAATCCTCCAGTCTGTCCCAAACCGTCTTTCCATTTGCTGCAGATTGGCTTTGCCTGTTGGTTGTCTGCAACAATCTATGTCTTTTACTGCAGAAGGAAATATATCTAAGAGGGAAAATTTTCTTTAAATGCTCCTAGGTACTTCATGATGAAACACAGTCAAGCAGACCTGAAGATTATCCCATAAAACTTCTCCAGTTTATTCAGTTGCCACAGCTTGCAATGACATCGAGAATGAAAATGTAGAAGGATTTTATTGGCACAGTCCCCAAGAAAGGATTGAGTGCTTTGTGATTAAAACCAAGGTCTGAAAGCCAGGCTTGCATACAAAGAAGCAGCCTAGGTTCCCAGAAGTGACTGGTCTTCTCAGCAACATGTGAAGCTTCCTTGAAGAAGTGCTAAAAGAGCAGGACATGTGAAAAAGCATAATTTGTTTCCCAAATTCAAATATCTCTTTAAAATGTACCTGGCTTGTACACTTCTGACCAGAGCAGTCACTTCTGGGGAAAAAAGGGCAACCTAAGAAGCCGTATTTAGCTATTTGTTTTCCACGAAGCCTTCCCCAGGACCATCAGCAGAAGACCCTAATGTTCAACAAAAAAGGAAGATGGTCCAAATATGCTTCCCACCTGGCTTTTGGGCATGTGAACCTGAATACTCTCAAACACTCCAGAGAGGTTATCTGAAAACCATACTTTCTGTGACAGGCAGGCTCTGTCCTACAGCTCTGATGTTGGGGTATCTGAAAAGACAACCGTCCCTCCAGACTGCCTCCAGCCAGACCATGCATGGCATGGTCCCCCCTCAGAGGAGAGAAGTATGTCCATCATCTGGTGTCTTCTGTCTCTAAAGTCAGCCTTGTTAATACCACCAAAATATATTTTCCTTCCACACCACTAATATTCCTGGGAGGTGATGTTAATACGTAAATTTGCTCACTTCTCTACTCGTCACACAGAATATAAGGGTTAGCACACCAAAGGCTTACAAATAATACTGAGATTTTAATTTTACAAGGGCATTTACTTATTTTCATCTAACACACCACTCAGTTTTTTAATTCCTTAAAATTTTCACTTTGCTTCTTCCCTGTTCTGCAATTTGAAATAGGTAGTAAAAGAGAAAAATAAGTTCCTGTTATTTTCAGATCATATGAATGGTTTCCTTCATTGTTTTAAATGGTATCCATTTCTTTGTCTTATGCACTATGTAATATGCAGTCTCTGTGGACTCCGCAAATTATTTTCTGTAATGTCTACCAAAAAGTAAACTACTCAAAGTGCAGCATAATCTTTCCAAGCCTGACTCCTTCGTTTTTAAAAAGCATATATAAAGATAACCAAATGGTATGCCACATGGGGCCTATTCATAACCTAATCAGGCAGTTTCAAATTTGAAACACATTATTCCATCAGCAGCTTATATAGGTAGTTGCTCATCATTAAGAAAATAGACTTTCTGGTTGCTGCTGGGTATTATGCCATCCACATTCTCTCTGCCGGGTGGATCAATGGAAAAATCCTGACTCCAGGCACTTCTTTCCTGTACCGTACAGTTTAAGCAGGTTTCTGTCAGCTGATGCAGGCTGTATTCAGAGAATCAAATCCTCAGATATTTGAGTTGCTGTGTGTTCGGAGGGAAGTCCTCTTGCTACCACCTCTCAGGAGATCCATCTAGGACCTGGGTATGTTACTTCATACATAAGAATGGAATCAGACAGATAACAAAGATTTCCCTGTCTCTGGATGTTCTTCAGGTATTTTTTAATTTCATTCCTTTGATCATTATTTTGAAGACTTAGATTGTCTCCAAACACCCTGCAGTTATGCTCTTCTGCATTTGCAGATACGTTTCATAACAACTTCAAATACCCAGTCATTTTGGGAAAAAATTGTGACCCTACACTGCTCTCTGTTTTCCAATGTACTATATTGAATGGCAGATTTTAATTTTTCAATGAGAGCCCAGATTCTTTATCTTTAAAGTGTAATGATTTGTGATGAAAGAAAATAACTGTTATAGCTTGGCTTTGTAAACCTACTAGGCCATTTGTATTCTGCCTACTATAGTACATGTGTACAATGTATCCTTGTCCCTCTTGCAAGCAAACATGCACCAAATTACATAAACACGTAAATATGTAAAAACATAAATAAATAAAAATTTTTCTTCACATTTTCTCCTCCTCCTTTCAGTTTACACTTTGCATGTACTATTGGTACACAGCTCCTAGTAAATCACTCTCATCAGAAAAGGTCCATGCGTCAGATGGTGTTCACCCTCCCAGAATGATATTAGAGTCGTAAACGTATAAACAGGTGCAGCTTCATGCCTGCTGCTGCTGCAGGTAAGAGCCACTTCACAGCTTCAGTGGGAGACAGAGACAGGTCCTCTTTTGCAAACACACAGGACTCTGCCACCTGGACATGAGGGGAATAATCTTTAGATTTACAACATTGCATAACTTATTGTGGCTCCATGGCACAGATGTGTATGCACATGAGACAGTACATTACAGCATTTTTCAGATCATGTCTAATTTCCCTTTCTGACTAGCCAGGTTATTTGCTTGCTCATTGTAGCTATAGAACAGTATATGCCTATAGATTTGAATTTCAATTACCAAACAAAATGATCCTGCTACAAGCAGATATGGAAGACAATATCCCATGTGAAAAAAAAAAAAAAAAAAAAAAAGTATAAAAGGAATCCTGAGAGACAGGACTAGTTTTTCTTAATAATGACTGCCTGTGCTCTGTTCATTTCTACTTTTCATTAGTGGTAAAGGATAGGTATTTTTCTGAAAAAAAGCTGAGGTAATTTAGAAAGACTTCGATGTTATTCATTCAGTTTAACTGTATGTTTGACACTATTAACAGCTGGATGTTTACTGCTTGATATATGGTCCTAAAATTTGCTATGAACAGTGTAGGCATAATTCAAACATTAACAAGCAAAAGGGCACACGCTTGAGAGCCATATTAGTCACATCTCAGTGTCCTGGAATCTACACTGCCAAATCTTGTTTCTTGGCATTAGGCTCCTTCATAGCATTATGGGGCTAAATACTATTTGCACTGCTGAAAGCCATTTTTTATTTTTTATTCATCTGTTTTTCTCAGGAGCACAGAAAGGTGACATCTTTCTAACAAGTAGGCCTACAACCACAGAGCACTTTAAAGAGAAAATATGCTAAACATCACCCGGGCAGAACGCTTAGCAGTAATGACATTAGTTTACTAGCAGCCTGCAAAAACGTTCCCATATAACAATCTGTCCAGAGATCACAAAACAATGACACTTCACTTGAAAGTAGATCTGAAACTGTACCCTTTCAACTGCAAATATGTTATTCATCATTCAGGAAGACTGATAAGATTTAATGTCAGTAAATTTACAGACTAACTTAACCAGTTTCCCTGTCCACCAATCTGTTGCTCCATATGTCCAAATCTACAGCAGAGAAGTGTCTCAAGGGACAGCAACACATTTTGTGCTCTGAGGCATCCGTCACAGCTGGGGCTGGGCTCTGCCTCCTAAAATGCTTGCACCAGTGCCTGCAACTGCATTTCCCATAGGTGGCATCCAAATGAACCAGAGTTATTCAACCACTCCAGCTGACAAGAAAATGTAGAGTGGTAGTCTGAGGTCTTACAGATTGCAAGCCTTCCCTTGAAGCCAGTCAGTCACCAGACAGATGATGGAAGGCGCACAGCCCAGCAGCTAGTCTAAACAAGCTATTAGAAAACATCTAACGGTAGAGGAGCTGTAGCATTGTCAACAAACATCATATGCAATGCCTTGGTTTATTCTCTAAGAATGAGGACATGATAGATGTGTAGAAGAGCACTGAGACGTAGCATTTTTATTGCTTCAGTGCCTTGCTTTTTCATAGCACTGAATGAAAGTCTAGACAAGCAAGTTCCTTGGGAATGAATAGGAGATGTATTTACACGCATTCACATTGCTGCCAAGAGCATTGATTTGTGCATCTGTTTGGTCCATGGCTAAGAGGCCTATACTTGACTCAAATACAGATCATGCTTTGCTTCTTCCCCAGAAAACTGATTAAAGAAAAAAGCTTCCTAAAATAATCTGAAATACCAATGAAAACACCTTTTGTCCCTGTAATAGGGCAGGAAATCTTTCTTCTTTAAGAGATAGTGAGGCTTAAGGCCAATCTCCAGTTTGCTGCATGATGTGATCCTTTTGATGCAACAGATGTTTAAAGGTGCCACAGGCAAGCCGGGGAAGGAAGGCCAACTGTTAATCAAAGAGCAGCCCCAGATCAAAAGAAAAGTCCAGCTGGCAACTCATTTTAGAGGGGTTTTTTTTTGGCAGTTGCTGTTTAGGGAGAGCAAGGCTAACAGTATTGTCTACTGAGAGAGTCCTTCAGGCAAAAGAGCAGCTGATGAGTGGAAGTCAAGTTTGGGTAAAAATCTTGTGATGTGGAAAGACTAGCAGAGAAAGGATTTTTCTCAATAGGGTTTGTAAAATGACTCAGAGTTCAAAGTTATGTTGATATTCTGGATGCTGTTTCAGTATGAGCAAGAAATGGGTGTCAGGAGCCCGCAAGAGTATAAAGTTCAACTATAGTCCTAAATTTCTTCAGGACTGTATTTGGTTAAATTTCATGTGTGGAACATGAACCTGATCCTCTTGACTAAAATGGCCTTTGGTCTCTTCATCTCTTGGTTGAACTGCCCTCCTGATAACTTTTTCTGCCAAAGTAGATAGAAAATCTCTCTTGCTTAGCACCTCTTGCAAAACTGTGATCTAAAGGAAAACTTTGAATATTTTTAAATATTTTATGAAATATATCTTATGAACATGTAATTAGAAAATATATCTCTGAATGCTGATATACAGTTATGTAAATGTGCAATATACAATATAAAGTGCACAAATATATGATACTGTATATATGAGATAAAAAATTAAAAAGCTTTACAGAAGAACAAAAAAACCTGACACCTTTTCAGATTATCTTTTATCAGCGTTTCTATTGTTTTCAACCTTCCTTGGAAAACAGTAATTAAAGTTCATTGTAGGCCATGATTTCTCAGACTCAGATGAAATATTTTCTCTTTCCTGGCAATAATCAGTGTGCTTTTGTAACCTCTTTTTACTTCCATCTTCCAAAACCTGCTGTGGCTCCCAAGCCCTTAAAAATGTTTCTTACTTGTTTAGGTAAAAAATTGTTGCTAGGAAGACAACAAAATTCTTTTCTTGAATCACTTTTGCATAATCCTACTCTCTCAATATACACAGTGTAGCAGGGTCAGGCAGGAGCTTCTTTGGGGCAGTATTTATTAAACCTACTCATAGCCTTCATGCACCTGTTCCAGCACCTGAATGTTTGAGGGGATAAGTGCTCTGATAAGTGGTATAGTGTTTGCAAGAAGCCCTAGCATGTACAAAACAACTTCTACAGATAAAGAGCAAGGTAGAAATACATGGGCATGTATGCTGCTGGTCCCAATAGACCTGTTTGAAGTCCTGACTGGTTTGGAAGAGGAATGGAAATGAGTAGGAGTGAGCAGTAAGTTGCTCCATATTTTAGAAATGTTTTCAAAGAACTCCAAACTCTGGTAACCCCTAAAGAATACAATAGTACCTCCCTGTTTCTGGATATGCTGAAATTTCTTCAAAAACTGGGAATTATTTTTAATGATAAAATGAAGAAGCTCCTTAAGGTGTACTTTGTATTTCAAATCACACATAGTTTCTGTGCAAAATACAATTTCTGATTAGGAAGTTAGACTAATATACAAAGAAAAAGACGAAAGTACAATATAAAAAAATATTTCAGAAATGCCATAAATCCTTGCTTTGAGTAGCCAAATCAAACTTTATTACTTTGTTTCTAAAGGAACATAAGTGAAATAGAAGTGGCTTAAGAAGGGTAACAGGAGATCAGAGATATGGAGTTGCTGCCTGTGTGAAGGGAGTTGGAAATGGCTATAGCTATTACTGAAAAGAGCATTAACATAAGGGAACATAAAATAGTGTTGCATCTCAGGACAGACAGCTACAGCTCAGGAAAGATATCTTGGAGACATTGCTGTTTTCCAAAATTATTGACCTGCTGTGCGACAGCAGCCAAAAAAGCCAACAGAACCATGGGCATCACCAGGAAAAATATTGGGAATGACACATTTCAGGAAGGATGGGGTGGGGTTAGAGAAGGCACAGAGAAGAGAAACTGCAGCAATCAAAGGGATGCAGGGGTTGCTTCATAAGTAGAGTAAAGAGGCTGTAGCTCTTCAGTCATTAAGAGAGGAGATGGAAGGGGGAATGCGACTGAGGTTTACAAAATCACAAAGGCAGCAGGTGAAGCAAATGCAGAACTGTGCTCTTAACCAGATCCTATGAAGTACAGGCACTGGGGAAGCTCAAGGAATCTAGTAGGAGACTGGTTTAAAATGGAGAAACGAAAGTACTTCTTTGAGCTGTAGGTGGTGAGCATCTGGGGTTTGTTGCAGTGCTGGGTTTGTGTGGTGGGGTTTTTGGTAGCAGGGGAGGGAGCTACAGCAGTGACTCCTGTGAGAAGTTTCTTGAAAGCTCCCCAGGCTCCAAGTCAGACCCACCTCTGGCCAAGGCCGAGCCAGTTAGCGATGGTGGCTGCGCCTCTGCGATAATGTATTTAAGAAGGGGACCTTGGGAGGAGGAGTGGGGGGGTCTTGTGAGGAGGTGTAACAAGGAGGACACCTATGTGAACAACAAGGTCAGTGGAAGGAAGCAGGAGAGGTGCAGCAGAGCAGAGACCCCCTGTATCCTGTGGTGACATCGGGGCCACCCCTGCCACCCATGGAGGTCACCAGAGGAGCAGATTCACCTGTGGAGGACCCCCAGGACTCTGTGGGAAGCAGCAGCCCCCACTGTTGTAGTTTGGTGCTGGGAGGACTGCAACACGTGGAGGTGACCCACGGCAGAGCATCTCGAGAATGCATCCATGGGGAGGACTCGCAGCGGAGAGAGTTGGTGGAGGACTGTCTGCCCTGAGAGGGACACCACGTGGAGCAGGGGGAAGAATGCAGAAGATGCTTCCCCCCACCCTGGAGGGAGAAGCAGTGGAGTGACTGCACACCCCATTCCCTGCCCCTGCACTGCTGGAGAGGGGAGGTAGAGATATCGGGAACAAAGCTGATCTGGGAAGAAGGGAGGAGTGGGGGGAGGTGTTTTTTTAAGATATGGTAATGCTTTTACTGTCCCATTCTGTCTGTTAAGTGTAGGTTTTATTAGTGTTTGAATTAAAGTGATTTTCTTGTTTTGCAACCCCTCCCCTTCCTTATCTCAATTTCTGAGCCTTTTGATTCATTTTTCTTCTTCCCAGTGCTGGGTGGTGAAGAGGTGAGTGATGCTCAGTTTCCCTCTGGGCTCAAACCATGACAGTTGCTGCAGGAGGTTGTGGAGACAGACATGGTCAGCAGGTCCAAAGGGGAGAGTGGAGTAGTCAAATTCAGGGTCTGCTGGTCCATGCATATGTGGTAAAGAGAACAAACAAGGCTGTATACCCTCCAACATCTCTTACACACAGTCCTGAATGCTGGAGGGTTGCGAGGAGGGTGGACTGAAGAAAGTGGCAGTCATGTTCCACCTCTAAGACGTGGTCTGTTATTCTGAACTCCTTGGGCATTTCATATATTTGTAATACATAACACAGTAAAGGGTAATTGGAAGATCTCATTACCACCAGTCTACAAAATGTAAGCAAGGGGACATTTTCTTTATTCCATAATCAGCAAAATGTAAACAAAAAATAGAAATTGCTTTGCATATTCCAAATTCATGGAAATTGTTGTGCCTGATGTGGAGTTAAGTAGATCATCCAGCCCAGACATGAGTCTACCCACCGATTAGGATAACATCAAGAGGAATATTTGTCAGCTAATCCCTGATGACAGGAATAGATTCTTTCTGTGTATAATTTGTTAATCACAGTACGACTTGGGTTGGTTTCTCTGTTTTCTGGCACAGCTATGCTCTTGCCCATGTGGAAGAAGGGAATTAATTCACAGTATATTGCTGTCACTTTCTACAAGGGCAAAAAATTTAAACGGCAGGCGGTGAAAGGTAACTTCCATAAATGCAAATGCATTTACTTCTGCTTCTTTAATTGTGGCAATTATGAATTCAGGAAGGGTTGCTGTGTTCAGTTCCTTCAATGCACAGGTTTTGGCTCACAAAAGAAAGCTGATGGACTTCATTAGGCAGGTATATTTGTAAACTTCCTTTGTGTAAACATTTTATTGAGTCTGTATTTCTCCAATGGTCATATCTGCCAACTTTTGCATATTACCTTCTTATTATTATCTGCCACTGTATGGAGTCGTTATTCTTTTGATTTTGTATTAGGGCAGCTTGAGGACCCATACTGCCAGAGTTGAGCTCTGTGCTACTGAAAGACAATGAACCATGACCAGTAAAATGTCCAGTAGCACAAGTGAAGTCCTCAATCTAATGGTCAGAAAATATTTTATAATTGCAAAACAGGAATGAAACCCCAGGTTGTGACAATGTGCGTGGTTTTGTACAAGCACACTAATTTTTACAACTTTTTATCGTGATAAGAACCCCAGGTTTTCAACAGTCAAATTAATAGAAATTACAGGGGGTACTGTTATTTTCTCTCTAATTCTAGACTGTATTCACTCTTGTATTTAACAAGAAAAGGTAAGTTCTAAAATGGCACTTCTAGCTACAGCATGAAAGACTTTTCCTTTTAATCTTTGAGTTTCTGGTTTAATAAAGCCTTGAAGATTTAGACATGTTTTGTTGTTCTGGTTTTCCTCCTCTCCATGACCCTCTTATTAAACATGATATTGTACAATGAGAGACTCTTGAGGTGGGGCTTTAGAAGTTACTGTGCAGTAATGTTGCCAAGAGCTATTCCTAGTGCTGAATCTCTAAATTAAAAGGGAATGACTGAAAACTCACCTACCATATTAGTTCCATGTGAAGTCACAACTATAAGAAGTATTTTGCTAGAACTTTGATTTAGAGAGACTTTAATTACTACTGACATTTCTGGAAGACATGTAATTCTTTTCCCTGTAGCCTCAAGAAACTAATACCTGGGGGGGGGGGGGGGGGGGGGGGGGGGGGAATGGATATGTCACCTAGAGAAACAGCCTAAAAAGCATGAAGAAGCACTTAAAATCTCCAGGAAAGCTGAATCTCTCCAGAAGCCTGAAGGATACCTGGGAGACTGAAAGCAGCCCCTTGCTCTGGGTCTGCAAACAGTAGCTGCCAACACAAATGACAGAGTGTGCCTTCAGTTTTTAATTTAGATGTTTTTACTAGTTTTCAGTTAACTGTAGACCTGTTTTACAGACACGTGAATGGTATTGTCTGTGTTTATAGGGAGTACCAAAGAAGGTGAAAAAAAATTGTGACTGACTTAGGGCTAAGGAACATATTCTGTAATGTTTTCAATAAAATCAAACAGCAAGAAAATGAGTTTATCTTGGCATCCTAGTTACTGTCATCACCCAAGAAAAGCAAGAAAGCATACAGGTAGCACAAACATTGTAGGGGTTTAGCCCCCATGCAGATGAGAGAGTCACATCAGACAAATCCATTCTGTAAAGTCACAAGCAATGTCACCTCCAAATTCCAGAAAAAGGGGAGCAAAGGTAGCTGATTTTGCCTGGTGAGATGTTAGCAACAGCTGTAGTTTTGAAATTAGAAGTTCAGGACCCACTGATGTCAGAGCAGGGACCATGCAGTTCACAAGAGGCTACTGCACAGGTTAGCCATCAGGGTCCAGGTAATGCAAACTACGTAAAGATTTCAGTTTTACAGTGTGAAATTTTTTTATTCTTAACTGCTGCTGTTGGATTTGTTTCTAAGAGAAAAGGAGAAAGTTTTGTCATGAGCCAGTTGGAATAGGTCACCAAGTTTTGGAGGCGCTCATGATCTGGGTGCAATGTTGTGAAAGAGAGCTGGTGTGCTCCTTAGCTACCCTTCAAGAAGAACAGCACAAGGTTGGGGACAGAGAATGGGCTAAATGTACCCAAAAGAAAGGCTGGAGACCTCCAGGTATGTTTCTTGGAGGCAGTGCTGCCCAGAGACACTTATGGAGCAAGGACTTGTAAATTGAATTCTAATGGGACAAAGGCCCTTCAACATTTGCCACCTGTTTTGCCAATTATTAGGCCTAGCATAAAGGACACAGCCAGCATAAAGACAAACCAATAACCAAATTGTATTTGATACAAAAGGGTCAGTACATGAGTGAGCACTGGGGGTACAAACAAGCCAGATTATACATAGTCAACATCAATCTCACTGACCCCAACAACAACACCACACAACCAACAATGGGTGGAATAAATGGTGAAATGCAGTTTCCCATAGAAGGAATGGGAGACAACTGAGTCAACAAACCAAATACATAAGACCAAGGAAGCCACATACTCAATCTCCACACAGCCCACATTTACAAAAGCCAGACCTGACTAGAGCCCAGTCCCAGGGAGGCAGGAGGTCCTTCCCCAACAGGAAACTCTGCACAGGACATCCACCTCACAGACAGACACTACCCCTGCCTGCAAGGGGTCCCAGCTTTTATCCCTAAGTGGGACACCTGACCTTTGGTTACTTAATGCCGACACCTGGGGCTCATTTACCTCATGGCTCTCCCTGCCAGGCCGGCCGCACCCTGGAGGGAAGCCTAAAGGCAAACTCACCCCCCCTTTGTGAAGGGCTGTGGGAATCACCCACATGTCAACCTTAATTTGGGGCTTGGGGTTGAAACCCCAACATTTCATCACCTTATGCTTAAAACTGCATGTGACAGGACTCCAGATGGTGGACAAATGTGAGAAGGATTCACCCGGATGTTTTCCTGCAGTGAATTCCCCAAGTAGCTTTTGAACTCAGAAAAGCCCAGGTTTGTTACAACACAAAACTCTACTGCTTACATTTGTGAATGGAGAGAGCAAAAAAGTACTGATGGGGCTTCAACACCAGAAAGGCCCCAGCCAAGGAGATACAGAGAAGGGTAAAGATTCAGCAGGAATAGTGGGTATTCAATCAAATCTGTGCTGTTTTTTCAAGCACCTATAAGATTTCAGCTGTCATTAAATTGAGTTGGAGTTGGAAATATTCCCCTGATTCCTCCTCAATTCTCAATAGTAGGGGTTTTTTTTTAGAGAAAAGTTTCTTGCTTTAATTAAGCTCAAAATGTTGACTTCATGGCTGGTTTTCAACACCTGCCTTCCTTCCATACTGCCTTTCTAAAGAGATCCTCCTCTAAGCAGCCTCACAATGTCTTCATCTCTGTGTTGTAAGACTGTGGTAATTAGTTGGAGCTTTGCTGAGCTTGTGGAAATCTTGTGAGTGAAGCCGTTATAATAGAGTTTAGTGTTTCAGATTCTTGCTTTTATTTGCAAGATTATTGGCTTGATAAAAGAAACAGATTTTGACAATTGATGGCAGTAGATGCTTGAAAAATTGTCCCCACATTGTTTACTTAGTTAAGTGTACAGTACAGTCCCTTATTTAAGGAGCACAGTGACACTGTGGGTAGGAAGTTCAGGGATCTGGTGACAAGTAGGTACCATTTAGCTTACATGATAAAGAACACATTGTCAACAATTTAGTTATATTGGACCTAGATGTGGCTAAACTCATATATTTGCATTTTGTTACCCTTTTTCTGGGTTCAAATTTGCCTTTAGTTTTTTTAAAAAAGTTTCTGTCTTCTCTATTCAGACAAGGTGAAGTTATGAATTTCAAACCCAAATAAATTCAGGGTTATTAATAACAGCACAAACATAAAGGTCTTTAGAAACAATGCCTTTAGTTTCCTCCTATGAGAAGTGCAATCTCAGAAACATAAATCCATCACAGACAAATTGGACATCTGCCAATGCAGCTGTCTGTGTAGACTATTTAAAGTAAAATGCTTTGATAGAGTAGGTAATAAACTGGTGCAGGAAGGGGCACAATGAGAACAAGAGAAAAAGTGGCTATGTTTGCAAAAAAAGCCAGCTGATGGGGAAAACAAACAAGTGGTGAGTACGCTAGAGTCTGGCTAAGAGGTACACAAGGTGTTAATGGGCTCCAGTGACTGAAGTGACTTTTGAACCAAAAGGCATGAAAAAATCAGGCCAGGATAGGGATGGCTGCCTGCTTAACTTCCCACTTACGCATCGGATAGTGGGAAAAGAAAGACAATAAAAGATCAGTTTGGGTTCAGTATTGGAACAGGAATTCAAAATTAATGTTCTAATTTCCAGTAATTATATCCAAAGATATGTACAGGTGTTTAAATAAGAGAGTCTGCAGACCAGTCTTGTTCATCTGTCTTGGTAAGAGGGTTAATGGTGGGAGCCAAAGACAATTTATCAGTGTATCTTCTAAAACCTGTTTATTTCATATAGGAATTGATTTCAGACTTGAAAGTCTTAGAGGCCTTATGGCTAAATAAAATAACTCAGTGCAATAAGTTAAGTATGCAAATGAATTTATGACAATTGTAGATCTTCTTCTTTCATCCAATTATTTGCCAACAGGACAGGAATTTTGAATTTGTTCCAGAAGCAATTTCAACATAATTTTAGCATAATTTTTGTCAGTTTGCCATGATAGTATTCATTGGGTTTTTGTGCCATATGAATATTCATTCAAATTTGCAATGTTGTTTCTCTCTACTGATTTGGCAACAAACATATAAGCAAATAATTCATTGAATACATGCAATTTTTAAATACATATTTGGTCTGGAGTCTACCAAGAGCAGTGCAGCACAGAGAAAGTTTTTTGTCCAGACATTTTCAGAAGTATTTGTGTTAGTGCGTTTGACATTCAGCTTTTCATAAAATTTTATTAAAACATTATTCTCAACTTGCCACCCCAGTGCTACAGTACACGGTTCAGTCAGAGCTTTGCACAGCTGCTGAAGTATGAACTACTGATTTAAAGTTTATTCATAGACTGAATAATCTATAATATACATAATTTAATCTTGGGTAAACCATCTTGTGTTGCCTGGAGGCATGGCTGTGTTAAGTGTTACATGCTCATGCAAGATGCAAGCTTTCAACTAAAGCTCTTAAAGGCAACTAGGTGGTTAGCAAGGAGACTTCAAAATAATACAGTATAGCATAATGAGGATCATGTGTTGATTATGCTTAATGCCAATAACTTTGATTTAATTCTCCAATTTCCTGATAGAAAAAAATAAAAATGGATTTTCAAATGGAAATGGATTGCAGAAACAAGAACTTTTCAGTTTTCCATTGCTTCCTATCTTCTTACTGTACTTATAAATTTCACTTTGTATTTTAAAACATGGGAGAAAAACTAGCTAAAAGTACATTTGTTTGTAATACTTTTTCTGCTGCCTTCACAATTATTTTTTTTTTAAATGTCTCTCAAGACCACCAAGAAATCATAAGGTAATTGCGAGGCTTTTCTTCTGACTTTGAATTGATAATGACACACGGATACACAGTCTCACAGTAGCCTTTTCAAGACATTTTCTTTCTGAAAAAATGTAGATAAAAAGATAGTAAAAGTGATCCACAGATATTTTATAGGGCTAGTGAGGTTCAAGCATTTCTTTGATAAAATTTTCAGGCAGTATATTGTGAATTTCTCTGCAGTGATTCATTCTAGAGTTATTTTCCAGTTTACAGTTTCCATGATTGCTTGAGTAGAATAAAACCTGGGAACAGAATAAAAATAAAGGAATGGTAAAACTTCTTCACCTTGGGTTATATCTAGTGTTTGGCAGACTGAGAAATTTATCATGCAGCTGGAATGATGAATTTATATTTCCATAATTTTTCTGTGTGTGATAACGTATTTCAAAAATAGCACATTTTGGATGCAAAACAAATGCATTAAAATTACTGGTTTATATGTCTTTGGTTCACTTTGCTGGCTGTTTGGTATAAGGAAAAATCATTAGGCCTTATGACCAGGTTCATTGCTATACTCTGCAGGCAAAAAGTTACAATAAGCATGGCTTGACTAACTGTTTAACATGATTTACCTTTTAATTGGATTAATGGAGCATATTGCTTAATCTCCTCCTCAATATGCCACTTTATTCTTAAAGCAGGTAGCAACTGGCACTCAAAGCATGCAGTGGGGCTGGAACTGACAATCAGGCACCTGCTTTGCGTGGAAGTGAACGTGCGTGTGTATATACATACATAAATATACAAACGTATACATAAAAATGTGTATACATATATGCATGTATCTGTGTGCACATGCATGTAGAAGCAAATATGCATGCATATTCCAGATCTTCAAAATAAAACCCCAAATTAACCAGCTAATACATTCTCCTTAAGAGTTTTCTCTGGTTTCACTGCTAGTATTTCCACATACTTTTTTTAAATTTGAAAATAAGCAATTTCCCATCTGAACCTCCCCCAATCATCTTGTCAGACAAGACACAATTTCTCTTCTTTAATTTACATTTCATGATCTTTCTCAAAGAAGCATCCCCATCTCCTTCTCTAAAATTGTAGGGCTCTGACAGCTGCCTACTTTGAACTGATCTTTTTTTTTTTTTTTTTTTTTTTTTCCTCCTAGAAATATAGCATTCCTGACAGCACAACACTCTGTACTCTGGCTGCCTTGTCTTTTTAAATTCTTCTCCACCCTCCACACCCATTAGTCACATCCTCTTCCCCGTGGTGGATCTCTCTAAGTTTATCTTGGTCACCATGATGAATTTACCCTGTGCTGGTTAATGATGTACTCACAGAGTCAATTCATAAAACTAAGTTAGGTATTTATTAGGAGCAGTGATGGAGAGGTGCAATTGCACCTGCCTTCTAGCAATGTGTACACAGACTTCAAATCATGTCCTCCTCAGACTTGGATTCTTCAATTCCCATGCAGTTCAGTAGCTGATTTGAAAAATAGCTTGTAAGGGCTTGGATTTCTCACAGTTAATCCACAATCAGTATGTGACTGTCATATCTGTATGGCACTACTATAAAGCCACCTGTGAAGCAATATGTATTTAATATTTTGCAGTGGGGCAAATGGCTTTAAGATAGCAGCTCAAAAGCACTATATTGACCTGCGCAATTAGCACGGTGTTTGCAATATAATCATCTAGTTAATTAGCTTTGCTAGAATCGATTCTCCTCCTCCAATAAAGAATAATGCCTTGGAGGGAAGTCTTTCATCTGCTTTCCAACAGAATTAGTGTACACTTGGGCAATATTTTATGTATTGTTGTATGTGAAAGAAATGTGTCTTGGGGAAACTGAGTGTAAAATCTGAGTAAAACCTGCCTGAAAGAAGTGGCCTCCCACTTCTATACTGACAGGTACAAGCTCAACCAGCAAAAGCAAACTGTACTCCTGAACTTAGTTTAGCTAACAATGTTTGGGCTTGTGCATGGGAGTAATAGCAATGCCCAAACTCTTCCCTTCTCCAAAGAGAGAAGGAAAAACCCCAACTGTTTGAAGTAGTCTGAGGCAATTCACTAAGGGTGACACTTCCCAGCTCTTCCAATATGATTGTACCAAAAGAGGACGCAAGCAGACATCCAGCTCAGATGGACCTTTCAACTAAAAACCATGTGGTTTTTTTTTTCTGGGAATAGAAATTGTTCTCTTTTACACAGTAGTCAGCTCTTCAAAGCATGTGTTCAGAGAGGTTAGTAAAATCTATTTCTGTGCAAATGATGTGAGACTTTCGCAAAGTGCTGAAAAAATATTTAACTACAAAAGGAGGCTGAGGACCTTCTTACAATTACATTACACGAGAGTCTACAGAACTTCACTTACTTAATTACTGTCAAGAACTGTTTGAATGTTTTTGAGTGTAAGCTGGAAGCTACAGATGATAATTGCTGTGGTCTGAGTGTGATACCTTGCCATAGTCAGGATTTTTCAATTAAGTAGTATAAATGAGCAAGAGAAACTGAGGTTGTTTACCTTGTCAAGCAAAGGCATCTCCTGGTGTGCCCAGCTTCCCAGCTCTTCTTATTGCTCCCCACAGGGGTTGTTCAGAAACTCATTGTGGATTTCGCTTCCTTTGTGTACAGTTCTTGTTTTGGAAGGGCACCAGGATGCTGAAACATCTTCCTGCTATGAAACGGGGATGTGACCCTGGGGAGCAGGGTTGGGGTTGACAGTTTAGACTGAGTGCTGTAACGATTGTTTCTGTGTTCTAGTATTGATCTTTGCAATCTTGATGGTCCAAATTTCTGCCTGTGATGTTATTATGAATCTGTAGATAACAAGCATTAAGATCTAATTAGATTGGATCATTAACTACATCAGAATTGTGCTAAGCCAGCTGCTGATATAAATACTTATGTACCAAATATGCATATGCACACACACACACGAACTATCAATATATTAAAAAATATATTTAATAACAATGCACAGTTCTTTAATAGCACTCTTTAAACCCTCTTTAAAAGTTCCATGCTTAATTTTATTTTCACTTTATCTCTGAACATCAGTTTTAACCTTGGTTTTCAATGTTTTGTCTTTTCTTATTTCAAAAAACCTACAACTTTGTTGTAATGTTAACCGAGTTGGGTTTTAGGGTTTTTTTTTTTCATTAGAAAGGAAATTTTTCTTTGAAAGTGAAGTTATCATTTATAGATTCTAAGCCAGGTGCTGTAAATAGACATCAAAATGATATGCTATAAAATGGAAATAAAATTTCAGAGAGCAGTAACTGTTCTCAGAGAACTAGAAACTAAATTTTTAAAATATTTCGAAGTTGGGTTTTTTTGTGAGTAACAGTAAACAAAGTTATACACCTATGTGTTTGTCGTATAGTCAAGTTTAGGACTGACTTTTCAAAAAATCTGCCTGTTGGTTTGAAATATAAAAGCCTAATAAAGTCAGCATTTCTGATGTTTGTGTTCATACTGTAATCAAAAAGCATTAGGTTAAAATTATCATTTACCCCTTATGAAACTCTGAAATTAAGGGTTACCCAGTCGTGAGTTAAGGTACAATGAACCCTCCAGCTGCATGGGATACCAAACCACAGTCTCTCTGCTGAGGCAGAGGTTCCTTTAATGGAACATGTTGAGTGGTGCTAATTATACACTTAGTCAAAACTCATCAGGAAACATCCATCTTTGGGTAGCTGGGGAGAATCGGTTTCCTTTTCTGCAAGTTTCTTATGGCTTTGATTCAGGTGGCTGCCAGAGTTTTCAGTTGGGAAAGAGATTGTTTCCTGTACTAATCGGCAAAAGCAACACCCAGGCTGGCGCCCTGTTTTATGTATCTGCAACTTCTCTGCAAGTATTGTCAACACTGAAGGTACTTCTCACTTGGGCTGTCACTCATAACAGTTGGACCAAGGGTCAGACCTATGCAAAGCACATCACCTGTAGGAGACATGGGCTGGCAGCATGTAGGTACAACATCTCTCCTCAGAGATGAAACAAGAAGTGAAGGCTCAGTCAGGTGGACCTTTCCTGGCAGCTTGAAGGCAGTGACAGTTGCTCCAACCAGGAGGGGCCGTCTCCCTGGAAATGGGGGTCTCAGCAGCAAGCATTGCAGGCTTCTCTCCGAGAAATGCCATTTGATTATCAAAAAGAGAAAAAGAAAAGCTGGAAATAGAGACCAGTCTACAATGCAGTGTTTCTATACTGAAATAGTATCTTCCATGAGGAGACATTGCCTGCTGTATCAGATGTTTTATGATTGAGGTGCTAACCTCTGACTGCAGATTCTGTTGGAAAAGTCGACAGATCCTTACCTAGAGCTGAGCAAGGTTGTTTCTATAATACCTAGAAAATAGAAATGCCCCTTGGCCAAAACTGGATGAGACTCATAAGCAGTGAATAATTTGAAGTGAAGTATTTTCTTAAGCTCAATATAGATAATTCCCATCCTGTGGTCAGATATGTGAGAAGTTAATTTCAGTCAAGAGCTACTTGGACCAAGAGGATGTTATCTGTTTCCAGTATAATATACATCAGATGTCAGAGAAAGGACTGCTTGGTGAGCCTGAAAGCTATAAAAGTCTCAATGGAGAAATTACAAGTGGTTTTACTGAGCAGTGTCTAATATTACAACTGAGGTAACATAAAAGCAACATAGGAAAACCCTACCACATAGAAATGCACCCAGCTGAGCTGTAGTGCCCTAAATTGTTCCACACCAGATTTTCACTGTTGTCTCATCGCTTGCTCATGCTCCCTACCAGTCAGAGCATTATGAAACAGGAAAATCTAGAAAAGTTTTTGAGGGTACAGGGGTGCATTTTGCACCTTGAAAACAGCCAGAAGTTAGGACTCTGATACTAGAAACAGTGCACAGCCCTATGCAGCTTAACACCTATGAATGTTCCTGCTGAGCTGTGATTCTCTTCATGCAGGCAGTGGTACTCACATACAGAAATATCTGCAGGATCAAGCCCAATGATTAGTGGCAATCCCAGATGTGGTATCCATTAAGTCTGAGAAATGTTTTCAGGCCTAGTTCTAACCACCAGAAGGCAGGCTGAAAATGAGCGAGCCTGCTGTCCTAATTATACCGTGAATTGTGCTCTTAATCACTGTAAAATTGTTTAAATCATAATAAAAATAAACCCAGGGTTTTTTCCATTTTCGTATTTTGCCAGGCTGCCACACCCTTTTGGAGAGAAATAAGTGTTCCCAAATTGTGAAGGCTTGGACAGCTCCTATTTGCTGACTAAAACTGGAAAGGGTCAACCTTGACTTTGGTCCTTTAAAAATTAAGCTCTTATGAATTTCTGTTGTTGTTGTTAAAATATTCTAAGTATGCCTACAAAACCTCCTAAAAGTGAAACTAACATCTGGTGCAGGAACTTCCATGCCAACATTTAGCCTCATGGCAATGCATATTTTCGTCCAAATTTCACCTCAAAATGAAAAGGCAGAGGGGACAGCAGTGATCCAAGACCTGTCAGGTTATGCTTACCTGTCAGGTTCTTTTCTATCATCTGCCAACTAATTAAGGTAACCTTGTCAAAGAATTAAATTAACACTCAAGTGAAATGACAGAGCTTTAGATGTTCTGGTTAGAGGTTATCCCATTTCTCTCTTCTTGGCTACAAGTGGCTGTTGCACACATGCTTTCTGCTGCCCCACTGAAATTAATTTCCATTGCAACGATGATTAATCTTTCCTCTTCTTCAGAAAGCCTTTTTTTTTTTTCTCTGCTTTCCTGTTGAATTTTATGCACAGTAGCCAGACAAAACAAGGATTGCACAGTGAAGGGATTTCGGGTAGTATAAACACAACATAGTGAGTCAGGATGAGGTGCCCAGTTTCTCTGGCTTTACTGCAAACATACTGTGCAGCCATCAGCTGTTCAGTAGAAGATGTAATTCACGAAAAAAGATCAGGGACCAGTTTTTCAAAAGGAACTCATGTTTGCTAATGAGATCTTCTGAAAAAAATCTGCCCATGAAAATATTTGAAGCTTTGAATTGCTGAGCATTTTATAAAATCTGTTAAATGCTTGTTAGGTTTACTTGTGTGCTTTGCGTTACTTTGATTCTTCATTCATGTATCTGTGTTTTGCCACTTACAGACATTTGGGACAAAGGAATTAATTGCTGCCTTGAATACCATCGCAACCTCAGAAAAATCACTGAGACAAACCCATTGGGTGGGCAATCCTACTGCGTACATGCAACCCCCATTTTCCAGGCAGTATTAAGAACACCTCTGAGATCTGTAATCTGTTAAATACAATTGAGGTAAAAGGGACAGGCTAGGAACTATAGGTAAATTTTCTGCAAAAAGCCCTCTGTACTAATATTGGAGCTGGATTGGATAATAAAGTCGACTTGTTTATGAAAAACTAAAGCAAAAGAGTTGAAAAGACAGGGACAATCACTTGAACAGTGAAAATATGACAAGCAAAAAAAAGAAGCCAAAGAAGCAATGTCAGCTAAAAGTGGAGTTAGCAGTGAATTTTATAGCTCTCTAGGGAGGGGAAGACTCAAGACATAGAAGAAAATCATTTGCAAGCTTATCCAGGCAAGGGAACAAATGATAAGGGATACAAACACACTTGCTTATGTTAGAGGTAAATAAGCTATATTGGAAATGAATGCTGAATTAATTAGCAATGCTTTGAATAATTATTTTGCAAGAGTACCACCTGAAGAGAATGCAAGAGAGGAATTAAATCATGTAAATCCAACTGGGATGAGATTGGCTGTGTTTAGAAGGAGCAAGTCATAAAAGCAGGTAGGAATATGAAAGTGAGGAAAGTCTCTTGATGAAGTGCCAATACATTTGCTGAAGTGACTTGTTATGGAAGGCATGTTTGATTGCTTTCCTAACTCTGAGAAAGTACTAAACCAATGTTGTAAAAGCTTTGGAGAGTATATATTTAAATGTGGAGAAGTATTAAGCTCAGCACAAATTATCCAAGTGAAATGGGGCTGCAGAATATGAAGCCTTGGCATAGATTACTGGAAGCATCTGTATAGAGACTGAGATTTAGATGTGTTAGACAGTTTCACGGTAGGAAAGAGTAGAAGCTTGCTGTATGCATTTTCTTGGAAGTTTAGAGAAAAGACAGCTACTGGAATGGTCTTTGTAGAAATGGAAAATACACATGCTCATGTAATGAGAACAAGCAAGTTGGTTTGGAGAAATTTGTATGTGCAGCCTCTGCCAAAAAAGGTGTCAAAAGTGACAAAATATGAAGAGAACTATTATAACACAAAGCATACTATTACTTAATGAGATGCAAAAGCTTGTGATGGCATATTAGCTAAATGTTAATGATGGCAACACTTTCTTATGTAGGCATGAGTGATAGCTGGTAAGACTGAAGACTTGATAGGTGGTGAAAGGCATCCTCCACAAATGAGAGTAAAGGACAGATCTTAGGGGAAGCAGTTTTAATACCTCTTTTTTGATTGCTTTTCATTGCACCTTAGCACTCTATTCTTTAAAGATAGTCTCAGTGTGGGAAATCAGTATGCTTCAATTTCTGGAAATGATGCTATTTAGTTGATCAAATGGTTGGCTGCTCTGTGAAAGAGAAAAAAAAAGTAATAGGGGATTTTAGTTCAGGGTGTTAAAGACAAGAGCGGGGGTTATAAAAAAAAAAAAAAAAAGACTGAACTTTGGGTGGCATATGTACACCTCAGGACTGTGTTAGTAAGACAGCCCTAAAATGACAGTGAAAGAGACAACTGTAGGAGAAGTCATAGACAGGATTTATCAGCAAGTAAATTTATAGGAGATAGTTGGCTACAGACATGGTAAAGAAACCTACAAATGTTGCTAGCTCTGACCAAGGAAAACTACAAGAGAGCTTTCATGATTTTTGACTCTTTTCTAATATGTCCTGTCATTATCAAAAAGTACTGTACCCTCCAGGAATACAAACCTCAGGGGAAATTATTTTGGTTCCTCAAACACATTTATATGTATTATAGACATGTTCAGTTTCCTCCTCTTTTCATAGGAAAAATGCATCCTTTACATATGCAAAGCACATACATAGACAGTAGCATGTCTTTTGGTTCTCCCACCTAATTTTGAAATGGTCAGACAGCTTTGTTCCATCACCTTTGACACTCAAGTTTCTATATGACCATCACTCAGACTGCATGTTAAATCCTTCTTAAGATAGACATCACATTGTCCACTTCAGTACTTTTACGGCTAGGTAAAAGGGGCTAAAAGCTGGGTATAAAAGGTGGACTTTTCAAGTGAAGAGTCCACAGCATTTACATAATCCTTGACTTGTTCTGCATACTGCCACCAAATAGTGGCTTTGAGATGCTTGTTTTTTCTGTAATGTGATTTTGTGTGTGGGTAATCCATGCCCTCCCTGCTCAGCTCTACAGACACAGCATGATATTTAAGTTTTAGGTATTCTTGTGACGATTTTCTTTTACAGACATCTGTTGGAAGATAAAAGCCTTTGAAACAGAACTCTCTCTTCAAGCTGTTAACCCCATGACTAGCTACTGTCTTGTTAGTTCTCTAGTAAGTTATATATTATTTTGGCCTCTGCAATTATTTTCTCTAACATTAATCTAGTTTACAGTTGGCATCAAAAGCCATGGATTTTGCTCACACTGTTTTTTCTGCAAGAAGAAACAGTTCTTTAATATGCAGATCAGAGTGGCAAAGTTGGATGAATTTAGTCAGCATGCTGGAAGGAAAGAAAGGCTTTTATGAAAAACTCAAGGTTATAGTTATGTTCCTAAGTGTGATGAAAAAGCTACTTAACCCTTTAGAACAGATAAGGGGGAAGATCATTTCCTCACAAAAAAAGTAATTATTCTTGTGTAGGATATTAACAAGAAATGGAGGCTAAATTAGTGGGAGGGATGATATGCAGAAACTGAACTGCAATTTTTGACAAATGCTGCAGTCTTATCTTCCTTATTTTGTTGGACAATATGCACATTCAAACTCCAGTCAACATGACAAAATAACCTGTCTTCATAGACACATTGCAGGAATCCATCTGGAAAATATTTTGACAAAAGAAGTCTTTCTATGCTAACAAGTGTTAGCATCAGCAAATAAAACTGACTTCAGTTACATTGCTGTAAAAGGATAGCGGACCATAAGCTTTGAAGCCCAACGTGGGATACTGCCATACATTCTTCATAGTTTGCTATGGAGACCTAGGCAAGGAAGATTTTTCTAATGAGTGTGGTTTTCCTTCAGGCCTAAAAACCAATATTGACTTATTCAAGTTTATAAAAACACCCTTTAAGAAATCCTGGTGCATGTGCTTTTCAAAAAACACATATCTAGCCAAAAAGCTCAATTAAAATAGATGGTCATCCTAATTCAGAATTCATTCCTCCCGCTTACCTCACATCTGGGGAGTCCAAAACAAGAGATGCTCCCTGAAACACAAAATGTTTATTGACTTTGATCGATTGGATGGGCAAGTGAATTCTGGAACCTAGCTTTACCCAGGATGAAGAACACTAAGCATCCCCTGATGTAAATCAAGTGTTAGGACCTTATTTTACTTCTATGAAGACAATTCAGGCAGCTTTATAAAGAACAGAGCTCCAGTGTCTATGGAACTTTATGAATTGATCACACTTCATTCTTGATGCTTCCTGAAAGCAATAGAAAGCTAGTTAGGCATTATTTGATTATCACTGTAAGGCATAAATGTCTTCTTCAGTGAAGTAATAGAAATTGCAGACAAATATTTTGTTTCCATAAAAATCAATATAATCCATATTGTACTACTTAGCTCTATCAACATTAAGGAAATTAAATAAGTAAATAATGCAAATCAATTATCAAACACATAAAAATAACATTCATCGTCCTTTCAGAGGACAATAACAACAGCATAAAGAGCACAAAGAAAACCAGTATTTGATCTCATCTATCTGCACTGAATTCTGTCTATATTTTAAAGCATCTGTCCTAGTCAGAGTCAGCATCATCAGGCAAAGAGTCCTCTCATTCTGCTTGTAGAAAACTGAGGTCAAGACTAAAGGCTGAATATAGCAAAATCTCCACCTGATCAAGTACGATACTTTCATTGCTTCATGGAGAACCCCTCAGCTGGACCTAGCCTTTGTCAGGGCTTTTGCTCTGGTCTATGCAATCCTTTCCCATCATATTCCAGCATGAAGGAACACCATGCAGCATTTTCCTCTCCTGGAAGCTTTTGATTTTAATGAAGTTTGACCCTGAATTTTTCTTTTCCAACAAAGCCAAAACCAAAGTTGAGCAGCTCTGTGACTTTGACAGTTGAGGACTGACTAGAAACAATATCTTATTACAATAATCTTTGAGGTCCTTACCTATAAACACACAGCCATAGGTGTGCTAGGGAGAAGCAACTCCCCTTCTGGTGAGTTTTCATTCTGGGATGGGCTATGCTGTTTTACAGGTCCTGGGTATGTCTTTGCTGCACATCTACTTGACAATACTTCCTGATTCTTGATATAATTTTAGCAAGATTTTACACATGTGAAGAACAGACGTGCGTTCATTGTTAAGCTGATTTTTCTTCCCTAAACTTGTCAGTCCTGAGAGATATCAGACAGGAGCTCCTTCTGTCCATGGCAGCCTCTTCTGGTATCCATCCCTCCTGTGAGGAAAAAAGCAGTAGCTCCCTTACATACCTGCTGTTAACCAGGTTTAACATCCAGTCCCTGTTACTTCCCCTCAGGGTGCCTAGCTCATGGGCACATCCATGCCCTGTAATGTGTATCATCTTGGTATGGATGCATCTCATGTCCTCCTTTCCTCACTTTCTGCATGCTGTTCATGCCTTAATGTACAACTGTTTAATTGGTTATACTTTATCCCTCCTGTATTTTGATGACTATTTTTGCTCATGCTGATTGCTAACACCACACAATTGCACAAGGCTAAGCAAAACCTCAGCTAAGACATATAAATACTAAGATGGCCAAAGAAAGATGGATAACATAGTTGCTGTTACAAAAGTTTCTATCATGATTTTTGCAAATATTGCTAAAACGGGTTCAAGAGTAGACAAATTCAAACAAGGCCTGAGGCTTAATACTGTTATTGTTATAAAGCTTAAAACCTGCTATTAGTAGAAATGCATCGTTTCCATTAATATTATTATTATTGCTTGACAGCCTTGCTGACCTTCATCTACCTCTATCCCAGTGCCTGAGCTCAGGGAAGTCTTGGTTCCCCCATGGCTCTCCTTAGCATTTGTGCCTCTGCCAGTGCCACCCCTGCACCGGACAAACCACGTTTCTGTCCTGCCAGCACCCAGATGTGGCCACTTGCTGGGACTGTGCCAGAGGAGAAACTGCTGCAAAGCTCTTGACAGTCCCTTCTCCTGCAGGGCAGTAAGAGTGGCCAGTGCCTCTCGTGCTGGGCAAAGGCACTGAAAACACACAGCAAACTGCACATCCAGCTGAGCAGGCGGCTGTTGTGCAGAGACCTGATGGACTCAGTGCACCTCTGCCTCTCCTGTAGGCATGCTGCCTTTCACCCCTTTCTGTGATGAGGGGAAATCTTCCAGAGGGCTCTTTAAGTGGTCTCAGGATCTTTGCCTTGCAAGTCTGTTCTATTACATCAAACTGGTTAGACTTCATTAAGCCTCAGTTAACTTCAGGTCCCTGTGGCAGTATTTCTTACCTTGTTTATTGACCCAGGTACAATAACTAGTCAAGTCTGCAAGGACTGGATTGGCAGTAACAGGAGCAGCAGGTACATTTAAGGAGGTTGCTACTAACACACTGGCTTCAGCATCTGTTGTAGTTTGAACTCAGCTGGCAGCAAATCGCCACGTGGTCAGTTGTTTACCCCCCCTCCATTCCAGTGAAATAGGGGAGGGACAAAAGAAGAAATTTGTAGGTTAAATAAAATTTACTAGCAAAACCAACAGTAATAATAGTAGTCCAAAATGGTAAAATGCAGTAGTGGCTCACCAAGCGATGACCAGTACAGAGCCCGTCTCCAGCAGCGATCCAACCACACCAGATGAACTCTGCCCAGCTGAAAATAAAGAGTACGAGAGCACAGGCTCACCTATATGTTGAGCTTTGATGTCATATGACATGGAATGCTCCGATGGATCAGGTCCAGGCCATTCAGCTGTACTCCCTTTCACCCAAGGAAAGTTAACTCTATCCTGGCCAAAACCAGGACAGCATCCTTCAGAGGCATGGGAAAAAAAACAAACTGGAAACTTTTTTGCATTCAATAAGCTAAATTTCTCTCTTTGCCATGGTGCACCCATTGCCTTAAAATATTTTATTGAAAGGGAGAAAAATAAGAACCTAACAAGGAGATGAATGCAGCAACTGATTGTGCCCTATGCTATGCCTTGCTCTGCCAGCTACTCCAGCCAACCCTGCTAGCTGCTTCTGTTATTTCACCTTGCCACAAAACTGATAGATTGTTCAGGACCTATAAAGACCTTTTGCACAAAGGACACTCCTAGAACAGCTTCTTCACTTTACTGTTGACTCTAAAAGTCATAAGTGAAAAAAAAGATGTTTGATGTTTTCCTTTTTTTTTTTGATAGTGTAGCTTTTGCATCCCAGGACTGGCCTGCTATTGTTTTGTCTTAGAGCAATTACTCACCCTAGGCAGCTAACTGGCCTGGCCATCCACACACCTACAGCTGTAAACACTTCTCTGCTTTATAGTGTGTTGTCATTTTCAGCAGAAATGCCTCCTAAGCAAGTGAAATGACGTGCCAGCTATCCCTGTTACAGGTCAGCCCACTGGTCACTCGTTATCTTTCCTTCTCTCCACCACATCTTCATAGATTATTTCTCTCTTTTTCAGCTCATTTTCCCCTATGGAATAATTTTGTAGGTAAGATTTCTTGCTTTTAGGCATCAGCCACTAGATCTAAACAGATGGCACAGAAGAGCAAGGAGCACCTGGTACATCATAGCTAATACTGTCTCAATTAGCCCATGTTTCCAGTGGGTTTGTCTAAGCTGAATTTGCCCCGAAATGTTCCTGCTGTAAAAAATTTCCACTTCTATTGCCTTTTAGCTGAAATCACATAAAGAAACTATTAGAGCCCACACACTGAAAAAAACAGAGCTAAGAAGTCATTAAACAGTTTTAGATGGTCCTAGTTCCTGGTGGTGATTTATTTCAAAGAGCTGGTTGGGCCAGTCACATCCCCTTTCTGCTCTTCCCTCCAGCCCTCCAGCCCTGTGTGGGGTGGATGAAGGTCTTGGAGGAAGGATGGGGCATTTGGTTGTGGCAAAACACAGACCTGCTGTTTTGCTTGCCAAACGCATACCTCTTTGCTGAGAGCTCATGAAAATATTGTTGGCCATACTGTGGGCTCCATTGGTGCCTTGACAGATGGCCTCGTGAGAGGCAGTAAGTGCCATCAGCAAGGCACAGAGTAAATCCCTGGAAGTAAGAGTCTCAGTCTTTCTGGGATAATTCATGTTTTCTGGACATGGTATTGGAAATACAATAAAGGATTATATAGTTAATTTCCCACTTTTTACATCCCTTAGTTCAGCGGGTCAGGCTTAGCTGTGACTGAAGTTGTTCTGGTTTATAAAACTTTTATTTTTTTAAATCAGAGTTAACACAGCAGACAAACAGCACACTTAAACTGTGGCATGGCAGAGACAAGACGAATGACAGCCATCATTTGTCACTTTAGGAAGCAGCTCCAAAACCCTCCTGTCTTCTAACACCTGTTTAACCTTAATTTTGCTGATTTGCACAGTCATTAATTAACTACATATGTTATACACAGATACCCTGATAGATCTGGAATTTCACAGTCTAGCAGAGTACATAATTTGCATTTACATCACAGTGTTGTTAAACCAAATCATTACCTTATCCTACACATATACATCAAATTTTAGGAAGTCAAAACAACTTATCTCCAACTGTATTTTTCAATTACATATATTAACGTCACTTTTCTTTTTACTTAATCAAAACACCTTGCACAGATAATTACATCAAAATTGTAATTGCCATAAACCCTAATTATGAAAAGTGAAAAAACAAGCCAAAAAAGCCAAACCACAGACCTCAGCTGTGGGAAGGGTAGCTTGCACTTTCCCCAGTGTTAACAACTGCAGCTTCAAATCCCATGGTCTCTGGCTTCCGACTTTACATTCCCTTCTTACTAACTTAAAAGATATTACTGAAGCACTCATGCTGACAGGGGGGCCCTCCTCCTTGGTGGAGACCATGAAGTAACCTGTGGGCAGCACCTCCTCCTCCCCACCTGTAACCTCCTGCTCAAAAGCCTTCTTGCTGTTTGCCCAGATCTGAGCCTAGCTCAGGGGCATGAGCCTCTGCCCATGCTTTAATGTGCCAGGAAACCAGGCACATTTGAAGTATCTAGGTTTTTTATTTTAAAATTTGAACAAAATGCATATTTTGTCTAGGATACATAATTATCCATTTCTGCTAACTGAGATTTATTTTTTTCTCCGTTACAGATAAGCTGTGACTGCAAGAGTAGAATGAGTTGCTGACATGCAAAGCACTGGCTCTGCACCTGGATTTTGGTAATCAGAATGGATGATAACAACTGTCACATTATTAAAAAGGAACCAGAGGGGGAAAAAAAAAAAAAAAAAGGTGACCTCTTAAACTATTCTAACTGAAGGTAAAGAAAAAAATAAACCTGAGCAGGAAGACCCCTGGTTGAGCTGCATCAGAAACGTATAGCAGTGGTGCCTTGTCAGTGCTGAGCTCCCCAAAGCTGCAGCACCCACAGCGCTCTGCCGATGAGCAGTCGTGTCTCAGCTCCTGCACTCGTGCCCCACCAATGACTCCATTGCCTCTGCCTACTTTTGCCCACTGTTGCCATCCTGCAGGCCCCTGGCCCACACTGGCCCCTCAGGCAGCAGGCTGCCCCATGCGCTGCCATGGCTAAGGGCATCCCAAAGTCAGTGGGTCTTTTCCGAGCAGTTTTTGCACTGGTCACGCCTTTAACTTTTGACTGAGCGCTGGTATGTCTGTGTAACGGGATGCTGTTATTTCAAAAGAGCCAGCCTCACTTTTTTTCTTTCCTGTGATGGCAAGCTTGCAGCGGTAGCTAGGATATTAGAAATGGTGTTTATCGTATGTTGTAATGTGGCTCTTGTTTGTATATTTTGATTTGCTTAATGCTCTACAGCACTACAGTGAGTGGCATTCTTACTCACATCCAGTGACCTCAGGCAGAAACAAAACCAACACAAAACATTGTTCAAATATGGCATATAATGCAAATTCTCCTCCCCTCCTGCCACTCCAATAAAAAATCAAACCCAGGGTAGCTTAGAGGAAAAGGTTGTGGTTTGGGGGTTTTTTTTGTTTTGTTTTGTTTTGTTTTTTGAGGTAAAGGGTGTGAGTCTTTTGACAGAGACTTACTTCTTGCTCTGGAAGATGTTAGGCTTCATAGAGTAGATGCTCCTTTTTTTTTTTCCTATCAGTTGATGTTAAAGAGAGGTAATAACTGGTTATGTCTGTACACAGTAGCTTGATTTCTCTGCCACACATTTTCTTTTCAGCCTTGATGTTATTGTATTGATGTGTTTAGTTATTGTCTTGATGTGTTTAGTTATCAACATTTTCTGCCTATATAACATTCATGTAAAATAAGCAGATGATGTAAAAAGCAACCCCCATAGCCACTGGGCTATGTGAAGCTTATGTGAATTAATATTTTAATTGAACTTGTGAAAAACAGTGAATCAGCAGACCACTGCAATTTTGCTTTCCTAGATTTAGTGGCAAGCTTCAGATTTTGCCTGTCTGGAAAAGAAAGGTATTTCAGTGTCTGAAACTACTTATCTAGCTACGAAATTAACGGCAACAATCAGTCACTGCAAGTGTTTTTTATTTATGTCATGTTCTTAAAGCAGTGAAAATAAAATTACAGGGAGTCAAAGGCTCTATAGTAAATTTTGACGGACATGTACTCGCAAATAACTTGCTTTTTTTATCCTTTCAGCTATTAGAAGGTTTCAGCCTTTGGGTTACTGGCAAGAGTGGCCTCAATGTGCTCATCCTTTGCATCAGTTCTTCACCTTTTTCCACTTTGGGCCTGATCCATGACTTAGTGAAGCGGATGGAAGCCTTTCTAGGGACTTCTGTGGGCTTTAAAATTAGGTCTAAGCTAAAGGTTTACACTTTGCAAGAGTTTAACATGCGCGCTTTTTTTCTGGCAAAGCAATACCAATGCCCACAGAGGAAGGAAACTGCTTTTAAAATTGCATTAAAAATACTAAAGTCAGTTTGACTGGGAATTGGGTTTAAGAATAATGCATTGGCATTGGTGTCTTGCTATGCTTGGCTAGCACCAGTACTCGTGCATGTGCCTTGCTGGACCTGCAGAGGGTTGTGGTGTGCCAATGAACGACACGGCTCAGTGGAGATGGTGCAAAACCCAGGGTGGGGGGACACACTGCAGAGGAAGAACTTCAAGTGCTTGTGTCAGATCAAGTTGTTTGACTTGGCCCTCAGAAGAGTGGAGCAAGAGTTAGGAGCAAGTGCTCCAAACCGGCTATCAGAAGATGTGATAATCACTGCTTTTCTCACTTGTTTTTCAGAACATCCTGGAAGGGGGGGATGCTCCCCTCCCTACAGGTATCAACTGCAGGCTTCAATCCTCTTGCCTGGCGATGAAACTCAGATTTCCCACTTTCAGCCTAAATGTCTGAAACCGGATTTAGGCCACTATTTAAAACCTGGCTGGTCCCCTGGCAGAGAGCCAGCACTGCACAGTTCTTCAGCAGATGTTGGTGTGCATCTGGCCTCCAGGGAAAATGCTGGATTGCGAATTGCAAGAGGCTGGAGTCACCTCTTGGCTAGCCCAGCCCTAGCACCGGCAGCATTCAGTGCAGGTGGCCGCTCTGACACACACCCGTACAGGGTATTGCCCAGATGATAGTAAAGGGCCTTTGCAAACTAGGTTCGTGATGGGATTGTCCCCTGTGTGCACCATGTCCATGTACCTGCTGGGGGGACCACGCTGCCATTGAGGATGGTGGGGCGTTTGCAAAGGAAGGGGGGGGAGATTTGCAAAAAGTTGTCTCTGTTTTATCTGTTTAATGTCTTCTTGATCTAGTCTTAAGTTCTGGACCTAGTCTTTGATTAAGAGTCTCATCCCTCTCCAATCCTTCACAGCAGTAAGCAGTCACTGCCCTCATGCCCAACATCTGCTGGCTGAAACTGGAAGTGCCCAGCGATGACCTGTGATTTCCCTCTGCTGTTCCCTCCCACTTTTCTTGAATAAAGCTTTGATGCATCATGTTGCTGCTATTAAATGTTCAGTACATTAGCGTGTTTGTAAGATTTGATGATCTTGGGGTATATATTCTCTTGTTGGGTCTATTCCACACACAAGCTCTGAGTTTCTGTATTTTTAGGCCCTTGTTTTCCTCCCCGCCTCTTTGGATTCCTGTCTCCATCCCTCCCACTCCTCTCACCAGTCCCCCTGATACAAGCAGTAACACTAAATTCAGAGCTCCTTGTGCCTGTTGGCAGGAGAGGATGAGTAAGAGGGGCAGGAGGAGCTGAGAAAGTCTCTCTTGCAGTGCAGCGGCTTGCACAGCCTGTGCTGTGCCAACGTATAAAAAAGTAAGTCAGCACTTCTGATCTGAGATGCAAGTCTCCCTGGCAAGATGCTTCTGCAACCCAGTCCCAGGAAATAATTATTCCCAAACCCTTACATGCACTGCATGCCGGGACTCCCAGCCATGCATGAGCGAATTAATGGCTCGCTCTTTGTTTCTTGGTTGTGGTCTAGGCAACACTGAGGCCAAGATGGTATTTTTTACAGCATGTTCCTATCTAGTGGCACCAGCTTTGAGCTTTTTATATTTTTATACAGGTGTAGATAAACTATCTCTCTCAAAGCAGTGGCAGCTGAGCTCTTGCAGCGATACTTAGGGGTGAACTGAGTGTTCATCTCAGAAATACCTTTCCCTTTTGCTTGCTGCTGCTGTGCTCATAAACCTTGTGGAGAGGGAGGGAAGACTGAATGAGTTGAGAGCTGCAAGTTAGCTATCTGATTAATAATTAAAATAAATAAATGGCAAGGGTTTGTTGGCTGTGCGAAGCTAGGCATCAATCTATGGAGTCAACTTCTGAGTTTAAACATATTGCACTATGACCAGCGATTCTCCACAATACAGTAGGATTTATTAATAGAAAATATGTCAATATGAGTTTGTCTTTGTACATGTTAGCAACATGTACAGGGAAACACATTTTTTTTTTCTCAATCTATATTGTTATAGTTCTTTTGTGTTATCTGACATAACCATTTATATTTTGGGCTTAAATATGTTATTTGTCAAAATGTACTTTCAGTGTTAATATACCTTTAAAATCATAGTTTATCTTTTAAATATTGAATTAATATTTTTTTTTCAAATCAATATTGCTCATGTTAGTGCAAATTTGTTAATCTTGAGATAGGTTAACCATTCCTTCCAGACCATAAACAGCATTTAATAAAACAGTGAGATTTATATAGCTCTACACAGCTGAACAAGATTCTAATACGAAGCTTGTTAAAAAAAAAAAATCCGACATTTTACAGTACATCAATTGCATTTTATACATTTTTTTTTGGAACAGTTTTGTTTCTTCTCTATTTCTGTGTGTGATCTAGTACAAGAATGAAGGGAACAGCAATAGGTAATGATACTTTCCTCAATATTAAAAAGAATGCATCATATATATCTTGCTCAGTATGGCCGCAGTGCTGGATTTCCAAGCCTGGAAAAGAAGCCAGGTAATTCAACACCTTCTCAAAACTCAGTACAGCAAGAGTGAACGTTATCAGTTGGAGCACTTGCCACTACAGAGGAACGGAAACAAAACAACACAAAGTATAGACAAAAGGTATCTTATGCCACTTCATCAATTCAGAATCTCTCACTTGAGTAATGGTCAACATTTGACTCCAAGTATTTCCTAAGAGGAGCTGAAAGGGGGCATGTGGGCGTTTCAGTAGCTTAAAGAATGGAAATAAATCCAATTTACGATAACCTCCTGTCTAGGAACTTCAAACAGAATGACAGATCCCCTCAGCCTGTCAGCAATCCTGCGCCTGGAGAACTGCACCAGCCTGGTGGTTATCAGGCAGTCAAGAAGAACTTCAAGTTGCAAGTGACATTCTTTTTTAAAAAAAAGTTTTTATACTGAAAATGTGCTTTGTTCAAAAGAGCACTGCAAATGTCACTTATCTTATTAAAATCAATGTAATAAATAAAATATAAACAACCTGTTTCCAAAACTATGAATAATATTTTTATCTACCTCACTATACATCTGGCCCACTGTGCCCCTCCCACCCACCCTTTCTTAAATTTTTTAAAAATTTTTTTGCATGCGATTTTTTTCCCGGTTTACTACAAAGAGCAGATAAGGTTACATATCGTACACTGGGAAAAGCTGCCAAAAAGATTAAACTATAGTCCTAGATTACCAATAAACCAATTCTACATCACAATACCCGCCTGCATGAACTACTTGGGCTGTGTCCTATAGAGCAGGCGATTACTTGCAAGAGACTTCTCCCCCTGCGCACAGCCAGAAGTGTGCCAGGTGATGTTAAGACTATTACAATGACTAATCACAGAAATGTTTGCAACCTGAAACAATTTCCTTAATTGTAATTTAAGCAATTTACAACTACTCCCATTTGTGGTGGGTCTTATGCTGTGAAAACTGTATGCTGAACTGTTGCCTGAATCAAAGAATTGAAAAAAGGCTAGATTATTTTTTTTTACTTTTACCAGAATCCCAAAAGCTAAGATAAATATGCCAGCTCTTCTGGCCTCCTAGCCTAGCTTCCTTTCTTTTTTTTTAAAAAAAAAAAAAAATCTGTTCCTTAAAATTTTTATATTTTAGGGTTTTACTTTAAATGCACAGAAATGGTTGGTATCTTTCGTATTTGAGGAACATGTTCTGGGTGTTAGGTTTTCTTTTTGGTATGGGTTAAATAAATGATTGTCCTAATGGTTCAGGAGCTGGACCCTTCTGTAACCTGAAGAGTTTGGAGACTCCAGACTTAAATCTGTTGGGTCTTTGTTTTCCATTCACTCAGGGAGATGGCAAGATCAAATTCTGCCTTCCTTGAGCATTTGCTGGTTGGTGGCTGGAGAGTAAGGAAATTTCCTCAAGAGAAGATCAAAAGATGCTACTTTAAAGGAAATGGCACCTAAGAGTGAAGGAGTCGGTGAAAAAAATCCGATAACCCCTTCCTTTGTGAGTATGTGGCCTAACAATTTTGAATTGCTTTCAATGGTTAAGAAGGTGAGTAAGAGAAAGCACATACTGGAGTTTCCACTGTTTAAAAAAAGTGAAAATCAAACAAAAATTGAAGCTCGAACAAGGAAACACTGGATGAAAAGAAGTCTTACACCACACAAACACACACACTCAAACACACGCACACAGAATACTATGCATACGTGGACACACACAAGTAAGAATGTGTATTTGTATGATAGGTTCTTGGAAATAGACATTCTTAGCAAATATGGATGACAGATCAATTGTAATTTATTTTCTTTTAACACTGTATCATCATAAAGAAAACTGGTATAAATGAAAAAAATCTATTTCAAATATCTACATCTAAAATTTTAGGCAGTGAAAAAGCACTTTGTTGACAAGGAGTGTGGAATGATGAATGTTAATTGTCAGAAACTGCTGAATGCCTTTTTTTTTAGTTGCCACAAACAAATTCACATATCAGAACAAACAATACTGCTAAATATTCCTTTTTGTTTTTTTGATTTTTTTGATTTTTTTTTTTTGTTAAAACGCACCGGGGAAAAGAAAACAAAAAACTTGAAATTCATACATCTTTCAAAATTTGAAATTGAAGCAATATTTAGAACCATAGATGAAGAAACACTGTGGCATTGGTGTAATATACACAATGCACTTGTTTTTTTTTTTATCTGTAATGTACATCAAATACTTTACAACAATGCATTAACAAAAGGCAAGAAACATCTTGCTGTACAGAGGAAACCCCAAATGCAACTTGAAGCCTAGATTCACAATGAATGAGGATATTAAACAAAGTGTGAGAAGCTGTTCCCCATAAAGTATGTACGCTGCTCAGTTACTTGTGCTTAACTCTTGACCCACATCCACTGTCATGTTCTCCCTCCTTCCTTCAGCCACATTCAATACACAGCACCGAACTTCAGACTCTACAGGCCAACAGTAAAGTTGTCCCACACTGTAAAATATATATATATATGTATATATATTTCTTTCTAATTACTCCCAGGTTTAGCTTTCATATCTTTTAGCCTTCTAAAAAAATCTCTTAATTTTTTCCATACTGGTTATCTGGGCCCTCCTATGGAACAGGCTTTAACAAACTAAATTTGCAGGAAAAAAAATGTCTTGTGGTATGCATGCACATGCACAGTTCCTGGAGCTTTTGTATCTGCCCAAGTCTCAAACCCAGGAGTCGGGAGAGGCTGGATAGTGGCTTGTTTCATAGTTAAGTTCACTATAGGGACGAGCAGCTGAATAGAAGTCGACGTAGTTGCCAGTTGACTTTAGTCCCAGGTGCATGTTGTATTCGCTTGCAGGTGGACGATGATGCACTTGGTCCTCAAAGAAGGACTCATCATAGTTTCTTGTTGAATTCTGAAACGGCTGATATGGTTCATAATCTTTTCTGCTGGGCTCCTGTGGAACTGGCTGTGTTGAAACCTGCAAGATAGTAACAAACCCACAGCTTGTTAGATACGACTTATTGTGGACAACAGGATGGAAGGAGGAGTAAATCTCACTTATGTTTATCGTGTTGGAAATGCAAAACTGTGCGTTATCTTAACATCTACTCAAGGTATTGCTTGGTAGTGATTTCACAGCTTTACCCTGTCATTATATTTCTCTACATTTGTTTAATATTACTATTAAATACTATTATTAATACTATTGCTGCTAAAGAAACTGGTTTACTTCAAATGTAGTTCAAGCAGCGTACAGTTACTTTCATAACTATAAGCTCTGACTATTTTGAAATGTATAATGCAAACACTGATGACCAAAACTCAGCCTTGAAGAATTTGAATGGAAGCAATATACACTCAAAAACACTAAACATTTTGTAGCTGCCTTTGCCGCAAGTGAGATTTAGGGTGACATCATATCCTTAAGAACCATTTATAGTCTTCAGGGCACTGACACAAGACAATGTCAACTTAAGTGCCCTGAAATGTGTTCTTCTGCTACTGTTAAGCAGAACCGTCTTCTTACCACCTCCTCAAAACTTCATGTTGGCAACCTTGTGTTGCTGCATTCCAGCAAGTTGCCTTGAAGCTGAAGTATTTATGATATGCAGAAAAAAAATCTCAGGGGCCCCCTAAGCTAAGTTTGCCATGAAGTTTTTTTCAGACAGCCCTAGCGAGTCTCTGTTTTTATAGTTGGGACTAAATTAAAATCTAAAATTTATAAACACAGGCTAGGTACCTTAGTGGAACACTACCTTTCACTCTATGCTACCTCTCTAAGTTTGGGCAGAATTTGTGACTGTAAAATTATATAGCCTTTCAATCCTCAAATGCTCAGCACTGGAAATACTGATGCTCAGACACTGGTGTCAGAAGATTCTGCAGATCCAGATCCTGCTGACTCTGCAAGAGTCAGAAATGCTCCTTTGAGAAGAGAGGAAAGTTGCACTGCTATGTCCCAAACTCTGTGATATTCTTTCAAAGCACGCCTGTATTGGACTCTATGTGTAGAGTGCAAACAACTGCCTACACCTTTAACAATCTTACAAGACTGGGCCAATACCAAAACTGCACAAGGGAGCATAACTACTCTAGCTTCTATTTCTAGTACTGCTATCAAGGTGTACAGGACTGTTAGCCCCTCATTTCATTTCACATATTCAAACACAGATGTTTAATTCTGTACATAGGAGAAGAATTCTATACCAAGCAACCTATTTATATGCCAAAGAGTTAGGTACAGTCAATTTTTGAGCAGAAAATAGGGGATTGAAGTAGTATTTCTGGGTTCTTTTTAGCTAAAAACATTCTGATATGTCAGTCATAAACTTGACATTTCAGTGAGAAAGCAAACAGGAAAAGGGTGTGTGTGTGTTTTAGGGTTTTTTTTTGTGTTTTCTTTTTAGCTCGCTCTTGCTCCCGAAATCAAATTAGTTGATTCATGACTGCAGAGTGTACCTGCTGTTACAACACCTCATACCACTATTTTCTCTAAAGACTGCATTAATTAGAAGGGCTTAATCTCTTTAAATGCAATAAAAGCAGAAACACCTTCATGCACTGAACTGGCTCACGCAAAGAAAGAATATGATGCACCACAGGAAATACTGGCTGATTAAAACAACAATAAAGAGAAATGAGGTCACAGAATATCAGAAACGCTTCACCTTAAGTTTGTGAATTAAAACTGAAATATCAGTCTCTTAAATGGAGATTTCAGGTCATCTAGTAAAAATTTTCAAAGAAAAATATTTTTAATCAATTTTACTAAATATTCATTTACCTGTCTGATACTACTAGTAAGAATTTTCAGTGCTTTCCTTAAATGTTTCCAGCCTCATTTATCCAGTTGAAAAAATGATGTAACTTTTGCATATTACATAGGGACGTTGTGAAAATATTAAGGATCTGTGGTAATTAAGGATAAGGTAGCATTATATGTAATGATGAAACAAAGTCTACAGCTGCAGAAAAATGTCTTTTTCCAGGGACCAAGGAAATACTATACTGGAAATAGCAGCCATATGAATGTCACATGTTGATACTGCAACAACCCTTTCTCTGTGAGCACATCAGCCTGGCAGCCATGCTGCCAATTACATTTTTGTAATGCCCACCTTATTCAGATGCACTTACTGTTTCCTGGTTTTCAGGAACAGGACATGTTTGGGGTCCTAAAGCTCTAGACTGAATGGCTTGGGTGTATATACATGGGAAAGTATCCTTAGCAATGAAATGCTAGTTTTTCTCTTGCCCATGCCCTGATGCATACTTTAAAAAACAAACAAAAAACCTTGTTGCAGTTATGCTACATGGCAAATCTGAGGGCTTTAGCTACACCTAAGTAGAGTGTGCATGCTCTTGCAGGAGATACAGGCGGTTCTTTCTCCAGGCCTGTTAAATACTTCAGTTTTTGCCAGGATGCCTTAGCACATGAGCTGTGCGGTGTCAGCAGTAGTGCTGAATTTTAAGATGGCTATACTCACGTAAGTATGGCCAGACTTCACCAAATTCACTGAGATAACATGAGACATCATGAGGTAACAGAGACAGGAGAAGTGCCCACTAATGTTAGCTTGGCTTTTGTAGCCTGCATCACACATATCCAGAACTTTAAAGGCATTCAGGTCCCAAGACCCTCTTGATTTCATTATGAGTTACAGGCTTAAACACCTTAGATAATTTTTGTGCATATGCTGGCATAATCTGTTGGACATTTTTGAAACTTGGGCTGAAATTGTCTATTAGCATAAACAACACAATTTGTTTGAAGTCAGTGTAATTGCTAGCATTTGCACAAGCAGGTGACTCAGTTCCTCTAATCTATACTTAGATTTTCTTTGTGATGTTCTTCTTCATTTCCATGTAAAATGTTACACTGGTCTTTGCCATCTGGAACAGTAAAATTTTAATCTCCATACTTACCTGGTTATGTTTGATATCTTCAGCAGGTGCACCATACGAATTCCTGTACAAAGTTGAGATTCCAGTGTTCTGAGCTGGAGAGAGAAAAAAGGAAGGAAAAAGCAGGTTTACCAAACATACCTCTTTGTCTTCAAAATGAATTCTTAAAGTTTCATTAAATACATTATACAGTGCCTGTTTTCCCCACAAAAAAAATCTTTAAAAGCATCTGCAGACTTCTGTTTTCACTTCCTTCCGCTAAACAGTCATAATCTTTGCTTTGGTGTACATGCACTTACTAATGGTAACATGTGCTATGTTGTGTTCATACCGATCTTGTGCACGTCACATAAAAATCAACAAAAAAAATCATATGCAGCTAACATTCAGTACTATATTTCATGTTATATATGGGAATTTATATCACACAGACATTAAACAGGTAACAGCTGAAAATATTGAGATTAAGAAACATTTCAGTATCTTCACTGAATGATGTGGATTATTTATCCTACGGTGCTTTTGCTATATTGTGAAAATTATTCATGGAGAAAGTGATTAAATGTAACTGAAAGATGAGTTATGCAAAAAAGTAATCTGTAGTTACACTGCAGAGGTCTGGCCAAGATAGTCTCAAATCATGAACTGCTGTCATTCTTCTAAGATGTCCTACTACTAGAATGCACAGACAAAACTAAGCTGAGTTGGAAATCAAAAGTAACAGCAAAGACAACGTCATACAGTTCTGCAAAAATTTATTTCCCACCCTGTCCAAAAAAAACAGATAAAAAGCTAAGGATTTTCCCTGCAAAGCTGACTTCACTCATCACTTTGATTTGGCTATCTAGCTGAAGCTTAGTTTGCTGGTCAAACTAGAAAGATTGTTGTTATTTCTCATATTTGAAACAATATGAGAGCAGCATTTGGCTGCTGCATACTGTTCTTACTGGGCATGCATTATTAACTTTGCAGACATTATAACCAATGATTTAATGCTCTCATGAGGACTGTCATAAAAGCACATGCCTGAAATAAAAAATTGAGTAGCTGTGAATCAGAGTAATCAGTGGAACTGAAACATGTTCCTCACGTGACTTCTCTCAGGTCTCCGTGCAATGGTATAAAACTTGGAGACACCAAGAGTTGCTGTTAATACCTTCACAACTCAAAAACCTGTGGGGGTGAGGACTGAGCATCAGAGCTGAAAGCTGGGCATGGGATTCATGCTAGTCACATCACTATGAAGAATCACAGTTACTGTAGAAGTAACCACTCTTTCTCCCTTTGGCAACCTGCTAGCACGGATCCCAGCACATACAACTGCCTGTCTTTCCCCCCACCACTGCACCCTCTGTGGAGAAAGGAATGGCATGGCGTTCAGTCAAAGGCTGACTGTAATACGCCACCTCTGATCTTCACATCTGCCATGGGTTCCGTGCTGAGGGTGTAATTTTTGTCAGAGTTTGGCGTACTGCTCCATGTTGCTGCTTTACAGATCTCGTTGTGTTGTTAAAGATATCCAGGGTGTTCTTGAAACAGGATAAAGACAGAGCTTATATGGTGGGGTGATGAGCCGTAACAGGTGGAAAGAGAGATTTTTCACTTCACAGCCATTAACTAATAGGGGTGAAAAATTTGTTCCTTGAAGAGCTGCATGCAGCTACTGACACAATGCATAGTCCTGCGTAAGTAAATGAAGAAGTGCTCTGGAGTTCTCCAAGGAGTGCAGCAGGATCCCTTCTTTGAAGGTGGGAAGAATACCAGCTATAGTAACAGATGCTGGTTGGTCTTTTCCAGTGGTAGATACTCTTAATTCTACCTGTGTGCTAATAGATGCCAACAGATGGAAATTATAACTGCTTGAGTAGTTTGTCATAGATGTTGGTGCTGAAGGCTTGATCTGCAGAGATTCCCTCTGTTCAGGCTGGATTTTGTCACCTAACTTAAGTGATGTGAGACTTGACTTTTATTTCAGTGTTTTTTATATTCCTGTTGCATCCTCTGCTTCAGTGTTTGAAAACCTCACTGCTGATGACAGTCTCTGGTATCAGAGGAGTCCACATCAGCATTGTTATTTCTGGTGCATCTCAAGATGGCACGACTCTCAGTAGTACAAATGACAGATCTTTCCTTGATACCATCTTTTTCATGCTGTTTTTCTGAGCTGTTTGCTTGCCCCACAAAGTGCTAGAAGAAGTTGGGTTATACAGATTCGTCTTCTCAACATCCAAAGATACTTAGTGTTTCAGCTACCCATTTTGTGAAGTGCTACTTCTTGAAAAAAATGAATGTGACATTCAATGTGTTGCGACTCATTATCAGAGGAAGAACTTCTTGTAACTATTTTGTCTTCATGTATATAAATAGCAAGATAAGCAGGGTTGAAGTTTCATGCATGCAAGTTTTTAGCCAAGCATAACTGAACATACTCAGTCCAGATGGGACAATACTGTTCATGGCTGTTTTGATGTCAAGAATAAAAGGCTGGTATATGGTGCAACATCTGAGGGTTTTATGAAGAATCTGATGAAAAACAGCAAACAGGACACATGCTAATTCCTATGTTGTTCCTATATGCAATCAGTGAGACTTCAAGGAGTCTTTGACCTTTCGATCTTTTTACAGGTATATAAAAAGGAATATGGTGCATATGTTCCACTAATAATCATGACTCTTACAAAATTAGAAATAGTCCAGAGTTGGTGCATAGCTGTCCAATGCACTACTGCGACATTTGCACTGATGTGCTCACAAATGTCACATGCCAGATTGATGACTTACAGTCTCCTAGATCACAGATTTTGTGATGGAAAATGGGTATTATCAGTTTATGAAAACAGTCTATTTTGCTGCTTTCACTGCAGTGATATGGATACAAATTCACAAAATTAAAAGAAGAAAGTAGTATTCTTTTCTTAATGTAATAAAAACATATCAAATGCTTGGAAATGAATACCAAGACTTCAAGAACAAGAAATCTTGGTTTAGTCTAGCTGGGAGGCTGAGATAATTCTGTGTCTGAAAGAAATGTAAGTCAAGCAATATAGCTGCTAGCAGTGCATGCAGCCCTGCTCCAGTACCTGCTTCTGAACACGCAGGCGGCATCCCTGGGAACTCCATTCCCACTCTGCCATGCTTCAGTGAGCAGTTGACTCTTGCTGTCCAAAAGCAAAGGGCAAATATAAAAGAAAGGAGAGAATGAACTAGATGAATGTACAGATACTGTGTGGTTAGTATCTGATTTTTGCAGTTAATATTGTACAATCATAGTTAAATTATCAGAGAGAAAGAGAAGTTAATTTTCTTTTTTAAAACATGGCAAGAAAAAGGAAGGGGCTACAACGAGTAAGAGATGGAGATGTTCTAGCAGCCACACTTTCTTACAGAGATGTGAGAATTGTAGCTGCAGATGAAATGATTTGAGGAGTGATGAGTGTGTGTGTGTGTGTATGTGTATTTTATGCAGTATCTAAACATCAGCACATGATAGTACTGAAGAGGTACTTTTTACTAGGGAAAATTGTGAAGGTTCTAAAATGAGCACTATGATCAACCTGCAGTACTTTGTGGTTGCACTGCATAAAGAACATTGTAGAAAAATACCTTATTTTTTTCCCCCTGTTCAGTTTTCAAGGTGATGTTGGTTAAAAAAAATATCATATAGTCCTGCACAGCAGTTTTCTTCAATGCTGACAACAGTTTTGAAAATTATGTCATTCACTGGTTTATGTCACAAAAGTATCACTGACCGAAGCCATTCCCATATATCCCAGTCACTTCATTCATGGTTTAATATTTGGCTTTTAGTTCTTCTAAGTATTTATTCTGAACATATTTACAGACACTTCAAAATACGGAGGTGCTAGTCTTTAGCCCTCAGAAACACAGACAGACGGTAAGAAAGGAAGGCTCAACAGGACAGGTAGTCATTCTCATCTGGTATTGTGTAACCTGCTTTTTCGGCTATAAGCAGCAGGACTCCATTTTCTAAAATTTAGTTCAAGACAGTAAAGGAGAATGCCTCTGCATGTCAAAAATCTCAGGTAACAGAGATCACTACCTGTCACTACAGCTGCCACCTTCCTGCACAATGAAAGAGGAGGTAAGGGCATGAGAAAAGATTACAGTGTATTATGGGTTCTTAAAGTAATAATAAATTCAAGTAACCTGAACATCTGTAGCTATTGTAAGAGATAACGATGGTTGGTTGTGTTCTGAATGTGCAGGGACTTACAAGTAAGTTTAAATAACAAAAGTATAGATGATTGATTCTTGACACCAAAATAAAATAAATAAATCAGAAGGTGTTTCTGCTTGTGGAAATGAAGATACAGGGTGCAGACTGTGATGCACATATTAATTCAGTGAAGGAACTAACAAAGTAAAAGGACCGTATGAGTAGGAGTCCCATGATAGTATATAGCAACCTTATCTTCCCTGTTCTCAAGGAAAACATCATGGCATAAATAAAATTATCACATACACTTATAGTTCCTGTTTTTTTAAAAGGAATATAATAGTTTTTGTCTTAAAAATACACTTCAGGTGATAAAATTTTATTATTGGTTACTATTTTCTGCAGAGAAGATGGATAGTAAATATACAAGGCATCATAAACATGTGAAGGGAAGAGGGCAATGAGAACTTTGATATTGTTCCTCTATTTTTAAGCTGTCCTTGTGAAATCTATAGAAGTTATCGTCTTCAGCCAAACTGTTTACTTCATAGATTCTCCATTTTTCCCAGAGGTTTCCTGACAACTCCCCACAATGGCAAGAAGCCAACATTTCTACTTCGAAAATCCATCAAAAAACCTTCATTTCAGTCCCTGTCAAGAGGTCATAAAATTTTTGAACTATAAACTGAGAAGAGCTTTGGAGAAGAGCATGGAGACAGTCATGGATAAATTGGGACTACAGCTGTGGCTCTACATCCTGTATAAATCTGTAAGTCAAAGAAAGCTTTGTGTAATACATCAGCTTGGCACAAAATACAAGAGCAGCTCAAAATATGTATGCACCAGGTGAAACCTGAAAAAAACATTTATCTAAGTCCCATAGGCTCTGTGGATGTAATAGCTATAATGCACTGTCTGATGCACACAATGAAATACAGGCACTGCAATGAACTTGCCACACAAACTTATACTAGACCATACGTGTAAAGCCAAAATGTCTCACAATTAAAACCACACATTACTAACTTTATATTGTTTTTTAATTAAATATTTATTATTTAATGAGCTACAAATATGTTACACAGATTTCATGTTGAATGCTGATGAGCAAGACTCCTTCTGTCATTTTCTTTTGTTCTTAAAATAGTGCTTAATTTGAGCTGAGACCAAATGAGCACAGATTTGGTGATCTGAAAGAGAGAGAAAACAATGTGTTAATTGCATTTTCACTTGTACAATGGTCATGTAAGATTGTGAAATATTGCTATGCTTTTCAATTTGATTTTGGTTTTGATTCTTCTCACTGAGTTCAGTAGCTAGAAAAATAGTCAATAGCTGAGCATGATGCTGAGTTTCTAGTTTCCTTATGAAAAACCCACCCAAAAGACCAATAAGAACAGACAAAACACAAGCAGATATTAAAGGAAAACAAGATGCAAAAATCAAACTGGAGCAAAGGTTTCTGGGGAAGTACAAACCTCACACTGAAAAATATACTGAAAGAGAGAGGAAAGTAGGGAAACAGGAATGGGAGAAGAAAAACACTACAGTAAAAAAGAAAATGAAAAGGTTTGGGAAAAAAGAAAACCCTGTTTTTTTAATGTGTGGAGACAAGACTATCTGTAAGGAAACACAGATTTTCCACATGGAAACACTTTGTTTTTGGTGAACCTTCTGATATAATCTGGTAGTCTAAATGTGCAGATACAGCTAGAGCAAAACACTAATGTTTCTGCCTTTTCAGCCTGCTGCTCTTACTCCTGAGATTCCCTCCTCAGGGATCCTCGACAAAGTGCTGAAAAAAATGCAGTCCTGTCCTTCACAATCACACAAGTAAGAACCATTGAAGTGTTTGAGAGAACAACCTTGTGCACTGACTATGAAACACTCAAAGTATTACAGATACATAAAATGCAGTACCTTGACTGAATCTGCTGCAATCTCACGCAGTATCCTGCAGATGCTGTTCAGAACACTTCTCATTTCTGTGGTTTCCAAATGCCGTTGACTGCCATTCTTCTTCTTCAGATTGTCACTTTCATGCTAATAACTGTTCCACATTGCATTTTCACACAAATTCAAAGCCTGGTCTTTAAGTTTTGATTACACAACAGTGTGTAATACAGTAGCTGCAGTATGAGTATCATCATATCCTGAATGCAGTCTTGAAAGCTAGAATGGACGGCTTGACACGAATCAGCATGTTCCTGGTGTCCCAAATGAGCTGAGAAACACAAAGACAACCTGTTCTGGCATCCGCTGAGCAAAACTTCTACAGAGGCCATGGGAAAAGGTAAGAGGCATTCAGAAAATGCAGAGTGACTCCTCACTGTGATTTTTTGCTTGCTCTGAGGTAGCATTTGGAGAAGAGGACACCATGATGATTGGCACTATATAAATGTAACAAAATGTTCAAGAGAGGTTATAGAAGCCTGTGGAATGGTGATGGAGACCAATATGTATTTTGCAAGGGAATTAATGAAGAAGTGCAGTACTGGGCAAAGCACTCAAAATGTTACGATTACCAAAACAGGTTAATGAGCTCACGGGTGGAGAGAGGCCTTCAGTGAAACCTGCAATAGATGCCATAACAAACACAGAGAAAATTGTTGTATTTAAATCAGCCCAGCTGAGAAAGCAGCATGGATAGACTTTACAAACAGCTACCAAATTTCCTAGAAATGACTGCTGTGCAAAATAACCTAACTTGTCCTGGAAAGCCATTCCCTGCAAAAGAGAGGTGTTAGGGATCACTGCACATGCTCATTGTCATGCTTGCAGAAAAAGCACTAATTAATTCAGAGTGATCTACCAACTTCCTTCTGAAATGAAAGCAAACATAAAATTAAAAAGAAATGTAGAATTGGTTTTAGAGCCTTTCTTCTGTGAAGAAATATTCTCTTCACAAATCATTTTCACATAGCATTGTATTCATAAAGATCAAATATTTCTTCAGTTGTATTTCTCAAGGTGGCTTAAATTTTGGAATCAACCAAAGGCAGGATGACCCTTTTCTATAATACAGTAAACCCAGCCAAGCCTATAAAATCAGCCATCTATCACAGCTGATTTTTACATATGCTATGCAAGCATAATCTCACCTGTCATGGTGTCTTTCCTAGAAGTGTGTTCACCCTTATTTCCATGGTAAGTGGCGTTTGTTCCAGTTGATTCATAGTCTGTTTTTCTTTCTTTTAGGCTGATCATTTCCCGAGGTGAGGCTGGGGCACTTGCTAGATCACAAAAATGGATTTATTTTTTCTCGCTACACATGACTGAAGGTATTTTTTAATTCCAGAGTAAACTCTAGAGTTCACTAAAAAAACATTTTAGTAAAGTTTATATTTGTTAGCATACTAACATTAAGCTGTTTGAAGAAATACTACCACATACGGATGAAAAGAAAAGGTGCTGTTACTTCAAGTATAGGACAAATCTATTTATGGGACAGTCAACTCTAAACATAATTTTCTCTCTGAATGTTTTACTCTTTTTCACTTATACCAATGTCTCAGATGATCATTATGAAAAAAGTACAATAATATTTTTTTTTCCCCCTTCAGCTTTTCAATTTCTTCATAACTTGTGGAAACTTTACGGTATAGGCACTTCCATTTTTTTTTTCTGAAATGGTTGTTTTATTTCAGTTGAAAAGACTGTTAACTTTCAACTGTGCAGAAAAACCCTTATAAAATAGTTTTCTTCCTTCTCTGTTGAAAATAAACAAACCAAATAAATGAATCTGATGGAGATGGGAAGAAAAGAAAGTTGTTTTTCATAGAAAACATGTAGCAAAGAATGCCTAACACTTAAAGGTAACTCAGATAATTTCTCTGTCTTTAAATATCATACTTCTTATGGCAAACAATTGCCATTAAAACAACAACTACTACTTTAAGGTATTATTAAAACTGACTCCTTCATCACCTATACTCATGGTATGGCTAAAAGAAGTACAAGGTGACTAGGAGGAGAACTGGGTTTGTACTTGATTCTCATCTACTGGAGAATGTGAAGATGATCACTGGTGCTGATCATCGACTTAGCGCTTGTGATGCGTAGGAAAAGGAGAAAAGCAGAGGGAAAAATAATGGCTTTCAGGTAAACTGACTTCAATGTATTTAGGTGTTGGTAGATACAACGCACTTCCTCTGTTGTGGAGGGAAAGGGAAGGAGTACAACGTGAGTGGCAGAGCACCCCAAAACCTTGTGAAGGCACAGTGGTACAAAAACCTAAGTGATGGTGCTTACTTCCACATCCTCCCCTGGCTTCACCCACATATTTGATATCTCAAAAGAACTTCAAAAGCAGTTACAATGTCCTTGCTTAAAAAGAAGGAAAAAAATATTAAAAAAAATATAAGACATGCTAATTTGTGAGGTTTGATTGTGACTTATACCTTTCAGCATCTCTAAACTGTCACATTTTTATAGTTAAGGAGCAGGGAAGCAATTGTACTTAACTAAGGAGTAGGGAAGCGTAAGTGATGCTGAATTCTGCTTAGATTGGTTCTGCTGGTCCTGGCCTCTGAATTTACAGAGCAAATGCAGGACAGATGTTTTTTCTTATGAAGCTGTTAGAAGTGAAGATTGCTTTTAAATTGCTTGTCAATAGTGATGTAATTCTAAACCTGATAATCCAGCAGATATAAAAAACCATGACATTAAATGACCAAATCACCTAATTGGAATTTGAGTCTAACAGGGAACAACCCAGAATGCAAACCTTGAAAAAGTTACTAACACAGGGATGCATTTTGTTTCACATACACCAGTAATGCTTTTAAGCACTCTGGTGTTTTGAAGAAAATTGACAGATAGACAAAACCCTCTCTCTCTGTTCCCTGTGGGAATTATGTCTCTCTGCCCATGTGAGAACAACTTCTTTCTGTCAAGTGTTAAGATCCAGAAGCGCCCTCTTTCAGAGTTTTTACTGAAAGCAGACATAGAATCATTGGTTGACATTATACTGAAAAGTGATATCAAGGTTTTCTGCTTGTATTGTTAAAGGACACAGAGAAGAAGACAGAGCTCTCCATGCTAGCTTAAGCATCTTATCACCAAGTCCTAGGGATGCACGGGACATTGTGAGTTCATTTACTTCAACTCTTTACCCCAAGGTAGGATCCAGTATGCAAAAACAATTCATGACAGATTTTAATCTAAAACTAAGTATCTCTAATGACAGAGATCACATAACTGCTCCAAGCAGCCTGATTCAGTGCTCTGTTTCCCTACTGTTAGGAAATGTTCCCTGACGTCTAGCCTGACTCCTTGCTGCTCATTATTTCCATTTGTCTGCTATGAAAGTAGAGAAAGTTCATGCTGTTCCTCTTCACAGATGGCTGTTACGTGCGTGAGGACTTGGTGTGTACCTCTTCCTACTGTCCCCATCTTATGTTTCTCTTATTCAAGTTAAACATATACATTCAGCATGTCTTCATATCCTGATTTCTCCATCTCCTGATTCATGTGCACAACTGACAAAAATCCCTACATCACTTCCAAAGAACTTTTGTCTAGTCAGATATTCTTATAATTTATATGTAAAGGATTGGATCTTTTTTTCCCTTTGGACAGTATCTCCAGTTTCTCAGGATAACTCTGAATTCCAATAATGGTACTCAAGGTATGTGAGTTTCTCCCAGGTTTATGTCACCTGCAAAGATAATAGGTATCCTTTGAATATTATCTAGGTCATTAATGAAACCGCTGAAGAGTGCTGGGCCCAAGTTAAACCTCTAAGCAAAGCATTCTTCCATTCTGGCAATAAGCAATACCCATTCTTTAGGAATGGTTTTAAGTCAATTTTGTATTTACCACACATGACATTTTCTAGACTGTTTGCTAGCTTGCCCTAGTTTGTCTATAAAAATCTTGTGTGAGAGTCTTACTGATTACAGTAGATTTCATTTACTGACTATTCTTTCCACAAAGTGTTTTAATTCTGTTGTAGCAGGAATTCAGGTAGATTTTGTAAGAACAAATTGTATCAAACCAATGTTTGGATTTGATATGGATACTACCAGACAGACAGTAACTTACACTACTATGCAGAAACAGATACTCTTCATTAAGCAGTATCTTATGTTCCTACTACCTTTGAGTGCTCAGATTGTGACTATTTGTTCCAGCCGTTTTCTAGAATGAAGTTGAGCTGACTGGTCTGTTATTACACGGGCTCTTCTTCTTTCAAAAACAGTCACAGTATTTATCCTTTTCCAGTCTTATAACTGATGATGGCAGTAAGATTTAAACCAAAATTTCTTTAAGTATATTCTTTAAGCAACAGAGTAACAGAATTGAGGAGACAGTTCTGGCAAGAGACAGAACTAAGATCTCAAGGCCAGACATTTTAAGTGCATTGTACTTACAGTCAAAATAAGATTCTGGAGGACTTTGGAGGAACAAGAGCCTTTTATGGACTTGTGTAATGACAGCTTTTGAAAAATAAAGAGCAGCTCTCACTGTTCTTCTGGCTACATTTTCAAATTTCCTCAGTGGTTGCTCTGCAGGACTAACATGCAACTTCTAGATAATTAACAAGACAATTTGCTTAAAAGCAAGACTATGGCACAATGCTGATGGCAATAATCAGTTTGGCTAGTTTTAATCCTGAACTCTTGGTATACCTATGGAATGACAGCATTTGATTAAACAAGTAGTAAAAAGCACACTGAAAGGCTGACTTTTACTCTGTGTATCTTTGAAGACTTTCACTGGGAATGGTTTTATTTAACCTAGGTATGTTCTACCTTAGAATAAGCTGAGGGGAAAATGTGCAGATTTCTGAATAGAAAAATTAACGCTGCAGCATAAGTTGAGATACTTACATTGTATGGATCATACAGAATTGATAGCTGGTGTAAATATGCCATCAACATTACATGAAAACCCGTTGTCAAACTTTGTGAAACTTACATATGGACGTGTATGTGCACTTACATACGCATACACATAATCAGAGTAAGAACTGATGAAAAAATTAAGTGGATCCTTCAAATTCTGCTAATTGTGCAGCGTGGTCACAAACAACATAGTGGTTTTCAGGAACAGCAAAATAAGTAAGAGAATTTCCTCATGCTACTAGTGGACACCATTTTCCTAAGATCTAGTCAGGTAATCTCAATCAGGAAAACATTGCATGAGAATTCATAACAAAAATTTATGGAATTTTCTTGCAGCTGTAAAACTTTACAAGATGTTAATTAAAGAAAAATTATTCCTGTTCTGAACAGATAATCCAGGTAACAGTAAAGAACGTATTTTATGCCCTTCCACCACTGTTAAGAACAAATCCAGGTGCCAGTGACATTGCTTAAAGAAGGAAAATGACAGTGATGGATTATGTCTGTCTTTAGTTCAGTCCTGAAAGCCTGGTCTTACCTGAGCGGTTGTTAGGAGACATGCGCACGGGAGAGATGGAGGGCGTGCGTGATGAAGAGTACGGTCTTTGCCGATCCCTTTCTATTGTTGAAGATGAGGCTACAAAGTGATACTGGGACCATCCATCCTGCAACATCAAACGTTGCGACAGCAGTTAATGAAAACGCCATACGGTTCACCACTTTAAGTACAGAGTATTTTCCTCTAGGGTTTTCAGTATGTACGCACAAGTAGGTTACTATATCTTCTTCCTGCCACTGGGTGGCAAATATTTTTTTTAGCGGTGCAGGATACAATGTGCTGACTGTACTGACACATCAGGAGAAAAATTAAAATGCAGGAAGTTCTATAAAACAACGCATTTCATAAGGACTTAAATTCTGAAAACATCAAACAACTTATTAGGCTATTTGTTTAATAGTTCTGTCTTTTTCCATGCCTCTATTTTCACATTGCATTCTGGCTATGAAAATATTCCAAATCATAAGACTACTTGTTTTCATGGTGAAAGTTAGTTTTTGCTTTAAATAATTTTTATCATATAAGGAAACTCTGGAGTAAGTAGATGGTGAAGATCCAAGAATATCAAAATTCTTGCAACTATTTGGGTATCTATAGCCTAGTTATATTAACTGCCCATTTTTTCATACCTGAGGAAAAAAAGAATCAATGCATTTTCCTCATTACATTTTTCTCCAAGATGTACAGAAAGAAATTCTATTCCATCTATTTAAAACTGTGGTGATGGTGATGTATTTAAAAAACAGAAACAAAGTAATACGAACACTAGTAACAGCTAGTTCAGAAATTAAAAAGGAGAGTTTAAATCATATATGTTTTGTTCCCGTACCATAATATAATGCAATAATCCAAAATAATGTACTTTACAGTTTTAAATGGATATTAAAAATAGTTTGAAAATATGAGAGTAAATTGACTTTTGCTAATGCTCTTATTAAATGACTATTTCAAATGTCTTAAAGTATTGATAGATTGTAACTGTCTTTATCCCTGATTCATGTGAAATCTAAATCAGTAACACAAGAGTTTTCCCAGTCTCACGCTGAAGGCGTAAGCCTTTTAAAAATGCCTACTTTCTGTTGGGCTCAGTGGAAATTGGGTCAGGCACCTGGCATGGTGCTAAACAAAATTTTTGCAATGAAATGCTGAATAAAAATAATCACAACGAAATATTACCAAAATCCAGTTGGAATTTTCCTCTTACTTACAGAAAAATAACTCACTGTTGAGGTAGTAAAGACTGTTCCCACCCCCTACATCAGGCTCCTCCAGACACCCAACCCTGAATCCCACGCCTTCCCATTCTCTGTCCTTGCCCAAGGCATCTCTCTGACTTTATTCCCTCCACAGAAACCAGGGGCACCTGGCTCTTGGAACTGCAAGAGAAAATGTCTTAAAAAATACTCCTTCAACTAAACTTTTATGAAAGAGAAATCGGCAAGACTGTGACACAGCAGGAAGGAATAAGATACCTGATATAGAGAGAAGTGTTACAAGTAAATTGGGATAGACAGAGGTGACTCCTAACTACGGATTCTGAATGTCTGCACTCCCTAAATAATGCATTTGTATAAACATGCATGTATCTCAGTCATAATTTAAAAGAAAAAAAATAAAGGAAGAGTGAAGTCTGGGCCATGGATTTTACAGTAGTCATAGAGTCCATAGTGAGTGATTGTCTACAGAGGTCACTCATATTTAGGACACTTTGCTGAACTGTACCTCATATTTCATGACAGTCATATAAGAAAATATAAGGAAGAAAATCAGTTAATGAGTAAAGAATAGTAATAACTTGAAAATAGAAACAGTTAATCTTTAATACCACTTGCTACAACTAAAATCTTCTATATCCAAACTTTCATTTCAAACAAGCAGCTTCTACACAAGCTGCATCCTCCAACCTAGGGAAAGGATCAGTGAGAATGAAAACAAAAACATCTGTAAAGCCCTAACTTCTTAATGTTACATCAAATTGGAAATTATTCAGAACTTTTCAATATATATATGTATATTTGTGTATGTATATATATAATACATATACATTTTAAAGAACTAATAGTTTATAGCTATAATTATAATGATAGCTTAAGTCCAATAATCTGATCCAGGCATCAAGACTGTAAATAACATAGCATTATTTTTACATCTCCTGCTAATAATAACTTGCATGGTGATTTCTCTACTATAAAAATGAAGTAGCAAACATGTGAGAAGCCCTTGCCTTTATCCTGCTGAAGATAAACAGTTCCCTTCTTACTCCTTCTCTGGGGTCAGAAGTTCTTACCAGAAAGGTGACTCTATAATTTACTCTGTTATACTTGTCTGATAAATTATTTTCTTTTAAACACACTGTTGAAGAGGAAGATACCAAGAGCACAGACTCTGTTTCTGATAAAAGGAGAAAGAATAGACTATTTATTACTGTCTGCCTGAAAAAGGAGTAGACATCAGCCATGCTTACATAGTTTCCAGCTTTGTGGATCTGGATCCATGCATGGCCAGGTAGACTCTCCTTTTGCACTCTTGGTACTCCCAAATAAATCCCTGGCATGTGGTTAAGAAAAAAATGACCTGAATCTTCCCCTAAACCTTTCTGGGTTGTCTGTTTTATCTGTACTGTTAATAGTAATGCCTGGACCCTGGTTCTGATGGGAAGTGTATGAAATAAATCCGTTACCTGCATGGTCCCATGGACTCTACTGGAATAGTGTGTGGCACCAGTTTTGTTCTGCAGAATATCAACGGGTACTTTGTCAATGTTGCTTCCTCAGAAACAGCATTGCAAGGTGCCTTAACAGTGAGGGAGCAAAATCCAGCTGTAGTTGGGATGCTGGCAATAGCATTCTTTGTGGCAGATGTTTTTCCTTCTCCTCCCTTCAAATTTTCGTTTTCCTCTCTGCTGAGAGTAGCACCTCTGAGGTCTTCAAATAAAATCTGCTACAAACTTTCAAGTTTGCAAGCCCGATCAGCTCAATAAAACAAGTCAGGCAAACAATAAACTCTAACACGAGTACTGTGGTGACTTGGCATTGCTTTTGACTAAACAAAGCATATTGCTAACACTGTACAACAACCTTCATGGTGTTTTCTAACAGCATTATGGGCAGCTCCCAGACATCACAGTATTTCAAAACCCCAATACTTTCATGTCATCTGTCTTTACCTCTCTTCTGCCTCAAGGAAGAAGCTCCTTTCCTTGGAAAGGTAAACAGTTTGTAACAAATTCATTAAAACTATCCTCATCAACAATTCCAAAAGCTATTAGCATTAAATATTGAAACTAATTTTTAAGAGCCTAAAGGGAGTATTTTCAATTTAATGCCGAGATAAATACCACCTGACATGATGGCTGCTTTCATTAGTTTGTTTCAGCTCTAGTGCCTGTAATGAAATTTAATTAAATTGATCTGGATACTTAAAGGTACAGTATATAGCAGTGTCCTGCAGAGAAGAAAGCTAACTCAAAAGCAAAGTGTGTGAGACTACGTTTCTGAAACCAATTTACCAGCCACAAACGTGACGCAGAAGAGGAAGAGTAAGACAAAAATATCTGACAAGTTGGAAAGAAATTCAATGCAATTCTATTACAGAATGGATGCATTTGTTAACTTGCAGCAATCAATTAATAGGTGGCAACTGCACACTTCAGGAGGGCACAGAATAACTGGAGTACAGAAATAGCATTATATGTCCATATCATCTCTTCCAAGGCACCTTCTACTGGGCATTTTTCTATATTTTGCCTAGAATGAATATATGTATTCTCCCTCAATTATACTCCATAACATCCAAACATTAAAGATTGATTGGCAGTGACATGTTTCTGACAATATTTTCTTGGGAAAGCTGCAGAGATTTGGGGTGGAGACTGGACAACCACTGTAGAAAACAAAAGTGATATTGTAGTCTCACTGATCATCTTTTACTGGTCTTAAGGACTGAACAGGTCCTTTGTCTCCTTGCTCAACTGTAAGTCATTTTGAAAACAAATTTTTTTCAAGCCCATGGGGGGGATGACTATACTTACTGTGCCAAACACCTACTGCATAAGTGTTTTAGGAGAATGTAATTTGGATTTTCCACATTATTCTTTTTGTGTTTAAAATGTAGGGGGAAAGAGGAAATTTTCTATTGTGTTTGCAAGAATTTCAAATTTTCAGAACTCTCCAGTAGCGAATTCCTTGACTTGAGGAGATGATTTGAGGAGGTGGGTGATATTAGACACACCATTTTCTTATTTGTAGTATAGAACACTATGAGAATGGAATGAAATTAAGCCCTGATGGGAAGTTGGGGATGAAGCACCAACATCGCCAGCCTCGGTGCAGTGCCTAGCCTGGATAACCTCATGACATCCACTCAGAAAGAAACCTTGCATCAGCTCATGTGCTAATAGCCATACAGCAAAAATAAAAACAAGCTCTGCCCTCTGACTGATGATGCTCATCAGCCGCTAAGAAGACACTGACTTAAAAAGTCAGTAGTTTAGAAAAACCGTATGATGGCTGCATGCACATCACTGTCTTGCAGTGCTGAAGAGCATAGTCTGCCCTGACTCCTGGCCACTGATGTTCTAACATTGTCAGTAAGAAGGAGAGCAACCTCTTGGAAGCAAGGAAATCCCACTAGGGAAAAGAAACAAAAATGGTGCAACAAATCCAATAAATGAAAACAGCTAAAACCTGAGAAACTACAATGTTGTGTTGTCTTCCCCAAGCTTATAAACTCTCCAGCATGCTAGTGCTTGCTTCAGGCCTGATCCTCTTGTGACTTGATTTAATAGACGTTTTCCAAATGATTTGAAGCATACAGGATCAGACTTGTTTTGTCATCCTACTGCCTTATCTGTAAGCCAGCATTTTACTTGGTTCCAGGATATTAATTGTAATAATAACTGCTCCTGTAACGGTAACAAGCTGTAAAAATGTGAAGTTTGATAGGCAACCACTTGCAGGAAACAGTAACTAGACCCACCAACGCTGTTAGAAGTAGGTGATACAGCAATAAGGCAAAGTGCCTGTAAGTACGCAACATAGGATCTACTCGCTTTGAAACTCAACTAGACATTGCTCTGAGTTGCTGGTGTTGCCTCTTTCACAAGCTGAAGCACTGCTGTCAGGTTAAATGAAACACCCTGACTGGTGAGCACCAGTGTGACACTGTCTAGAGCAAAAGATAAATCTGATGTGAATTAAGTCAGGGCTCATCAGACTTACACAGGTCTGGGCAATTCTTCACTGGGAATTTGTTGTCATAATGCTAATAAGACATAACAGAAATTAGAACTGGATCAAATTATCTACATTCATTGATATATGAAAATTATGTGCGTGACTTGACTGCGGTGAGAAATCTAAAAGGGTAACAAGGTTGGGGTGATCCACATATGCATCTCACAGAGCTCTTAAAAGGGAATTTTGAAATACTGTGGTTTAAGTGTTCACCAACCAGCAACACTTATCATTAGGCTTTACAACCTGGGATCATCTTATTTTCTTTTAATAGAAGAGAAAGAATAAATACATTTCCCAGTGCTTCTCAACAGAGATACCGAGCCTGACTTCTCTCTCTATGCCAGCCCCACGGCAGCGGAGAGACTAACCACCCCCCACCAACATACCTGAATATTAAGTATGCTAGCAGGACTGTTCCCTGTGTGCCACCGAAGTAGCTGACAAGGAAATGTCAGCTGCTGAAGGAGAGATGGAGAGGGGGCTGTTCTCTAAAAAGGCCCCACCTTTGTACCTAAAGTGTGTTTACTTTGGAAGAGGCATTTCAACTAAATTCTTACAACTTCAACAACCCATGTAAAACTCTTGAAAAACAAACTAGTTTCAGATAAACTATCTAACTTAAAAATAAAGATGGTCTTACATTTTTTCTTTGAATTTACAGTGCCAATCCTATTATCAGTAAATGATTCCTGAAAGGATTGTCCTTCCTGGATTTCCTTGCATTGTTTCCAGGAAAACTCAAAACCACCAGAGAATTCCTGAGCATTGATCTGCTTTATAATGTATTCTGAATAAATCTGCTTCACTGATGGTTTTTACTGCCATCAGCTAAGCTACAAACAATTATAAACAGTATACTGAGATTTTTACTCCTAGAATTTTGTCTTTTGCTTCTGAAGTGGCAATTCAAGACACACTGTGGAAGAGCAGAGTAGTGATTGAGCCTGGAAGATCCTGCTGTTCTCCCAGCTTACACATCAGCAGTTGCTGTTTGGGTTAAACCCTTCAAACTAATTCTGCATTAAGTCTGCAAGTGGAAATCTGGAGTAATTTCTGTGTCTTCAAAAGACTGGCTGCTGACTCCAGTTGTCCCATTTCCCCGCCTCTCCCAAAGACTTATGAGCCAGGCCCTCAAAATCAACAAAGTGAAGACATGGATCATTGAAGCTTATCTTAATTTGAGGATTTTAGTATTTATGTTTATAGTCTTTTTTTCCACAGTTTATGAAAGCCAGAAGATTACTTAAAACACAGAAATTATTCAAGTTTGGGGGTTTAAAAATATTACAGTTTGGATAAAAGTGCAGGAGTTGCTCAGAATATGACCACTTAGCCAAAGTGGTTAAAGGAAAACAATTTGCTTCCCATGCCTTCTGATAATGATGATGATGCCAGTTACTTACTGGTTACAGGTTACATTGGGAGTATGACACCTACTGCTGTGTGAGCTCCAGAGGAAGGCTACTCTCTCCTCCCTTACACAGATATAACTGAGGGGAGAGAACCTGCTGAGAGTACCATGGGAGCAGTGCCATCACTTGAGCCAAGGCAAAGAGCAGTGGCAGCTGGGCAGAGGATTAAGCCAACCTGGGTCTCTCAGGGACTGTTGGCCCCCTGCCGCAGTGCCTGATGGCTCCCTGGCTGGCATGGTCGTGTGATACACACCCCCCCCCCCCCCATTTCAGTCTCCTTTCTTACAACGTGCAGTGAGCTTGACCTCAGCACTTCTCTCCCTTTTATTTGGAATGTCAATGTACAAATGGCTTTTACTTACAAGTGACTGTTTCTGCATCCCAGACACAGCAGAAGTTCAAGAAGCCAAAAGAGAAATACGTATTTAGCGTGAGGCTTAAAGAACGGCTCCTAGTCAGACAGCCATTAACCACAGCAAACCTGTTTGGCACTGGATGAGGATTATTCAGTTTTCTGTTTTCTGCTCTTTAAAGTGACAGTTTCAGAATCAGTGGTTAAATTCAGTATTTTTGAAAAGAGACGTGTACCTCCCAGCCTCCATCTCAGCTTCTCTGAAAGCAAAGACATTATTCTTCTATTTTAAGCATTCCACCCCAAAATACTTTGGAATATTTTCTCCCCCTGTGTTTCTCTTGTTATCACAGAGCCTGAGGTACTATATTCTTCTGAAAGTATCACCCTATTTTTTTCTTTCAAAATACCACAGATGACCTTGGCCAGTTTTTTTCAAATGCTTTTTTTTGTGTGCAGTGTTATCATCGTCTAATCACATATCTTCTACTGTACTTTTACATCTCCTCCCTTGATTTTAGCTATGAACAAACACATGATAAGAGAGAGATATGTTAATTACTTGCCAAATCTATCCAAGTGCGAAACAGCTAGGAAACTATCCCTGGTTTTATATAGTGCAACTCTCGGACGTTTCAGGAAATCACTGAGGCATTGCTTTACCTATCCATAATTAATTATTGATTTCCTGTTGTGCGAGTTGTGAAGATGACAAGACCTAATCTGATGAATAAAATAGCTATAAGAAAAGGGAATCGTGTGTGAGGCAAAGCATGAAGGACAAGACTTCAGATACGGCAGAGTTCATTATTCATTTTGTGGAGGCTATATGCAGCTAAATAATAAACCTTTCAAAACACTGCAATAAAATGAAATAAATTCATTTTTCAAAGCATCACTTTGCCTCTTACATAGAAATAAAATGGTTTTAATGTATTTTGGAGAGAATGAAGGCAGTACTTGGCCCTACAGCTAGAATTTCTGTTCTTCTCCTATTTTCCTCTGCATAAGGTATTTAAGCTATAATTTAAATTGTTAGAATCACAAAGAACTATTTTTTCTTTTATCTTGTATGCACAAAATACTTGCATCCAAGAAAGTGTTTACAATAATTTTTGACTTGTACTGTCATTTTCATTCCAGTAATGCAATTTCATCTATCTTAATACGTTTATGCCCTGGAAATGCAACTCAGGCTCTTGGCCACAAAATCACAGGGATAGGACAAATCTCAGGAATAGGACAAATATGACTTTAAGCTCAGGGTCAGTTTCTTAATTAAGCCTACTCTCCTTACAACGGCTAGAAACTAATCACCAACTCTTATCTTACTTTTCATGCATTAAACCACAAAATCAACAAAATACAACTCTTCTATTATACCTGTGAACATAAAACATGAAAAAAATAATTATCAGAATAAAACCTTCATCATTGTCTCTTATGGTGAAGAACGTGGTGGGAATGGTGATACTGACTGTGATCAAGGACTTTGTGCTTTCTGAAGGGTAGCACTGTGGCCGAAAGCAGAGGATCATTTTATTCAAATGTGTAGCTCTCTGACAAACAATGAATCAGTGCCCCTTTGGAAAAATCTCTAGATAGGCTCATGCTGTTCTTTGTTTTGGGGTCAAAAGTTCTTGAATACATATACTTAAACTAGAGAACTGAAGATCCAAGTAATAACTGCTAAGCTGCATGAGTTTTAAGGGTATGCTGCTTTGAACATGTAGTTTACCAACACACTTAGACATTAATAATGAGAAATACGTATTCTTTTTTACTGAAATACATTTAAGAGTTTTTGATTTGGAAAATAAGAGCTTTATTATTATTAACTTAAACAGGAACATGCTATTGGACCAAAGCATACAACTCTCATTCTAGAGGAATTACAACTTTCTATTAAAGCACTTTGTAATATTAAAAGTAATGAAAACAATTTAGAAACTTGCAGTGAAACTTTTCATTTCTACTTTCAGCAGGAAGAAGAAGCTATAGCTCTTTTATCATGATGAACTGTATCAACCCAGTAAACAAAGTAAAAAACCTCAGAACAAAGGACATACTACAAAAGAGACTCCTTTCAAAATACAAGGTTTCTTTCTTTGACTCTGAAATGGCAGACATATTTAGGCCATTTTTGAATTCTGTTAGCAGTTTTAGGAAGAGAAGAGGGAAGAAATGAGAAGGACTTCCCAGCAACTTTTTCCCCCACCCATTCTTAGATCATGCAGAACATCAAGGAACCAAAAGTAGGACACCGATTCACCAACTTAATATTCCATTGAATTTTGATTGAATTTACATGTATTGGCCATGTTAAACAAATACTTTTAACCTCCTTATAGGACCCAGACGAATGAGGATGATCCTAGCAGAAGTACAGCAACACAGAGGAGCATCAGCAAAAGATGCCCAGTGTTACGTATCAGACCACCACAGCTAGACAATTTACCTCTGAAAAGAAACTATGCTTCAATTGACATAGTAATAAATTTAATTTGATTTCCATCTCCTCTGTGCTGCTTGCATATGCTATTACTATTAGCAAAAGTTCCACTGATCCGATTCATTTGCAAAGCTGTAAGTGGCTATCCAACATACCCATTCAAGTTTGCTAGGAGAAAATGAGTTTCTCACCTATACTCTTTACTACACACGTGCTTTTATCTGTGTTTGAACCTAGATATGCAAACACCAAGCAGACAAGTTAATTAAAAATAATATTTTGTTCTGAATGGTAGAAATCATGCTCCTTGAATGAATTTTGGAGAAAAAGATTGACATGAATTAAAAATGGTATTACTTAGTATGTATTTTTAAAAGACTTTTGAAAGTCTTTACAAAGACTTCTGGATTCTTTTCAGTATTGTACATCTGAATCCAGCTAAACTTTGTTTGCCATTAATGTTATTTATATTTGCTTAAAAATATTTAATACATTATTTAAGTGGACTAAAAATGTTCCCAGTCCCAAAAGACATGCCGAAAATGTCATAGGTATCTACTTTGTATTCAAGTATTAAAATACAATCGTGTTCTGAGGAACTGTACTTTTGAGACGAAAAAATTTGTAGATGTGACCTTCCATTTATGCATAACCCTCCAGATTCTGAATGCCTACTTGTACCTCTACCCTAAGGATATTTCAGGAACTTCAGTTATACAATTCCCTTCAGAAAGAAGGCTCTAAGTTAAAGATACTGACTCCTGGGCTGCATTTTAAATTTTCTTTTCTTCAGAGCAGTTCAAAAGGTGGAGTACTTCAGAGACAGACTTTACACAACTATGAGATTGAATTTCTCTCTTCTAAATCTGTACTTAGTAACCTTAAAATGGACTTGGGTTTTCAAGTGAAAAATACCTAGTCTTTCTCACATAAGTCAGCTAGAGCTTATCATGAGACTCACTGTCATTGCTGAGGATACTTTAGCATCACGGATATGTATGACTCATGCTAAACTGTTTGGACAAACTTTGATTCTTATTTATTTAGCACCTCTTGAGTCTAGTAAGTTTTGGTTGAGAATGGTGTCAGCTTTCATGCACTTCTTACTGATAATTTAGAAGAATTACTGCTATGTTTCATTGTTGAATTACTGCTTACTACAATGCTGAATGTTAAAGAAAACACTATCATGCCTTTAAGGCCCTCATGGGAAAAGCAACAGTCAAGCATAGCTGCAGATACTTTCTAAGCTCATAGCTCAAACCATTAAGGTTTATTACTTTATGTGTTCCCAAACTCTCTTTGTTCAGACATCATGCTTAAAGTCAGCATCTTCTACTTCCATGTTGTGTTGTATGTATGTTCTACATACACCACCCCGCATTTGTGTATAGACACAATATGCACATATTTACCAGCAAAAATGCAGATACGTTGTCACATAGACATACAAGTATTTGCAAGAAGTGCAAGAAAAAACAATTACTTTGGCTTCAATTGTGCTTAGTCATAATATCTGTGTTTTTTGGATACCATTCAGTAAAAAAGCCAGTGCAAAAATAGTGTAAGGACGGGCAAGGTCTAGCTCCAGCTACACGGGACTGTTTTCATGGAAATATTACAATCAGAATTGAATCTTCAGGTCAGCACAGACTGTATCTTAGATTACTGATGATATTTTAAATACCATAATAAACATGGAAAATGTTTTAGAAGGAAACATATAAATACTGAAATAACCAAAACATGATTACAGGGAGGGTAGGTGATACTGTGTAGTAAAAAAAAACTTTCTTGAGTATCACAAAGAATTTAACTACATAAAATGCAAAATGATTAAGTCTATTATACAGTAAATGATGGAATCCAGAAGAATCAAACATTTGAAAACATTTCCTTTTAACCACTGATGCAGAAACACAAATTTTGATACTCCATCATGAGTTGTCATTGTCATATAGACAAGAACTTTAATATTTTGGATTCCAGAAGATTTTATACCTTTTCAGGCCATGCAAAATATAAAACAAATTGCAATAAGATAATGGCAATCCCTTTTCTTTCTAGTACTTTCTGATACTGCTAATAAAATCACAGGGGGTTAGAAGGAATCAGGAAAAATATTACTTGATATGATGGATTAGCAAGGAAAATCAGAACATGATCTCCATGACTACACAAGTGAAATGATAACTATTTGCATTAAAATATAACTGAAATAACATTCCGTTTGACTTAGCATTTTGTAATATTTTAGATATAAAGTTGTCTTTTTTTCTAGAATATTTTCCTTAAAACTAGTCAAATGATTTAGAATGATAATACAGCCAGGTGAAGACACTAAATCTATATGTTTTATTCCTTCCCCTTTCTCTCTCTTTTAAAAAATTTAAACACAGTTTATACACCATGTTTTCCATGTGTGAATACTTCTGCATATGTCAAATTTTTACTTGTATAGCTCAGCTTAATTCATTTGCACAATTTCCTCTTTAGGCTTCATGATTTTGCTCATGAGATATAAATTCCTGTTGTATAGACAAACAGGATATTCTTTAAGCAGGCAACTGGTATTGAAAAAGCCACAAACGTTAAAATTTATTTGACAAAGTTTTGAATGATTCTTAACAAAAAAATCCCTGGGAAAGCAAACACAATCAAAAGAGGATGGAATGATTAAATTATAAGTTTATACTACACAGGGATGCTGCCTAGTGCTAATTATGTTGAAAAAAATAACATCAAGGTAAAAAGAAAACCAAAATTCCAGACTAACGCATCATTCCTCACTGAAGAGGTTTTGTGTCTCTAAGAAAGAATATGAAAAGATTAACAGATTATTCTTTGGTCTGCAGCTACTACCTGTTATTTCCTGCAGAATAGAAAATATACCTTTGCTTTAATGAAGAAATACTTCATATTTGCATGTGTATTGGGAAAAGCAAACCTATTTTACATGAACAGTGGAAACTAATATACAGCATTAAACATAGAATTAATAGTAATTCAATACACACACACAAAATCAGTGATAGCAACTTTCTCTCTAGTACTGAAACCAATGACAATTTCATGATTAAGTACTTAACAAATTGCCATTTGATAAAAAGCCAGATTTAAGACACTCAAATGCAAATAACATGTTTTTAGGCAAGAAAGACAGAAACAGAAAGAAAAAGAAAAAGGATTTATTTGAAGACTATAATTTTTTTTTGTTGTACTGGTTATAGAATCTCTGTCTTCTAAAATTACTCAGATGATACTTTAAAAAGGCTTAAATATGTTAATTTCACAGAAAATGTCCATATTTCCTTTATTTAAAATCAATTTAGGAATTTGCTTAATACCTGATTAACAAAAGAAAGTAATGTCATAGATCAGATGATGAAATGCTGGGTGTTTTGAATATCATATTCCTATTAGCTAAAGATTAAAAGGATTTACCCTAACCTTGAAAGATATTTATGTCTAAAGTATTTAAATCAGATCTCTGATGTCTTCTCCCTTCCAGGCAAACTTAGTAAAAAAAAAAACAACCTGAAAGAAATAGCATAACTACTGTGTCCTGTGTGATCAGCAAAAACAATGTAAATTCTTATTTTCTCTAAATATTTTATCAGAAATAATACATAGACATATATATATAGAGAGAAAGGTTTCTCCATGGGTTTACTTGAATGCTGTTCATATGTGGAAGGTCTTTTTTTTTTTTTCAATAATGCCACAGCATTACATTTTATTATGAAAAAAATATTAGGAGGAAAACAAACTGCACTTGGTTAAGGGAATGGAATTTAGTACCTAAAATTAAACAGTACCTCTAATAAAAAAATCTCCAGTCAATTACAGTTGAGATGCCAATTCTCATCAACTGTTCTTATGTCTGAAGGAAACCTCTGTTGCTCTCATTAATACAGATTTTGAAAATTAGTATTTTAAGAATTTAATTGACTCCTGGACACACTGATTTTTCTATAGATATACTTGTTTACCTGGGATCCTCTTACTGAAACACGCAGCTATTGCTTTTTTCTTAGAGATGCCATCAGGCCAGAAAAGAAAGCAAAGTGCTTGATAAACTTAATCTGCTATCGCAAGATTTGCTTATCAATAACTGCCTTTCTGTTTGAAAGGTTCAGACAATCAGAAAAGAGATTACACAAATGCTAGAAAGCTTGCCAGGGAACTGAATGTAATGCACTTGTCTGCCTCTCTGGTATATGCTGTCCTCAGAGAGAGCAAAACTCCATACACCTTCCTCACGTGGCTGAAATGAATGGGCCTGCTCTCCTAAGTGAAGTGAGATGCTTTCCATCCAGAACTTACAGGGTCATTAAATTGTGTAATTTAAAAATATATTCTCTAGTAAGGCTTTGTTGCTTTTGATTCAAATGGCTCCTGTAGAACTCTTCTGGGTACAAATCTCAGTATGCATGAAACATAACAATTCAACACTGGTCAGCTGACAGCCAGAATACCTGGGTTGGGGAATAGATTCTGGTTTCTTGGCTCTGGGAGAGAGTATGCTGAGCGTGCCATGACCCAGAGTGGTGGGTTGGTGAAAATCCTCTGTCATCAGTCACAATGAAGCTTGGGGCCGCCCACTGCCATAAATCAATCAATCAGTCAATTATTTATTAATCAGGTACTTGCATTTTCATAGTTAATATAAAAATGGGCTCTAGACAATGCCTTTTCTATAATGATAATCTACCTTTATATTACACTGGGGGGTTTACTTTAAATTAATCCATCCTTTTTCTAAAAGGGGACATAGTAATCTGAAAAAGGCCTTGCCAATTGTACAGAAATAAATGAATCCCTGCTGAAAGATCAGCACTGCAAAATACATATGCTCAGGAGCAATCTGAGCACATGAATAGTTCCTTCAAGTCAAGCCACTTTTTTTAGGAACTATTATGTTCTGGATTCAGAATTTAGATCCTTACTGTAGGGTTTAAGTTCTGCGCAGACCTTTTCACTAGATAAATTTAACCTAAAACAGCATCTTTTTTGGGGATGTCTGACTGACGATAACCTTACCAGGAGAAAACCTAAATGATGTGTTCCAAGTCTATATGATAGTACGATGTAATTAACATTTTAAAAGGTGAGTAGGTATATTTTACTTAAGAAAGGGCTTTAGATTTTAAAACTCCTTGACGAGGGTTTTGAAGTTTATTGCTGGCAATTTTCACGGAACATTTAGCCATATAGGACCTGATCATAGAATCATTGTTTTACTATTCTGAAAGTCACATGAAAAGAGAGCCTTTTTCTAGATCCAGACTGGCTTAACTGCTTCTAAGACTTCGGGCAATTCTAAATATGTTTTCCAGCCAATGACAGACAAGGCCATCTTCAGAGTGACTACTGTGACTTCATTAAATGCCTATCACAATAATATCCGTATTGTACGTGGCACACTACACGCTGAAGGACAACTGCCTTTAACAGCCTCCCTGTTTCAAATAATCGTTGTATTTTTATTCATATGGCAGATGAATAGGACAAACATTTAAATTATTCTATGCAGAACAGAAATCTACAGTAATAAACGGGAAAGAAAAATAATTTCTACAAATTCATTGTGATCTCTACTTATATATTGTAGACAGAATAAGTGTAAACATAATGATAGAATGTAAACATTTTATTGGAGCCTAAGTGCTTAGGCAAAGCAAACCAATTAATAGAAAACATATTATTTCTGGCAGATCCTCCAGCTCTTTAATATTATACACATTTAATGCTAACTGAAGCTTGTTTTTCACTAATAAATTTTCTTTCCTGTTAAACTCATTCAGCACAACCCTTTTGCTCCAATTTCCTCATGTAATTTAACAAGCTATCTGTGTTTGAGTAGTTGGTTATTTTCTTGAATACTGAGATAGGTAGGAGTTTACCAGCTAATGGAAATCTGCTGTCTTACAGTCACATCTGTATTTTCTAAGGTGTCCCCAAATCCTCAACCAGCTAATACCCTAGAGACTGGAGCGAGATCCAGTGTTATTGACTTGGAAATGGGTGTCTTTAAAAAATCACCGTAGTAGCTCCTTTCATCCTGCTTAGGTGGCTAAACATAAATGGAAGAGGACCTCTCTCTGGAGACTGTAAGCAGCATTTAATTCTCCTGCTGACTGTACAGGTTACAAAGATACTTGAAGAAGAGGAATTTACCATGACTCTGAAGCACAAGGACAAGCTGGATAGCTCCTCTACCTGTTTTTTTCCTAAGTTCTAAGCCACTGACCCACCCACGAGGCCACTGACCATGTGACCATTAAGCACTCTGATAAACCAGATTTTAAGTATTCTAGGATAGAGTTATGAAAACAGGGGCAGATAAATGAACATTTATGAAAATGTAAGTCTTAGTTGTAGAGAACAAAAAAATTTGAAAATGAAATGACATTAAAGTCACTCTTTGGGAGACAGTATTTCATCTACTTCTGAAAAATTGTGATGATCATCTCTTTTCTACTTGATAAGCTTTAGCAGCATTTAGAAATTAATCACACTATGTAATCTAAACACTGTTTATACGGGACTGAAACTAAACCTTGTTTTCCTCTTGGTGGGATTTTTTCCAGATTAGATTGCTGTTTCAACTATTGCTCAGCAAACCGAGAAGTATTTTCTGTGAACTCTTCCATGATGAAAGACCTGCAAGTTAAAATTTCTGCGATGGCTGACAACTCCTTCACTTCAAGACAAAATTAATTGCATCCTCTTGGTCTGTCAAGTTTTTTTTTTTCCTCTATAATTTTAGGATTGGAAACATTTATGCATATTACAACTTCTTCTTGTTGGACTGTGTTAGGATTATGACAAATTATCCATACTAGGGAGTGAAATCCTTTTCCTAAAGGACAAGCCTACAAAGGACAGTAAACAGTCACCTCACTGACAGATGTGAATGCTGACTATTTACTTTCTGTGCCTTTTCCATGCCAGCCCAGCCTAACAAGTCTATGTGTCCCACTGAAGCCACAACACAGGTATGAACTGGAAATCCTAGTACACTGGATAGAACCTGTCAGTGGAGGGTACAGAGTGTGACACAGCTCTGCAAACACAGTGCATAAGGTATTGCAGACTTACAGAGCTTTCCAAGTGGAAACGGAGACAACAAAGTCAGTGCCTCCTCCTCCTTGAGGTTTTTGCTCAGGCAATAGGAAGTTAGAAATCTATCCATTGTTCTCCTGAGCCAGAAAAGTTACGATCTCCACTTGAGCATTCCTTTCAGAAAATAAAAAGCTATTTGAGAAGAGAGACCAACAGTTCAAAGAGTGCAACTCCTCTTGTATTAGCTATTAATAACTGGTCACAATGTTCCTGCTCCAGCAAACTGAATGAAAGCAACATGCAAACCTGCAGTCCTTATTTTTTATAAAATATTGGGAATCCCAGGACACACTGGATGCTGCAGATTAGTTAGCCTGTCTCCCCAGTAAAGTTCAACTGGCTGCAAAAAATTCTGGCTCTTGCTTTTGGGGCCTTACAGAAAGGACCCATGAAATCAACTGAGCTTTCTCATTGCTTTCACTGGGACCAGGATCAGCACACTGCAAAGAAGTTCCTGGATACCAAAACTCTGAAGTCTGGACTGTCAGAGCTACATTGCTTGGGGGATTTGTTCTGCCCACCTGCTCTGCCTTTCTACTTCAACACAGCAAATGAGCTATCCTGAAACTCTTTTCCCAGAAATGTATCTCTAGCTTAACTTGAGATTTAATTTTCTACGTCTCCCATCTTTGTGACTTGTGGAAAAATTTTGCATTTTTCAGAATAAAAAAGATGGATAGGACCTTAAAATTTTGTGCTGTCAAAAGATACTGTTTGTGTTCTTGGCCAGATATACTATGACTTTGAGACAGAGAGCTACTTGATTTGGTTAAGGAAATTAACTGAGTCATTGCAGCTGTTGCTGCAGTTTTTGGCTCTGAAGGGCCCAGAGAAATAGGCAATGTCTGCCAGATACTGAGTGGCACAATGCAATTTGAGCACACTACTAGTCTTAAGAAACATACCTGAAGCTGAAATCTGAAATCTGTTAAATTTGAGCTATTTTTTATCCAAAAGCTGATTCTGACAATGTCCTGAGAAGCTGCTTCATTTAGGTTTCACTACCTAAGCCTTAGTTAAAGCTGAAGAGCTTGCTCACCCATGATGGGATTGAACCTTGCAGGAAGACTGCATATACCCTGCTTAGGGCAGCCTGGGTACTGGCAGCGGGTGGGGGACTAGTTTCTGACTCCTGAATTCTCTCCACAGCCAGAGTTTATCAGGGAGTGCTGCTAGTGGGAAATTGCTACCTATGCACTTCTTGGCTTTTAGTCCTTCATAGGTGTGGCAAGTCATTAGGAGACCACACCAATCCCCAACTCTGGATGGACTTTCTGTCAGTGCAGTTTCTACTCTGCCAGCTGTTGTGGCAGGTGCACCCACCCAATGAAAATAGGGCTTCTTGGCTGCTGAAGTGTAGCAGCTCCTGATTGCCTGTTCTCGGGGCTCCATGGTAGTTGGGGCCTTTGGCCAATGGGAGCTGCTATTGCCCACAGGTCAGATTCAGCCTGGCTATCAATGGAGTCCCTGGGGAGCCATTTGGAGCTCGTCCCCTGGAGCAGCAGCTGCAGTTGAGGACTCTCCCCTTGGGTCAGGATGCTGCTCAGGGAAACTCTTGCAGGTGACTTGGGTCAGGTGCTGCGCTGAGCAGGTCGTCGAGGTTGAGAGCCCTCACTTGTCAGGTGAGTGATAGAGTGTTCTGGGTTGTCATGAAACCCTAGGAAGTTGTTCTGTTCTCCTCTCGCAGACATTTGAACTTGTAATTTGTGGAGGGCTAGTTAATTGTGTTGGCAGTACATTTTTAATTTTTGGTGGTTGGTTGTTTATTTGAGAGCCTCTGTAACAGCTATGTGATGATTCCTGTAATGTTGAGCAAAATTAGAAAAGTGAAAGAGGTTTTCATGCTTTTGCTGATGTTGTCATATTTGGACTAAATATACTGACTACTACTGTATCAGCAGTAAACATATATTCCCCATTAATATAAAGGATAATACTTCTATTCTTTTTACATCTCTTTACAGTGAACATGTGGCTCTAAAATATACTACAATTCAAGCTATTTGGTTACACTATTTCTCAAACAGTACAGTAAGTGCTGCTGCTTTTTCTTAAATGTGATGTGATGCTTGTAATTTCCTGGTATTACAATACAAAGTTATGCCTATCTGTAGGCCACCAATTCTTTGAAAGTAGTTGTATAGATACTTCAGTACATAGGAAGAAATTGCTGATCATTATGTAATGGGATTTACCTGCACTTCAAATAAGGCTGTGCAAGTGCAAGGTACTGAAAAGTGCTGATCATATTATACTGTCAACTGTATGTTCACTTGTATATATATTCTAATGGGAGAAAATAAGGATGGCGTTGACCTAGTGTCTTTATATTACATAAATAGCTGACTGTTAGTATAATGCAACTTTTCTAATTTTCCTATCATAAAACTATTATTTTCCAAACAGTGGTGAAACTTGGAGAGCCAGCATAACAGCCTACTACAAGCAAGTTTAATAGATGTTATTACTTTATAAACATCACTGTATGTCTTTTATCAAACAGAAGTATTTTACATTAACTATCTGAACATTTTGATTTGAGGAAACCATATTTATAGAAGGCTTAGCAGCATATGTAATGAGTATACAAATATGTAGCAGAGACTGACCTGCACTTTAAGATTTTTGTGAAGCCTGTAGGAATTAGCCGATATAGAGATTAATGAAATGCTTCATGACAATATAGACAATCTGTCTGCTATGAGTGTCCTTGAAGCTACCTCAAAGGCTAGCCTGCCCTATCTTCCAGACCACAAATACATATTTGTGGCCACAGAAAATGTTCTTTTAAGCATGCAAGGTACTTAGTACCTAAGGGTGCTTAGTATCTAAGCACATTACCAGGCATTCACGTTGGGAGCCAACAGAATGTCCTTTAGGTAGCAGTATACTCAGAAGCCACACAGCATATAGATTACCTCATGCATGGAGCAACCCCAGAAACTGCTTTTCCATCACAGCATATACAGACAGAAGGCTGGAAATGAGCCAGACATTGTAAGAACCTCTAAGATTATGGTGCGGTAAAGTTCAGCCTCTACAGTGCACCCACCCACATACACAGAAGTCAGGCTATGCACACTTCCAGTGTGTTAGTTACTGCTTTGCATCAAGAAAAGCCTACTCTAGCTCATGTTTGTTCCCACCTCTTAATGGGACAGTTGAGTACCAGCTTGTTACTTGGAACATCTTCGCATATGGTATCCCTAGGGCTGCCAAGGATGACTGAAAATACTGGAAGTGAACAATGGGAGAGACTCAGTAATCATCTTCCTTACTCCTCAGACTTGACACAAGCAGGGCTGGGGCATGCAAAAGAACAGCACTTCAAATGGAAGTTCAGCTTCTGCCAGTTTGAGATTTGGTGCATACATTTCACATAACTAAGTTCTTTTCTTTTGCAAAATACATACAACTCAGATTATACCACTGTGAACCTTTCCTACTTCACTATACTTATGCCTCAGCCTTAACTAGGACCTAAACTTTTGTGCCACATGAAGTCTTAGCTCTCTTTGCTGATATTACAAATACAAATATCAATTAGATAAGCTGTGAAATTACATGTAGCAAGAAGACCTTTGAGAACTGTATCTGCAGGCTGATACTCACATGGAATGTAATTCAGTTTTGACATATTTAGCAAGAATTACTTTAAATGTTGTCATTTACTAAGTAGACACATTTTAACGACTATATGGGATGTTGTTTCTCATGACGGTATTGCCGTATTGCAATTCATTTTAAGAGGTTAGCAGGCCTATGGGAATGGTACTACAGACTCCACAGACTGAAAACTAAGTATATGATGCTACTGTATGCCAGCTGATTGGAAGTGAAGCTATCAAATTTCAGCCCAGCTCAACATGTAACTGGTCCCTAAGCACCACTCCTTCAGATACTCTTGTTTACATTCTCATGAGGAAATTTGGGAGCTGAAGGGCTGGAAATCTGGTAATCACCTCAGGACAGGGTGGGGAGGTGTAAGAAGGAAAGGTACAGTAGAAGAACTTGCTCGGGTTTGTTCTATGAACAGAGAACTTCACTCTCCAGGCCTGTCAGATCCAGCACTTATTGTATGAATTCTTTTGAAACCAAATTCGTATCCCTTTTTCACTGCCACAGATATTTTCAAAAGGTAATTATATGTTAAAAGTAGAAATGAGGGAAAAACTCATAGGTCCAAGTATCATGTTTTAAACTAGGTGAATTTCAAGTCACATAAATGAGTCTAAAGACTCCCAGCCCCCAAATTTGGGTAACCATATGAAAGATGATAAATCTAGAAAAAGCCCAAGCCTTACCTTCTTGTAGAGACTTCTCAGGTCTCTGTACTGCCACATACTATTGAGGACCTGAGATGCTGCTTTCACCACTTTTGGCGAATGCCTGTTACACACATATATTAAAAAGGGAGAGAGAAAGAAATAGTGAGAAAGAGACTGTTAATTACAAGACTCCATTCATCCCAATTTTCAAATGCATTGCTATGGATTTAAACCCACAATTAAAGTGTGTTTCAAATGTACCGTAAGATCTTTGGTTGGCATCTTGGAGACCAAAGTGTTTTTAAGCAAGGGCAATACATGTTATTTCTATACTACTAATTAGTCAGTGAGGAGCGAAATGTGTGTCCCTCAGCACACTGAGGACAAGAATTCATGCTGAGAGCATAGTAAGAGGAATCGGAGAGGTAGCAATTGGCAAAATCGTTGAGGACTCAACTGGTATTATGTACGTCTAAGATGTCCTGGCTACAACTTCCGGCATAAAGGACAAGAAGTTAGAGCCAGAGTTTCTCTATAAGCTGCCAAACTTCAGCTCTTGACAGTGTGCTCAAGGCATTAAGTACCTCTTATCAGTGGCCAAAAGAAACACTCTAGATGGGTGATGAGCACTGTTTTTGAAGTGCAGAGCCAAGATGCAGAAAACCCACTGATTATAAAAAGCCATGAGAAATTTTATTAGGAATTCAAATTATGACTTGCATCTTGCTCACATGATTACCCTTTTATAACGGCAATACAACGTGATGTTGAAAACCATATATAACTTCACGTGGACTTTGTCTTCAGAAAGGTTTTGTAAGAAGCTATAAACTATTGTTACAGTCAGTTGGAGTCCTATTTGTTACCTATCCTCTTGGGATTGGTAACTTTAAAAAAAATCTAAAAAAAAAAAATATCAGAGAGTATTCAGCTCAGTGAAGAAGGGTCAAATAGAAAAGGACTGTGAAGATAACGCAGCCCACTGAGGAAGCATACACTGTGCTGTACCAACAATACACATAAAGCAGTAGAGTGCTAGAAAACCTTGCAAAGGCCAAAGTCTAGAGGGAAGATTGACTGAGTTTGGGGCAGTCATGGAGGTGATTCATGTTTTACTCAGAAAAGGCACACGGATTGCAAAAACAAAGAGCAACATATGTCACTGGTTTGGGCAGGAATTCTTCTCAGGGATCAGGCTGTGGTGCATCCTCTGATCTCTGAGAAGGACTACTGGGAGGCTGACACTCCAGCTGGTAAAGCAATGTTCATGACACAACTGATTCAATTAACATAAACAGTATTTTCCTGGTAATTTATTTGGTGGTTTTCCACCCTGGTCTTCCATTTCTCACCCAGAGTACAACAGTAGGTGGGTAATTGGTGAATAAACAGGAATATGATAAACCCTTTCAAGCATAATTGTTTTCATTATACTCCCAGCTGTACTGGCTAGTGGGGTGCTGGTAGCATGGAGTAACCAGGAAAATAACTGCGCCAACCATAATGTGAGTACTGAGAAGAAACAGGAACGATGCGAGGCCAGTATGGGCTTGGCCAGTATGACCTTATGAACATCAGTTCTATCATGCTGTCATACAGGGAAAGCACTCAAGCCCTGGGCAATTTTCCAAAGGATAGCGGGGCCAGCCCCACACTCCTGGCACTAATACATACCAGGATGCATGGCCAGGCTAGTATCCTGCACTTGTAGAAGCAGACGCTTCATACTGGACAAGACAAATTCATACTAAAGCATTTTACTGTATTAAAGTGTGCATGCCAGAATTTCCTATCAGTCCGACAATCAACAACTCTGATTTTTAAACAATGGATTATCTGTAACAAACCAAACCAAAGCAATGGTGCACAATACTAACATTTCTGAAAGCTGAAAAATGGAACTTTCAATGAAGATTGGCATTTGTAGCACTGTGAGCTGACAGGTTTTCTTCTAGAACTGTGTAACCTGTAATAATAATAATAACACAGGACCGCAACTCAAAGTACTTGAGAGGAGGGATACGTGTAATGATTTGGGAGGGCATTCTGGAATTATTCAACACTACCTGGGCTAAATACTTTCATTCAACATAGATATGTCTTTCACATTTATGAGCGATACTTAGACAGGGAATTATACCCTTGGATCCTTCTAAAACTACTCTTGACACTTTGAAAATTCCAGACTCAACAGGTATTAATAATCTCTACCAGATAATGACCAGGTAGACAAATGCATTATTCTGAGGAAAGACACATTCAACTTAAGAGAAATGGATATGAACCTGCTTGCACTATCAGTACATTTGATCTAGAAAATATAAATAAAAAATCTAAATAGATTTAATGATAATAAAAATGCAAATGTAAATAAATTGGCAGAGCATGGGGAGCTCCCACAACTGGAATCAAATACTTTTTTACACTATTAATTTTTACCCCTTACAGTTAGAATGTGAGAATGTTTCAATAATGAATTTGGTATGAAAAGAAAAAGGTGACAATAGAGGAAAAGAAATGTGATTATATTGGCAATGCTCCGATTATATAGGTGAGCATAAGTTCTCATACCAAATGTAGGGTGCATAAATCTTTCCTTCAGGTTGTGGCCTGGCTTTGTGAGGCTCTTTTAGAGCTCTGGTGCTGCAGTAGGCTGTGTGATGACAGCTTCGAGTAGGTGGGCTGATGGGTTTTGTACACTACAGTGAAGGCTTTTTGTTTTCAAACTGCCATAGTCCCATTGCACTATACTTCTGCAGGTTGACAAATATGAGAACCAGGCTATCTGTTTTAGGCAAAAGAAGGATAAAGAGTGAACTCTTCATGAAGAGTGCGTACATAGGAAAACAGACAAGATGAAACCATAGCTGGTCTGGAAATGTCCCACTTGTGTAAGATTTCTGCATGTTTTGGTGCCTCACAAAGTAGCCTGCAGGTATCCTAATGCTCTCTCAGAAGCAAGGTGTTAGGAAAATCCAAGGATCCATTTTTCTACTATGCCCCACCTTTCCAGCAAGCTGGTGGCAGGGAAAAGGGTGCTGTGAAGAGGGACAGTGACTTTACATTCTTCACTCCCAGAGAAAGAGGAGCAGTAACAGAACTGCGGTGAGGTCCCTTCCTTTCACAGGATCCCTCCACCTGCATGTCACCCCTTTTGCAGGGTGCAATCCAACAGCTCTGGTCCCTAATGTTTATCAGGATCTTCTGGAAGTGCTTAGAGGTAGTGGTTACTGCAGATAATTACTCTTCCTTAAACTCCACATGCAGTGCACTCCATGCACTGCTGATGGTATGTCAAAAATAAAACACAGCAGAGACTTTTGCTACTGGCATTGTCTGTTTCTTGTCACCTTTCACACTGAACATATAATTTCTGATGAAACTAAAGAATTCAACTCACGATTGCACAGAGGAGGCAAACACATTCAGGTCTAATAATAACTATTGGAGAGGTTAAAAAGGTGCAAGGTGATTTGCAAAACATACTTGTCTCCTTTACTCTTAGATATGCCAACCAGTTTCTCAATGCCGCCTGCGTCTCGTAAGGCCTTGGCATTCTCCATGTTTTTAGTGATGACTTCATGCAGAGTGCAGCAAATGGCAGTAACGGTGTCATCAGACATGGCCTTGCTTGCTGAGTTGTTGCTGTTGTTAGCGCCTGGCAGTCGGTGGACCAGATCCCTCATGGCATACTTGCCTTTGTTGAAAGAAAACGAAGGGAGAATTCAGAAGATACAGCAATAAAGGGTGACGGAGAAGAAGTACAGGGAAAACACGCAAGACTATTAGCACCATTTGCATCATTGCATGTAATCTAATTGGCTACTGATATTATTTTGGAGCAAGACACATTTATACGACTGTATGTTCAAGTGTTTCACACATTAGGGATTCTCTTGATATTTCCATACTACATCAGTTGGAGACTTTGGATATGGCTACATCATGCCATTAGGAGAATGAAATGATGATAGTAAAGGCCAAGTATATGTACAAAGATAATCTGAATACCACAACCTACAGAATTTGGCAAGTCCTCATCTCCCGCCACACAACTCATATCTTGTTACTATAAATGAAATGTGCATCAGTTGTTAAAAACACTACAATGAATGCAAAGCCAATGACGTCGTTATTTTTGAAAAGTCTTCTCTTGAAGGACCGGTTTTACTGTACAGGGTTAATTCTACCACTACATGCAGTAATCTAACTGGGTTTATTAGTATTTCTTAAACTCTATTGCTCAGAGAGGACACCACCTTTTCCCCACATCCTTCGTTGTATGGATGCTACTGACCCGAAAAAAAGCCTTCCTGACATATTCCTGATATTTAGTAAGGAGTTACTTTATATAACACTAACCTCCAGAAATTAATATCTCCTAAAACGAAAGGCGCAATGAATTTTTAAAATGCTCACACTGAACTGAAGACATGAAATTCTGTTGATTACGGTTGGACTCAATGATCTTAAAGGTTTTTTCCAATCTAAATGATTCTATAACTATTATAACTTTTTTCATATTTAAATGAACAATTTTTTTTTTCCAGAATTGCACCTGAAGGCTTGTGAAAATAACACAAGAAGAGGTTCTGAGAAATTACATATAGAGAGAGTTTAAATGTAAATGTAAATATATATAAATATAGGGAAGGGTTAGCACCAGCAGATACAGGAGAAGCCTCACAGCAGTTCTAGAGGGTCATTATTAGAGTAAAATGGCTGCTCATTCCTTCAGTGTGATGAACAGAAGTTCAGAGAGGGCGAGGGCCTGACAAAGTTGTTGCTGAGGTCAGTGAAACAACTCTGAATCACCTTCAGTGCAGCTGTTCTGGGAATTTGCATACAGCAATCACCGTAAGTGTATCATGCAGGATGAAAAGGACAGGAAAATTGGGAAAAATAAATATAATTAGTAATCTAATCTACATCACATTTTATGAATGAAATAATCAGGTATGATTATTGTATATAATATGATAATTTAATCAGATTTTCTGATAACTTAAAACAGTTCTGATCAATTAGTACTTGTGAGTACTTATTAAAAATCTTATTTCTGAATTCATAAATTGAGTTGCGTGTGTCCACATTCACAAGCAAAGGTAAGAGGAAAATCACATCTTTTAACTATAAAATGTTAAATTAATTTTGTTTTTCACAATTTTGCCTGCTGTGGTAGAAATATAGCCAGCCACTTGGAACAGAATGTTTGTAATACAGATAAAGACTAAAATCTCTGTACTAAAATGTTAAACTTAAAGGTTATCAAAAAGATTTTGTGGTGAGATCTTAGAAACTACTCACTCTGTATCATGTAAAAACATTCCTGATTATAAAAAGCATAACATTGCCAGCAAAATGTGTGCAGTTGATTCGAATCTTACTGTATGCTGCAATACAAATACAAATCTTGTCCTTGAACAGTTTTATTTCTTTGCACTTAATATTTAATTGGTCATTTGCATTACTAGCTTTGCAGCAGTATTATTAATATCAGAGGTAGTACAGATGTTAATACCACTTTCTCTTTCAGAAATGGTTTTTTTGAACAAACTGACAATCTTTTTTCCCCCTACGTCTATACGAAACACTGTTCAAGAACAGCCTGAAAAGCTATTTACATCTGCATCTATTTGTTCTATGTAACAAGAACACATTAATAGTTGCTTATCACTTACAGTGAGTACTTCAGTCTGTAGCACATAGTAAATTGAGATTGTGTATCAAAAAAACCCCAACCCAAATCCATGATTTGCTGTAGCTTTTACTCTTCTAGGGCAGTGTCTGCACTGCTCAAGAGTACGTACAAGTAGATACATCAGATCAGCGAGACTTTCAGTTTTACTCTGTACACACATCCAGAACAGACCGATGTTCCTTTTCCCTTTTGTACCTCACTTAAAGTACAAGGAAGTGTCTCACCATTTCAGTCCTCTGGTGGAATCAGATGATAATGATCATTCCATTAGCAGCCAAAGACTATGTCCCTTAGCACTGAGTATAAGGGAATCTGGATGGCTGCCCCAAGCAGACTTCTTTCCTGCAACTGGTCTAGTATTTCAGGCAATAGCATTCATACCAGTACACATATCTAGGCACACAAGATACTTCCTACAATAAATAAAGGCTTTGCAGCTATCAGGAAAAGCTCAGGAAGAAAATGGGAATAAACACAACCAATCATGCTATAAGCATTCTGGACATGTTAATACTCAGCAGTTCTAACATTTCTGCTGTGCACAGAGTTAAGTTAGGCACGAGAAGATCAAATCATATTATACACTTCAAACCAGTAAACCAGGCTTTTTATAGATAATGTGTAACAGAGGGATGGTACAGCATCCCTTATTCTGAGTGGCTGTAGTAATTCCAGCTCAGTAACACTATTCAATTCTTAATCAGTTGTGTATTTACACTAAAATATATTTCGAGTGGTTTTGGTTCTTTTTTTCTAAGGAAATGCATCAAATTTAGCCTTTGGATATAGAGTGCCAGAAGACTCACAGTGCAGATTTTGTAGACCAGCTGTGCAAGCTGGTGTCCAGTTTGGAGTCCTCCCATATCAGAACCCATAACGACAATGCCAGGCCCCTAGTCCTGTCAGGTGCTGTCTGTGGGGGTGACAGACTCTTCCGAGTCCCTGCCTTGTCCCAGAGGTGCAGCAAAAGCAGAGCTGCTCACATGTACAGGTAAACCAGCTGACTGCACAGACAGGCATCACAGCTCAAACTGTCCTTCCAGAGGTTCACCAGACAAAGGTGGCACAACCAGCTGGAAGAAGACAGGAGTGGCTGGGCTATAGAGCTGATCTAAGCCAGTGCTTGCATGGTCTTAAATTCTATTAACAAGTGTAACTGTTAATGTATTTTCTATGGTTTTAGTACTTCAAAGACTTTGGTAGCTATTTGGAAACGTATTTGAGAAGAGAAAAACCCCTGTTGTTGCCATAAAATATGTGTCCTTAATTTAATTAAAAACATATGAACTTAATTTGAAAAAGGAGTACATTTGCTTTAATGTAGAGTTAAGCCATTAAAAGTAAAAAGTTAAGGACTATTCTTTACACTGCAGAAAATATTCCACGGTAACTTGCTTGCATGCTATATGTGTTTTCTAAAACTATACATGTAGTTAGTTCATAAATTACTGTACTACATTCACAGAAAAAAAAAAATCAGTTATCCGTTAACTTCTTTTATCTGAGTTATGTTCCTGATGCTTTACAATAGGCATGAAGGAGACAAGAGTCACGTTTTTTAGCTATAGATGAAATCCTGCTCTAGTTTAGAGTGGTGTAAATGTCGAGTAATGCCAATGAAAGCACAGCTACTGCTGCGTCAGCCCTACACAACTGACAACACATGCAATCCTTGACTTTTGCATTAGTGTACGTTACAATCTGTAGAGCGATTGCATTTAAATTTTTTTTTTGATGTTAAGAACCTCTTCTGAAAGCAAACTGAAACATATAATGGAAATTAATCTTGTATTATCAGCGAAGTTTTATCTAGCACTGCTAGTAGGAAGGCTGGGGAATTCAACTTGCAGCTCAAGAAGCCTCCCTGAGTTGAAGAAGCAAGAACTGATGAGGGTCCTGGGAAGAGAGGAGGATGTGTGTGAGAATGATTATTAAAAATAATTAGCTTTGTTAATTTTCATTAGAGTTCATACAGAACTGCTTTGATCTACAAAGAAATTGATTTTTCATTTGAGCAACATTGCACATTATAAGACCCAAAAATGATTTGATGCTTTTAAAGAGGTTTTACATAATAAGATTAAACATAACCACCAGCTTGACAAGGAAAAAAGAAATCATATTTATTTGTTCAACTTCACTCATAAAGGAAGGAAAAAAGACATAATATAACCATAATTTGGGGTCAGTGTCACAGGAAGGGGTTGTCCAGTAGGTGTTTGGGATAGCATTTTTCTGACACTATACATTTGTTATTTTTCTAAGATCAGATTTCCATCACTTTTATATTGAGAGCAGGATTGTCTATCACCATACACTAAGACTTTGACTGTAAAATGATAATGTTTGCTTACTAAACATTTCAACAATGTAGATTTAATGTCTTTTCCCTTGCATGATAAAGTCTCATTAACACCTTAGCATATGCCTTTGTTACTTAATTCAGAAAACTTTTCCTTTCATAGGATCAAACTGATAGCTGTCCTAAGAAAGATTGTGCCTTCAGAGCAAAACAGCTGAGCAAACTATTCTTCTGGTAGATTTAACAGAAGCAAAATCATCACAGGTAAGGTTACACTTACAGAAATATTTCCTTACTATTGCCTTGCGACAAATTCACTGCTGATGTAACCCCACTGACTTGATTTTCACTTAGCTCTGAAAAATGACTTTGACACATTGCCACATTTCTTAAATAGTTGTGACATGGCTCCTAGTTTGAGAGAACAAGACTAGGGAGATTAACCTTCTGAAAACACAAGAAACCTCAAACAGGTATTAATTCAAACTAAGAACCCTGTCCGAGAGGTAGAGCTTGCTCTAATAAAAGTAATACATGACTATTTTTTCCCCCTCAAAGATACGTATTAATTCACATTGTGTAGCTAGTTAATATAAAATCAGCAAACTGCCACCATATTTTGTTGTACCGCTACAGATATCCCATTCCAGAACTACTGGTGTCTGTATGTCACAATATATGTGAATTTTGTTCCCTTTGTTCTAACACATGTGCTCAACTTAAATTTCTAGACATATGTGTTTTTGTGCATTTTCATCATCCTTGTGTTTTCAATCCTATTCAACTTCCATATGTTACAGTCTTTATGGAAAGAACATTACTGGGAGACCTTTTCTTACTACTTTCAATCTTTACTTAATAGATGTGCCAAAACTGTGTGCTTAATTTGGATGGAACAAATTTTGATCATGAGTCAGTGCATTCAACTAACTAATAGTCTAATAAGTTAGAGTGTATTCATCACATGATAGCAGTGGCAGGAATACCACTACTTTATTTGATAAATAGTTCATTTGTGCACCATGCTTTCTCTTGTCAGATACCATTGTTTTAAGGTGCAATTGATAATCACTATTGGCACTAGTGCAGCACCTGAAAGTGCCCCTCAGGGTCCAGCTGTAGCTGTTCCAGAGGAACTCTGCCCCTTCTCTGGACACTGGAAATCTTCCAAGGTGCAAGAGGTCGTGTCTTAAAAGCCCACAAAAAAATAATTACACTCAGTAAAATATGTAGCAAACTCTACTTGGATTGCCAAGGCAGTCAGTACAAGGTATTTTGTAGGCATCAGAGCAGCAGTGAACCCCAATGTCATTTAAGAGGATAGAGGTTTGTTAGTGTTCATAGGGAGATTTTCTTCTGTCACTGAAAGGGGTACTTGAGGGGGAAAAACTACCTGGAATTTTAAAGGCAAAACAGGTTAAGAGGTAAGAAATGCTGTCAGACTGGGTCTTAGAGCCAAACATGTGCAGTTTTTTCTAGGACAGAGGAAGCAAACCCAAGAAGATGAAGCTGGGCAATGCCAGAGCTGTTGGACCAGCAGTAAAGTGGATGGAAGGAGACAGTTACATTTTTGAAAGCAAGAAAAGCTGCAGTACTGAGGTTGAGAGACAGCTGTCCCTGTGAGTAGATGAATACTCCTCAGACTTCGGGGAGCACTAGGAAAGGTGTAGGTGAGTCAAGAACAAGATATAACCTACCTGACATGGCAATGGTGGTTTATAAAGAAGTATCCCTATTTCAGAAGACAGCAGTACTAACTGAAACAAGGGTCAGTAGCACCATGAAGTTTAATGCCCTCACTCAGCACTGAATGACATGACGACCTCCAGACAGGCTTTTTACTGCAACCACCAAGCCAGTGACCTCGCTACCCACCCAGCTACATAATACAGTCTCCAGCACTGCCAAATGCAGTGTACATTGCACACGAAGGAACTGTAATTCACAACCGTTTGTATACAGCAGCTCTCTCTTCCCTTTGTCTGGTGACTTCTAGTTTGACATGATTTAAGCTGTTGACAGAGCAGATTTATGAAACTCAAAGGCAGTGGTTACTGTCAAACCCATGTGGGCCTGGCCAGTGCTAGCTAATACTCTATGATGTTGCTTATCACAACAGGTCAGTTTCTTGTTCCTAAGACCACTGTGCATGAAGTAGTATTGGAAGAGAAAAGTGGAAAAAACCCCTGAGGAGTAGGACTGAAAAGCATGGGCCCCATCACTTCCAGCAAGTGACAGAGAACAGAGGATTACTGGTCTGTTTGGGATTTAGGTGTAAAAGGAGAGAGAAAACCATTTTTAGCCATGTAGGGGGCAATTCATGTGTCCAAAAATAGGGGGATAATTGCAGTTTCAAATTCCCTTAGATAGCTGCACAGAGTCAGCAGACCTATGGAAGATACACAGCCTTCTGGAAAAGCTGATGGAGACAAGGTGGGATACCCTATGGTCTTTAATGTTCGATGCTTATCTTTCAGGACCTGCATCTCATTGTCATTGTTGGGCCAAAGTGTTTTTTAGGTACTCAAGTCCTTTTATTTCTTATGTTAGGGATGGACACAAACATTTATAATCTCTGGCACTTCAGAGTAAATGCATATGAAGACATTTTACTACATAACGTTAATTGACTATAGTACTGCAATTATCCCTATCCAAAAAACTACTATCTCAGCTCAATCATTTGTAAGGGAATGAGTGATGAGTTAACTTAGACTGGTTTGAGTAAGCACCTCAAAACTCATGGGCTGGAGCCACTGCTTTAGCTGCTCCAGATTAAGCCTAGCCTGCCAATTAAGTTGGGATAATGAGTGCTTTGAGCTAAAGAACAATGCCAGATTTCACCTCCTTGCAGGTTTATTTGAACTGAAATTTTAAGACTGTAGAGATAAATTGTTTTTTGAGAAGACAGAAGGAATAAAACCAGTTACACACATATGCCCTCCTGTGCCCCCAAGCACCCAGGTGCACTTTGCTCATGGCTGCTGAGACAGAACAAAGATCAGGTGGAAGTCTCAGATTCCCTCTTCCCTTCAGAAAAATGATACACACTTTTCATTTTTCCACCACCTCTGATGACAGGCAGGAAGATTTCAAGATATAAGATTCACTATGGAACACAATAAAAAGGAACAATATCTTCCTTGATGCATTCATTATATGTGATGTGCCATGCACTGATTTTCTTTTTTAAAACCTTTTTTATCAAGAATAAATTCAGCCACGGATAGTGTAGCACATAAAGCCCTACAGGGAGCAGGAATGGTCATCTTTTACAGTTTCAGGGAAGAAACCCTCAAACTTTCATAGCATGATGAAAGTACATGAAGCACCAATATCTGTGTTGGCAATGTCAATTGAGATTTGCTTGTAAAAGAATCAAACATCCAAAAGCGTAAACAATATAGAAGCTTTCATCTTTTGAAAAAGATTAAAGATGCTAGTTCTATATTTTACAAGAGAGAGGTATGGCATGAGGAGACCTAGGACTGACAAAGGGCACAGCTGTAACAGGGATGGAAGAGCAGTATGTATAGAAGCTAGTAGCATTGGACAAAGACAAAAGAGAAGCATTTTGGTATTTTCACCCTGAACATGCCGTGGGAAATCATAACTGGGTGCAATGCAATCACTGCTTTTCAGCAAATCGCTTTCTCAGATCCATGATCCTTCACAGGTTTTCTTTCATGTAGCAGCACTTTAACCCAGCCACCTTCCTCCTTCAGCTTCTCTGCTTCCAGGTATGTAACTCTTCCATTTAATGTATTTCCTGCTTTCCTGTGGCTGATCATTTTTCTTGCTTTCAACTCACCTTCACAGGGCTGCCCCTTCTACCCTCTACTACATGACTGATATTTTTTCTTCCTCGAGCTCTACCCCCTCAACCCTCTGGGTCTTAACTGATAAGCTTTCATGTGCCTTTGTCTTCTCTTGCATATCTGATATTTAACCGTATATCTCTGCACCTGCCTTATCTGCTAAGCTTTGCCATTCTCTCCTCATATTGGTTTAAACACCTTCAGTTTGATGCTCGGCTAGATCCTGTTTTTGTTACACCCCTGCATGTCCATGACTCCCTCCCCAGGCTTCTGATCTTTAATGTTCTGAACTAAAGGAAATTTTAGCTAGCTTACAAGAGTAGATTTTAGACTTGAAAATACCGTTGTGTTTAAAAGCTATTGCTCTTGTATTGCTATTGTTGTTTCTCTTGTACATCTCAATTCCATAGACAACTATCTATTTAATCTACTGTTACTCGTAATACTGATGTTACTCCTCTCTCAATGAAATACCTTCATATTCTGCATTTCTCTCACACAGCAAGACTGCAGATATTCAGGCTTTATTCCAGCAGTTGTCTTAAAACTTGGAGATTAAGGAACTTCCATGGCTCTTTCTTTAACTGGCCATAAACTGCTAATTCATGCAGCCTATCCGTCCCAACACAAATCGTGTGTACACTTTGCATGCAGAAGCACTTCAGATGGCTCCAATGGAGCTAATGCCAAAACTAGAGCAGTGTACCGAGACCCTACTGTGCATCTCTGCCTCTTTCATCTTTGATGCTGTCTTTTTGGCAATTGTCACGGGATGCATGCTGCCACAGAAAAGTGGACTTCTGGAGAAACTAACTCTCCTTTGGGGTAGTAGATGCTCACAGCAGAACAGCCAAAAAACTAGTACAGACATGGACTTACGGATACCATGGCCAAATGGAATTCCTGTTTCTTAACACCACCTCTTGCCCAGCATAGTGGATACTTCTTGTTTAAATGTTACTCCATATATCATCTGCACAATCTCTATCCTCTCTCTCTCATGTTGGAGAGGCAAACCAATCATCAAACACAGGCAGCCCAACCCAGGGTGCATTCTCTGACTTGCAACCTGGTTTTGGAAGGTGACTTTGTGAAGAGGTGCAAGCGTTAATTTATTGACTGTCTCACCCACACTGAGACTATATAAGCAAGTCAGTTCAAGTCCATCTTGACCTGCCTAATTATCTGTTGACCTTGTATGTAAAACAACTACTGGGTCCACAAAAGGGGAAAAATCTCTACCAGTAAGCTTCTATTTGTCACCCTCAGCAGCAAAGGAAGTAACATTTTTTTAGCTATACTTTCACAAACCCACAGTTATTACTGCTCTTCTATTGTTTCCCCTTCCCTGGCCAGAAAAAAGGATTTGGGTGGTGGCTTTGGTAGGTTGGCTGGGAACAAAAATGACAGACCTAGGCTTTATTCCTGAATTCAAGGAATTTGATCTTGCATGCTTGGGTTTTGTATCCAGAAGTGATGGTGCAATCACTCAAATAATTTCCTTTTTAATTCATTTTGTTTATATTTCCTGCCAGATATACAAACTGGCAAAGGCATGGAAAGAAGTTGTTAGCCTACCTGTTGACCCAAGTATTGCAAATACATCTAACTAATCAGCTCCTTTACACACCAACAGATTTCTCTTGTAGACCGCACTGTCATCTTTCCTTTCATCTTTCCACTAGCCCACGGTAAAAAAGATTCTGCAAAGGGAAGTGATTCCTCAGTTTAATTGCTGCAGGCTAAATTTTCTCATTACTGGAGCTGGTTTTAATCCCTTGCTATCCTCTTCCCTGCTCCCTGCAGAGAGTAGTGCTTTTGGAAGGCTGAATTTTAAAAAATGTAGTCATTTTAATTAATGTTATGATTAATCAGTGTTTCTAAAGTGCTTTGAAGAGGAAAAGTGCTATGTGAGTGTTGAGTGGAACTTTAGTTTTATCTGTATTATTTTCTGAGATAGGATAATATTTTGTTAATGGTCTGATTCAAGGGACTTTAAATTAGGCCATAATGAAGAAAAAAGAATTTAATCTATTTTTGGAAAAATAAGTTTAGGCTTCAAGATCTATGCCCTGATCTAACACCCACTGAAATTAATAAGCCTGTCTACCAATGTCAGAAGGTATTATATTGGATCCATAAAGAAGTAGCTTTTCTTTTCTACTTTGTTTTTTACCTTATGTCCTAAACAGAGCAAGATTCTGACAGGAGACTGATGTAGCCAGAGTGAATTGCAGCCAGACATTATCCTGCTTTAACCATCCATGAAGCAATTGCTATTTATTTGCTACTATTTTTCTTCTTCTTTACTTGTGCTATATTATTGCCTGAAACTCATGAACAAATTTGTCCCCACTGTATGATCTGAAAGACTGATTATTTTTCCATGTTTTTATATGCAGTTATGACAACATCATGGTGAAGCATACAAAAATTCTTATGTTTAGAAATGTACATTAAAATATTAGGAGAAATAAAAGCAAAATGGATCTTCATGATTTATTCTATTAAAGATTAAATAAAATGCATAGATGTAAATGTGTTAGCTCAATAAATATAAATCTAGGTAAAGTGATAGCATCTTTTGAAAACAACTCTTCCAACAGAAGCTCCAAGTCATACTGCAACATTCATGTATTCCTTAATCACTGCAATGTTCAAACATTTCTTGTCATCACCATGAAAACTCTACATGGAACAGTTAAAATAATTAATCTGTTCATGATGGGGAAACACCAATACTGAAGGATATGTCAGTATTTCACATTGCTTTATTGTGCACCATACAATAAAATAAATTATATGTAATAGCAAAATGCGGGTTAGTATCTAAGACTCAGTGAAAGCACACACTAACTTCACAGATGTCAATGTCTGGGAGAAGAGAGAAGGGGAAAGAAAAAGAATAAGTAGAAGAATATCAACAGAAAAAAATGCTGTTTAAAAAACATTTTAAAAAACTTCAAATAAAATTTATCCATAAAAGGGTAAGACTATAATACAGTATTTGCTTTTTTTCCTGCACGAATTGTTAGCAAAGACCTCATGAAGACATGGTGTCCATCTGTTGAACTGCTAATGCATTAGTGTAACTAGCACAGACCATAAAAGGTCTGCTGTAGCAATGAAGCTATAGGTACGTTTATTAGAAATGGGGTCTCTCACACTGGTCATGCAGAAAGTGGACAGACAGTCAGTTTTACTAGGTATTTTTTATAGAACAATTCATTTTGTAGATAATGTTAATGTTCTGACTCAGTTTAATTCTCGTTCTCAACAGAATGTTTTGTGTTCTTAGCAACACAGTCACTGGAAAAGAGCAAATTATATTGCTTTATATTTTAATTCACCTGAAGCTATTACGATTTAAGGCCTGAATACAGTAGGTGTGTAAGCAAGGATATAGTGCAGAGTGAAAATAAACTGTGTTCTCATGGGAAGGACAAAAATGCATCCAATAACCTTCCTTAACTAATGTATATTATTTTTTTGTTTTGATTACAAGACTAGTTTTTACATGTCTCATAAAAAACCTCCTCAGCTCTTCTTAGTTGTACAGCTCATCATTAATTCTGTTAAATTGTGACAAATGAATCCCAACACCTCCATCAAAGTACAGACCTTCTACAGTACAGTTCTGTCTGTGGTTCCTCAAATAGTGGGAGTCAACAGGTTCACAATGTGACTTGGTTTTGGGCTGTGCTACTGCTGTTCCTTTCGAGGTAACAGCTCCACGTGGCATCTTCAGGCTAGTAGATGATCAAGTCTTTTATCTAGTGGCCCTCAAAGAAACCTTGCCTCCAGACATCCATTTGAGCTCACTAAATTACTGCTTTTTTAACCTAAGTCACAGCTAGCTGCTCACCTACATCTGAGTAAGACATAGAGGGAGGATTCTCAGGACTGTGCACTCACTGAATTTCCTTCTCTTACCCCTACGTGGGGATGTGATTACCCACATGGCAAGAGTCGGAGAGTCCACGTGTTAGACTTGATACGTTACTTGATCTCCTCCTTGGGGATCTCCTTCTTGGACATCAGGTTGGACAGAGATCTGATTAAGGCAAAGCCTATAACCTCTTAGATCCTTCAAGTTCATCTTTCTCAGACCTCTGCAACACTGGCTGATCTCTGCTACTACCAAAGAAAGGGGGAGAATTGGGCAAGCCTCTCCAGACTTGGGGAAAAGAAGGATCTGTCTGAAAGCAGCTGTTTCCCTGGCTTCGTGTGCCTTATTCTAAATGATCAGAGTGTTCTGAAAGACTAGGGTGGAGTCAGAGTGAAAACTTTACATGTACTCAGCAGCCTTGCTACTTCCCTGCGACATGGCAGAATATAAACTACACTCTGCATTGCAGGGGAAGGATGGGAGATCAGGTTTAAAGTGCTAGAATAGACTTCACTTAACAAAAAGCAAAGCAGAAAAATAAATGCTCTCAGTCAGATGAACAGGCAAGAGGTCAGATACAATGCTGACCTCCTAACCACAGGAGACTCAGAGGACCATATTACCAAAGGTAAACTATTTCCTGAAGGACTGCTCCACTGCAAATGATAAAATAAATTTGCAGAGTATTGTTTCCTTTGTCAAAGCAACTGTTGTTGTCAGTGTCACCTTGAAAAATTTTGCACACAAATATATGACTTTGCACATACTCAAGCTAATAGAAGCATTTTCCTCTAATTAAAATTAGCACTCTGATTATTTGCTAGAAGAATCCTGAGTTATGGAATCCAAATAATGTATAAAACATATCACTTTAAGAGCACCCTGAGTAGCACACAATCTAAGAGATCCTGTAACTTTTCTCCTGAGAGGAGTAAGTAATGAGGCAATTTATTTTCCTCATGTTGCACATTAGATCTACCAAGCAGCAGGTGAACTCTAAACACCACCACTGTGCATTCTTATGGTACACGGAGGTGAATTACTGCCTTATGCGGCAAAATCTGTAAACTTGGACTACAAGTCTTTTATCTTTCTTAGGGTTGCAGAGGACTTGTCAGGATTTTGAGAAGAAAAGGAAATTCAGAGCCTGTATCTTGAATAAAATTCAAGGACAGCCATAAACTAACAGGGTCATTCACTGATTAATTAAAACACTAAGTTCCCTATGTTAGAAAGATTAGCCCACCTCTGCTCCTGTTGCCCAAAGGGCTAAACGTGTAAAACTGAGGTGCAAATGCACGAATGAGGTACACAGCTTAGTCATGCTTGACCATGGACCTTGATACTTCTGGTAGCAAAAATGAAACAAAAATTGATGCAAATAATTTCCTTATATATCGTAGAACACTTGAGGTTGTCAGGATCTTCTAGAGATCATCTAGTCCATCCAGACCCTGCTCAAAGTAGGGTCAAGCTTGGTATTTTCTTACATTTGGATAAAATTTTCTGTATTTCAATGTCTGCCTGTGACCCCTTATCCTGACACTGGACATCACCAAAAAGAGTCTGGCTCTGCACTCTTTACACTCCGTCACCAGGCATTTAAACACACAGATAAGATCCCCCTGAGCGTCCTCTTCTCTAGGCTGAACAGTCCCTGCTCTCTCAGCCTCTCCTCACAGGAGATGCTCCAGTCCCATTACCATCCTTGAGGCCCTTCACTAGACTTTCTCCAGTATGTTCATGTCTCTCTTGTAACTGAGGAGCCCAGAACTGGAGCCAGTACTTCAGGTATGGCCTCACCAGTGCTGAGTAAAGCAGAACAATCACCTCCATCGACCTGCCGGTAACACTCCTAATGCAGCCCACGAGGCTGTTTGCCCATTTTGTTTCTGAAGCACGCCGCTGACGACTCATGGTTTTAGATTTTTCTCGGCAATTAAAGTGAATGTAGCTAGTACAATGAATGTGAGACCAGATTTTTTAAGCCCTTACCCTAACTCTGGCCATTAACCCTAAGCAAGTGGCCCCTAACCCTTACCCCAGCACCCTCCTCTAATCCCTAACACCAAGCCCACAAAGCCAACGACTAAAACCTTAACTCTTTATCTTATCCCCACCCTAAACCCTTGCTCTGGTCGTTAGCCTTAAAGTGCTGTCCCTAGCCCCAACCCTAGCCCTCATGGCTACTCCTGACTCAGACCCCCACCTATACCGTATCTGCTCACCACAAATCCTTTGTAGAAACTCCAACCCTCACCCAAAGCCCTCCTCTAACTTCAAGCCCTAATTCCTGTGCCTGAGGTGAGTTCAACCTTCTCACCCTAACCCTGCGCAGATGCTCAAAACCTAAGCCCAAGCCTTCCTTCTTGGCCCTGCACGTTCAGCCCCTCTTCTGACTCCAGCTCTCAGGAGCCTGTGCCTGGGAGGTGGGCAGAGGCCCAGGGAGAGAGCTGGGCCACTGAGGCAGAGACAGAGGTGTCAGCTGTGAGGATAGCTGTGATGGCAGAAGCTGACTGGCCAGGGCAGCAGGCAGGCGTTTGTGAGATGGAAGCTGACTGGCCAGGGCAGTAGGCCAGCACTGTTAAGCCTTTACACTAACCCTGACCACTAACCCTAAGTCTGACTCCTAACTCCTACCTCTGCCCCCACCCCCTACTCCAATCCCAAATTCTAACCCCTGACCCCAATATCACAAAGTCCGACCCCATAACAAATAAAAATAATAAAAATTCTGGTAAAAGAAGAAAATAAATTGCCACAAGAAATATTCATATTTGTCAAAAAAGAAACCACAGTTTTTTGGCATGATCTTGCTCTCATAAAGCTGAGCAGGAGCAGTGAGGTAAGGCTTCATTTATCACTGTCTCAAGCAAACATTAGTCTTCACTATGTGAGAAAATTAAAGATTTTGCTTTTGTTAGCCATGGTGTTTTTGCAGCACAAGCTGGTTCCTAGCTTATTTGACTTAGCAAAAACACCCAATTAAAATTCCTGCCTATGAATCAAATCCAGTGTAAAGCAGCTGGAGGATCGTGATGGATCTGATGCAATGCACTAGCAAATGGCACTGGTTTTCCCTTTGACAATTATGCTAAATACTCAATTTAAATGGCATCGCTAAACTCAATGGATCTTAAATATCATAGCCCTATTCTTCAAAAAAGTTCCACTCAGATAAATGAAACTTTTGTGAAAAAAATGAGGGAAGGAAGAGAGAATATTAGTACTGTCGTATCAGCTTTTGAGTGAGATGCAGTTAACAGCAATATCATGCAGCTATGCGTTCCTTTAAACATGAACTCCTTATCTAATATAATCAGCAATACAAAAATATTTGCAGTCATGTATGAAATTTATAGCAGGCAACCCATACTGAAAAATCATTAATATAAAGCACACTCTTACCAATTATATGATATTCTACTGGATATTTCTTAGCTTCCAGATTTATTGACATGCATATCCTTATCTTTGAAAATGTCTGAAGTATCTCCTCAGTACATATTTATTTCAAATATTAAAAGTAAACATCCTGGAGACTATCTGGGAACCTGTCTCACTTCTTAGCTATGAAATCCTCTTCTGAAAACAAATTAAAGTAGATAAATCTGTCATTTCTATTCAAGTTCTCTTTGTCCTGGAATTATTTTTCCTTTCAGAGACTGAGTCAGGTCTCCTTATAATTCATGGAAGTATTTGGGTTTAGATACACATGGAAAAATGTTTGTATTAGTATCAAGTGTATTTCATAATTACATATAGAAATCAGAATATTGGAAAGGACATCTTTCTAGTCCAACCTTCCTTCCGAAAGCAAATGCAAAACCAGCACAATCGAAAAACATCAGAAGAGACAACTGCCTATCAGTAGGAGAAGAGTGTTTAAAATTTACATGTATTATATCTGCTATAGTTGACATAATACACTGAATGGCACATATATTCCTTTTGCTGCTCTCCTGCTAAAAGGGCTACTATTAATAATTAAATAAATATTTAAATATGATGAATGTGTCTCTCATGTGTGCACATGCATGTTTAGTGTCTTCTCCCAGTACAATTTTAAAGAAAATTTTGCCTACATAAAGACCACAGTGGACTGCATTCTTTCTGCTATGAATATATTCTGGGATATGAAAGCAGCAAGAGTATGCAAGTGGAAAGATTAGCTAATACAGGGCAGAAAATATATAGTTATTGACAGAACAGGAATGGAAATTAAGATGGTTTCTGTGTATTGGTATACGCACATAATATTACACAGCTGCAGATACCTTTAAACCCCAAATCTTTCTTCAACACTAACCACTAGGACATCAAGATTCTAAATTAATCTGTGTTTTAGCTTTCTGAAAAACCTATGCTTCTTTTCTTTTGTCATGGCAGTTGAAACTTGATGCTGCTTTTCATACGTTTTGCAATTTGGAAGAAAAGTGGCTGTAAGAGAATGTCCCTGGAAGGAATACAGTGCTAGAGCAGCTGCAGTTTACTCTCAATATGTTAGTCTTTATTCTTGGAGACATGCAGCGTGCTGGAATAAAGAATAATACAGAAGAAACTCAGAAATGAAGAGCAGGCTATTCAAAATCATGACAGCAGTGACATGGGGTCCCTTATAAGGTGGAAAGAGGGTGGTTTTTTTGATAACCTACTGGTACTTTACACTTACTAAAACGTAAATGTAGCAGTAAAATATGGCATATTTGTGCATTCTGTGGTTAAAAGAAAATATCCTGTGGCAGAAGGTCTCATGGAGGAAAGCTTGTGGATCTCACTTAAGTAAAACATAGAAGAGTAGCATCACATAACATTCTCATGAGAAAGCTAACAGGAACTGCTGCAAATAGGATGAAAAGTGTTTGGATGGTGTTACTCAGAACAGTTACCAATGGTTCGTCATTGAAATAGAAGCACGTAGCAAATAAATTCTGTAGAAAATGTATGAAGTAAGTTCTATAGACAATCTTCTATCCTGGGTCTACATCCATCCAGTGTTGCAGTCCCTGGTATGGATGATGAAAGAGAGGACAGGGGCTGAAAAATGTTTGAGGACTGGTTCAGAATTCAGTTATCTTTATTTAAGAAGATGGAATTCATTAAAGGCAAATGGATAATATTATAAACAGGTAGATGACTATCTGCAGAAATACAGAATAAAGAACAACCTACTGAGTAATAATTCTGCAGAAGAGGATCAGGAAGCTCGAGAGGGTCATGAGATAGGCATGTGTTACAAGATGGGCTGCTGTGAGAAAGACAACTATACAGGAGTTTATTAACAATTATTCCTGGCAGAACATTGTTGTGGTTTAACCCCAGACAGCAGCTAAGCACCACACAGCCACTTGCTCACTCCTTCTCCCTCCCAGTGGGATGGAGGGGAGAATCAGATAAAAAGAAGTAGAACTCATGGGTTGAGATAATAATGGTTTAATAATGAAATAAAATATAATAATAATAATAATAATAATAGTAATGAAAAGGAATATAATAAAGAGAGAACTAAAACCCAAGAAAAGACAAGTGACGCACAATGCAATTGCTCACCTCCTGCTGACCGATGCCCAGACAGTCCCCAAGCAGTAATCCATGCCTCAGTCAACTCCCCACAGTTTATATATTGAGCACGACATTCTATAGTATGAAATATCCCTTTGGTCAGTTGGGGTCAGCTGTCCTGGCCAGCTGTCCTGGCCAGCTTCTTGTGCACTCTCATCCTACTCGCAGGTGGTGTAGGGTGAGAAGCACTGGTATCAGCACTGCTCAGCAGTAACAATATTATCAATACTGTTCTCACACTAAATCCAAAAGACAGCACTGTACCAGCTACTAGGAAGAAAATTAACTCTACTTCAGCTGAAAACGAGACAACATATAGATAATATGTTCCTCTGTGCAAAGCTTATGGAGGAATACCACAGCTAGTCAGAATGCCGAACTTCAGGAAAGATACGGACCAACTAGAATTAAGTCCAAATGAAAGACACAAGAATAGCTAGGAAGACAGACCAAACCGACTGCTATCTTGGCTTAAATAATATATTCAAGTACTCTTAACTATACCTCTTCAATCTGCAAACAACGTGCAATGCTGTCTTTTTTGTGGTACTATACTGCAGTGGCATCATTCTTACTGATTGTCTCCATGGATGACTAGATATATGGCAGAGGAGTCTTCTACTGGAGGCTGAAGATCATCAAGACAAGACAGAAAAATCAGGGTACCTGAACATATGGCCCCATTGCATGTTTAGGATGAGGTCTTCATATGGCCTACTTAAAGAACTGGAACAAAGAAGATCATGAGTCAAGTGTCCAAAATCAGAAGATTTTAAAGAAATGGTTCAGCTGGTATTTTTTGTGGTTACTGAATTTACACTTGCAAGCTTCTCTTTCCGGCCTTGAAGTAGAGTGGTTCAGTTTATATGTAAGGTCCATCTCAGTTTCCCATTATTTACTCAGTCAGTAAACTTAATATGTATAAGTGGTCAGTTAGGACTGAGACAGTTTGCTCCAACAAGATCGTTTGGATCCCCAAGTAGAGACTTGTTCTGCCAGGTTTTGGGATCACAATAGGGCAGGTACAGCTCCACTGGCTTCAGGAATTTTAGTCCATGAGGTCCACACATTACCAAGGGGGTAAGAAGTGTTTCACCTTTCTCTTTGTCCAAAGGTGGAAGTATACTGTTGTCTCTGCAGACTTTGAAATAGGTTTCTTGCTCTACTCCTTCTGGAATGGCTCCTTGTGGTATGAAAATATGAACTCCAGTCTCTATGGCGCTCAATGCACCACCACTGCTGTTAAATACACCTCTTGCTGTGGCTGCAACAGTGTGTCCATCACCTTCCTTCTCATCTTTGAGTGCTGAATGGCTTACAGGAATGACTTTAGGCAAAGCATCAACATTATTTGGTTGATATTTAGGCTTGTCAAATCTGTACACTGAAGGTATCCATTCCACTGTTGAATTCAGGGGGATGCAATAAACTGTGTGTTTTCAAAACTGGTTGATGAAAATACAGAGATCTTGATGGCAACTCTGATTTACATTGAGTTCATTTGTGAAGAGACTAAGTTCGGGTTTAGACTTTCAAACTTGAGCTCAAAGGGCCTTGCAGCACTAGTGTAAGGTTTTATTGTAAAGCATTTGTAAGAAGGAAAGACTATTTTCTGAATCTGTTAAGTTTCTTTAATGGGGCCTTTGTCAGAGAAGCTTTTCTGAGGATAAAAAGTGGACTGCAGTGTCCTCTCTAGAGGATCTGAAAATTGCTGGCTTATTCAGAGGTGGAGAAGGGTCAGACACAGAGTTAACTTCAGAAAGTGAAGGCTTGTGATGTGTTGGGAGAGGCAGGACTATTAATTGACTGTATGTATAGTGTATTGAAGGAGTAGGAGGAGGACTTGTAACTTGAGGGGTTGGCTCATGGTGCTTTTCACCAACAGGCCTATCCACTGATTTATCTGGTTTCCCCTTAGAATAATCAGTGAAATTCAGTTGATTCTGGAAATATATTGGCTTAATGGGATCAGAATGATGGCTGGCAGGAACCTGTGCAGACATCTTATTTTCAGACCTCCTGTGATCAAAGTATGACATCTGCTTTCAGTAATACTCTTCACCTTTTTCATGCTCATAATGATTTGAGACCTTCACTTGAGGTCTCTCTGGTTCAGGGGCTCTGTAAATATATTTCTTAGATGAAGTACGCTTTTAGCTTGTGAACGAGTGCAATACTCTGGTTAGAAGGTAAGTTAACATCATCTTGCAAAAGGAATGAACCACTTAACTTCCAGGTATTTGGAAGAAAGGAATAAAAGAGGTCCAAGAAACGAAGCGAGATGAGAGAAATGCCAGATTCAGCAACCTAAGTCACCAGATTCAGGTCTCTGTTTTCCTTACATTTTCAAACCAAACAATTCCCCAAGTTCATTTGACCACCATCCTTCTTTTCTTACTCTCCCTGTTGTTTGCTCCCTTTCTTTCAGCATCAGAAGAAGCAGAAAGCTGAGATACCTTCTATCCTTCCACTCCTCTTCATAATCAAGGGAATATTCTTTTTCTTTATTCGCAGCCTTCAGTTGACATGGCAGTTCTGGCTTCTGGGTCAGCTGCTGCCATTGCCAGACAGAGTAAGTGCCTGCTCTGACTCACCTATCCTGCAAGAGTTATGCACACACTGAAGGGCCAATACTCAAGAGTAATACTCCTTCCAGAAAGATTAGTGTGTGAACAGCTCACCTTGCAAGCTTTCCCCTGGGATCCCTCTGCAATCTAACCTAGGCTGTGCCCCAGGACTGGTAATAAAGCTCACTCATCCAAACTTTCAAATGAGTACCACAGCTTCTGAAAGTACTTCCATCAATTTTGTAATAATGATGCACTTTTTATAATGCCTTTTATCTGATGATATTTAGGCATTTTCTGCACATTAATTGTCCCCGACAATGACAAAGACACATATGATTATTCATTCACAGTTACGGAAACCAAGGCAAGATAGGACAATGACCAACTCAAGAAGCCATCCAAGACTTAATGGTTTTCCTCCCCAGGAATAACTGAACTAACCTATAGAAGAAATGACCTCTTCCAACTTCTAGATGTGATTTTGTTAGGTTTGCTTTCCAAACCATTACATTTTCTTACTTTGTTTACTTCAGTGGCAACTCTACAAGAAATCTTTAGCCACAGGGCTCCTAATTGCAGCGTCTTATTAACACTGCCAGGCTAATAGTTACTAATCTTTTAAGTTTTAAGTAGATTTTAGACTAGAAAGGGTAATGAAAGAGACAACATTTGATTTCCATAAGAATGTGGAAATGGTTACAACAGAGCTATTCTCTGACTCTTACATCAATTTTTGTCTTGTTTGTTCAGTGAACTAAAGGTGCACTTCTTTTTTCTTTCTCTTTTTAATAACTTTGCCTCAGCTTTGAAGTTTCTGTAAGCTGAGGATAGCTTATCAGAAAAGTCCCAGTGAATGAAAGATGCTTAAACAGGGCTACAAGTGAATGAGATGAATTTCAGTCTCCATAGGAAGATGCTGAGCTCTCTGGTGTAAGGCATATACATATTCAATCCCAAGGCAGAAGAATGGATTAAACTACAGTGGATAATGCACAAAAATCCATCCTCAGAACCCCTGTCTCAAAGGCTTTGCTCTTGATGTACTCGGTATCTCAGAATGTTAGGGTCTCATGAGAGAGAAGGAGACCTGCCCTTTTATTGGGGCTTGACTTAGACATTGCAGTACAGTATTGTAAAACAGAGGGTAACACCTTTAACTGCTGAAGATTTAATACCTATATAGGGAAATTATACACGCTGGCTTGCCAGCCTATCTGATATCATCTTATTCCAAATAAGCCTGCTTTCGTCTGGCTGAGGAATGCAGCTTATCTGTTTTGTTATTCTAATTTTCTAGTAAAGACATGAAGGAATTATAAATGTGTTGGGTTGGTTTTTTGGGGGTAGGGAAGAGGGAAGGAGGGTTTGTAGTAATGTAACAGTTTACAATGGTGCAATAATACTATGGTAGGACTCACGGTGGCTGGATTCTAACAAAATAAAACAACTTTCAGGGTGCGGGCAGACATCCAGTATGCAAGTGTGAAAATTTTTTCACATAATGACCACAATTTGAACATCACAAGCACTACTGGGCCAAGTCAGAGCTTTCCACCCCTCAGGTCAGCTACTCACATGACTTGTTTGAGATTATTCTGTTTAAGAAAAGTTTGTCTGTAAAAAGAAAGATTAATTTTTTAGTCACCAAGCTCATTTTGACCGGTTAGTCAGGCAGTGCTGACTCACACAAGTGGTTTGACTGTGGATGTGATGAGTTAATAAGAGGCCAGAGGGAGCCCAGGAGCAGGAATATCTTCTGCCACTGACTGCCTCAGGGTGAGTTACCATGTCTTAGGTGAGGAACTGTAACTTCCTAAACGTGTTAACTCAAGTCAACTGAGAACTTACAGAGTGAAAATAGAAATTGCCCTATTAAAAAAAAGGGAACTGTTTTGTATAATATGTTTAACATGAATTTATTTGTATTAAATACACAGTAGTTGGGAAGGTGCAACATTTTCCAAGGACCAAAGTGAATTCCAACTACATTTTTCAGAATAAACTATGTCTCTTTAAAATGGTCTGCTTAGAGCCATGACATAACTGAAAATACAAATTCAGTTCTTAATTCATCATCAAGCACCTAAAAATTTCATCCACATATTATTTAACATAGTAAAACCCAGTTGTAGTTTCACTTTCCCTGCTCTCTTACTTAACTAACTGATTTAAAGTAGACCTTACCATTGTTTGACATTTTTATGATGATTAGCACCTATGCAGCCTACTCACTCTACCTTAATGATGCGGCTGTAGAATCCTGCTTCTCAGGAATTTGATGGAAAAACTCCTTTTAGCTTTATGAGAATAAGATTAAGCTGACAGCTAAAAGTTTTTATTCTGGCAGTTGCAACTGTATGCTGTAACATGTGTTTTTTAACTAAATGGAGTACCTTTCACTATGTATGTGTACTCCCCAACACAGATTCTCTTCTTCTTTGGTGCAGGTAAAAGGTCAGATTAAAACTTACATACATACAAACACACACATATGTATTTTGATGTATATATTCATATATATATATAGAGACACTACATGTCAATTTAATATGGGGATAGTTTTGCAGATGATATACAGAGGGAATTTGAAGAAAGGTACAATAAAGGAGAGAATGAAAATGCCATAAGAGAGTCTGTGATTACAATTTTTCCAATTTTTCCCATGATCTGCAATAATTTAAAATTAATGTTATTGCTATATAATCAAATTTTATATCAGATTAGATCAGAATCTATTAGTCTACATGTGATTACTAATATTAGTTTAATAATAGGCATCACTACTGAACACTAGGTAAACTACATTTACTTCCACTGATTAAAAGTAACCAATTTCAAAGACAAAGTTAGAGACATTCCACAGTATTTCCCTTTTAAAATCTGCAAGTACAGTGCCTTACTAAAAACACAACATTTTGAGCTATTATTATAATTCCTTACCCAGTGAATAAAGCAAACTTCTGTGTCTAAGTGAATTTAGTGGCTATTATCCTGTTATGACCTTGATTTGACCCTGGTCCTTATACATTGTCAGACTGAAACTGTCATTTAAAATTTGGTGAAACTTGTCCTGAAGTAACTTAAGTATATTCAATGATGTCACTGAGGTTAACACATTTAAATTGTGTTTATCCTCTTCTAATTTAAGAATTACAGAGTTTACTCTGCATGGCTTGAAATAGCAAACATGTCATCTTACCCACTTAATCCCTATAGCATCCTTGCTGAGATTTTGACCAGATAAGTAGATGATATGGTGAGTGAAAAACTGCCTGGGCTGCTGGGCTCAAAAGGTGATGATTGACAGTACAAAATCCAACTGGCAGATGGTTACTAGTGGTACCCCACAGGTGGTGATACTGGGGGCAATACTGTTTAATGTCTTAATTAACAATCTGAATGATAGGATAGAAAGCATTCTCAGAAAGACTGGCAACTGTGATGTTGGGAGGAGCAGTCAATATGCTGGAGGGCAGGACAGCTATTCACATGGACAGCTGGACTGGAGCCTCAAAGTTCAACAAAGGCAAATGTGAAGTCCTGTACTCATGATTAAATAAACCTCTGCACCAGCACAGGCCATGGGTCAACTAGTTGGAAAGCAGGTTTTTAAAAAAACTCCAAAAAACCTAGGAGTGCTGGTGGACAAGTTGAGCTTGAGTCCACAGTGTGCCCTTGCAGCAGAGGTGGCCAACCACATCCTGGCCTGTATGAGATAGAGTCTAGTCAACCAATCACAGAAATAAATCTTCCTCTAGACTCAAAGGATTCTGCCTCTAGGCTGCATCTAGAGTATCACAACCAGTTTTGGTCTCCCTGGTATCAGAAAGACATTGCAATATTTCAACAAGTCCAGTGGAGCACCACAAAGACAGCTGAGGGGCTGGAACATATGGCATACAGGAACTGCATTTTCTGGGCCTCAAGAGAAGGTTAAAGAGATATCTTACTGTTGTCTACAACTACTTAATGGGATGGTGAAGAGAAGATGGAGTCAGGCTCATCTTAAGAGTTCCACTGTCTAAGAAAAAGAAGCAAAAGACAGAAATTGGAACACCAGAATTTCCAACTGATAAAAAGGAAAATAATTTTTACTATGAGGGTGGTCAAACAAAGCAACAGGTTGCCCAGGCAGGTTGAAGAATTTCCATCCCATCATCAACTGGACAAGGTCCTGAGCAACCTGCTCCTACTGGACCTCCCTTGAGCAAGAGGTTGGACTAGTTGACCTCTAAGAGGTTCCTTCCAAGCCCAATGGATTCAGTAAGACCAAATTCTGTTTTGTGATGCACTGGCATACTGAAGCCTTCTCTACAAACTGAGAAAGTGAGGGATTTTTAAAATGCATTTTCTCAACCTAATTTTCTGGGTTTACGTGGACTAAAATGAGGTAAACTGGCACAAGATCCTCTAGTACTGACATGAATTTATAGTATATGTATCCCAGACTGTTAGCCATCACTTAACACTTAAGACTGCCCACAAAGACAAGGAACTTTGGAACTTTATGAGTGATTCCTTCCTTGCATGTTCATCCGGGTTTACAAACTACCAGGAACAAAGTAAATTTTATTTCCATTTCTTTCTGCAGGACAGGGCTCCAAATCTATTGAAAATTCTCAAAACATTCTCTTTGGAGGTGGTTCTTGATTAAGTTTGTTCCAAATCTTCATTCTGGAGTAGAGGAGGAATCATATCTAAAATACTATCTATTCAAAAAAGAAATGCCTTCAACTACGAGTTTTAACAAAGTGCTGTATTCTTTTGTCTTAACCTGATCTTTCAATTTGCACTACGCATATTACATTTCTATACAAAAAAGCATGGGTTTAAGCAGTAATGCATGTAAATGCTTTCTTAGATCAATTCCTGAACTCTGATCTATCATTATAAAGTATTATACATTATACATATATAAAATTGCTAACTCTAGGGGGTAGTCATTGTATCTTTTTCATGTTCACACAATCTCTTGCATAATGCAGCCACAAGAGGAAGCAAAAGGAAAATGAAAAACATAATATTAAAGATTGTATCAGTAATACTCGATTTCAAATAACTTCATAGAGATGCCATAGAGAGATCAATGGGGCTTTGAAGCTGATTCTAAGGATTCTCTATGCTTTCCTTGGGAGGAAAACTACATTTTTTATTTTTGTTTAATTGAGCCCATCGAGATATTAAGTACCAGAATCACAGTCTTACCTTATGGAATTATGATAATAAAGCCCCTCAGCAAATTGATTATTTCCTTACTTATCTCAAATGATGAGAATTTGCTACCGTTTTAATATTTTGCAATTGCATATTTCAAAACTGATGCTATTCAATCCCAGCAATTATAAGCATGAAACAGCACATTTGGATTTTTTAAAATTTGCCTGTTAAGTAGGGGTGCCAGCTAATTTAGTCCGAGACCTATTCAACCAGTATCCAAAACAAGACTCCCAGAAATGAGCAGAAAGCTAACACATAGTGACAGTGTGTCCAGCCAGTCCCTGACAGTGCCTTTTTAGAGATACTACATGCATGTAGAGGTACAATATTCATGAGGAAACGCAAGAATTCATTTGTAAAGGCTGCAGCAAAAGACCATTCTGCTTTCTGTAATCAAAAGGATACTTGAAGTTGTAATAATGTTACCTGAAACAAGAGCCTTTAACACTGAATAAATGAATAATAAGTGATGGAAACAACTAGCATATGACTTAGTTTTTACAAGCAAGCACATCCTATACCAAAGTACTTCATGAAGATCAATTATTCTGTAAGAAAACAGCATCATCTGAAGATGCAATGCAGAAACCAACAAGTATGAGACTGAGTTCCCTTTTGATAACTCTCAAAGACAAACTAACACTAGGATCACTGATATTTTGGCACAGAATGCATATAACCCAACAAAGAAATGCAGTCACCTTCTGTGTATACTGAGGCAACTGCTATGTATACTGTTAACAACCAGCAATGCTGTGTAAGCACCTGATAGTCAGGAATGGAAACAAAACCTAAATTCAATTTAACTGCATTGAGAATTAGTTAGAAGTCCAGTTGTAAGAATCCAGACATTTGTACTGTTTCCTAATCTTGCATTCTTTGAACACCGACTCTCTTGATATCTTTTACCTTTGTCTTATTTTTATCCCGGGAAAATGAGACATTTTATGGTGCGAATATTTATCTAATGGATGATGACAAACATCTGTGTTGCATATCCACAGGTACTTCACTTCTGTGTCAGCCTACATCACGTCTGCATATGCCTCCTGCGCAGAGGCATAGAAATCTTTTAGGTCCCTGCAATCTGAGTTTTTTTACCAGTGTCACATTTGTGAAGGACGTTTGGGTTTTGTCTTTAACATTCTTCCTTTTTAAGCAAGCACTGCTCTGAAACATGCAGAAGACAAGTTTGGGGACACTGAAATCGAAGTCTGTCTCAAAAGCCACATGTAGGGAGAGGGATGTAGTGTACCGCCAGTTCATCTGTCAACATCTAACTCAAGAATTAGGAGTGTATGAGATTTTGCAAGAACAACTGCACTAATTTAGAGCGTGGAAGGATGTAGATGCACAGAGAAAACTACTATTAATATGACTGGAAGCAATCTATAGATAGTTTAAATTTAATCAACACACATTCATCCTTTTTCCCATTTCTTAGCTGCATCTCCAACATACTTTGCAACTCCAGTGCCCCAGCCCCATTCCCAGGGTCTTCATGTGTGAGAGGAAAAGGATGTTACTTTCCTCTGTCAAATACTAATTCACTTGCTCTATTCTACTCTTTCACCAGCGTGTCAGAAATAGGAGTTCTAGTTTCTTCAAAGAAAAGTGCTTTTAGTAAAAAATGCCACGTGTGCAATTTCTATCATTGAAAAATGCTTAAATTGATAAGGATTTCAGGAGAAATGATTATTCTGCATCTTACATAGAATAAAACTAGCTCACTGTTCCATGAACTGAAGCTCATACAGAACAGGCCGGAAACATCAGTTTTGATACACTTATTTGTTAATGTGAGGCTGTCAAAAAACTTGGATTTTTCAAAACCACTTTGCAGATTTAGGATAATTCCTCATGGATTTAAAAGTACTTTTAAAATTACTTTGGCAGTTTGTGATATTTGCATTTCTACCTTTGTATGTTTTATTGAATATGCGACTGAATTATATGCACTTTTAGATCAGAACTCCGAATTTTCAAAAGATAAGTAGCACTTCTCAGCATGAACATACTGAGAAACAGAGATGAAAATTAATATTGAATTGTTTGAAATGTCAATCTTCTGAGTGAGAAAAGTGGATACAGTTACAGTTTAATTGCTTTCTACCTTGTACATAAGAACAGAACCAAACAGAAATTGTTTATCTCAAACAAAATGTAAGGTGCAGGTTGGGGTACTTTCTTATGTGTGAAATGCACATCAAACAAGTAAAAAGGCACATCCGTTGGCTGCTTGTTGGTTTTGGTGGTGTTATTGGCAGTCACTCTGAATCTAGGCTTTCCTGGACCACCTCCACAACATTTTGCAACTTTTATGACTTGCGCTCAGAATTTAATCATAAGTAATACTGAATGTGTATACACATTTATAAAACCTATAATAAAGGCTTTAAGATTTATAAACTTTAAAACATTATACAGCATCAGTTAAAATTATTTCTATCATCTAGATAAGCTGTCATTGTGCAATATTGATGATGACTCTCTTGAGACTGGCATTTAAAACAGAAATCCAGGCATTTTTCAGGCATTTTTCCACAGGTTATTCTACTATGAGGAATAGCTGACCTACGGCTGGGTTGTGGTTAGTATTTGTGAGGCATCTTGATCTTATTTTATGGAGATGAAATGCTGTGTGATTCTTTGACTTGGCATTACAATGAAAAACAGATCTGTGAAAGTGGTATTCTTCATTATCCTAGATCTGAGCCTGTATACAGTTATTTCTGTTGTTTTGAGTGACAATGAAAAATTGTACTGCTTTTTCACTAATTTCCCTTGCAAACTCTAAAGTTTAAAGGGGAGCAGGACAGTACTTATTCTGCATTATCAGATCAACTTCTGAAGGGAAACTACTGCTTATCTTCACTCACCCAAAAGTCAGCCATTGAGTCTACTCAATGAGTCTACATGGAGGCTACTTCTCTAGGTTCTCACACAGGACCCATTCCACCATAAGATCCAAGACTTTAGGTGATAGAGGTAAGTGGGATGAACTCCTAGAAGTGCCATTTTCATTCTACTGTCCACAGCAGAAGCCTATCCAACTAGCTGAAGCACCATTCGTTTTTCAGATGGTTCATGGCAGAGAAGAATGCCTCCAAATTCAGACAGCCATACTTAGGCAACAGGGAGATACAGATGTAAAGGTCTTAATCTAGTCTTGAAAATGCTTGATCTTGACTTTGATACTAAAAATAAGACTCTAGTTTTACTAACCCTCTTTTTCACTCTAGATCCCTTCACTTGAGAATAAGAAATGACTGAGGAAGGAAACCTTCCCTAACCTCTATAACTACCAGGTCTGCTTGTCAGAAATATATTTGAGATAAACTGGAGCAAAAGGCAACGCACAAATGGCTGAAGGCACATGAAAAGCCAAAATCTCCTTGACACAAGGCTTTTACACTGCAATGGAAAAAATATTTAAAATTTAAATTTTATCAGTTTGAATTCTTGGCTAACATGTATACTACACTAGAAACCAGGGAGTCTGGACTTCGCCATATAGGTGTCATAAACCATCAAAGTTTAATTATGCATCTACCACCTTAACTAACATCTTTCTCTTCACTGATACAGGGTAAGAAGTACCAGCCATTAATTCATGACCATATCCTCCATTTCCTAAATCAACTTCTTGATGACAGCCTCTTCTTATTCAGGTATCTGTTTATTGTAATAGAGGTTTTACATAGCTCAACTATTAAACACAACAAATGAAGTGCAATAAAAACTGACAAAAATCAAACAAATTGCAGCACATATTCTGTCTTCACCTTCTTCTGAACAAATGTCTATGATTCCTGATTAATGCTTTCTGGCATCTTGTGCCTTGCAAATTTATCTCAACATTTCAGTGACTAAGATACTTTATAAGTCAATTAAAAATTCAATAAAAAAAATTCAGTGTCTCTCAGATCGTTGTAGATGTATATGTGAAAAATTCAGAAGTGCTCACATTTAAAAAGGAGAGAAAACTGCATGTAGACTCTCTAAGTGGGATGAAAGCTGCATATTTGATTTAATCATCTCCCAATCCATCCCCATATTCTCTATCAATGTACATTACTAGGATTTATAGTTTTCTTATAGGACTTAGAGAATTTCCTAAAGCTGCTGTTCTTCTAACTACAACACTGAACACTGTTTTCACTTGGATTTATTTCTAATACTGAAACAAAATTATGGTCCTAAAATCTGGCCATGTTCTAAGATAGGAGAACCCCATGAAGCTATTTATGCTCTAGAAGAGTCACGTTCTGCTGTGAGAATGCAAATACTTGTCCCTGATATGTTTTCAGCCTAACAGCTGAAACCAAATCTTTCCAAATGTGAATCACTATCACACTTTGAAATAACATACCTGGCCCTGATTTGAGTGCAAGGCTGGACAAGATGACTTCCTGAGGTTCCTTCCAACCTGAATTATTCTGCAAGTCTAACAATTCATTAGAGTTGTGAACTCCCGAAATATATTTCAATCAAACTTTCTCAAGTTTAGCAATAAAACTTTGTTGAAACAAACACCAGTTATTTCAGGCACCCAAATAGATCCATATTGGTGGCATATACTCAGTGGCAATTTACACATTCCCTAGAATTTTTTCATCACTTAACAATGGTGAGACAGTAATAAAGGGAGAGATCCATTTTATCGCATGTTAGATAAAATAAATCATCTTCTGGGAGTCTCTCTCAGTCAACTATAAGGTAGTCTAATACAGGTATCTTATAATAGACAACAAACTTTTAGATACCTGACAAGATTAAGCAGGTTCCAACACACATTAACTAACAACTTAACTGATATCCTTGAATTTTTTGTGTGCCTTATAACTGCACTACCAACAGATGAGTAGTGAACTGAGAAATGAGAAAGATTCAGTACTGACACCTTGTAGCCCCCAACTCGGGAACAATTATTAAGAAATTACTCTTGCTACAGGCCCTGTTTCAGGACTTGATTCAAAACCTTGTGAAGGTGGCAGAAATTGTACTTATCTGTACTTAACTTCACTTATCTGAACCATGCTTTTACAGCGATAGCCATAAAAAGGATGTTTTAAGTATTGCAACACTTCTATTTATTCCATCAAACTCCCTAGAATCTAGAGCCTGAACACATGGATTCTTTAAACATTTTAAGGGAAGAGATACATAAAGACATATCTTCTACACAGGGCAAGAAGTCAACAAAAACCTTTGGGTAGAACTGCCCTCCCTTTCTTTTTTTTTCAGGGATGAGTGATCAAAATACTTCCAGTCTCTAAAACCTTTTAATTTATTTAACCACAAAAATACAGGCCAAGAGGCCAAGACAAAGAATGGTGCTCTTGAATTACTAGTACAATACTTCTCTCAATCAACATCGACCCTGAATAGCATTAGAAACCACTGTCAGGATAAGAGAAAACCGACAGAAAGACCTAAAGCACAAAACTGCATTGAAATTTTATAAATTTTACCTGCAGCTCTGCATTCACTCTGAAACACATACCCTGTGGACTTATCACTAAACAGTATGGAATGCAGTACTTTCAAATTGTAATTCAAGAGGGCAAATCCTGTATTGTACATGAACAGTAACAAATTTCTCATCTGCAGCAGCTTAAATAATCAGCTTAACTCTTTTGAAAGGCCACCTACTGCACTTTAAAATGCCACAATAACTGTAATTTAAAATCAAAGGTAAATGCCATGCATATACAAGAAAAACGCATATGCAAATTCTGGGGACAGAGATTCATCCTTTAAAAATTTCAGACAGGGACAGCCCGTACCTGCTTGTGTAGGTAGAATAACAACTCACATAGTTTTCAATTAACTGTGCATATTCTCTTTTGTTAAAGGGGTCATGGATGGCAGCAGAGAGGAAAACTGCTGGCTGTGTTTCAGATAAAAGAAAGATGAAGCTGGCTTGTTCCCCAGGGTTGAATAGGGAATCTTGGTTCAGAAAGCCTTCTCACATGCAGAGTGGGGAGAGGGAATGGCAAGAAGAGAGGCTGCTGCACTGGTGCTGGCTGGGAGACTCCAGGGAGGAAAAGAGAGTTTGTCTAAAGGAAGACACAGGTCTACAGTGCAGGCTCAGATGATCCACAGAAAGTTTCCTAGAAGCCCAGAGGACTGTGTGGAAGGTGTTTGAATCAGAAATCCACTGAAGGTTGCTGTAGCAGACTGCAAGGAAAAAATGTATCCTGCAAAGATGCTGTTTACAGGACACAGATTTCTTTTCAAGCATTTCTGTCCTGTCCAGCTGATCCAAGTTCTCTGTTTAAAGAGAAAAACCTTAATTCTAAGTTAGCAATTTTTGGATAGCATTTCCACAAAGCATGGCTTTAGAAAATAGAAGTCTGTAGGTGCATTCACTGTAAGGAAGATGGTGGGACAGCTCTTGTGCGAGGTGCTGGCCTGACGGGCTCCTGCCAAGGCACTGCCAGGAGCAGCAAGTCTGCAGGTAATCCTCAAGTTAAAAATAACATTCCTGGGGGAGGGAGAATAATGGCATATCCTCAAATTAAGGCAACTATATGGTGTTGAGGGACACAGAAGGGTGGGTTTGTTATTTTACTTGCCTCTCCTTCCCTCTTTTCTGAAAGAGAGAGGGAAAGATAAAGAAACCAGGAAGGAACATGGGGATGACATAAGTGCACAGAGGTCATCAACCAAGCTCTTGGAGGACCTCTGGGACAAAAGTGATTTTTAGCCAACTCAAGGGATGGGGGGAGAGGCTAACAGCCCTGTGGAGAAGTTTAGCAGAGACAGAACCTGTTTTGAGGAAGGACAACGAGCCTGCCAAAATGCTTTCAGAGCACATGAAAAGAAGCAGGAATATGCTGGAGTACCAGAGGGACACAGGGAAACTGTGCTGCCTAGACTGATGAAACCAAAGAAGAACAAACCAGTCAATATCAGCAGTGGGTCTTTTCAAGACCAACGGCTCCTCTTCCCTCAGCTATGGCACTGCTGGGAGAGAGAAAAGGGCAATAAACCTTCCCATGGGGTGCACTCTTGGGAAGAAACATAGAGTGGGTACTATTTCATGCAGACGAGGGTCCTGAAAGGCAAGTGGAAAATGAATGTGGTCTGACCGTTAGCAGGAATGCACCTGGACAGTATGCCCAAGGAGGGAAAACTGGGTGCTGGATTACCTAGTGCCAGTACTAAGTAGGCCACGTCTGAGCATAGTTTAATTTTGGGAAGAAGAAAGATGAGTATGTCCACTAGGCACACATCACACAATGCAAAAGCAATAGAGAAGGAGAAAAAGAGGGAGCATGCATGGAATGAAACCCAGGAAGAAGACCTTGCTATAAATAAAGTAAGTGTCGTTATGGGGATGGCTCAGATAAATTATAAGAGAAGCCTGGCACTAACCTTTAGCAATATAACAACACACTTGATAGATCTGTGTGAAAAACAAAATAGATTGGTCAAGTCAATGAAGTCTAGAATAAAACTTCTGGCCATTTAAAAACAGCGTCTTTCTGTTTGTTTTGTGGTTCTGTACAGGTGAGTCTGGATTTTAGCAAGCTCAACACTGATTTATGGGCTGCTTGGCAGCAGCAGCAAGAAATATTTCATTCTTTGGCACATTTCAGTAAAAATTTGTCAGCCAGGAATAGACCACAGCACCACTAAAAAGAAAGCTTTATAGATGCATTAAAGAAACCCAACCAACTCAACTCTATTTATGTAGTTCTACTATATATACAGTGGGAAAATTCGCCTTTAAAAAAGGTTATCTTAGGGGGGAAATTCCAGTTCATGAGATAGAGTTTGTCACCACAAGGATATGATGCACAAACCAAAACTACAAGGAGGAAAGATAAACAGGATGTTGATTCTGCTTAGGCAGAAAGATGTTTGAGTGACTAACCTGAAGAAGCCCCTTTTGAGTCCTTCTTTCCATAACAACAGCTAAGTCATTGTACAATATGTGGAACTGCAATATTCACAAAAATGGAACACCTACAATATGAGTTGAAATCCTTGACCACTCCAGGTGTTCAGCATTTCTGAAAATTAGCTCTATGATATGCCCTATGTGCTAGAAGATATTCAGGACAAGAGAAATAATGACCATTATTACAGTTTCTTTTAAGTTTAATGATGAAAGTCAAAGACACGAACATATAAAGATCACAGCTGAAACGGTTCAGGAATTATAGTCATAACTGCCCTGTCATATTAGCATGTTCAGACTTTTTTTAAATTGCAGCAAATTTGTATTTCAGTCATGAAGTGCAATTCCTCAGAATCATCCCACGAATAACTTAAATCTAAGCAGTGCTGTACAGCCATTACAAGTTGGCTACATAAATATATTAGGTAATTATTTTCAAGATATTTCTTCCACCTTTTTAAAGTTCATCTTTGTTTATATCACATGTTCTTCAAGAATCTAATAAAATATTAAAGGGTTGTGCAAGCTTATTATCCATAATTTACCCAGTATTTTGACTGCCGCATGATATTAAGACAGTTGAATTCCACATGCAGCCTTGCTTTCTTAAATTAATTTTGCAGATTTGGGAAGTAAATAAAACTTTCCATTAAAAAACAATAATCAGAGCACAGAAAAGACAATCATATCTAGTCTAATTCATGGCATTACGAACCATGTTTATACTCTGTAAATTCAACTGTAGAGTTTCTTGTGATGTCAGTAAGTAGGGATAAGAGATGACAGAAGATAACTCAGTATGAATATGGTTTGCGAAGCCTGTAGAAGAAGTCCCATAAATAAAGAAAGATGTTAAATAGTAGAGACTATGTCATGCTGTAGACTGAAGGTGGAGGTGGGATCATGAGAGAAAAAACAAAAGGTCTGTTAGAAAACTAGATTAGATGGCCTGACATACTTGCTTCAGTAGTAATTTCTACTTGAAAATTCCTAGAAAACAACAAAAAACCCACAAAGAACACACATGCAGCATCCTGCTTCCTGAAAACTGAACACAATAGATAGAACAGATCTAATTTCATGCCAATTTTACCAACTATAATACAAGTAAAAGCTGAATGAGCAGGCTGGTCTTACAGGTAAAGCTTCAGTCTTGAGTTCAATCCCTGTGCAATCACAGCAGGTTTACACTATTCACTAACCCCTACCTCTATTTGCTTTACAGCATTTTGTCACTGAAGTCTCTATAGTTCGTACAATACATGATAGGAGTGATTGCCTTGTTTTAACTTGCAGAGCACTGCTGTAACAAAGCACTAACCCTGAGGTAGCACTGGATACAAATAATAAAACATTACTATTGAAGTATCTATGTTTTGAATTCTGTAATTAAAACCACAGGCGGAGAATTATTCTGTAATGATAACAAATTAAGAAGTTAGCAAAAATGAATTAAAAATATGCTCTTAATGTACAGAAGTAGAAATAATTTTGTCATGACTGCTGAAAAGTTCAAAATCAAGGAAGGGATTATTTTTCAAGGACAGAACATGAAAATAAAAGTTCAGTGATCCACAGCATTTGCATGAATTTCAGCTAAAAAAACCCAATGAAAACCTAAACAAACAAAAAAAACCCCTAAACTCCAAGGCGTATGCTTACCATACTATCAGAATTCAGGTGCAACAATGATTTATGTAAATTACTGTCCTCTTCCTTAACTGTATATGTGTTTGTGAATCAAGGATCCAGTTCTCTTGCTGGAGCTACTAATCTGCCCAGTAAATTCCTGGAAGCATCTTAAAATCTTCGTGAGCTCTCACTTCATGACCCCAAAGTTACTTGCAATAGATAGTATGAGGATCAGGAGTGGCTGCTCTGCTTAGATCCTTGATCTGGAAGATGCAAATGCTAACTGCCAGCCTAGGAATGAAGTGCTAAAGCAGAACAAAGCCATTGCTTTTCTTATGGGAGATTACGGCATGACAGACCATGAAACACTGCATGATGTTTAATTAATCTAACAATTCCTTGCAATATAGCACTAAGCTGTCACATAAATTCTGAATATGACACAGTAAAGAAAAAATTAAAGAAATTGTCCTAGAAATAATTGTTTTCATTGTGCTCATTCTGCTTCAAACTGGAAAAAACCCGAAACCCACAGGATATATAGATTGTTTGGAAAAAACATACCTATTAACTCCTTATTTCTGACATCTAAGGCCATGTTCCGTAAAGCTGTAGCGACTGCACATACCACCCGGTCATTGTCTATTCGAAGCAGTTCCACCAGGATTGGCAATCCTTTTTCTTTGCGGACAGCAGCGCGGATGTACACTGACCACTGTAAAGACACATGGGAGAGCATGAAGAAAGTGAGGAATCCACTACAGCAAGCAAGGCATCTGAGGTTATAATAGATGCAAAGGGGTAACAGAAGCATGTGGCTGCAAACTCAAAAGAGGGGAAATGCATTTATGATGCTAGGCAACCACTTGATTTGGAAATCTGCACTATTTTTTTAGGGTTGCAGAGAAATTAGATGATGAATTGACTTTACTCCTAGCACACCTGGTTACATTTTTACAGCCCAAGTCTGCAGGGCACTTGCTTTGCATCAACATTTCCAATGCAAAAATCTAATGATGCAATCACTGCAACAGAATTTATATTACAAAATACGTATTACAAAACATGTTCAAGAGTTCTGAGTATTTATTTGTTATTACCATAAGAACTATTCAGTCTAAAACCATGAAAATGCTGTTATAATTTCTCTTTTGATTGTCAACTTGTTCAGAAGGAAAAATGAGGACAACTGTACATCTGGTTTTGGTACCTGTAGTGGTCCTAATCGGAAGACTATTGTACATTGAGGAGCTAAAGATTCTCGTAAGAGTTGACCTGAGAGAGGCACAGGCCTATGCTGTGCTGCCTGTACCATGTGGCCGCAGGATAAACCCAGCAGCTGATTGTATTGGAGAAGCCTGTAGGCATCTCCCACTTGGCAGCTGGTCATGACACCACTGGCATGCCCTTGTCTTTATCTCAAAGCGAAGCAGCATGTGCTCATATGAACATTTTTTTTGTTTGAAAGTGGAATTGATGAATAGTTTACTTCTAAGAAAATCCTCTAAGAGCTCTAAAGGCTGTCATACCAGTGAACCTCTCCATGGATGGGTTCTGTGCAATTTGCCGTGACTAGGGGGTCCATCCAAGGCTGCATAAATTGCAGTTGCCAGTGTGCAAAAGGATGGAAGATTAAGTATGCCATCCTCTTTTTCATTCCACCGTTAGCTTCAGAAGTTGGAAAAAAATGTAAACAACATAAAAACTGTGACTTTGTCATTTTAAAATCTATTGGGTATTGCCAAATTTGAGATGTTTGGACACCTGCTGGATGTGCAAGTCTTCCCAGCACAGCCCACTTCAAAACAAGCCATCTACTAGGCATATATTCCTTTCCCTGAACCCTTCTCTAGAATTTTCATAAAGTTCACATTCATGCTCCTTGTACTGATAGCTGAAAGGAATTTATTGAAGCAGAGCTTCTCCCTCCTTTCAGTGCTATGGCATGGATGCTTATCCTGCCATCGTACCTGGAAAGTGAAGACAAAGTTCTGGAAGCCCATAGCCTTTGAAATATTTCAAATACTTCAGAAACTGGGATAAGACTTAGGATTTTCAGATCATGGTGACCCTCCTCTTTTGACAAACCCTCCTTAAAAAATAGTTAGATCACACCTTAAAGAACAGCATTCCTCCCTAAAGAGTAAAAACAAATTCCATGAAATAAAGCATTAGAAAAAGGTAAGCACACTCACTGTCTGCAGACCATACTTAACCTCTGCATACAGCTTCTACTTACCACATCTGAAGTGATCACTTTAAAAGCTAGCATCTATTTATATTATAGACAGGTGCCCTGAACAGCAAAAGCCAGAATATATTTTATGATAAGAACAGTAGATATGGAGACAGACAAGGGCTGCAATGTTGCAGTTTCTGGAGTGCAAATTCATTCCATGTGATGTCATTCAGAAGAAATTGGGAAAAAGGAAAAGAAACCAGCATTTAAAGAATATTATTTTATTATTTCTCCTCTGTAGTAACTATGCATAACAAAAGCCAGCTGGCTGAACTTTGCTGTAGATGAAAGTGATAATGGTTACGATAAGCTTTTAAATCAGGTAAATGGGACATGGGGTTCTTGGCACCACTGAGCACAGTAATATAGTATATGTCTAAAACATAAACGTGCTATCATTTTCTGCTGCAAAGGAAATAGCTCTTGGGTGAGAGAACTGGTAGCAGGATTCTTGACTGATTTTATTCTATGCTCTCTCCTCCAGTCTCTTTTCTCAAAACAGTGTATAGGAAGATTGCCAGGTAAAAAAGTAAAACACATCTTAATGAACAGTGATACTTAATAAAAAGTATTCGCTGAAAAATAACTTCTTTCCTATACTTTGATTTTAATGGGAGATTAAATATAAAAGATGCTATGAAAACACCAAATTAATCTGCCTAAGATTCTTAATAAGCATGTATTTACCTGCCAGTTAAACACACTCTCACCTGCAGCTGGGAGTACCCAAAGCAATAGCTCTTTGCACTTAAAAACTCCCATCGCTGTACTTTCTACATCTCTCCCAGGGGAGGCCTCCACTGTGTCTGCTGTGATTACAAGGTGACTGCCAGAGTAAGAGTTCATGGTAGCCATGAGAACATTTGAGAAAGGACGGAGCCTGTGTGGGTGAGGTGAGAGTTCAAGCTAGCAGACAGTATACTGAAAGATGCTGTTCACTGCAAAAATACATCACACATGTAGCACCTCCAATACAGATTACATGGGGAATCAGTAGGGGTGTTTGTTTTTTAAAAACAACTTGTTTGTGTCTATTCAATACCAGAGAGAATCTAAAATGATCTTATATATTATTCACTATATTATAAAACCCTCCATATTACAACCTCAGTAAACAGTTTTCTTTTGATTTTTTTTAGTCAGCTATCAAGGGAAAACACAAGCACTTGTTTTATGAAACCCAACCAACTCCTTGGGTTGCAGTATTTTCATCATCCATTCCAAAACAAAAGTTTAAAAGAAACAAATTAAGAAATGTTTTTTGGTTGTTTTTTTTTTTTTTAACCCTAGGGAGAGCAGAAGACACTGTAGGAGAAACACTGAAATAACTCAGTATGGAAAAAAAGAGAAAATATAAACCTCCTTACTGAATAAACGACATGTAAGCCTTCAGTGTCTGTAATGAATCAATTAATTTGATCACAATAGTAAAAAATACAGCTCCAAAGTTTTCATAGGGGAAAAATCCAGATGTAACATTTTACAGATGCACATATGCACACACATACATAGAACAATGGGAGAAAGAGGGAAAAGTATTTATGAAACCTCTCCTCTACGCATTCCTCTCTCCCCAGCTCTCTTTTTCCAGAGGATATCATCTGCTCTGGGAAAAGTTCTCAGACTCCTCAATGTGTGATATGCTATCATTTCATCTGCTTTTTCAAGTCATTCACCTTAGGCAGAAAGACAGAAATGTCTATTAATTGTTTCAACAGTCTCTGGAGAGCTTTCCATGTGGAAAGTGGTAAAAGCTGTCTGTGTCTCTTTCCTTAAGCTGCCAATTAGGACGAGTCTCTGCAAGCAATTATGGTGCGCTGTGCAGATTTCAGGAACACTCAAATTGAGATGCCTCAAAATGGCTATTTTATTCTTGCAGAGAATGGAAAAATTGATTTGCTCTTGCATATACTGATGATCCTTTTGTTTGCCTAAAGCCATCGTGAAACGTGTTTGCATTTCCACACTGCAGGTCAATTGCTAATATGAGCTCAGTGAAGTATAAAAGGGAAGAGATGAAATATCATAAAAAAGAAAAGAGACAAAGGGTTTGTTGTCTATCAGTAGGTAAATGAGGCACTCTGCCAATATTCTTGATCATCCTTTTACTCCACAAATCAGTGGTAGTGTCAACGACCAAATAAGTGTTCAGTTTGTAAAGAGAAAGGGCTCCTATGGGAACAGCAAACATTCTAGAGGGAACAAAGAGACAAAAAAATAAAAGGAAATCATTATTATTGCATCAGATTGCAGCTAAATTATCAAAGACAAGCACAGGAACCACAATCTGTGCATGAATACTCTTCACAGATAATTGAATTCAGGGGGCATAACTACTATACATCACTTTGAAGGTACCTAGTGCGTCTCTAAGTCCACTTTCATTAGTAGTTCCCTTTTTATTTTTGTCATAGTAATTAAGCAGAAAAATACAGTAAACTGGAAAATTATTTTTTAGCTTGTCACAGTTATTATTACAAAAGACCCTTTCCAGAACTGAATGCCTCTAGGGATTAAGATTAGATTATGTTGAAACTCAACAAGAGTAATTAATCTAGATAAAACTTTTTTTTTTTTTTTTTTTTTCCAGAAAAATTGAAAAGCATTTGGGCAGTTGACTCCTTCTAGGGTTTCATATGACTTTGTTTATTCTCCTGGGAAGTACCACCACAGGAGACCAAACTAAAAAATTGTGACATTTCCAGCACAAAATGAGAAAGAAAAAAACCCCACCAAAACTCCCCCCGCCCTCCAGGAGACCAACAATTGTATACACTTGGTATTTTGAATGGATTCATTCTTCTGCCAGTGTTATTTCAGTACCTCCATGATACTTCACCATCACATATTTCAGTTTTGACTAGAATTTGCATTGTATTGGTGCAGTTCAACACTGTGACTCAAAGACTATTGAGATATTGAATATTAAAGGGAATTGCTGAGACATAAACTACAAAATGAAAGCCAAATCAGGGGAGCAAGCGTGACAATGCAAACTAAACTACCAACAGAATCAGAAAGATTAGAGAGACTCAGAATTTGCTAGGAGATGTTTAGAAAGGGGCTGTCTGTTAACAGCAGTGGAACAATAGACCGTTAAAGAGAACTGAATGTTGAATAATCAAAGATCAATAAGCAATCAAAGATCAATATTCCTCTTTGTCTGATCATACTCAATGTAATACATGCATCAGGGAAAAAAGAGAACATTTTAACATTTTTACATTCCATTTAGAAAACTACAGATCTACTTTACTCAAATACCTAAGAGAGAACAAGGCTCTGAAATCTTGGTTATCTTTTTGCCATTTCTGAAGAGACTGAGCACTTCCCAGGGACTTTCCGCTCCCTGACTGCAGTACTGTGTTCTCAGAAATTATCCCATCTGGTAGGCCACCAGTAAGTTCTCTACATCTTTGTGTTGGGGCAACAGGAAAGTATTAATGGTTACTGTCCTCTTGCTCCATTACCTTAGTCAAGTTTAAAGAGAAAGAAAGAAATCTGGTGGGTATAGATATATTTATAGCTAAATAAATAAATTCGAGAAAACTAAAATGGTGTTAACAGAAGATACCTTAAATGTCTGAGGAAGGTAAAGTTCAGATGGAACTGCCCTCCCACCTCATCATTCTTGGTTCTGCAGCATAAGTATGTACTGTGTATGAATGATCTGAGAGCCATTACAATGACTTCTCCCAACACTGTACCTAATATAAAAGAAAGGCTTTGAGACAAAAGTGACACATCTCATGGGAAGCAAATGGACTGAATATAGAAAGGGATTACTTTGAGCATGAATTGACCATGAGGTACTGTGCTCCCATTCCAAAACTGATGTCCATGCTGATCTCCTCATTATGTCTATCATATGGGTATTTGCAGCAGCAAGTCTTGCTTCTTGAATATCATCCTGTCCCTGAATCTTTGACTTCCTTCCTATAGAGCCAATGTGTTTCCCTGTATTAACTGATGCAGCCTCATCTATGTGGAGGAATTCCTTCCGGGTAAGAATTCCTGACAGAATAAACCACTGGTTATTTAAAAAGTTTGTGTTTGTTATTATGTGGTGTGTTATAAGCCATCCATCCTGTCACGTAAGGATTCATAATATTAGTATTTTGGAGAAAATGAATGTAACCCTTTTCACTGTAATCCAAAAAAAACTTTTCTCCTGGAACAGCCCAATGAAACTCCAGAAGGTTAATATGTAAAAATCAGAAAAGTCTGGCAAGGAACCCACAATATGTCCTTGCCTGATAAGAGAAAAACTGATAACCTAGATGTCTGCTGCTTTAGACAATAATTACTCATTATTTGCAAGTGTCTGGATGGTCAGGAGCTTGAATCTGTTTTCATACTACTCTTTGAAGTAGCTGCACTGACCTTGTGACTGAATCAGTCCCTTTTATGTTTTCAGTTTCCTTATCTAATAATTTACTTAATGGAGCTCTTGCTCCCATGAGAGTCAGATTTCTCTAGGATGGAATTAAGAAAATAAATGTTGTTCCTTGCCTAAGGAAAAAAGACCGAGATTGCATCTAGCTATCTCAAGAGATCAGGACAATGATCCTTAAACCCCATTCACATGGGTATTGTACCTGTTGTGGATCAAAGGCAGGAACATTCAGTTGTCTAATCAAAGCCTTATCATTCCCTCCTATGATCAAACTTGGAAGTGAAAGGAAAGGAGGTAGACAGAACTAGCCAAGGAATGCTATGGCTTCATGCAATTGTAAGACTTAAACAGAGCTGCACTTGCTCCAGATGTTAAGGAGCCCAAGAAGTAAGGAGTGGGGTCAGCAGAACTGCTACCTTGGACTTCTGGAGGGCAGACTTTGGCCTGTTTATAAGACTGACTGACAGAGTCCCTTGGGAGGCAGTCCTGAAGGACAAAGGTGTCCAGGAAGGCTGGATATTCTTCAAGAAAATCTTAAAGGCACAAGAGTGGGCCATCCCTGTGTGCTGAAAGACAAGCCAGTGAGGAAGATGACTGGCTGAACAGAGAGCTGTGACTGGAACTTGGGATGAAAAAGAGAGTTTATGAACTTTGGAAGAAGGAGCAGGCAACTCAGCAGGACTACAAGGATGTTCTGAGGTTATGCAGGGAGAAAATTAGAAGGACAAAAACCTGACTAGAACTTAATCTGGCTACTGCCATAAAAGACAATTAAAAATGTTTCTATAAATATATTAGCAAGAAAAGGAGGGCTAAGGATAATCTCCATCCTTTATTTGATGTGGGGGGAAGCACAGTGACACAGGGTGAGGAAAAGGTTGAGGTACTTAATGCCTTCTTTGCCTCAGTCTTTAATAGTAAGACCAGTTGTTCTCCAGGTATCCAGCACACTGAGCTGGAAAACAGGGTTGGCAAGCAGAATGAAGCCTCCATAATCCAAGGGGAAATGGTTATCAAGCTGCTATACCACTTAGACACACACAAGTCTATAGGGCCAGATGGGATCCACTCAAGGGTACTGAGGGAGCTGGCAGAAGTGCTCTTTTCCATCACTCACCAGGAGTCCTGGCTAACCGGCGAGGTCCCAGTTGACTGGAAGTTAGCAAATGTGATGCCCCTCTACAAGAAGGGCCAGAAGGAGGATCTGGGGAGCTACAGGCCCATCAGTCTGACCTCAGTGCCAGGAAAGGTTCTGGAGCTGATCATCTTGAGTGCCACCATGTGGCACATACAGGACAACCAGATGATCAGTCCCAATCAGCATGGGTTTATGAAAGGCAGGTCCTGCCTGACAAACCTGATCTCCTTCTATGACAAAGTGACCCACTTAGTGGATGACGGAAAGGCTGTGGAAGTTGTTGACCTAGACTTTAGTAAATGCTTTGACACCATTTCCCACAGCATTCTCCTGGAGAAACTGGCTGCTCATGGCTTGGATGGGTGTACTCTTTACTGGGTAAAAACTTGGCTGGGTGGCCAGGCCCAAAGAGTTGTGGTGAATGGAGTTAAATCCACCAAACTGGTGGCCAGTCACAAGTGGTGTTCCTCAGGGCTCAGTATTGGGGCCAGTTCTGCTTAATACCATTACCAATGATATGGATGAGGGGATCGAGTGGATCCTCAGTAAGTTTGCAGATGACACTAAGTTGGGAGGGAGTGTTGACCAATGATCTGTTTGAGGGAAGGAATACTGTACAGAGGGACTGGGACAGGCTGGATCGATGGGCTGAAGCCAACTGTATGAGGTTCAACAAGGCTCAGTGCTGGGTCCTGCATGTTGTTCACAACAACCCCATGCAATGCTACAGGCTTGTGGAAGAGTGGCTGGAAAGCTGCCTGGAGGCAAAAGACCTAGTGGCTTTGGCCAACAGCTGGCTGAATATGAGGCAGCAGTGTGCCCAGGTGGCCAAGAAGGACAATAGCATCCTGGCTTGTATCATAAATCACTGGAGGTGTTCTAGAGTAGGGTTGGCTTAGAGCTTAAGCATATGCTGTAGGTGGGAATTGTGCCAGGTGAACGGTTGGACTAGATGATCTCCAGGGTCCTTTCCAACCTAGATGATTCTGTGATTCTGTGATAAATACTGTGTCCGGCAGGACTTGGGAAGTGATTGTCCCACTCTACTTGGCACTGGTGAGACCACACCTCAAATACTGTGTTCAGTTTTGTGACCCTCACTACAAGGAAGAGATTGAGGTGCTGGAGCACGTCCAAAGAAGGACTGTGAACAAGTCTTATGAGGAGTGGCTGAGGGAATTGGGGTTGTTTAGTCTGGAGAAAAGGAGGCTCAGGGGAGACCTTATTGCTCTCTACAACTACCTGAAAGGAGGCTGAAGTGAGGTGGGTGTCGGTCTCTTCTCCCAAGTATCAAGCAATAAGACAAGAGGAAATGCTCTCATGTTGTGCCCAGGGAGGTTTAGACTGGGTATTAGGAAAAATTTCTTCACCAAAAGGGTTGTCAAACACTGGAATAGGCTGCCCAGGGAAGTGGTTGAGTCACCATCCCTAGAGGTGTTTAAAAGATGTAGATGTGGTGCTTAGGGACATGGTTGAGTGGTGGACTTGGCAGTGCTAGGTTAATGTTTGGACTCAGTGATCTCAAAGGTCTTTTCCAACCTAGATGGTTCTATGATTCTATGAACTAACAGACACTCAGGAAGATGAAGCTGGCCATCCTGTCATTAAAGCAAATGAGGGAAGTTTGTAAAGCCTGAAAAGTAACTGGGACAGAAGACTGGACACACAGAACGGACTAACCAAGTCCCAGAGCAGATCTGCTACCTGTTCTAATGTTAGCCATTATGTTGCCAACAGAAACACAGTAGACCTTGTTTCCTGGTTTTAAATTATACATATTACTTATATAAGCTATGATAGTATTTTAAAACAAACCAGGATATGAATGTGAATTCTGTGAACGAAGAAATTATTTTTAAGGGTTTGACAAAACTAAGGAAATCTTACTTGTGGTAACAATACTGCATGTAATGGAAAAGATCATATTGTAGGATCAGAGGCAATGGGAACAAACCGAAACACAGGAGGTCTGCAGAACATCAGGAGATGCTTTTTCACTCCGAGAGGGACCAAACACTGGCTTAGGTTACGGAGAGAGATTGTGGTGTGTCCATCCTTGGAGACATTCAAAGAACCATCTAGACATGGTCCTGGGCAACTAGCTCTATGTGACCCTGCTTGAGAAAGGGGTTGGACCAGAAGACCTCCAGAGGTCCCTTCTGACCTCAGCCCTTCTGTGATTTTTATCAGTTCACAGTAACAGATATTGCAAAAATGTCTCTGGCAGATAAACTGCAGTCTAAATTTATAGACAGACATAGTAATATACAGATATCCCAATATCTCCTTTCTTTCTGAGAGGGAAATTTTTTTCAGAATGGACATAACCTTGGATTCTCGACATTATCTCTAGAACATTTTTCTTACAACTTTTTACATGCTCAGTAGATTTAACATATTAATAGCGTATTGACCAAGATGAAAACTAAAAAGAATTTGCCACTTTTATTCCCACCATCTAAGGAAAAATACTGATGCCAAACTACATATAAAAAGAGATATGGAGACTTCCTTCTATGGGATGAGTCTTGTAATTTTATACCTCATAATTTTTTAATCCAGGGTATTAAAATAAATAATGATATGAGGTTGCATAAAGGACTTCTGGGTTGAAGTGTTATAGTGAGAGAAATTTCGTAATAAGCATGCAGGTGTCTTCAGAACATAGCTGAGTGAGCCAGCAAACCTCCTATTTTTATTTGCACAAACTTGGTTAAACCCAAATTAAGTGGCAAAGAAAACTAATAGAGCTCCCAATGAAAGTCAATACCTAATGGGAAATAAAGAGACTCCACTGCTTCCAAAGGCATGTCTCAAGCCTTATTTGCGCAGGCAAAACTCCAGCTAAGCTTGATGAGGAGTGTATCTCCCTAGACTTATTTCATATTACTAAGGAGCTTTAAAATACAAGTTCATATTAAGTATAATTAGGAAAACTCTACTTTCAGAAGAAAATGTGTCTCAGAGTGGCAATGAAAGAAAGTAAAAATCAATGGCCATCCTTTTTATGCATTGCTCTTTCTGTTTCTAGGAAGTTTAGGATACAGTGGAATTGCCCTGGTTATGATTTGATGGGAGAAGATATTTTGGGAAGCAGTGACTCCCCTCTCAAACAGAAACCCACCCAGCCCCAGGTAACAGCTGAGTTCTGCAGAAGGCACAGTGCTGACAACCTGACCTGTAGGCCATCAACCTCATCAGGAGGGGGACATGCAGTGACCAACTACTAGTATCACAGGCCACTGTGCAAAGCAGAAGTTAAAGTGGTATCCTGGCAGTGATATGGAAAACTTTAATTTGACAAATCTCCCCCCAAAACTTACATATTTGGCTGTCTCCATATCTATATTATTCCAGAAGAGTTGTTAATATTTTGCGTAGAAACATCAAGTAAGTATATGAATAAAAAAAGGGAGACCTGTAAGGATATGCATGTCCTTTCCCATGAAAGAAATGGGTTTGCTTCCTACAGATTCCAATACGAGTGTCCTCCCTATGCAATGACATCTTGGTGCAGAAGAGCAAGATGTACAAACTTCCATATTTGCCTGAAACAGCCTCTTCCAAATTGAGTTCTGCTTAGTATATAAGCTGTCAATCTCTTCTTCAGAATAATTTCAGAACCTTTGATGAATATATATCAGTCAAAATACTGAGATGTGATCTAGCCCAAGTTAAATTTTCACATTGAAAATATCCTTCTTCATACATCAGATCACTATCCTGTCTTATTGGTAAACTTCCATTTGTTAGTGTATTTCTCACCAATATACTCCTTTTCTGATTTGTTATAGATTGTCTTGGTTCTAATTATAATTGCACAGACCAAATATTTTATTAGTCATTGCAAAGAAACCCACGTTTACTTTGCAGATGGGTAATATATGGCAAGACCTTGGTCCAAAGTGTTTTATCTTGACAGAGAAAGATGATATACAAATGTATGTCTGTCACACTTTTTTGTTGGTATTCAGCTTTAGAAGGAATTCTTGCAAATGAAACAGTGCTAAAAATGTCCTACAGATTAAGATTTATTATGTGCATGCATTGATTTTATGTGTATGTATCAATGAGAAACTATATTCCCTGAAATAATGAAAAGTTTCAGCCTCTCTCAGCTATTAATCCTTAAAGCTACATATTGCTGCTTTCTTTTTGTGTTTGAAATTTTCAAAAGCAGCCTAGGGGATTTAGACACGTATCATCTGTTAATTCTAGTGGCAGACATTTATCTAAATCCCCCACATATTTTTTTTATTTTTAAAAAACTATTCAGGCTTCCTTTTATCTGCTCCCTTTCCCTTCATAATGGCCTATGTCAAAAGTGTTACCTCCTGGCCACTGAAAAGGATTAGACAGCTTTGTACCAAAGGAACAAAAAGGGTGAAACGGCTAGGAAAGAATTATGTGAGTCTATCAACTGTGTTTTTTTCCAGAAGAGACTGTATCTTTGGAAGTGTGTGAGCATGCCTGGTGCACTGGCTGCCTCATATATTCTGAGATTCTTCTGGCATTAAAATAATGCTAGTTGGAAAAAAACCCACAATTGCTATTGCTATTAATATTAATATCAATATTATTTATTTTCATGCAGTTAGCTCTTTTTCTTTCTTTCAGTCCATCATGAAGTTCTTCTTGAAAGAGTTCAAGTTACAAAAAATAACAATCTTTTCCCATTCTTTATACAATTACAATTTCTTGGAGGAACTACAAAAAATTAAAATCTCCCTTAGGAATAACCTCTTCTTTTAAGAGTTTTCTCTTTTATTTCAGTCATTTTATATCCAGAATACCGTAGCAGTAGAAAAAAAGAGGCCAAAAGGTAGAAACATCAATGCTTATGTAATCCCCAAAGAAGATTATTCCCTTCTCAAAAATGGCTAGTATGACATGTGAAATTAAGCATATTCATTCTGTGTCTGCACATCACTTGTAATAAAATTGGTGAATCTTTAGAAAAATAGAGCAACACGAGAACAGCTGAGCTTTCCCCATGGTATCAGTGCAGATAGTATTAAAGTTCTAATCAGTTTTTCTAACCAACTTTTTCACTTGCCAAAGAGTTCTGCAGAGCCTTCCTTCCTCTCTCTGTACAATTCTGCCAACTAAAGGATGACAGGTATACAGATTTATTAGAAATGGCAGAAGGGGCATCACTTGGATTTTAACACTGCTATTAGTCCTGGCAAGTATACATGCATTGTTTTCTCATTTGGACCAGGGGGCTACACCCATTCCTGGATGGATAAAACACATTTATCACATTTCTGTGCCAGGATTACACAATGTGATGTCATCTACAATATGAGAATAATAAAAGTATAATGATTTTCAGGCACAGTGTGTATGTAGCACTTCACAGGACAAAAATCACCAGACAGATACTTTGTTATTCATTTCATATGTCATTGAATGCAATAGTCAAAGGCATTTTATAAGTCTGATAGAACACAGTGCTCAAAAAAATCACATGCCTCTGAAAATCTAGTGAATGTGCCAACTCAATTTCCAATAAACTTTATGGGAAAAACACAGCAATTTATTAGCATCAGGGCTAACATTTCAAGATGAATGCCTAATTACATTGGTATTTACACATCATATAAAAATGCCCAACACTTAAAACCAAACAGGATACCTTCTGAGACATAATTTTGATCACTGTGTTTCCCCATACATTTGTGTTTTCATAGTAAATGAGAAAAAAATCCCAGTTAATGCATTATATTTATACAATAGGATTAGATAGTTAGTACTTTCACCCAATCAAACCAGTTAACCATCAGGAAAGCAATGAATGAATTATCCTAAAATGTAAACCAGGCTCAACTGTTATCTTGAATTTTACTGATTTGTTCTAAATTTAGAAAAGATTTTAAAATCTAATAAATGGGTTCGTAAATGTTCTTCTCAGTTCACTGCAAATAATACAAGAGAGAAAAATGGATCTTTTGAATATAACTGAAAAGTAGGATTAGCAGAAATAGAGTGACTTCACTGAGCATTTCCTTGCTCATTGTATATAATTTATCATATTGTTGATGTATTTTAATAATGTCTTATTTTTCTAAAAAGTAGATGGTGAGATTACTTGTGTTGATGTCACATCATTTATATCTTGCTCTGCTCTTGCCTGGTTTCTCTTAAGAGACAGAATGTCAACCAGTTTCTGCAGTGACAAAACAATATGGTTTCATTTGATTGTCACTGGTGATATTTTTTGCTCATTTTTCACGGCTTTGTCATCCAGATTCATAACAAAGCTGCTTTTCCTCATTTAGATATTGTTTTTCAGCAGCAATTTTTCATGCATGACTTGACCAACACCGTTTTCACTGCTGTATGCTGACTATTGCTAGGTTATGACAATCTGTATCAATTCAGAGGACTTAAAAGACTACCTCAAATTTGACTGCAGGTAGTTCTGTAAAAACAGAAAGTTATTCCACTACCAGAAGCACTGATATATGTCACCAATTTGCTGTCATCTGTAGGGCTTTTTCTGAACTGAAAATGAGAAACCTATCAGGTTAATATTCTTACCTTCCAACTCCCAGCAGCCAAGTTCTGCAGTGCCCCTGCTGCCCCCTCCAGGGTGTCTGGATTTGAGCACTCAGAAAGAAGTGTGAGGTAGGGTTTGACTATTGAAGGGTGCCACAGCATCTGGATTCCTTTGGGTGGTTCTGCACAGTCTGGGAGAGGTCCTACGCCATCCCACTGTTGGAAGGTACAAATCAAATTGTCAGCAAGGAACAGTGAAATACTTGAGAATTGCCTCAGTTGAAGTTATAACATCTATGTGTGTGTGCATGAAGGCATCTGCCCACAAGCAGCCGTTCTCAATTTCAGTGTATCATGTGATTCTTCACAGAGAAACCAAATTTTCTACTCAACACTCCTTATAGAAGAGCTATAGCATTGGCAGAAATCACAGTGTTTTAGCTAGCTGACATAACAAAAACACTTTTCACTGATTTTTTTTTTGGGTGGGAACAGAAGCCCAGTGAACGTAAATTTATCTTAAAGAGGCAAGTCTATAACTTGCATGGAAGAAGAGATTTTCCTTTTTCACATCCTGCTCAGTTCTCCACATTCCCTCTCTTCTCATGAGGGAAGAAACAACAACACAAAACAGTACTGTGGAAAAAGAAATAATTCAAGGCCATGAGTCCTCCATCCCCTGGAATGTCCAAATGTGACAAGTCTTCCTCAACTGCACAACTTACTCTGGCTTCTCATCCTGCAAGAGCTGGAGGCATTCAGCCATAGAGCCGGCCAGCTGTACGGTCTGATGCTCCAATGTAGTCAGTAGAACCACCTCTCACAAAACAGACTCTTCCTCTCATCACATACAGAGTTTTGCCACATAATAAACCTAGTCCGATATCCAAAATGGGCAATATTAAATCCTGGGCAACAAGCAGGTTACTGCACAAACCCCACTCTTACCAGAAACTTTATTCCAGGAGAACAGTGATTCACCTCTCCAGTGGTATGCACAATACTTGCACCTTAAGCATAAAACATCTTAAAAGAAGGAAATTCAGGGACTTCTTTTTTTTTTTTTTTAAAACAAAAGATGTGGAAAGCACTTTTAATGAAATTTTAAATGTGATTTCTATCTATATATGTGATGCATATTTTGCTTTGCTTTGTACAGATAAAGGGATTTAGAAAATTCATAGCCTTAGTATCAGTTAGGAACAAGCCTCGACTTCTTAACAAAATCTCTTTTCTAACACCTCTGACACGTCCAGATTGCACAATATGATACAAAGTAAATCTTTTAATGCCTTGGGTTAGAGCTTACTGTGATTATGTAGATAAAAAATGTGTATCATAACATTAAACATCTACTAGACATCCAAAGATAGCACACGACAAATTAATTCCTTGTTTAGATCTGCAACAGTTAATTGGTTATGAGTCAAACGCCACAAGAACACTTATACTGGGAAATGCCTAGAATCTCTCATTTTCAGAAAGTATCGATCATCATTTTATTTAAGCTAACTTTAAAAATCTACATGTAGCTTAAAGGACAATGAATCAAATCTCATCTAATAACAATTAATTTACTTTTAACAAGATTTTGTTAGATTACTATAATTGAGAATGCAAATCACTACTTTTGACACTGTGCTGCATGATATCCTTGTCTCTAAATTGGAGAGACATGGATTTGACAGATGGTCCAATTGGTGGATAAGGAATTGGCTGGATGGTTGCACTCAATGAGTGCAAGTCAAAGCTTGATGTCTGAGCAGAGACCAGTAACAAGTGACGTTCCTCAGGGGCTGGTACTGTGACCAGTGCTGTTTAACATCTTTGTCAGTGACATGAGATTGAGTGCACCCTCAGTAAGTTCTCCGACGACACCAAGCTGTGTGGTGTGGTCAACATGCTGGAGGGAAGGGATGTGCCATCCAGAGGGACCTTGACAGGCTTGAGAAGTGGGCCCATGCAAACCTCATGAAGTTCAACAAGGTCAAGTTCAAGGTCCTGCACATGGGTTGAGGCAATCCCAAGAACAAATACAGGCTGGGCTGTAGTGGATTAGTGGAAACAGTGGATTGAGAACAGTCGTGTGGAGAAGTACATGGGGGTCTTACTGGATGGAAAACTGATTATGAGCCAACAATATGCGTTTGTAGCCCAGAAAGCCAACAATATCCTGGGCTACATCAAGAGAAGTGTGGCCAGCAGGTCGAGGGAGGGGATTCTGCCCCTTTACTCTGCTCTTGTGAGACCCCACCTGGAGTAACTGTGTCCAGCTCTGGGGCCCCCAGTATAAGAAGGACATGGACCTGCTCGAATAGTTCCAGAGGAGGCCACAAAGATGATCACAGTGCCTGGAGCACCTCCCTTCCGAGGACAGGCTGAGAGAGCTGAGGTTGTTCAGCCTGGAGAAGAGAAGGCTCTGGGGAGACCTTATAGCGGCCTTCCAGTACTTAAAGGGGACCTACAGGAAAGATGGGGAGGGACTCTTTATCAGGAAGTGTAGTGATAGGATAAGGGGTAATGGTTTTAAACTGAAAGAGGTGAGATTTAGATGGTATCTAAGGAAGAAGTTTCTTACAATGAGGTTAATGAGACACTGGAACAAGTTCCTCAGAGAAGTGGTGGCTGGCAGTGTTCAAGGCCAGGTTGGACGGGCCTTTGAGCAACCTGATCCCAGTGGAAGGTGTCCCTGCCCATGGCAGGGGGGGCTGGAACTAGATGATCTTTAAGGTCCCTTCCAACCCAAACCATTCTATGGTTCTACATTTTTTCTTTTCTAAATTAAAGCAAAACAAACACCAAAGTGGAAGGCTACTGGAATCATTTAATACACGAGCTGTTACTGAAAACCAGAAAATTGCTCAGATATGAAACTCACTGCACTGGACAAAAGTTACCAAAGTTTAAAAGGACTGGCACAGCAATACCCAGTGGTAGTTGAGAAACTACAGGAAAATTGCCTGCTGGAGAAACAATCCCTTTAACTGGCACTATTATAGGGCTGTGCCTTTGAATTTTTTAATACATTTCTGCCTTTAAACCAGTAAGTTGATTTCACTGCATGTGACTCAGTTCTCCTTTTTTCTCTCCATATAAATCACCATCCTTGCCAGAAATGACTTCTCGCCAGCTCATAAAAAATACATTAAAACCTGCTTCTTATTTTAACTCTCAGAATTCAATCATTCGTGCTGTCAGAATTTTTTGGAAAACAAATGAGAAACATATCTTACAGGTCAAATCTGACCTCACACCACATTTAGGCTTTGTACCTTAGTAAGTCCATTAATGAATGACTTGTGATGTCAAAGGGCACAAATTCAGGTCTTCATCCATGTCATTCCAATTTGCACCAATTATGGACACATTATGCAACTGAACAGTGCTTGCACAGGGTATTTACTACATTATTTCAGAGACAAACTAGATATAATGTATCAAATGTGCCAGATCTACCCAATAGATTTTTTGTGCATATGTGGGGATAGATCCCAAGAACTACTGAAAATTTGCTGATATAAATAGAGCTGTATATATGTTCACGCTGTGCTGGTACATATAAAGGACTAAAAGTGATACTTGCAGATAAATTAATATTTAATGTGGTTTTGCCATTTTGCCCAGTAATGAGAAAACATTTAAAAAAAGAGAGACAAATTACTGCATTGCCCTGCCCTTCTTGTGACTCACTTCTAGCACAATTGCATGAATTTATCACCAACTGAGGAGGAAGACCTTTTTTTCAAGACAACGTGATGCCTCAGGGTCCTTGTAAGGCTGATGGAAATCTCTGGTACCACAAGTGCATGTGCAGTGAAGGCGCAGTAAACCCAGTGACACTGGATAATATCCTGCACTATTCTTCAGACATGGTCTGTGTGCCCAGAGCAGCTGAGCAGCATCCATAGGGGAGGGGGTTACTGCCAACCACGCATAACAGATGTGCTGTGTCTATGGTAGCCTCTTTAAGGTTGTGCAGTAAAGGGTGACAGAACTGTAGCCACTTTCTAGGAGGTAGAGGCACAAGCAAATAAGACCTGTCATGCACTCCATATTTCAGCTCCTCTCTGCTCCTGCATGTGCGGTCTCAGCTATCCCTTCAACTGAAGGGCTTAACGGCTTCTGGCATCTTCTGCATAGCTTAGGCCAGTGCCTGCAGCTGTACAGACCAACTGCTGCAGGGCTTTGCAGGACTGATACTGATCAGAAAAGAAGCTATTGCAAAGGTTATTTTCCCGAACTTCACCCATTTATTTTTTATTTCATAAATATAAACACCAACTGCCTGAGTGAAAAAAACATATTTTCCCCCAAATGATAATACAGTCCATTTTTCTCAAATGGTGGCTAAGGCATAGAAGAAGTTGCTTTGTAGTTCGTATTGATCAATGTTAAAGAACCAAGGCAGCATGCTAAACAACTCGACCCAGTGAATTACTGGGATGGTTATTGTATTGTTGCAGACCATCAGAAATGATCAGTAAGGTCTATATGAGATCGGCAGTGGATGTAGTAGGAGCCTCTGAAAAAGAGGACAACTGCATGCAATTACTCTTCCTAGCTTATGCTAAGGAGAAAAAAAAAAAAAAAAAGTCATAAACAAATATTCCTTCCAGGCTTCTCTTCCGCAGCTGAAATTACCCACATATATTGTGGTGGAAGCTGACAAACTGTTTGTTACGTGGGTGTGATACAAATCTCTCATTTCCTGAAACTGGTGCAAAGAAAAGATGAAAGTCAGGAAGAATAAAAAGCCAAATACAAAGATCTTTAAGAACAACAGACTTTTGAGAGTATGAATACTCTAATAAAGATTCCAAAGTTTTCACATTACTAAGGAACTTTGAGAGGAGAAAAAGATCGCTCATCAAGATGTTCTCCCGTGCTGCACAACAGATTATCTACTACCTTCTTTCTTATTTTAATGAAAGCACATCCATGTTTATAGTGTAATTGTACTGAATACCAGGAAAGGCTTCAACTCAGTAGGAGAAGTGCACTCTCCATATTTTGGTTTTTGTATTAATAACCTCAGGTTGGTGGGGTTTGCTACTAAGGTGTATCACATGATGATAGGTTTTCCTGTGGTAACAAAACAACAGTGTTTTATTTTCATATATTAAATATGAGTACTTTACTTTCTCTGAGTTTGTGCAAAATACCACTACTAATAAATAGAAATCTAGGAAAAAACCTCAAAACAAAACCCAGCAGTGACTAAAACCATCTTTATCTCTCTCCAATGATCCTAGACATTTGAGATAGCTACAGTGTTATCAGACTGTGCTCTTTGCATCTATCATCAATTAAACAATGCTCACCAAAAGCATTTTTGAAATGCCAAAGCCTTTTAAACTAACAGGACCCTTAAGAGGACAATGATTTATCACCCTGCATATCTTAGCGGTTGTGACAGTCCATGTCAGCTTTACCTAGGCCTGTCAGTCCAACAACCTCCTTTGGAAACCTTTGTCCAGGAGCTGAATTGGCCAATGCTGTCAAGTGCAGAAATCTAATGTTAAGCAACAAAACTTCATCAAAATCACATAGCTTGCTTTCAGGGGTGATGGGAGTCCATGTTTCTGATAAAAAGAAAGCAGGAATGCCACAATTTAAATCAAGCCAAATTTCAGTTTAGACATCCAGGCCTAAAGAAAGGTGGTGAATATAAAGGAAGGTGTCTACTGACACAGAGACTACAGGAGTAGGGTAGGAGAGGACAGAACTGCTGTGGTCCAGCAACATGCAGACACAATGAATCCAGACAATTTTTGGTTAAAATTTGCTGCTGTATAAATAACAGTAACCTCCCCAATTTGATGCAACAGTGTTTACAGATTTGGGAAAGGTGTTTGAAATGTTTTAAAAACATTCCAATGTTTTGAATCTTTATTATTAATTGAGATATAAATAGATCTAAATTATACTTCAGATTATATATTACATTCTTAAAATAATTGTCAATGCCTTTATTCAATTTTTATATTATTACATATAGATAAGAAAAATAATTTCATCCAATATTTCTTTGCTTAAAACCAGACTCCTCTAAAACAAGATGTAGTTCAATCCAGGAACAACAGTCCTTGGCATCTCGCTATAACTCCTTCTCCTCACCCCTCTCCTCTCCATAAAAAGCTAAAGGTAATGGACTTGTACTATATTCCACAAATTATATTTAATAACTCTGTAGTCTTAACTTTGAAAACAACTTGTCATACATGATACTGATACATTCCCAGGGTATATGAGATGTTTCTGTGTAGGCAAGCAAGAATTTAGAAATGACTGTAAGAAGTTCTGTAAGAAGCTGCTCAAGATAGTTCATTTCTTGCTAATCAACACTTGGCATAATCACCTTGTGGAAGACAAGGAAGCAACAAGTGGAAATAATATCGTTCCTGAGCAGAACATAGTGGCAACACATCCTTTCATCCACAATCTCAGTTTAGATTATTAGCTAAACCCAGGAGCTGCCTCCATTTCTCTGTTTCTGTGCTTATTAATTTGGTACGGCTTGGTAGAATATTAAACTATACTTGGTAAAATAGTGGCCTTATCACAAGAAAAGGCATATCTGACAGCTTTATTTTTTATTCTTTTTGAAATATTATTGCCTTAAACCTACTATTTCACCTGGATAGAAGAATTTACAGCCCATTTAGCAAGCATGCTAAAGAGGTGTGCCAGTCAATCCATAATGATATATAACCTGAAATGTGGCTGCTATACCTTAAGGCTCCTGACAGAAGGTGAAAGAGAAGGTCAGGCTCATTTCGAAAGTGTCACTTCCAATGAAAAATCAGATTTTGGGCTAGATTCTGGGGTGACAGGAATGATCACAGATGGGAAACTCGAGAGGAACATGAAGCCAAGAAGTCAGCCTGTTTCTTCTTAGTGAAGGAAATTAAACAGTGCCACATGTGCATATAATGGGCTGCATAACAAAAAATAAAATAAGGATTAATGACAACTCCCTCGTTCTTTTACTGAAATTGGACTATACACCTTATTTTCCCTAACTACTTTTTTTCATAATCCTTGTTTCTCATACATCTTTAAGAATAAACCTGTTGGCAGCAGTGAGCATACCAATAGTAGCAACAAAATTTTCAGCCGTGGAAAAATTAGTTTTCATCCGAAGAGTGACATGATACAAGGCAGAGAAGTCTATGACTACATTATCCTTAGTCAGAGATGAAGGCCTCTACAGCTGAAGAACTTTGTGGGGTAAGGGCTCAGTAACAGCTAGTCACAGGCAACCAGCAGAGAGACCATAACGAACAACAGCAACAGCAGGGAATTACAATCCTTGGGCTCTGAGACAGAAATAAAGTCAGGTGAGCATCATCTACTTTAGAACTTTATAGAAGTTTTGCTTTCTGTTTTTCCATATATAATGCCAATGCTATACCTGGCTTTTATCACAGATTTTTAGAAGGTTTAGGTCTCTTCAGGCATTAAACTTGTGTGACAAAGCATATGCCTCAGGAACCTGCCTGAGCTCTGGTAAACCACCAAAGAAAGGAATGATTGTGGGCTCTTTTACTGCCACCCATCTTTATTCTGAAATCAGGAGAACACTTGTTTCCTGTGTTCCTAAGGGAGCTCTTAAGTAATCTGACAAGTGTCACTATACTTAACTACAACCTGAACAAAGAAACATCTCTTATTTGATTTCAAGATATAGAAAAGTTGCCATTGGTAGAGACAACTGATGTCATTGATGAAAAATATATTCCAATTTCCTTGTGAAAGGCCTTTCAAAGAAAACCACATTTTATACTACCACCCAGTTTTGTTCTTCTCAAGTAACTTATGTTTGACAATAACTGAGAGACAATAACCTAGAAAAATAGGGATAATTGTTTTTTAAATCATAAAACAAAGAAATTAACTTCTACCTTCTTAACAGAGAAAACTAAAGAGACAGCGACTTTAATGTTACAGAAGGTTTCTCCTGTGTTTTGGTTTAAGAAACAAACTCCCTAGCTGTGTATGGAATGATTTTTTTTTTTAAACTATAGAAAACTACAACTTCATCCACATTCACTGTCTAGAATGATACATCTGGTATTATTGCCCAATTACAGCTGTAGCTTATCACTGCTAGTAGCTTATTTAAAAATGAAAGACCACCCCATAAATGTCCATAATGGTCACTTCAGGTGGTGTTCAAGAACATACACACTTGAGAAACTAAGTGAAAGGCTGAAGGAGTATACTGTAAAAGGAAAATTTCAAAATGGCAGTCGCTAAAATCTGAATATATTTTCCCCCCACAGTTTTGTAAACTTTATTTTCTGAGGAGGATTGAAACAGTAAATTTTATTATACGAGTACTCCATGCAATAGCAAAAAAACCCCCCACCTCAAAACCACTTACACCCTTAACACACATTTTCTGGGGACATAAAATGTAGCAGGCTGCAGAATGGGAAACTTCCCCTGTACTGAGGTGTCACAACCCTTAGAGATGTGTCTGTGCCCCGTGCTTCACCTAACAGGAAAGGCAAAATTCTTAAATATTAAAGGAATCACACAGGTAAATGAATGGAGTTTTAATACTGGGCTTAACTCCACTTTGTGTATCTGTAAGTGGCAATAATAAACCCAAAGAAAGATTTGGTTTTACACTTGTGAAGAGCTTTTCCAACGGTTAACTAGGTTTGTATTGTCTAGAGTGAAGGATATATTAAAAGTAGCCTGAAGCTCAGTGACATCTCTTTATGGGGCATCTGGGTAGCAGACTACTTTTATATATCTCTCTTCTTCCATGTCTCTGAGGTTTCCTTCCACAGGTTCCAAATCCATGATGGTGTATAGTGCTTCCAGTGTTTTGGATGTTGCAAGTCACTGCATCCTATGAAAATTCCATAGGTATGCCTTCATTATTTACATGTAAAACACTGTCCATCAAAATCATGATCTTCAGAACTCTATTATATTTCAGAGCATAAAAGCTTCCCTCCTGAGGCACTTAAAGGAATGAGCACTCTAAAAATAGCATCCTGAGGAGAGCATGAGATCTGTTCTGAGGGACAGAACAAACAGCAGGTAACAGCTTAAGCACTGCAATTGAAAAGAGATTATGAAAGGCATTACCTGGAAAAATTTAGAAGTCTTACAGAAAAACAAGATTACTGGAAAATAGTATGTACATGTACAATGCACCAGGCAGCAGTCAGCCCATAGAGAGGCAATGTATGGTGAAACGACATGCGAAAATGTTCTCTGCAGAAAGCGCTGAGGAGCTTAGTTAGTTTAGATGAGTGAATTCTGACTAACCTGAGGAACATCAGATGATCCTCTTGTTAGACTCTTGCCTAGAAAAAACAATCCCAACAAAACACCCAAGAATACTGATTTTTCTTGACACGCAGAAAGAATAACCGCAGTATTCCTGACTGTGACACAGTCTAGAAGGTGATGATCTGGGTTTCCAGTTACTCCTACTTTTCAGCAGTATGAATCTACTGGGGTTCTGAAAAAATGCAAGACAATGACAGAGCCAAAGAAGCAGAAAGAACATTTTGTTTTTACATAATTGAACTGGCTGGTTTCCAGAAAGCAAGCCAACTGATTGTACTTGTGTACTCATTTTTACAAAATAAATGGATCAAAAAAAAGTATACCTTTACTCTTACCCCAGCTTGAGTTGTGGGCCAAGCTCTATGCTATTAATATAAAGGCACAGTTACATGAAAAGAAACATTCTCCTGTTTTTTTCTTTTCCACTGATGAGGATAACCTGGGAGAGCTGTTTCCAGCATGGTGATCTTGCTGATAGACTTCAGTCACATTTGTTTTTAGTAGCATTCTAGTTAGCTTGATAACATATTTTAACATGTTTATTAAACAACAATCAAGGATCATGGGGTGAGAATAATGCACTGTGCAGAAGGCTCACAAGGCTCCTTTAAACTCCTGAAATGAATAATAGTCACAGCTGAGAAGTGGTATACAGCAAGATGGGGTAGGCTGTCCAGACTTAAAGGAAATGAGGTGAAAGAAGAACAACCATTAGAAAAATATTTCTAATGTTTGTAAGGCAAAGTGGTCCTGTGCACCAAAAAATTGTTTCTGGAAAGAGTAAATTTATTTCCTTGCTACAGAAGAGCCTAGTGAACATAAATTTGAAAATATGTGCATTGTTTTGCCTTTTTTTTTTAATTTATTTAAAAAAATTATATTGAACCCTTCCATTAAACAAAGACAAGCAAATCTTAAAAGACCTTACCATGCTGCTCACTGATAATGAATGCTTATAGAACAGAAAAAGATAGAGCAGGCAGAAGCACATATATTGTAAAGGAAATCAGTCAAAAGAGATTAGTTCTCTGGCCTGGAGGAAGAGAAAGATCTTTTATAGGGAACCTTTAAAGTATGGAGAAGCATGACAGGAACATTGAAAGAGTCAGTAGTACAGAGTTAAAAATATGAACCTGAGATCCACAAATCACAAAAGAAATATAAAAGGAAGAGTTAAAAAAGACTTTATGTGGTGTGTGCACACACATGTGTTGATAAACAGAGCATCAAAAGAGAAAGGCAGGTTGCAGTATGACCCATTCATATCCAGACATGCTATTTTTGTTCCTGCACTTCGAATAACTTCAAGCGTAGCGTGTGGGAACTGTTAATTCAGGAACAGGGATGATGACTGCTTTATGGGATAAAATTAGTTTGCTTTGGCCCTTTATAATCTCACTGTAGCCTAATACAGGAATTCCAACAAAAGGACACAATAAATTCCAAGTTATCTGATGACTGCAGTGTTTAACTAGAAGAGTAGGTGAAATTAAAGTCTTACTAGCTGCAAGTGCTGCATTTTTCAATACCTGAATCTTAAGCTTGTTAATGACCTTGTAACTTTTCCACATTAACACAATTTGCCTTTACGAACTCAGGAATATTTTTAATAGTGGTTTACATATTTTACTCAAATACTCTGTGTGCCTAATTGCTAATGCGTAGTGCCTAATGAATATTTTCTTTGAGCAATCTGAAACAGAAATAAATGGTAATGGAAAAGACTAAGTCTAGGAAGAGATAGAAAATTACCTGCTGCCAGCACAGGTCATTTGAAAAAGTTCATAAATCAGTAGCCATTCTCAGTGTTATTTAGTGGGTATACTGATACAACAACATCTTTCTCAGCAATATCATTGTCAGCATTCCCCAACGGGGAAGCTGTTAATGAGAAAAGGAGATAAATACACTTTGAAAGTCAACTTAGATAAATAAAAAAAAAAACCACTGCACTGCAAATAACTTGAGGAAGCTAGCAAGACTGTACTTCTCAATCTTTGTTCGATAACAACATTAAATATATCAAAATACACATGCTTTTTTAACATTCACCCATATTGCTTGATTCAGTCCTGCACAGTTTTCTCCCAACATGTAGAGGCAGAGTACAAGACTAAACTTTGAAAACAAATTTATACAAATATAAGCCTGATATTTGCTTGCATCAAGGCCTCTCTAGACACACACGGCTGTGTGAAAAGTACACACAGATTACATATGAATGTTAAGACTTACACTTTTCATTATAAATGGTTTCCTTCATAGACTGAGCATTTTACAGCATTCAATAGCATTCACAGTGTACCTACGACTACAGTTTCCAGGTGTCATCATGTAATGTGCAACTTTCTCAAGCAAATGTATTTTGTTACTCCAGAGCCATACTCTGCTTTAAGCTCTTATTAACATTAATTAACTAAGGAAATTAAGCTAATTAACAAAGGAAACAGTTTTGTGTATTATGCATCATGCACTTCATTTCTAATAGAGTACATTAGTTAGTTATACTTTAAATGCTGGGCACTTCAACTACTCACAGTGCAGCTGCAAGTAACTTTCATTACCTGATCTTGTGATTTCTTTTTCTTCTTCTTCTTCCCCCAGCACCCTGAACTCTCTGTATCTTTTCCATTGGCATCACCACAGAGTAATCCATCAAGTTCATCTGTTCCCATCTGCTGTCCCTGAGATGTTTCTGCAGCTAGCCTGTATGAGAGGTTCCTCAAAATGCACACACAGTTTTCAACGGTCTAAAGAGTGTGACAAGAAAAAATAAAACAGGAAACAAAACCAGAAGAAAATTAAAATCCTTCCCGTGTTCATTCTGTATACAAAGCAGAAGAAACATCATCAATCTTCACACATACATTTTCCCAGCACAGTTCTTATCTGTTCATTTCTGAGTGCTCCTCACATAACCACTGCTTAAGAGATTGAGAAATTTTTATGGAAAGAAACCAGCAGTATGGACAATATTTTCCTGGTAATTTCTTTATTGTCATTCTGAATTTCATGCTGGAGCCCCATGTGAAACAGCAGCCAAGGCAAAAAGTCATCAAGAGAACCTGAACACACACAGAATGTCAGCAAACTCCCACCTCAGTGAACAGAAAATGCTACAAGCAGAAAATGGCAATAGGTTCTGGGTTTGTTTTGTTTTTTCTTTTTAAAAACCAGAAATAACCTTTTTCTGGCATAAATTCTATGTGAATTACAAGAAAAATGGGATCCGAGTTCTGTTTCACAAGTACTTGCAGCATGAACAGATGATATTTCTCAAGTCCCAGAAGACTAGAAGCCTCAGTCTTGCTGCTTTTATTGCTCCTATCCAGGCTGCAAATACTTAGTGGGCAGCCTTTCCTTTTCATCCATTTGTCCCCCTAATAGGTTGTGACTTCTGTAGAAGATGCTGGCAGGAATCCAGAAGTGGCATGAGACCCAGTGAAGGAGAATTCACTGATAATCCAACATAATTTCTGCAAGTCTAAAAAGTTCAGTTTAGACTTACTTGAAGCCCACTAATTTATAGTTGGTTAGATTTGATTTGACTATCCCTTATAATAACGATATGAGCTTAACCTTCTGGAGGAAGGGAAAGCATGGTTAAAAAAGCCAGTCTGCATCTATCTATATTTATTTCAACTAATGCTCAAAGGAGATAAAAAGAGATAGTCAGTGCATCACAGCTTTGTTGCTCCATTAACCCTGAATGGAATGACTGTGAAACTTTTGGCCCCGTCTTACTCTGCCATAGTCACCAGTGAGGCAAACAGATGGGACTTCATTTACTCTCATATACGGTATGAGCTTATGCCAGGTATGCATTTGGCACACAGTTTTTGCAATGACATTAAGTTCCAGAGATGATACTGAACTCAGACTCATCTATGCAGGATAAACTATTTATTTATTTATTTATTTTAAAGCATACATGAAGTTTCAAATTAGACTTCTACTAATCTGTAATCTCCAGCCAAATACATAAACACAGGTAGAAATATATATATGCATGAGTAGAAAGTGTTCTTAGTGCATATTTCATACCTGAAAGCTCATAGTGACCATAAATTTTTTAAAGACTTTGCTGCCTCATTTCTTTAACATTGCCATATGTGACTTATTCTTGTTACATTTACTTCTGCGCAGCCATAGCATGCTGAAGTTGAAGCTTTGTATTTGTTGATTAGGGTTCCAAATTTTAATTCCTCTTTTTACAAAATAGTTTTTGCACTTAAAATTCTTATCATGTTGAAAACAAATAAACTGAGTCCACTGGGAGGACAATGTTTCCTCAAACTAAAAACTGATAAGCAAACTTTCAAGGCTCAAATGCAACTGACACCTTCGTCACTAAAGTGAACTTCTACAAGCCAAGAAAGCTGATTCTAGCCACGGCACTGGACAGACTTCGCTCTTTTTTGACTAGTAGCTTTCAACTTTCAAGTGTCTTTGTGTTCCTCATTCCTTTATCAGTTACATCATAAGGGGACTAAACACAAGTTCAACAGTCTTTCTACTTGAATAGCACAAAATTATGAGTAACTTCATCAGGTAACCATGTCTAAGTAACTACTAATTTTTTAACACTTTAACTTGAATTTGCATAGCTTTTTCTAGTTACACATTTATAAGAAACCTTGCTGCTAAGATGCTTGTAATGCTGCTAAGATTTACATACTCTTAAAGTCATTCCTCATGTTGATTAAATTTAAAACAACTCCTCATGCGCTTGCAAGTCCCCCATCCTCTTTCAGAGAGCCTGAAATAGCAGGGACCTGTTTTTCAGTGTTTCAGTTTTCAGTTACTAGCAGTATTACAAAATTATCTGATAAGGCAATTATTGCATTTTGAAAACAACATTTATAACTTTATTTTCAAGGTCAATTTTTTGTTAATATAGCACCATTTTTGAAACTAGACTAGAAAGTGATTTAGAGTCAGTTATTTAATTAAAATTACATTTTACTTTGGGATGAAGATGCAAGGTAAGAGGCTACAGTATGGTGTTTTGTATTTAGCTGCACAACTGCTTTGTCATACAGTTAGAAAAATGTTAGGAGGTTAAAACTACTAAGGCAGGGAGTATAATTTCTCTTTCATTTCTTCCTCCATATATGACTTAATCTGCAGTTTTGCCAAGTCAAACAGCTACAAATGAGAGTATAAACAGAAGAGTTTATGTTAACAAGCAGAGGCAAAACAGGGAGCTTACTGCACTCCTTATTTAGCCTTTTTAACAGTAAAACAGTCTTGAAGTCAGTTGGGTCACCTCCAAAGAAACTGCTGAAAAAGCAGCAGCTGAGCTCCAAGATGGGGCATAAACTGACATCCTCCTTCCTCCTCCATCCACCTCCTTCTCTGCTCCAGTGAAGCCCCTCTAACTTCTTTCTAGTAGGCAAGCAGAATCAGGGAGCTTTGAAAGTGTCCCCGGTCCAGCTCTTCTGAAGCTAAGGAAGCTAAAAACACTCTGGTGTGTGGGGGCTGCTCCGCAGGAGGTGGCAGAGAAGGGGAACTTCTATTAATGGAAAACTGGTTATAGACTAATGGACTGCGTTGGCTTTGTTGTTGGTTGGTTTTTTGGTGTTTTTTTTCTTTTTTTTTTTTTCCATTTTAAAAAACAAAACCATGCTGCTAGTCCAGCACTACATACTACAAATCTCTCATAATTCCCTTCTCCTTGCCCGGAATTCATACACAAATTTCACATATTTCATTTAGGCTAACAACCAGAAAGTTCTGGAAGTTATCCCTCTCCAATCTATAAACCCACAGAGATCCATGGTCAGCTATCTGTGAGAGATAATTCAGAAATACAAACTCAGCTGTCTTTAAAACTACTGTGTAAAAGACTGCTCTTCTGCAATTTTTAGGGGTTTGCAAACAGACCAAGGTTGTCCTAGAGCAGCAACTATAATTAATTTAGCAACATATACTGAAAGCAAAGGTATTTGAAACTAGACTTTTTCTTCTTCTCCAGAATACTTTATTACAAATCTTCAACTTATAAATGCTTGAAGTCTTTTTAATGAGGCAGTGCCTTTCACCTTTGGAGAAGCATGTTCATATCCTAGTACTTTCAGTGAAGTATAGTTGACATGAAAACACATTTTAAAATAGTTGTTATTGAAAGAATTCATTGATCCTCTTCAAAGATGAAATACTGTTGGTTGTACTGAAAAACTGTCTATTAACTGCCCTTTCTGGTGGTTTTTTTTTTTGTTTGTTTTTTTGCCTTATAAGCCTACCTCACTGTTATGAGCTCTGTGTCTCATACTGGGTAATGAAAATCAATTTTAAGGTAACCTAGCAGAGTAATGTAAGGGGCTTTACATGGACTATGACATATTTGCTCTTTCTAAACTAGTACCATATTTTCTCCCTTAATAATTGAAGTGAGAGGATGACATGCCTACCTGTGCACGCTACACATGTACACACAAAATGCAATAATTAGCACACAGCTCAGCAAAAGAAAAAGAAAAAGACAGGCTAAATTATAATTATACTTCACTAAGGCACCCCTCACAATGCATTTTTTTTAAAAACCCTGTCACTTTATAGTCCTGACATATTCTGAATACCTGGATTTTTTTTCTCCTGAAAAGACAAAGATGACAAACCTTACTATCAATTTCACTGCTCCCCAGAGCAGACTGGATCACATACAGCAATGCATCCGTCAGGCCATCACACTCCCTCATTCTTCTGCGGGCCTCCTCTCCAGCAGAGCTGACATTCCTGGAAAGCAACAGCAAAGGTCACCACCTCCACAACTCCCCTGCCCACCTCCCCTCCTAAAACCTTCTCACAATTAGCATACAGATAAATCACTTCTTTTCTCTTCTCCTTTCATCAGTTCAGAGCTGGGAATAATGAAGACAGCTGTGAATGAGCTCAGGAAATGTAACACAGAGGTGAACAAATGGAAGTCATCAGGTCCTCCACAAGAAGGGGCTGAGAGGCCAAGCAGCATGCACCCACCTGAGCTGGGAGACTCACGGCCTACTAAAATTTGGAGAAGGGCTGATCATTTTTCTTTCTTTCTTTCTTTCTTTCTTTTTTTTTTTTTTTTTTTAAAAAAAGGTAGGTTTTGTAGTAGTGAGAAAGTATTTTTAAAATGTGCATGTGTACATATAAATCAGGCTATAAAAAATCTAGAGGTTTTGCCAAAGAAATCTCCCAGGATTTCAAGAGCCCAGTATTAGGGCTCTTAACCTGAGAGAAAAATATTATCAAAGCACAACACACAACACCTGGTGTTCCTTGCTTCTCATTTTACATGAGTGTTTCCTTCTCTCTTATTTTGAGAGAACATTAATACCTCAATCTTCTCTTTACCTAGTTACTGACAAGTTGTTTAACACTGCAAAATTTAAAGCCTCAGCTTATTAGAATAATTGTGTTCCTTAGACAGGGCCAGAGGGCCTTCTGAACACAAATCAGAATTTACTGCATAACATAATGTGTCATAAAGTTCAAAATATTGATATGTAAAGAAACAAATATGTATGAATGAGCACATATAAATAGAATCTATACTTGCTAACATCAAGTCTCCCTGAGAAAAACTGCATTCAAATTTGCATAGCAGTTCTGATTTGGAAATGGGTGGATTAGCAATTTCAGGAACTGGGTAAAACTTTCCACACAGTCTTGTTTGGCAGGGGAAGAAAACCCTCTGCTGAGGTGGTTCATCTGTAGGTCCTCTCTTCCCACTGCTAAAGTTTATGTAAAAGAAAAGCAGAAAAGAGCACGCCATCCCTACGTACTTAATGCCAACATATGGAAACGGAAAGGAGGGCACTAGCCCTTTGGTTTGGGAAGGCAAGGCATTTTATTCCTCTTACGCCATTTTGAATTGCCTTTGCATTAAAGATGGAAAAAGGGTAAGAATTCTGGGAGAGGGGAATGAATTTTAGACGGAGGAAAGTGAGATGATTTAATTCAATTCTTTCAATTCTTTCTTTGCTCTACCTACTTCATCTCGTTCTACCTCCCTATCGTCTAAAAAAAAGGATTTCCTTTCTCCCAAAGCACCGAAAAGTTTTCCTAATCAAATAATCTTCTAAGTGGACAAACCCCCAGCCCCTCCAGTGCAGGTTCCTAATTGATTCCGCTCCCTAAACACCCATGATTTTCCGTCTATACTTGCATCTCCACACAGTGCTAATTAGCTCTGCTCTCCTACACACAAGCTGCCCCAATTAATTTAGTGCTGTTCCCTTCACCTTGCAGACAGCCCAACAGAAAACATACGGCCCAGGAGCACTAGAATGAATTACTTTATCTCCCTAGCAGAAAAATTCCTGCTTTCCGTTCTCCTTGAGACTGCCCAGTTCACCCCACATTAAATGTCAGAAGTGTGTCCTTCATAATGGCTTGCAAGTTTTCTGTTAGCTTGTTCTTCTGGTCCTCAAACTTCATACCTCTTCCCCTCTCTCTCTGCTGCTGTAAGAGCAGCAGATGAGGAGTCTTCTTCCAGTTCATGGGGAAACCCTCCTCTGTCATCCAGGAACTGGAGTCTGGAGAGCATCAACTGTAAAAAGTCTTCCATTGACTCTCCCTTTGAAGTAATGGAAACCTTCTGACTTCCCTTCAGGTGACGGCAATCAGAAGCTAAAATTACAGACCATGGTTTCCCAAAACAGTGCCCGTGCCCTGTATTTACAGGGCTGGAGACTCTGCCTAAAGGGCATATTGTAGTAGACTGTCCCCTTACTAAAGGCAACAGCTCCACCAGAAATTCCAGAAGGGCAGCACACATAGGAAAAGCAGAATCATCAATCTGAACATTGTGGGGTGGGCTGTGAGGACAGGGGGGGATTAGTGGACTTCTACTCTCCCACCGTCCAGGAAGACAGAGAGAGTTGTATCTGGCTCTAAAAGAGTAACTGCACAAATGACAATAGGAAGGTGCTGAGGAAGTGTTCTCAGTACACCGATTTGCAACATTATCAAAAAAAAGATAAAATATTACTGAATCCTTTTAAACAGAACTAGATGTAACAGTCTGAACTTACATAATGTGTTCAGGCTTCTTCATTTTCTGCAGTTAGAAATACTGAGTGCAAGCTTTTAAAATATATAGACTTAGACATTGGTAGAAACAGATACATTCTCCCTGATTTTTTTCACTGAGGTGACTTATCCTTCTCTCTAGCATGGCCAAATGCATGAATGCATGTCACCTTGACTCTCCAGAGCCTGCAGAGACTGGCAGCCTCTCAGCTCCTCTGCAAGTTCACCAGAAACTCCTCCTCACCAAGACAGCAATGCAGACAACCTTACAGTCCCTGAGCTGTGAGCTGTCTGCCTCATTCATTTCCAGACAAACAAAGAATATGAGGCCTTTATACAAAGTAATACAGACACACTAGGGGCACATCTTGCACAGACAATGCACTTCTTTGCCCTATGTGGAGGAGCTGTTGAGTTCACTTCTTCTGTTTATCATGCTTCCCCATTGTGCTCCAGCCGCTTCTGTAAGCAAGAGGTGGATATACTGAATTCCCATGCTTCTCCTTTTCTTTTAAAAGTCTCTGTCTAGTTTATTGCACTGACTCATAGCTACTACAGCCCTCCCCAGGTCTGGCATATTTATTTACATGGTAAACAGTTTAAATCCCAAGCAAATCCAAAGCTTTCATCAATATTTTGACAGAAATAGTAATTTCACTATTTAAAAAGAAATACATGCTGTTTTCTAACTATTCACATTTCACTTCTGTTAAAGGAATCTTTGTTAACTGAGATCTTTCACAGAAGGTCTCTAATATCACCACGTTCAGGCTATGTGGGTTTTGTGAAAGAGAAGCAAGTTCCAGACTACGTGAGCTGTCAAAGAAAACACGCTGCCATCTTAATTTTCTTATTTCTCATTGTTAACTCAAGCGGGTTGTAGCTGTCAGTGTGACAGTGAGTAAGACATGACTTGGCATTTGTGAATTTACAGGTCAGTGTGCAAAACGTAAACTGGAACATTAGTATTATCTACTGTTGGTAAAATGTCCCGCTAATTAAGCATATTTTCTGGATTTTTAAAGAGATGTAGAGATACAGTGCACAGGTTTTCAGAAAAAAAAATACTTTTCCATCATAAAGGCAGCCCAGCAAAACCTTGATTGCCTAGCAGAATTTTGTTCTTTGTGGAAACTACTCACAGGGTGTATGTGAGGTACAGACTGACATTTTAAATCTAACAGGACAAGCAGTGCTTTAGACCTCCACAAACGAGTAAAATTAATTTCAAATGGAATGCAGTCACACAGAATACCAAGAATACAGAGTGATGAAGAGTAACTTTAGTTTAGTCAGAAGGTTCCACTCATACCTCCAAAAGACAGCTAATGTAAACAGCTCCTTCTCAGGAGAGGAACACCAAGAACAGATAGACCAAGACCCAGACCCATGGCTCATCAAACTGCTTTTTTTTGAATAAATGGCAGACCAATTTTGCTAATTATCTGGGAATGGAAAGAGAACTACAACAGTTCAGCCTCAGTTTTACAGGAAAATGTGTCACAGCTATCATGTCATCACCTGATAAGCAACAGCAGTCATGATCCTCCAAACATACATGTCAATCCAAAAAAACATGTCAATCCAATGCTCCATGGATATAAAGCGTGTGGTACAAAGGAATGCACTGTGCAACACATACCTGATTCCTGTCAACCCTGGCACTTACCTTAGTTATGCACTGTAATTGGTGGGATTTGAGGTAGGGGAAGAGGGGTGGTGCCAACTAATTTCCTTCTCCTTTAGGGTCATTTTCTGTACACTCATACAAACTGTGGGAGCTTTCGAACACTGTCCTTACGGCTCTAGGATAACTAAGTCCACCTGCCCTATCCAGGGGAGGGACACTGAATTCTGTGGAAAGATCATGCAGAAAGCCAGTGTGCTAAAAGACATGCCATTCATGTATGGGAATATTTAGCAAGCTGTTGACATTATTCACAGTGGCAGTTCTACAAATCTCAAAGACAGAATTAAAGTATCTACAGAAACAACTGCCCTCCTCGAGCATGCTCAGGTCACATCAAATGGGATGACCTTTCCCGTACCAGCTACAGGTCTGCAGACTGCAGATCTCACTGCAGTTGTGTAGGATAATCATTGAGAACAAATAATCTGTATTTAGCAAAGATGAAATCGAGATGGGTCTTCCTCAAGGTGCAATGATATAAAGAGAAAGCATGTTTAATATCTATGTATATGTATCTATGTATATGTAACATTTTTGCTATGGACTGATGTGATATAAGAAAGGACAGGCACAGGAAGGACAATATCCTAAATCAGGCAGAACACAGAAGTTATCTTTGGTATGAAACTTTAGATGCATCCAAAGTATACCTTTATTCCAAAAAAGTTTTGGGTAAGAGTGCCTAATAATAGCCTCAAACTTTTTCATCCTTCTACTTGTTACAATAGCCACTGACAACATTTTCACAGAAAGGGGGAGAAGTTTATATAAACCAAGAATTAAAAAAACTCCATTAATGTTGTAGGAACCATGTTTTTGTTTCCCTAAAAATACCTGGCAAAGGAAAAGCACTCAGAATACTGAATAACTGACTTGCAACTGACACACTAAATACTCATCTTTAAAACACATACATTAAAAAAGAAATAAAAACCCCCGATACTGGCCTCCTCTACATGTGCTCTCTTATATGCTCCCTATCTTTATTTCTGGATTGACTAAGCATTCTCCTTCAGGGACAGAGCCTTCTCTTGGTGGGAAGCTGGCATCCCCGGTCCCATCACAGGCTGCAGTGAATGGTGAGGATTCTCTGAGCCAGTCTGCAGTGTAGCAGACGATCATGTAAGAGCTATTACTTTTTCTGTGTACTTCCAGCTGTTTCTATAAGCACTCAGGCTCTTTGCTGCAAGGGTCTAAAATAGTAACACAGATAGCAAAATGAAGCAACCAGCACCATGAACATAAACAGCAAGTGTGCTCACAGCCTTCATCAGTCCCTTGACAACTATACAATTTTAAGGGCTTTTTATAATGTAGTAGACCTTGAGTCACATTGGGTTATTTGTAAGTATTCAGTGCAGCTTTCGGACATCCACTAAACAGATTAGCTGTAGTAGGTATGGTTACTAACTGTAACTTTCAGGCAAATTCTAATTTTTTAATATTTATTTGTACTCTAATACTTTTTTAAATCATCCCTTACTGCTGAAAACAAAACTAGCTGACAAAAGTAGCTATCTCTCAGACAACACACAAATTTAAATAAGGCAGTGAGACAAAAAATAAGAAAATACAATCTTCTTAATAATAGTTTCTAAGTGTCACGCTTTTAGTGACTACAAAATGAGCTTATTGTTTGGGAATAATAATAAATTAAAATAGATTTTTCAGTCATTGCCACAGATCCTCCTTGCAATTTTGCCTGATTTGAATGACAGTTCCAGTGCAGTATTAGCAAGATTAGCAAGATTTCTTCTTGCTAAATATTCTTAGTACCAGTTATAGCCCTCTTTATGTATAAATTGGTCTTCAGAGGAGTAATAATTTATCAATCCTGCATGTGGATTAAGAATAACACAGGTTTTGTGGCAACCGTCTCTTATTAATTAGGATAGTTTAACTGTAATTAAAGAAGCAACATCATTTTATATCAACAAGGAATTTGGCCCCATATCTTTATCTCTTAGGTATTCATTTAACTTGAAAAGCATACTTTGCAATTAGACAAACATCTGAGTGTCTAATGTGGATACAGTCTTGGTTATTAATCTTTCTATCAAATGGTATGACACTGTGATTTAGCTTTGATTATTCAGCCATACCTTTCATTTTCAAAACATCAGAGCAATTAAGACTACAGAGTCAAGCAGTCAACAGGTAGCTTTTACTGCTGTGCTCTGTGTGTCCAATCCTTAGCCTAAATGCACTATTAATGACTGCTCTGTGTGATCTGTGAAACAATTGACTTCTAACAAAATTTTTGACAATTTTGATATATTTTGAAGAGATAAGTGGTGGAAAAGAACATAAACTGCAATAAACATCTTAAAAGAAATTGTCTCCCTAAGAAAAAAGAAAAAACCCACAGAATTTTATAGCATAAAATAGTTACGGTAAGGTTCATGGTATAATTAACCATAGCCGCATCTGAAAGAAATAAAAAGTATTTCTAACTCCCCCTCTCCCCTTTTGCTATGTGTTTTCATTAGAAGTGCAACTTCTATTTAAATGCAGTGCACAGAATGACCGGTAGTGCACTGAGGAAATGTTTTAAATTATGGTATAAAAAAACCCCACCTGCAGCAATTTTCTGATCTGATACTTCATTTCTCCGACATGGAGCATTTGACTCCATAAGAATCATTGCACTCATTAATGCTCAGCTGTTTATGCGTACAACTCTTTTAAAGAACTACCTGCAGGAGGTGAAAGTCAGTTTGACCAGTGTTCACTCAGTTGGTAAGAGCTGAAATATTGTGCCATTTACTGTCTTGGGGAAGAAGCTGCTGTGGTGCAGGCTCTGAAGGTCATAATAGGGACAGTTTCAAGATGTCAGTATGAAGACATTTTTCTCCATTTAGAATCGTAACATTGCCAAATGGAGCTCTAGATGTCATAAAGACCTACTGCACACAAGCATGGTGTGGTGTGGTGTATGCTGTGACGTGGTATGGGGTGGTATGGTAGCCCTGACCAGCAGCCAAGCACCACACAGCTGCTCACTCGTGCCCAGAGACTGCAGCAAATCTGGAGATGAGGAAAAGCAGATTTCTGTTTTCTGTAGAGTCTTTCCTTCTCCTTAGCTGAGGGAGCACAATAACCTGGAAAATCCTAATATTTTAGAATAGCTGCCTTTTCCACTGAAAAGCACAAGGTCGTATGAATTGAAATGAGAAGGTATCAGGTATAATTCAACCATTATTTTTCCTTCAACATACACCGTACTTGGCCAGTAGCACTTTGCAGATTTTGGGACGTCATAATTTGAATCTCTAATGATAGCATCTGAACTGTTCCCTGTATCTAAGTGTGCCATAACCATGGTGTACAGCCTTTTATGTTAAACCACTCTGGTATCTCAGGACCAGAAGAATGTAAATACAACAGCACACTGAAAAAATCCTATAAACTATAGCAAACCATAATAAAATACAGAAGTAGTAGACATAGGAATAAATAAGATATGCGAAGGGGAGTCAAAAGGGCTGATGCACAATCCTACCTTTGCACTGTGAAGATGAAATGCGTAAGCAATAAGCATGTTAGATAAGGGACAGATTGATTGATAGTACTTATTTCACTTTTCAACAGACTTTTGATAAGATCTCTAACAAACACACTTTAATGAGAATAAGCAACCATGGGAAGATGGATAGATAATTGTTAAAGTATATGAAATAAATGATCATTTATCATAATGGAGGGTGGTTACCAGTGGAGTGATTTATTAATAACATATCAGAAACAGGAGATGAACAATGAAATGAAAGTTTGAAGATACTAAGTCATTCAGAATAATAAGCTATGAGCTAACAGGGAAGGACTGCAGGACTTAATGACACAGCAGAAGTGGAAAAGCTTCAGAGGAGGGGTATTCACTTCCACATCAGGAAGACTTTAGTAAGCCAGAATCCAGCAGGTTGAAAGAGTGACAGATAACGGAAGCAGGAGAATATAATAAAAAATAATGAAGTCATTATGGTCACAGAGAAGGTGGATACAAATCAACTTTTAATTTCAGTTGAAAACTGAGTGTCATCAGATGGAACCAGACAAGGAAGGCTTAACACAAAAAAGGGATGGTAGTTCAGTGAAGCTGAGCTGTAGACATCGTGCCCAGAAGAAGCTGTGTCTGACAAAAGGGTATATGGGCTCAAAGGGCAGCAAGTTCACAGAAGAGAAATCTATTAAATTATTAAAACCAAAGAAACCACATCTGTTTCAGGAAGACAGGGAGCCAGCAAGAGGTTGTTAGGGCAAAGAGGATAAGCAAACCTGAAGAGGCACCAGCCTTGTGAATTCAGAATCCTGGATTTAACCCTGAAAAGTGCTTTGGGTCTCTTCTTTTGATCTTACCTACAAATGAAACACCAAGGTGTCATTCAGTTTCCCAAAGAGAACAGGCAATTTTAATAGCTGTCCAACAGCTGGAGAAGAAAGAGGGGATGTACAGCATTTCAGCAATGGCTTCTGAATCAGTCTCAGAGCTGATGGTCTGAGAGCCATACACTTCCTAGCTTGTTAAAAGATACTATTCTGTACAGTAATAAACACAGCTCAGTATGGAAGAAGAAATGGACAGTCTGGAGTGCTTTCTGGTCCCCCACTGGAAGAAATGGACGTGCACCCGCAAGGCACAGCAGGTTAGCCAGCGAAGACACAGAAGCTCTCTGAAAGAGCTACAAGATCACTGCTGCTGGCTCTCACCAGCTTCTCACTGATTGCTCCTCCACATGGCTGAGCAACTTAATCATGAAAGCTGGTACAGCCACGTTGTTCCTTGCACCTGAACTAACTGTTCCAGCATTAGTTCAGGCACTTCTGTCCTACAGAACTGCTTGCCAGAGGATGCCGCAGCTTTTAAGGTTTGCATGGATCCAAGTGCAACAGCACGAATTTGTGGAGGATGCCACTGAGGCTATTAAATGCAGGCATCACCCCCCTTGCCAGCACCCACAGAAATATGGGGCCAGTGGAAGCATACCTTGAGGAAGTATTACTAGTCTAATCTCTTGTTCCCTAGTTATCTACTCTGGCCACTGTGGAAACTCAAAAATACTGTGTCAAATATTTCAGTACTGTAAAGTAGTCTCTCCTGGTTTTTTAATTTTCCTGCTCAGTTTGTTATCTTATTCAGAACAAAACCACTGATCAGACATAAATGGTTTTCAATTAACCTCATTCTACCTATTATTTATCAGACTATTTTATTCAAATGCTTACAAATTGGTCTGTTTTGATGTTATTAATTGCCTTTCTGTTCAAGCAATTTCTAAAGTATTAAAATTCAGGTTATTTGTTCATCATTTCTGTCTACTTTTCTCCACCAGTAAAAGATGAAGCCTGTATTTGTCCTGTTTAGTCCTGTGGGAAAGTCTCTGTCTTGCATGAGGTCCACTAGCAAAAATACTTCCACAAGAAGAAAAATATTCCCCTTTTTATTTTCTGTAGGCTATATTCTCAGGAAAAACTTGGCATTACAACTGCATTCATAACAACAATTGAAAAGAAGCAGGCAAAATGCTTTACGGTTCAGAATAAGCATCAAAGAAATATACTCTCTGTAAAAACCAGTAATTGACTAAGTGTTTAAAAATATTACTCTGACTGTATTTATCAGTATGTTTTACACTGCAGAGATGGCTTTATAAAATCCTTTGAATGCTATTTCTCTAATATAATTTTAATTTTATGAAGAAAAATCACTCTCCTTCAGCCAATCTTTTAACATATACAACAGCTGGGGAAAAGGATTTTCTTTCATACTTGAAACTTGTGAAAAGGAATTTAGCCAACTTCATATAGTGTGTGAATTTTCCAGCCATCCTCTAATGTATTTGACCTTGTTTTAGCTTAAGAACAACTAATACTAACAAATGAGAACAGAAACTCTTGGTTTTAACAGTTCTTTCCCCTTGACTTATTCCCAGCATAGCTCATGTGCTTTTCAGGGATACACAAGAACCTCTTTTCAATACACTCAGAAATATTTTGAATACCTGAGTTGATTATCATAAAAGTGCAACTTCAGAATCCAACATGGGACCAAAATGCATTGCTGACCTGCTTACAGGTTTTACTTGAAATTCGTTAGTGCTAGCAGGCATGTCCTAGCTACAGAAGATCTATCTGTCTCTAGAGTAATAGGAAAGGACCAGACCACCACATAAAATTAACTGTTAAAGATAAGCATGACTCTTTTCCAGATGGAGCAGTTTGCTTATTTAATAAAACTCCCAAACCAAAAAATCTGTGAAAGTTTCACAAGTATAGTGTTTGGAATCAGAAAAAAAAAACCAAACACCAAACCACACAGAAAACAGACTTTGGGTAATGCTTTTTTGCAGTTTATTTGTCAAATATCTTGCTTTCTTAAAGCACTAGTTTGTGCATCCTTTCCTCCCTGTCAAGAAATTATGAACCTAAGAAGTCCTGAGAGTTTGTAGCTCTGGAGTCATTCTCTGCTTCATTTTAATAAGGCACTTAGAATCCTGTCTCCAGCATTCTCAGAAGTCTTTGCTGAAAGAATATGGATGTGCTATCTCACAGAAGAAAAAAGGAAAGCAATTTGAAGCCTAATAAATGCATTTAAACTTTCTCAGTCATTAGACTGTCTTGGATTCCAGTGAGTCTCAACTGTTGTCCATACATTCTGTTAACTGTCCATTATAAAAGAAAAAAAGTGTTTTAATTAGTAAATTATAGGTTCCTATCTTGCTGATGTTATTACTTTTTTCTCCTTTTTGGTTCATCTATACAAATGAAACACTGAGGAGCCAGTCAGTCTCCCAGACAAAACAGGCAGTTTAAACACCCAGCGAACAGCCTGTTACATGGAATAAAGTCCATATGCAGAACAGACCCCTTGGCCGAATATTTGAAGGACGTCCTAAAGTCTTAGTCACACAAATTCAGTTGAGGGCAACCAAGCTTGTGCAGTAAAAAGCCCTGTGCCACAACTGTCAAATTCCTTCTACAAAATGATGCAAAAAGACGAATCTGTGTTTCAGGTATAAAACCAGTAATTTTACAGTCAAGTGGGCAGACAATTACACTCTCAAATAAGTCAACACTTTGAAATGGTGGCAAGCTAAAATGAGTTCTTCTAGCTCAATGTTATACAGATGTGTCTGTCTATGCAAACATGAAAGCTGAATGTCATGAAAAAAATAAAAATAGAACTTATTTCATACATGTTAACTCAGAATAGCATCTGTATGAGGGCAAACTACTTTAAATTTTGGGAGAGGATCTCATGACACTGTTACTTTGGTTTCTCACTCTGTATTAGACAATCATTCTACTTGGGCTAGATGACAATTCAGATGTTACTTTCTAGGTGTACAAATATGGAAATAAATAATGTAATTACAGATGCATTCTGGGTTCCACTCTGACATATGATTTTATTTTTTATGTTCTAATTTTCACTTTTCAATCTGTTATGAAGATTTATAAATTGACACTGTTGTCATTAAGTCAAAGAGTTTTGGATCAAGTATTACAACATATTGCATATTTCTCTATTATTCTTTGGTAGGCACCTAAGCTCGGTAAGTTTATTTGCATGTGCCCTTGAGTTTGAAACATTTAAAAGCATTATTAGTAATACACTTCTTCTCAGGTCTTACAAATCAAAATATTGGAAAGTTATACAGTTCTTTTGTTTTGATGAGTGAAAAAGTGAAAAAGTTAATCACCAAACTCCGACCATAAACAATGTAAATAGTTATATTCAGTGGAGCTACCAGTCTGAAAATCCTATGAATAACGATTATGTTCCAGAAAAAACTATGACATGCAATAGGCAATCCTATCAACCTGGAGGAACAAATAGGAGTGCTTCAGTAAGATGATTCCCCTAACCTGCAAAGCAATCTCACTGTCATAGATGAGTTTCAGGTGCCTTCCTGCATCTCCTTTACAGTCTTGAAAAAACATTATCAGTTCAGAGCCTTGAGAAGAAAGGCTGGTAAATCAGCTTTTGTTGTTGACTAATTAGATGAGCACAATTAATGACAACATCAATCAGTTCATTAGATTATTAGGTTCATCTCTTTCTGATCAGCTACTTAGAAATGTTAATACAGAGGATAAGAAGTCACAAAGCAGAACACTTATTAGAATATTAGAAAGTATGAAACACTATTCCAAATGAAACAAATTAAGTTACAGCATAGCATAGAAAAGTAGAAGTCAAATGCTTTTCAACTGTGTATATATTGATACTCTCAGTGAATGGACTGCTATGGGCATTTCTCCAGCTGGAGTCTCTCTCCAAACCCGAGAGGTGTCTTTATCAAACTAAAAATCCTTACACATGCTGCCTTATATCTCATTTCTTCCCATTCCTACTCCAGACGAGTTACTAGTTCTACTTTTTGTTTTATTGTCATTATCTACATGCTCTACATTACCAGCACTTCCTTCACAATTTTCAGTTTTTCAGTTAGGCATTTCAAAACTGATTTGTTATTTGCTCATGTTATTTCTTTCTAGCCACATAATTCATTATATGATACTGTTCCTGTGAAACTGTATTTTACTATTTCTAGAACAAGCTCTTCCCTCAATTTTCATATTTTTATGCTTTAACTCTATTAAAAACATCAAGATATCTATGCTGCTTCCCACTAGTAACATTTCACAGTGTTTTGATTTTTAAAGCTAAATACCTGTAAAAAACCTGCATTATCATAAATTGCCTAATTGTAAAAAAAAAAAAAAAAAAAGTGATGCAAATAAATTGTAGCTCTTATGCTTTGGTAAATGTGCCTTCAGTGTAAGAAATAAATATGTATGTTCATGTCCTAGTTTCATGACAGTTAACCTGAAATTGCCGGAGTGTGTATCCTACCTCAGATTATGTCACTTCATCATACCTCCAAACGGCTTTATGTGCATACTGAGAGATGATGAAAGAACTGACCCTCTAGCATGCCCTTCAGCCTAATGAGTCATTGTGCATCACTGCTGCTTGAAATAACCTGTAAAAAAAGAAGGGAATCACTCTACCACAACCCTACTTATCCCCACCTAGTCCATGCCATATAAAACGATGAATGAACACTCACTGCTACTAGTGCTGTTGTCAATGCTTTCTCTACCCCTTTGGCTTATAAACCAGGGATGGTGTCTGACAACTTGGACTTTCTGCCAAACAACCTCTTACAAAACGTTACACTGCCCTGTCTTAGTGCCCAACTCAGCTGTACGTCAGTAATTGCTTGGGGAGCAGGGACTACTTATTGTCAGACATTTGATTTTTCTCTTTTCATTTTAACACGTACTCTTTGAGTCAATTCACTCATTCCTGTTAAACACCAAATTCAAGCTTCCAATTGGTGGTACAAGATGCTCATGAAACTCTTGCATGAATAGCAGGCTCTCTTCTTCTACTTTGTCATTTGCTTTGCCATGAAATGTACTATTATGCTTGCCTTCACGTATTTTACCCTCCCATCTGCAAATGTATACATTTAGCATGTTACTGTATTTTCTTCATTCTGATTCTTCCTGTAAATTGAACCAAAACATTTGTATACAGTGAAAGAAGTGGACAAAACCTCCCCAACCCTTCCATCTTCAAAAAATGGACTTTGCAGGAGCTGTGTCTATCTGACTGAGTAAAGGCTTCTGAAGAATCAGTGTGCTCTTTATCTCATGATCACTTTTGTGCATCCCATTTCTAACAACTCTCACCTTACATAGGGGCTTTACTATACATTCTTCGGTACAGAGGGCAGAGTATATTTGTGTTTTAAAAACCCACGACTGACCAACAACAAAAACAGAGTGGGGGGAGAATTATGTAAACTGAACAACTAGACAAAGTTGAGAGCTGGTTTCAACTTAGTGATCTGTGGCAACCATCTGCCCCAACCTCTCGATAATCCTACATGAAGGGATTTCTGCAGTTGTGATTATTCTTTACTTGACAGATAAGCATCCTCTGAGTGACAGATACTCAGCACCATGAGACTTGTTCCTGTGTGACCTGATTTTACAACACATGCAGTGTACAAACCTCACCTTTAACACGGTGCTTTGACTGTAGTGGTGTAATGCCTGGGAAGAGTTCCATCCTCTGTATGCTTTGTATGCCAGTCAGAGACCAAATTAGCAAAAAGATAATTACAGCTTATAAAGGTGTCTGTTCTTTTATGAATAAACACTCCTTCTAATTTTGTAATTATTATTTTACCATTCTCAGTTAATTGTCAGTTATTCAACAACATAGCTTCCTCCAGTACAGTGCAAACACAATTCCCAGAGTAAAGTAAAATTTCCTGTATTCGGTATAAAAGAGTGCAAATGATTTAATAGAACTTCAGGAAGCTCAGCACTTATGCCTCAGCTCAGAGCTGATTTCCATTGCCAAATCTTGCTGAAATAAATATGCTAATACTGAATACTAGTGGAACTATTTTTTTCCTTCCTGAACAGGTGGCTCTGGTAAAATGACACTCCATCAAGATTGTAACTGCATGAATCAAGTAACACAATGTTCCAGTTCCTTGTGCTTGAGTTATCTTTCTGCCCAGAGCAGGAGGGATACAGAAGGCTCACATGATCATAACTGATGAACTACCTGTCTGTTTTGTATGAGATGATTAGTTTACAGATATAGCACCGAGAAAGGCAGAATTAGCCTACAATTTATTAATTATGATTAAAGCCATTCCTACCACTTATTTGATTTACCTCATTTTTTACATACTTATCTACTCACCTTCCAGCTTTACATACCTGTGCCCATAGCCCAGGACCCCCCTGCAGCCAAGCCCAGAGCTCTGTTGCTGTTCCAAAGATGCTGAGGCAGTGCTGGTCCCCAGCCCTGTTTCTGGCTTGTTGTTTGGATTTCCTACCCCGGCCTTGCACCTGACTTGATCTCCTGCTGTTGCCTGATGTTCCCTGGAGTGCCACCAGGACCCACTGCTGTCGCCTCAACTCTGCTTCCCTGGCTGAGCCCACTGGCGAGGGCTGCCTGTCCATGTTGCAGCCATCCTCAGCTCCTGGCTCGTTGACCCTTGAGGAGCAGCCCTGCTCCTGCTGCTCCCTGACACAATTCATTACGTAGCTGACTCCCTCAATTTTGCTATACTGGTCTTGACTTTCCTTCTCTTTCCACTCCTAAAGCCACTGAAGACTGATCAGTGCTTTTGGTTAAAGGTCTATTATTCTGAACATTCTAAAACCTGCATACTTTACTGGACTAGGCTGAAATTCATTGGCGTCCACAAGTGCAAAGTATATGGTCTCCATCTGAGCTCCCCTGTATCTCAGCTACTCAATAAAGCAAAAACTGTAACTACGTCATGTTTAAAAATTGGCTGTTCATGTAATATTATATATGTATGGACTGGAAAGTCACATCAGTCCCATATTTTCCTCCCCATCCTGTGAATTTTGATCTATGGGATGTTACGCTGCTGAGGGCCCTACACCTTCCTGTACTAAGTAGGGTACAGGTATTGGAGGGGCCTCAGCCAAGGCTCAGCCCCTCTTCCCTACCATGATCAGGATCAGATGAAGACTTGGGTTTTGCTGGGTACAAGTGCCTCTCCCTGCATCCTTGGATGATGGCAGCTATATGTAACCACACCAACATTTACATGAAGGGAAGAGCTGTACACCCACACTCCAGAAACACCCACTGCCACCGATGAGTGCCACCAAACACACCAGGAACATGCAGGCACTGTACAGACTCTTCTGCTGGAGGAAGTTTATGGAAAATTATTTGAATTTCATAAGCAGTATTTATCTTGCACTACATTCCTCTGGGGACTCATTGTCTACCCTGACAGTATTCACAGGGAGAATTACTGAGAAAAAAATACTGCACTTCTTTGCTTTCTGCTCTTCCACAGTGTAGACATCCCTAAGACAAAACTCTTGGTTGTAGCACCCAAGTTGTAACCCATACTCAGCTTCAATTTAATCTTTAAGCATACTCACCAACTCTCCCCAACCATATCTGCATTCTTGCCTGACCATTTTACCTAAAATGTTGCCCTCAGCACCATGGTATTAAGCCATGCAACACCACTGTCATGAATGTTACCTGCTCTTTGAGAATCCCCATAGAAAACAGCACCCTGGCAGATGGAGAACATGAACCTCAGTGTTTACCTACACCTCTGTGGCTGTGCTGGGCTGCTCCAACCACTGCCTCCACTAGCCAGTGGTACTGCTGTGATGGCTGCGGCCAAAGCCACTCAAATGCATGTAGGATCATGCTGGAATTTCAATCCACACAGTGAAATCTTTCCTCAGAACATGCCTAATTACACTGCGCTGTTTAATATTCAGACAGCACAATCTCATAGAGATGCCTTTGCTATTTGCTATAGCCTCCTGCAGTAATAATTTCATGACATTCAGTATGCCTCCCTCCCCCTTTCCCCAAATAGAAATGTTTTAAACCACTTAGGTCTTCAATTTATAACCCAAACTCCACTTGAAGAGTGGCACTATAACCTGCCCTAGAAGATTCAGGCAACCTGTCATACCGTAAACTGGCTTTAGAAATCTATCCCATTAACTGAACAAAGCATGACAGCCAAAAAAAAAAAATAAAATTGTGGTGCCAGAGAAGTTGATTGCTACTATTAATACTCAGAAAGAAGAGCAGTAACAAGCATAAACTCTGAAACTACTTCGAAGATCAAGAGCAATCATCTTTGTTTATTTAGTCCAATGATGAAGTCACTCTGAAATAAAGAGCACAGAGTTCTGGAAATATTTCAGTATACAAATTCAGAGAAGTCCAGAAAAATATGGAGGTATCAATGAGATCAAAAAATAATGCCTAAATGTTCCAAAGTCTTATTAGTCAGGAAAATAAATTGATGAAAAAATCCACCCTGTTTCCTCTATCTTCATTCCTTCAAAAAATGTAATATTAATATTTTGCATAGAATTTTGATCCCAATTTTGAGCGGATTTAATTGATTTTAGATACTGGCAAATGATACTTTAGACACTGTGCATGTAATGGTCAATACTTTTTTCTGACTGCAATCTCATCTTGATGTAAAAAATAATGAACAGCAGCTTGTAACTGAAATTCTGAGATTGTTATTTAATTAAACATCTTACTACATATCCAATGTCATAACTATGCATTTCAACTTAAAATCCTATCAAAATACCACTTACTAATTCACAGAACTTTACTTCATGAACTATTGTAAGATTTAAAATTAGTCCGGACAAAAATTAGGAGAAACTAAATGAACACTCATTATTGTCTACTACTGTAACTGAAAAAATATGTTTCAAATACAAATCTTTCTCTAGCTGTTTCGCTGGTGTTTGAAGTAATCATAATTGCAATTGCTAATCAGTTCATCACTATGAATTATAAAATACTTTACAGAACACTACGATTAGAAATTCGAGCACTGAAAACTTAAGTAATACCCAAATTAAGTTAATCTCTGCAACTACTATTCAGTCTCCTTTTACAGAATGATCGTGATACGTTATAATCTACACTGTCACTTTTCACCCCCACAGGACTCATGTTGCATCCACTGCACAGGATGGACTTATTTGATGTGAACCAGGGTTATATTGTAGAAGGGGTTGTTTTCTGTTAGCCTGCTTGCCTCTGTCAGCAATGACCATGACTGCTCCATGACCAATGCAAGGGAAGAGAAATAATGGCCCTGAGACAGGAAAGGAGGTAAGGGAAATTTGTTCTCTTCCAGATTGATTTCAGAGCTTGTAATTGCTGTATTCCTCATTTTCCAGAAGCTTGACTTGAAACTCTGAAGTCGTTCACAGAATCTCAGAAATGCTGGCTGGAAGGAACATATGGGAAGTCATCCAAGTCCAGCCTGCTGCCTGACTGTCATCAACACAAGACAAGTTCAGTGGTTCTGTTAGGAGCCTTGAACACATCAAAGGATGGACATCCCACCACCCTGCCATTCCAGTGTCACACTACCTTCCTGGTAAAGCATAATGCCCAACGTGAACCTTCCAAGCTGAAACTTGTGACCTCTTCCCTGCACCCTCTCCAGTTCATTAAATTGATGCGCTTTTTCTTCCTCAATCGAGTCTGTCTTTTGCCCATGACCATAATGGGTGAATCATCCCTCCCTGTCCTTGTCTTGATCCCAAGCCTTTTATTTCTCCTCTTCACCCCTGAGGGGGGAGGAGCGAGCAGCTTTGTGGTGCTCAGTTGCCCTCTGGGCTTAAACAAGGACATACAGCAAGCTTTCTGTTTACACAAGTGTAACTTATGCCACAACTTCCAGTCTTCCTGTAAAACAGGGTGGTTTTTCTCCAAGTTCTCACTGAGATTTAAAAAAAAAAATTCAGTGAGCATCTTCTTCTATGAAGCAGCTCCACAGAGGCTTCAAAATCCATTGATTCTGTGACTGCCATGGATACATTGGCGCTATTACCAGGAGGAATGATCAAAGCATAGGCAGGTACGGTTAACAACAGAAGTTAAAATGGAAAGTATATACCACTAAAATTGAGAATAACAGTTTAAATATATATGCCAGACCCATAGGAAGTTTATACCAACTGCAATAATCTGTGTTGCTGGCTGAACATGCAGATGCAAAACGGCTGCAGGTACACCCACCCAGTGCTGCCCAGTTAGTCTTCTAGTTCTGCTAACGTCAGTCCTGTTTCCTGCCTGGGTATCAAGGACTGACAACATTGCTTTCAGTGAGACAGTAGTAGGAATTGTGCTGAGGCCACTGAAGTAATTTCACACAAACTATGAAAAGAGCAGAGCAAACTCCAAACTGGCATCTGCTAGAAACGGTTCTGTTTCTCATTGCAGACTTTCAGCAGGAACAAATATTTATTATTGATGATAGGTTAATAATTTATTTTTTACTGAACACAGGAACTTCACAAAACAAACAGCACAAGGACAGACCTCCAACAGAGAGGACTAAATGTGAAACGTTTAAGCAGGAAAGGAATGAATAAGCTTAGATGTCTGCCAAGAGTCACATTCCCAAATCTGCTACATGTCTGCACCAAGGTAAACTCCAGCTATTTCAATGTCATTGTAAACATGATCAATCTCCTTCTTTCTTTCTTCTATAAGAATGAGAAAGAAGGAAATAAGGAAAGAAAAGCTACTATTGGTATTATTGGAAACCAAGAAGAAAACTGGTGGATAGTTTTACTATTACCCTCATATTACATTCCTGCACTTGATTTAAGAATAGGAGCCATTAGGTGAGCTTTGCTTATAAGGAACAATGGAAGTCAATTATTTTTACTGTGTGGCAGTTACCTCTGAGGTTTTTGATAGATGAAGGCCAGTACATGACAGTTATCAAACTATTAAATATATTCCAGTTCTTCCTGAATATTTGTTTTTACCTGTCATGTCTGATAATACAAGATGTGGTTTACATTAGCATCCCCCAAACCTTCTATACTAACTAGAAAATAATTTGAGTACCTTTCTACAAAGTAAGATACATTTACTTTGCTAAAGCATTACCAATTAAAGCTCTCAGATACTTGTAGAAGAGGAAACAAAAATCATATCTAGGGATTATGATACTTTCACTTTGTAAACTCTGAATCTTTAAAGTTTACAGTATAATGTACAATAGTGATCTACCCAAGCCCTTGAAGAATGGCTGACTACATAACACATCCACTAGCAACAAAACATAATGATAGTGCTCATGCTATGAAAAACTAACATTTGTTTACATAAATTAACCCCCCATTTTGTAATTACACTGTATGTCTGCCATAAGGTCAAGCAAAATGTAACCCTGGCAGAAGCAAGCGGCATGCATTACAGTCTAGACAGATATATGTTGGAGAATTATGGTGGATAATTAATCAGTTAATGCTCTCCATGTGTTTCATGATATGTGGAGCCATGATTCTAGAATAAAATGTCTGTTCTAAAGCTGTAACTTTCCACTCTTCTTAAAAGAAATACTACCTCTGCTCTTATTCAGCCCAAAGAGTACCAAAAAAAGAAAGTATATAACTATATAAACACATACATCACCCCCCCCCCCCCCCCCCCAATGCACATGTATCTGTCTTCGTGGTTTATTAGCAAGTAATGATATATTTTCATTATAGATAATAATAATATCAAAGTATTTAAAGTACCTATACATTTGGAGGAGGAAATGGTACAACAAATTGATTATTTACAGGTCATCTGTGTATACACAAATGTGATGTATAACAGTAGTATGCCTCTAATCAACCAGTACACTTCATGCAGGTGCCTAGTTAAGCAAGACACTTAAAACAAGTCATAAATTGCTTTTATAAACAAAGGAAAGCGACTGATTTCTCTGAACTCCTCCAAGGTGGATATGCTGCCTACTTAACTTTGGGTACCTCAGATTTCTTGACTGAAACCCAAACAAAAAAATCCCTAAATTAAAATTTAAAAAAATAAAAAAATCTGGGAAATGGGATTAGTTCAGTGCTCAAAGACTTTTTTAGTTCACTTTTCTACAATCTAAATGAAGGCAAAACCAAAATGACCAGTCCTCTCAGAAGTAAAGCCAAAAAACCAAAAAAGCAAACACATTGTTCCTATAAAAACCATTAAATATCCCCACATCATTCGTGTAAAATTTCAGTTCAGAAAAAGTCATCATGCATGTGAACTTCTCCCTCCCCCGTTTCAGTGCTGGTGTTGTGTTCCCAGTGGCAGCCACAGTCCAGCTGATTTTGCTGGTGGATCCTGTGCCTCTGTGTGGATCAGTTATCCTCAGTGACCTCTGCAACACAGTGACAGGGAAGGGTGACATGACTGCGCTGAGGAGTGGGCTAAGGAGGACCACACTGCTTTCAAGACAAACGATGTCTAGCATAGAAGACATCACCCTAGTTACATCACTGTCCTTGGTGTGAAGTTAATGAAGCTGCATCTTCCTTCTTAAATCTGCCCCAGTTGATCCTTTTCTTGTGCACAGCAAATACTCACACTAACTTGTAACTGTTTCTGCCACTTGGTTATGGTGTAGGGGAATGTAAACAGAGCCATTACTCTCTTCTGTGCTTCATTTATCACACAGGCTATAAAAAGGATGACCTCTCCCCTGCATCCAGTTTGTTAACTAAATACAAGATCTCCCTTGTTTCTGTGATGTTATGAAACTTAAATACTTCTGAGGTTACAAGCTGTGCTGAAGGCCAGACAGCCTTAGGTCTACGTAGAGACTGCAAGTGCTCACCCGAGCATCCTGGAGTGCAATCAGACTGCAAGCACAGGCAGCTAACTGTAACATGTAAGTACCTACCAAAAGTACAGACAATATTGTGCATTTTCTCATATTTGCATAGATTGGAAGACACTCCTTTGAAGTCTGGTAACCAAAGACAGCAGGTATGAATCAAAATCAATGCATTTGACCAGTCTACTGAAAAATGTCCTAAACACAAATTACATAAAGTGAACTCAGGGAAATAATATTTTTTTGTGAATAAAATATTTTAATTTTGTACTTTATTATGTATTTCTACCTCATTAGGGGATTAAAAAAAGCCCCACCCACATTTGCATATGCACATACTTACATTGTGCCCTTTCATGACTATCTCTTTTGAAACACTTTCCAAGTATTGTACTTCTGCTCATAGTAAATCAGATATAAAGATGGATGAATGACAGCAGGGGAAGAGGAGGAGGTATTTCACAATGCTACTGTCCTTCAAGAGAAAATGCTGAAGCTGTAACCAACTAACTATAATAAATGAGTACCTGACAAAAAGAAATGAACTGTGAAAGTAAAAAAGCTACACTAGGATGAATACTTCAGAATTACTTTGTCACAGAAATCCTCTGTATGTAGTATGCAATCCTAGCTGAAAATACTATCAAGAAGATGTTAAATGTTTTCATATGGTACACACAGATGCAGTTAAAATACACAATCATTATTATTTAAAAAGAAGATGTTCTTTCTTTCCAAAGGTAACTTTCTCAACAATAATAAAGAACTTGAAAATACAATATGAAACTAACTTAGGGAAGGCAACAGGAAAAAAACTTAAAACCCACAAACCTCTAATATATTTAACTGATTTTTAAAGAGGAAAGTCTTCTACCCTGCCTGCCATATTAGACAGAAACTTAGCACAGACTTTGCTGGCAGAAGACAGGAAAATCCTCTCGTGCTGTTCCGTTGTTGCCTTTCTGAGGTGATGTCTGCAAAACTGTGTATCAGTGAGCTCCAGCTGGAAGTCAGCATCACCTTGCTTTAGCTTTGAAAGCTCTCACATACCTAAATTAGATAGAAGTGATGAAATGAATTAGTGAATGCCTTTTAACTTCAGTCTTTATAAAAGTCTCAATTTACTCCCAGATTAACTGTCCATTTTGCTAATCCTCTCAGAAAGGGGGAAATCCATTTGACTACAAGTAATGAACTTCATCTTTCTTCCTTGAAGCATTCTTACTAGGTTGTCCTCTCTACTCAAGGAAAAATCTCACAAAGTGCTAAAACTCCTGTATGGAGAAGTGTAGGGACTGTAAGAGCACAAACTCAACACTCTCTAGGCAAAGTTAAACAGAAGATGACATCCAGAAATGATCTGTTCAGTCTTCAGCTAAGATATCGTGAGTGGACTGTAAACTAAGCAGGCTTGGCAGTCTGCAGCTTATTTCATCAGATCCCCCAGAAGCAGTATTTTTATTTATTTACTTACTTAATCAGGAGGCTTCCTAGGAAAATAGTTCCAAAACGGATAAAAATAATAACATTTGTAAGTGTGGTTAGTGGCGACTGCAGGTCTTATGGGTTCTAGTGCTAAGGATATTACTGGAGAGTGTTTCTCAGGAGCTCTCAAGTAGATCACCAACTTGCAGAAATGTGGAATGCCATCAAAGCCTTCTTTCAGGAAAAGACTTGAGCACTGGCTCAACTTGAGCTGCTGGCATTAATTACTCCTGAGCTCAAAGTGAAACAGTTCACATGCCCAAAATATTCTGAAAGGGTGTGATAAAATGTTTACTCTGTGATGTTGGCTGGCTTATCCAGAAGGATGAAGCAAGCTCAGTACACTTCAAACAGATATCTCTACTGAAAATCCTCAGACTGAGCAAAGAAACCAAATGATCTTCTTACTCCTAAGGGAAGTTTCTTCAGATTTGAAGCAGTCTATCATAAGATAATGAGGTAAAGCTGCAGAAGTATGCCCTTCCTTTCCTTTACTATGCAGAGCCATGTGTTTTCATATGTTCCTTTTTGATATTGGCTAGTAATGCAAACAGTTTTAAGAGGAGAAAAGCTAGTTAATATACAAATAAAGCTATTAGCTCCGAAGAACCTGAACCTTACTGAATATTACTCTGTTATCTTTGATGGAATTGAGAGGGCATACAAACTCTGGATGATCGTGTTTTTCATCTTCCTTGCATAAATAAAGCATCATCCTCTATCATCAGTCACCATGACTGTGAGTAGTGATACAGACTTGTCACAATCACGTTTTCTCTCATGCTGAGACAAATAGTATTTTCTGTGGAACCAGACTATACCAGTTTTTCAAAGTACCCATTTGAAAAGGACTGTCCAGGATTTTGGATAGTCAGGAAAGCAACAACAAAGGTGCACTCTGTTTCCTACTGACAACTGTGGCCCTTGTGATTCTTTCCAATGGGCCCAGACAGGTGAGGCAGAATTGGCTCCATCTCTTCAGCTTCCTACGCAGTGACTGCGCTGTGGATGTGCTGACATGTTCTAAAACACATGAGGCGCCACACAGGCTTGGGTACTTTTCCCAAAAAAGAAAATACCTGTGCCACTGTGATACTTGACTTCACAGCTAGCCAGCAAGAAGGAGGCCCATTATAGTCAGCCGGGCTGCGAGTCAGCTCAAATCAAGTCAGCAGGCCACCAAGATTCATATCATACTTTACTACAGTGTCTGCCAAGCTAACACTCACTACTGCATAAATGAAAACTGTTCTGAAATGACACCCCACGCCCCCCCCCCCGAATCTAAGCCCTTTCACAAAACAAACAATTTCACTTTCTTCAGAGCACTTACATTCACACGGGTTAATCCTCTGACAGAAGGAAATGTAAATTAACACTACCTAACCATGCAAATATGAGTGGACAATTAATTTGCACATTAGGCCCTAGTTAACAGCAGGCATTCAACTCGAAAGGAATTAAAACCACCAAAAGCTGGGAAAATAGTTGGTCAAAAGATACTTGAGATATTCAACACATCCCTAACCCAAGGCTATGGTACACCATAAGTCATTCAAGTCTAAGAGGCAGCAGCTGTCAGTTTTGTCATCGTTGCTGAGACTAAGAATACTGTAAAATGAAAGCAAAGGTACTAAGGCACATTCATTCTTTTCATATGTGTGCGTATGATTTCCAGCAACAGTAAATTACAGGAATAACACACTTCTGCCATAGCACAAGTAAATATTTATAACTGTAAGATAAGTTATTGTGGTTTTATTTTCTGTAAAAACCCCACATACATTCATGTTACAGAGAACGAAAGATCCTGGTTGGAGAATAGGAACTAAATTTCAGCTAGGTCGTAAATTAGCACTCTCTGATGTATAGGTCCAATATTTCTAATTTGTATCCAAACATGGAGACCCACTGAAATATGAATGAGTTTCTATGTTTGCCCAGGCATCACTTAAATAACATTATAAAGATGGATGTTGACAGATCACTTTTTGGCTATCTCAGTGCAAAGTCAATACATTGGGAGTTCCTTCTGCATCTGAGGGCAGATTTAGGCAGAACAGCCCAGTGTCTCTTATCAGAGTACACCACCAAAGCGTGTTACATGCTTTTAAGAATAGGAGAGAAAAAAGTGTCTGGAACTATGCCGCAATATTTTTAAGACCAAATAAGAATACAAAAGCATTCCATAACATCAGTTTAAAACCAAAATATCTGGTTGAGATTTTGATCAACTTGAGCTCAGAATGAACTTCCAGCGCTACGTGGAATTTGTAGCATCAATTTGATAGGCTGAAGTAATCCTTTTACCAGAAATGCTGAAAAAGCATTAAACTTCAGAGTGCTATTTGAATACCACTGCTATAATTAATACAGTATGACCTTGTATAAACCTTATAAATTTCTTCATGAATATGCAAAGTGGGAGTAACTGCACTGTGAAGAAAAAGTGGGGTGCTTAAGTATCTGACACAGCTACACATTTAATTCTGTTGGTACTTCTCCCTTGAGTATCTTCTGATTAAAAATATTACAGCAGCAATCAGAGGACACTGATCTCCCTCCCCCTGAATCCTAACATTAGATTTTTATTTCAGCTACATTTCTGAATGATTGCACCATTCAGGAAGGAACAATCTCTCTCACACCTTTCAGAATTTTGCCTCCAAAATTTTATGCTTAAGTGGGATGCAATCATTGTGGCCTCTCAGATTGCTTTGTGACTTTTTTCTGGACTGGACCTTTAGCTTCTCGAAAAGGTGAAATACATTTTCCACAGCAGACTGACTCTTACTAATTTCCTGTGATTTTTCCTGTTTTGGTTTGTGGTTGAAAGACTAGGAATATGGCTGTAAAATACGCAGTGGACATTTACACATGAGCTAGAGAAAGTTTCAGGCCTTTTTAAAAATAAATTTTGCATAGTTTATGACCATGAAAGCAGCCTGTCTGCAAGTTTTTAATTGGGGTGCCTGAAATTTGGCACTTAAACTCATTATCAACAACATCAAAAGTAAAAATGATTTTCAGAGCTGGTAAATCAGTGATAGTCTAGAAATACTCAAAGCCTCTAAAAACCAGGTTCTTCTATAGACACCTACTCATTGATTAAAATGCCTGCCATTAGGTAAATGCCACTTAAGAGTCTACTCCTTTCTATCTTGTTTTAAAATACAAGAAATAGCAGTTCAGCTCATTTTCCCTCCTGTGAACTATGTTCCTGTACGGTACTCTGGGAGGCATTATCAAACTTATTGAAGACAGTTTTTCAAAATTCATCTTGTACAAGTAATATAGAACTTCTGAGCTAATATATTTAAAAGTAAGCAAAATGCCATTCAGCTTTAACCTCGAAAGACAAGATGTAGAAGTTGTGATCAAGATACTTTCATTTATATTAAATTGGAAATTATCTGGTAGGCATTCGTACAGTACATGTCAGGAATCCTTCTCAGTTTCTTCAAAATAATGGAGAGTTTGACACTAGCCCCTCAGTTCCTCCACAGCTTTTTGTTGCTGGGACCCAGAAGCATAAATGATATGATTTTAATAAAAAATTAAGTTTTAGTGAAAAGGGATTTAACTTCACAAAATCAGACATTAAAGCTAAACTTTCCTTAGCTTCTTGACAGGGCTTTTCTCTGCACTTACTTTCAACTCCAGATCCTAGAGAAATTTCCAAACTGAGGAGAGCTCTCAGGAGACTGTATTTGTTTAACAATGGACACACACATATAGCCAGTAAAACCCTGGAGTATGGGAACTCCCTAACTTGATTTAACATCTTAGTTGTGGCCAAATGAAGTTTAACACATGGTGTGCAAGTCTGCAGACTACGTAAAGTATAATGTGTTTCACAATACATTCATAGAATATAGCTAAATTAATAGGCATCAAATCTGCTGATATGTTGATCCTTGGATATTAATCACACTAGCTGTGTAATTTTAATGGATCAAAATGTATTAAAAAGAGAAGAACAGTGGTGATTACCCCTTTTTTCCAGGATAAGACTGGATTTGAGGGGGCGAAGAGGAGGAAAAAATGCAGGTTTGGATCTGGACAGCTTCCTCTCTACAAGTGGATAATCCTGATTCAGTATCCCTCTAGGTAGTTGTCTCTCTCCCATGTCTCTTCTCTGATGGAACTGGTTATAGTAAAAGTTCCTCCCTTGAGTAGGCTGCCAGTGGAAATACATAATTAATATGAGTTTTTGATTCTGACAGGCTTCTTAATGGAGCATGGGCTTTCTGTTATCTGATGCACAAGATTGCAAGGTCAGACTGGGAAGAGCTCCTGGTCTCTAGAAAAAGCAAGGGAATACTGAGACAGGCTGGCAAGTCCTACATCTCTGTATCCACTACAGCATACAAAGGGATGGACAAAATCATAGAATCATAGAATCATTCAGGTTGGAAAAGACCCTTGGGATCATCTAGTCCAACCATCAGCCCTACTCTACAAAGTTCTTCCCTACACCACATCTCCCAACATCTTGTCTGAACGACCCTTAAACACATCCAGGGATGGTGACTCCACCACCTCCCTGGGCAGCCTATTCCACTGTCTGACCACTCCTTCTGTGGAATTTTTTTCCTGATGTCCAGTCTAAACCTCCCCTGTTGGGAGTTTAAAGCTGTTCCCCCTTGTTCTGTCACTAATCACCTGTGAGAAGAGACCAGCACCAACCTCTCTACAATGTCCTTTCAGGTAGCTGCAGAGTGATGAGGTCTCCCCTCAGCCTTCTCATCCTCAAACTAAACAGTTCCAGCTCCTTCAATCACTCCTCATAGGATTTGTTCTCCAGACCCTTCACCAGCTTCATTGCTCTCCTCTGCACTTGCTCCAGCACCTCGATATCTCTCTCGTATTAAGGTGCCCAAAACTGGACACAATACTCCAGGTGTGGCCTCACCAGTGCCGAGTACAGGGGTCAGATCCCTTCCCTGTCCCTGCTGGCCACGCTATTGCTGACACAAGCCAGGATGCCGTTGGCTTTCTTGGCCACCTGGGCACACTGCTGGCTCATGTTCAGCTGCTTGTCAATTAGAACCCCCAGATTCTTCTCTTCCAGACAGCTCTCCAGCCACACCTCCCCAAGCCTGTAGCCATGCAGGGGGTTGCTGTGGACCAAGCGCAGGACCTGGCACTTGGCCTTGTTGAAGTTCATCCCGTTAATTTTGGCCATGGATCCAATCTATCCAAGTCTCTCTAGTGCCTCCCTATCTTCACACAGATCGACTCTCCCGCTTAACTTGGTGTCATCTGTGAATTTACTGCTATGTCCTTATCAAGATCATCAATAAAGATGTTGAACAGAAATGGTCTCAACACCGAGCCCTGAGGAACACCACTTGTGACCACCACCAGCTGGATTTAGCTCCACTGACCACCACTCTCTGGGACCGTCCATCCAGCCAGTGCTTGACCCAGCAGACCGTTCACTCATCCAGGCCATGAGCAGTCAGTTTTTCTATGAGAATCCTATGGGGAACTGTGTTGAATGTTTTTTGAAAATCCAGGTAGATAATATCCGCAGCTTTTCCCTCGTCCAAATGTGAGTGTGCTGTTGATAGGAGAATGATAAAACCACCAGCAAAGGTCCTGGTCCTACTGTAAGAAGCCAGCTGTGTTTATACCCGACTGAAGATATTCAGAACTTTCACCAGTCAGTAGAAACAGAAACATATTTTAGCTTCAATAACCAGTCCTTTTATATCTGTATGTATATGCACAGAAACACACATATACACATGCATACATGCATGTATCAGTTTCTTGAGAAACATGCTTCCCACATACATATAAGAAAGTTCCTTTGTTTCACACACATATATAAGAATGTTTCTTCATATATATGTATATTTCTTTAGAAACTAAACACATGATGAATAATAACAGTCTGCTATTTATTTTATGCTGCCCCACATCTTCCTTTTGTCAGTATGAAGCAGAATGTTATATTCAAAACTAATTATAGAAATTCCTACAAACATGAATCAATAGACTTTGGATGCTTATAAGAGATCTGGAGGAGAAATAAGACAATGGGATAAATGCATTAGCTGTAAATGTCTGTGAAACAGATAATTCATCCACAAAACAGTTAAAAACTTTTGATATTCAGGCTTCACAGTGAACACAAATTGTTTTAACAAGGTAATTTGTTCTTTCCAAAAGTTGATCTAGCCAGAAAATACGAATGGGTGAGTTACATTCTATTCATGTTTTAAAAGCAATTTTCCCCTTTGCTTTTCTACTCTGAGAGCTTGCTACATATTTTTTCAGCTGAAAAATAAGTAATGGTATTTTGTGAAAGGTTTGACAAGTATGAAAGTATGAAGTATGAAAATTTGAAAGTTATGGAACTTTATAAACCAAACATACTTGAATTACTCTCCCATAAAATTTTTAATCAACTAACGGGGGGAAATAAATATTTTAATAGAACTTCGATTTTCACAATTGTGTCTGTACCTTCAGTGTATGGTGAGAAATTAAGCAGAAAATGGAAGAAATGAAAAGATAGCATTTTACGATTTTACATGTAAATCCAGATTAGAATCTTAAAACAGTAAATCCTTAAAATTCTTTAAAGTCCTCAGATGAGGTTCCCTCAACTTAAATTCACCTTAAATTCATGGAAAAAAACAAGGTTCCAGACTGTTGAAAAGAACTCTTGAAAAGATTTTTTGTCTGGGTTTTCTTCAGGTAGTCTTTGGACAGAGATCTAGTTTTGTGATAAGTAATCTTGACACTCCAACATTAAGACAACATTATGCAGTGTGTCTCCTGTTGATTTTTAAATTTCAGATTAGTAATTGTAAAACCTCTGCTATAAAGAACTGGGATTCCAAATTCAGTTTTCACCTGACTTCCCCTAAAAATTCAAAATGAATCACAAACTCTAAACCAAAGATACAGTATTTCCCCAACACAAATAAAGCAGTCACAGGAAAACCAAAAGGAAGAAATGAAGTTAAACTTTCACATAGCTTAATGAGGTAAGGTACTAGTATCTCAGTGGGGAGGCAAGTAAATTGGGTGATTATTCTCCCACACGCCACACTGAGGTCTGGCAATTTATGAAAGATGAATATTAAGATTAAATTTGTAAGTGATAGGTATAAAATAGTATTTAGAGCTCTGAATTATCTAAACCATTTCAAAGTACTCCAGTTACGTAAAATTAATTAGTACGATATTGTGTTAAAGCTATTTTCTTTTTTTTCAAATTATACAAGTAAGCTAAGTGCAGTTTGTAAATAATGTCTTTAAGGAAAAAAGGAAATAACAGAAAAGGAAGGTCTGATGTTGCCGCTGTCTTTCATATAATTTCATACTGATTTCAGCTGGATTACTGTGGGACTGAAGTTGCAGACATAAGAACTTGGTTAAGAATGATAATGAATAGGCTGTACTAAAATCTGTAGTTAATAAGCAACTTTTTAATTGAAAAAGCATACAAAACTCATCAAGAAACTGAGAAAAGGGAAGATCAGCAGAAAGAATAATAATTCACACACTATAGTGAAAAAACACAAAACAAATATCTGACTGTTCCTATATAATGGCCATTGCAAACTACTTAGCATTGTATATGGGATGGATTATATTACAGCACCTCTCAGATCTTGTTTAAAGTTTTCAGCAGTGAATGAATCAGAAAACCAAAGGCACAGAAGACTAAAACACACACACGCCCCCCCCCCCCCCTCCTCCTGGCGTATTTGCTAGCATTAAACCTGATGTGATACAAACTGATGTCTCTAAAATCTGTCAGCATTACGGATTCAGAAATATTTGTCAAGTATTCTGAACACAACTACTTTTCCTATGATTCTGAGCATTGTCACTGATAATCCCGATGCAACTGAATTTTAACCAGTGTCCCTTCAAAAACAAAGTCTAGCAAAATTAGAAAAAGAGAACAACAGAGAACAACCAAACCAGAGTCTTAGAAGAAATTATCCCATGGAAGATGATGACGACAGACTTTTCTATTTACCAGATAAACATAGCACCATCTAAGACAGCAACCACATTACATCTTCTTGATTTACATTACCTCCCTTGTCCACTGAGATCTTGAAATGGAAATATTGAGGCTTGTAATTAGTCATGTGGAAAGTGTGAGAGCTGTTCGGTTTATTGGGGGTGGTGGGTATTTAGGGAATGCTAGCTAAGGTACTACCTGCACAGAGCGTGCGCTACTCCAATGACCTCCACAGAGCCTTCTAATCTTTTCTTTCTGACATTCACTGTTTTGTCCAGCCTACAGCCCCATTATCTTACATGAATTTAACACAAGAATTCAGTTACCATCTCAGAGGTCAACTTACACTTTTCTCTCTTGCACAAACTCAAACTTGATGTTTTGTTCAGAGAGAGATTATCAACAGTGACTGGGGAAAGGTAAACAAGAAAGTTCCGGCTGGTGTGAAGCAAAATTCAACCCTCTCCAAATGTTTTGGCTTTGCCAAAGAGCATCCATATAGACTAAGTGGGATGAAATTATCTAAAGAAGATGGATGAAGGCCAAATAAATATCTGAAGCCATTAGAGAGGACAGAAAGATGCATCTGGGAAACAGGAAGGGTTTGATATCAGAAAGATATTAAAAAGCCATACTATGGTGCAATGGCCTGGGTTTAGAAGGAAGACCAACCTGCTGAGGACAGCCATTAGAGCTGCTGTTACAGCTACCTGGGAAGGATTCAAGAGTTATAATATGCACAGTCTTTTGCAGGCAGATATGAGCTTATTTTGCACGAGCTGACCAGAAGCCATTCTGCTATGACAGCATACCATCAAGCACTTGGTAATAAGCCTTGCTGCAAAGCAGTGTGTATTAGATCAGGCAACGTACCATTCTCATGTGGCCTCAGGTCCTCAGGCTGACCAGTGCAGGCTACAGTAAGCTCACATCAGTTTGCAAATGGGCGTGCACATATGCTCACCAAAAAAAAGAAAAAAAAAAAAAGAAAAAAAAAAGAAAGATTTCAAGACCAGTGTGCAACGAATCCATCAACTATGAGGTGGGAAGAACTAAGGTTTACAGGATCAGGGATGGACATCAGTCCCTGAGAAGCAGTTGGGAAAAATTAACAGGAGGATAGGTCTTATGGTGTGGGGAGACCAACACTGGACATGCCCATTCTGAGCAGGGGCATTGTGAAGTCCCAAATTTATAATGGACATTTCTTTCAGAGGCAGCTCTTTAACTGAGACAGGTTAAACATCGGAAGTGTGAGACATATAACATGGTAGAGGTCCTTATGGAATGACTTCTGTCACAGTGATTTGACCAACATTTTTCGAATCATTCGAATGCAATGCAACATAATTATACTACCAAACTCTTTTCAAAATCAGTACAACTCGGGTACAACTGCCTAGCTTCAGTAACACATCCCAACACAGCTGGTATTTGCATATACATATCTGCATCTCAGTCCAATACATTTGCAATATGGAAGTTATTACTGTCTGTCTTTCATTCTCTTCCAATTACACATAAACAGTCAATAATAATTTTTACATTTTCTGTTAAACTTTTCCAATATTAATTCTGAAAGGGAGACATTTCATTTGATGAAAAAGCACAAAGACAAGAAGGTGCTTGCTTTGTAAAAAATACTGCTATTTTACTTTGCCTCCTATCAATGCTTTTTTTACTTAGCTCTGACGGATATCTGCTTCAGATGCAGCATAAAACATACACTTTATTACTGATATATACTATTCTCACAACAATTTCCTTGTGATATATGTAAAAATATTAACTAATTGATTTTCACATATCGCAGGCAGATTACCAAATCTTCAATATACAAGGAGAAAAAAAAAAAAATCAATGGTTGAAAGAACTTGCCTAATGTTAAAATGTTTAAACACAATGATAAGGACTGCAAGTCAGAAATTGCTATGACTCAATCTTTTTGTAAGGTTTTGTCAGAACTGAAACTCTTCTTACTCATCCTATTTTCATTCTCACATCTACAGTGATTTTTAGAACGGACAGATCATATTGCACATATTTATATAAGTGCACCTTGGTGTTGCATATACAAGTTTGGCATACGAATATAAACATAAATAAATACCATACTTGCTAAGAATCTATTTGAGTATTCTAGTTGCACAATGTTAGATTGGTTGGTCTCTTATTGAAATCCATTTCTCATCTTCACAGAGCAGAAAAAATATACTTTATATATTTATCATAACTCCAGCAATGGCATCTGGAACCCGTAAGGCATGTTACTTTTTGTGAGCATCTTCATTACTTTTTGTGCTGATTAAATTGGGTGTAATAGTAAGAACATATTGACTTCACTTAAGCAACTGGGGAAATGGGACAAATTTACAAGGAGAAAAATGTCTGTAATATACAAGCTTGGATGAGAAGACTGGTCAAAACTGCTAAGAAAAGAAAAACAGAAAACCCACAGTGATGATTATAGAGATTGCTTTTTGAATGGCCTGAAGCTTGTTTCCTAATTAATTTCCAGCTTCAAGTTTACAGCACTGAAAATAATCGTCTTTGCTGACACACAAACCAATTATTTACTTTACAGATGCCTAAGAATGAGAAATACCAATTCAAAGCAAGATGATTAAGGCAAAGCAAATGTTATGCAGTACTCACCTTAGGCACCCAGTGGCATTGCGCAGCACCTGTGATGAATGGAGTTGTATTTTATGGTCATCCTGGAGTGGAGAGTTTTCCCAACCAGAGTGAGGGATGATCACTGCATTGGTCAACACTGTGAGGGCATCCTGGATGATTGGCATTTTCAGTGCATCACAGGAGGATAGGTTCCAGAGAACTCCTACCAAAAAAGCAAGTGACTAATAATTAACACTTCCGCAAAAAAGACTGAAAAGTTTTCATTTTTTAAAAAAAACGACAGAGCATTTCAAATTATTGATGTTCTTAACAAAGCTGTTTCTGTCAAGAAAAAGAAGACTACATTGTAAGTGGACCTCAACAACCCCTGCACACTTCTGTGGTGAGAATACAGCTTTGAATATACAAGAATTATTCACAGCAACACTGAAAACTTCTCAGAGCTAAGCCTAAAAGCTGAGAAGCTAGTTATGATCTAGGCCTATTTAGGCTGTGAACCACACATGGAATGAAGGAGTATTATATGCATTTTTTAATGGTTTGGCCTTCAGATTTCTTCCTTCTAAACAATATTAATAAAAACCAATAGCAGAAAATAGGTTCTGATTTATGCTAAGACTATCACTGTTGACAGATACGCATTGAGAGAACAAACCCCCAACTCTGTGTTCAATTTATTGAAAGTAACGGTCTAGGCTGGTTGATACTACCAAAGCAAAAAGGCTTCCTTCACAATCTGATACAGCAGTATGGTATTATCCCAGCCTTCAACATTTTTTATATTGTAAATATTTTACTCTACAAAGTGACAGAATATTAACCATTTTTTGCACAGAAACAACAAGTATAATGGTGCAACTCACAAAGAGATTTACCGGAATTTAAAAAACCCCTTTCTGTTAAAATTCATAATGTGCCAAAGAAAAGGAAGAGCAATCAAGAGCCAAAGCTTTCTGAGTGCAGCTGCAAGGATCAGGGCCACCGATGTGTGTCACACAGAAAGCAGGCAAGAAATTGTTGGGGGCAAAAGAGAACCTGTTTTTCATTCCCTTGTATATATTTGTATATTTACTTGAAAAGCACATTTGATTTTCATGTTGTGCCAAGAGCCTGCTGATGCTGGGCAGCTACTAGTGCTGGGGGAAGCTGGCTGGCAATACACTTCTCAGAAGAAGCAGAGGTCTTTATTTTAGTCCAGCGTCCTCCCCAGAGCATCTGGAAGAGCAAGGCTGCCTCTTCCTCCCTCTTCCTTTGCCAGCATATGTCCTCTTCTCTAGAGTCCACCCCTATTCCTTCCTGCTTTCCTTTCTGTAGTGACAGTAGCCTGGCCCCACACCTAACCTTGAGTGGCAAAATTGAGTTTTGCCTTTATGCCTATCAAGTCTTGAAGCAACACAGAGAAAGATTATAACCATCATATACACGAGGTTACAAATACGAACATTACACTACGAAAAACCAAAGTGAGTGGTGGTGGGAGGAAACTGCCAAAGACCTCATGAACGTACACTCAGACATTTATAAATATAAGCATCAAGAATACCATTTGCTCAAGGCTTTCTTTAGCATTCTGTGTTTTGAAGGAGAGGTGTAATTAACAGGAATCAACACACATTTTTGGGTTTCCCTTTAAAACTAATTACATCTATGGGGAGACTGTTTCAGTTATATAATTTCATGGTTTAATTATTTTATATGAAAGTGTATGCAAAGACAGTAATGCAGCTTAATGTATTTTTTGTTTAGCATACTAATAAAAAAACTCCAAGCCACCTTAAAATAATCTGTACATGGTAAAAAGGCAGAAACTGATAGACTTTAGCTACAGACAAAATAAGAAAAAAGAAACAGAAATAAGAATACTGTTAACTTTTTCATTTAAAAATTGCTGCTTTAAAGGGAAAGAGTCTGTGCATGAATTCTGTTCTGAATGCCTTTATGAAAAGTAATACCATATTTAAATGAATAAAGATATTTATACTTGTTTTTCTAGGACCTATTTTTGGTAAGCTCTATTGGCACATCTACTGTTCCTGAAATACTAGGTATTTTGCTGGTTTTAGTCAGTACAAACAACGATGTGGCTGCCTTTCTTTTACATTTATCTAGGCAGGTGCAAATGATGTGCATGGTGTAGAAGTAGAGAATCAGAATGCAAATCTTTCCTCCTTCAATGTCCAATTTAGTTCTTACGCAAGACAATGTGTTGCTTCTTTGTGAAGAAGTCCTATTTTGGAAATGAAGCAGAAAAGAGTGCTTTGATGACAACAAAACAGTACTTTGGGCTTCAAGAACTAGTCATGAACTGGAAAAGCAGAAAGAAAACCCCAAAAGAAGCAAACATAAGAGCTCTGTCTAGCAAAATGCTTAAAAATGTGTATGCCTACACTCTTTTCTATTCACTCTAGGTTCCTGCTAATTAAAAGCAAATTCACATAAACATTGTGAGAAGTTGGTATTTAGCAATAGTTGAGATGCCCAGAAATATTCTTTAAATCCTTTTTCTCCATTTAAAATCCACTTGACACTGCAAACGAGCTTTTGCTCAATAAACTGCCATAGCAACAGGGGAGCTCCAAATACAAATAAAACCTTACATATTCATCCAAGAGGCAAAAAGTGGGGTCTGGTTTCACTAACTGGAAATTAAACCTCACAGTAAGAGGATGAAGGGATCACCAGACTAAATTAGCTGTTCTACCTTCTCCTAAAATGACTGTAAGTCAAAGCAGAATCAAGCAAAATGGCACTGCCCAGTAGGCCTGACAGTTTTCAAATTTTTTCACCTCACAAGACAGTTTTAAGGAGTAAGATAATCTTCTTCCACCCTAGAACAATACATTTTATCTAATTTTAAGTCTTTGAATACTACCAATCACATTAATGAAAAAAAAAAAAAATTATTCTGACAAATTATAATTTATTCTCACAAGTAGTGGAGTCTGCTACTTGCTGAGGTTGGCATTTTAAGTGTCTTCCTGTACCCTTCCTTAATTAAGAATTTGCAATTATGAAAGGGCACTGGCAATTCACTTTCCATTACTTTTGCTAAGGATGACCTGGAGCTAGATTTATGTGGGACCTAAGAAGAAGATCCATTGTCTTGACTTTGCAAGGGAAAGTGATAATAAAATAAAGCTTTCACCTGAGGCATCTTCAATTATGGAGCTACCTCTTCTCCATATGACCCTGAGAGTATTTTTCAAGCATGTATGCATTACATGCCCTTTACAACTATAGTAAGAAGCTGATCACTGAGATCTTTGCCACCTTACTCTGAAAGCCCTGACTCAATTGGGTTTCTGAGGACAATAAGCAAATCTGTAATAGCCTCAGAGGTGCCTTGACTTCCCCCTAAATCATTTGTGTGTCATCAGCTGCACACAGGAAGGGACCGGACTCGGCATACCAGTGATTCATCATGAACAGTGGGAGCCATCCTGCTGTATATATACTGGATGTGAGCTGTTAATCCAACAACTCAGTAGTCCAACTCAACAGTTTAGCATCCAAAGACTGACTCCTGGGAGACAAGGGGAAATAAGGAACGAACCAGATCAGTGTTGAACATCTCTTACTCAATCATTTGCATTAATAGCATTTTATCTCCTCCTCGCTTTTAAGGTTGTGAGGCATTCGGAGTAGGAATTCTGTCTCCCCAACTGAAGATCACTTTAGGCTGTGTTGGATGCTCCCTAGAAAGAGCTACACCAGACTGACTATGCGTATTTGCAGGTTGAAGTTTTTCCCCCTTACATATAACAAACTGAAATGCACCAAAAAAGTATCTTGCAATCTCATTGAGCTGGTTCCAGTTGGAAGATAGATTTTGGGTCCAAGTACCAATTACCAGTCTTGCAGACGTCAGATGAAGGACTCCTGGAGGACTCTATGGGAATGCTTGCTAAGGAGGTCTTTCTGTACCAGGTTACATCTTCTGGAGTAGTTTATCAGAGGACATGCATCTACTATGTTCAACAGGTTATTTAATGCACTAAATGTAAATTATCTTTTCTAAGAAGGCGTCTCAGAGATAACAACAATCAAATTAAAAAAACGGCTATAAATTTTGAAAAAGGTTATAAGCAACCTTTTCAAAGACGTAACTGTACAGATATAGTTCAAAAGAAAAACTACACATAGGTCTTAGTTAAGGCAATTTAGATTTGTTGTCACTGGAAGAGGGAACTGAGAGAACAGAGAACCAGGTAAACTTTGATTTATCTTTCTCTTAGCCAAAGTCCAGAAGACTGAAGACAAGACCAACCCTTACAAAAGCACAGTCCAGGTTGATGAGATGTTACTACTGCCTAGTAGACAGCTTATCCACCATGCTTTCAGCTTAGAAACAGCACTCCTTTTTACATAAATTAATTTAAGCTATTGCACTAGATATTGCATCACTTACCCTAAAGAAGCAAAGCAAAATGTTTTAGAAAATTGAACTCACCCAATTTAATGAAGCAGTCTGAGCCAAAAACTCATCATCTCTGAATCAGGCAGGAGCTCAAATTCATCCTGATTAAACTCTTCAGTGCATTTTTTAGCTAGTGTTTTACTTAGAACTGATAATCGCATTTGTATATTTATAGTCAGATATAACTAAAGACCTGATGAGCTACATGCTATCCTTATTCCATTCAAAGTTAAGAAAATTGAGATCATACACTTCCATGCAAAAAATAACACCCTAGCAAGAGAGCATGTGCAAATCCACTAAAGTCTAAACAAGTATTCAGTGCATGATTTAATGCACCTCAAATTATGACTTTTATATATATATAAACAAGCCTCTTAGAACAACTTGGACTACAAATAAAAATGGAAACCAAGAAACTGGAAAAGTCAGCTTTTCCAAAAACCATCTCCCCTGTCACACTGCCACTAAGTATTTTACTTTTTTGTGCTGCAAAAGATGTACTTTGCCAAATAAATTATAGGGTAAAAGGATCCTAAGTAAACAAATATTATTGGGAAAACGAGACTTTGACTCTTCTTAATTTGATATGTTTAGATCTACCTTAAATTTCTACTAAGATTTTGCTTATTTAATATTCCTTGTAAAAACAAAACCCTAAAAGTCTTCGAACTCATCTAGGTTCATCTTTTCCATCTCAATTTAATAGTTTGGTCATGGACTGGTGCAGAATGCCATTTGGTAGTGCTGGGAGACTGCATCCCCGGAAGAGTGAACATGGCATTGGCAGGCTTTTTTGTTTATATGCGGAAGGCACAGATACTACAGGGAGTTTTCCTCATGAACACGACAATTAAGACTGAAATCTGAGAGCTAAATACCCTGCACAGAAGCCAAGCACAAGGGATCTTTTGCTGGAGTCCTTAGGAAAAACATCTCCTACCCAATGCTCTCAAGTATTAGAAAAGTAATTTGCTGGCTCTTACTGTGGTTTTGACATTCAGAGCCCCCTGTAATTGCAGAGCTGGACCAGTGGCAGTAGGGTATGGGCTCCTGATATTACTGCTGTAAAGATGCTGAATACCAACCACTACATTTCTTGATACAAAGTGCAGTAAGACTTCACACCCAGCTCAGCCATTAAGGTGAGGAGTTGGTCTCAGTAACAGACTTTCTGTAGGCAACAAAAAGTGGCCGATGTGAATTCTGGCACCTGAACAATTCACAGCATGTGAAGAGAGGTCCTAAAAAGAGCACTATAATAATAAGTTTAAAATTGGCATATCAGAGGAGGAATTTTCAGCAATTTTCTTGAAATAATTTTTTTGTGTGGTTACTGAATGCATACCTATGCACACCTTCCTGTAATTCACTTATTTACATGCACAGAGGTGGTTTTCTATCTGTGTGTAAGATGACCCATGAAAAGTGAAAATTGAGAGAGACTGGGTTTCAGTAAAAGTCATAAGCAGGCAGGAGTTTAAGGAACAGTGAGTGAAGCTGTAGCCAGATTATTTTTTTTCCCTTTTGCAGTCACTCACAGCGTTAAGAAAGCAAAAACTTCCACAGAGAATAAAGATTATTGTGTTTTTTTTTTTTAAATTACAAACACAGCTTGATTTTGACTACATCCAAGTACATGACTACATGTAAGTAATACAATAATTTCTTCTGACAAGTTAACTCTATCTTTCTTTCTCAATTACTGCTCTTTTCATTCCAAAATGACATGTAGGATTTTATTAATACCAAAAGGAGGGACCAATTTAAATGCTGCTTGCAAACAAATTCTGTCCAAATGCTATTGCGTTAACCGAAGAAGTCCATATTCTTCTCATGGAACTGAATTTTGACCTAACGTTGCTGCTTTCTTCCTGTTGCACACTATAAAATAATGTATAACTGTGGAAGGGAAGAACTGTCAGACAAGAATGTTAGACAATTACTAGCTTTAATGTTAGACAGCAATGGAGTTACTAGAAGAGTTGACTAAAGTTACTGTGGAAAGACCAGTGGTTCCTGATTAACTTGTTTTCCTAACTGATGAAATTAAACTGGTCCCATAAAACACAGAAGCCAAACCAAAACTAATTCATTCTAAGTGAGATAAACACAAAAAAAAAAGTAAATCAACTGTTTTCAAACAAAATTTAATCCTAACACATGACTAATGCCAATACCATTCCAATTAAACGCTTTATTAGAAAACAAGGAAGCAAAACAAGGATGCATATATGAATGGAAAGATTTGTTTTCCGTGCTTACACATGTATTTTATGAAATAATTTTTTACAGCCCCCCAAATCCAAATATATGTAACAGACCCTAATACAGAGACTAAAACCGTCATACTTAAAACTGAAGATCAAGTTACAGCTCTAAGCACCAAACTCCTTTCTCACAAGAACCAATTAGGAAATTAGTCCTATCTATAAAGTTGCATCTACATGCAAAATGAAAGGCTCAGTGTACAGTGGCTAAAAAAAAAAAAAAAAAAAAAAGGAGGAAAAACTTATTTACTACCTAAATCTTAAAAGTGCTATCAAGATAAAGACAACACTGAGAATAAGATTGTTTGGGAGGGACAAAGGGAGGTTGGCTTATGAATTAAAATTAGTGGCCACCGTGAAAAAAGTGATTTCATCACAAAAGGAAAATGTTTCAGTATATCCTCAAACTTTCATTTTGTAAAGAAAAAGTGAAATACTGAAATCTGTTCCTAAACAAAACCTATTTTCTAAATAAAATTTAAGTATTCTGTGTTGCAAATGGCAAACATTTCAAACTACAGAGTGTTTTTAAACTGACAGTATTTCAATAGTCCATCATTCAGGCAGGGGCATCAAAATTATATGCCCAGCTGAATTTTTCCAAAGGATTACTACTTGCTGAAAAAGTTCAATGCAGCTGTTATGTTAAGCCATATGCTGCAACAGATGTCCTCTATTTATCACTCCAGATTGCCTTGTTTGATATTGCCTCTGAAACTTAGATTTGACCAATGTAAAAAGAAAACAAAAAAAAAGCGCCAAAAATTGGTTTAATTGCCCTATAAATCAGAACAACTTGAATGAATTTTCTGCAGAAGATGCATCTCACTGATTGTACAAGGGAAAAATAGTTGTCTCCCACTTAGACTTGGAAGTTGTTGTGGTTTATACATGGGAGTGATCGCAGTGCCAGAGAGAAAAGGAGAGCAAAAAGGGACCACCTTGGGTTTTGTGCTGAGTCTGATAAATTCAGGACAAGTGAAGGGAATTTGCCTGGGAAGCAGGGAGAAGGATACAGACTGTGATGGTAAAATTGATGAAAACATCCCCAGGCAGACCCCTAAGAAAGAGGAGAGAGGGACTCCCCTGCCAGCGGCATCTCACTGGTCCCAGGCAAGACCTCGGCACCCCAGTGACTTGTTATGGCTCTCCCCCGTTCACCTCCAGGGAAACAGGCACTGCAAACCTAAGGGAGGTTTTGTATCTCTGTTTTTTATCAGTATGTTCCCATTTACCTGTGACAATACTTTGAATGCAACATCTTACACAATAAATCAGTGGCCTGGCCTGTTGCTAAGAAAGCAGGGCAGAAGATTTTAGAAAGCATCTATTTTAAAACCTCTCCTTATTTAGCTGGTAGCAGCAAGGGGGGAAGTAGTTAAACTTGTAATTCAGAAAAAGTCAAAAATGACTCTTCACGAATACAACAAATCCTATCAGAGGGTTTTCCCATTTTCAGAGCCAAAACAGTGACAGCATACGGAGAAAAGGGATAAAGCTTGTTTTATAATTAGACAGTAAATTGTAATAGATTTTGTATAAAATGACTCAGCTGAACTGTCAATATTGTTTGCATAAGTGTTATTTGACAAGACAGCATCATTTCTAAACCAAATTACACAATTTATTAAATTACTTTTAGATTTGCTGTTACATATGAGCTATAAATAGGATGTGTTTTGAATGGCTCTGGAATTTGTTAAATATGTTGTAGCCTGTAGGTTGGAAATCACTTTCCCAACAACTTAGGGAGCTGTACAGCCTTTTACCTTCCCGGTTTGCAAGTAAAATGGCTACAAAGATTTGGTGTCTCAGTAAGTGATCGTACAATGGGTTCATAGGAAGACTTTATAAAATGCCAATTAATTCCTGCTCTGAATTTGTTTGGAAATCACTCCCAAATTTCTACATGTGATGACAGAGTTTTTCTGTAGGTGATGCTAAAATCTAAGCTTTAAACTTTGCCAGACTGTAGAATTGTACCGTAAAGTACAAGGGTGTTCCTCCTTACACAGATGTGCCTTGTTATAGTGCATCCACCGTTTCTGAAGTCTGGAAAAGTACAAATAGATATTTACAGTATTTTCTAAAAATTATGATGATGCACTAATTGATTTTTGAAGACTCTCTGTAAAACCTTAAATTAACTGATTACTAGGATAGAAAAGCAGAGTAGCCCTGTAGCCCACCAACCATTCCACTGCCATTGCCAGTAACAGGACAGAGGGTTTGTACTACCTTGGTGAGACCTCTGAAGTTGACTTGCTTGAAGTTGTGTTGGGACACTTGGACCTTTAGCTTGATTAACTCTAGCAGCTGCTTCTGCAGACCAAGTGGCTTAATTTGTTTTGCTTTTGCTTAGCTTTGCATAATGCTGTGGCACAAGCTTAATTTTATCAAGGTAGCAGTAATGAGTAGGTTTTTTTTGTCCAGCAAATCCTTGATTACCTTTTTTCCCCACAAGATTTGAAATGTAACAGCAAGGAACCACAACCCATTCCATGCAAAGTTTGAGCTGTGAGATGAAATGCACGTTTTTACTGCAATCTGAGACTTGCAGGAGATTTGTCAGTTTGATGTTTTATATGAAATTCTCACTGGCTCAAAAGACTCAGAGCAGAGTTTGAAGAATACCTTGATTAAAACTATCTCCAGCAATGGGAGGGAGTCAAACTATTATGTAGCATTTGGGAACTGAAAAGGCTTTTGTACTTGAAGAAAGAAATACTGAAATATGTAATGCCTCATTCAGCCATTGGCTTCAATCCAGAGTAAACACATAAGAATTTTCAGCACACAAATAATTTTGTTTATGCTGAAAACAAATGTTATTTAAAACACCTAATTAGAAGCAAATTAGTACAAAAGATTTAATCAACTTTTAAAACCGATTGTGGTAGAATATTGTACTTACAATAACATCCATTTAAAGAAAGAGTAGGAAAGATTATTAGATCTACTAAGTACCCTTCAAATCTCCCTTTTGAATGAAAAGCATTTAAAACATATGCAAATTTCAGTCCCTAAGCAAGTAGATTTGAAAATTGTTAATCTTATCCTAAATCTACTATTTAAAAAATAATTAAGTTTAAAGTCTCTAAATCACCTGCCTCTGTGCTTAGTAAGTTCCTCTATGCACTTGTTTAAAGTTATTACAGAGAATTTGCTTATCTGCAGAGGAGAAACTAAGCAAGAAATGAATGAACATTTTCTTGCCAAAATCAAAACAAGCACTTCTGAAAGCCATGTTTTGTGCTAGCAGTTATCTATCTCCACACTTTACCTTCCTAATTTCCTTGACTTGACAGGACACAGTAATTGGATGTTGGAGGTGGAGGAGAAGCTAATTCACAGAGCTCCATCTTAAGAGGCATTTGTATACTTTCTGCATTTACCCCATGTCTTCATTTTAACTACATACAGTTATGAGTCCCTAATGATATTTGGCAGTCTAATTCTCTTAGCTTAGCATATATTGAACCAAATTTACATCAACCTTCTAGCAGCAGCATTACCATAGTTACACCATCATGACAATTTAAGCAGTAGATGGATTTTCATGTTGTCTGTTTGAAAAGTTTGTAATATCCAGGATATGTATCTGAACCTAATACGTATTTTATCTTTACAATCTAATTCTCAGATAATGTAATACTGAAATCTTATCTTTGGATCCCAAAGCAACTCACTTTACACATTTATTTTCCTACCTATCTTTTCATACTAAATATCAACAGTTGCTACTTCATTAGGCCTTTCATTGTCCAGTCTTCCTTATACTTGCATTGCTCCATTACAAAACTTGAATATAATGAAGAAATGTGATATTTAACATGATCAACACTGGAATGACATCTAATACAAACCAGAAAAAAAAAAAAGGGAATATAATAAGAGATTTTAAGAATTACATCAAGGTGAAATATTGTAAGAATGCAACTCTTGGAATGTTTTGATTCTTTACTTAAGTCTGTGGGAAAGTCACCTCAGAGTGGGATAAAACAGCCTTTCCTCATTTTCAAATCAAATTTCCAAAAAGTGGTAGGGCTACAAATAGTTGCCACCTCTAAATGAATGTTTATATCACAATAAAATTTCACATCTGTGTTTATACACTCCAGTAACTAAGCTAACGTCAAGGGCACTTTTGCAGAAAATTATTAAATTGATAAACTGCTTCAAGATCCTAAGTACTAAATAGTCATCCCTTTGCCATAATATTGTTAAATATGATTTACTACATAAAAATCACAATGTAATACCTTACAAAGTCCAATTAGAAAATAACATGACAAATAGGAAACAACTGCAGGCATGTGATTTTGACTTTGGGAACTCCAACAGAAGAACTGCCATTGTTCCAGGAGGTAAAACTTCTCAAGAATTGGCCAGAATTACCTAAAAATGTAAAATCATAATAAAACTGCCACTGAAGTAAGCCAAAAGGTCCATTTAAGTAGAATACTCTCTTAACCCTGCCTTACACATCACTGCAGGCTCACTAACTTGCAATTGCACTGATTAGCAAAGACACATGCAAAGCTCAAAGGGACCTTCTGGAGTGTCTTGACCGACCTGCCAACAATTTATGCACATATTAATAAGCAGTGTGCAATCAAAAGGAGGTTTAAACTGCAGCGGTTACCTCAAACCAGTTCGATATAAGGAAGACAACATATAATTGCTTTCAGAAACACTGACAGACTATCAATAAGGTTATAAATACCTCATTATAAACATGTGGCATCTATTAAAAAAAAGAACAAAAATGTAAACCAACTACATAATAATGTTGCATAACATGGGGTGACAACAGAGGACCAACCAAGCCAAAACACAAACTGGCCACAGATAAAATCAAAGACAACACTAATGAATATTGGAATCTCCAAAGTAAATGAAAACTTGTTCCTGTCCAACCTGACCATGGGCCAGATACAACTGGACAACCAGTGCTTCTTTGAAAGGAACATTATCTATAAAACATCTTATAATTTTTGCAGCAATGGACTATATGCTTTTTGATTCAGTGAATAAAAATGTGAAGGAAATATAGAGGGTCTTCATCTATCTACATACAGTATATATGCATAGTATTAGATAGTTTATGCCTTTTTAATTTTTTTTTTTTGGTAAATGTGATAATTTTCAGAATTTATATATTTTCAGTAGACAACTGTTAAATCTCTGACACCTTAAAGTCAACCAAAATAAGCAGCAGGCTGTCTGCCAGCATAGGAAAAAACAATTTCCCTTGTCATTATTTATAGCTATATTTTTTTATCATCATGTGCTTTCTAAAAGTGGATCATCGACTTTTACCTTTCAATCAAATATGGTATATACAGTTTGAAAACAGGTGATACAGTGATGTATCTTTAAACGGAGTTGTTTCTCATTCAGCTAGCTTATTGTTCATAGGCAGAAACTGTGTTTCTAGTTGTGATGATTTTGTTTGTCAAAATGAGAACAGCAGTTTAAATAATTTTGTCTGAGACAGGTACCCAGTTATCAGATGGAGCTGATGGAGCAAGGAGCAAGCGTAGGTTGAATCTAGCAACAGCTGCTTGACCTCACCTTCTTCACAAGGCATCAATGGGATTCCTGTGTTATCCTTGCTAACACTTCACATTTTTCAGGTCATTTTTTTTCCTGATAGTAAAACAAATAGAAAGAATGCTAAAATAGAATTTTGTGGAAGGGTTCATAATTAACTTGGAAAAGGCAAGACAATCAGAAATCAGTTACTCATTATAATTATTAACAAGTGAAAACATTTTTTTCTACCATCTGCAGGATCTGTGCTAATTTTGTACTGTGTTCTTGTCTATATATATTTATTAGGAAAGTGTTAACATTTTATTATTTTAAAATAGAAGGCTTTTATTTGTTCCCTTAACAGGAGCTACTGTGGAAACTAGTAGCACAGTGCTGAGGTGAAAAGATGGCTAAATTAAGTATGGTGCATTCAGCTTACACTGATTTAATTTACAGACCTACATGAAACAAGATTTTGTAATTCAGGTTCTCCTTATGTTTCTGGAAATTTCCAGAGGCTGTAGGCTATGTTGAAATCTCTATTTCTATCACAGTGTTTCACTTCTGCATAAATATATTAATTTGTATACCTCAGTTTATCCCAGTTCTTCTAGTAAAAAACAGTGACTATGGAAGTGTTTCTGGAAGAGTAATCTTTCAATACCTTAGGAAGTATTTCCTGGGCATTAACACCCTTTAATTTCACAACAACCAGGCATCACACTTCCCTCATGCCTTCTACATGGGAGCCTGCACTGAAACCGTTTGCTCCATGTGAGAAAGCGCTGAAGCTCTATCACTTTGCAATAAGGTTCAGTTTGTGCAATCCAAACATTTCAGCATGTTAAGGTTTTCCAATATTAGCCTGAGACCTCTGCTACTGAGGAGGAGAAAGATGAGATAAACGAAGAAGTGAAAAACTGTAAAACTGTTTTGGAGAGATTATGGCAGAAAGAAATCTCTGGAAAAGAGGAAAAGTCACAAATGGCGCCGAAGGCAATCCTGACAAGCAAGGAGCTACTGGGATAGAAAGCTGGTCTGCAGGTTTAAATACCCTTCCAAAACCAGTCTTGAGATAGCTGGAAATTGAAATTATAATCTCCTTAGATAGAAGCAATAAGAAGGAAGAAAATGTGCATGTTTGAAGAAGGAACTAATATTGTAACTGGCTCTGGCGGGAGTGTGCTTCACGGTACTTGGGGCGGACGATGAAAGCTTTGCTACTGTTCAAACAGACTGAGCTGCTAAAAACCTCTCCCACCCCTATTTTTTCCCTCACAGCTAAGTGCCTACTCAGAGTGATTCACACCTTCATCTTGCCAGATTTCTGGACAGGTCATTTAGAGTCCATAGGCTCAGTTCCCCATCTGTACAACTGAGATAATGACACTTCCCCACCTAAGAGAAGCACTCTGGGGACAAATGCTGGAGGAGTATTTAGGGGTGACGATGACAGAGCCTATATGAATTCCTAAGGCAGGAACTTTGTGCCCTCTCTAAAAGTAACAAACAGCTTTTATGTAGACAGGATGCACAATGAACATGAGATGGAAAGGATGCAGGTATTATGTTTACTTCTAAAACACACATTTGCTATTATTTTCTCTCTATTTCCCTCCGGCTATGGTGGCACTACTGAAATACTTATCTTCCTGTCACCTCAACTTAGGTGGGAAGCAGAAGGAGCTTCTTTTACTTTCTCTTGTGCCCACCACCAGGCCAAATTTTTTCATTACTGAGGCAGCTGCTGAAGAAGCTATCTTTTCTTCCCGAAAAAGGACAGAGGGAAGGACTTTTAACGGGGGTAACTGTCACACTACCACACTTCACAAAAAAGCAAACGAGAACTGATTCAGATGCGCTATTCCATCCTGTTTCCTAAGAGATGCAAGATGAGAGGTACAGCTATGAGCCTTGCCTTGGAAAAGAGCTTTGCAGAACACTACCACTACCAGGTTTGCATTTTCAAAGCAAGGGCCAGTGATTTGCATTCTGAAAGGCACAAAACCTGGCCAAGGAAAGGAGTGGCCTTCTGGGATGAACTGGCTATTAAAACAAAACAAAAAACCAAACAACAAATCCAGGTCCAGTAATAAAACCTTCAAACACCACTGACTTGGATTCCATTCCTCAGGGTCACCATCTTGCTCTGCTCCCCTTTTATAGATGTCCAGCACTCCAGATGCTCACCATCCCTGGGAGCTGCATCTACCTGCACAAGGGCTGGTTACTGCCTACGATTGATGGTCAGTACCTACCCTGCTCAGCAGTAACAGTTTGAGGGCACGCTAGCATATACATCTTTTCTTTCTGTGGGAATTCAGGAAAATTTAACAACATACTGTGGAATGGAAGGAATGTAAATTGTAGCTTAGTATCTTTTCTTTAAATGACCTAATGACATTATGTGCTCTGTCTACAGATAGCATGGGAAGTGCCACTGTAACTGCTGAGGTGTACTGCTGATGTTCATTAGCAGTTTGCCACTTACTACGCAGAATAAATAGGCAGAATGTTCCCTGGAGCCAGGACACAGACAACATAACCAAGAGACAAACAAGTATGTTGAATCCAAAGTAGTGGTTATACTTTATTAGATCTGTCAGTAAAACTGTCACTCTGCAGGAGGCACCATCCAAGCTCCTGTAACCCACTATCTTTGCCCTATTAATCCTGCCTAACAAGTACAAGGTGATAGGTGCTGTAACTAAGAAACAAAATTAAATATAAAAATGTACATTTAGTAAACACCATCAAGTTTATTCAGACACCCTGAAGAAACCTGGAGTCAACCAAAGGACAACAATCTTATCAATTGTATCCTAAATGAGGCCTGACCACAAGGGTAAGTAATTTCTGCAGAAACATAGATTATAGTGTGTACTCTGATGCTTCTATGACAGAAATGAGAAATTTTCTTACATATTTTAGTAAGAAAATCATAATGGAAATACAGACATTGTAAAATAGGATAATGAAAAGATCTTTAAGATTTTTTATTTGTAGCATTAAATTAACCACTACATTGATATTAGCAATGAAATAAAATGAAATCACAAAGTGAAAAATAAAAAACCCCCATCATCTAGCTTCTGGTTTGCATTTTAAATAGGATAGCTTAGGGGCAAGGGGAAAAAAAATCTCCAGACATTTCAGATGAATGCTGTTTGACAGCATTTTTGTATTTCTGACACCCTCTTCCTTGAATTTTATACGGGATAAAACCCAAACAATCTTTAAAAGATCAGATTCTACTATATCAAGAAAAGAAATAGACTCTGCCACTAGCACACCCGGTGCCTAACATACATCACATAGCATGCAATCAAATTTCAGACAAAAGGCTTCAGAAGATGATGTTGTCTGTATCTCCAACACACTTTTTCGTTTTCCTATCAGTAGCACAAGAAAGGTAAAACCCTCCCAATCCTCCTTCTCACTTATATAGGATATAATAGAAATGAGTTACAGCTTTTAAAAAAATTGAGTAAACCCAACTTCTGCATGTGCAGCCCTACACCAGACAGGAGGGAGAACAGAGGATTCCTACCACAATATATCTGTGTACGGAGCACATCTCACGCAAGAACATTCACAGCTAACCAAGAAAAAAGTGACCAGCAACTGTAAACGTAAACTATGCCTACCTCTGTAAACTGTCTGCATGATGCTGAATGAAGCTATTTATACATTACATAAATCCAAAGGGCTCGAAAGTGTTTTGTTACAGCAAAGAAGATGGTAATAAAATAAAAAGTTACTGATGGAGCAAGTGGCACGCAGCACAGACCTGTGCTTGCAGGGCCTATATAGGGAGTGAAAAAAAAATATTGAAAGATTCAAACCTGTGACCAGTTCTCTGATTTCCAAATCTGTAGTCTTGCGGAGTAACCGTACTAATGCTGGGATACCACCACAGTTTTTCAGAGCAATTTTGTTGTCATCATTTGCCTTTCCATATACCAAGTTTCTCAAAGCTCCACAGGCACTACGGTGGACTTCTGTCATCCGATGGTCCAATAGGTCCACCAGTAATTGTATTCCGCCTTGTCTTCTTATCTGAAACAGGCCAAAGGTATAATCATAAAATTAGGGAATGAACACCGGCATTACATATACTATCCAATGTAATTAAGTTGTGGTTTATGCAGGCTATGTGCCAGCAAAGGTATGCTGGTAGCGCTGCAAAGCTGCTATGTTACACTGCTTTGACTCCTCACATTATTTTTTCAGTGGCAACAGAACTGTACAATGACAAACCTGAACCTCCGTAAAAGCAGCCAAAAGTTAGTGAAGTGTGTTGCCTCATCAAGATTTCTCAAGGTTCAGCAAGGTTTGCCTTGGCAAGGGTTTCTCCTCTGCTGGAGAAACATCATCTGCTTTGGAGTATAACATATCATGCTAGAGGAAAAAAACACAAGACTATAGCAAACCAAAAAAAGCATCTAAAATAATAAAGTTTTTAGGAGTCCCTCCTTTTACATTTGATTACTGGGAATGTGAGCAGCTACTGTAGTCTCTGTAATGATGTTGTATCAACAAAACTGGGAAAAGCAAAGATGAAAGGAAAAAGAGGAAGTCTGCACAAACATAAAGACAAGGATGATAAATAAATCATGGAAAGCTTGTTCTACTATGATTGAGGAAGACCCTTAAGTGATGCAGGAACAGAACTCTTATTCATTCCTAAGGTGGCCTAATTTTGGACCTAATTTTAAGAATCTAGATGGATTCATAACTAACATCCAAGGAGTACAATGCTTTAGCTTCAAGTAAGTTATACAGACATCTCTATCAAAAAGTTTCTGCATGTGTGTTGTTGGCTAAGGTGCAAAGCAAGCCATGCACTTCAGCTGGTCATTTTACTACCTCTAGTAATATTTTGCCTAAGACAGTAAAACAGAGACAATTAGAGAGTGTTTTCAAAACTGCAGTGAAAGGTGAAACATTAATTTTAAATCAAAGTTTATGATGAAAAAGTTCGTGGGTCTCTTTGCACGGGGGAGGCTTGGGAAATGGTTAAACAAGACCATTACAAGAACTAACACTTAAATGTATTAGAAATTCATGCTTTATCTACTAACTTCAAGATATTTAAGTACAACCAATCTATGGTATTTCATGAATCTAAGAGAAGCTTCAACAAGGCTAAGTGCTGGGTCCTGCAGTTGGGTCACAACAACCCCATGCAATGCTACAGGCCCAGGGAACAGTGACTGGAAAACTGCCTGGTGGAAAGGAACCTGGGGGGTGTTGGTCAACAGCCAGCTGAATATGAACCGGCAGTGTGCCCAGGTGGCCAAAGAGGACAACAGCATCCTTTTATCATAAATATTGAGGCCAGCAGGACTAGAGAAGTGATCGTCACTCTGTACTCAGCACTGCTGAGTACGCACCTCAAATACTGTGTTCAGTTTTGTGCCCCTCACTACAAGAAGGTGCTGGAGCATGTCCAAAGAAGGGCAACGAAGCTGGTGCAGGGTCTGGAGCACAGGTCATACGAGGAGCGGCTGAGGGAACTAGGATTGTTTAGTCTGGAGAAGAGGAGGCTGAGGGGAGACCTCATCGCCCTCTACAGCTCCCTGAAAGGAGGTTGCAGAGAGCTGCGGATGTCGGTCTCTTCTCCCAAGTATCAAGTGATAGGATAAGAAGAAACGGCCTCAAGTTGCTACATGGGAGGTTTAGGTAGGACATTACGAAAAATTTTTTCACCAAAAGGGTTGTCAAGCACTGAACAGGCTGCCCAGGGAAGGGATTGAGTCACCATCCCTGGGGATATTTAAAAGATGTGTAGACGTGGCACTTAGGGGCATGGTTTTGTGTGACTTGGCAGTGTTAAGTTTACAGTTGGACTCAATGATCTTAAAGGTCTTTTCCAGTCTAAATTATTATATGATTCATTGCAGATACAGACTGAAAAATGATTCAGTCTTTGAGGTTCCAATCGAGCATAGAAAATCACTCACTGATAAAACAGAAGTTCTCTTTTTCACCTACTGGCTTATCTGGCATATTCCTGTTTTTGTAATAATAGTAAGACCCAGTAATCAAGCGGTTTTGTGTATATATTTTTATATATACTGAGATGCTACAGTATTAAATTAAAATATTTTAATGTCTATACAGTTACAAGCACAGCTCTGGGCTAAATGCCAAAGTGATGGTGTTTAAACAAAGATATTTTCCCTTAAATCGGCCTTGTATCAGTATATCGTGTTCAACTTTCTGAACAATATGCAGGTCACCTGGAAGACTACAGCAGCTGGTACTATATGGAGAGTGCAGAGATGTGAATGGACATTGGTAAAACATATCAACTTCAGGCAGAAAAGTTCATTAATCTTTTGGAGAGTTCATGCTTCTACTGCTCAGAGAAACTGTGACATCTTCCAGTTTAGAAACCAGGAAAACAGACCAAAGAGAACTCACAGGACAAAACTTTACTGGTGTGAACAGGATGATTTGCAATGAAATAATTCGCTCCTTTCCAAGTCAGGAAAAATTTATCAAGCTTATCTGGGAGGGGTGGGGAGGGGTGGGGGAGACTTGTTTGCTTGTTTTGACAATCTATCACCATTTAATGTTCAGATTAAAATACGTTTGCTTCCCCTACTAACCAGACTTTCAAAACCAAGCATACTACATGAAGACCCACCTACATGACAAAACAGACGACATTTACTGAAACAGACTAGGAACAAAAATCTTTGCATCAGTTCTACAAAAGGTGAATCAGCCACTGAGCTTCACACTTCAACCTCTGAAAATAAACAAGATCTGATAGAAGAAAGAACACGCTTAAAAAATACAAGTTGTTCTGGTGTGATGAGTAATATCAGGAGCAACAGAATAAAAACATGCCTGCTGATCTTTGTGAATTATATTTTTAAAGTACAATATGCTGAATGAATATTTGAATTGCTTCACTGCTAAAAAAAAAAAAAAGATTAAGAATGAGAAAAAGTTTTAACTTTGTAGCAAAAATCATGCTGTGTATTACAATTCATCTGAAGACTCAAAGGGCTCTGCCTCTGTTCAGAGGTACACTGTGCCTGTGCTGTTTTCCCCTCTCTCCCTCTCGGACACAGTCAATTGACAACTCATGCTCCTCAGCAGTCTCTCTACCGCTGCTCTCAGGCGACAGGTTGTTGTATCTTCTGCCCATTTCTAAGGGAAAATGTGTGGTTGTGCCCCATTCAGGAGGTATTCCTGAGCTGCACCTTCTCTTTACAGTCATGGTATCTGACAGTACACTAGTGTTCAGCTCATGCAGCTCCTCCTCTCCCAGGAACCTGAAGTCGGCATCAGACTGAAGTGATTCAAAGATATTTTATTAAAAGCAAGGGCATTAAATATTAATCTAAAATGCATTTCTGTCACAAAAAAATAAGGGTAGTACAACAGAAATGAAATGGAAGTTACATAACACTTCACCTAACTTGACAAAATTTCTTAAAGTCTACTGAAGAAAGAACTTATTCTTACCTGGGAAAGACAAGACTTATTTTGCAAACCTCCTTTGAATTTCCAGGCTCAGATACTTGGCAAAGTAGCTGTGTCATGCAGGCAGAGATAAAGCTGATTCTGCACAACTGGGAGCTCAGTTTGTGATACTGTTCTTTATCTGGACTACTGTCTTTGTTTTGGTCTTTCCAACAGTTCATTATTCACCAGAAGTCTCACCCCACCTTTGTGTTTCCATCACATATCTATATAGCTGTTTAATACTATATTATTCTCCAGCAGGTTTAACTATACCTGACAAATTGTGAGGCTGATGAATGTCACCATAACTATTTACATTTTCAGAAACTGAGGCAAAAGAAACAGAATTATTTGTTCAAGTCCTTTACGGAGTTAAGACACGCAGCCTGGAGGACAATTCTGACCTAGTGAGTCTCTTGGGGCAGATCTCATCTGAGCTAAGTTGTCACGGCTCCTATGAGTTCAGCAGCACTGCTGCCAAATGTCTTTGCCAAGAATACTGGGATGGGTGGGTAAGCAGTACTTTGCACCAGTGGGCCATTAAATTGCACTCCCCCAAAGGACTTTCAGTAGATACTTCTGTCTCTCTCCTGACTTTATATGAAGAGAACATTTCTTAATGTAATATTTATTGACACATCAGTAGCTGCTGCCTTTCTAGGGGAAAAAGAAAATAGAGTATGCCAGAGTCTGCTTGCTTACCACAAGCAAATAAACAGCGTAGTACCAAGTTGTCAGGAGATACAGCAGACAAACTCTGTTCTCACACAGACCAATCCCAGAGAAACCACTTCTGAAGTCAAAAGAATGACCTTCGACTCTGCAGCACAACTGAGTTTGCCCAGTCATATCATAAAGTTCATTTTTCCTGTTTCAAATATATTGTCCTTTTTTTACACCATTTCTTCTCAAAATAAAAAAAAAAAGTGGATAAGACTAGATGTATTAAAAATGCTGGGTGAGTCTGTGTTGCAGTGTTTCTCGGGATTTTTAATCCATGGATACTGTTAATTTCTGATTTTTTTTTTTTTTTTCTGACTAGAAATATTTTGTATATGTCTTTGGAAGACACTGTTCGAGAGAGAGCTGTAAAATACAAAAAACAGGCTGTGTTCTTTCACATGTGGCATTATGGAATGTATGGCAAATCCTATGAGGACAAGGAAGCCCAGCATGCATAAACCTGAACTCATCCTGTTGAGCTTTTCTAATAAATTATGAATCTATGCTGTGTAGTGTAAACCTATGCTGATCAAAGTAAAAACTGAAAGAACTGAGATGACATGAATTTTGCCACAAAAAAATTTCCATGGAAGAATGCACAGAGATGCTGATGAATCACTTGTTTACTTTTTCCAGGAAATTTTTAAACTTGCCCTTCAAAGTTCACCCTCCACCATTAATGTTATTGTCTACTTGCTGGTCAGAAGCACTTATTCTGGTTAAGTCCCATGATGTCATGACACAGACAGACAGGACAGGATAAGGTGCCAGACTCTCTGGTCCACAGACTGATAAGAGTGCACTCATGTCAACTTGATACTAGAGTTTTCTCCTCTGACATCATATGAAGTTTGTTTTTGCATTGCATCTGAGAACATATCTGCATACACACTATGCAGATACAAGGTGAATTTGGACGCAAGAAAGGGTTTAAACCAATGCTGGAGGCAGTGAAGATGTTAATTTTATTCCTAATAAGGAGTGCCTGGCTGTCTCATGCCAAGAGTCTTTGAGAAATTTCATTTATCAGTTTCAAGGCTGACCTTTGATTCAATGGCATTTACCACAACAAATTTTCCATGACAGTGGACTGTTAGATATTTAATCTACCAGGAGTTAAACGTGACCAGCCGGAGGCATATGCATTGGTAAAACAAGTCAGTAATACACTGATAAATACTGTGTTATGTCTGAAACAATATAGATATAATTCATTACTGTATGATTTTAGCACATTTGACAGCTTGCTTCCTAATTTGATACAAGAGATTGGATGGATGTGTGGAAAGAAATGTAGGATGTGAACGGTATGCAGATACCTGGAATGTAAGGACACCTGTTTTGTGAGGACATCTGGTCAATGGCTGTCCAGCATGTAGAGATGAGACAGGAAAAGTAGTAAACCACACTTATGTGGGCAAACCCTACAGAAACAATACCAAAGACCAGGTCTGCGAGGTCCCTGGTTGATGGGCTGCTGAAGGAACCGCTCAAAGGCTTCGAGAGGTTCAGCCTGAGCTTTGTTAAGTAGTAAGGGGAGGGTGGGGCACATAGGGAGGATTGAATGACAGGGTTATCATGGGTCCTGTGGGAAAAAGCATGGTTATGGGATGCTTTCAAGGGATTGTGCAATGTGCAAAACATACGGGATGTTTAGCAGAAGGGCAAAGGTAGGAAAAGGGAGATATCCAAATGCATGGGGGAGGAACAACATGAGAAAATACAGAGAAGCATGTGATGAAAGGGGCTGGTCATGTATAAATAAGTTCTGCTTAAGTATGCTTGTTCAGCCAAACCCTGTGCCTGATCGCTGTAGTCTGTTCTATCTTCTTAATAAACCTAATTCCCAACATTTTTCCTGGGTGACGATGGTCTAAATGCTGTGTTGGCATAATGCTAGTGAACCTCAAGCAGGAACAGCTCATGAGCAGGACAGGAGATCTGGGAAAGAGCTATTACAGACACCATAGATCTAGGGGACAGATACCGGCAAGACCAAGGTCTGAGGATGTGCTACTTGGCAGACCAAAAGTTTGAGCCAGCTACCAGAGAGACCTCTGAGTCTGTGTGTGTGTGTGAGATGAGACCAGCCAGCAAGCTTTGAGACTGATTAGCCAGAGATTAAGGACCATGTATTATTGTCCGTGTTTGCATGACCGCTGCTTTGTGTGCATGGGATGCCTGTGCAGGCACTGTTCTCATGTTCGTGTCAATTTGTTGTGTGATCTAAGCTTCTTTAACATACATGACTAACAAAATTAATAGGGATGCTTTTATTTCTAGGATGATCCATATCCGATTAACTTCTCGTTCATTTGTTGTATAGGTTTTGTACATTTAGGTTAGTATATACTACACTATGCTCGAAATTTTAACTGGGTTACGTGTTCAGCCTTATGTCAAGTTCACTGAAGAATACCGAACAAGAGAAATCAGCAGCTGGCTTGTTAAGCTAGTCTAACAGAGAAGTACCCACCTTCTGATGCAATGCCATAATACATCCTGCTTCATTTCCAAGCAGCAGTTAAGAATTTGGTCTTGATCACTCTGAACACTACTAAGACTAATCACACAGATTAGGAGATGGTTCATGCATCATTCAAGCACTACCCTTATACAAAGGATACACTGGAATCAGAGGATTGAATACAGAGCTCCATTAAATCAAAATCCAGAGACTTCTCCCGAGGTATATCTGGCTCCCTTTGGGAAAGATATCTGGATCTACAGCTCTCGGTATATCCTCCTTGCTTTGCATTACACTGGTTAAATATAACCTTTACTGTTTTTGAGACTACTCTGGTCAAAGGATACTTTCTGTGCTCTAAAAAGAACTGACAGAATGACTATAAACACGGGACATCTCAGAAAACAAAAAATTACAGTGTAAGTATTGTAGGAAATATTGAAGCCTTCTTAATTTACCTTTCACTTTTCATGACAAATGCATGCCAAAGCTTGCACAAATTGTAACACAGCTTGAAACTGAATTATTGTCAGATGTAAGCAGTAACAGCATTACAGTCCATGACCTTAATTGACAAAACATGCTACCTGTCACTGATTCAGCACAGAAGCCACGCTGTTCCTCCAGGCTCTGTTTAAAGTCTAACAATCGGATGTGAAAACCCGACTGGCTTGCTTCCCTGGGGATGGGGAAGGTTTGCCTGAAAAGTGAGGATAACCAGGACTGTCAGACTGAGCAGAATTCATGCTTTGACTTACAATCAAGTGTTATTTTCTTACATTTAGAAGGACAGATAACTTCTCAAATATGAACAAAATATAGGTGAGTGATCTTTCTTTGTATCAAGGTTGAGAAAACTGGCCCTGGAATCTGGCTGTTGCTTATGGCTTTGCAACAGCAGAAGCAAAGTCAAAGCAAATAGACATTAGCTGTTTTGATTATTACTATGGTTTTGAACTGTGTTTTGAAATAAGAATTGTTCTATTCTTCCCAGTAGCAAAGAAAAGAAGCAAACCCCTTTCTTTCAGTCACTGCATAATGGAAATTCCCTCTTCCATCCCTTGGAAGGCTGTAAAAATCAGAGCTAGATACAAAAGGGAAGAAAAGTGAAGCTTAAAGTTTTAAACAGTTTAGCCAAAGACTGTTAGATAATGAAGTATTCCAACACAGCCTAAAAATATTGCTGTGATAGAAACCAAAACACCCTTCCTCTTCTATTTATACTCAGCAAGTGGGTATCTGAGATATTGTTCAAATTTTGCCAGTAGGTATAACTGGAACATCCTCTTCTGCATTTAATTCTGACTACTCTGCCTTACAAAGTAAAATATAATGGAAACAGAAGAGGATTAAGAATAGGTGACAAAAATTGTTAGAGACTGACAGAGTGATAAAGTATGTTTCTAAAATAACACAATCTCCTCTTCCCAATAAGACATTAAGCATTCCTCTATTAACAGCTCTACAGTCCTAATGTGAAGATTAATTTATGGTTAAATGCTACTTTCCACATTTTTCTTAATAATCACTTTTGAATAACTCTTCATCCAAAGTAGGTGAAGGAAATCTAACAACAATCAAGCCTTTTCAGAGATCATAGATATTAATTGCCAGCTTGACTGACATAACATGCCGCATCATCTACCACTTATTCTGTGACATTTCCATTATTAATAAAGCATGTTTCAATATATCAAAATACAACTGTTTAAATGGAATTATTTTTAATGCCACTGTGTTACATATGGAACAGAACTAAAAACCAACTGACTGCTAGCACAGGTGATGGTATATATCCAATAAACCCCAAATTAAAAGGACAATCCAATTTAAGTCTTCTTCTGGAAATTTTTAGTAATAATTGGTTTTAAGTTTTAGATGCTGGTTAGACCCAGCAGACTAAACGCTTATTACTTCACATGGGAATGGATTCTGAGCAATTCTGTTCCACAGGTGCAGGAAGGAGAAGCTACAAGTGAGCAGAACCAAATGTCAGAAGCATTTTTAAAGAATGGCAGGCAGGGTAGTGTTTCTGAGACACTCTTTGGCTACGGGAACCCTGCTCCTCTCAGGCTCACTGTTTGAGCAGGCCAGTGGTGCCCACACAGATCAGGGTGTTACTGGGAAGTCCAAGAGGCCACTGCCCGCACAGCAACTTGAATGCACTGACTGGTTATACACACTATCCATGAAATTATTACATTTCTAGATTTTTTTACTGCAATTCCAAATCCTCTCCATGAGACATCTCTGTTACTTGGTTTTGCCTTGTTTACATTACTAAAATGACTTTCATCTAAGAGGAAAAACCCCCACTATTTTTCAGACGGGTTTGGAAGATGGGCAGCCTCACTGCCAGCTGGTTTCAGAGGGCTGATTCCTAAAACTTAAAATGGATGTGAAGGGAAGAAAACAAATCTCCATCAAAACAGAATATGAGAATAGTACTTAGTACAATATGTCTCTTAAGATAAATGTACTGGTTCAAACTTTAATTCCTCTCCACTATTTCTCCTGAGGTGCCTATGGAACAGCAGGTAGACAATACAAAATCCATACGCTGCAAACACACATGTATTACAGACAAATTTACCTGTAACATCATAGGGTAATTTAGTTTCATTAGCAAAGTAATTTGCTACAAGTTTAAAAAAGTGCTGAGCAATTTTAGCTTAAAATAGAGTGGAATGTTATGCAAATTGCTGCATTAGCTCCGAAGTTAATTTGTTTAAGTAATCTAAATCAGGGTTTGGATCTGGGTCCCATTTAAGAATGGTTTTGTCATTAGGACTTGTTAGGTCAGACACAAAGGCAACATAAAGCTGTGAACAGGCATCATTTAAATAAATTCAACCATTGGTACATATACAATGTTCTGCTTTAAGTTAAATAAGAATTGTTCCTTGTGTGCTAAACTGCAGTGCGTGGAGAAGAAAGGGGATCTTTTTTTATCATGAGGAAGCACAGCACAGGGTCAATACTCAGAAGCTTTTCTTCTGGGAGTGCATATTCTGTTACCAAGTAAGTATACATTTGTTTTTTCCCTGTGTCTCTTAAGTGACCTCTTTAGATCCTGGGATCTATGTGTGGCATTAACAGAGACTTGAAAACATGTTCTGAACAGGAGGAGACTCAAAACCATGTTCTAAAATTGCCTGAAAATGTATGAATAAACTGCTGCTTTCTCAGTCAGTAAGCCTTAATGTATTCTGCACTGTGATACATTTTGTTTTTCATGCTTGGTAGGAAGGCTATGCCTATTCTAAATCAGGGTTTTAGCATCATTTTATTTTTTACACTAAAAAAATCTCCAGCTAGGTGTAAGTTACCTATAATAGTAAAGCAGTTTACCCTAACACTCCTAAAAACCATTAAATTTGTAGGCCGACACAAGCATCCTATTCTAAATCTAAACACCAGCCATTAATGGGATCATCCAAATAGCACTCCTAACTGCAGGTGTAGAGGTGACCTCAAGTGCTTGTCTGACTCTGAAGGTATCAGAAAAGCGATTTTCAATCCCACTGTTAAAAGCAGGATCTCCTAAAATGAATAGATTGGCATTGACCTGCATTAGCCAAGCTTCTCAGCTTTTGAAACACTGGGGGTATAAACTAACACTGAGGAATGCACGCAAACTGGGAAAAATACACAGAAGCCAAAGCCCTTAGAAGGTACTGTAATTACTTGATTTTAATTCGGGGTCTTTGCTTTTCAAAACAGTCAAAAAAAGCACAACACTAAAGAAGGTTCAGCAGTGTGCACTTTATAGATAATGCAATGGTAATATTAATTTAGGATGCAAAAGACACTGGCATCACTCAAAGCACCGATCTAGTACTGTCTGCAGTTAAATGAAAAATGATTAACGCCAAGGGTTTGGATCATTCACTGTCTGGTATTTAAAAAGAATTTTGCATCTCTTTGAGAATGAAGGATACATTTATTCTTGGGCAAAAAACCCCCATATATACCTCATCTAAAACCATCCTGATATTCCTATAACCAGATTCCTAGTGAAGCTAAACAAGATATAGAAAATTCAACACTTTTTTTTTTATGTAAAGAAAAGGTAAGTTTGTTACACAAATGCAGTAGGTCAGTGCTTAAAATATTCTAACAGTAACAGAGGACACCAACTTAGATGAAAATTTCTGATGCTGTAGTTAACTATATTCAGTTAAGCATATTATTAGTGGGATTTAGTCAATGTGAACACAAATACCATCTTGGAACAAAGTGGTCACCAACTAAGACCACAGAAAATTCCTTTTTTTCCGTCATTTATGCCCAAACAAGAGAATAAATCTATCTAACGTTTCAACTCCAACTGGGATTTCAAAAAGATCCTTTTTTAATGTTTGCTCTAGCTATCTCAGATTGTATACCTTACAGAATAAACAACACACCACTTCTCAGATTAAAATACATTTACAATTTATTAGACCAAGCATCATATTGCCCCCTGATGAACTCTGCTCCCATGACATTCTCTACTGAGATTTAAATGAAAGGTATTCCCTCCTTATAACTGATGTATTATCCACCAAATAATCTCAGTCATATGAGCATTTTCTGTGGGGGGCAGTTACTGCCTTGAAAGCTAATGAATGCATTCTCACAACATCTCTCTTTGGCAGAAAGTTTAGCTAATACAAACTCAGGAAAATTAAGTTCTTTGCCTAAGGTCACAAAGGCAGGCTGTGGCACAGTGACGACTACAACCCATAATTTAAGAGTTCCAGTGCAAAGCTCCACTGCAGAATCTTTCCTTTGTCTTACCATTTATGTATTATAAATGGAGTAAGTACACAAGTAAAGCTGCCTCATATCTAATGTACTTTGCAATATCCACAGTTCAATATGTAAAATTATATATATCTAAAAGTATGCATTATAATAAAGAGAGTGTTTGTGAGTGCAAACCAGTGCACTGGTTTGAATATTTTTTTCCCTTTGTCCAGCTCAGGTTCTCTTCGCCTTCTAAAATCCTCCACACTTTTTGCCCAAACTTTTTCTAAATCTTCGATACTCTTTGAAATAGAGGAGGACCAGAACTTCATGCAGTATCCAGGACATGTGTAACACAGACTTGAAGAAGGCCCCAGCAATGTTCTCTGTTTCATTCTCCATTGCTTTCCTGACACTTGACCTTTCATTTACTTGTTAAGACTGCCAATAGGCTTCAGATTACACTTTCCAAAAATCATCCAGTAATAACTCAAGACCTCTCTTTTTCAATCAGCAGAATACAGAAAAAGCATACAGAAATGAGGAATAAGTGAAATAACCATCAAAAATAGTGCCACCTCACTGACAACGGACTAATTCTGCTTACTACTCTATAAAGCCTGTGAGTTGCAGCAATTTTTCAGTTGCTCCTGGATATAAGAACAGTAGAATAGCAGTTCTGAAAAAAAAAATACCACCCAAAACTTTTGTGCATGGAGTAAGGAGTCTGTCCCTTTCTTTAGAGCTTTGCTTGGTTAACCATGTGCCTGCAATATGTCTAGTGAAGCAAACAGCCAGATCCAGCAGTGCTGCTGACACAGGTGGGCAGCATTCCCACACTCTCTTCAGCAACTGTGGTAGAAGCAATAGCTCAAATATATGTGGATGATTTGGACCTATTGTGTCATTTATCATTTTGCATTAACTGTTTCTTTATATATGTTTAATGATCCTTATAGTGGGCATTACAATCCCTACTTTTTATACAGATGAGTATGCAGGAACAAATCAAATCTGTTTGTGAAACTAAAAAAAGTTATTATAGTCCAAATAACTTTTCAAGCCATATCCCACAGATCTAATGCATTTCCATATCTGCCTGAACCAAGGTCACTACAAGATACCAACCTTAGAAATGTTGGTCATTTATCAGTAAGTAGTACTTTTCTGGGATGGGAAGGAATCTGGCCCATGACTGGTAAAAAATGGACAGAACTTCAGAATTTGAAAATGGATAATTGTTATATCTTGTTTTTAATTGTCTTGTTTTTTCTTTTATTCCTTATGTGGTATGAGTCATACTCTCAGTTATACCAGTGTAAACCTTAGAAGAGCAGGATTTACTTCAGCAGCTCTGCTATAAATTGAGATTACATTAAAGAATCTCTGGTTCAAGCAACTCCAAATAGTTGTCTGCAGTGGCTTGACAGAGAGGTAGGCATTTTAATTTTAGAGCCTTAGGTGTCCTTATGCCTCTACAAACCTGTGCCTTCTGCTGCAACCACTCTCGGTAGCTTAGTAACAGCAATCTCTGTATTTTTAAACACATTTTGGAGATCATTTGATGGTCTTTACCTTATAAGTTTCATTTGGCACAGTCTTTTCTATCAGGACTACAATTCACCTTATTAAAATAATTTTGCTGCCAACCTTTTTAATACAGATATGTTGAGAAAGCATCAAATTACAAACACTGTTATTGATCTAGGTTATTTTATTTCTATATATAGCATGCAAAGTCTTACCATGGCTCGCTGGATGATGATAACAGTAATAAAAAAATATGCTCTACAATAGGAAAGTAATCCTCTGCACATCAGCCTAATAAATCAGAGAAGCAATTGGCAGACAAGTTATGAACAGAAAGAAATTCATGGCACATATAGTAGAACATTATACTGCTTGAAAAAGTTACAAATATATTTATTGCCCATTCAAAATGTGGGAACATCATATTACTTATGTCAAACGTCACTGTCTTTCAGCGTGTATTACCTTTCCTTCCCTACCACCTAATACTTTCAGATACAAAAGATAAAGCCTTTACAAATGTTTTAATACAACTGGGACATTTTTTCCTCGAAACAGTGGAGAGAGATTCATGACACAGTGCAGTGTTCTTCTGTATCTGCTGCATGCCACAGAAGGCAGCACGAAGGCATTCATCTTGCACACATAATACTGATTTTTTTTTTCTCTCCTCTTAACTGTGTGAAAAGCATTATCACCAGATGTTCACATCTGAATTTTCTGGCTAATTGAATTTATTGCCTGAAAATTCTCTTATACGTGGTTACTCATGCAGAGGCAAACTCTGGCTGCCCAGAGCTGAAAAAGAGAAACCTTTAGCCAGCATCCTCACCTCCTGCGAGGCAGACACTGTAGAAGCGAGTGTTAAACCCAGATAAACAGGTCTAGACAGGTTTTGTTCAAGACCTTATTCACTCCCGTCAGCTCACAAGAAGATCAGTGCCAGACCCCTAAATGGCAGCAAAAGAGGTCAAACTCTTTCCCAAAGATGCTTGCAGACACTGCTAACAGTGTAGTGCATAAACTCAATAGTCCAGATAACAACAGCAAAGCTGCAATTACCCACATGAAGACAGACAGTCGTTAATAATTTTAAAAAAATATTTTGGCTAGCTTTGGCTCTAAATAACCATTGCTGGCTCTTTACTAGTATCATAGAAAAATGTACTTAAAGAGGAGCTTTTGGGAAGAGTGGGCAAAACTTTATCCATTTGGCTATTCCCTGGAGAGGGAATAACTTGGCAGTGGTGGGGGAGGAACATGAAAACAGGGTAAAGCAGTGTGTGGAGTAAAAATACTGATACATATTCTCAATATTGTCCATCATTTTGTTAATGTTTTCAGTACCTTTGTAAATTAATTCGATTCAGTCTCATTGTAAGATGAGAGAGAATGATGTCATGCTACATAACAACTGAAAACAACAAGAAGACAACAAGCAAAATGTCTGATTTTTGCTTATTTAGCATTAACTCAGAAAAAACCAACCACAACTAGAATTTCCATTACATTTATGGAAAAATATACGCTTGTTTATTTATTTTTTAAAACCATGTCACTTTACAGGACTGTACTTCATTCCCAGCTGAGGCTATTTTTCAAAAGCAATAATTTTGAAATGTGAATGCAATAAACCCAAAACATTAATCAAGATCCTTAGCAGAGCAGAGGAGTAAAAGACAAAACTGGCCCTTGCAATCTGCCACTACTTTGCTTTGCAGTCTTCAGTTAACATCCTAACTCTTCAGTTTCCGCTTTTAACAGAATGTTACTCCCATGGGACTTGTCATTAATTCATTTATTGAACAACTGTAATATTTTCTTAATCTTACACCAAGTGAAATATACGCCAGGTGCATAGTAAATCATGATTATAATTCAGGCACAGTATCCTGACAGTGAAATCAAGAATAACCACGGTTAAATGACCCCAGAGGGATCCCAGAGTGTAAAATGCCACTCCTGTGCTACAGAAAGCACAGATTGTAGGGCACAGCACAGCACTCAGTGACATTCATTAATACTCAGTCTTAATAAATGTAAGGACTGTGCACAAAACAAAGACATGCACTCTATCATCAGAAAAGATAAATGTCATAAAATGATAGTGCATAAATTAGACGGTGAAACTGAACGGTGAATGCATTCAGAAATGCTTCTGAAAGCAAGACTATCAGTTTAAGATTTAATTCCCTGACAGAAGGTGGGCTTTTATGCTTTTTTTTAAAAAACAAAAGGGAAAAGGCCTATCATTTTATGGTTAACTATGTTTCTGGAATTTATTACCAAGTAAAGACAATTTTTTGCAAGAAAAAACACATATATTCTGATAAACATTATTTAGTAACTCAGTGTTGGACTCTAGATTGGGAGAGAAACAGAATTACAATACCTTAATGCTAGTGAAAGTGTGGGTTTTATTAGCATTATTCTAAATAATGTTTTAAGACCATTAAGAGTGTAAGTAGTCTTAACAACAGTGTTAACACAGACTATTGTGTCAAGACCAATGCAGCCATTTCTGCCTCATCTCTTTTAGTTAATATTAAAGAGGGAAAATGGTCACCCACAAACTTGTACTACAGGTGATGAGTTAATGCTTCTCTGATTCACACAGTTCAAACTATAAGAAGAAAGAGAGTATCATGGAGATAGCATGAAGGGATACCCAAAGCAGACATTTTAGACACTTCAAACTGTACTTACTGAAACGCTATTGAATATACTCCCTTGCACACCTATCAGTAGAGAAGGGCTTGAAGTGCAGAAATCATTGTTCTACTTAGGAGAAACAGACCATTTACATCTGCCTTCCTTAACACAGAAATACATCTCAAGTCACTGACTGATGGAATAAATAAAATGGAAGAGAGCAGAGAGATTACAAGAGGTTACATAAGTCTTAAAATGGGATCAAATAGGGCTGATTAAAAAAAAAAAAAAGCAGCAGCAATAGCAGAAAACAAAGGTTGCTTTCAAAAAATCTCCTATGGAAAGAAGGTGAGACAAGCCATAGTATATCAGTGATGAGATCCTGATCATGGGAAAAAAAAGGGCTTTGTTTCTATATATCTAAGAAAACAGAGCATCCATCCTTCACCTGTTCGAGGTTTGTGTTTTATGAATCTTTCAACAGAACAGGGGAAAAGATGTCTTCAGCCCCTATATCCCACTGCAAATTAATGTGACCGCAAGAATGCCACAAGATGCATGGTGCCAGGCAAACTGGAGACAGAAGGACCACTGGGACACAGCCTTGCACCCTCCCCTTTCAACACAAGGGATGGGAGAAAGCAGGGATTTAGGATACCATGTGAGAGCCTGTTGCCAGTGAGAATCCAGTATCGTGTGTCCAGCCCTGTGGAGCATGAACCACCACTGTCTCCTTGAGGCAGCTTTCCACCTCCTGCAGCAGCCACTCTTGAAACAAGAAGCACCTGAGAGTCCTACAAGAGATAACTGGGCCAAATCCTCTCCCACACCCACTGCTCAGCCAGGGCACACCTCTGCTCTCACAGACGTGTGTGCTGAAGAGTAGGATTTGGCATTTCTGGCTCCATTTGAGTATATCATAAAAGCACCCAGAGTGAAAGCAAAGAGAGACAGTCCTCACAAATGTTTTCAACCTGAAACCACATAGGTGTTCATATTGACGGGTTGTTGCCAACTTACAGCCTTGAGACGAATAAAAGCAAATAATCAAAGTAGAATAAACTTATCATCCACATTTTACAGGAGAGCCCATGGTCATGCAGGGCTAAAAATGGACCTAGGGCTTGAAACTTAAATCAAGTGCTTTCAGTATAAACCTATTCTATTTCAAGTATATTAAGATATACAGCTTTTACTTAATCTGTTCATAATTTATGACATCTTCACGTATTTATCCCATCTTTCTCTCTCTGGTTACAATGAAACATAAACATGTTAATTTTTTGTGTCACAGCATGATAGAGTGGATTTGAGCCATAGTTACACTAGAGAGAGCTAAAATAACAGATACTCAAATTGATCAAATTAACTGTTCTTGTCAGAATTAGGTTTTGTAATTACCATCATTCTCACAGTTGACCAAGTCTCATTTAATAATTACTGGTAAGTTACTTTACACTCTGCAGTTACTTCTCATGTAAGATATATGCAGTACACCACAAATACTGTAACAGTGTAGCCTCTGTTAGTTGAAACACATTCTTCAAGTACCACCACTTCAAAAACTTTTTGCAAAACTAACGTTAAAATGATAGATAAGCCTTGAGGAGGAATGAAAATGGGTATTCCTCATGCTAAAGAATAAAAATCATGACTATCATGTGATAAGGAGTAATCATAAAGCTTTTTGTATACTTTGACTGTGAAGAGTAAGACTCCACAGTGCTGTTGATGGTGTGCATGGAAGTTACACATTTTTCAGTGTAAAATCATATCCTTGAATGACAAGGTGCAAGGAGTGGAACATCTTGTTGGAAAAACCATTCCAATAATGCAAATGAAGACAATTTACAAAAGACAAATCATATGGTCATTTAAAAAATTTTTTTCATGAGTAAAATATTAAAAAAAAATAATCAATTTATATATTAATAACTGACACTAGAACCCCCCAACCTATATTGCAAAAAACCCCAGCATCTGCTGACTGACTTCTTAGAAGATAGACTAGAGGCCAATAAGAATCTGAAAGTCAAGTCCTGTAAAATCATCGTTAATGAGGATTTATAAAATAAAATAAATTCTTGCATAAAGACTGTTTCTGGGATGTCACTGGGTGCTGCTTTACGTCATTAGAATAATTTCTGCCAGGAAAATCTACACAGAGAGTGTATTTGAAAGGGACTGTGTGACATTTACTTGCACAGGTGAAACAATTACGCAGGGTGACAGGGAGACAGACCCAAATCATTCTGCATGCAGTAATCTAAACATAGCTAAGCAAAAGCATGAACATTTCAGTGCTCATTTTGGGACTCAGGTGCAGGCAAGCACCCCTTCATATCAGCATTATAATAGTAAATTCGTTGTGAAGCCATTTAGGGAAATCTTTCTCAAACTGTGAGATTTTACCCATGCAGATGTTTAACACATGAAAATTATGGTTATCAAAGTACTAATAAAACATTTATAACTGAACAGGGAAGTATACTTTCTTCAGAAGTATGTAGTTATTGTCTGCACTAAAACACACTCTCAACAAATGTTTTAGAGTCTCCCCGCAATTTTTACATTCCTTTTCAGTATCACTTATGAGATACTTCTTTCATTTAAATTAAATAACGCGTCTATATCATCTTGCATGCAGAGATTAAAGGAGTTTACATAATATCCATAACGGAAAACTGACACTATCATTACTGGACAAGCCAAATTCCAGCCTTTAACTGAAGAGATATTAGAGGAAAAAGAGAGAGAGAAGTGGAAAGCTATGGGAAGATGAATGTAAAACTATGATTCTTCTTCAAATACACAAGAAAAGAAAGATAATCCTGTTTTCTCTGGGATCCCTTATGAAAACAGAGGGGAATCTTGCAGAACACTGTAGAAATAAAATCAATATATCCTTCAAGGATGATGACAGCACATCCAACCTCCTTTCTGGATCCTTCAAATGTTATGGAGGGAAGAATACTGTCGGTGTTAGCCAGCAGGTCTAAAAGCAACACCATGGACTGTTTCTCAATCACTGTATACTAAGCATTCCCTGGGACAAAGCCATGCTAGAAACAGGTACCTGTGTATCCTTGACCATCATGGATGTAGTAGTACTAAGGATGACATCAGTCTTGCTACAACACTGCAATTATGTGAATTATAATGAAGATAAACAAGAGGTTAATATAGTCTATGCCCATTGCCTGACATGTGAAGAGTGGCAGTACTGTGTTGAAAGGGTTCTGGCACACTCTGAAGAACTCACAGAATAAGATGCAGAAACACCTTAAGTTTAATGACAAAATGAATGTGAATGATGGTTTTGATCAATTTGGAAAAATAAATGCTTTCCGTGGGCAATCACTCACTTTTTAGAACTCCATGCAATAATGTCTGGACTGATACTTCTGCAGGCAGTATATGGGAATGCTCTCCAAGACAAAGAAGAAATCGTCCAATACAGCAATGTTTATTAAGGATGCAAGGGAAGGCTTCAGGCAGGACAGTTCAGCAGTTATTATTTTATTTGGCATCTTTGCATGATTTTCTGAGAGGAGAACCTCAAGTGGTGTTGCTTTGATAGCAAAAATCAATTTTCTAGTTTGCAGAAGAATGTCATTGTTGCCAAAACCCCTGAGTGGCCTGTTACACCTTTGCAGCTGATGGCAGGCGGCCACTTTCCGTGAGAGTAATGGTGCTGGTGTGTGAAACTGTACAACTCAATCCTTTTATATGGTGACCTCATACAAAGGAGTAAGATGTCATTATAGGGAGAAAAATTGCCATGGAAGAATGAATTCTGTGTTTAATAGAATGTGCTCTTTTAAAGAAATGTTCTCTGCTGAGTATTTTTAAAATGCTCTTCTTTTCCTATATCCCCTGTCTGTTCCTTCTTGGCATCCAGGACCAGCTACTCTGGTCCCGCTCACAGTCTCACAATTGTTAGTGTAAGAGCCCTCTACTAAGGAGAAAATGCCATCTGAAAAGGCCTTCTTGTGTTCTTCTGCCTCATGAACTTTTTGTTTGCCTTCAAGTATCTGATCAAAACTTCTTCCTTCCTTTCCTTTTGCCCTTTAGTTGCATTCTTCTCCGTCATCAATGAAAGAATAATTTATGTAATGAATTGCTAAAGTATTATGAGATTCTGAATTCGATCATTATTATGCCAAACCGTAATGGGCTGCCTGGCACTTTTTACAACCTTTAGCATTCTGCCTCCCTATGTTCACTTTCACATATGTGAGTTCTTTAGCAAGGATCTGTCACATCACTGCTTAACAGGAGATGAAAAATGTAACTATCAGGTATTAGCAAAAATGATCCAATTTCTTCAACAACATTCTAATATCTGCTGCACCACCTAAGCACCAAGCACAGGGAATAAAGGTAGAGAATGAGAAGCGCCACTGACAGCAAATGTAGTGCCTGCCTTGCAGTCAGCAGAACTTAACAAGGCTCAGAAGTAGCACATGCACAAAACTTTCAGGGAAGGGCAGCAGTTACAATTATACTTCTAAATAAAGACTAGCACTGAATGGTTTTGAGCAGCATAAAAGCGGCAGCATCTGCAAGAAATAACACCACCATCTTTATCAATGGTCAGTGTTTATCACACATATTGCCGCACTGGTATGTTCAGGGCTGGAAGGTGAAAAAGAAAAATACTACCAGAAATATAAAACCTAATTTTCTCCAGAAGTTTTACTGTGAAAAGTAAATGACTTCTGACACCTTAGTAGCCAGCCTGGGGCATCTTCACATAAACAGTCACCAACTTTGTTTGAAAGTCCTTCAAGTTGAAGAAGGGCATTTGAAGACCTCATTGCTAGATATAAGACTGAGCAGGGTATTTATGCTTATGTAGCAATAAAGGCACATTTAGAGTGATGTCATCAAATTCAGAAGTATGCTTGTGACCAACATGTGTTTTAGAAATAATAGCTAACCATAAAGAACACGGTCACAAAGGGAAAAAAATTTTCTTGTTTCCTAGCCATATTTCAAATGTTGTTGACTGATATTTTTTTTTTTTCCATAGTTGTCTTCTATGGAATATTTCTACCTCCTTTTCTTTGGGGGGACAAAGGAAGCAAGGAGTAGTGTTCTACACTTCAGCTACAGAAATAAAAACATTTTAGAAAACTGTCATGATAAAACCATAAAACACATTAGGAATCTCAGAAATGCGTATTTTCTATTTCTGTCTAAATTTTTGTTGACACTGTTCTACTAAAAGGAATATAAAGGCCTTTGTCCTACCAAGTGCAGAAGGAGAAATTTTACACAAATATCACTATACTCTTATGAGAGTAGGACAAAGTTTATCACTAGACAGAAACATAACTGGAAGACTGAAAGAATGGTCAGGTTCAGAGGACAGATCATTAATCACATTCTTGGTAGGCAATATGGTATAAATTATGCTTAAAAGAATAAAAAAAAAAAAAAAAAGATTTCAGAATAGTTATTTCCAGAAGCTCTGGATAAAATAGCCATTAACTGCAGTGTGACAATTCAATGCTTATGATGACTCCAGAGCTAAAGATTTAAAAACTGCATTACATTTCAATTCAATGCAACCAGTAGATAAACTAAATTGTTGCACAATATTATTCATCCTCTGTGTGTGTGTGTGTATGTTCAAGTGCATGTTATACATTAACACTTAAATTATTTAGTGAATTCAATTTGTTTTTTCTCAGTGCCTGTCAGGTGTACAAAATACCAGCAGTTTTTTTATGTTACACATTCCTCTGTTTGTCCTTTCTCCAAGGTTTGAAAGACCACCAAGGCAGTTTTCCTTCTTTACTCCAAGTTATTTGCTATGTTGAAGCTAGGCATTTGATAAAAGAGCAGAGTTTTCTGTGCTTCCAAAGAACTGGAATTTTTCAGCTTTGTAATCTCAAATTAACACCCGGACTTCCAAAACTCATAATTACTAATTTGACAAGAGGTTGCAAGGAAAATAAAAATTAGGATCTGTCCTGGTGCTTTTTAAACTTGCACCTTGTGTCCAAGCTGGAGTGTTTCCCTGTCACTGGGTGCAGCAGGACCAGTGTGCTACTTTCTGTGAAGAAGGAATCAGATATTAAATGTGGTCATTCTCAGACAGAGGGGAACTGGCTGCAACACACAACTGCAACACAAATACTTTGCAGGAAAGTAAATTTTGGTATCCGTTCCTATTATTTATGTGTTGGTTCAACTCAGAATTCAGACACATCCTTAACAGTTAGCATGTGAGTTGTCCCAGGTAGGTTTAACAGCACCGCTGAAGTTATTCCAGCTGGGCATAAGCCTAGCAAGGATCTGGTATATATGCTATGATATCCCCTTATTGGCAGGATTTTGAACTCCTCACAAAAAAGGTTCATCAAGAAATTCTTATTCAGTGGAGAGCTCAAGCAGACCCAAAGCATACTACCAAGCCCTTTGGGTAGATCCTGATTTCAATAAAGAAACACAGAAATTGTTTAAGTGTTCTGCTGAATCATGGCCTAAACACAACAGGACTTATCATTAAATACTATAGGTTGGTAGATAGATAGACAGACAGACAGAAAATAGTTAGCTAACGTTGGATGCTTTAGTTTAAAAAGCTTCACAAAACATTAGAAAAGTATACAGTACAGATTTTTTGTCTTAGAAAAATCCACAGTACCGGAAGTTTGAAAACATATTCTCAGATGGACTCTTCAAACAAAATTTATTTTGTCTTGTTTCCAAAGATAGTTTATGTATTAAGGAGTGAGGAATATATAAAAGCCCTTCATAATAACAAATGAGGGAGAGAAACGCTCATTTTATCTGTTACCTTTTTACAAAGAAGCCCAGAGAGGTGCCTAGTGCTCTACTGTTTTATATCCTTATCTTCATTCTTTCAGCTCATGAGCCTGAAGCTTACAAAGGCTGACGTCCTAGTGGGATTGGTCAGATCAACAACTATCAGTCTTCTTTTTCCCTAAATGGTTGGCAACAAAAATCAAACCTTCTTCTGCCCTCAAATGTGATAGCTACCTAAGGGCTCTCAATCTATGGCTAACAGGAGGCAGCACAGATTGTACAATGAATAAATTGCTCTAATCATTTAACTGCTTTTCTTGGGGATTAATCAATTCTTTTGCTGAAAACTAATTTGTGAAGAAGGATGAGAAAAGAGTATTGGAAGAGTGTGCAAGTTAAATTTTTCAGCAATACCTGTAACAGAGTTCTCTTCTCCAGTGCACAAAAGTTCTTCATTTTAACATTCATGTAAATATTTTTTATGATTATTTTTAAGATGTTTGAGGTGATGTAGGCAACCATGGCAGTTCTGCCAGTGCCAGCAGACCATGTACTTACTTACTCACTCGAGCATTTCCTCAGCATGAAAAAAGTCTGTAAGGGAAAGCTGCTGCAGCTGGACAGACCCATGGAGGGGAATGGGCTGAGGATAATGAAGCACTAGCAAGCCAGCATCACTGCAGAGTTCTGACAAATAAGCAATAGCAGGTCTTGATCTCAGTTTACCTTTACATGCCAGGCTAAAAGACACCAGTGCAGGCACAGATTTATGGGCACACCACATATCCCTGATCAGCAGTATCTCTGAGAGGGCCAGGGGAGGCAGCTGGGGCTAGTAACAGCTTCACTCGTTCAATTTTAATTGACTCCTGTGTGTTTGTCACATCCCTCAGAGCTGCCTTCCTTCTGTTTCAACTTGTGCCAAAAGCTGAACTGGTCCCATTAACCACAGGGAACAAGCAAGCAAGAAGTACCAATCCGCTACAGGTACAGAATAAAGTCTGTTTTGCTCTTTGAATTACATTTTAGATACAATCTGCAAGATCATAGACTAATGATCACAGTTCAAGCTGCAAACCCAGTGAAATTAAACTCTATTCACACAATTATACATTAAAGTGGGCTTTGATTCAGACTCCTTTTGATTAATTTTCATCTTCTGTTTGTATTTAGTGTCCAAACATCTCTCTTTGAAAACCCTAAGGACATGCCCGTATGCTTCACTGAGATCAAGACTATAGCACTAGCTGTTTACTGAACAACTACTGATACAGTGCTTAAATGGTATGCAACCAAGCAAAACACTCAAAACCAAACAAAATAAATGAGTGACAATAATATTTTATGCATGTTTTTACTTTATCTAATGGTAACAAATGACATAAGTGAAAGCTTGAGTAAAATGGGTCCAGACATGTATACACAATTTCCTTTGTAACTCTTTTTAAAGTACATATAAATAATTGGTTATAAATGGCAGACAGCATCACTGCTGAAAAAATGGGTTTATAAATCTTACCTCTGCTTTTATTTTATTGTCTCCAAAACAGAGGTGTTGTAAGTAGGCTGCAGCATTGGACTGTACTGAGGGAAATTGATGCTGTAACATCTGTATAACTTCTGGAAGCTCTGGATCTCGCCATCCGAACTCTCTGTGAGAAAACACACAAGAAAGGTTAATCAAAAATTTTGCTATTAGTGGATAAATGTGGCAACAGTGGATCAACAAAGACGACAGACATGTCTTAAGTAAAATCTTGATTTTTTCCCCCATTATTTTCAAAACAAACATTAAATCAAATATGAAGCTATTTTTCATTTTAAACTGTACTTTTCTGAAAAAAAAACCCCAACAACCAAAAAACCCACCGGTTATGTGAAGTATAATTGAATACCTTCATAGAATTAGGTCTCTACCTGCTAAGTTTTCCTTAATAAAAATAGCTATGTGAAATCTCAATATAAGAAAAGAAAGAAAATACATCCTCGCATCATTATATTTTCTCTATTAAAATATAAAATATAGAGGCTAGAATCAGAACCACAAATGGTTTGCTATGAAATGCTAGTTTGTCAATAAGTTTTTTACTTACTGCAACCTTTATTTGATATAAATTGCTATCTTACATTTAAAGCAATGGCCTATCTTGTCTTTTGGTTTATTTTTTCCAGATACAGTCCATGTTCAGTGTAAAACTATGACACAGTTCTGGCCCTGCTTGAGCAGAGCGCTGGACCAGAAAACCTCCAGAGGTCCCTTCGAACCTCAGGCCTTCTGTGATTCTGTAATTTTACAATTATACAATACACACACACTGGATTACTTGTAAATCTTCATTCATACTACTCAATCTAAAGCAGCTAGCTAAATACAAAGACTCAGTCTTCTCACTTTTCTTTAATCTACAAAGCATGAAACACTATTAGCATCAAATAAAACAACTGAAACCAAGTGTGTTGAACAAGTCCCAGCAGGCATTCTGCAGCTTCCAGAACTGAACTTAAAATCAATCTGACACTTCAGGTAAATTTTTCCCCTCTGTGTTCAAGGGTAAAATCATTTGTGAAAATGGCTTTGGACTTTGTGTCCCAAGAGCCAGAGATGCACGCAGCCACTCTGCGTGCAATACTTAATTCTCACATGTCTTTTCCCTAAGAGCTAAGTTTTTGTGCCATGTAAGTATTTTCACCATCTTCTGTCTAATGCTACATGTACAAGGCAATAGAGAGAAATGAGGGAAAAGAAATGACTTGTGAAAAAGTTTGTAGGTTCTCTGTTGCAGTTACCATGATCACCTGGATCGTTGCCAAAAAACCCGTAAAAGCTGTTACAAAGTCCAGCTATAATATTTGAAAAAATACTTCTGATCATTAGTTTCCTTCCCAAATTATAGGGATTCTGCTGCAGTGAGGCCAAGCATACGTCACTGGGGGAATTCACAGTAGCTGTGCAGTCTGTCTCAAGTACAATCAGGCATCTCACACTTTAAGTATAACAGTTCTCCAAGACATTTAATTGAAACAAGACTTATTTTACAACAATAATGAATTACTACAGAACAGAGGTATTGTCTGTTCTCGTACGTAATGTTTGCCAGATTGAGAGTTGTCATTACAGTTGTATCTTTATGAAGATCCAGAATACAAATAGGAGACACAGAAAAATAAACTCAGAATTTCATCAAGTATTAATTTTCTTGCAGAACAGATGTTAACTCATGAATATTAAATTTTATATTAAATGTTTAAGATAAAGAAACCATGAAGATGTAATAATAAATCACATATTCCATTGGACTCATTGGACTATTCCAATGAATGTTTAGATGATATAGACTGTTGGGAAGCTTCTACAGAGACCTTTTGCTTATTTGCAGAAAGATCTTTACATTGAATTGATATTTTGAAAAGTCAGACAACACTGTAAAAGGTATTGGGGAAGGCGAGGAACTTTGGCAGCCAGAGATGGCAAACACCACATTGTCTGTATGTACTCACTTACTATGACTGTGTTAATAGGTGAAAAGGAAGTGATTCTTTCGTTAAGCACTTATTTCTGTTTAAGAATGGGTAGTATGAACTCAAAGACAAATCATGAATTGACAGAGGTGATAGAAACAATGTTATTTGTTCCTGTTAGCTTCCTCTTGTATTTGCTTTCTTACTGTTAACCATGTTAACACTTGTTAACAGTTTCTTCAAACCTATTAGACCTGCCTCCCATATACATGGCTCTCAGTCAACCAAAGATATCTTCCAGAACATTTTTAAAAACAAAAATAAAACATGAAAAACCAAACCCCATCAGCCTTACTGAGGACAAATTAATTATCCTACCTCCACTTCTAATTTATTCTCATTTTTGATCCTAGATGCCAAGTGTAGATGTTAGTATTTTTGAGAGGATACAAAATACCAGAACAAAACAGCTTGTGTGACAAGACAGTGAGGGGGAACATTTGAAATGAGTTGCTTTACACCAACACTATACTTCGAAGTGTTGGAACTTTAATCACCAAATTCTCTCCCAAAGGAAATTTCCTTGTTCATAATATGTGTATTACTTGAACAGAAAACAAACAGCTAGAAAGCCTGTTACATGCTGTGGTATACCATGGTCCCTGACAACCAGCTTAGGTTCTTCTGCCTCTTGTCCTGGAATCCAGGCCAGAAGAGACAATGAGGGGGCAAAAGGAAAAGGTCCCTTCACCAAAGGTACAGTTAATTGTTCTGATGAACCTGCAGTCTTGACATAGTATTTATATATGAAAATAAGGCTGTGCCTACTTTTCGCCCTCTGATCTCTCAAAATAAAAGCAAATAAATGATGTATGGATACTTGTTGGAAATGGCTGTGTGCACCTTGCATGTAAGTAGAAAATTAATTCAGAAAAGAAACTCTTAGCACTGAATACTGAGTTTGTTGTGTAACCAGTTTTAGGAGAGATAATGAACAAAGCAGGAAAAAAAGTTTAAAAATTTAGCTCCAGTATGCACTGTCATTTCAAGCAGATGGTCTCTAAGATGATTATATTTTTAGTAGTTTCTAAATGAAATACAGTAGCTATATAAAACAAACAAAAACTTCTGTCAACAGTTAAGGCTGCTGATAATTTTAGCAGCCTTCAGGGCAAGAAGGACTAGTTTCCAGGGGTTTAAATTTTTCATTTGTTTTATACAAGTCTCTTATACGTGGAAAAAAAAGTAAGCTAGAGAAAGAGAGGATTTTTTTTTTTTTTAGAACAGCAAGCTTGTGGCTCTGTTAACAACATTTACTTGAAAAATTTAAATATTGATTTTAAAAAAATGGCTTAATTATGAAAAGTTAGGAAGGCTGTTTAATGAAGTCATGTGGCAGAGGTCTTGAGAGGGGAGGAGGACTAGAAATTCTTGAAGACAAAGGTACAAAACTATCTGGAACATTTTGCACAGATGCAGGGGAACTTTCAGGCCATGGCTCCAAGCACACCTATATAACAAAATAATACATATTAAAAGTCAAACAAAAAGTAAGGAAAAAATTGAATACGAAAGGAAGGTATGTTGTAGAAGTCAAGATTTGAAATAAACTGGGTTGCACCCTGGAAAGGTAATTCAAAATAGATAGCAAAATATCTTTTACTGCCGACCAACAAAATTCTAGTAGTGGGGTTCGTACTTGATGAAGACAAGGGTCAGATTAAAGGAAGGGAGAAGGATAATGAAAATCAAATCTACCTCTATTTATGTGAAACATCTGATATCACGCCACATGGAAATTAGTTAAACTGGCAACATGAGGATCCAATCCCTAGTAGAATTATAAAGTATAATTAAGCAAAATTTGACACTCTAGTGAATATCCTAAACAAACACTAGCTAAGCCTGTGTCCTTTATTAACATCCTCAGGCTTACAAAATCTGAGCAAGGCGATCCACACAGGCAGTGAAACAAGCTAGAAAGCTGGAGAAAATCTGAGGAGGTGCATGGCATGCAATTTTTTGAGAATAGTAATGAAGTATCTGTGTAGTTGATCCGAAAATGAAGAGTAAGTAGCATCTGTACATGATCTGTACTAGGTCTTCCGCTGTTGCCTACGTTTCCCTTGGAATACCAATGCTAAGCTGTTCAGGTCAGCTAAAGACTTCAGGTGGTGGTTTGTGTTCTCCCACAGGAGAATCACAGCTGTGCAAGAACTTCACAGCTTTGGCTGGAAAGCAGCATTTGCCTTGCACTCCAAATATTTTGGCAGGTTGTAGAAGTGCAGTATTTCTGGGAAGCGTCCTCATCTGAGGAGACTGACAAAAGCATGCCGTAGTGTTCCACCTTCTTTCTTTGATGGAAACTGTGCTCTAGGAATGTAGGACTGATCTCACTTTGAATCCTCCAGCAGGTTTTAGCTTGAAGTGGTGACTAAGGTAGATGTTCCATAGATTACAGCAGGCTACTGTTCCGGGGTGGAAGAGGACCCAAAGGGGAACACCGAATTATATGTAAGCTGCCAATATGTATGCCTAGACTATCACAGCAGGCTACATTTTATCTGTGAACAACTGAGGAGAATCAACAGGGAGCTGGACATGAGACACAGCTACTCTGAAATTGAGCAGCAGAAGCAGTAGCAGTAAGAAATCCAGGCTGACTTGGGTAAGTCAGTAAGTATTGCACCAAAACCAATTCCTGCTCCTGCCATCATGTCACACACATGTGTCAGAAGGTAAAGGAGATGCAGACTTAGAAGAGATTGTTAGTAACACAGCTGAGTGCACTGGCTATGTGGGGTCATATAAAGGTGCTGCTGAATAGAGTATGTACTGCATCTGAGTATTTACCTGAATTATGCCACAATTTTCTTCTTCTGCTACTGTGAATGCTGATGACACATAGAAAAGTGAAACCAAAATTCCCGTTACATCTGTATCTGCACTGATTTTGAAAGGGCTACAAAATAAGTTTGAAAAGCACAGGTCTCCAGTTGGTAACTAAGGATACTGACTGCTTCTACAAAGCACTGGAGAAGCCGGTGTGATGGCTCTGTCTACTCTTCATCCATTGGTCACAGTGAATCTCACGAGAGCTTGGGTTCTTCTTTCTGGTTTATGTTATTAGAGCAGAACATTCACATCTGATCAAGCAGTTGGCACAGGCAAGCACCGACACCCAGAGCTATTCCTGTCTCAGCAGCATTCCCCAAAGGCAGCACTGTGAAGACGCCTGCTATGAAGAACCATATGCTTGACAAAGACTCTACCACCAAGCATTTATCAAAGAAAGAGAATCCACAATTTTTAGATATATTTATTACAAAACTGCATGTTTAAACCCAAGTGGCCTGTATGCATCTGCCTGTCTTAATACGCATGCGTACATATGAGACGTTCTTAGATTCATGAAGGAGAGGTTTTCATATATGAAAAGGCTCAAAGGCCAAGACGATACAATCTGAGCTAAGGATAAGCTTTCCTAGATTTCTAACTCATATAAATTGTGGCATTGTTAATGCCAGTCTACACGACTTTCTGCTGAACTTATGCCTACAGAGATACATCCTCCTGTTTGCTCCCCTCCTGTCCCCACCCCCACCCCTCCAGTTCAATAAATAAAGCCTGAAAATCTCTTTTGCCTCGTTTCTGAAAGGAGAGCTGTGACAATGGTTTTCTGGTAGTACTAGGAAAAAGCAAACTACATGTCGCTCAGGATCATACGCAAGGAGCACTAATCAAGAGACAAGAGAGGACCAAAGAAAGAGCTTATATGTTTAAAGGAAAAAACTTCTATTAAAAATATTTGGAAGAGAATATATCAATACTACAGGAATCTATCTCTAAGGACTTTATCTTAGCACATTTAAAAAGAGCAAAGACATGTTAAACTTAAATGGTAAAAAAATTCAAAAACATAATCCACAGACAAGGATTGTGATATAAAGGGGAAGAAGCCATCTTAACAGCTCATTCCCTCATTTTCTTCTTGTGACTCTACAACAGTTGGTGAAACGAAAATTAACCCATAGTTATTACACTTAATTTATTGGGAATTATATTTGATGTATTTCCTTAAAATATTTTCCCTTTTTCAAACATACTTCACCATATTAAAGCACATACATATATACATATTCTCAGCCTGGTCTGAATGATCTGCTACAGTTTAAGAGGAGGAAGAACTATTGTATTTGCTTTGAAAGTGTAACACATGAATATCAGGTACCTTTAGCACACAATTTTAGGAAATAAAATACAGAGGTGTCATTCTCACAGAATAGGTTGGAAAAGACCTTGAAGATCATCCAGACCAACCATTGACCTAACACTGACAGTTCCCAACTACACCATGTCCCTAAGTGCTATGCTGACTTTACACTTAAACCCCTCCAGGGATGGGGACTCCACCACCTCCCTGGGCAGCCCATTCCAACACCTAACAATCTCTTCTGCAAAGAAATGCTTCCTAATATCCAGTCTAAACCTTCCCTGGCACAACTTGAGGCCATCACCTCTTGTCCTATTGCTTACTACTTGGTTAAAGAGGCTCATTCCCAGCTCTCTGCAACCTCCTTTCAGGTAGCTGTAGAGGGCGATGAGGTCTCCCCTCAGCCTCCTCTTCTCCAGGCTAAACACCCCCAGTTCCCTCAGATGCTCCTCGTACGACCTGTGCTCCAGACCCTGCACCAGCTCCGTTGCCCTTCTCTGGACACGCTCGAGTCATTCAATGTCCTTTTTGTAGTGAGGGGCCCAAAACTGAACACAGGAATCGAGGGGCGGCCTCACCAGTGCCAAGTACAGGGGTCAGATCCCTTCCCTGTCCCTGCTGGCCACGCTATTGCTGACACAAGCCAGGATGCCATTGGCCTTCTTGGCCACCTGGGCACACTGCTGGCTCCTGTTCAGCCGGCTGTCAATCAGCACCCCCAGGTCCCTCTCTGACTGGCAGCTCTCCAGCCACTCCTCCCCAAGCCTGTAGCGCTGCTGGGGGTTGTTGTGGCCCAAGGGCAGCCCCCGGCATTTGGCCTTATGGAAACTCCTCCAGTTGGCCTCAGCCCATGGCTCCAGCCTGTCCAGGTCTCTCTGCAGAGCCTCCCTACCCTCGAGCAGATCAACACTCCCACCCAACTTGGTGTCATTTGCAAAGTCACTGAGGGTGCACTCGATCCCCTTGTCTAGATCATCAATAACCTCTATTCCACTCACCTTGGAAAACCCTCAAAGCCCTTCACCGTATTGTCTTTTTTAGTCAAACTTGGACAAAGAAGTGTACAAAACCAACAAGCAACTGATCGTTTTCATCTTCAGACCCACAGTGACACAAACAACACAGATCCACAAGATGTAGTAACAGCAGGTTTGGGTCTAATACAAACACTTAAGGGCAACAATGAACCCTTACCAGCAGAGAGCTCCCTGTACATCTGTTACGTCCTTTCAAGAAACATAAATCTAACCCAGACTACTGGAAATGTTAGGAACAAAATAATCTGACATAGTTTAGGCTAAATTTGGAAGCACCAGAAGCAAGGACACAGGAAAGGCACTGTAGATGTGTCTTCTATGAATAAAAATGCAAGTTCCAATGAAACAAACCTATCTACGCTATTGTTTGTTCCAACCTGAAAACTGCAGCCTGTGTGGGGTGCTTCATATGACTTACGCAAATGTATCCAGTGCCACACAATCAGAGTAAATGTAAACATCTCACCAAGCCTGCAATTCTTGAATCTCACAAATCTTCAGCATTTGCTTCTTCCTCTAATGGAGTTCTTAACACTTTCTGAAGAGCTGCTGTTGTTAGAGCAGCATGCTTGCCAAATGGCTTTGTAACACTGAAAAATGATCACAATAACCTCTTCATTGCTGGGTTGCTTAATTTTTTAAAAATATATGCACAACTAAAATTAATATGCAAAAAAAATCTATGAATGGTACACATGGAATCAGAAAGAGGAGGAAGCATTTCACTACAGAGCCCCATGACACTTGAGGTATGAGAAAAGTTTATTTCAGAGCTTGTCAGCATTTGAGCAGGTAAACAGTAGAGAGATATGCTTGGCCCAACAGTTACTGATTTTCATTTGAGTAATGCACCCGATCTACCTACCCAAGTATACTGCAACCTGTTAGTATATGCAGTGTTAGGATATTATCTGCCCTACCTGGACCCACTTTACGGGATCAATAATTTCACTGATGCAAATGGACAACACTTTGCATTCTGGCAGTACATCATTTAAATAATTAAGCGTATAATACATGAGCAGTCAACAACATTTGACTGTATACTTCATACAATGTATACTTTATTTTTAGTTAAGCATGTAGCTTATATCTTCCCTAGATTTCAAATTTTGCACAGCTCAGTGTAAAACAGCTGTACAAACTTTTGGCAATCCTGCCAAAAACCTGGATGCTGCTCTTGGATTATAACATTTTCCTTGGCTGACACTTCTATGTGGCCTAAACTAGAACCACCATGCAGTAGTGCTTACACAGATTCATCATAAATGTGGGTTTTACAATGTATTTGTAATGAGATGCAGAGGAGGATATGCTGTGGCAAGTGCACAGATTCCTGCCCAGCTCTACCAAACAGCAATGAAGATGCTCAGCGTCTCCCAGGTCTTTAACAGAACCACGAAACTGAGGTATCAGGGCTAATCCAGAACTTCAAAAAATCACCTCTCTGATACAGCAAAGGGCTAAAACTTACTTCTACAATGGCAAATATACCCTCCTGCAGTTCTGCCTTTGTATCCTTTATATGTTATCTGATAAGGCATCACTTTTCTGTTTTTATATTACTACCTGTGTGTGAGAGACAAGAAACCAGGCCTGAGAGAAACTAAGAAAAACAACCTGGGAAAGCAAAAGTTGAGGCTGATCAAAGAAATGCCTCAAACACTCGCAAGACAAAACTCTGAGTCACAGGGTGCATTCTGTGGAGGTCGAAGCTGGTAACGCTGCCCCATGCAGCTGGGGGAGAGAGCCCTGAGGAGACAGGACGGCTCTGCCCTGGGGCACCTGAGCAAATCTCAAGGGCCACGTGTCCGGTGAATGAACTTTGCTTCATTATCCACAAAATGCATATTAAAGTTAACACCCCTCGATACGCTAACGAGGGCTGTCATGATCATGCTAATGACATCGTCCCATGAAACACCTTACCCCTCCCCATACATGGGATATGTAGATATGTGGGTCAGCCTAGGGGACGGACCCAAGGAAAGTGGGTATAAATTGAGGGGGGGAAGAAAGGACTCTCTCTCTCTCTCTCTGCCCCTGCCTCCAACCTCCCCACTGGCCCCCGGCCGTCTGGAGAGAGCAGTGAAGCAAAGAAGACAGATACCAGCAAAAAAGATGGCCACCTCCTGGAACCCTTGCCGGCGGGATCAGCGCAGGAACCCAGACCGGTGATCTGTATTCCCCCATTCCCTCTATCTCCCTCTGTTCCTTTTCCCATTAAGAAATGCAAGGCATATTGTATTGCTCGCCACAACTCGCTATATACTTAGCCAATTACCATGTGTTCAATTAGTACATTGTGGGTAGTTAATAAGTGCTTGAACTTGGAGACTTGTTGTCCGCTCCACTGGGGATTTGCGAATCTGTCACTTGTCCCCCTTGTCTGAGTGGGACGTGACACTGTGATTTAGATTTTAAAGTAATAAAACTGTAAGAAGTGAGTTTGTGAAGAGGCAAGACGAGAACCACTTCAGCATAACAGAAATGGTCTGAAGCTGAACCGTTTGTGTATTTCTTGAACATTTTCATCTTAAAAGATTTTAAAGATGATACAACTGAGTAAAGATTAGATGACACTGGCCCATGTGGTACTATTTACAGCTCTAGGTTACTGACTCCAACACAACATGATTACTTTCAGAGGTGTACGTATTATCTGCTCAAGGTTACCCTGATTTAATTTACAAATGTCTTTTTAATTGAAATATATTTATGAACCTTTGTGAAATAATCTTTCATGCTATCGGTACTGATATATAAATATTTAATTCCCTCACTCCCAGTGAGGCAGCTTTTAAGAAAAAAGTTGCCTGTGTCCTGAGGCAGCCATATCCTGCTGTAGCTGGTATAATGTTATCTCTCCTCTAGACTGTGGGGTTGCTTTACGATATCTTTTATTTTGCCATTTGTACCATTTGGTTTGTTTAGTGGTTTGTGGTGGGTTTGGTTTGGTTTTTTGGGGTTTTTTTTGGTTTTTTTTTGTAAGAAAGTGTCATTAGTCTTTTGGGGCTGTTGAGCTGAAACTGTCTTGAAAATCTTGTTTTATCTCTTCCTCTGCAGGCATTTGCATATACAGGGACTGCTTCTGCAAAGGCAAGTAAGAGGCAAATTAGGTAAGCTATCAAGATGTCTTTAAGCTGACTAATTTATCTTCTTTCTCTCTGCAATGCATAACATTTTTCTGACCCCCTACTACAGAAGGGCCTTACAGTAGCTTAATACATTTCAGCTGTGAAAAAATGCCAAGTTAACCCTTCCCTGGGTGACCAGCTTACACTTGCTTCTCTCCATCTACATGAGTTCACACTTGACATGGAAGATTTCAGAAGATCGTGAAATGTTCACTGGCAGAAGAGCTGTTACAGATGTGGATATGCTTTCCTCATACATCAGAAAGGTGGAAACGTAGACAGGAGATTAAAACCGTAGACAGACCTAAGGGATTCCAGCCTTGACTCTGTCATTGACTTACTTTGTCAGACACAGTCATTCACTTTAATGCCTTTCGCCAAGGTTTGATAGATTCTCTGTCTCTGGAGACCTGTAAATCAAATTTTTCTCCTTCTCTAGAACTAGTGCTCCCATTCAGAGGCTCTTAAACCTTTCTGTATTTCGACAATGGGAGAAAAAAGCTTTTGAGTTCCTGCTCCCATCTGCCCATTTAGAAATTAATGCTTTCTAAAGAACAAATGTTACTCCACAAAAAACTGATTTTCCTAGCAAATTGGAGAAACACTTTAGAGCGAAAGAGTTTTATTTTATTTCCCCACATCCATCATAACACCTAGCCACTGCAGCCATAAAAAAAGAGCCCCAAAAAGCAGCAGGAACAATTTAGCATTAGCCTAACAGCATCAATGTTAACAATTCAAACTAATCTGCAGGAGAAGAAGCTGGCACACACAATACTGCCTGAAAGTTGCAGAGCATCCATGTTATTTTTTGAAATCAACACCACCAGAAGAGTTCCAAAAAGGTTTTCGGGCGCTTCACCTCTCTCCAGCTGAAGCTTTTAATGTCGTGTTATTAAGCACAATGTGTCACAATTACCATAGCGTCAACAGATGGATCATCTCTCCCTGTTACTCTCTTTGCTTGATCAAGTTTCTGGCCCAGTAGATCTCCCGAGTTGCATGGTGGTGACAGGAGGACTGCTTCTATCCTTCTCCCGCAGGGATGACTGAAAGCCAAGCTTTTTCAGGTTTGGGAAAATAAAAAAGCAATGCAACTGGATGTTTCCCTCCTGTCCACAATTAAAAAGCTCATGTAGATCACCGTCTGGTAACCTGCAAACTGCCACGGGAAAGTAGGGATGTCTACAAACAGAAACTGGGTATTTTCTATGTATGTAAATAGCAGACGCAGGAAACATCACCAGTGCATAGTTTAGCACAAGCTGCAGAAATACTTTTTACAGCGGGGGTGGGGGCAAGGAAAGAGTGACCAGCTGAAGTGTTACTAAGTATTAATCCGAAATATCTAGTGCTATCTCATTCCTTAGTGATTTCTCCATCGAGTGCACTACTGGCTTACTTTGTTGCTGTGTAGCCGCAACTCTCATTATCTCCACACATGCATGCCCAGGCATTGTTCTTATCTACATAGCACTTTACAGCACTCCCAGTCTTCCCAAGCAGAGTAAACCCTTCAGAGTAGACATTCTTTTGGTGCTTAAATAATGAATATTAAACAATAAAACTTAAAGGTGACTCAAAATATCATACAAATTGACAAGCCCCAGAGTTTGTCCTGAAACACCAAGTCTGGAAAGCCAAGATAAAAACCCACATAATTTTCTAATACTGAATTAAAAAAAAAAACAAACAAAACCAACCAAACAAACTGTTCTCATTTTCTTCTCTTACAACTAGACTCCTAGTCAATCTTTCAGAGAAATAGGGGAACTAATTCTGTTCATTAAAGTTGCAAGCTGTACAATTCTGTAAATGTACTTGAATTTGATCTTCTTGTCAAAGGGAAATACAGACTAATGGCTTTTCTTTGCTGCCTTTATTTCAGGTTTCATTAAGCATGAAAAAACTGATCTCCTGCATGCTAGCTTGATGTATCTCAATGTACTACCACCAAAACAATGTAATAATGTAAGATATACTTGACACTCAGGAGACAGAAAGTTCATGGGATCAACAATAAAAGAGTCAAATTGTTAAAAATTGCTCGAATGGAAAGCTGTTGGATGGAAGGAAAAATATCCACCAGTAACGAGTAGTGACACTAGAATACTATTGCTACTTCTCATCATGTGCTTTTCATCTACTTCAAAGCACTATAGAAATTCTAGGGAACTCTCCTAATGTGATATATAGATATCATCATTTTCATGTCAGGCACGCTTACACGCCTCTCTCACAGGAGAAAAATAAAAAAAATTGCCAAAAGTTAGAAGAGCCACGATTAAATCCTCAGCTCTACTTTTCAACTCTCTAAAGCAAATACAAATTCAGTGTTAGCTGACTGCAAAAGGTTTTCAAGAATAAAAAGTATAGACCACCTGGACAGCATTTCAGGGAGCACAGGACAAGAGGCAACCTTCTGGGCCATCAAAGCCAATTTCTGAATGAAAGTCTCCTGCTATTTGTCACGTATACTGCAGCATACGTTCTCAAGCTAAAGATGGCCTCATGTACAAAAATCTCAATCAGTCTCAGATTTTGTTGACTCTTAACAACAGTTTCAGTTCATAAATGGAGAAAGAAAAAAATGATTTCTCACACATAACCATTTAGAAAGGGTGCTTTTTTGTTGTTGTTTCTAACAGGGTATTTCAATCTTGTTCTATTCTGCTCAAAGCACCAACAAACATAGTATGTATCCTGATTTTCAGAGTATTAATTCAGAAAACAAGGCTGTACTTTTGCACTTGCAGGGGGAAGTAAATGCAGAAAGAATGGTTTCTAGCTGGGTATCTAACACGGTAACACCTCTCTTCTCTGTTTGGGCTGCAGGATAACCCAGAGAGCATCCACAATGACTCAAAAGCCATCAGAAGAATGACAAGCTTGTCAAAAGACAGGTAAGACTAACAGAAAGTATTACTAGTGCTCTACAACACCAGGGAGATAAATCTACAACCCTCGACTGCTATGCCAGCAACAAAAACAGACCAACAGCACATCCTAGCAAAAATAATAATGCAAAAGCCAAATCAGAGAAAAAATATTTTGTGTGGACAATAGTTTAGTGCAGAACTAGGCTGCAGATTTTAAATAAAGGTAAAATAGACATCTCATATGTGTATTTGATAGTTTTACCTTGGTAAAGTGAAACTCACAGAAAAACATCCTTTGAGCAGGGAAAACCAACTTCTCCCTTAGCTGCCATTCTATCAGGTTGCAACTGGGACATGACTTTTCTATCCTTGACAAAAACAATGAGGCTGCAGACTGTTCTGCACAGCACTTCTAGAGAAATGTGCCCAGCTGAACTGCGAAACACTGTATATATCTAATAAATCCACCACAGAAAAAATCACATTATTGATTCAGGGCGATTGCCCTTATTAACGCATGAGAGAAATACTGCCAAACGTCTGTCATTTATAAATCTGAATCAGTATCTTAAATAGGTCTTTGAAACTTGAATATATTAAGGGAAAATATGTGCTTCAATCCATCAAAAATCTTTCCTCAGCCTGTGGAAGTACAGCTAGCTACAGAAGGATGAGTTACTTGTAGGGTACTTAGTTGTTAGTTGTATGGTACTTATTGCCATGCAACACATTTTGGGTGGGATTTTTCATCAGACACACTGAATTCCAGTGCCCATTACCTTCACTAATCCAATAATTTAGCTGGTGTGTGATACCATGCAATATATGCTACCAACTGTAGTAAGTACAGACTGTGAATTGTACCTTTCCCTTTTCAACCTCAGAGCTAATTCCTTTTCAGACTCTGGGTAACCTTTTCCCCCCAGATTTCCTTATTTAAACTGAAAGGACAACACCACTCCCTACAACTTTGAAACTGTCCTCTATGTACAGCATCGATTCCTGCTATAAAAACCTCCAGTACTTATATCCTGTACTCTAACGTGAATGATTGCCTCAGACTTCAGCGACCAAGATCAGATTGCAGCTACATACAACTAAGCAACTGATATCATGGCTGTTCATAAAATAGACCTGATATGTTTAGAATTAATAGTTTAAACTGTGGTTAAAGACTTAAGCACTGATTCTGAAGCATGTGCAAGTCATGTAACGTGTACCCTATATGAATCTATCTGCTTTTGAGTAGATGATCACTTAAGAAATTAGAGTTTGCTCTAAAATGCTCCCAAAAATGAATCGTGGTTTCACTTGCTAGGCTGATAAAAACTGTAATAGCAGGTGCTTCATGTCATCTCTATCAACCCTCATTCAAAGACATGGAACCCATTCTGATAACCATTTACTTCCTTCCCTCTCCTCCCCTGTGATACACTCGCATCAAGGGCTGGCCAGCATAACCTGCTTTGTGGAAGACACCAGCATGCTTGCACAGAACAGACACAGAGCTCTCTGTCTAGGCTGGCTATCACCTGCCTGTCACACATGATACAGAAGCAACCTTTGATTTTTTTTCCCTTCCCTTCCCTTTCCTTTTTTAACAGCCACTGATGTCTGTAAGAGAAAAAAAGTATTTCTTACATATCCTTTATTTTACATTTTTCGCCATTTTAGGACAAATCTTTGTGATTTTAGTATTTATAATTCAAAGGGCTGCTGTAAATTTCGAAGTTAAGTTCAAACACAACGAAGTCCACAGATTTTCAGCTGTGTTGTTTGCACGAGGGGAGGCTGGGAGCAGGAAAATTCTGAGATTTTTTTAGGTCTCTGTCAATACTTTCTGTTTGAAAGTTTTCTTCTAATGGCAAATACGAATTCACAGAGGAGATGGTGTTCTTGATATAACGATAAAAATGAAACTGATATCCACTTTCATTAAAACTCAGTGTGGAAAAGCTGTGAAACTGTTCTGCAACAGAGGATATTATAACCGGTGTTATTTATTTATAAGTGGAGAAATCACTATATAGGCTATTGATATGATTTTTCTCCATTTCATAAAAATATCTCCCTCTTCTACGTGTTTTCATTTGAGCATAAACCAAGGTGATCATACAGCAAAGCTCTGTAGGCAACATTGCAGATGCACACCACAACACACTTCAGTTTGAGTTTGCACTTTTTAATCACTACTTTTAATTTATACTGGAGTCTCTCTCACACCACAGTCAATGGAAGAAATATTATACTCAGAGATGGCTTATAAAGAATTCCTATATATGAATTTATATGCACAAATCAAATTACTATACTAGATTTTCCCAGAAGCTGATACTAATTTACATTAAGGAGAATGTTCTGCAGCCTTCTTCTCACACTCGTGAATGTCTGAGACATCCAGCAAACATGGGTATTTTTGGGACATACAAAATTAAGTATTTGTTGGCAAACTCCTCAAAGCTTTCAGTCTTTCAGATAGGGGGAAAGTAATTCTGCATTCTTTGGTTTTCAGTACTTATCGGGACGATGCACCTGCAATATTTTAAGTGGTATTTAGTGTATATGTGTCCAGCATGTAAATGTTTTGTTTTCTCCCTTAAAACATACTGAACACAAATTTCAGCTTGCTGACGAACACTAAAAAGAAAGCTAGGTATGCACAGCACATAAAGTCTCTACCTTCATTTGCTACATAATGAGATCAAAACTATTTTACTTTTTGTGGAGAGTACAAGACACCCTGGTGCTGTAGTCACTGCAATATAAACTACAGACATGTAACTGTCAAACTAGCAACCACACATTTTACTTGTACTATATATCTTTTAAGTAGAAATAAAGTTAAGTATGTTAATTAGCTACTTGTGTCCATTGTAATTTCAGAACAGGAAAACAAAGAAAAATTCCAGCAAAACAATAATTAAAGAGAGATTCATAGTATGCTTCCCATTGGCTTTGCAATATATTCATTTCTCAAGCTTTTGTATAACTGATTACATCTTTTTTTTTTAACTTCAGCGAGTAAATAGCAAAACTAATTAGCTGCACACTATTAAGTTAATGCACATTTATCTACAACAATTCAATTCTGACTGTGAAATAATCTTTCTAGCCCATAATTACACTCCAGCTTAATTAGCATAATTTCCACAGCACATTCTTTAATAAAGAAGCTGACACAAGGGTTGGTCTTAAATACTAAGGATATTCTAGACAAGTAGTGAAAAGGAGACAAGCAGAGCTACATTCAACACCTATTATAGTATCAAGATAGTACAGGTAAAACAGAATACAAATTCAATACTATCTGAACTAATACAAGCATCTGAAGATGCTTTTGCAGAAGATAAGCAAAACACTTAAAGGGCTTCAGATATCCCTCAGCCACATCATTAGAAGTGGTCCCACGTCCTTCACAGCTCCTTTATCCCGTCACTGCATCTCATCCCCCTCACCAAGGGCAGATTATTCATTATCCCATTCAGGGTATTACTTTCCTTCAAAAAGAAAATCCGTATGGTCTTGCATCTCTTACACTAATTTAAGTGCGGGCAACCAATTCCCACCAAAATGAGTCACTGTAGGTGAAAGGACAGATTGGTCTCCAGACTTGTTCAGTCTTTGGTTTGCCGGTGAGGATTTAGCAACAAGAGTCCCACTTAGCAGCAACTGGACCTCTGATGGACACTTTATTCCCTAGTACTTGGGCTGACAACCCTAACCAAACTATTTTTTTATGGGCCAATGTGGACAATGTGTACGCAGAGGTATGTGGACAATGGCACCTTGACCCTGCTTTGCTTGATGTGAACAAGGAGTTTTGGAGGAAAGGCTCTGCCTCTCCTCAGCAACCCTCTGACTCATCTTGTTCTTCTCCTGCCTAAGCTCATGATGTGCTGGATGTCAGCGTATATCAGATTGGGCTATGAAATGTAACCTCTACCTTAACACAAACAGCCACGAATCTCTCCTAACACTGAAGAACTAAAATGAAAAAAAATACTTGCTTGTGTCTTCATCTGTTTCTAAATAACAGTAGTTTAAAATGAACTGTTATCTGAAGTGCTCTTGGGTTCTCTGGAGAATTCTGACTTAATATATGCTGTTGGTAATGATGTCCTTGCACACTTCCATAGTTATGAATGGTATAAAGATAATCTCACCTATGAAGGATTACCATTTACTGTGTGAGACAATGAAAGACACTAAGTAAGATTTTCAAAATCACCAAGGTGATTTAAAGCTGAAGTCCTATTTTTGTGTAACCTCATAAAGGATTTTAATTTAATCTGGTTTCCAAAATGCCTAAAACTCTCCTGAAAATGTAGACTTCAGCTTTTAAATCACACAGACACTTTTAATAACTTTACTTGCTCTAATTAACTTTTTATTTTGAGGTTAGTACTGTTAAGTAAGACCAGGACCAAAACGATCTCTGCATACTGATCAGTCACTGACTCCTGCTGCTGAAATGTAACATGAGAGGAGATGTCCTAAAAATTCAACATAAATACTCTGAGCAACAGAAACTGATAAATTAGTTTTTGGAGAAAAACAAATCATCAATAACTATTTCATCTTACTTTTTCTTAGGAATACATACAACCAGACAAACTTGCTTGATTACAATTTAAAATAAGGTCTTCCCCTATAGCAGCCCTCACGGTGCTGTGTTTTATGCTGGGAGCTGGCAGGGTGTTGGTAGCACCCTGGTGTTGTGGCTGCTGCTGAGTGGTGCTTACACAGCACCAAGGCTCTCTCCGACATTTCACCCCCCAGTGGGATGGGATGGGCAAGATCTTGGGAGGGGACACAACCAGGACAGCTGACCCCAACTGCCCAAAGGGATATTCCATACCGTATGACGTCTGCCCAGTATAAAGCTGGGAGAAAGGAGGAAGGGGGTGGGGTCACCCTTGGTCCCCCAAGGCAACTACTACGCATATCGGAGCCCTGATTCCTGAGAAGGCCCCACAGTGACTCTTCATGGGGAGTAGAGAATAAAACTTCTTTTTTTTGCTTCTGTGCGCGGACCTTTGCTTCGCTTTGCTTATATTATAACTGCTTTTGTTTTACTCACAAGGGTTGTCTATCTTATTTTCTTTCCCCTCTTTGCCCTGTTGAGAAAACAAGGGGAAGGGGGGGGGGAAGTGATGCAAGAGCAACTTGGTGGGTACCTGGCATGTAGCCAAGGTCAAACCACCACATGGAGTTAAACATGTCAGAAATTAAAAACTTAGCTTGCCAGAAGCCAATAACCTTTTCTAGAAGGTTAACTTTCCTTGTTAACTATAGTTAAGACCAGAATACACAAGCAATAAAAATAGCCACGATTTCCAACAGACTTTACCTACCTTTGCTAATATAATTGCACTTTAGCTATCTGTTTAAAATCAGGTTATCTAAAAAGATACTAAGGTAGCTGAGATTATCAAAAGATGCTAATGATTTTGGCTGCCAAACTACAGGGGCCTAGCTGTAAGTGAGTGTTTTTCAAACTGTACACCTAAAATGAGTCCACCTAAAATTACTAGCCAGTTTTGAAAATCTTGGTCTGCTATGTTTGTCTTGTTCTTTCTCCTTGACAGTTATTTAGCTCTGCCAATTTTTCTTACCAGAGCATCAGAGCACTGAGAAGAGAAGAAAGAAATTCAGCTTCAGCCTTCAGTCCTGCAGCTTTGAGTTAGGAGATAAAGAGTTATGGCTTGAAGACATGAGATAAAAGCAAAGCAATATACTCACAGCCACAAACTCAATGAATTAAACTAAGAAAAAAGCCCCTGTAGGTTAGGCAGAGATCATGCAGAGTAAGCACAGCAAGAGACAAGGAAATGGGAGGCACAAATGTATTGTTATCTTTTCCATGTCATTTCATCTCTCTATACATCTGTTTTGCTACCTATAAAAAAAGGCCCTGCTGAAAGGCTCTTCAGAAAGATTTCTGAGAGCTTGCTGTAAAAATCACTAACTCCAGGGCAAAATGTTATTACCAGTACTGCCATAGAGATGCAGAATAGTCACAGAGATTTGGATGGTTTTAAAGAGGGTGAAGATCTAAGACAAAAGAACCATCAGGAGGCAGATTATTGACTACAATTTGTTAAGCAAGCACTGTGAAAAAACAAAATGAGAGAAGCTTAGTAAAAGGCAATTTGTTTCACATGCCTAAAGAGGTTCTGTTTTTCATTTACATTGTCAGGTGTTCTCTTGCCCTAAAAATTGAATTTTCTTGAAATAGGTTCCTCATATCCCAGTACTGAGAACAGATGCTGATTGGAGAATATATACACAATACATATCTACAGAGAGAAAGGCCTAAAAAAAAATTCCTCAGTTTATTAAAAATAATCCAAGTGTATGCAGCTGCAAGAATAGTCAATTCACAAATTCTCACTGAGGATAGTACCTAATAAAATGACACCTTAAGTCAGCGTTTTACCCATTCTGTTACCAACTTGTCAATAAAATACGTGAATGTCTCTCACAGCTGAAAACTTGAGGAGGTTTCATGACTGTTCTAGCAAGTCAGATTTGCTCTTGGTTTTTAACGTGATAATGGAATGACTCATTGATACCAAGATGTCAAAAGGAAGACTCAACTGCCTGAAAAACTGGGTTTTACTTTATATAGTCTCAACAGTAATTTTATGACAAATCTCGAATGGGTCTGGGATGAGCAAACAGTATAGCCAGGTATTTATCTGATACCCCTCACCAGACTCATCGATACCAGTCTTTATGGCCATCTATTCAGCTGTCTCAATTGTTTGCCAACTGGTAAACATCTAAATACTACTCCCACCATCTTCCATAAAAACACTTTCACCATCCACTATAACCAGGTAAGAAGCTTACATTTCTGGAGAATGCTGATATCCTTGGCACAGATTTCCTTCTGGGTCAAAATGGGCTAACATCTTGAACCGTCAAAATTTTAGTTATCAACATGATTGGTCAGCACTAGATTTACTTTTCAGATATTTCGATTTTTATATTGAAGCCACATACTTATATGGCATGTTTTATTCTATGTGTTAACAAAATGCAATTATCAAATAGTTTCTTTTTTAATTGAAATTCATCGCTATGTATTTTATTAATTGCAATTTATGTGTTAAGAGTTTGGCATTGCATTTTGTCCAATGTACTTTTTTTCATAAATGGTATCTACAACAACACAAGGCACAGTGTCAGACTCTCGGGGGCCTGCTTCATGAAGTACATACAATGCAGATGAGGGAGAACCAGGAACACAGTATGTATTTTTCTGTTATCCTGGAGAAGACTTGAGAGTTGGAGATCAAATATGTTGCGTGCCTATTTCATGAGACATTAACTGATTGCGAAAGGAGTATGTAAGTCAAGAAGTAACACTAACTGAACTAGTCAAGCCATTTTTGATCTTCTCTTATTCACAGTTTTCGTAAGTAATTGTTAAGAATGCATTTATTACCGCACTAAACCTTCTCCTATGTCTTTCCAAGACTATCTTTGGTTGATCATAAAACTTGAGCCAAACAAGGTTCTCCTAACTTTGTTTATTGACATACTGCAGGCCTACCTTCTTCCTGCCTTCTACACATTTCAGAGTAAGTATTTTAAGGAAAAACTGCTTGAAAAGGCAGGCTGTGAGGTAAAGTTGTGAGCCCTGCACATTTAAAACATACCCACTGTCTGTTTCTTCCGTGGGTAGCCAAATGCCCATGATCTCCTGGTATGACTGGACTGACACCCACTTCCCTGTACATCTAAGTTCCCTACAAATCAAAGAACTACACCATAGTTTACCGTGATGATTCAGCATTATCTGAACAGTCCAAAGCCCCACAGGAGAAGGCAATACTCAGATAAATTACCCTCCATGACTATCTCATGCTATGTGAACCCAGAAGAAGAGGGTAAGTCAGCCAGGAGCCTGCCCAAGCTACTGAACATTTCTCTGGAAGGAAACCTTCATCTGCCCACCCATTTGACCATGACTGGATGAGGGGTGTCTAAGCTCTCAGAGATGCACTGACCTTAGGTAGTAGCTGCTGAAATGACCAGAGTAGTTTTTGCAAATCCCACTTTGCAGAGATAACAACTCCTGAAATTGCTCAAAAAAAAAAAAAAAAGGCATCCACCACTACGTAACACCAAAGCTTCAGAATGTCACATCTCTTCCTCTATTCTAAAGACTTCAGAGGTTTTCTAGCGTCATGTAAAAAACTTGAGGAGTTTTTCATGTTTGTAATGAAATCCCAGAATTTAAAAATCCATGAGAATTCAAACACTTCCTAAAGCTGTAATGGAGGTAGAGTACTAAGCAATAATTATGAATATTTTAATTTGATCTGTTTTGAACCACACTGCATAATGACATTTTAAGGCTTACTGTTGCTGCAACTCAGATGGGTCTCAGAAGTGAGTAAGACCATCCAGCATACAACTGAGTGACAATGACAGTGATACAGCTTAAATAACCTTACGGTTCTCTGTGAGATTCATTTGGCAGTGCTGGAAGCTAAGAACTAGTCAATGGACTACACAGAAAAATTAAATAATGACTTGCTTTCTGTAAAGACGTGATTTAAGGTATAATCAGAGCAAGCTGGCCTTCAAGTATCTGTTGATACCCGAATTCCCATTTCAAAGGTGGGCACAGACATGGTAAGCAGACAGAAAAACGTCAGCTCTTCTCCCTTCTCCAAAAGAAAATCAAAACCCTATATAACTATCTGCTCTAAAAATGTTGTCCTGCCATTGGGAGATGAAAGAAGATGGAATAGATAACAATACATTTATGCAGAGCAGGGAGTTGCCTGATTTTAGGTCTGTAAGATCCAGTGAGAGAAGTAGCAATTAGCTGCAGAACACTGCAGTCCTGGGACAGCTTTCTGAACCATATAGGCAGAGGATGCCAAGGCTGTACCAGCAGCTCATAAGACACAAGAAAGTGGTGCCATAAAACATCCCCAAGGAGCACTAAAACGTTGAGTCAGCATGGAAAATGTGTGCTGCATGAAGTTTTCTACAGCTAATCACTAGGATTTCTGCATTTCTCTATGACCTTCTACTGTAGCTTTTAGTCTTGAAAGAGAATATAAACTTTCCATAGAGAAGTTGTGCTACTGTTTTTGTTTTAGTAAAGGACATGGAAGTAGCAGAGATAAGTTTTATTCTCCTTTAAATAGTGACCCATCCAGGGTACAGATACAGAAAACCTTAAAAGTTACAAAAACTTCTATTTTTTTCTTTCTAAAATCTTTCCACGTACATTGAAACTGACAATTAATAGTGCTAAATTTTGTGGAAATATCAGTATACTAGAAGATAATGAGGTCCAACTGTCTAGTCAGGCACAGAAATAGGGAAAAAAGTACAGCATCACCAGCTTTACCATCAATTAGCTTTAAAAAAGCACAAACCACTACACTGGAGGTTAAGCAAAAGAAGAACAAAACCAAAAGATGTCTTTCTGCACCATTCAACTGGACCCAGAAGATGTAAAGTTTTTCTAACATATATTTAACATGCCTTTTCTATTTTATGGGAAAAATAGTTGTAAAAGCATTTATTTTAGCTTATATACAGCTATTGTACATTTAAATAAATGCTTTTAGCTCATATACAGCTGATAAAACAAGAGGGACAATATATGCCATTAACATCTCTATATCCAATTTTTTCTTTCAGACACTACATACATGGCTATGATGATTCAAATCAGGTTTAAGACACTTGCATAGGGAGCTATTTAGCTCTTAAATGTTTCTTAGCCCTGGCTATACACAAAGCAAAAATGTAAACATTTACAGTTCTTGGTGGTAAAATGAAAAGTCTGCCCATTTAATTTTTGGTTTCTTTCTCACTGTAATAGAAAAAATATATGAAATTGATACAATTAATATGTTAGGTCTTAAGAAAAAAAAAGTAAAATGTTTAAAAACATTAAGTATAGCACAGAATATATCAATTTTTTTATCTGAATTTGTGCAATATACATACCATCAGTCAGTCACAGTATAGTAACCACTGAATGGAGCAGGTTACCAGGTATTTTTCTTAATGCAACTTAAGTTCAGCTCAGTTGTCTGGCAATATAGCTCTTTCACCAGCCAGTGCCAAGGAAAATTTGGGATCATTTCGGCTCAATGGGGAAATGCATGTATTTTAACTGCCAGAGCTACTCAACTCTCTGAGCACACGCCATTTGTGTGCAATGACATTCTGTTAGCAAACTGCACTACTGAGCAATCCCAACTTTATTAGATTCTTAAATCCCAATTTGTTTCAGGTTGACATGACATAGTATGTTTCAGCTCCTGCTGTTAGTGATATTGTTGCAATGAAGAAAAAAACCCATCTGTATCTTCCCACACAGTCAATGACTGTGAGAATCTGTGTGCTAATGGATTTTTTTGCTGCTCTGGAGTGTGAAGACATTAAAATTTATCTCTACCACAAACAGCATGAATGAGTATTTAGATTTTCTAGTAGGGCTTTTTTTTGTAGTGTTTTTGTTGTACAAACGTACATTTTATATAGACAATTACGTTTTTCTAAAATCTTCTGCCTTATCCTACATTTTTAAATGTTGAACACCGCTGTGGATCATGTAGCTCTGTCACTGCACTTGCTTATAAATTAAATGTTTTAAGCTAGACTGGCACTGTTGGGATAGTATGGAAAATGGCGGTTGTGGAGAACCACAGACATGATCTGAAAGGTTATTTGGGGCATACTTGTTAACATCATTTAGGACTCAAAAAGCAAAAGCTCAGATGACAGATGTGAGGACTAACACTTCCACAGAAGAAAGGACAGCGTGTGGTAAATCTGGATAATTAAATTGAATAAAAAAGGTCTAAAGTTATGGGTGGAAAGTCAGAAGACATTGCTTACTGGTGGGTTAGATCTTAGGACTTTGTGAAGTATTGCATATGGACTAAAACCTTTTACTCCATCAGAAATTAAGGCCCATAGTTTTGACAACAGCAGTAGCACAAAAATGGGCACTCTCTGACTCTCTTGATGCATAACATAAAAGCACCTTTTGCATCTAAAAATAATATGGAATATATAAACAAATCCACTGTTTATTTTACTCACAAATAGTAATATTAACCCACATTATGATCAGAATGACAAAAGGGCTGTCAGCAAGGTGTTTGGCTTGAAGATCTCTGCTATTTCAACAAAACCAAGATCTCTGACTGCCTATTCTTTTGAAGTTTTCAGTAGGAAGATCTGATTAAGAGAAACAGACATGCAACAGGCAAATGTTACTGGTAAATTCAGGATGCAATTCAGGACTTACTATCTGAAATGCTAAGGAACTTGCAAAGCTAAATCAAAGTTGTCAGGAATGCCATGCTGAGTTACATGTAACAAAGTAGGAAAAGCCATTCTGGGCTGGGCTAATGGTTCATCTCAGCTACTCCTTCCAAGCACCTCCTTTTTATTCTTTTTATTGACCACTGAACGGACATTTTAATGGACTGACCTGTATCACCACACGACCCTTGTTCATGCCTGGTATCAGCTTAAAACGCATCACTGTATATGTGAACTCATGATTTTTTCCACATACATCACTTCATATCTACCCTAAATGAATTTAATCTAATTTTCATCTGGCATCACAATTATTTTCTTTAAAAAGCATATTTACTCTCTCATACCACATTGCATTGATACAGAGCTCATGAGTTATGCTCTCTATTGACATTTCTATTAATGTGATACAAATGTGATATAGATCTGAGCTGCCTAGACCGTCTTTGAAGCCCCTTTAAAAAACAGACATCCCATGAGACGTTTTCTGGGGGCTCAAAGAGGAACACTATAGCCTGCAGTTTGGCTATTTTCTTTCTGAGTGCTCTTCCTACTCTTGGATGAACATCACCTAGTCCTGGCAATTTGTTACTCCTACGTTAGTATTTGTTCCCCAAGTTTTGCCACTGACACCACATTTTGAGAGAGATCCTATGGTAAGTTCACTTCCCCCTCTCTAAAAAAGAAGGAGGGAAAGTGAAAACGTTTTACTTGCTCTTCAGATGTTTTGATGGAATTTGCTGTGCTGGCAGGAAAGTTCAGAAAGAAAGAAATGTTATTCTTTTGTAACAAACACTGTGATTCACAGGTTGAATTGACTATTGGCAAAGTCCGCATAAGTAATCTGATACCGAGGGCACTTCCACTGAACTGCTTTATTATGTTATTTTCCATCCCTTGTAAGCTCTTGCCATTTCTCAGTTTTGCCTACCTTGATTTCAGGGATGTCAGACTCCAGAAACTTGTATAATTTTAACTGATCACAAGTGATATGTTTTTCAGTTAAAGAGTTGGCCATGGATTGAGACCTGGCATATATGTCTGTTCCACTAAGGACTGGGGGAATCAGATCTGAGGCAGCATGGGCTAAGGGAGCAACTAAGTCAACAGCTAGCACTTACAGGGCTTACTGCTCCTCACGGCTACATGACCGAATGGCAGATCACCTCTTAAGAAGCAAAGGAAACCTGAGAGATTTTCCTTGTAAATCTGACCATATGAGAGAATGGGAACCTGGAAGCCTTACAGACCCAAGATTACCCTCTCAGACATGAGAAAAGGAATAAATCAAGAGTCTGAGAAGGATGCTATGGGTAGGCTTGGAAACGTTTATTCTGTATTACTGATTATATGATACCCCATAGCAGATTCACTGAGTCTAACAGGTTTTGTGCATTACATTGTGGACAATCCTTAAAAACCTGCTTCTTTTTTTAAAAATGAAAAGTATTTTAGTAAAGGTTAGGACTTGCTTTTATGTCAGAACTTCAAATTAACTTTAATAAAAATACATTTATTATGAATTATAAAATTTTACAAATAAAAATTTCTCATTTCTTATTATGTTCTATCTCTTCCACAAATAACAAACCACTTTGACATATGAATCAGTATCACATCTAATCACTAGACAGATTCACTTTGTGATTAATGATGTTTAAATGCTGCATTCTTCCTACTTCTAAAAATTGTCTAATTATTACAGTTGTAGAAAATCTTTTAAGAAGAATTAAAATCAGAGAAAATATCTGTGGTTTGGAATTTAATTGATAATTTTTGAAATACTTTGTATCCACTGGACAGTGGGATGGGATTAGGGAACTGATTTCCAGATTTGAGAACACTGATTTCATTTATAGCTCAGTGCTTATCAAGGAAAAAAAAGATCAAATTTAATGTGGTGTCTCAAAATTTACCAAAATTTTTAAATGAAAAATTTGAAACAAAATTCAAGGTTAATGCTTGGACAGTGAAAAATACTGTGAAATCAGAACTTCTTACTTGTCCTATTTTGTATTTCTTCACATAGAATTGGTAAATATTATAGGGAGAAGAAAAAATGTGTCAGTCAGATTGAGGCACTCTCAGCATTCCAAGTTCTGTCTCCTCAACAAATTATGAAGACATAGATCATGTTCAGCACGTAAGTCTTGGCAAACCTTGCTGTCTTAATAAGAAGAAGATTTTTTCCTGACAGTAGGTATAATGCAGATTAACATGATGAAAAAGCACCTAGCCAGAAGCACACAAACAAAAGATAAACACTATGGTAGTTTCTGGAACAATGTATTAAAAAAAAGAAGAAAAGTATCTGATTTTTAGAGGAGCTACACTCTCAGCATTGAGCTGTGCAACCATGTGGTGCCTGTGGAATATAATTCACTTCTAACGCATTGCTTACCTCTGTTCATCAATAGCTCACTTCTAATACACTGAACTGTGGCCTGCATCTTCCTGCTTTGGTCTTTCAGTGAAGAAATGTCATAAACTGGATTGTGAGAAGTCAAATTATAAAAGTAATTCCAATTATATATTTTAATATTCATTTTAAGTTGATAAGAAACTTGGTAGACTTCTTTTTAACAGCAACAAAGGTTTATGTGATCTGCTTCTCCATTATTTTCAGATTTTGCAATTTGTTTCTTCAATGAAGAGTAAAAATTTGATTTAGACAAACACAATTATTTACATTCTTTCAGCAAATGTTCCTCAGATGAACTGGAAAACAATTACACTCTGGATACCCAAACAAATAGCAAAATTCTTGCAAACAGCAATCCATACAGAAAATTTTCATTAGCTTTTGCTTTCCTGTGTTAAATTTAATGCACAGGGGGTGCCTGTCCATCTTCTGACTAATTCTGAAGAATATTTTATCGCATGTTATCCTGTTTAGCTTTCAAGTAATACTTTTTTTTTTTTGCATTTGACCACAGAAGAAAGTCTTGCAAACTACTGTAGCTGAAATATCATGCCTCTAAAATATCTGATTTGCCGTCCATTATCATTCTTCATTATTACTTAACATTCTTTTTTCAAAGACTTTATCAATTTCTGTGTAAATATGAGCATTTTACTTATTGACTCTTCTAGTTCTTTTATATTTTTCTGTCCTCCTGAGGTACTAAAAGGAAGGCATCCAAACAAAAATAGTGCGTGGCTTTCATTACCATGCTTCCTCACTCCCTCTTCCACTTTGTTAATAAGGACATCTCATTTAGAATGATCAGGTACAGATATTCTTTTTTTAAAAAAAGTATTTTTCCACAACCTAAACCACAAGCTTTAATAATCATGCCTAATTTAAAGCCTTTCAGCAAGCTCTTGGAATAGATGACAACACTCAAACTGAGAATATGTGAATTAATTTGAGTCACATTTCATGAGGCACAGTATGAAATGCAAAACTAAATCCTAGCGGATTTCATATAAATATATAAACCCCCCAACATACTACTAAAATATTAAAATTGCCAGACAGAGGATTTGGAGGCTAAGAAACACTGAAATTATAGATCTGTATTTGGTTTTCTGTAGTACAAACAAACATCAAGACCATCATAATAAAATAATGGTCATATAAAATTTATGACTGCTGGAAATTTATAATTGAAGTCTGTAACAGTCCTTTAGGAAAACATCCAGGCTGTGAATGAATAAATATAGCAAGATAAAACAGGGATAAGTAAATGAATCAATGTTTTAAGTCTTGTATATCAGAAAAACTCATGTCATTTACACATCTATATGTCAAAGTCTGTTCTGTGGAACACTGCTGAATCATTCAGTGTTCAGCAGCTACGTATCCTTCCTTACGCATAACTCATTCTGACACAAAATATCTTTGAAAACACAAGTCATCTATCCTAGCAGAAAAAACGAGAATAATTTACTATTATACTGCAACCAAACACATATATGTAGCCACGGTAATGGAAAACAAAATGTGGTGAAAGCTCAGGAAGTGTTTCTGTGAAATACCCAAATGACCACAACAGCAACTCACAGCTTAGGATGCTTCAAGTCAATTGCAGAATTAACACACAGAACTGCCTTTAGTTAAACTGGAGGTTTCTTGGTATAACAGTGTGTATGCACTTTGCTTATTTGTGTTGAAGATGATGGCCTTCTGCTCCAGTAGTCCTAAGTGGTTCAGTCCAGTGAGGCAGAGGTCACAGTTTCTGGGAGCAATACACTGTCCACACAAAAAGCTAGTATGGGATGGATGCATGTTGGCATGGTCCAGTCAATGATGTGGTGCTCTTGATAAAAACTTCTTTAAGAATCCTGGTCTCCAAGTTTGGGGAACATCATAGGAAATGCCTAGTGAGCAAGTTTAGAGATGACCCAAAGAAGGTGGACTCACCCAAGCCTTGCCAACTCCAATAATACCCTCAAAAATGAAGTGACTGTAGATCAACATGTATTTTATGGATAAAGGTGGCAAGACAGCCTCAAGTTGTGACCGAGTCTCCCTTAAGCATGACTGATGCCTACTCAGAGCACGTAGCTGATTTTGGTCTGACTTCCTTAAACTATGAAAGTTGTGATCTATTTGGGTTTTCATATCTTTATATTTTTTATAACTGATGCTTAAAGACAAGAAAATCCCTAATACAGTTCCCCCCCGTAAACTGCTTGCTTAAATTGAAATCAAAACTGTCAGAAATTCTGTTCTGACCACAGCATATTGTTTCATGTTTTTTCTATTTTCAAAAAAATAGAATCTAGGGTTTTTCCCCAGTAATTTAAAAGATGTTATGTGAATATATTACTTTGCACAACATAAAATATTTACATGTTTTTCCTTTGTCCCGCTTGCATCAACAAAAAATCAGTCTTGTCTCTGAGTTTCATGAGTAAGATCAAGGACAGAAACTCACTCAGGAAAGCACTGAGGGTGGCAGGAAGGAGGGAGGGAAGGAAGTTGCAGCTGAAAATCTAGAACTAGAAGGGCAAGAAGCCCTTGCTGGAGGCAAGGAAAGTCACAGCACAGAGTGAGCAGAGCTGTTGGAAACAGAAAAGAAAGTGAGCCGAGAAGATAAATGGAAGTTTGGATCCAGAGGGAAATTCGGCAACATCCGGAAATTTGCCAGTCATGTGAATCACTGTGATACAGAAGCCATCTTGAAGAACCACTATTACACATCCAGATAGAAAAATAAAGGCATAGCTCCAGCAAGAAGCTATCTGTTGCACATCTCATGTACAAACACCTGACCCCTGGGAAAGCCACCTGGATGCACCATGATGCAGATGGTGTCTTTGGGAGCTTTTTTGAGGGGTCTGCACTGAAGGAACTCAGAGAAACACAGACCATGGGTCACGAGCAGCACTTTCAGAGACCACTTTGGTCTCCAAACACAGAAACCAAGTCCTCTGAGAAAGAGGATCATCAGACTGGTAGAGGAGACTTTCAGGAACATCATAAAACAAGATCAATCCAGACTAACACCCACAACATCACGTGGCAGGAGGGCACGGCATTAGACCTCCAATGTGGAAATGACTGCTGTGCTGAGGCTTTCTTGTCCGAAGATGGCCATACATCCTTCTGTTCTGGAACCAGGGACCCATGATGAAGGGAAGAGGTGGGTTGTTACAGTGGGACTGGCACATAGGAACTAGGGGTCAGTGAGTTAGCAAGACCAGATGGCACCATGCAGTCAACTTGCTTGACGGATGCAAAGGTCATGTGAAGGCACAAAGGTTCTGGATCACCAGGTAAGGAGCACTGGGTTTGAGAAGCCTGCAATTCTGTTCTCCATGGGTACCAGCAGCACAGGGAAAAGGGAAGAGAAAGGTTTTAGAGATAAAATCTAGGACCCTGCAAGGACAGCTAAAGACAGGGTCTTCCACATAGTTATGTACTTGTATACCACTCAGGACTGTAAACAGACGGAAATGTAAAGATGCTTGGCTAAAAAGTGAGGTTTCATATTCATAATGGAGCGGAGACTCTTCTGTATGAGATACCAGAAACAAGAAGCCTGTTCTGGAGGGATGGAGCTCATTTGAACTGTAAGGGAATCAACCTGTTAGCACTTCAAAACCAGGTGGTCATGAGTGAGCTACTTAATGGTAAGTGGGGACTGGGGGGAGGAAGGGTGGGTGCAGAATACCACATGGTGTGGGGTGAGTCTTCCACTATTAATGAAGACAAATAGTAAAACTCCTGCATAAGGAGTCCGTAACAGCAGAAGGTGCAACTGCTGATTCTGATGACATGCAAGCTCTTTTTTGAACTCTTGCAAGTGAAGACCCATTCCGTAAGTGAACAGAATGTACTTCAGTTCAACATCCCTATGTAAAAAATTAAGGCCAGAATATTCTCCACAGTCTCACTCGACTTCAGAGAAAGCAACTATAGAAGAACAAAAAGATTGTCTTAATAAAAAGGGTAGCTAAGATATTTAATGAAGTATGAATGCTCCCTTAGGACACCATAAGGAAAACACTATGGCAGTGTAAATCACCTATCAAAAAGAGCCTGAGGAAAGGTAAAAAGGAGCTAAAAAGATGAGAAAAGTTAATTTTCAAGAAGTGCTTCTGAGGTCTTTGAAAACTGTTCATGTGAAAAGCACACAAGCTAGTGAAGTTGAAGAATGAAGAATTCAAGAGTGGGCTTGATCATCAGCTCAAGACTCATTATTCTTGATCAAGCACATCATTTTTGATCGTCAGCTCAAGATAGCCACAGTGAAATGATGTGATTCTACCTACAGGCAGATAAACCAGTAAAATCTGTCCCAGGTGTGGTGTGGTGAAGGGAAATTCAGATAGCACATAAAGTACTGATTGCATCATAGCCATGAGATGGCTCAGTAATGGAATAATCATTTGCATAGAGGTGAAGAATAACAGCAATGTAGTATTTAAATTGTTTTGTAATGTGCCAAGTCAGTAAGAATGTATGAATGGAGAACTTCAGGAATTTTTCTGCATTTCTCATTTCGTTCCAAGAGCTGAAAATACTTTATAGACATCAATTTACCTAGATGGATAAAATGGTGTGGTTTAAGAATGAAGTCACATCTGAACTGGGATTCAACAGTTAGCTAACGCAGTTTCCAAGTGCTCAGAAAGAGCACATCATTATTTCAGAACAGACTTTGGACCTAGCTAATAATCGCACAGAAGGAACAAATAAAGCCAGACACTTTTAATGACTAAAAAGAGTCAGGGCTTTGGATTTTCTCTCTCTCTCTCTCTCTGCTGGCACTCCCTACTACCACTCTGGGCTCAGAAGCTGACTCAAAAGGCAAAGCTACACTCACCTGTTGCACTCCCAGCACCATTCTTACAAAGGCTGCATCTGAACATGCAGCCAGCACATGCCTGCAAAAATGGTAAAATCTGAAGAGATGGAAGCACAAGCTGGTAGAAGGAGAAAGCAATGCTACAAGTTAAAGTGAAAGTCACATTAAGAACTCTTTGCTGAACTAAACACCATTTTGTAATCCTTGTTGCGTAAAGATATACAGAGAACAATAACAAGCTTCAGACAGTGATTAATTAATACTTGCTGATTTGCTATCAAAGCAGTAATTAACAAATCTTTACAATCAAACATTTTGCAAAAGCTAAACATTATGAAACCTTCAGACAAAAAAAACAAGGGGAAAGGGACAAATGGGAGAAAAGAAAACAATAGGAAGAAACTCTAAAGTAATAAGCCAGTTAAGGAGTTTAGCCTCTTGGTGCTTTCCCTTTACAGATTTGGTATGACTTGCATGATTCCTGAACAGTTCAACAGTCGAAATCTCTTGTTACTCAAGAGACTTATGACCAAAAATCAGTATCTCAGTCCACCTGAGACTGTTTAAAAAAAGAGCTTGAGACTCTTCTTAAAAACTTTAATTGACCTTTTTCTGGCATACATTAAATCAGTCAATACAATTTAGAAAAAGTCAGGCTGAAATAAATGTCTACTGACCATCATGAATGAGTATTAACAATCAAAGTATTTTAGCTACTTTTTCAACCCTCTAGTAACTACTTTTTTTGAAATTATAACCATGTACTTTGTGAAACTCAAACATTTGCTTCCAAAAATACACTCAGATTATACATTAATCCCGGCTGAATGCCCTTTCCATACCTTTTATTTAAAAAAGGCCTCCAAATCCCCTTTATTACTGAACAAGTCATTAAACTTTTATGTTTACAACTGGGCAACCTGTTGAAATGCCAGATAAATTACTGAGCTATTTTTGTGGATTTCCTGCACTGATACTACCTCTATCAAGGTGATGTTCACTACCATCAATTCAGAGTGAGAGAAAAGAGATCAAGATCATTAAGTGCCATCTTGAAACGTGAAATCTTACATACTGCAGCTGAGTTAACTTGGACAGTATCTGGAACCCTCAGTACCGAGCTGGTACAGGTTTCTGAAGTATATAAGCCTCTGATTTAAATGATTTTGACCTGTTTGATATGGTTGTATTCATCTTCTGGTTTTAGTCCACTTTAGTAAAGTACGTGGAAAGAAACCACACATAGGTAAATAACTAAATCCAAGCTCTACACTATTTTCAAGACTTCTAAAATATAGTGTATGTTAATACATTTTTATTTTTACCCCAAGGAAAATCACAATACGTAGAAATCTGAGAAGCAATTCTAACTCGGGTCATTGCTTGAACTCTCATTATTTCTTTCTTGTTGAATCAGGTTGGTGTGATCTGATGTCTAACCACGGCAAATGTGGGGAGGAGACTCTTGGTTACTCCAGGGAAAAAAATCAAGACACAAAAATTTACCCATAACAATACTAGTGAGAACACTGAGCCCCTGATATGCTTTGGACTGTCTGCAATTTTTCATCCTAAATGGCTGAAATTTTACTGATACTTTAACATTTTCATAGTGACTGAGCACTTTTGGCTTGAGGAATCATTGCATTTTAAGAGACAACCAAAGAGATTATAGAAAAAGTCAAAATATGAAACTGAAAACTAGCACATATCAATTAAGTTTCTTAATCTGATTGCAGAAAAGTAATTTTTTTAAAGCTAATCTCAAAAACTGTAAAACCAACTAAGAGAAATCTCAAGATCGTATGGATTATATTTTAAAATAAGGAAGTTTACCCTCACTAATAAACGCACATGAAGCTTTCCTTTTACTTTATTATTTGCCTGTTGTTATACCAGTTGATCGATTTTTTCACTTAATTACTATGGTATTAGATTTTTATGTATATTTTCCAACTTGTTCATGTATTACCCCCACTTAGAGACACTCACAGTAAGATGTTTTAAGATGACAAGCAACAATTTCTCAAAGAGCAGCTCCATGATTTCAAGCAATACAAAGGTCATGTGCAGTGGAAGTGAAATCACATCAGAAATTTATTATTAAATCTGTAATCTGAAAGTGTTTTACTAGATATACACTCATGAATCTGTAACTGTATACATACATATACTGTGAATTAAAATAATTTCTTAAGTGCATATTAACCCAAAGCAATCCTTATAGGAAGTAACTCACAGAAATGCTGTGTTACATATGCTATGTAAAATGCTGTCCAGTTTATGTGCAATGACTGTTTATTTTTTTTTTTTTAAATTATTCAGAAGAAATTGCAACAAGAACACAGCATACAATGGCTGTTGAACCTTCCTGTAGGATTCATTTAAAACAAAAAACAATTTGGTATCAACAACTGCATTATATCTTAATTTTCTGAATTTATATTTATTATTATTAATTTAATATTTAATGAATTCATACTTACAAAATATTAAGCTAACATTAGTTGCTAAATGCTAAGATGTGCTTGTTCAATATATATTATAGCAGCAAAGTTTTAAGATGCTGTAGGGAATAAACCCAGCAAGATATACTAGCAAATATCAAGCAAATGTCAAGTATTATCCCAAATGCAGCAGAGAGGTCATTATTTAATTATTCTTTATTTTTTGTATGTACTGACTGTTTGAACAAAAGTTTTAAAAGGAATAGGTGAAAACACAGGTGAGGAAAGTAGATCACAGAGTTTAAGCTCTGAAATGATTCTACTGGGTCACTGATTTATTTTTAATTTTGTTTGGTTTTTGGAAAGATAGAACCTGAACCACTATCCTGTACAGAATGGAAGTAATAAGGAAGAATGGCATATTATTAGGCATGAAGATATCTGGTGCTGAAATAGAGCACTCCCCAGACAGCAGACATAAGGGAAATTCTGGTCTCTGTCTATCCCCCAGATCCATACACCACCCTGTTGGCAGGCAAGTACTTGATGCCTGAAAGGATATCAGTGCAAGAAACACACTTGGAATCCTGGTCTGCTGTAAAACGGCTTCAGTTACACTACTCGCTAACTTCGTGCTGATCAACTGCTGCATGATGTACCTTTCTATTTTGCATTTAACTGCTGTTCACATTCTTAAACATGTTCAGATGCCATTTTCACATTGCAAAATGGCCCAATTCAATGGCTGTCTGATTCTCTGTTCTGCTTTAGACTCCAGAATACTTTAACCATGCTCCTAACTTTCCAAACATCCTTTAGAGCAGTGACAGATTAAGCCATATGCTGGTTTTCTTTTTTTCCCTGTGAAGTTTTAACATGGCCCTTGAACTTTGATTTACGTGCAGAGGAACTGATTACTAACATTACAAATCACTAACAGCAGAAGGTCTACTCTCACTCAAAACTGTCAGAATCTAGAAGTCTTCCTTAAATCCCAATTTGACCTGTCCCCCTCCCCCTCTGCAAAACAGCAACATGTTTTTGCAGGAAAGGGCAGTTCCTTCTCCTCTCATCCATGAGCAGATGGCTCTGAAACGCAGCTCTCTGTGCTCCCACCCTGCAGCCAGTCAGAAGGAATCCTACGGGTCTCTTCTAGTACCACCATTTCCTATGTGACTGTCCTTGTCTTTAAATAAATAAATGTGGCTCATTTCCCCTTAATTACATTAGTTCGTAATTTCCAATTCAAATACTATTTTTTTTTTTTAAATAAAAAATAATTGTGCCAAATCATGTTGTCCTCTGTCCTGACTGGTAACTACGAGATTCTTCAATTTATAAGATTCCATCTATGCAAAACAAAACATAAAATTAAAGTTAGCATATGTTTGCATTCTTTCCAAAGTAATAATGAAGACAGAGAGTAGCACTGTTCCCAGCATCAAGCTCTTGGCACCATATGCTTTGCTGTCTACCCCTACATCACTGTCTTATCTTTTATTCTTTAAACAGTGTTTAGCTTTATTTTTTGCCCTATGAGATCAAGTTTTTATTTCAGCTACTATGAATTCATGACAGGCAGCATCAAATGCTACACAGACACACAAAAGGCTACATCTCCTCTATCTAATTTCTTCCAGACAGGCCATATTTTTCTTAGGTTTGAAGAGTATAATCGAAAGAGTATTCAATTTTTCTGTACATGAGTGTTACTGGTGTGAATTTTACACAAAGAAACAAAGCATGGAAGAGATTCAGCAAGGTTCAAACTCCTCAGAAAATTCCAGACATATGTCCTTATTAATACTCATTTACTTGTAAAACTAATTTAAACAAGATGAATTAAGGCTAATCAACCCATTTGTTGGCATTTTATCCTCAGCTTTTGTCACAGAACAATGGTTGCAATAACCAGGAAAAAAATTTCATGTTTTAATACTGAACAAACCACAAACCACAATTATTTATGGTAGTGTAATAAGTAAAAAGCTTGAGGAACTCACCACTTAGCTCCAGTGTAACGAGAATGGGTACATGAGATGGAAGTGAGGACAGGCTGTGGAAGGAGATCTGTGGAATTACTGCCTGGACATGCATTGGTGCTGTTAGGAAAGCTAAAGATGAGCTTGAGTTGAGATGTGCAAGCAGTATCAAAGACAATGAGAACAGCTCCTATTGCTACATGAACAGTAAAAGGATGAAGGAAAATGCAAACTCATTGTTAAATCACTAATCATAGGCACAGACAAGGTCAAGGTACATGATGCCTTCCTTGTCTTGGTCTTCACCAACAAGGTCTCCCAGGGTTCTAAGTCTGGAACAAGGGTTAAAAGAGGAGAGAAACTATTAGCAGCAGAGGAGGATCAATTCAGGGATTACCTGACAAGTTTAAACCCATACAAGCCCATGGGACTAAAGAGGATGCATGTGATAGTCCTGAGAGAACTTGCTGATGACACTGAAAGGCTGCTCATTGTCATCACATGGAGAATGGCTAAGGTCCTCAATAACTGGAGGAAAAAAAAAAAAAACCACCAGTATTTAAAAGATGTCACAGGCTAGTCACAGGCTTTCTTTGGCACCTGGAAAAATTATGGAGTAAGTTGTCCTGAAAGCCACTTCTAGGCACATGAATTAGAAGTAGTTTATTTGGAATAACGAGCCAAGGGTAATCGCATTTGACAACATCATTACCTTCTGTAATGAAGTAAGTAGATCTGTGGATGGAGGGAACCATGAATATCATCCACCTTGACTTTAGCAAGGACTTGACATGGTGTCCCACAGCATCTTTGTATCCAAGCTGGGATGCTGTCCAGCTAAGTGGACTTATTTTGTACTCGACCTGAAAGCTTGTTCACTTGTGGGGTTTCTCAGGGGTCTATTCTGGGACGTATCCTCTTTAATATCTTTATTAAAGACACAGAGGAGAAAAAATGAACCCCCATCAAGTTTGTGGACAATATCGTATTGGGGAAGAACAGCCACAGAAACACGGGTAACTTTAAGTTGGAGGGAATCTCAGTAAGAGATTTAGTCCATGCCCCACTCCAAGCAGGTCTAGTTAGACCAGGCTCCACAGGATGTTATCTAGCTGAGTTCTGGATATCTCTAAGGATGAAGATTTCACAAATTCTATGGATGTGTTCCAGTATTTGAACTGCGTGATTAAAACATAAATCTGTGTATTTAATCAAAAATTCCTATGTTCCAACCAGTGTCAGCTGTCTCTTATCGTATTTGGGTGCAACTTTGAGAGATGCATGGCCAAACCTGAGGGAACCCAGAGAGACCTGGACAGAATGGAGGAATGGGCCAGCAGGAATTTGATGACATATAAAATGGATAAATACGAAGTCCTGCTTCTAGCAATAAATACTTCCAATGGCTGGGAAATAACTGTCTGTGGAGCAGCTCTGTGGAGACACACCCGAGGAGGTTCCTGGTAGACAGCAAACTGAGCATGAGGGAGCAGTGTGACCTGGCAGCAATTAAGCCTAACAACACCCTGGGCTGCATTAACATGAGTGCAGCTAGCACATCAAGAGAAGGGATTTCACTCATTGGATTGCATTTGGAATGCTGCATCAAGTTTTTGGATATGTAAGATGTTGATAAACCAGGACCTCAGTAGAGGGCCACCATCACAAGGTAAAGAGCTGACACAATGTGTGAGAAGAGGCTGAGGGAACTGGGCTTCTTTAATTTGAAGAAGAGATGGCTCAGGATGGGTGCTGGACCTAACAACCTTCCTTTATCAAAGAGGTTATACAGAAGGTTAACCTAGGCTCTTTACTGATGTCCATGGCTGGAAGATGAAAGACAGTGGTCAAAAATTGAAAGGAGAGAGACTTCGACTTGACATAAAGAAAAAGATGCTCAGTATGAGAAGAATTAAGCACTGTAAGAGGTTGACTAGGGAGGCTGCAGAGTTGGATTAGGACCTCCTGAGGGGTTCCAAGGGCAAGAATTCTACAATTCTAACTACCTCTTTTCAAGAAAGCACTAATCTGGTAATTAAAACCAAAGAAGAACACAAAAATACACAACAAGAAGAAAAATATGCGAGCAGGATAGCCATCTTCTATTTGGCCTATATAAAGTTTTTCTAGTTAGTTAGAATTAACACTGCATTATCAAAGAGTCTTAGTGCTCATATACGACAGAGTTATAAGAACAGTACTGTTTCCACTTTAATGATTCAAGAATTTAATATTGTTTACTCCACGAGATATAAAACATTGTTTTCTTTCTATGATGGCACATAATTTCTACAGCAACATGCAGGTAACAAATTCAGCTCTTTATCCTTTAGAGGTAAATACGGTGGGAATAATGCCATTTTTCTGCTTAATAGAATAGATAAAAAATGACTTAAAATTGGGTTATTTTTCCTTTTGAGAGAGAGAAAACAGAATATTTTCTTGATGTAGATGGCCACATGTATGCTTCACTGGTATAGAAATAAACCTCATCAAATATGTTTCATTTACCTTTAATTTTAGAAAAATATATGCACATTAATGAGTCTTTGCAGAAGCAAATCTCTTGAACTGATAATGACTAGTTATGTAAGAACAGACTATTCACCTGAGAAAAGAACACCAAATATTTCCCATCTTAAATGTTTCACCTTAAGAAGTATGTTTATTGTGTCATCTGATGGCGATTGAACACGAAATGATTTAATTTCAATTTCTTTTTACAGTTAAGCAACAGACTAAGCAATACAAACTATTTTTTCATACTAAAAATTATTTTACCAACCCAATTATATAAGTTAAACCACTAAAGCTACTCAGAAGCTGTGAAATTGCAACTACTTGTAGCACTAAAGTGACTTGCTCAATGGGATTAGAGGGGCAAATGAATATATTAAGTAGTTTAAAACATCTTTTTGTCATAACAAGCACTACTTTCTTAAGGATTCTCTGGCCTATTGAAAAAAAAATAATTTCAGCAGTGATTAATATATGCCTATTCTCATATAAACAGAAAGAAAATCAAGACGTAAAATATGCTTGTCTCATTAAGAATATTTAACTTCCATGGTATTCATTAAACAACCCATGTTTCACATTTAAGGGAAAAAAAATTATGGCTAAATATCTGTTAAATTTTTTCTTTGATCGGAACCAGCATGAACAGACAGGACAGAAAGAAATTATAAACCCAAGCATCTTTCCATAATGAATTAGTGCAAGTAGTTGATTTTAGAAACTCATGATCCACATTAAATATTAAATCAAATAAACTATGTAAACTGATTACTATTTGTCTTTTTTCACGCAACCAGAAGGTTATTCAGCTGTTTCATGACAGAGCTACAGGTTTTCAGCCCCTAAGGCTAAAACATGGGCTGTAGGGATAGAGATATACCCAATACTCCAATTTAAACTTTATATTTAGTAGTGTTCATCCTTAAATGGCCTTTTAAAATGAAAGACTGATAATTTTTCAAAATCGTATTTACCATTTAAGTACTGACTCCCTTATAAAGTACTGCGATACTTTATACATATGAACTTATACATTAATGGAAGTTAACATAGTGCTTTGAACATGTGAACTATGATGAAATATTACAATAGTACACTTTTAACTTAATCTTGACCTTTTTTCTCTCTAGTCTCTGTCCCATGTTGTGCCAGTCAGAAAGAATTCAACATAGTTTTCCTAAAACATGGACAAATTTTTCCATCAGAACCGTGTGACCCACTTCACCACACTTCACCACAATAGTACCATCTACTGCGGTAGTGGAACAGGATGTGAATTATGACATGTGTCTAACAAACAGGTGTGGAGCTGTGTGGCAGGTGCACCCACCCAGTGAAAACAAGAGCTTCTTGGCTGCTGAAGTGTAGCAGCTTTGGGCTGCCTTTGTACTCAGGGCCTCGTGGTAGTTGGGGCCTTTGGGCAATGCGAGCCGCTATTGACTACAGGTCAGATTCGGCCTAAATGGAGTCCCCTGCGGGAGCCATTTGGAGCTCGCCCCCTGGAGCAGCAGCTGCGGTCCAGGACTCTCCCCTTGGGGTGGGTTGTGATGCCACCCAAGGAAACTCCTTGAGGTGACTTGGGTCAGGACGCTGCCCTGAGCAGGTCATTGAGGTTGAGAGCCCTCACTTGTCAGGTGAGTGATAGAGTGTTTTGGGTTGTCGTGAAACCCTGGGAAGTTGTTCTGTTCTCCTCTCACAGACATTCAAACCTGTAATTTGCGGAGGGCTAGTTAACTGTATTGACAATACACTTTTAATTTTTGGTGGTTGGTTGTTTATTTGAGATCCTACGTAACAAGCTGTCAGCTAGCAACAATAACAACTACTTTTTAATATCTGCCTTGTATGTGTTCCCTGGTTTGCTTCTTAAGAGATAAAAACAATTACAAAGTATTTGCATTTAGCTGCCAAAAGTCTACTTTAAAGAAAATGTGTCTGTCTTTATTCTTTTAATCCCTGAACACTATTAGTATTTCAGAAGAAACAACTAGCAATGGTAAAGCAGAACATCAATGAAATGACAGCAGTACCATGAGCTCTTTGCCAAGTGAATACTAGATAACATCACAGCATCAGTCCCTCTAGGAAAAAAACAGGTATTATATATATAGTATATATGTTACATATAGAAATACATATATGTATATATACATACGTAGCTATATGTAACTTCCTGCAGTAGTATGTATTAAGAGGAGCAAAGTCATCAAACTCTATGGTATTTATGCATCTGTTTATTCTGCTAATATGTGAAAACTTACCCTGGGTGCTGGATTTGATCCTTTAACATGTCATTAGGATTCATACACTAAATTAATTTTGCAGTGTTCCTATAAATGCAGGACACTTAACAGGTGATTAATATCTATCAAAGTCCACAATTAGGGGGGAACAAGCCCAAGCCCTCTACAAGGAAAGAAATGCATTTGGAACCTGAGTCCACAGTACACACCAGCTTTTGAAACTTGCTGTGATTTGACTCCACAGTCAGACTAAGCTTGCATTGTAGTCAATCAATTATAAATAGAGTTGAAAACCCCATTACTAAGGAAAACCGCATACTGTGATGCTACGGGAAGGTAATACATCTCTAGCTGAAACTACAGAAAGGTTTATTTTATCTTTGTTTTGAAGTGCTGATCACAGCTGCTGGGACTTGTCTTACAAACAACACACAAGAGTCATTTAAGTTGGACAACAAAAATCTATTGGGTTAGCTTCTACAAGATTAAACACTACAGCAAGTAGTTATTAATGCTGGCAGAAATGTTTGGCTTATATTTTGTTCAGAGGGGACCATGTAACCTCAGATTCAGCATTATTTGTTCCATAACCATGCTCTTTGAATTCAGGGAAAACAGTGAGCAACATATCCAGACTGAACACGTTCTTTCATAGATGTTAAATTAAACTCCTAATACTTTATGAAAATTAAATTAGAAGATGCAATTACTCTTAAGTGAATACTATGTTATGTAATGTCATATAAACTATCAGGTACACACTCAGAACAGACCTTCATGGTCATGGGTACATATGAGACTGACAAAATCTGATAAAAAATGCCGTGAAATAAAGACATCCATAACAGTGCATTAAATCTCAGATAACATTAATTCTGTGGAATCTTAATGAACATTTTGCTTTTTCAGCTGGTGTTAATGCCTGCACAGGATGGAATTTACCTTTCACTCTCAAAAATGTCAGCCGATTCTTCATCCCTTTTGGTCATACTGTGGTTCATGTGACACCGTGATCCATGTGATAGGGCAGGCCAGAACGGTGAAGTTCTTGCTAAGATTAGGGAAAAAAGCTGTCTCTGGTCTCCCATACACGATCTAGAGGAACCATGTCTATGGATCAGAGGGCAGCTCAGAAATCAGATGCAGTCACATCTTGCAGGTTTTCCTGACCGTTAGTTACCCTGAAACACTCCGCAGGATCATGTTTGGAATGGAAGACCTATTCTAGGCTCCTAATACTACCTGGCCACCTAGAAAGCAGCTGTGATTCTTGACATTAAGCAGTAATCTCCATATCCTAACCATCAAGTGAGCACAGACCATAGCACTGTTGCTGACAATTACCCATCAGCTCAAGTGCTAGTGCAAAGAGCTGAATATCCAAGAAGTCCATGCACTGGTGGCAATTCCTGTCAAGGGACATTATGTTTCCCTATGACAAAGTCCTCCCCTCCCCCTGCCAACATTAAAGATAAACCTTTTAAAAAGAACACCAAAAATCATTTAACTGAAAAGCATGCCGTAGCCTGTATGCAAACAACCAGATGGAGAAAGGAGGCAACTTTCATTTGCATAATGACTTTAACTGGAAATGCTTTGCAAACACAGCATTAACAGCATGTAATATATCATTGTTACTACAGTGGCATCCCCAAATAGCACCGATGGGATCTAGGCCTTGTTATAAGATGTACTCTATAAATGTATATGCAGAGACATAAGCTATACTTCAAAAAACCTTTCACCTATTACAGAATATCATCTACCCCAACTGACTACAACACAAGGAAAGAGAACAGATGGTTCAGTTGACAACTGTAAACAAATTCTACAGATAGCTAAACCGCTCCTAATTATATCAGTTTTAAGATCTCCTGTCACACCTTCACAATTTATACTATTTTGCCTCTTCAACCTCCCTATAAAAGTACGTATAGACTCCCTACTTCTAGTCCAACACTTTCTCTATCAGCTCGAGTTTTCCCATGCTCCCTCTATTCTTCCAGAAGGTATGGAAAAGTTTTTCCCTTAGCCACCACTGGAATTAGGAAAAGACTGGACAAAATAGCAGCTCAAGTAAAATTCACAGTAGTAGTAAGGTAATGCTTCTCTGCAGTCTTGCCTTAATATTGCCTCCTTGCACAATAGTACCTGATTAAGTCTTGACTAACCTCTCAAAGAGTCAAAGAACTGGGGCCTCAGGAGGTTACTGACTCAAGCCTCCTGCCATGGGTAAATGTGGCAGGAGAGCACCTCAGTGTTGCTGTCTCCTCATTTAGGTATCATTGTTCCCTACTCCAACCCTCCAAGTTTTAATGGACAATTAGTGGTCACTTATGATAAACTATTTAAGCTCTTAATATTTTAATTATTTCTCTTTACAGAAGAAAATCTAAAGCTAATTACTATCTGGTAGAGAAAAGATGGATCTTTTGTTACTTACAAGGGTAGGTGCTGACCACGAGTAAATTGCTGAAAAGTATCATCCTAATTTAAGAGCTTGAGTCTCTTCTTAGCTTTCAGAAAACTGAATGTCTGAGAACTGGATCATAAATCATTATTGTAATTGGGGTTTTATGCTCTTTTCCCCCAGATAAAAGGAACATGCATGTTAACAAGAACTACATACATGGATCCAGGCTGAAAAGACACTCCCTTCACAAACTGAGCAAGTACATACACCTCTCCTTTGCACCATCATGCAAAGCATAAGTTATGTGCAAAAAGAGAAAGAGTGCACACACCTTAGGTCCATTAGCTGTCCTAAAACAAGATCATGCTCATTCACTGTCACACCTATGGAAGCTTGCAGGTCGGTTTGGTTACTAATCCTCAGTCTGCTTTAGCAATGGAAGTTTTATCTGCCATTGTGAAAGTGTATGTAATTTAAATCATACTTTTCATTCTGAAATGTTTCACAAAGTGAGTTTGTTTGCATTAAGTTCAAGTTATTATCACAATATCTTGAATTTAATTTTCAGTGCTGTGTTCTATCAATTTTTTTATACTGAAATGTTACATTGGTGGATGTATACAACACTGATTACTTACAAGACACCAACACAAGAAACAGCTTAAATGAAACAGACACATTAGGGGAAAAGTGCTCAACAACCTTTAAGCAAGCAAACAAAAAACCGCTGTTCATATACATCAGCACTTGTGTTAGGCTTACTTCTTTTCTTAGCAGGTATATTAGGAATTCTATGTACCTGAACTGAGTTTAAAACCTAGTAAATCATATCAAACTCCATAAAAGCCTTAGTAAATGCTTTTCTTCCATGGGAAGCATTGAAAAGTATCAGATCTGACTCTACTTCAGTGACTATCTGTCTTCCCACGCCAGCTTTTCTATCCAAGGACAATGAGAAACAATAATGAACTGGGTTCAGATTGTAGTAAGGTGAATACAAGTAATCTGAAATTTAAACTGGTTTAAGCTACAGCTAATTAGAAAACCATTGTACATAAATGGGAAATCCAGATAGTATTTAAAGAGTACTAGAAGATGATGGATGATGATCCAGCGAGGAACAGCATGCTTTTATGAAGAATAAAGACAGAACAAACAACTGTCCATGGACAAAAGGACACCTATCAAGTGTTCAAAGTCTGAGCTCTTGGCACACTGCTTGATACTGTGTTCATCCTCAGCTTTCCACCTTGTTCTCCTCTTTAAGAAAATCTACCCTGCCTTTGAGCACTCCACGTAAGAATATAAAATAAAGTGAAGAGGCCTTTGGTCATGGAACAGTAAGTCAGTAACCATTCTTTAGCAATTGACTGTAATACCCGCAACTAACTGCTCTGTATTTCACATCAACACTACCACCTTCTCTCCTAGATGCTCTAAAAAATTTTGATTATTCAGGTATAGTATGTTGTTTAATCACTACTCTCTGAGCCTGATCATAAACCCAGCCTTCTACCCACTGAGCTCTTGTCCCATGCAAAACATAGTGTCCTAACATGGATAAAAGAATACTGTGGGAGACAGTGCTGAAAGCCTTGCTAAAATCAAAGCAAATGACATGTGCTGCTGTTCTCTCAACCTCAAATCAAGTCAGTTTATCAGAGAAGCCAACTGGCTGGTCAGGCGTAACTTACCCTAAATAAATCCATGGTGACTGCTTCCACTCATCTTTTCCTTCACCTGCCCGTAACTTATGCCAGAGAGACCCAGTACACCACACAGGTCACTTTACAGCCCCATTTCATTAACTCTATGGACACATCATTTCAAAAATTCCTTATCTAAAAAAAATAATTTAATACTTCTGATGTCAATGGAAGTTCTGTGTGGAGAATATTCACCCCAAACCACTCCACTGTCACTAATTAACTTATATAAGTTTCTAGAGCCTTTTAAGTAACAGAAAATTGTTCTATAAAAGGGCAGGCAGTATAAGAATGTATCCTATAGACATAGAAAACAGGCTTCAAAGTCCTAGAAATTGATTAAAAAGCCAATTAAATATAACAAATTAAAAGAAAGTACTTGTCCTCTATTTCTTTACAGAAGGTAAACACTATATAATATTCACCACATCTCACATGAACAATCCAAGAAAGTGACATAGGCTGGAAGTCTCACCTCTGATTTTTGTTAGTGTTTTGTTCATAATTATGTATTCATTAAACAGATTTCAGTAATGGAAATAGTAAGACATGCCATTTCTTTGGCCTTCCGATATGACTCAGTCTTAACATGTAGTAGTAGTAATTGTGACTACAGGGCTGCAACCCTACCCAGTGTAGCTCAGAGCCCTCAGGTCATTTGGGCCTTACTGGGTCCCCGTGTAAATGAATCAGGTGGTGCTGACTTACAGGCAGTTTCATTTGTATCAGGGCTGAACTCCTTCTGCTGATTTTATTGGAGTAACACTTCAGTTTGTAGTGCTGTATCTATTTTCTCTCCTTACAACAAAATTGTTTCTGTGGCCAGGATCTTTTAGACCAGTCACATTGTTATTAAATGATGTAATCAAGATAGGCAATCTAGACATAAAACTCTGTGAAGAATAATGTTTTAGAAAAACTGAAGTAATCTTAAAAAGCATTCCCTAGTAATATCTTGTAATAAACAGACAGGAGGCCACAAAGCTAACAAGCTTTCTAAACATTATCGGTCTAAAAAGCTTGATGATTTATTTCTTTCCATGTTGTATAGTGTAATAAAAATAATTTACATTTTGGAAGCTTATAAACTACTTTAACCTATGTAAGGTAAGAAAAGCTCAGAATTGACACAAGTCATTTTCCCTTTTGGATTTTATATAAGCAAAGTCTGTAAGCAGGGCACAAAAAAAATACTGTGGTGGGAGGTTGTAAAAGAGACAGATGATGGGGAAGCCCCCTAGGGAAGTTGATTTTATTACAGATCTTGCACTGTACTCCAGAATATCACTGTTAGAAAAAATGAGTACATTGTTTTATCATCTAAAAGCCCAGATGGCCACCAAGGAACAGTTGTTCAAGATAAACTCTAGTATCCCACAGGATTTTCAGTTTAATAATATGAAGCCAATTATAAATCTGTAAAAGTAAGCCAAAACACCTCTTTTGATCTGAAGTCTAGTTTCGTTTCTCTTTTTCAATGTATGGAGAGAGCTATAGGTATCAGAAGATATTAGCACACTAAAACTCTCATGGATAATTTTCAAAGTGCTATATGACAAACATGTAAGTGTCACGGTGGCTACTTATCAAATGAGATAATATTCCCATCCTGCATAGCAAATGTTCATAAGCATCAGAACTTGTAACAGTAACATAATTGAAACTGCTGGTTTGGGGGGTTTTTTGTTTGTTTGGTTGGTTGTTTTTTGTTTGTTTTTTTTTTTTATTTAAATTACAGTGCTCAGCTTTTTCACCCTTAGAAATTTTTTAGTAGCAATAGACTACCTGCATGTCTGGATTTAACCCGTGGCCAAAATGACAGGCATATGGCATAAACCCAGTAATTTTTTGGTGAAAGCTGGGCAACAGGTTTTCATATGCAGTACAGTTGGTTTGTCACCAGATGATCTTACACTCATGCATGGCTGAACAATGCAACTACAATTTGGAAGGCCACTCAGAACTCATTCGTACAAAAGACAGTATGGCTATTCCCAAACCTCTACAGAGACATAAAGCAGGTATTTAACCACCATAAAGACAAGCAGACACAGTTTATAATCAAACTCTATCAAGTAATCTAAATCCCAGGAAAACGAAATACAAACAAAACCAAGCAAAAACCTTTAAGAAGGCACTTTCAACCAAAGAAAATAAATCCCAAATAAAATCCTTATCCTACCTTCTCAAAACACTATCAACAATTACATGATGAGTTCATCTAGTAAAGTTCTGTGCATGAACTAGAAGCATGAAGTAATATGACTTTCTACCTGTTACAATGAGTTAAGTAACAGTACCTCAAAAATTTTCAAGGAATGTTCCAATTTGCAGATAAGGGGATTAAGGAGAATAGGCAAATATCACTGCATCTGAAGCAATCGGTGACAATAAAACCAATGTGGATAATGGTTTTGCAAGCATGGCTGTAGAATAACTAGCAAAACCACATATAACGGATTGTGTAAAAAAACCCAGACTTATCTCAAAGTACTGGAAATAAAACTGCAATTTGTATTAAAATTAGAAAAGCAGCGTTTTGTTTCATGGGTAAGGTTGAAGCAGGAAAATAACTGAACAAAAACTATTACATACTAAGTCATGACTGTTTTTCACAAGCCAAACTGGATCAATGTATGCTGAGGCTGTACAGCAGCACGACAGCCATCCTGTGACATGACACAGGTTGAGCTTTGTACTAGACAGTACAAACCAAAGATGAGGGGTGCCACATACCTTTTTCAATCCTCCCTTTTCCTTGTCTCTAATTCCCTTCCATCACATCCTTTCTTGGACTTCTAGGTTAAGCCTGTTTCTGTGATACACACACATGCACATATGTGTATCACTTCCCTTAGTATGATCAGTCTTCTGCTGAAGATGACAGTGGAAAGTAAGGTTGATAAAGTTTGCAGAATCAGAACCAATCCTCACTAGAAATAATAATACACTCTGTAAACACAGTCATCCATTCAAATACTGTCCTCTGAAAGCCCCAAAGACAGGTATCTTTCTTTCGCATACAGCAAAACAGATTTTCTTGACAAACTGTGACAATTTTCATTGGAGAATTCAGTAATTTCAGAGTATGCACCAGATAGTCATGCAGGCAATTCAAACTAGCTTTCAGCTATAGCAGCCTCACCTACCCACTGGCACAGGAATTGATAGCCTCATTTTCTGGATTGTTTTGCAGAACAATCTTGATTCTGCACATTGTTATCAAAACCCGTTCTGACTGGCTCAGGTTCATATTATATTATTTATGATGCCTGTGCAACAGTAACAGTACTGTATGCTTACCTTTAGTGAAAAGTGGCATCATCTTCAACACTAGGAACTTAAAGAGGGGTTAAAAACAATTTCAATTCTGGTTTATGTCTGTGGACCAGTAAATACTAGAGCATTTCCGGTGAATTTGATACTATACCTTCTGTTACAGATGAGTTACAACCAAGTGTTCAAACATAAAAGGTAAATTTTGTATATGAAATGGATATCTCTTCTCACAAAACCTGTGAAATAGGCATTTACACACTCTAATCTTTAAAAAAGATGGATAAATTAATTTAATCTAAATACACTGGTATAAATCAGTTCAAATAAGTAAATGATCATACCACACAGTCATTAATTTCCAACAATACAGGTTGCTTTGATAAGGACTTACTAGCAAAAGCATCTACACCTCAGCAATATGTAAATGAAAAAGAAACTCTGATTTTGATTATGTAGCTTATTCTTAGCTCTGCTATCCTGAGTAAACATGACACTCACAAAACTTTAACATCAGTATGATCAACTTGGTATCAATATAATTACTCATGTAAGTGACTGCAAGCAGGGTTTAATTCTTCCTTCAAAGACGTCACACAAGTTTTGTTACTGCTTCACTCCTCTCTCCCACCTCGATCAGGTTCTACGTAAATGAACATATGATTGCCAGAAATTCTAAGGATTTGGGGTTTTCCCCCTATTTTGCTTATTACGTTTTATTTACTACACTCGAAAAAAAAACTTTGGCAAACAGTCAGTGAATTAAATTTCTTGTCAAGTTAGTAGCTACTAGTTCACAGAAAACTGTCAACTGTCATCAAAACGGCAAAGTTGAAATTATAACAGTAAATCAGCTTGTGAATAAGAAAGCCATCTTATGTGAAAGCATTGAAAAACTTCCTCCTCTTAGCATTTTATACTCAAGATAGTCCTTAGATACTCTCTACATTCAAATTCTAATAAACAAAAACTTTATTCAGGTATTTGAAAGCACATCTTAGTATTTTAGAATGCAAAGATTGAAATGTAATTGTACAAATCCTCTTTTAGACAAAAATCTGTAGAAGGGCACATTCCTTACTGAATGTATCTATGTGCTGCTTTGACCATGTAAAAATAAAAAGGCAAAATACCGAACAAATTGAAATGTTTGAAATAATTCAGAATATTTGAATTGTTTTGTAAACTCAGAATGAAGATGCGAAGAGAATTCATCTCAGAACACATTAAAATAACTTCAAAACAGCAAACATTCAGGAATTACGTATTTTAATAATTCACGGTTTTGTATTATCTTCAACTTCACTAATCTGATGCAATGAGAACACTCAGACCCCTGAACAAGTGTCCTTCTATGGGGAAAGACAGATTTCATCCCTTGTTCTTGTTTTTTTTGAAGGGTAGAATTCTTCTGTATGACTTCTAAAGTTACTGAGACCATCAGCTTGATGTAACCTAAAGCAAGAACTTGCAACGCCAAGTCATTGCATTCAGATCAGCCTCAATTCTGAAAATAATCATTAGCTTTCCATGATAGAAGATTCCTGATCCCTGCTTTTTTTTTTTTTTTCTTTTTTTTTTTTCCATATGGCATTCCATATGGCATACCATAAATTGCACATCTTTTTAATTATGTTCCGGTCTTCTTACAATTTGTGGAGTAGACAGGGGTAGGGAGGAAGGAAAAAAAAAAAGGCATCCTCTCCTAAGCATCTCCAACTAGCTCAAAGTAACCCAGTGTGAAAAAAAAATATTCCCTACCTATAAACCAAACACTAACCACGTTATAATCAGTTTTTGTGTGCCTTTTAGTCATCAGTGTAATATGCCTACACTTACGAAATGTTAAGGTGAAGTAAGGATAAGTTTTTTATTATATAATGTACATCCAGTAACTTTGATAAATAAAATCCAGACATCGTTTCCAGTGTTGTTTCCCAGAAGTCTGATACACACAAAGGGCTTCTACCATTAACTAATCCATAAATAATTTCTCAACAGCAGCTTACTGTCAACACTCACAGCTTCTACCAACTCCAACATGGTTGTCCTTGTTAGACCTGCTCCTGAAAAATTCATGCTCTGCCAGCTAGAAAACTGTCAGTGAGGACAATTCAAACAATAATAAAGTTGGGGACCAAAGTCTGATATAGCATAGGCATACTGTGTGTAGCAAGGAACATGCCCCTCAGCGAGTATGCATCTCACTTCCACTGCCAAACTGAAGTTGTAATTTTCCCTGAGTTATTCTGAATGATGAGGCATTAAAGCCTTACACTTCAAGGCCAGCATATCATCGCGTGCCTCTTCCACCTTTCCTTGCATGTAAGCAGATATGAGTTCAGCTTCACTCTCCTAACTACTCACAGCGCTTTATGCGGCCATAATGAAATTCTGCTCTGAATTCCTCCTCTTTCAGCAGAGAAGTTAGTAGTTATGCTAAGAAAAATAATTTTGCATCCTGCTTTGTGAGGGGAAAAAAAAAGTATATGCAAGGTAACAGAGTTCCCACTCAAAGCAAAGAATGCTTTAGAGTCAAAAACCATGGCTAATGACATGGCTGTGCACCCTGGCACACAGCACTTTACTAGAGGCTCTAGAGATGATAAGAAAGGGGAAATAAAGGCAGACACCAATTCCTAATCCAATGAAGTCTTATTTGGCAGAACACATGCATGCTAAAGTTCCCCCAAATATTAGATAGAAACTTCCATGTCCTGCAGGTCGTACTTCAAATTTGAAGGGTTCAAAGCCTAGGGGCCAGAAATACCTCTTAGGATAAAAAGAGCAGGAAGCAAATTTACAACTAGGAATATTGCTCTTGGAGTTCACATGCAAGTGTACTTTACTGAAGGTCTTAAGCATTTTTCTGTTTTTCCCTTTGACAAATTTAGAAGAAACACTTCCATGTCAATCTTCTGACCATTTTAATTCATACTAGTTTTATATCTGTCACTCTCCTACATATTTTTAGGTACTTGTTAAAGATCACTCAACTACATCTAGTTAAAGTGTCAAACGAGAACATGACAGGAAGAAAATATCTATTCTAAGGACTTCAGAGACAAAAGTCTTTGGCTTGCAGGTGAGGTAACACAGGAGGGGGATTCATCACTTGACTCTTACTAGGTTTTATTGCAGGGTTTTTGAGATTCCCCAGCATTACGCAAAAAATCCCAGAAAATTTGCTTTTATTACTTCCTCTAATTTCTCGAGCTTCCACGGAGAGTACTTTCTAATGGGCTATAAAACATATTTCTCCAATAAGCATGTTGGGGAGTCTGCTTCCTATCAAAAGAATGAAGATTCTTCTTATGTGATGCAACATGCAATCATTTTAAACTATTCCACAACTCCTCAGCAAAATTTTTAGGGATTTTAGCCCTAAAAAGTAATATTAAAACCCTAGTCAGGGATAATTGTCCTTAAAGAAAAAAAATAATTCTGCTCAATTCAAACATAAAAACAAAGCCAAAATGAAATAGTACCATATCAGCCAATAATTAAATCTCTTCAGAAAAATAGTAACTTTGCTGTCCTATAGGGCAAACTGCTTTTTTCACAAGCAAGGCTTTTGTCACATATATGTGAAATATGTAATAAATACATATATGAATCTAATTACACAGAGTATTATTACTCTTAAAAAAACCCAGTACTCTTTAATCCTCCTTAAAGTCTGTGCAAGTTTGGGTCTCATTCATAGGTCTTCCAAGAAGAGCAACATCTCCTAACAAGAAAATTAGCTAGGACTAAACCAATACCTATCTAGTCTCTTACCTCTTTTGAACCAGAAAGCTACTTTCTTATTGTAAACTCAATCATGAAACAAAGACAGAGAACTTAAGTCTTACACATTGGCTCTACTGGGGTAGAGGTTCCAGTAACTGCATTCCTAGTAAGATGCCAGGCTTCCTTAGACATACCAGCTGATATAAATCAAGTCAGAAGAGTCCTTGTCACTTCAGAATTATACTTTCTTCTCACATATTTTGGTTCTTCATACATTATGAGTGCAGAAGTAATTTGGTGCAGCTGTCAGTCTGAATGACCACTGAACTAGATTTGTGTTAGTGTACGCAGTGTCCAAGGTAAAGTATTAAGCTACAAAAACTCAATAATGTGAAACCAGGGCAATTTTTTAGTCAGATTACTTTTACATGTTTTAATCAAAGCATCCATACTTACTCTGTATTTGAAATAATGGAAAAAACAAAATTCTTTTTAACTTGCCTGTTACTAAAATACTGAAAATGAGTATGTCTGTTCATTGAGATGTCTGTTACAAGATACCACAAATACAGCCAAACTAAAACGATACTGCAGTTTCCACTTTATAATCAAGCAAATCCCAATGGCATCAATGAGATTAACTGCTGTAACTGAATTTGGGTATGTAAAATTTGCAGCTCCTGAGTTCATAATTTCAAAGCAAACAGAGCAGATACTTTGGACTGAGCTGTATAAAGACCATCAAGGATAGGAGCAATGACTCTACTGTAAAAAGAGAACATGAATAACAACCGTATATCCTTTCTGAAGATGACACGGGAAAGACAATGTCTTTTGAACATGAGGTTTCTGTGTGAAAAGTGCTGGAGAACCTGGGGTCTACATCAGGCCAAGTGCTTATCAACATTTACACAATAAATTTCAGCAGCAGCCAACCGTACTGACAAGGAGATTACACTCACTGTATCTATCCTACTGTTTCTTATAAAACAAAGTAATCTGACACACCTCTGAAAAAAAATCACACCCTGCTCCTGTGCCTCATGTCCTCACCTACACACACACACACATGTTGACAGCATACAGCTCCATGCCATATATACATGGATTACAGATTCTGTATACATATACAAACTATATATAATTTTTTTTGGTCTATATGCATATATTTATAGTTTGTATTTATACTGTATGCATAAAGACTGAAGTTCCTACAAACTGCATAAAGGTTGTAGGCAGGGTCGGGGCAGGAGGTCTTCCAGTGTCTTGTCACTGTGGAAAATCCTGTGTTCTGCACTTCTGCTTTCAGATATTCCATGGCCAGCATATGCTCAAGCTAAAAGCCCTACTTAATACTATATACACACATATATACACAAACATATATTTATGTGTATATATAGTAAGCTAAGCTTAGCAAATGCTAAATGTGGAGTGGTAAACAGATTTTTTCTTCTCAGCTAGACTTAATACTTGAGCATTTACATTGTTAGTCGATTTGAAAGACATGTTTTTTGTTGTTCCAGCAACCAAGCTTTCACAGCAGTTTTGATTTTTACAAGATGACAGCATGAGATTGTTGAGTATAGCTGACTATTTTCCACATAGTTCTCATAGATGTCCAAGGTCCTTCAGAGTTCTGCCCTTTGCTGCACACTTTGAAATGCCCTTTTAACATGAACCTTGAACACATATTTGCCCACCTCTTCCAAAACAGTTTTTGTAATTTTCACATGGCATCCTTCCCGCAGGCTTTCACAGCTGGCCTATTCAGAAAGAAACTAGCCCCTTTCTTAATCCTTGTTTTTTCTACTGAGACACCCTTACCAGAGTAACAGTGAAACGTGACTACATTAAAAGCAGTCTGGGGATACCAATAATTATTTGTTGTGATGAATCAAAGCTTTTAACTGATTCAGAGAAGTAAATCTATTGACATAATTAAACAATTTAAATGCTTTTGATTTTAACCCTGCCTTCCTTTCTACTTTCTCTTGTTCTTCATCAGTCCACCTTTCTGCATTTCATTTCAAATTGAAATGAGCTTTTTGGAACAAAGATGTGCAATTTTATGTAATTGTAGCATGTACATCAAAATGAAACCACTGAACCATTTAAATACTAGCAAGATGTGCAGAAACAGCAGCACAAATCCATGTTTTTACCTTTGTTTTACATAAAAAGTAATGCAGGCCAGTAATTCACTAAGCACTTCTCAGAGCTTCCATTCCAAGTTGCACCTTCTCATGGGAGTTGCATCATTATCGCTATTGCGTGCATATATGGAGACAAATACATAAATCCTCACGCCAGTCTCCTTTTCAATGGGATCCTAAGAGAATTCAGTATTACAAAGCCTAAATTTTACATGGGTTTAGGGAGAATGAGAAAGCAAACGTTCCTACCCAAAATGTTCTTTTCCTGAGGTAAAAGAAACAAAGTCAGAGATCATATTTTTTACAATACTACAACACTCGGCTGAAAGCAGCCATCTCTCTTCCCTCTGAGCTTTCTAAGCACTCAATTGGTCTTCCAATTCCCAGAAAACCCAAAAGCTACATTTACTCTCTTTAGTTTCCATTCTTTTTTCTGGCTTTCATTTCAAAATAACATTATTATTTTTCTGAAGTTACTAACCAAAGCCAAATGTCTGCATACGAAAATTACTACTTGCTCTACTAGAAGGTTATTTGCTTTTCTTTTTTACCACTGAGAAATGAGTTCAAACTTCAGTCTTACTTGAAAAATCTAAAACATGTTTCTCTATAGTTTTAATTAAAATTTTAAAGCTGGATCCATGGCATCCAGATTGAAACAAAATCCTTACTCTTCAGAGATGATGACAGTAGAAAATACTTCTCTTGCTACACTGACATCTTAACATTTGAGTGCTAAGTTATTTTAATAGACAGCTATTATCCAAAAAAAATGTTATTTTCTTGTTTGAATCAAGCAGTTTCATCTGTCTGAAAGTTGGAAAAAAAACCCTGAATTGCTTCTAGCTCTTATGAACAGGCTGAGAGACTCAGCTGTTGCATTTAACAGAGGCACAGGGAAACTACAAGAGCATTTCAGACGAAACAGGCAGAGAAAGTTTTCTCTGCACGTATCTCATTGCATGTATTTTGTAAACTTGACAGCAGTGCCTTTTAAACATTCTTCCCCCTACACAGGAAGTTTCACAAAGTGGAAAAAAATATATTGGTAAAACCCTAGTCTCTAACTGTACTGAGAACAAATGCTGAACATCAAAGTACCCTCACTGAATTTCTGAAATTCACTAGTTTTCATTTTAATCTAATAAAATGTCATATGAAAGCTTTGTCTTCTTAAAATTCTTGTGAAAACTAACACAGGTCCCAAAATCAAAATCTGTCTCGTAACCGCTGTCAAAATTTGTCTCACTGTCAAATTTCCATTTAGAAGTTTCTTTGTGTTGTTGCATTTACTCCACTCAAAGTTACATTACAAAGTAAACAGAATTTCCTCTTTGAAAAGACTGCAAGATTTAACTTATATATTGGTTATATTCAGCACAACTGGGAGTGTCATGAGCTTAGCTTTCCCAAGAAACTTGTTATACCAAGGAGCTAAATCAACACCACATGCAGAGAACTCCATTTTCCTAAGAAGTTTAAAATGTTAGAGAAGTGAGGTCATAAATAGTTTATTTTAAAATGTTTCTGAAAAATACTTTGTGCATTTCATTATCCTTCAGGCTATGCTGAAATTGTTAATACGAGTGTGACAGGCTACCTTCATTATTCTGCATGTCTCAGCTGTCACCTACTAGGTCTATCATTCCTCTGTCATCCATTCTATTCTTAATTTTACAGACAGAATATAAATAATGCTCTGAACTAAAATTTAGAGAGATTGATGCATAGACTGTTTTCCTGTTTTTTTTTTCCCCATAAATGTCCTTCTGAAGGAAAACAGTTCTATCAGTTCTTCCCTTCACCCTTCCAAAACTCTTAGCAGACCCAAGAACTGGACTCCCATTTTTACTGAAGGAATGTATATAATCTTAAATACTTCAGAAGAAAGCTTTTGTACAGCACTTCTCTGTTGTTTTTTTTCTGGGGCAGGGTGGGGGGGTGGGGGGATATTCTGGTGTGTAAATTGTGCAGAAGCAGAAAGGTAACAGATGGTTGCTGGAGCTGTGCCACAGAAAATGCAGTGGCTGACAGGATCTGTTATCTCTTAGTGGCTGCAGATAAAACCTTTACAGTTTAGGATAAAATTTAATTTAAAAAATATAGCTGCTTACAAATGAAAAAAAAAATCCACTAGAGAAGACTATGCAAAGAAGATTTCATCCCGCAGAGAAGATTTTATGTATTTAAAAGAATTTCTACATACATGAGAGGAAAAAGCTTTCCTTAAATGGAGGTTCTACAATTTGGCTACTCACAGCACATTCCGTTCTCAGATAGGATGGTAAAGCCACAGGAGAAATCAAACCCCCTTCTCCCACTTTTTTCCTGAAAAAACTATTTAAGATCAAAACATCTAAAGGATCCTCTGTGCGCCAATCTGTGTGCAGTCAGAGCTTTACAAGACATTTGGCAACTACTCTGATGCAGAAAAATGTCAAGCCTTCCCTATTAAAAGCTATTGGAAGGGATCACAGAACTCTACAGAAAACTCAGAAAGCATAAATGGGGTAACCCCTTACAAAAGCCAACTTCTTGCAGGGAAAAAAAAACCCCTCCGTTCATTTTAAGGTAATTCAAGACTGTAAATTTAGGTACAGTGATACAAACACCTACGCAATTACAGGATCACATCACTGAACAACAGAGGCTGCTTCTATCCATGAACTGTTGGACGTGAATTATAACTGACTTAAATAGTTCAAACGTTTTATGTCTTTAACTAAAGTAAACTTTATTAATAGCAAACTATTGTTTTTGAGTAGGCTCACACACATTGGCTCTCTGCAAGCAGATAACTAACCATGCACACAAAGCACGTAACTAACCATGAGAAATGCAGCTCAAAGTAATGAACCAGAAAGGGAACAGCAGCAATATAATTCAGCCAGCAGGAAAGTATTAACTCCACAGAAATACAAAAACCTGTAGATTGCTCCAGGCTCACCCTCAGCCTGGAGTCCTAGCAGGCATCTCCTGGGCTTCACTGACATGGATCCTTTGGGTCCTCCTTGCAATGCAGCAGCAGCTCCAGCCTCTGCTGCTGGCGAGTGACCCCGTTCCACCCTGTCATCCTGCATGTCCTGCAATCCCTGGCTGTGCACGTGGCATCAGCCTGCCCTTAATATAAGGGCATGGGATCAGTAGGTCCCCAGTCAGCACCATTTCCCCTCGCAGTTTGATGGGCAGGTCCCCTCCAAGGAGCATGCCAAGGGGCACTGCTGTTGCAGGCTGTCCCCGTGTCACCTTGTGGGCGAGGAAAAATAGTGTGGTAATTCTGCACCCACATCACTGCCTCACTAGTGGGAAAATCCCAGGTCATTAACATTATACCTAACATCTTACATACCATCTCAGACCTTAGGCCAGGGGAATCCACACCTGGAACATCCTCCTGCTTCTTGTTGAGACATGTTAAGAAATACAATTGATTTTTTTTCATTGTTCTGACCCTGTGATTTAAGGTCAGTTCTTTGCCAGAAATTGTTCAATACATGAAGGTCACATGATATTCTGCACTTCAACTATCTATAAGCCAAGAACCCCATACTGCTGTGGAAATAACCTTCCTGAGTTTTGGAGGCATAGAGAAGTCCCAGGTAGAAATCATGTTGGTGTTTCTGTAAGGAGACAGCCAGGACTATGAAAGTGCAAACACTGCATTAGTATGCAGTAGTCTGAGAGGACAATGAAGTTAAATGAAAAGCAGCCATAGAAATTTAGTTTCTGAATCCTTCCAGGACTCACAGGGAGACAAGAAGAGGGACCACTTTTGATACTAGTAATGTGCTGGAACAAGTGAGGCTGATCAGCACAGCTTCTGAGAGGTTAACAGAGAAAACACAATCCTAACAGAAAGATAAGGGAGTTGCATTTACTTAGACACTGTTACAACTGTGTTGTCAGTATTCATTCCTCCCACTTCCACCAACACGCCTGTGCACGCACACACACACACACACTCACACGATCACTTTCTTTAGCCTTATCACTATAAGTACCAAACTTTCAAACTAAGTTTTTATATTCGAGATGCTCAAATTCAGGTAGGTGAAATGAAGAACATAGCATCAAACAGCATAAAACCAAAAATCAGCCCTCCTCTTTGAAATGCAGTATGTGATCCGAATATATCATGTCCTGGAATGGAATAAAAGAATGATCAAGCTAACTTCAAATAATTTTTGAAGAGTGAAACACTAAATTCAAATACTCTGCGTCTTTAAATCTGTGTGGCTTTTGCTCATTCCCTGAAGTAAATTACTTATTTTACTTTGGGACAGAGTTTGCATGGGTCTTCATTTCCCCTCATGTGCCTTTCTCCTCCATATTTTTACATTTGGTATATTCAGGAAACTTAGAGGTCTTACTCTGTCCTCCTTTGGGCTAAGAAAATCTTTTAGATTCTTTTCAGGTTTTCAGCTATCCAGATCCCTCTACTTCATTGCATAGTAAGGATAAATGTGACCCCATTACAGGTGGATGGCAAGCTAAACAGCAGGTGATCCCACTGTTGCTGCAGTGGCTTAAAAAATCCAAACTAACAAAAAAACCCCCAAACCCAAGTAAAAAAGAATAAATATTTAACAGTAAGTCTAGAGACTAGGAGTTTCCCTGGCAACAATGGCTGTAGGATTTCTATGGGGTGGCTTTTGCTTCCTAGGAAACCACTTGCTTAATGCTAAGAACTGTGATGCATCTCTGAAACTCACTTGTTCATCGAGCTCCTGGAGTGGGGCAGTGGAACGGGGTGAGAAAGAATCCAAGCGAAGGTGATGGAGATTGCCAGAGGAACAGCGATGCCCTGGAGAAAGACAGACTAGGGGCTGGACTTCACATCAGGCTCTGATGTTGAGTGAGCTGGCAGAAATCAGTCTATTCCCATGTAACGTATCTGATCTACACAGAGCTATGGTTCTTAAAAGCTGTTAATTTATAAAAGCTATACAGTTCTGCTAGAAACTAAAAGTTGTTGATCATTCTTTCCCTTAATCATTTTTAGCCCAGCTCTACACTACAAACATTATTTCAGTAAACTCTTGGTGTTATTCACTTATGGAAATCTCCTTCACTTTAAATTATGCGTTTTGTACAACAGCTACGTAATTAGCTGGATTTTGTTTCCTGCCAATAAAATGGTTGTGCAACATCACACCGAGGTCCAGCTTCAGAAACTAACAACCTCTGCACAGCAATTTATGTCTCAGTGTTGAAGATGATTTTCAACTGCTTTTTTTGAGGAGAAAATTGGAGACTATGTGTCCTAATTTTAGCAAGCTTCCTCAAAATTTTGCCTATTCATCTTCTCCACCTAACACACTTCCCTTCCCTCCCTCCCATCATGTTTCCCCTGGAAGTAATAGCAAAATTATCCTTTGAACTTCAAAGCAGCTTACAAATTTAACTGACTTTCAGCATCCCTGTAAACAGTAGGGTCATTATTATCCATTTGGCTGATGAGATGTCCAAGAGCTACTACTGAGAAGCTTCTTATGTGGTTTATCTTGCCAGGAGATCGTAACAGCTTACATGAGCCCAGTAAAGCCTGAAAGTATGGTTCTTCTCCATGTTTTTAATGTCTGGTTGGAAAATATACTTACAACATTTTCTGGCTCTTACAGTCTGTCATCACAGAAAGGCACCACGCAGATTTTGCATCTGTCAAAGTTTGCAAATGAGCCACAGGATACTGAGCAAAATGTGTGGCAAACAAAGGCAGAAACTGTATTGAGACATATATTCACCATTAGAAGCTCAGTTATGTTGTTCAAGAACGATAAATGAGCTATGGACAGTATGAGGAAGAGGTACACTGTCCACCTGCTTCTTCCTGGATCCATGAAGTCATTAAAATATGCAACAGATTAAGAAAGAACCAGTGGAAAGGCCTTTGTAGCCATTCATCAAGTGCAGACCAGCATTACTGGGAGGGGGGTGGGGATAAACAGTAAAACTGTCCGAAAAGCAGACATTGGTCTCATTTCCCCCCCAGTTATTAGATTTGCACTTATGAACACTTCACGAAGCTCTAGCCTGTCCTCCTGAATGCCCTGTATCATTGATAAGTACATAAGTGTCCTTTCACTTCTGTCCCTCCAGCATAAAGGAAAGGAATTACCTTCTGGTAGAGGGAGAGGACTGTAAGAGCTAAACTTTCAGATCAAAACAAGAGATGAGGCATCATCTGTCTCAAAATTACACTCTGTATACTGCATAAATAACCTACCAAATAAATTTACTACATATAACCTGTTCTACTCTGCTGATGGCTTAGGAACTATAAGCACTTCTGGACAGACTCATTATTCAAACTACATGGACCAGCACCATTCGTGTTACTGTGATACACCAAAATTTTGATGTTCTGTGATTACAGTAAGGCAGGTTTGTTAATGATAGGATCAGATTTCTTTAAAGACTGGATTGCAACAAAATAGAGTGGCCTCCTGCACTGTCAATAAAATGGTACTAGTCACAGAGGAGAGGAAGTCGGTGCTACTGCTTCATGAGCTAAAAGCACAATTTATTCCTTCAGCACACTTCAGGGGTTTTTGTTTTGTTTTGTCTGTTTGTTTTTGACCCCAAGCATTTCTCCCAGGAGAAATGAGCTTCCTAAACAACATGGGGCAAATTCCAGAGAGAAAAAAAATAGCAAATACAGGTGGATGCTGTTGTGCATACTGAATCGCACCTGCTGCGCTGTGAAATGACTCCACCTATGCCATTTATAAACCACCTCAATGTAAACAGTGGAAAGACAGAAACTGTTGGCACATACAGCAATGTGCTCAAATACACACAAAAATAAGTTTTCCACGTTCTGGGGGCCACTCTATTTCAGCACAAGTTGACACTTACATGGACCAGTTAGCTCCTCATTTATCTTGTTATGCTCAAGCCAGAACTAAACATTCTCTACAAAAGTCTTTTCCAGCCAAGGTTTCCAACTATGTAAGTCTCCTGAAACCCCAAATTAACAGACTGTAGGATATAGTCTATGGATTTGGAGAACCACCTTTGGAAAATCACCTCGCCTTTTACTTTACCCTTAATTTCAGATAAAGGTAAGAGGCACGTTGAAAACTATTGAGTGATAAGAAGAGCTGCCTATCACACACTGAGTCATAGAAAAGCAGGAAGGTACATCTGCAAGCCTGTTCTCTCTCATCCAGACCAGGAATATGAACTTCAGTCTTCTACCTCTTGGGTCAGAGAGTTAAGCCAGAGACCCACCAACACCACCAACAGCCCAGCCCTCTGGATTCTGAAAAGCCAAGCCCAGATCTCAGGACTGACCACAGCAGTGCTGCACGGTGTTGTCATCAGCTGTACTGTGTTCACGGCAAGGCCTTTTACTCCACCACAAGTTTCTTTCTGAAGGTGACAACCCTTCCCAAAGAAGATACCAGTCACGTTTCCATCAAGATGTCCAACCTCTCATACATGCAGGTTTACACTGTTGTTTTCTTACCTCATTACACGGCTCAAGTGCCTGGCTGCTATTCAAATTTACAGTAGACTAACACTATTAACACTGAGACAATCATTGGAACAAAGTGAGATTAAATAGATGTTGAAGACTCCTGAAGAAACATTTATCTTTTATCAGGCCATGTTCCAAATTCTACGTGCTAATCTTATAAGCAGTTTTACTGGAGCACAGAAATGTAACTAGAGTTTATTTTACTTTTATCACTTTTCCTACAGAAAAATAAATCTCTCTAGCTTGTATTTTGCAAACGGAGCATATTTTGGGGGAAAAAAAAGAAAAAAAAAAAAAAAAGGATGAGTTTTGAAACTTACAGTTCACACAAAATGTTCTGTTCTAATTTATTTCCTTTCATAAAGTCAAAAGGAAGCCAATTTAAAAATTTATAAGATAGACAGCATCATCATCTTCTGCTTAGGAGGAAATTAAGGCCAGTGGAGGTAATGAAATGGAAAGTTGACTCTAAAAGAGCAGAATGGAGTAGAAACATTTCAGGGTATTACAGTTAAAACATGCAATACCTGGAAATCTCTGTCTCTATGTTGGCCTATACTCAGAAAATTCTAAAGGTGAGAACCGCTATGAAATAGCTGATTGTAAAAAGTTGCAACATGATTCTACTGCTAGTGGTTTGGGGGTTTTTGTGTGTTTTGTTTGTTTGCTTTAAACAAAAAGCCCAATCAATATTGTGGTCTGCTCTATAATGAAGAATGAACCCTTTATAGCTTCATTCACCAAGTTACCCCATTTCTTCTGAATAAACGGTTTAAAAGATTCTGAAACGTGTCTTGGGAAAGAGGATGCTACAATGGAAAATCTTAAGTGTAGATCAATATAATTCAATGCAATATGAAAATGGACATTTGAACTCTGAAATTCAATTTTGCAGCCTTAATGGAATGTATTCCACATAATTCTTGCTGTTAACTCAGCATCTTGCCAGCTTCTTTGCAGAAGAAGATGGGGGTACAGCAGCATGTAAATAAAAACTGGCAATAAGAGAAGTCACAAAACAACGAAGAAAACGGGTTGACTCAACACATCAAACCAGACACAGTGAATTTGTAAACAAGTAAAACCACTGTTACTGCAAAACTTCATTGATATGTATTTAACTGAAGGGTGTGAAAATTATGTGGTTTTCATGTTTTGCAGCAAGTACGATTTATCAGCAGCTGTACATGTACATGGTTTCTTACTAGGTTAAAAACGCAAAAAATTAAGTAATTTACACACACTTGACAGGTTTGTATTTTGGAGTGAAAATTGGAAGGCACACAGACTGACAACTGGATACCGGCTCTTATATTTCTAGGACTCCCCAGTTCCCCTAAAGTCTAGGAATAGACAAAACTTAGATAATTTGTTGGTGCCAAGAGACAGATTAATCTTGCCTAAATGAAAATAGGCTGGAAAATATCACATGAACATATATTTCTGACACCTTAAAATACTCATGACTCTCTCATTCACAGTTCAGTAGGAACCAAAAGCAAGACAACAATTAGAAAATAAATACTGTTCTCTTTCCTTCCCTATGACACTTTTTCATGTAAGAGATTATGGCATGAAACTGTTTATATCACAGCCCTACTACATATTTCTCTTCCTTTTTTGACATGAAATAAACATAAAACAATGTTCTCAGGAATCAAACTGTAAATTATGTTTGATACTCAGCTTTTCCATTTTCCATATGCAGAACTTAAATTTTATTTCTGACAGGTGACACGGGGCTTATTTTCTTTTTAAATAACAAAGCCTCAGACTCTCCACCAGTATAGATGTATACATTTTTTGTTACCTGTTATATGAGCTCGTATCAGCTAACAGTCTACCTGTGTAAATTAAAATTATTCCCTACACAAACTTGTTAATAAATATCTTGATACTTTTTAAAAATAGTGTTCTCCCAAACTTTAAGTTAATGAACATTAACTGCATTTTATGACAGTTGGATGATGCGGAACAGATGTTGAGCTAAAATTTCATTTACCAAATGTCAGCTTAGAACATGTATGTAAAACTGGAGTATTAGTAATCCAAACTACATGGTGAAAACAATGGAAAAAATTGTCAACTACATCTGTGCCTGCCAACCATTTTTCTGCGACTTCAGATGAAAATTCCGCCTGAACTGAAGATTCCAGAAAATAATGTTCAGTTTTAGGAACTCTAATTGCTTATTAGGATCAGTACATTCTCTTCTGGGTATCTATTTCTCATCTTGAGCTGACTGATATATAGCAAACACTAATCAAAAGCCTGCAATTAGTATGCCTTTGTCTTGCAGATTTTCCTCTGCCAGTGAGCCTTTGTCTGGGGCTTTGGTTGGACAGGTAGGCTCAGTATCTGAAAATGATGCCTGCCATTCCCCTCCAGGATTCATGCCAGTCACAAAAAATCCCAACCAACCAGCCAACCAAAGGAACAATACATCTGTAATGAAACTCAAAACTTATCAGTTGACAAATTCCACCCGCTGACCAACATGTTTATTTTTTTCTTGCTGCATAAGTATAAACAATAACCCCCTGAGGAACACAATGCAACTAAACACAGCCATTGAAAGTCCTTCTCATATTTGGGCCATGTTTTCCTAAATTCTAATTATATCTCCCATGTGCTACCCTAAATAATTTCTGTCCTTCCATAATATTTTTTCAAGCATCTGGAAAGTTTTCTGTCTCCTCCTTTCCACGCTTGTCATTTATCCACATTTTTTGTAATCTATCCATAGAAATCAACATGTTAAAGGTCTCCTGATTGCTGTTGTTGCTTTCCTCCAAACTCCTTCCAATTTTTCAATGTCTTTCCAATAGCAGCAACTGCCGTAGGCCACAGATAGTTTCACAAGCCAGTCAGGTGGACTGTAGCTTCTGGGGACTAAGGCATAACATAATCAGGTGTGCTTCTGACATTCTTTATAAGAACTATTCGAACCAACAAGTAAGGGCAGCAATACTGAGTAAAAGACACTATGCACAGCCCATGGATCAAATGAATGAGATCAATACAAAAGTTATTTTGTAAAATCCCAGTCCATCTAATAGTAATTAGAAAAAATATTTAATGGTCCCCTCTAAAGAGTTTATGAAGTTTAATTTATACCCGTTCACTTCTGCTTTACCTACAGAAATCAGTATTCATGAAAGGACAAATGGTATCACAAGACAAGAAAGAATCAAAAAGCAGGCAAATGAAAATCTTGCAAGAGGAAATCTTCTTTTACAAACACATATCCTATACATTAACTGACTGACAGTTGCAAAGCGATAGCAGAGCAACTAAACAGAGATAACCTTTTCTTAAAAAGATACTGTCTAGGATCTGTAGAGTACCGTAAGTATGTGTTTCCTGTCTACAGGGAGTAGTGCCTTCAACATCATCATGCTTCTCCTACGAACATTTGATATAGATTACCGTCATTTCTCCTCTGGTTTACTGCACTCCTAAGTAATGTTCTTTAAGTCTGAACAAGAGACAATTACAGAGCAAAGCTCTTTTTTCTCCATGGGCTTTTATGTTCTGGAATACAAATATATCAAAATACTAAGGTTTTAGAAAAAGACTGTTTCCCTCTGGTTACCAATGCTTGCTCTGGGGTAGAGGGAAGAAGGGGAGGAATTCAATTTATATGTTTTCAAATTTCTGGAGGAAAAGCTAAGGGGGGAAAAAAAAAAGGTTAAAGCAGAAGTGTTCTCAACAAGTAAAACTCTGCAATGGCAGAAGTAGCTGTAAGCAGTGATGTTTCTGATGTGCCATAAAATTTAGCTGTTGTTGTGTTCCTGGCTGGAGCGACAGAGAACTGCTGTAATGCTAAACAAGTAGAGAGGTAAGGTTGATAAGGTTTGCTTTTTTAATGCAGAGAAAGAAATCTTTTCAAATTTTGCTTAAACACCTCCAGCATTTTTGTTGGGGGTAAATTTTTGGGCTCTCCCATCATTAAATTGCACGTAGCAAAAATAGATATACCAAACCATCTGCCATTGAAAAGCCCTGTATAAATTAACACTTTCAACAAGTTTAAACTTGTTACCAAAGAGACTTGCTTTCTTTTCCACTGGAAAACTGAAGAAAATCACCAAGTGCATTGAGGATTACAGTTAGCATTTCCATTGCCATTATCATGGAAGTAAAATCACTCGCCAGAAAACCGTCTCTCTAATACATCTGCCTGTTTGGGATACTCTGCTATATATCTGCTCACTATAAAGCTTCCTCCTTGCACCTTCCCTAGGTACAGAAGGATGGTCATGCCTCACAGCAACATTAAAAGTTGTACTATATATTTAAAAAGCATGCACAGTAACAACCATTTATGCAAAGCTGTAATACATAGATTCTGTTACCACGTACTGGCATTGGAAGCCTACACAACACATAGGGTAAAGCACAAGCCTGATTACATGTTGCTTCGACATTGCTCTGTCTCATTGCACAATACCAGAACATCGTTTTCTGCAGCTTTTATGAGTATTAACTGCAGATAAACCAAGAATTTTAACAACTTCTGCCCAAGGAACAACTTGAAAATTCCATCCATTAATGGTTAGAGTCAAAACAGTCATACCACTCCTCCCATTTTCAGACAAAACTACTTTCCATAAGCTTTTGAGGGGTGGTAGTACTGTAGGCAGGCTGAAGACACACATTCAAGACCACACCTATCATTTCGTTTCACAGAAGAGCTCATGAGAGCCTTCCAAGGCAAAGCATTAGGACAAAACTGTTATGCAAACAAAATCTTTCACGTAAAATCACAGGGGTTTTTGTTTTTGTTTTGTTTTTTTCGATATTCAACAGCAAAAACATACAAAGCAAACTGCAATTACAAACCTCTGCACGATCAAGAAATAGTAGACAAGGAAGGTTTCACCCACCTGGGATCTTTCTGAATGCTATCAATGGAAGGTGACCTAGCCAAGGTCCCTTCAGGTGGGATGGCTGGCCCAGATTTGCTGTATGGTGATTCAACAGAAGGACAATACTGCAGCTGTCGGTAGGGGTCTGCGTAATTGGAGGCTGGGCCGGCCGCATAGCTGGCCCTCTGGAAGGTCGCTGTTGCGTTCTGTGTGCCGTGTTGACTGCCTGTGCGCTGTAAGGGTACGGAGTCGACACCAGGGGAAGATGGGGCTACGACAGGAAAGTAGGGACAAAGTAAAAAATTGAGGACCTGTTCACAGAAATGGTTAACCAGGTCTAGGCAGAGGAAAAAAAAAAACCACACACATATAAAACAGGGGTCCAAAAAGAATGAGAAAAAAAAAACAAACAACATTGTCATTTTCAAAACCATTGAAGTAAATAACTGTCAAATGAATTTCTAAATGACACTTCTGGACTAGAAGACTTTTACACCAGTTAAATAGACCATAGCAGTGCTTTTCACCTGAAGTTTTAACTGCACTAACCTGAAATGAAAAGAGTGCAGAAGCAGCATGGGAATCGGGACTCACAACCACCACCAAGTGAGGTTTTTCCAGACCTTACAAGGGTGTGAATCAGTCAGATCAACCAGCAAAAGGAGGGTCAAACCAGGCTCAAGAGCCCAAATTGAGACAGATGGTTATATAGCAGAAGAAACAGACAGGCATACCCATCCCAAGTTTGTAGCCCTGGTATCCATAAAGCAGGTAAAACCAGACACTTGCTACTGAGAGTTGCTGCCTACTCTTCGTTAAAAGTTCTTATGCGCATTTCACCTTAAGTAAGACTTAGGGGACTGATACTGCTAACTCAGTCTGAAAAAGAGCTAAGCACAAGGTGATCACATGGATGTCTTAATGCATGCCAGCAATGGCTGTGCTCACACACCACAGCTCAAGATTAATGCATTACCAGTTTTGAGCCGCTTAACCAATAGATGTAAAGTGACCTAATGCTTTTGTGACTGAAAAATCTTATTAATCTCTCTTGTAGCCCATTATCTTTCTGTTACAGCACCATGTACTAGAGATCCAGTCTGCTTTATGATTCTTATTAAACATGCAGTATTTCTGAACCAAATTCCAGTCAATGGCAAATGGCTTATCACTGTAAGGGGACGAGGACCAATATCCACATGATCTTTGGCCTGGAAACAAATACAAATTAAATGCTGGCTCTGCTCAGAAGGAAATTCAGGCTGTTTGAAGTGGCACATGATCTCATGGTGGCTCCTGTTTCCCCCTGTCCCAAGACAACAAGAATATTTTCGCCAATGGGAGTGGGCCCGGGTCCAGGAATACTTTTAGCTGGGTGAAAATCATATGTTAAACTGTAGGCAAAACCGCATATTAAAGAGGCAGGTTTTCATAATAGATTTACCAATAATTTCTTATAAACATGCACATTTACATTTTAAGAAAATAAATATTTAATATATTATAGGTCCATGAAAGGGACTTTAAACGTTTTATCTCAAAGTGTCAGCAAATGAAATACAGTGAGCTTTAAATACAATTACAGCATTTTTATCTGACCTAGTACTTGCCAAATTTACAACACCTGAAAATTTTAAATTTGTATCAAATCTTCTCCTCATTTCTAATTTTTTCTTACAGTTCTGAAGGACATAATTTTACAATAACAAGTATTATGTTATAACTTAAAACTTGTAAGTGGGATCGCCCACTTATCTATTGCCCCATCATTGGGAGTGTTCAAGGCCAGGTTGGATGGGGCTTTGAGCAACCTGATCTAGTGAAAGTGTCCCTGCCCATTATCTTTAAGGTCCCTTTCAACCCAAACCACTCTTTGATTCTGTGATTACATTAACTTACATATATAGCAACATTTTAAAACTACTGTTTTTCCTTAAGATATTAGTAATAGACACATATAGACCTTTTTGTAAAATTGCATCAGTTAAAATGCAGTAACAGTATTAGCATACTGAAACATCTCATGCACAGATCATGCTAAATTCAGTGTTAGGAAGACATAAGGGAAACATCACATTTTAACAGAAAATACACACAGTTCAAAATCAAAATTTGGTGCCTTGTGAGAAAAAGAGTAAAAGAAAACAGAGAAAATACTGGAAGTATTTTCAAGTGAAAAGCAAAAACGAAATTATATACTGACACAGCATACTCTGAAGTACTGCCACTCTGCAGAATATGCTGCTAGCTTTTGACACTTGGGGAATTGCAAAAAACCCTACAACGCTAATACTGCTGAAGACAAGAACTTCATTGCAATGTATATTGCTTAGCAAAATATTCCACTGCATTTCCCTTCCTCTTCTTTGCAAGACAGTTCGATGGAAATCGTGTTTGTTTTTAAACTCTTTGAAAACTTTTCTATTTTCTCTTTTGTCTTGTTATCAAAATAGGTATTTTTATGAACTGAAACTAGCTGTTGCCCTAACACCTACATGCTTTTTGAGTCATTCTGATTCATTTCTCAAATTATCTTCCTAGCAGACTGTTACTTCCTTTTGAATTTCATCACAATGAACACAGGAGTGCTACAGTCAGAATATGAGAATGAGACAAATATATGACTTACTTAAACATTCACAAATCAGCTTGTTTGGCTAGTGTTACCCAGATCAATTAAAAGAAAAAACAAAAGTCAAACAACTAACACTTTAGAAGAACTTTTACATCTAACTTGACTACAGCCCCCTTCATGGACTGTCAAAGGGTTAAGCTTTAGCAGACATTTTTCACTAGTAATTTCATGTAGAATTAAAGCAAAGCCATCTCCTGTCAAAACATTACTCTTGCTTTAACAAACCCTTTTTCAGCCAGACTTACTGACTGAAGTGTGGCTCTTTAGGCTATGGCAAACTTTCCATCTATTGAGATCTCTCTTCTATTTAGCTATTAAAACAGAAAAGCCATAGTGATTATGTCTATTAAAATAAATAAATTCAGAAGTCCATTTGCCTCACCCAGCAAGAGCAAGCCTTCAGTGAGCACGGGGGCATGCAGAAGTCACACACTTGGAGTGGCCCAGAAAGCATTCATGTACCAGCTATCTTTGCAGATGGTCATGAAACATTTTTACATGTTTTTAAACTGAAGACACTTACCTCTTTCTTTAGCTTTCACATTTGACTCTCAAATCTAAACCATCTACACCTCAGCCAGAATCAGCTCATCATAGGTAAGACACAATACTACTTTGACAAGGATCAGGGGTTTGCCCCAGCAAGGGAAGAGAGGAGTTAACAGAAGTGCTGTTTCTGGAGAAATGGGCTGCTTCCCCCAACTCAGCACCAGCCAACAGCCCGGCCATCCTGAGATCTGTCCTGGCTGAAACAGGATCATGGCCAAGTCACTTTATTGCCCTGGGTCTATGGTGGACCCTATTCTGCCTCCAGATAAAGGTAAAACCACAGTCACGTGAACTTTTGAAGAAACAGGTCTAGTTCTGTGGACACCTTGACACCCTGTCGATTTAATAAGAAGCTTGGAGGTAAAGATGTCTACAAAACGAGACCTGCTCCTCTTCTTCAAAGTCCCAGAACTTACAATGAGATCAAGATTAAATTCAAAGAAATAAAAGGCCTCAAAAATCTTACTTACCCTGTATCTTGCCTTGCCAAAGTGACCACCCATGTAAGCACTGTTTTTAATAGTGACTGCTGCCCCACTTCTAAAAAATTAGATGGAAATTCAGTGGTTGATGTCAGATACATATCACAAGTTCTGCTCTGCTCCTTTTGCACCTCAGCCTACTTACAGCTCCTTCCTAGGACTGCTCAGTGGTGGCCTTGCAGAGGCACAAGGAGAGAGCAACTGGCAATTGGCCACCCCTTCCAAGTACCCCACTCCAGACACACAACAGGGGCTTGTACAGACCACAGCCTGCAATGCTGATGTGGCTTGCACTGACGGAGGGTCACAGCACCCACTCTCTGCCGCAGCTAGCAGATACTGAGTATAGCAAGTAACATGCTCAGTAGTAGGCAAATAAATCTCTATACTTCCATGACATTTTAAACTTCAGCGTAAGAACCATGCTTGAGGAGAATTTTAATTTTGGGTTGAGAAAAGGGTTTCACTGAGAATTTCCAAAGTGAACATTTTGCACTGTGCGAGTCCAGAACTATAGTCTCAGTGAAAAGATTTCAGTTTGTCACCTAAACATTTAAGATCTTGTTTTAATGTGACATGTCATTAATATCTTAAAAATATTGTATCACCTCAACCCTTCACTACTGAAGCACCGAAATCACATCCCAAAAAACGGAGCATCTGGGGCACCACACAGATATTTAATACGTTCTTATAAATCCTTGCCAAAGAGAAAGAAAAGCCCTTCTTAACTATAATGAAAACCTTCCAAAGACCAGATGTATGCACTGATTATGGTTCTCTTGATTGAAGAAACAGCATACAGAAAACCTAGCCTTTATAATTTTTTACGGCTTTCGCATAGCATTAACAAAGATACAGCAACTTTTATACTAATGCTGAAAATTTAGGTGTATCGCTAAATATACTCACAGGCTCATAATGAGATACTCAGAAATTCACTTTCAGATTTTGTATCTTCTTTTAAAATCTGTGACAGCTCTAGAAACAACTAACAAAATCCAAAAAGCAAGAACATGTTGATTTAGGCAGGGATGCTACTGCACCATACTGAAGTATCTTAGGAAGACCAAATTCACATAAGAACTGTTAAAAGGTTCAGACTTTCTAGAAGTCAGAGGGAATTTTGCCCCGTCAACATACATAGGATCAGACCTTCAGAGAGGATAAACTTGTAATTTATGAGACTTATATTGCTTGGCTGATGCTGGTGTTTGATTTGTGGATATTACTTTGTAAAATTTCCCTCTTATTATTCTGTATTAGACATTCAGTTCCTGTGTTAACCTTCTCCTTGTGCCTTTCATAGATTTCACAATTCTTTAGGCTTTTTTTCTTTCTTTTTTTCTTCACTGATTTGCACCTGTAGTTAATTCCTACTCTCATGTTAAAGTTGAAAATTGGATCCCAGTAAGATGTCTTTTCTATGTCTACCATCCCTCCATGAGTCCATAAATGATACAAAGGCAGTGGATTCTGTTGGTAGCAAATATATCGGAGATGTATAAAACAGATACTTTTCCCATCCAAAACACCATAAAAATAACACAGTGCATTCTCTATCAATTAGGAGACAGAATTCATTAAGTTTGGGGGATACAGAAACTTTATATTTCTAAATGTTACATAAGTGTTTTAGAGCATGCACCAGCCTTTTTGCAATAAAAGTTTAACGAAGTAGATTATAATCAAGCTAGGAGCAAATCAGCAATCCAAAGTAACGAACACAAGCAGTCAGGTTTAACACTGTTCAAGATGTATGTGATAATACACATATAATAAAAATTATGATAATAATAAATTTGTTTAGCAGTTACTTTTAGCAGCACTTTTCCACATTGGAAATGTAAGAGAAATACATGGTTGGGAGATCCTGAAATATTTACTTGAAAGAGTAATAACCCATAACTGATATTAGCAACTACTTCTAAGGTAGTTAAGATTTTATTTATATCCTCTGTTCATTTCATAGTTTAAACACACAAACTGAGAGCAGAACAAAAAAAATCTCTAAAGGATTTCAAAATACAAGATTTAGATTTATAATACTCAGGACCTGAAATTCTGGGGTTTCAACCCCAGGCCCCAAATTAAGGTTGACATATGGGTGATTCCCACAGCCCTTCACAAAGGGGGGGTGAGTTTGCCTTTAGGCTTCCCTCCAGGGTGCGGCCGGCCTGGCAGGGAGAGCCATGAGGTAAATGAGCCCCAGGTGTCTGCAGTAAGTAACCAAAGGTCAGGTGTCCCACTTGGGGATAAAAGCTGGGACCCCTTGCAGGCAGGGGCAGTGTCTGTCTGTGAGGTGGATGCCCTGTGCAGAGTTTCCTGTTGGGGAAGGACCTCCTGCCTCCCTGGGACTGGGCTCCAGTCAGGTCTGGCCTTTGTAAACGTGGGCTGTGTAGAGATTCAGTGTGTGGCTTCCTTGGTCTTATGGATTTGGCTTGTTGTCTCCCATCCCTTCTATGGGAAATTGCATGTCACCATTTATTCCACCCATTGTTGGTTGTGTGGTGTCATTGTTGGGTTCAGTAGATTGATGTCAATTATGTATAATCTGACTGACTTGTTTGTACCCCCAGCGCTCACCCATGTACTGACCCTTTTGTATCAAATACAATTTGGTTATTGGTTTGTCTTTATGCTGGCTGTGTCCTTTATGCTAGGCCTGATAATCGGCCAAACAGGACCTGATGGAGATATCAACACCACAGAAGTCTTGTGCAGCTTGGAAACATTACTATATAACTTCTTGTAGTTGAAACAGGAGAAACACAGTCAAAACTACTGCAACTTTCTATTCTTCTTGTTTTCTGTTTTCTCCTTCCTCATTTCTCCCACTCTTTATTTTGTGCTATTTAGTTGCTGATTTTGCAATCAAAACTCCAGTCTCCAAATTCTCAGCCGAGCAAAAGGAAAAAAACCTCTAAGCAAATCTTCCCTTGCACCCTCACAGGATGGGCTCTTCTCCATCCATCCAGTTTTTTCTTTTTAATGCATCAACCTTTCAGGGCTTCCGGGATGGCATCAAACTTCACACAGACAATTGGAAAAGCCTCTTTCCCTATGTTACCTCCACATCCTTTCCCTCTCAAGGATTTCTAGATCTGCTTCACAGACTCAGCTAGCCTTCTTCCCCCTAATTTTCTGTTGGCTCCAGCTTTCTCCAGCTGTTCATATTTTGTGTATATCAGGGGAAATACAACCTCCTTCCCTCCAGTCAGCTCCACCATGCTCAGGTCAGCACCTTCAACAGCTGGGCATGGCAAACAAGCAGTCTCCCTGCTGTACCAAGTATGCCTTTTTAAGGGAACATAACATGCTGTACAGGGGCAATACAAGCAAACAAAAGAAACAGATACTGAACAACATGGTACTTAGCAAAAAAGGTCTCTTCCACCCACAAACATGTTAGTCACAGTTTCCTCTGGTACTGGTTATACCTGGCTGTCACACCTACTCGTAACTATTATCGTGTCTACATGCTGTTGCAGCCATGTATACAGTAACACTTTTATCATCAGATGTTTCCATAACAAGGCAAGAAGGAAGCCTTTTTATCAAGGCAACATTCATGTCTCTTCCAGATGGCATCACAGGAGATTTACGTTGTTCATACTTTCCCATCTCATCTTCAAAACCAGAGGTAGCTGCTATGCTATTACTTCTATGGGAAGTACTCAGTGCATCTCTGAGTTAGTTAACAGGTTGGTTCCCACTGCTGGCAGTTGCAGAGTACTAAGCCTAGTGAAGATCATAAACAGCTCAAAGTGACTGTATACCCCACTGATGAATTATTGCCCATTTGTGATTTGATTCTTTCAAAAATCTTAAAATTACCTCCTGACCATTGCTGTGTTTACTTGCCACTGTTTTCCAGAACTGCTACTTGCTCCATAGAAACCAAGGAAACATCACTTGTGTTCTGCATATTGTCATGTTCAATATATCCTCTTCCAGTGCAAAAACTGACAGTCTTTGAAGACTGAAGAACTGGAGTTGCTACTGCAGTGATGTATCCTTTCATTTTGATGTTCTAAGAGTGTTCTTTAAATCTGACACTAATTGTTACAATAAGGCTGAATGTTCTTTTGCTTAGAAACTGATGTTTTTCCATAATGAAGAAAGAATTGGTGAAAGAAAACACTGCTTCCTCTGTTTCTGAGCTATTCGTCTCTTTAGAGACCAGCTGGTATCTTTTCACTTTGAAAACTCCTATTGTCTATATTGCTCCACTTCAGTTTGTACATTCTCACACTGTCTGCGTCTTAGTTTCCTTTTCACCCTTATATTTTGTTTGAAATACATACCTCTTTTCCCTTTTATTGAACAGTTTCATTGTGGGGAAGACATTGCCTAACCTCTAGTATATGGAATAATTTTCTTAATTAACAATTTAGACAGTATTTCTTTACTAGTACTTATTTTATTTATGGATTCAAGTATGTGATTAGCTTGCATTAATCTAAAAGCACCTAGTTTTATTAGGGTTAGCTGTGGAAGCAAATACATACCTTATGAATAAAGTCATCTATATAAAGATTTTTACACCTCTGAAGCAAATTCTAATGAAGAAACAGGTAGACAAGTAATTCAGTGAGCAGCAATGTTGGACAGAATTTGTATCTAAGATACCTGCATTTCAATTCAATAGATAGGATGCCTGATATGAATGACTTCTGATCAAAGTTTATTTGCAGCTGTGCTTGATGCGACTTCAATGAAACCTGAAGTCAAAATTGGAATGCAACCTCTGACACAGCCAGGTCTATTACAAGGCTTCGCTGCATGCCTAACCTTACATGCCCACACCCAACCTTCTCAAATCCTACATCCTTCCCTTCAGTCATCCTCCACCATCAGGTTCCAGGGTTACAGGTGTACATCATGGTAATACAGCCTGTATCTCAAAAGCATATATAGCTAAAGCATCATTCTGAAATCTATCTAGTCTGAGGAGACACCGAGGTTTTGTGCAGGTATTAGAATGCTCAAACAACTACATATTTTCAGTTAATTCAGATTCTCAACTCTCTGACTCAAGACAGGAGTGATTTCTTTCCTTCTTTACAACCAAACAGGGCAGAAGCCATGTTTTTCAAGTTTTCGGTATTAAAAAATATAATACTCCCTTCTACCTCTAGGAACTGACAGCATTTTAAGTCTGCCAGATTTTAATCTCTACTAATATATGCAACTTCCATTCTCAGACTCAGCATCTAGCATGTTTCAGTGATGCTGCTCTGCACAAAAAAAAGTGATGCTTTCACATAATGTGATAATCAGATGCCAACTTTGGCTGCTAAAGGTGTTATGCCAAGATCTTTTCTCAGATTGCCTCTTGTTTCTTTGAGTGGCATCCCTCAATTTGGGGAGAACATGCAGTTTAATTTATTTGTTACATGAGCATTTAAACAGAGAATGTAACAACTGCCAAGGCCCTTAAAAGCAAATGCTCTTTCAGAATTTGAGATACTAAAATTCATCATGCCAGTTTTCTCACTCGAGATAAAATTCAACCCTGAGCAATAGCACTATGCAAGACATACACATTTCCTCCTCTTGGTAATGCTACACAGTTTCACATTGTGCTCATGGGACATAATGACCATAATGATTACCCAATCACAGCAAAACCATGACCATACTACTGCCTATGGACTAGCCTACTGCAACTAAATTTCTGGTTTCACTGCAAATTCACCTTCTCTTGAAAACCCTCTGTTAAAAGTTTCCTGTCCAGCTGGACAACATAAAATAGAACACATGGACAGTAGTGACAATTATTATTAAAAAAAGTATAAATATTGTGAGAAAATAACAGATTAACAGCCTGCACTGCATCATGCTAAAGCCATCAAGCACATGGGTGTCTTCTTCAGATTTTGACTTCTTCCTATATAGTACACTATACTCCTAAGTAATAAAATGGCTACTAACTTTTTAGAACACCTTATTGAGCTTCAGCTACATTAATAGTTTCAAGTCTAGAGAATTATTTTACTATTAAGTTTACTACATTTGTATTCCAGTGCCAGACCATATGATATGTATACCTTAAACATTAACCAAACTTCTGAAAATGACAGTTTGAAACTTGCTGGACCCATTATAGTAAAAGCTAGCATCTCTGAATACTTGCTGTACTCATAAAAACTCCAACCCTACATGTAAACATACAATAGAGGAAGAGACTACCTCTAAAAGAAGACAGTCTTATATTAAAAAAAAAAAAATAGTTACAGCTTGAGTTAAAAAAAAAAAAAAGGCTGGTGATTTTTGAAGAGTGCCTTTAAATATAATGCTGCAGAAAGAATGATCCTCTAACAAAAGCATTTGTCATTTTGAAGACGTTACTGGGTAGTAACTTCAGGGACAGCATTGTGGTTTTGTTCTGCAAAGATTTACAAGAAGATTTATGAAAGGTGTTTGAACTGCTTATTTCATGAATGACAACCCCGTATTTCCACACAACACTGAAGTAAATAAAAGAGAATGGACATAGTCCTACATTACAGAAGTCTAACGTGACTGGGCTTTAACCTAAGACTACACCTGTACAGTAAATAAGATGATAAATACACAGTTTCTGGCACAGAGTAGACATTGTATTTTCTCAGTAGTGGCAGATGAGATTTACAGGGATGTATTTCCCTGACCAAGATTTTATAATCACATTTCTCCCTCAATAGGTGGCAAAAGTCAAGGGACATCTGAGAAGCATTCAGATACACTATAAGTCATCCTTCTATTAAAAAAGGAGAGTAGAAGAGTTAGAAAATACATATGGCAAACCACAAGCCTTGGGAAGTATCCTGTTCATGGGACTGAGGAAGGAGGCTGTGGATACCTACCATTTTAAAAGGTTTTCATTCTGAGCAATGGTGGAATCTGGACTGTCTTCAGATGGGTACAATTCCACTATGGAACCCAATCATGGGCTCAATACTTTGGAGCAATGAGTATCTTATTTGAGGAAATGTTTTTCCACTATAAGGGGGATATTGCTCACACCTTCATTACGAAGGTGGTTCTGCAGGGTTTTCACCTTCTGCTACTTTCCTACTCTCTCACTGCTTCTGTCCACAGCTTCACAGCGATCACTGGATACCACCGAAATTGAAAACAATGTCTTTTATTATACTTCTGCCAAAATTATAATTGGAAAGAAATAGAATTTTTTTTAAAATTATTTTTTTCTCAGACAAGATGCCACTGTATCTGGAAAAAGAATCACCTAAAAACATATCCAAGAATGTAACATAGATAAGACTATACCAGACACCCCGGATCTGTCAAATGAAATGGGATTATGACTTTGCACTGCTTTGAGGTGATTTGTTACTCACTATGCAGTATGCATAATACCTCACTAAGGTATTTCGTGCTCAATTTACTTTGTACTGAAGATTTGTTCCCCACTTGTTTCCTATAATTCTCTCTCCCAAAGCAATGTTATCAAGTGGATGTCAGCTAGGAATACAGGTCTATTATCACAACATTACCAAACTAATAGAGATGCAGTGGTAGGAATAATTTTTCTTTTTAATTTCCCCGAAAACATTATGTCCTATAGCCAGAACTCCATGCTGTGTGATTTACCAGCATGATCCTCAATTAATTTGCAGCTGTGGCATCACAGTATGCCCCTGCACAGCACATTAGCTTGTGACAAAGCAAAAAACAAAACAAACCAACCTGTCCCCCAACCAGAAAAAACCCACAACCTAAGCAGAAAGAAGTGATGTTTGGTATTTATAACCTAACTATTGCATTTTAGGACTGAACAAAAACTAAATAAAGATTTAAGAAGCAGTATAACAGACAAAGGATTTAATCCAAACGGGGCAATTCAAAGCTGATTTTTTTTGTTGCTCCTCCTTTTTGCCTGATGTGACTTTAAAGACAAAGAAAAATACATTTGAAACAAAGGTTCCCTTTTTACTTTCAGATTAAGTATTTGTAATACAGGAACTAGCATGTAATGTGCCTTTTCATCAATACCTAGATGCTGCTCTGAAACAAAAGTGAAACTATACCAGGGCACTCATTGATACTCACTGTAAGAATGTGAAAACACCTAACTGCATATATATATATATATATATATGATTTTTTTTTTCCCTCTAGTCCCATTAAAATTCCTTTTACTTATTCACCTGAAGTCTGTGGAATTACAATTACATCTGGTTAACTAAATTCCAGTTCCATAACAAGAAGCAATACTAACACAACCTGGGAAAGGATGAGATAGCTATGAGTAACTAAGAGTCTGATTCCCAGAGCTGAAGTTATGTTTGCATGCCTTGCAGGTGTAGAAAGCTGTGAAGGAAGGGAAGCGCTCTATATGGGATTCATCATGACATTAAAATTGGAGTCCCACAGTGGCATTTTTACATAGTCTTATTTCAACATAAGAATGCTGTGTTGATTTTTTAAATGTTTTTCGCCATCTTTAAGCCAACTTCAGTGATTTGAAATGGCTACAGAGAAAAACTTACCGAGGGACTGCTTGCTATAAGGTATTACAAATGATTATCGAAAAGATATTTCTCAAAGCAATGTTTAGAAAAAATTTCTTGTATTTGTTTCAGGTATCAGCTGAATACTGAATACCAACTGCAAGGTCCTGCACCTGGGTTGGGGCAACCCCTGGTGTCAGTACAGGCTCAGGGATGAAGGGATTGAGAGCAGCCCTGACAAGAATGACTAGGGTGTACTGGTGGATGAAAAGTTGGGATGTGAGGTGACAATGTGTCCTGGTGCCAACTGTATCCTGGGCTGAATCAAGAGAAGCGTGGGCAGTCAAGGGAGGCAATTCTGCCCCTCTCCTCTGCTCTGGTGAAACCCTACCTGCATACTGTGTTCAGCTCTGGGGTCCACAACGTAAGGACAAGGACCTGCTTGAGTGGGTCCAGAGGAGGCCACGAGGATGATCAGGGGGATGGAGCACCTGCCCTAGGAGGATAGGCTGAGAGAGTTGGGGCTGTTCAGCCTGGAAAAGAGAAGGCTCTGCTCTCTCTGGGGAGACTCTGTCATGGTCTTTCAGTACTTAAAGGTGGCTTATAAAAAAGATGGGCACAGACTTTTTTAGTAGGGCCTGTTGCAATAGGACAAGGGATAACAGTTTTAATCTGTAGATTTGGACTAGATATAAGGAAAAAATATTTATAATAAGAGTGGTAAGACCCTGGAACAGGTTGCCCAGAAAAATTGTGGATGCCCCCTCCCTGGAAGTGTTCAAGGCCAGGTTGGATGGTGTTCTGAGCAACCTGGTCTACTGGGAAGGTATCCCTGCTCACTGCAGGTCAACCAGATGATCTTTGGAGGTTCCTTCTGACCCAAATTATTCTATGACTCTGTAATAATGTATAAACTACTCCATAACCACCAAAACCAAAAAACCTTTAAAGGTTAAGAGTTTAAGATTAAAAACCTTAAAAATGGCTAAAGAACAGTTCATCTGTAAAAGCAGATGTGGGAAAACACTATCATCTTGCGATGATAACTGCATAACTGCAATAAAGGAGGCTTAATTATTTTTGAAAGAAGAGTAAAGTATAGGATACTGATGTCTAACTTTTTTCATATGGCGAATTTTTCAAATACTGGAAAATTGCTTCACAATATGAAAAAATCTTCACCTTGAAATAATGACTTCTAAAAATATCAAACATATCCAATACTTTATTACATATGAAGACAAATATTTACAGTCTTGTGAAGATAAGATACTCTAGCTCAGTTCATGCATCCTTTGTAGCCTCGTGCTCCTTTTGTAAGGGACAACAAAGGAGCTAAGAGTCATGACAAAATGTTGAGAATCAAAGAAAGCTTCAGATGGACCAGAATAAAAAACATGCAGCAAATGAACTACTTGGGTGTTTGGAAGCAGCATTAAGAAGTCCATACAATATCATTCTCTGTCCTTGCTGTAAAAATCTCAATTGAAAAAGCAAAAATTAACTTGCACCTATTCAGCAGTTACTGTTCCAACAGACCGCTGGCTCCCTTGCTGGCAAGGTAGAGCTATCTGGCAGCAGAGTAGCACTCCCTCCCGGAGCAAGGCGAGGTCTCTGCCCTTCTGTGCTGGCAGCAGATGGAAGGCAGGGCAGAGGCAAGGAGCTGGTGGGCTGGTGCAGCTTTTCAGCAGCAACTCCACAATGCCAGGCTTCTGTCTACCAGGTCAACAGGATGGAACCCCCCAAACAAGTTGCATGTGTGGTTGCCTTTCCTCAAGGGAAGGAGCTCCCAGGGAGTGGGGGTGAACACCATGTGAACCTGGAACTGAGAACAGGAGGCCATCGGACACCGAAGAGCTGGGACTGCCCTGTTTTGCTTGTGCAATGCGAACAAGGTGAGGAAGGAGAGGTCAGAGCCATCTGAGCACCCACAAGCCACAAAACTAGCAACCTCTGCTTCCTGAAAATAACCAAACCCAAACAAACCAACAGTGCAATTAATTTTGTATGGGATGTTCCTGTCGGAGTGGTAGAAAAAGGGGGTTTTGCTTCTCTCTTTCTTGCCTCTCCTTTAGGTTCTGAATAGAGACCTAATCCTCACCACAGGCACCTCATAAGATGGAACAAGGACGCAGAAGGGAGAAACAGCCCAGCCATGTTGTGAGAAAGCCACCAACTCAGTGATAAGAAAAGGAACGCCAATTTTCCTTGTAAATCTCCCTCTCAGACACTGCTTAACCTCCAGGACAGCAAAAGCCTGGACCAAGTGCAAAGCAGCAAATAGTGGCATGGCTGTCTGGGTCCTCTTCCCATCCCTCCAGCAGCACACATAATCTGTGAAGAAAGACTGGACTCTGGAAGCAAATGCTGTCCCTACCTCGCTAAAGCAGGATACACTTTTACAAGAGAAAGACGACGTTACAAATAACTAGGAGCAGTGTTTGATTTAACGCATCCTCCCCAGTGCAGGATCCTTTCCTTCAACTAATGGAGAACCAGGCAGGAGCAGGAAGGAAGGCAGAGAAGAGGACAGCATCTGCCCAGAACCACAATGGTAATTCTCACCTTCCAAAGTTTTTCCTGTGCCGTATCACAAGACGATGAAATACAGAGTTTTTCCCTGGCACTGGCAAGCACCTGAACAGAAGCCACGGCCAGGAGCAACAGGTAACTCTTCCTGCTGAAAAGGGGTCCCCTTGACTCTCCATGGCACTCCTGACAGCACTCTCCCTTCACACAGAAACCCAGCTCACAAAGAGCCATGTTACTGGTTTGCACCTACCATCACGAATTTCACAGGCCTCTTCTCTTTGATCAGCATTCTCCACCATGGCACCCAGGAGGTGGTGTTGCCTGCAGCAGCACAGCTTTCAGTAACAGACAGCTTCAGAGGCGGTGGTGCACTGGCGGAACCACCCAAGCATCAGTGGGAAGAACCTTGGGGAGACCTGGTCTCAAGGAGAGGAGGCCATCAGAGAAGCTGGAGGGCAGCCTGGCAACTACCTGCACATGCAGGGACATCAGGCAGCTTTGGAGATAGCATGAGAAGTACTGCAGGAGTGCCCCTGCCCCACACACGCTCCCTGATGTAAAAGCCATTGCGAGAGCCTGCTTGCTAAACCCTTCAAGTCCCACAATAAATCACTCTTCAGAGGCAATGGAAACTCTGACTGCTTATCCTTGCACTAACCAACCTCCTTTCAATTAATCTTCCAGTTCAGGGTCCTCCTTTTAATTTCAGCAATATCAATCACAGACCATACTACTCCTTTTCTGTACTGTTTCTTCCTCTCTCTGGGAAGCACAGAAGAGTCCTCAAAGTGCCTTAAGTGCCCTGTCCTCATCAAGGAAGCACTTCAGCTCTGTGTACTCAGCACTCAAAACTAATGCTAACTGGCCATGTAACCATACAAGGCTGTTGGACTTCCGATGATTGACGTCTGTCACGAGGCCCTCCCCACAGTGACCTTCAGGCGCCAGAGGCAGAGACCGTCCTGAGGCTGTACATCCCGAGGTAATCCTTAAACTTTTTCAAGGCCATCAAGGTTCCCCTGGTGATACTGAGATGCGTATATCCTTCACAGAGCGGAGGAGGACAGGTTCACTCCTCCGGTGTAATTGCTGGTTCACCTTTGCCACGTGTGAGGCTGGGGACAAAGATACTCACCCACAGCCCCTGAAACCAGCAAGCACTCTCAAAGCGTGAGATCTCTGCAGGTTTTGAGATCTAAATGTCCACAGCTAGCCAGCATCACCAGTGCTTTCAAGCAGCATCACTTATTTAATCTGATAAAGTCCATGTGTAGAGAGTTCAAAATAATCACAGACTTCCCATTTACCACCCTTCCCTCACAGACTGTGGAGGACAGCAGTCTTTCAAAGCTTTTAATAACTTTATCCAGAAATCACATCTGTTTTACAGAAGAGGGCTCATCTCTTTCACTGAAGGACCACAACAAAAGCAAGTGTCATTATGCACTTCCAAACAGAGTGCCATCAGCCTCCAGAAGGTGATGGCAACTGGTCCCATGGACTCCACCACTGCTGAAGCCATGCTCCCCTGCTGCAGGTCAGCACTGACAGTCTAGGACCTCAGCAGCAAAGCTGGTTTCTCCTCAAGCCAGCTACGGAAATCGTAGGCTTGCAAAATAGCGAGATTCTGCCTGCTTGGACTTGTTTCATGTTCAACATGAATAACTAAGAACTAAATCCCTAGTCAAAACTTCTAATTCTGCAAATAAGCGAATGATCACCAATTCTGTGTCCCACTCTGTCTGAAAGGCAATCCTTCACTCCTCTTAAATAATAGTCCTTTTCAAATTCCAGTGGTGTTCACGTAAACATCCCATCAAATAAGCTTAGCTCTACTATTTTTAATTTAGGATTTAAATTAATAATGCAAGGCCTTTAGGTTTATAAGGAAAGTAAGTAATACACCTGCCTGGACAAAAGTTATTAGTGTTATTTGGTTGGGTTACAAATACAAGTTACATTCAGTAAGTAAATTAATTAATTATATTATGTCTGTGTACTCCCTCCAAGCACATCTTTTGCGGATTACAATTTCATAAGTAGAATTTCACATTTATTGCTACTTTTAGCAGAGAAATTTGGGCTGGTACTTTTTATATGAGAGAAGGCATTACCCTATGAAGATCCAGAGGGATTAAGTAAAAGCTACCAACCAAAAAAGCCTATGCATCTACTGCTGTCAAGTGAATGTTTATTTTTACCTTAGACAGCATGACAGTAAAACACTCGGTCATAATTTAAATGACAAAGTGATGAAGAATTCATCCTGACCCTATCTAAAGTTATGCCAGAAAGAGATGTTTAGTAAGCTCCTACTATTTTGAATCTTCTGCAATATGCAGCCCTTAGTGCAGAACTATAATCATGCATTTCATTCATGAGTGAAACACAAGGAAAATACAAAGTTAAAAAAAATCCTCCCAAACCCCCCCACAAAAACCAGTAAGTAAATAGAACAATCTTCATTTAGTTTACCCTGTAGAGAAATTTTAGCTTACTGAATTCTGCTCACTGAACGTTGATTCTCCTATGGGATGAAAAACTCTGAGTGGGCTTTATCCTTAGTTGTATAAACATTCCTGAATGCAATAAGTATTTAAGAGCTTACAAAAGAGAAAGAGGTGATGCCTATATTAAAAAAAAAAAAAAAAAGAAAAAGAAAAAAGAATTTTCCATTCTGTGAGTCACTTAATCTTTCAAATTAAGTGAAATTTTCAAAGTCAGGAAGAATGTTCTCTTTAAAAAAAACCCAAACAATACAAAAGTAAATCTTTTGCAAGTCTAACTAGCATAATTTTTGTTTCTAATTGGCAATGTTAGCTACAGAGAAAAAAAATCCAGGTTTTGGACAAAGTCCTTAGACTAAGTTTGCCTTTCCTTTTTTTCCGTCAGATGTGGAAAAGCATGCACCATCTTCATGATTAAAGGTACTGTTGTAATTGACAAGAGAATGTGAACTATGGTCTGTAAAGGAGCACACTGAAGCCTTAAAGCTCCCTATCACTGCCTCCCACCTCGATGAAATCCACGCACACAGAAGATATAGGCCATGGTACATGTCTTCAAGGAGTACACAGCAATCTACATCCCTCATATTTTATAACAAATAGTCAAGACAAATAGCTATTCAGTCCTACAATAAAAACCACTTAAGACAACTCAATGAATGTGCCAAACTTCAGTTGAACTTCTTCCACTTCTTTCTTCTGAGAAAATTTGTACGGTCTCCATCAGAAGGGATATGTTCCTACGGGCATTTATGGTAGAGGCAGGAGTCTGAGAGCTGATCTGATCCAGCTCAAAATTCCCTGTGAGCGCTGACAGCTCTTCAGCCTGGTTGCGTGAAAGGCTGACAGCATCCGCAGCTAACAGCTATCGATGAAGCAACAGAATAACTGGCCTGGCACGCATCCCCCTGCTTTTATTTCCCCTGACCCTGATGATAGGGGTGGAAGGGTAAAGTGATGGAGGATCAACCCAACACAAAGCTGGACTGATGGGGTCATTCTTCAGAACAAGCCTGGAGCAATGTTCAAATCCATATCCCAAATGGCAAAACAAAATTCACTTTCACAAGGTCCATTTCTGCTACCCATATCAGAGTATTTTTTTTAGCTTTTCCTCTTCCATTCTGCAAACCCATCTCCAGGTATTACCCAGTAACATCCTGCGTCCCAGTTTCATTCACTATAATTGTGATCCATGTTGACAGGGTTTCCTTCCTTACAAAGGTGTTATGAAGATTACAGTCACAAGAGAGCCTGCTACTTCAGTACAGAGAACCAAGGGATATTTTGCAAGCAAAACGAGAAACCATCTTTAGGGTATGACTGGGAAAGAGAGCATCGTATAGGAAATATGAGGCAGCCACATATGGAACAAGACGCTTAAAGTTCAATATAAATAATTGCTTCAGTCACTATCACTGCCTCCGCTGCTCAGTCTTGTGGTCTTCTTGTCCCCTTCATGCAAAGAATAGCAATCTTTTCTCATATATGTATGACTCTACACAAAACATATACTAGGGTACTTTCTTTAACAGGAAGGAAATGATGTAATGGTGTTCTTCAAAAAGTATAAAGCTGTTTTTCTGTGGAAAAACTTATTTTTAAGGATTCTCTCCTCTACTCTGAACACCCAAAACATGCATAAGGCAACAGAAATCTCTGGACATGCAAAAACTGCCAGCTTTGTCCTTGTTTGGTTTTAAAAATTAAAAAAAAAAAAAAAAAAATTCAAAAGAAAGTAAAGCATCTTGCTCCAAAAAGTTCACTTAACTTTTTCTTGATGAAAATGGGAGTGATCTGAGAACGGACATAATCTTCCCTCTCTTATCAACACAGCAAAGATAAAACACCAGAAATACTTACAATTCCTAAGGCAAGTTCTTTCTACATCTGCTTTAGGCTATTTTGGCTGTAGCATTTATGTACTCTGATTATTTTGTACATTAAATACCATAAATATCCCTGTTGATTTGTGATCTATTTGTGGGTTCCAACATACAGCTGTATTTCATTTGGTTGAGAGGACATTCTGCAAGGAGGACTTGTACACCAATGCATTTCATGGACAATCATTATAATTTATGGGTAAGCCAGTGATGCTAACAGCTTTTCTCTATGCCATAGTTCAACTTTATGTCTGTGTACCTATACCAAAGTGTACCTCTGTAGGAGAGATGAAGAACATTTATGTATGATTCACTTCAAAAGCAAGTGAACAATCCTTTAGCTTCATATGGAAGGAACTTTGCAGTCCCTCTGCAACACACAAAATACCTTTGCAAGCAAAACACCCTAGCAATTTCTTCAGAGACAACAGATTTTTCTGAAAGACAATATACAAGATTAATAAAAATATTCTCTCTCTCCTTATGAGTAAGCCCCCCCAAATTAGCTTAACCTACTATAGATATAGTACAACATAAAGTATTCCTGCGTTTTGTGCATGCCTTAGGGGTTCTATTGATAGCTGCCATCTGCACAAGGTATTCTGTTTGACTGTCGTGCACATAATACATTTTGTTTAGCACATCAGAAAGAATTAGTACTGAAGAATAAGGTATATCTCATAAAAACACAACCATGCAAGTTACAGCCACCTACCTGTACTAGTGCGATATGTGCCTGTGTGTGCTGGTTGCAGAGGGTCCCCCTGACTCTGGCTGAGACTCCTCATAGGGGGCTTCTGATAAACTCTGTCTTCGTAAATAGGATCTATATGGTGTTCTGGAGATTGCAGTGCCCTTAACTCGGAGCCAAGGTGGCTGTGCTGGCTGCTGTAAGATGCTCGAGACCCAGCTGCAAATAGATTTATAAGAAACATTTAAGAGAGAGAAAAAACAGTGACAAATACTGGATGTGACTTTATTAAAAGCTTACTTGAAAACAGCACTTAAACAGAAAAAACCCCCAAACAAAACAAAGAAATAAATGTTTTCAACATACAAATAGAAACAGCATGCAAGGGAGGCAACAGCTTCAGCTAATCACATTAGTTATATCATTCAGCTGTCTGCATCTACTCCAACACCTCACTTCTTCCGAGGAAACTGTATTTTATGTGGAAAGATAGGTATCATGATATCATCCTCTCTTGAACGGACCAAAAACCCCTCAATCCCTCTCAAAAAAGCAACCAATAAATAAAAGCAAAAAAACACGAAAAAACTGTGCAATCCAGGAGTGTCTGAGACCAAAGGGGTCCAGAGAAGAACCAGGAATGGGGGAGAAGAAAGGAGCAGCAGTCAGAAGTCATTTCACATGTCATGCCCGTATCTTAAGATCTACAAATGAAACAAGCTAAAGCTCATGGATTGATGTAGTTACACACAGGCTGATCTTTTTGCTGCTTCTCTAAAGTACAGCAGAATGGTCATATAACATTTTGCCCTCAATAGTTTTTAAAAAAATCATATTGCTAAGACCTTCTACAACTTAAATATCCTCTGAGGATAAATATATTAAACATGCGTCTTGGAAAAACTATTTTAAGGATACAGCACTCTTTTTTTTTTTTTTTTTAATAAGATGAACTATGATTGTATTAAAGCATTTACTTATTCTACTATTAAAAATATTATTTTCTATCATGAAATTTAAAAAAGAGACTTGTATATTTCCAGCTGTGATTACTTTTGTCAGTTGAATCCCTTTGTCACTTAGGTACTTCGATTCTGTGGTCCTTTAACAAGATTCCCAAGGAGAGTCACAGGGAAGCCACACCAACATTAGACATTTTGAAGGCAAGAATCAAGTTAAGTATGCAACACTTGACAAACCTTAGGTCTATACCACAAAGTGGTAACATGCTATCAAAATGTTTAGGAAAGCAATCCAAGATACAACTATTACAGCCCTTCCTGATACTTCTGTGAGGTTAAGTTCCTGGATGTGGGTAACGTTCTACTAGCTTAGCTTGTACTACTCAGAGCCCATTCCTGCCAGAAATCTCCAGAACATTTATTGTGTTGACAGTGGTTTTGTTGTATAAACAAACACTAAATATTTTTTAAAATGCAAAGCACAGATATGAAGTCATGTGTGATAGTAACATAGGGTAGAAATGAGAAAGATACACAGACATGACATTACTTAAACTTTAATACAAATTGTCTGGAGGAAAAAAATAATTTATTCTATTTCCTTCTTTGTAATCAGCTTGCACCATATACGTGTTTTCTTCCAAATTTTTCAATGTATGTGCATGTTTTCAGTGGAATAGTCTATTTGCATATTTTTCCCTTCAAACATTTTTCAGGTTGACTTGCCATTAGCACACCACTGAAAGTAATTCTGTTGTTCCCCTTACTAGAAAGTCTGCCAAGAATCCCAAGGACATATTTTATCTGTAACTACTGCAATTATCCAGGTAGTTGATATTACTATTATAGAATTAAACTCTTCATGGTCCACATTTTCAAAATGCTCCTTAACCCCTGCATCTTTAAGACTGATTCTCAGAACAGCTGAATGGCTCCACCAAGGTCTAGTATTCTTCAGAGTGGCCTAAAATACAGCCTGTTAAGATTACATCCAAATTTCTCTGTGTACTTGGTTCAACCTGTATTCACAGGAAAAAAATACAGAAAAACTGAGGGCAGCTTTTCAGAGGTTCAACTATTCAACAACAAACCAGACTTGCTACAGAATAAAGAATTACACTCCCTTCTGTAGGTACTGCTTTTATCCATTTACAAATTATCAATGCTTTTCAGAACAATAGATTTTCTTCTTAATCCTGCTTCCAATGAACCAAAAGATTTTTCTCATTGAATTTAGGGTTAGTATAACTCAAATATTAACATATTTTCAAGCAGTTATGCTAGTCTTCTAGTGGGGTGGGCTTAATTCCACCTCCTTCATACTCTACCGATACTTCTGAATCTGCAAGTTTAAACAGAAGATCTCTATTAGTTTATTATGCTAATATTAAACAGGATTATTTACATATTGATCATGTAATTAAGTTTAGCATTAGTTTATTATAATATTAAAGATGTTCATTTACATACTGCACATGTAATTAAGACTGTAACACTACTGTATTAAACAGTAAACATATGTATAACCAGAGAAAATTCTTGACCAAAACATACTGAAGTTCAAGCAAACAAGACAAGGAAGATGTGACAAACAATAAAAGAAAAAACAACATAACTTGGCAAAAACCAGCTAAGTGGCAATCTAGAAATTACTTGAAGCCACCTGAATAAAACAATTATGGGTAAACACCCTAAAAAAAGGTTCGAGAGTTAAAACATTATCATGAAGTAACTGCCACTATTCCTCTAACATTTAAAGAAAATGAGTATTTCAACAGATAATTAAAATATTTTCATTTTAAAAACATAAACACTCTCAAATCTCAGAAATTAAGGCATTTGGAACATGCAAAATCACAGAATCATCTAGGTTGGAAAAGACCTTGAAGATCATCCAGTCCAACCATTAACTTAACACTGACAGTTCCCAACTACACCATATCCCTCAGCGCTATGTTGACCCGACTCTTAAACACCTCCAGGGATGGGGACTCCACCACCTCCCTGGGCAGCCCATTCCAACGCCTAACAACCCCTTCTGGAAAGAAATGCTTCCTAATATCCAGTCTAAACCTTCCCTGGTGCAACTTGAGGCCATTACCTCTTGTTCTATAGCTTGTTACTTGGTTAAAGAGGCTCATCCCCAGCTCTCTGCACCCTCCTTCCAGGCAGCTGTAGAGGGCGATGAGGTCTCCCCTCAGCCTCCTCTTCTCCAGGCTAAACACCCCCAGTTCCCTCAGCTGCTCCTCGTACGACCTGTGCTCCAGACCCTGCACCAGCTCCGTTGCCCTTCTCTGGACACGCTCGAGTCATTCAATGTCCTTTTTGTAGTGAGGGGCCCAAAACTGAACACAGGAATCGAGGGGCGGCCTCACCAGTGCCGAGTACAGGGGTCAGATCCCTTCCCTGTCCCTGCTGGCCACGCTATTGCTGACACAAGCCAGGATGCCATTGGCCTTCTTGGCCACCTGGGCACACTGCTGGCTCCTGTTCAGCCAGCTGTCAATCAGCACCCCCAGGTCCCTCTCTGACTGGCAGCTCTCCAGCCACTCCTCCCCAAGCCTGTAGCGCTGCTGGGGGTTGTTGTGGCCCAAGGGCAGCCCCCGGCATTTGGCCTTATGGAAACTCCTCCAGTTGGCCTCAGCCCATGGCTCCAGCCTGTCCAGGTCTCTCTGCAGAGCCTCCCTACCCTCGAGCACATCAACACTCCCACCCAACTTGGTGTCATCTGCAAACTGACTGAGGGTGCACTCGATCCCCTCATCTAGATCATCAATAAAGATGTTAAGCAGGAGTGGCCCCAACACCGAGCCCTGGGGGACACCACTCGTGACTGGACACCAAGTGGGTTTAACTCCGTTCACCACAACTGTTTGGGCCCGGCCATCCAGCCAGATTTTTACCCAGCAAAGCGTGTGCCCATCCAAGCCACAAGCAGACAGCTTCACCAGGAGAATGCTGTGGGAAAAGGGTGTCAAAGGCCTTACTAAAGTCAAGGCAGACAACATCCACAGCCTTTCCCTCATCCAATAAGCAGGTCGCCCTGTTGTAGAAGGAGATCAGGTTTGTCAGGCAGGACCTGCCTTTCATAAACCCATGCTGACTGGGCCTGAGCATCTGGTTGTCCTGCATGTGTTGTGTGATGGTACTCAGGATGAGCTGCTCCATCAGCTTCCCGGGCACTGAAGTCAAGCTGACAGGCCTGTAATTTCCCAGATCATCCTTCGGACCCTTCTTAAAGATGGGCGTCACATTGGCTAATTCTGTCAGGACCTCCCTGGTCAGCCAGGACTGCTGGTAAATGATGGAAAGCGGCTTGGCGAGCACCCCAGCCAGCTCCTTCAGCACCCTCGGGTGTATCCCATCCAGTCCCATAGACCTGTGTGTGTCTGTGATACAGCAGGTCACTGACTGTGTCCTCCTGGAATGCAGGGGGGGTCGTTCTTCCAGTCTCTGTCTTCTGGCTGAGGAGGCTCGATTCCCTCAGTACAACTAGTCTTGTTATTAAAGACTGAGGCAAAAAAGGCATTAAACACCTCAGCCCTTTCATTAATATACTTTTTAAAGCGTGTCTCTTAAAACACCTTTAGTTTCAAGCAAAACTGATGCTTTTCGACAGACCTCAATATGCAATTCTACTACACTATTTCCAAATTGTCAGATAATATTTAAACACAAAACACTAGCACCCTTTAATTTTTAGTTCTTAAATCTGGTTTAAAAAATATAAGAAGAGGGAACAGAACCATTATTTTAAATGTTTCTATTAAATTGGTATTTCAAAAAGTGGAATATCAAGTTTTGGTTTTGATTAAAATAGCTTTTCCATCACTCTTAAAATTCTTACATCTATTAATTTATTCAAGTCTCAACTAAGGAGCAACAGGTTTTTATTGCATGTTTTATTTAAACATTAAAATCAGCTAACCATTAGCTATTATGCCAACAGTTATCTTTGTTGCTGGTGATATATCATATCCAGTAAAACTCACACAGATAACTTTCAGAGAAACTAACACAATTAGAGCTGAAGTCAACAAAAGACTTGTAGATTTTTCTATCATTACAAAAAAAGGGGGTGTGTGTGATGGATTTCAGATAACTGCATCCTACCTCATCTACATACTCAGCCCCTCCACCATATTGTGCTGCCACTTTGGAAGACACTGGAAAGATAATTGATCAAAACAAAGACCACGAACTCAAAGAACTGATGCCACTGAGAAAGAGAGGGGTGTAACACGCCTCCTGCCTGCATCCTGGGTTAGCAGCACCTACAACCTTTACTACCTGAAGCTGAATGCTGATCTGTATCATCTGCTTCAAAAAAACGTGCGTTAATGCAGTCTAAAGCTCACAGAGGTCAGAAAAGCAATGAGGTCAGAATGGAAAAGCAGCAACTGATATACTACCAGGAAGCAATAAAACATCAGATTACCAAGGCCCATTCATATTCTTGCATTCAAGGAGGCTAATCTCCCTCAGTTCCCCTAAATCTAGAGGCATCATGAACTTATGGCTTACCCCAAACCACACTTGTCCAAACCCTGTTCTGAACCAGCTGCCATCCCTTCACCTGAACTGCAACTATGCTGCACTGCATTTCTTGAAACCAAAGGAGTGATGTGCATCAAGGCAACACAGAACTTTCATACATGAAAACTGACTCATCCCCCCTCCCTGCCCAAACTGTCCCTAACAGCAATGCTGGTTTTCCCTTTGGGATGTATAAGGCATCAAGCCTTCAAAGACAACTCATTATTAACTTTATAATTCTGCAAGCTGCTAATGATGATGATGATGTATTTAGCATCAGAGTAGATACAGAAGTCTTATGACCATGGTTGTGAAGGAGTGGCTTTTCTTCTCCCTTCTACATTAAGAAAAAAATCCCAAACCAATGAGAATAGCTAAACCATTATTTAGGGCTGAAGAAACCACTCGATAATTAATTCCTCAAACAGTCCAATCTTTAGTCTGACAAAAGACAGAAATTTGATTGCAGTGCTGGAGATGCATCACAGAAGTACGAAGAAGACTAAAAAGCTCCAAAATAGCTTGAAAAGGCATCAAAGTAAAGACAAAAAAGAAAAAAAGGTACATTCATTTTTTTAAAACATAAACTGATTAACTGTAAGAACAAAGCATGCAGAAAAGTCTTCTCTGTCTTCTGAAGTCTCCAACTGAAACCTGACAGAAAGTGGAATGCCCTTTCTTCTGTACCTCTGTGGAGCCTGTAAAAGTAGACTGTGGTCAGGCTCCAGCAGGGGTATCTTGTGAGCGCTCAGCCAAGGTGAATCAGATTAGGGCAATGATGATAACCTAGAACCAGCCAGAAGTGTTACCAGATGAACACATCACATTCCTACAACCTCTTCTCTCCTCCCACATTCAAGAGTGGCAACAGAAAGAACCCAGGAAGAATACAGTCCTATCTAACTGGATCAAAAAGATGATCTCCACTCTTTGCACTTAAAAAGAAAACCCCACTAGCTGAAGGTTTCAGAATTATCCCAATATGTTCCTCAGTACTATAGCAAAATGGTGTTCTTTTTTGACAAAATTGCACTTTCCATGAGAAGAAAAATACTGTAATCAGACAAGAGTAACGAGAGAAATACACAAAATAATACCTAACTGCACTTCAGATCTTGTGCAGGCTGTCATGGAAGTAAATACAACATGAAAATAAATGCAACACATTTGAATGACACTGCTAATCTGACAGTTTAGGTCAATAAAGCAAAGCAACTAAACTGGCAGCATTTTTCATCAGGAGAAACTAAAGACATTAAAACTATACAAATGAATGGATATACAGGCATTTGCATATGCTTTAATAAAGCCTGAAGAGTTATTATTTCTGCCCCCTGTGAAAGCCTTTACAACCATTCATCCTGCCTTGCTGCAGCCCTAAGAAGCCGCCCTACAAATTCATGATACTCTCTAAACATCTCTAATAGCAAGAGCATACAGTACTGTCCTCCTCTCCAGGATTTAAGAGCTCACTGGAAACATGAAATATGCAGGTGATCATCTCATCATGAAGAAAAGCAGCCAGATTTGACCAGATAAACCATTCAGCTCTCATTTAAAAATCCTCCATCACGAAATATATTAATCGAGAGTCCTGTTAAGCAGTTTCCTTATGTCTACGTGTGCTGGTTTTGGCTGGGGGAGTGAGTGAGCGGCGGTGTGGTGCTTAGTTGCCATCTGGGGTCAAACCATGGCAGTCCTTTTTGCTGCCCAGGGTGAGGCTCAAAGGCTCAGAGATAACAACAGATTTGATTGGAATGTGTGATACTGAATTTAGAGCTGTTATTGCTGTTTAGCTATTAATTAATAGGCTCCTGTGCTTGCCACAGGGTTTGCGTGCCTCACTGTATATTAGAGTCTAGTGCTCATTAGTGGCTGCTTTTTGCTTTCCTGCTTGCTGTACTGCTGCATTGCTTGTCATCTTACTCTGCTGTGCCTGGGAACATTTTGATAACAGCAATGGCGATGCGCCTGGGCTGGCTGATGGCCAGGATATCGCTGCTATTTCTGTGCTGCTGTGATGGACAGGCTGGAACTCCAGTGTGAACTCAAGTTGATGGGACTGTTGACCTGTGAATGAGTCAATGTGGGCGCAGGACACCCCAAAGTGTGTGTGGCTGTGGGTAAACCCATGCCAGAGCAGGTACATCTCAAAGCATCTGTGGCCATGGTTGTATCAGTGCCGCAGCAGGTATATCTCTGAAGGGACTGTGGCCCAAGCATAGTCCATGCTGGAGAAGGTACACCTCAAAGCATCTGTGGTTGTGCGTGAGGTCATGCTGGAGCACCTCAAAGTGTGTGGCCATAGGTAAGCCCATGACAAAGCAGGTACACCCCTGGAGGGACTGCAGCCATGGGCAAGGCCATACTGGCGCAGGTGCATCTCTGAAGACACTGTGGTCCATGGAGAAGACTGCACTGGAATAGGTGGACCTCAAAGTAGCTGTGGTGGTGGTATGTCTATCCTGCAGCAGGTCTGCCCCTGGACACTGTGGTTCATAGATAAGGTTCCACTTGGAGCAGGTACAGCCCTAAGGGACTGCAGTCTGTGGGTAAGTCCAAGCCAGAGCAGGAGCAAGGGAAGGAGTTCATTACAATGTTAAACCCTGTAACCTGGACCAGAAAGACAAAGGGTGGAGACTTTAATGGAAATACCTTTAAATTGTTGTAACACATGATTTGGGTTGCACGGCATAGGAATTACTATAGCAGGAACCACCTGAATCAATGGGGACAAGCCTTACAAGAAGCAGTGCAAGTGCAGCAGTGACCCAACCTGAGCTGGCTCTGGTGCTCAGCAACTCCACACATCGCACCACATCTCCTGTCCTGAATGACCACCACAAGAGACGGAGCCCAAGGTCGCTGACTAAATGAACTCAGTGGACATTTGTGAACATTTTACAGACATTTCACAGGGGTGGTCCACAGACTAAGGGAATGGTATCTCTATATTATATCAAAGGATAGGAAGCAGGGTGGTGGTTTATGAGGATATATTGGGTAGTGTGAGACCTGTGAATGACGTAAATTGTATGGAATAAGGGATGGAGAATGTGCTGGTTTTGGCTGGGGTAGAGTTAATTTTCTTTGTAGTAGCTAGTATGGGGCTATGTTTTTGATTTGTGCTGCAAACAGTGTTGGTAACACAGAGATGTTTCAGTTACTGCTGAGCAGAGCTTACACAGCATCAAGGCCTTTTCTGCTTCTCACCCCACCCCACCAGTGAGTAGGCTGGGGGTGCACAAGAAGTTGGGAGGGGACACAGCTGGGACAGCTGACCCCAACTGACCAAAGGGATATCCCATAGCATAGGATGTTGCTCAGCACATAGAGCTGGGGGAAGAAGAAAGGGGGGGGACGTTCAGAGCAATGGCATCCATCTTCCCAAGTCACTGTTACACGTGATGGAGCCCTGCTGTCCTGGAGATGGCTGAGCATCTGCCTGCCCATGGGAAGTGGTGAATGAATTCCTTGTTTTGCTTTGCTTCGACGGCTTTTGCTTTACTTATTAAACTGTCTTTATCTCAACCCACGAGTTTTCTCACTTTTACTCTTCCGATTCTCTCCCCCATCCCAACACAAGGGGAATGAGCAAGCAGCTGTGTGGGGCTTAGTTGCTGGCTGAGGTTAAACCACAACACTATGATACAGGAACATCATTAATGAGATAAGGGCTGAGGATGAAGCTCAATGACCATTATATTACCACTTATCAGTAATGTGTTTACACCATTTAACTTAACTTAGTCGCAACCCCACACACTTCAACACACAGCATATCTCTGGCTACTTGAGGCTCTAAGTATCAAACTCAGGCTCTGAACACACTAACACACATTGTACTCAGAAGGTTTGATTTTCTAACAGAGACGATTGACCACCCACAACTACACAGATTTTAAATTTCAAATATAATGACAACATTGCTCATGTAATTTGTGCTGAGTTCTTCTTAGATTATAAGTTTAAAAAAACCCTGAACAACAAAAACCAACCCCAGACAATGATAAAATTGTAATAAGCCTATCAGTGAGATAAGAGGCTTCAGGCACAGAAACTAAAAGAGAATCACAGTGATTTTGTAGCTTTGATATGCTTCATGCTTTTCAGAGGACTGAAAGAACTTTTTAATTTAAATGGCACATCAGGGCTGAAAACCCCTCTTGACAAGAGTTTCTCTTAGATATTTGCCCTGAAATGCTACTGTCCTTATATAAAAAAAAAAAAAAAAAAAATTATACAGTACCTCACATGATAGCTTCACTGCAATTCTGAAAAAGCAACACATGAGAAAAAGGATATTAATAGTAGGATTTTGACTCTGAACTTGTATGTAATGACGCATATTTTACAGACACTAACCTGGTTTATGTAGTAAAGAAGCTGATGTGAACTCAAAGTGTAGAGTCACAAGTGAACAGAGGGGAGAAGGAGAAAGAAGTCAGATATTCATCGCCAGAGTTTTGATATTGACCTTTTTCTGCCAGAAATTTATGCAGAAACATCTTCAGAATGCTTGTCTGAATACATGTATTCTCTACTCTCAACACTGGAAAAGGACAGTACGATTTACAACAAATGTTACTATAAATAATAAAACTCAGATAATGGGAATATACCAGCACTGTGTGATGCAAGTACTGAAAGTGAATACAAACTGTTAAGACATGACAGATTGTTAAATTAACCAGTAAGACATGACAGGCCATATGGCAGTACCAGCTAATGCACACCTTGGGCATATCAGCTTGTGCCCCTAGCACACCAAGGATCTGCATTCCCCAGAACCAAAACACAGACTGGAGTGAATTCCTTTCAATTGAGTTCAGATTTTTCTTAAACACAGGTTTCTCACCTGTTTAGATTTTACACACACACACATATGAAATGTATCATTTGGGTCTGAAGTTTTTCCCTCCCCAAATACCGAATTAAAAATTAAGTAGCAAAAGTTCAGAATTAAACTAATTTTTGTCCCTAGCCTCTTTTTTTTCATTCTCACTACACTATTCTGTCTGTGTCTCGGGACTATTTCTACAGATAAAGAAGGAAATAACACCATCACTGAACTGACTGATTGCACATGATGCCTTTCAACTTATATCAAACTCCAGACATTCAGAAAAAATGTGGATATGCTACTTTGGCAATCCCGGTCCCCACTATAGGAGATCACCACAAAACAAGTTATGTGCTACAACATAAAAGCCCACGGAACTGAAATAACAGACTTGCCTCTCCTATCAGTATCTTAGATTGCTTTTCCTCAAGTTTTCTACTTAAAATATTAAAATGTAATATGATATGTGGCCTGGAGTGTTTCTTGTAAACTATCATTGCACTGTCAAACCTAGTAGCAGTTTCACTGTCAAGGTACTGTCATGTTCAGCAGTATGGCTCACACTGTGGCATTTCCCAGACATAATTTGTCCATTAACCAGATTAAGTATTTTAGGAAAGTCTCCTCAAAACAGATTGGCTTTGGCTGCTTAAGCAACACTGTAGAACCAGTCTCTGACCCAGGGTCAGCTCTTTTCACATTAGTGCTAAAAATAAAGATAGGGGGAAAAAAAAATTATTACACTTTTTAAAGTGTAATAAACAGGCCCCAAACAAACTTTAAAAATAATTTAATAAATCTTACTATGTCTTATAAGAAGTATCTGGATAATTTTTATCCCATTTAAACTAGTTTTTTAACCAAATATTGACATTAATTGCACTCCTAAGTATATTTAAAAGAGAAATAAAGCCAGCAATATTTTCGTTAATTGTCTATGTTTACATTTTAGTCGTGCTGTGTGACTGTACTGCAAGGTATTGTATCAGTTATTTTGGTTCTACAAATTTAGGAAAAACAGAAAAACCCCCACACCACAAATTTGTGTTTCTTCACAAGCATTTTCTTTTTCTTGCTACTGTCCTCATTCTGTTGAAAAGCATTCACGTGCTTAAAACATTTCATCAAAAATAAATTGTTAGTGGAAGGAGAAGTGTGACTAGGAGCAAAGAGATAAGAGGCAAAGATAGCCAGGAAGAAATAGCAGATTAAATGTGACAGACAAGTTCAGGGAGATAATTCCCATTTCATTTCTGATCTAGGGAACTGTCACTGAGGAAAGAATAAAAAACAAAACCTCCCTCAAATCAACCGCTACCACACAACAACAACAACAACTTGCCTTCAGCAAGTCAGAAAATTATATTTTTTCTTTTTTTTTTTTTTTTAACTATTAACTGAACGATCATATAGGGTGCTTACACACACACCCACACACACACCCACCCCCTTCTCTTAAGCTCTGCCTCTTCCCTTCCCCTCAACCCTGCCAATTTTGCAGAAAAGGTTAAAGAAGTCCTATGCATGGCTGGGAGCAGATACTGCTATCCAGTGATAGAAATAGCTGCTTCTAACTTTCCTGCTCACTAACCACTTTGACTGAGGGATGAATTCCTCAGCAATAGGATGATGTTACTAAGCAACAGTGCCAAACAGCCATGCATATGCTGTTCGGATAGTTCACCACAGCTTCAGAACAACTGAAAATAATATCAAGCATTTGTAGCAGAATAGATCTTCTAAGTTTTGTTAAACATCTTTAAGAAAAGATGAAAGTTTGTTGTTTCAAATTTGGAACTGTAAAAGCATGTGTTGCATTATGGGCTCCATGCTATACAGGTGCTGTGGTGATACATTCAACTCAGCAAGTAAAGGAACAGAAATACTAGTGTAGTTGATGAGACATATAAAGTAAATATCCAGAAAAAAACACCTCTACACGATGTTTTGTGAAACCCTACAGTTAACACTTCTCTAACCAGGATTGCATATCAAAAGGAAGAACAGCGTGTCTTTTAATTCCCCAAAGATGGGTCTTCCTTCCTTGCCGAAGCACAAGGCTGTACACACTTGGGGACCCAACTTCTGCCTCCTAAGCAGCCACACAGGCTAAACATATGAAACCCTGTAGATCTTTGTAGGGCTACAGACGACTTACCAGCAGCACGAGTTATCTCCTACAAAGCATTGATGCCTCCAGCAAAACAAATCAGGCACTATTTCACTGATGCCCGCCAGTGAAAACTTAACTTTCTGATCGTGTTTAACGTTGTGGAAAAGCACAGCATCTAAAACACCCAGGAACTTGCAACCCTTCCCCCAAACCGAGCATCGGCTCAGTGAACCTTAAATGGAGCAAGTTCTCACAGCAACTTTGATTCAGGGGGAAGGGGAAACCCTTTCTGCATCAAATCCTCCCTGCACATGGAACAGAAAGCGTATCTAGAGCTTAAATCCAACTAGAAGTGAAAGTCTCAAGATTGGCACAGAAAATTTCTTAAGGAACATGGTTTGTGGAACAGTGGTTCCCAAAGGGAAGACAGTTGCTGTGTAACGCTGTGGAAAAGGTAACACTGGAAAACAAAACTCACTCAGGTGAAGAAGCGTCAAGTCTGTCCAACTACAGTATTGCTCAACTGTCTTTTGTTGTGCAGCATGGATTTTTGATCTAATCATACTGTTAATTCCTGGATGTTCACAGTTCCAACAGGTGGTTTTCCTGCTAACAAGGAAAACGCAAACAAATTGTTCCAGTGAATCCTAACTATGTGTGCATGTTTTTAAAAGTATTAATTTATGATGAATACCACACATACTTCTTTTGCAAACCTATCTTCCAAGTCTCTGATACATGCAGCTGAAATCCAACACACCACAAATGGGGTTTGCTCACAGAAGAGTCTTTGCAACTTATCTTTTGTAGTTCCTTTTACAATGAGACTGCATATTCTTAGACATGTGAACAATATTAACTTCTGGAGATTTTATCTGTAACACTTTGTACTCAAACTTGCATTTCACTGAGAGAATGGAGAAAAGCATCAGATAGTATTTGTTCTTTTATGTAAAGTCATCTTTGATAGAATATTAAACGCTTTCTCCTCCCAGCGGCTTTCACCTCCTCAGTGAGCATTTGTTTGCAATCCCCAGTTTCTAGAATTCACCACGACCTAAGGTATAAATCTGTGACATTCCAAGGGAAAAAAAAAAAAACAACCAGGGTTCATTATCTTTGTCTTTCTTTGCATATTCTGTAACACACTATATTACTCATCAAGTTTTTATTATTCATTTGAGATTCACTGCATTTAAAATATGACAGGGAAAACATGGAGCTTTTATTAAATGTATATTGATACAGTCTAACTAAATAATTTACTTATGCCTGTAAAAAAGTTTAGACCAGCAATTATCCACTTTTAAAACTATGTTCAATAGATTATCATAGCATTATTCAAGCTGGTTCTAGGTTGTTCCCGTTATGTATACATCAAGGCCTCTACTAAAACACTTAAAATAATCTCCTATTATTAAAATCATTCTAATCTAAAGCAATTTTAACAGGCTTGCTCTATAAATAAAAGAAATACTGAATGGAGAGACAAAGAAAAGGAATACTGTTAACACCGTGGCCAAGTTTATGATGGAATAATCATCGTATCCCATAGAATAGTTTTCTCTTTTCATTCATTGTGCTTACTAATATAGCAGTCACACAGTGGTAAGCATTAGTATCCAACTTCCAAAAACTCAGAAAAATATCTTAAGTAAATCCTTCCACAATAAGCAGCAGGCAAAAAAGGAAATGGATGGCCATAGATTTTTTTCCAGGAACATATTTAAAGAAAAAAAAGAAGACACAAGAAAAGAAAAGAAACAAAAGCAGCACAACAGACTTTGTGATGTGCCATTAATCTCACAAATTCAGACTCTCCCTGAAAAGCATGCAAGGAAAGGACTGTAAGCTGAAAAGAGTCCTGTCAATCGAGCAGAGAGTCCATGCTAAAAGGAAATGGCCATGACAAATGCAGCAAGAGACAAATGGCGACAGAAGGTCACTGGCAAAAGGAAAGCAGACCTAAGATAAGAAACTTAAGAAATGTGTTCACAGCAGTTTGTAACAAACCACTGGTAGGGTTCAGCTTCAAGAAGGATCTTAACAGCACTTTCAGCTAGAAGCATGTTAGTCCAAAGGTGACTAACACTTAAGAGATTCTGAACTGTCCCACAGTTAGTTCCTGGTTATTCAGAAATGCAAATTTATACCATTTGCATGTCAAATGGATGCCTCACCTGTGAAACAAACACTTCCATGACCCTATGGTTGGCTGAAGACATTTGCATCGTTTTGCCTGATGTTACAAAAGCAGTCTGAAACCTACTGCAGCAAAACAGTGACATGCAATCCATCACAATCTTGATGAACTTCAGAAAAAAAAGAGATTCTTGGCTAAGACAGTTTATTTTTGCATTCCCAGACTCACAAGATAGGAACTTAAGCAGGGCAGGACACAAATGAGATCACTTTGGATAAGACTGCTCCGTTATATTCAGCATTAGCTTCAGATACTTGCCAAAAGCAGCTCAAGGTCCAACACAGACAAGGATGACATGAGCTAGACATGAACTCCAACTTCAGACTGAAAAAAAAGTAAAATTTGGATGAATAAGCCTTGAAAACTTCAAAGCTTTGTCACAGACCAGACAAAGTACAATCATGCCTCAAGAGTCACCATCTTCAAGAGGGCTACCAGATTTAATTCTATGAGGGAAAAATGAAGAGCAAAGATCCTCCAGCCAAACACATCATGGCTGGTTAGTCAAAGCTCTAAAAGCAAAGCCTGCTAGTGAAGCAAGCCTCTCGTGACACCTTTTGCCCTCACTCCCTCTTTGGTCAGATGCCACTATCCTAAAAGCTGCCAGGGACTCAACTGGTCTTGTCTTTGAAAAAAGACTGGCAAATCCTTCACAAATCACTTAGTCTCACAAGGATTTAGCAGTCTTGATGTATAACCTCCATTTACTAATCGCAGCCACGTTAGCTAGCAGCCTCTCCTCTGTTAATAAAAGAAGAGGCATGATTGGGGGCTGGAGCACCTCCCTTATAAGGACAGGCTGAAAGAGTTGGGATTGTTCATCCTGGAGAAGAGAAACCTCTAGGGCACTTTATAGCGGCCTTCCAGTACTTAAAGGGGGCCTACAGGAAAGATGAGGAGGGATGCTACCAGGAAGTGTAGCGAGAGGACAAGGGGTAACGGTTTTAAACTGAATGAGTATGGATTTAGATTAGATCTAAGGAAGAAATTCTTTCCTGTGAGGGTGGTGAGACACTGGAACAGGTTGCCCAGAGAAGCTGTGGCTGCCCCATCTCTGGCAGTGTTCAAGGCCAGGTTGGATGGGGCTTTGAGCAACCTGATCCAGTGGAAGGTGTCCCTGCCCAGGGCAGGGGGGCTGGAACTAAATGATCTTTAGGGTCCCTTCCAACCCCAACCATTCTAGGATTCTATGAAACACATGAAGTCAGGTCTGTGTAAAACAATCTTCTTGATTTCTTAATCACTGAGGCAGATCAGTTCAGATGAGAAGAGGGCTGTAAAGGGCCTCTCTTGCCCACAGAGGGTCACAGTTATACACAGTTCCCCAGTTGACGTCCTAACCATACACAACACTCCCAATTTTGCTTCCGATTAGGCCATGAATTATTCTATTATATTCCTAATATAGGTGGCTGAGACATAGTGTAGTCAAGCAGGTCACCCAAGTCTCTTCCTACTCATTTTCAGCCAAAGATCCCTAATTTGTAACTAGTTATTAGGCGCGTTATTAGCTCGGCTCCAATTCTGTTCTTCCCCTCTGATCTGCAAAACTCTTGGGGAGGATTTATCTTCCTCTCTTCAGAAAATGCCTCCTAATATTCTGCTATCAAAAAATTTCCTTGGCATATTTCAGGGTTTTGTGTCGAGATAATAAAATGAAAAAGTATTTTTCAAGTGACTGAAATAGCTCTCCTTGTGGGACTTTATTAGTGGCATCCTTCCCTTCCATTAATTTGATTTTCAAAATGACAAAATGACAATGCTCCTTTGCCCAGATTCTTGCAGGATTATCCATCTTCTCTAGCTTAAGTAAACATTTCCCAAGTGGCACTACAGAAAATGCATCCTCAGACCCCTGACAGGAAATAGAAAGACATCAGATATAATCTAAGAAAAGGTCAGTAAGCAGGTTATTCCAGTACAATCTGGTTTTGGTGAACTCATGTTGCAAATTATCCGATTAACCATTTACCACCTTCACGTCTCGTCCTTCCTATCAGCTTTTCTTGTAATGTACAAAAAGGCACTGTGATTAGCTGGTCTGCAATTTTTCTTGTACCCAGTCCTCCCTTTCTTCAGAGCATATTAGCCCCAAACACTCAAAAGGCTGTCATCTCACCTCCCTCCACCTTCTCCCCCTCCCCTCGCCCTCTAAAATCCGAGAGTCCAACTCATCCTCCTTCATGGATCATGCTCCCAGGACACTGTATCAAAATCTTTGAAGAGCTTATGGCACCTTTTGGTGAGCAAATGTAAACACAACTGCATCCCTGCTGAACTGGGATGCTCAGGGAAGGTACTGATTGAGGAAGGACCCCATGGAGAGGAGTCCTTTTGCTCTCCAGTCACAGGAAATCTGCCCCAGTATCAGAGGCCCACAGCTCCTTCTCCACCCTTGCTTTTCTCCGAGGCAACACTCTTTAAACCCAGGGAAAGCTTTAGTCCTATGATCAAAAGGTTTTACTGCCCGAGAGCAGCACAGCTGGCTATCTGATAAAAGAGTTGGTTCACACCTCGGTTGGAGGGGGAGCGTAAGAGACTGTAAGGCAAGATATTGACATACACTATAGAGGAGATAAAGAAAAGCATATGCAAAAATTTCCTCAGAAAAGTGAGGCTTGCCTGAGATTTAAGACCACTTGTATTCAAACTAACATGGCACTTTTCTATTCTTCACTTATACACTATGAGTTGCAACTTGATGCACTTACTAAAAATCTATGTCATCCAACTGGCGCTTCATATGCCATGCTTTATAATTGTAAGATTAGTCATCACTTGGTCCTTCTCATTTCAGCACATTAAATTCTGACTTTTGCTTCTACCCACTTATGTTAATATACAGTTCCATGAATTCATTATCATTAGACAGTATCTCTCTGCCCTCTGTAATACCACCTTTATAAAAACAAAAGGTATTCTGTCTGTTTTGGGCCCATACCTAGGTGATCCTCAAGTCTGACCCCATGATTACATAAAAATTGCCTCATTTATCTCCCATGATTGCTCATAGAGCAAATTTGGTCCAGTGTAATTTCTGGCAGCCACCACTGATGGCTAATGAACTTCACCTGTGAGCACTCTGCATCTCGGCATGGGTAGCCATGGGCACCTCCTCACTCAAGTTTTGGCCTTAAATAAAGGGAGCTTTTCTCAGCTCCCCAGTTTGCAATCTTCCTGCCACAGTTAATCACTTTTGATCAGCGGCACTGCTTTAAAGTTGGTGTGTGCACACAACAACCAACGAGCTATTAAATAGCCCAACAAATGAATGCTTACGTTACTGATGAGCTGTGTACTGACTTTCTAGATCTCAACTATTCCATCTACTGCAAACAGTTTGTGTGCCACAGCAACTGGAAAGGATGAACTTTTCCACCACAGTAAAAATGGAGGACATGTTCTCAATCCTCTTAAATACCTAAGGGCCATGAGGGACTAAAGACTTCTGTCACTATTATTGAGACTTTCGTGACAAACATTTCCAGGCTACTGGCTAAGGCCTTGCCATGGGGTTTCAGACCCTTATGAAGTTACAGCTTCCACATGTGCTTTCTCTGTTCAGTGCACAAAAGAGACAAGTTATCCCGACTTAGACCGTACAGCACGTATTTTCACTAATGCCACAAAAGCCCGAGTATCAGAAATTTGAGTTGAAGGGGACCTTCCCCTTGCCTAATAATCCTCATCCCATACAGCTGCACTCCCTTTTGCTCTGAACAACTGAGTTCAAGGCCAAAGACGTTTGGGAGGATGCAGAATCACTCTCCTGGCAACTGAAGGGGACAACAGGTACGTGAAGACACCTTTCAGAGCTGGTTAACAGGCACAGATAAGACTCAGCCTCACTGGAATGCCCTCAAGACCCCAAAGTTTGGACATATCTTAGTTCATGAGGCCCCAGCCTCTTCCTGTAATGTCACATACTAAAATTAATACAAATCAACATAAGCAAGACACAGCGTTATGAATTGGAGTGCCAACACTGGCTATTATATTTCCATCACTCTAAATAAAAGTTCCAAAAAGTCAGATTCCCAAAACACTACACTTCGACTTCATATATGTCATTGGATTTCAGCAGTCAAGAAAAACTGACAGAACAATTCCGGCTCCTCGGATTCACAGTCTTTCTGCTACAGACACTGACACTTCTCTGTCAGCTTTTTACCAGCTTCAACTCCTTCTTGTGCTTCTTTTCAGCAGATATGTAAGAACAGACCTTTTAAACCTCTGCTCTGATGTTTAAGAAATGTCTTCCAGTGGCTTGCATACTTCCATTTGAATCCTGGCCTTCTTAGGTACAGTGCTAAAGTTCAGGACCAGAGGCCAGAAACTGCATGCCAGGTTGTGTGGTTACAAGCAACAGCACAGGCTTTGGTACTAACCAGAAGCATATTTGATGTTACATTCACCTAAAAGCCCAGAAACAGCCACTGTCACTCAGTTTCCCCCAGACATTGAAGTTAAAATACCTGCAGCTTCATACCAGTTGAATCTCTTTTCAGCAGTGATGCAGACTCGTTTTCTTTACCTAAGAGCTTGTTATTTTGCAATGTTATTCGATTTCACACCCCTCTGAAAGACCATCGGGAGGATCAGTCAAACGATACCCCATATTAAAAACAGGAAGCAAAGGGAAAGGTTACAGTCAGTGTGAGAATAGGACACAAGTTTAGACACATTTGTAGCATTTGCTCACACAGGAATTCCAAGCTCAAGTTCATTAGCTCAAAGATATATGCATGTACGTGGGGCCTCCATATTTGGCTCTTGTCAATTAACCTTCTCCTATGAGCAAATTAATTTCATGTGAGCTCGATCTGAAAGTCACAGGAACAAAAATCATGGCATTAATAAAATATTTCAAAGACATCCATCTTACTCCTTCTGTTTTATTGCTGTAGACTGTCCATTTTGGCTACGTTGTCCAAGTTGGAATTGAGCGCTATTGTAAATGTTTCAGTTGTAACAATTAATAACATAATTATTGCTGAAGGAACAGGTAGAAGTAAAACTAGGTTAAGAAAAGCAAAGTGAACACTGAGTTGTGTAATTGTATCAGCTCCAAGACCATCATCAGCACTTCTAACCTCTAGGTTGCAATGCAGAAACAAGTAACTTAGAATCAAAAAGATACCAAATTATAAGTCTCTGATTAATATCTGAAACACTATCCGATGCCTCAAAATCTTTTGTTTCATTTTCTTGTCTGAAAGAATCTCAAAACAAACGAGTAGAAGGAAAAAAAAAAATAATCCTAGGAGTGCACTGTCTGTCCCAGAACAAATGGGCATTAACAGTGTTTGCATGTGTAAAGGCTCCAAGAGCAGATAAAGGAATTTTCTAGCTAATAAAAACCTAAAAAAACACACTTAGAAAAAATCAATAGAAAATTATTTTGGTTAAAATTATTGAAGCAATTTTGTTCTCCCTGTAAAAGAAATACAGGATTCTGTAAAAATACAAGAAAAATAGTAAGGGAAACAACTGAGTGTCCTTTTTCTTATGATCAGTCACAATGATAGTCCAAGTTCCATACCTTATCTTGAAATCAAAAAATCCAAAGATTTTCCTTCCTTACCTGTCCAAAGAAGTGCAACTGCACATCACACCTAGACTGTTTCATAAGCTCAGCCCTGTGTCTCAGGTTGGGATTTTAAGGCACAGAGAACTTTTAATTCTGGGGTGATTTAGATCCACTTTGGCTGTGGGTTAACACTTTGCTTGTACCTTCCTGATCTATAATGCCCTGCCCAAAAGCTTAATGATGATGCACGTGTCAAAGTCTTGTCTGCATTTGCAAATGGTGGGAATTTGGGTTTGATGGAGTTTAAAAAGGATATTTTACTTGCATACAATTCCAGTGCCCTCAAAGAGGCTGATTTTAACTCAGGTTAGCACTATCGTTGATTTTAATGCCCTCTAGCTCTTCTAGGAGTTATTTCTCCCTCATGTAGAGGTATGAAGGAAGGGGGTGGGTGCATATATGCTCACAAGCAGTCATGCAGCCATTCTAGCACAAACACACAGTACAGCGTGACCTACTGGAGAACCAAATAATTAACCAAATAATTTTTTGTAAAGACGGCAATGAAACAGTGATATATAGATGATTCGATATTTTCATACAATGGAAAGGAAATCTAAACCCATGCTAGTGGTAATGTATATCACTTATCCCCCACACAGTCACATAAGCTGATCTGTTCTGTGCCCGTACGACTGCACACCAAAATGCTAAAACATGTCAGCTCTCACCATCAAATCGCAGTCCTGTCACAAATCTCAACAGGAAACCAGGGTTCCTGGTGTCACATGCAATGAAAAGCTTACAGAAGGAGAAAGGGCAAAAGAAGGCCCCCAGCAAAAGGGCGGAAGAGCGAGACAAGACAGATGAAGGAGAAGGAACTAGTTAAGACCCTGATAAACTTAGAACTCTTTGCTCACTAAAGAGTGGCAAGCATATTTCATATATTAACCCATGACACATTTTTATAAACCGATGCTATTTTATTATTAATATGACAGAGTCATACAAACAGTCCTACTTCAGAAAGAACAAATTCCTTTTCTTTTTGATTTTATGGGGAACTGAAAGAAGTTTCTGTCTGCAAACACGAGGCTGAGCACTGAAGTTTTCAGCAGCAGCACCAGGTCTGTCTGAGGGATGCTGCAGCTCTTGTTTCTGTGGAACATGTCACCACTACATGAATAGCTGCATAATATTCTTTTCACCTAACATTATACACAATGATTCACACCAACACTCACTTCTTAAACCTAACCTTTTAGTACTGCTGATGAAGCATGATGCAGCCTTAAAACCTATTTATTTTCTTTTTAGTTTTTTGTAATGTTTAAAATTACCTGCCATTGTCTTATGTGTCCCTAGTCTTCCCTAAGCCTAGATGAAGAGGCAAGAGCAGCTCTGCAACACCAGGGCTGCTCCCCTGTCACATAGCCTGAGGCACAAACTACCTCAACATCTTTTCACCACCTCCTCTCCCTTTGCTCCTACTACTCCTTTGGTACCATGATATCTGATTCTGGCCAGCAGCAGATGCTTCAGAAGACAATGAAAAGTGGCCTCCTGAAATGGTTTTCCCGTGTTTCTGCTGCTTGCTGTCCTACACACTCCTTGTTCCAGGCAAAACAGGCTGCTTCGGCAAGTTTGGCTCCCAGCAACACTCTGCAGCTTGGTCCAGGTGTGGAAGATGCAAGAAGATATTCACAAACTGTGCTTTCTGGATTCAGATTACTGCTTGAACAGACAGTTGAGTACACTTTGTAGCAGTGCAGATCGGAAAGCTCCTTGCAAAACTGTAACTGAAGATCATAGCAACAAAGCAGCTAAACTAAGAATAAACACGGTAAGTGTACACTCACCACGAACCACTATATACACACGTACATGCACACGCCTGGCAATGGTAACAGTTCAAGTATAACCAGACTAAAACCCATTTCTGAAGTCGTTTCTAAGGTTACTCGGTTAAAACTGAGTCATTGCATGCTGTTGCACGTCTTATTTTAAATTCAGGATGCAGTGTAAGAATTGCCATTTTTACAATTTCGAGTTGTTTCATAATCGAGTTTGTAGGAAATTAATGGAAATAATGCCATCTCTTCAAATAAGTCTTACACAGATCCATTCTGGGGCAATCTATGTTTGTATTGTACATTGTCAACTACAATTAAAAAAAAAAAAAAATGTCATATGTGAAGGTCTTCCCTTTTAAACATCTAACCCTGGTACTGACATCATTCTGTTTGTTTAGCACACCGGGACCCAGCAGTATTCATGCGCTAGATAGTTCCAGCACAAAGTTCTAATATCATGCAAAGAAAATAGAACAAATACATCCCCAGTAATTACTACAAATAATTATTTTTTCTTCCCAGAGATAAAAAAAGATTACTTTGAGTAACATCATGCCTGTGATGACACATACATACCAATGCAACTCCACATTAATCACAGTAGGCAAACCATCAATCAGTGCAATGTGACAACTATTCTCCACTCCTCCTCCTCCCCTCTCAAAGAAAAAAAAAATCCAAACCCTAAACCCATCTTTGGATATTGTGAACAAGAAGCAAAAACCTAATTTATGGAACATTAGCTTTTCAACATAGAATTCCTTGCTCTCCTTCTCAATGGGTTTGATTTCTAACATAATGACTGGAAAACTTCTGCAATAATATAATATACTCGCAGCTCAAATACCAAACCTGTTCTGACCAAAAATGCCTATAGAAAAAAATGTTTAAAAAACCCCATTAATTTTAAGCCTCTGTGTAGTCCATTGACTTCAGCAAATACAGTTAAAGTCCAGAAGATTGGTCAGGCACCTAACACTGCCAGGAAATGTGTAACTCTGGAATGGCAGGGAGGCCATGAGGAACATGCTACAGAATGGTAGTGTAAAATAATGGGTGGGAGCACACAATAGGAAACTTTTGCAGATGTATGTGTCATGTGATAGATAGATAGATAGATTTTTTTTTTCCGTAAGTAGCAACACGTATCTCGGTATGTCTATGTCTGTCACCTAATACTTATACAAGTTACAGGATTTTCCATTTGTTATAAAATAAAGACACTGAGATGTTTTTGCACATCTTAAAAGCAAATTCCTATGAGGTACAGTAACTCAGCAGCTTGTTATGTTTGCTCTGATAGGCACAACACTTGGATAAGTTAGTTTTACAAATTTTTTACAAACTTAATAGTGTGTTCAAATGATAAGTCACTATTCCCTTACCATACAAAAATCCACACAAAAATACACCAACCATTTCCTAAATGAATGTGTCCATAAGCTTTTCTTTCACGCAAGCCAATAATCAATGAAAAGCAACTTCTACAGCAGGTCCTAAAAAGAGGCAGTGAGGGAAGTACCTACATTACGCAAGATGCAAAGTCATCAAAAGTTTTTATTTAAAAGCAATCCAAGAAAATCAATTCCAGTTTCTTCATGTTTATTCAAATCACAGTAGAAAACCCCAGTAGGAATGCCTGTGCAACCACTATTGGCCAAAAAGCAAAAAAAAGTCTAAACCCTTGTTGCAACTTAGGTCTAGTGTAGGACAAACAGCTTCTCTAACACTGTAGCACTTTGGAGTCATTATAATAGGTCTTAAGGCCCTTCAGAAGAAGTTTTGACTAAGGTATCATCACAGGTCTGATGCTGTAAGGCTATAAAAGATGCCTTCTTCAAAAACGAGAACCAAAATCCCCGTACAAAGAAAGTCCAATGCTAAAAGTACGTAAAGAGAAATATGGACTGTGCCTGTTAGAAACTTCTTGAAGCAAAGACTTCTATCCTAGAACAAAGGTAAAGAAAAATCAGGGAAATACTGGTAGTTCATACCCACAGGTATATAAAGTTTCAAACTGAATTATCCTCTGTTCCTTTGACACTGAGAGTTCCCTCCACGCCTATTTAGACTCAAGAAACTCTTTCTATAGAACGAAGCAAAACTTCCTAAAATACAAAGTCTGCAGCAACTCCACATTTCCACTTTACTGTACAAAGGCAGTATTTAATATCTGTGGCCACCAGTGCGCTGGACTACAGAGGGGAGAAGTTACACCAACACAGCTGCTAAATAAACTGTTCTGTAATTTGAGACTTAACATTTGACAAGAGGATTGATGTAAGTGCCCTGAGATCTCGATTTTGGCATCATTTAAGGATGCTATCTCTACATGTTCTGAATGTCAGAAGTGGTGTTAAATAAACAAAAAAAGTTTTTAAATCCCACCCTTCAAATAAGGAAAAAAAGCATCCAATAATTCTTACAAGGAGATACAGTAATACTATATTTTATTATCAGTTAATGTTATCTGTATGTTCATAAAGGATGCCAACAACTGCTGGAGGGGGGGAGGGAAGGTGGGTGAGAGGAGAGAAGGGGGGTGAAAAGCTGTTTTAACTCCAGTAAGAAAGTTGTGTACCTGCCTGATAAACACAGCCAAACCTCTTTATGTATCCTATTTATCTTCAAATCTATTTATGTCACACAAGAGAACATATGAGCATAGCAGCTGTTACTATAGCAATGAAACTGGAAATTTTGAGAACACAAAAAAAACCCACCCCTGAAGGATGCTCAGTTTAGCAGGGAGATGGTTTAGAGAACAGCGCACCAGTATCTCACTTCTAGGCTCCGTTCAAAGTCTGCGGTTACAGAGACATTAAATCAGCTGTAACAGCCTGTTCCCTAAAGAGTGCTCGGAGCCAAATACCCGCTACCCGCTACTCGGCACGACGCGGCACACCGGGAGTTCCTGCTAAGTAACCCCAAACTTGTCAAATACCCCAGAACCGCCTGTAAATCCGGGCAAGGGCGACTCCCTGAAAAACGCTCACGGTATCTGATCGCGGCAGAGAAGGGCTTCACCATAGTAACATACTCCCCACCCGAGCCGTGGGTAAGAGCGAGGAGCTCGGAGCTCGGCGCCCGGCGCGGCGAGCCCCGCACCGCCCCCCCGCACCCCTCCGCCCCCCTGCCGGGCGCCGGGAGGATGCCAGGAGGAGCACGGTACTTTCTTCGAGGCGCCGGCAGGCAGCCTGCCTCTCTCCGCTTCCCAGCGCCGGAAGGAAAACCGCAGTTCCCGCAACCCGCTCTTCTGCCCAACCCGCCCCGCTCCTTCCCCCCCTCGGCCGGCGGCCCCCTCACCCCGCCCCGGGGGACGCGGCGGCTGGCGGGACGCTGCCTTCCCCCCCCGCCCCGCGGGCGCGGCGGCACCGCGCACCCCCCCGTCCCTCCGTCCGTCGTCCCCCCCCCGTCCTCCGCGGCCGCGTTCCCACGGGCGCTGCCGGCCGCGATTTACCTGCGAGGGAGCCGGGTCTCTGCAGGGTGGCGGTGGCGTACAGCTCCTGGGAGTGCTTGCTGTACTGATCGGCAGCGTGAACCAGCCGCTTGGTAGGCGACAGGGTGGCGTAAGTGCCGATGGTGGAGCTTAACTGGTGGATAGGAGAGGAGGAAATGTTAGACTGGACGGTGGGCGGGGAGGTCACTCGGATGGGGGACGGCGACAGTCCCGCCGAGGAGACGACGATGTTGATGGGCGAGCTGGTGCTGTAGGACTTGGCCAGGCGGCTGGGGGACTGCTTCGGGGAGGAGAGGCGCTGCGCGGTGGCGTAGGCGGCGCCCTCGGCGGCGGAGCCGGCCCGCGGCAGCTTGGTGGGGGAGCCGCCGGGCTGGGCGGGCAGCGGGGAGCTCACCCGCTGCGCCGGCAGCGTGGAGCTGGCGTAGTAGAGCGCGGCGGCGTGCTGGGGCTCGGGCAGGTGGAAGGCGCTGCCGTGGCTGGGCGCGAAGGGCTCCCGCGGCTGCGGGGCGGCGGGCGGCGGCGGCGGCTCCGGGCCGCCCGGGTGGGCGCCGCGGCCCCCCGGGCCCTGCTGCGGGAAGGAAAGGCAGAGGCGTCAGCGGGGCGGGGGGGGGGGGCGGCTCCCCCGGCCCTGCGAGGGGCGAGGGGGCTCGCTCACCGGAGGACACCCGCCCCCCCCCAGCCGCACGCAGCTCCCTCGTCCACCTCCAGCCGGGCCCGGCGCCCGCGGCGTCGCGGGGCCCGTTCGCCGGCCCGGGCGCTTCCAGCCTCGGGGGGAAACCGGCTGCCGGCGGGGGCTGAGCGGCGCGACAGCCCCGCGTCACGGCTGGGGAACCCTGCCCTGCCAGGTGCTCGCCCACCTGCCCGCCCTCACACCGGGCACAGCCCGGCCCGACTCTGAACGAATCAATAAAAATGTTCATTTATTTAACAACGCCCCCCCACCCCGCGCACTTTTATTCTGCCCGAACCAGAAAGGAGCAGTTGAAGTCCCGGAAAAGGGCGTTGAATCGCGTAACTTTCCTCACAGGAAAACGAGCCCACGGGGCGCGACCGCAGCCCCCTCCTCGCGTGAAGAAGCGGAGGGCAGCCCGTCGCCTCTTTAACTTCTTGAGGTGGCTGAAAGGGGAAGGAGGGCGCGGGAGGAGCGGCCGGGGCCGGGGCCTCCCCCTCCTCCGGGCCGCCGCCAGCGGGGGGAGTCCGGGAGGGAAAGAGGGAGCGCCCCGGCCCCGCCGGCCGCGGGCAGGGACATGGGCAGGGGCAGGGCAGCGCCAGGTTCCCTAAAGGCCTGTAATAGCCGGTGGGGGACGCGAAAAAATCCTCGGCAGATGCTGCCCGTTAGAAATTCCGGTTCTGTGCCTGAGCCGCTTCTGGAGCAGCGAAGGATGGAGCTCGCCCTTACAAACGGGCGGCTTCCCCCTCTGTATTGGGGATCTTAGGCTCAAGAGATCATCTGTGAGTCTGGTCACATTAAAATCCTCTCGTAAGTGCACCCTGCAGTGAGCAGGAGCTCAGCGCTCTGTTGGAACACACACTCTTGTTTCAGATACTATTTTTTCCCCCCTGAGGAAGCACCCCAGATCCTGGGAGCTGACAGTGCAGTTTGCATCAGTCTGACCAATGCTTCGCCCAAACACGCACACCTCTCGGCTACAGAGCTCCTTAGCGAGAAAAGCCTTTAAAATGTGAATAATGAATTTTGTGACTCAATTCAAAGAGGTGTGGTGAATGCCGGCTGCAGCGTTGCCTCACATTTAAATAGCAACATGGTTTTTTAGTAGCATCCTACAGGAAAAAAACCAAGTAAACAAAAGCACCGTATTCCTGGTATTGATTTATTTTCACTACGACACCCAATCAAGGATTTGGTCAGGAATTAATGACAAGATAAAACAACTAATCAGCGCAAAGAATAAATGAGGTTCAAAATGCCAGAAATGTGTACTTCTTCCCATGGACAGCCACTGGCAATTTTTCTGTCCTTTTTTACTGTTGGAGCCTCACCCCTCATCTTCAATGCTTTGCATCCGAGGGAAGAATATGTATTTTTCTAGACACGGACAAGAAACAAGGCTCTGGAGGAGCTGCTCTTGGGGTGTTACTGACAACTTTAGTTGTCAGTAGCGTGGAGGCTACTAGCCCTCGCAGCATTCAGGGAGGGAGCACTGCCAGACCCAAACCTCACTGGCTTCCTGAGGTTTTGTGCCCCGAAGAGCAATGGCATGATGGATAAATGTAACGTAAACTGTTCCTTCCAGCTGTTCTGTTGGTAAGTCCCAGGCGGGCAAGGGCATCACTGATGTAAGTAGCCTGTCTGCTGTTGAGTTGGACTGTTCTGATTGTGGCAGTGAGTTACAAACACCACAGCATCAGGTAGGAGCCTTAAAATTTTAATAAATGGCCAGCAAGCTCAAGTCACTCATTTGAAAGACTCCTAACAAAGACCAGGAAGGCGAATGCTGGGAACATCAGTGGACTTTTAAAAGCTGCTTTCATGCTGAGCTACTTACCGTCTCTGCTTTAAACTGGACAGAAGGGCTAATCTGCAACTGACTGTTCAGTAATGTATTTGACAGGAGTGCAGTTTTCGTTTTCCAGGTTTAAACTGTATGGTAACAACTTTTATAAAAACAAACAGGCTGACAAGACTTAAAACAACATGGACAGAGCAAGTTTTGCACATGATGAAGGGCTGTTTGAACCAGCTATGTTATCAATTGATATCTGTTAGTAAGTTTCACTCTTTGGGCTTCTAAGTGGCATAATAATGTATTTTGTAATACTCAACATTGTTCCAAAATACAGTCTTCTGCAATGTTACCAGTGTTTCTGCAACACACTGCTAATGCACTGGTAACTTAAGACAGTATGTCACCGATCATAAGGATTTCAGGCAAGCATTGTCATCATGTATACAAAATTTCTCTTCCTAATCTACTTCTACACTGCATGATGTGTCAAGGATTTAGTGTAATTAATTTCAAGTAAACCGCTGTTATCCCATATTCCTAATAAATCTCTATAAAGCTGCAGGCATTCTGCAAGTACTAACTCAAAACCCCAAAAAATCCCACTTCACGATTGTCTGCTATAGGGAAGAAGGTGTAGTGGTGGGACACAAGAATTAAATGCCTAATTAAAAACACAGTGTAAAGCACTTCCTAAAAAGCTAAGCATTTGCTCTGTGTGAAGGAGAGAACTTTTGGATGAACAGATTGCAATGAAAACATTAGCATGCAGTATTTTCTAGGATGTGACTAATCTCAGACCTGTCTTAAATTTACTGTGAGGTTCTTATGTTTTTTCAGAGGGCCAAGCGTACAGGCATGTTCTCCACTCAGGTTTTAAGAGGCAAAATGTGTTCTAGTTTCTCCCTGTCTCTCTCCCTGTCTGCTGCTTAAGACAACCATACAGGCATGTCATTGTTCATCCTGCAATGTGACATTATACTTCACAAGGAAGAACGAAATACAGTGGTATTCCTCCCTTATTTTTCCATTTATCCATTGTTGTTGTCAACCGAATAATGAAACTGTGTTTAAACTAATAAACTGAGAGCAAATCTGTTTCCCAGTTGTTAGATCCTCTTGCATCAATCTATTTCATAGATGTGAACAAAAATCAAGGACTTTCTTACTACAGCCCTATAAAATAGCTATTCTAAGAGGCAGAGATTTTATTTTTCTGGCATCCCAAAGAAAAGGAGCCTGATTTTCTTATTTGGATTCAATATATGGATTCTGATATATCCTTTTTTAACAGCAGAAAAGTGTGAAAAAACATGAGAACATTAATACAGCTATGAAAATATTCTTTTTTTCCCATTTAATCTTACCAGAAAGATCATTCTCTACTGATATGGACAAAACGAGATCTGCAGAGCTCTATAAAGAAAATTACTGAGGGTTTCCAGTTAGGTTACAGTAGACTACAGAACAGTCTAACTGTTGTTTGCTTGCCATATTCATGCAATTTAATGCACTAAATTTCAGGACATCAGGGTTTTTTTTATTTATTTGTTTTTAATAATTCCAATTGAAAATTTAAATGAGTACTTTAACCAAAAAAGATTAAATGAAAGGCTGCAAGACAAGATTTCTGTTTTATTAAGTGGAATTAACAGGTGCAAATAACTGTGCTGAATTATTTATTCTGCCAAAAATTTTTCATGGCTAAGGAATTACAAAATCCTAGATGGCTAGGCAGCTTAAGCAATACTTTGGGGTCAGCTGCTAATTACTGAGGAATCAGCATGTTGATTCTTGGCGGTAACTCCCAGAGGAAAAAACTGTGTAACACCAGCAAAACCTGGATAGCAAAAGTCTCAGAGAACAACATGACCATTATGAATACGTTAGCAGGTGCAGCAGATCTATTTGGCATATAATCTAAAATCCCTTCAAACTATTTTCTTATTAGGCATGCCAAAACACAAACCCAAGACCTGGTAGGTTTTGTGCACCTATGCTCCATAATTCACAGGTGCTAAGGACCAGAACTTTGTCAATGCAACCACCTGAGTGTTAGAAACTGAACTAAAAACAGAATAGTAATTTCTTGGGAATAAGATAATGATACAATTTCCAGGAAAATGCTGGAAAATTTGAATCATGGTACCAATTGCCCTTAAGAAATGACAATTTGCGCACAATGTTCTGTATACTTCTCTGACAGATAATAGTAGAAACCGAAAGTTACATTATATTTGAGTAAGTCTGCATGCCCATCTTAGGTCTGGACAAACAAGCATCTTTAGTTTAGCATCAAATGCCAGCACCAGTTTTCAGCTTGTTTTGCTCTTTGGAACATTCAGTGATCTCTTGGCCCTTAACATCTCACAGAAGGTCATATCTGATGAATATGAACATAATCACATGCAGTACACTGCTGGCCATAAGAAGACCCTTTCTCTTGATTCTAGGGAGGATTTTCCAATTGGATGCTCAAGTTGCGTGGAAGACATCCCTCCAGGCTGCTTTGGCTTCATGAATATTGGTGGGTGTTGCTAGCTTTAGGCCGCAAACCTGATCATCCTTACTAGGGTTTTCGAGAGACACGGGTGGTCCTTTAAGGGTCCAGCTCTGTTTCACAATCTCAGTGGTGCTCTGTGCTCTTTCAGTGACTGCAAGATTTGCCAGTCTATTGAGGGCTATTTTTTTCCTGTCAGCCTGAAGAACGTTCCATATGGCTTCACTTGAGCTATCACTCTGCTCTGGTCCAATGCCTCTATCAACACTCTTCTACAAAGGGCAGAAGAGGGTACGGAAAATGCTTAACATTCTCTAGTCTGCTGTCATTTGTAAGTTCCTGACCTAACTAGGAAGATGCTACCTATATTCAAACGCACTTACATGGTAACAGAAACCAGACTGCACCTCTGGATTCCTCAAATGTGGCCTATTCCATCGGTTTCTCCTGATTTTATCACAAAGTCATGGCTGTCCTGTGTTTGCAAAATACACCCCAACACTATTAGGAAAACTTGTCAGCCTGCCTGATCCTAATCTCAAAGGTCATACGTATAGATGCAGGTAGGTAGGTAATACCATTGTAATCTTCTACATCCACAAACAGAATTGTGTGCAATTCTTTCAGGGTGTCCAAAGATGGTCAATCTTTGGTTGTAAAGCAGCAATGAAAGCTGCAGACATTACCTACTGTAGGATCAAACCAGCATTATGCAGATCAGTTCTTCGCTATCATAATCTATACTAGTAAATTGTTCTCTGTGAGTGTCGTAATCAGAGGAATCTGTTTGAAAATTTCATCTGCCTCCTTTAATGACAGAAAAATTCTCATGTTCATATTTGGAATCCTGTTTTAAACACATCATCATCTGCCACATCCTATCAGAAGTGAAGTCCTTATTTTAGATTTTGTCTGGGTAGATTATCAAGCAGCCTATCACCTTGTGGTAGAGAAGACTGACAGTGGGAAGAGCCATAAGTCTAACTGAAAAAAGGCCGGTATACAGTTTTTGCTTGACAACCGAACACATTCTTGTACTCATTTGCTAATATTCTAAATAGGGGTAGTGAGGTGTGGTGGTCTGATTAATGACAAACTTAAGGCTTTTTTATAGGAAAAAGAAGACAAGTTAGAAAATGAACGGCTAAATGATTTTTCAAAGCTGACTTTTTTTTTTTTTTTAATCACCTTATTTTCCAGCTAGTTTTTGTTTTTAAGGGTTTTCAAATTCTGTGCTAACTTGTTCAGTGCAGAAGCTTCTGGAGAATAGCATAATATGCAGCAGGGATTTACCTCTGTTGCTGCCTCAGCCTCTGAAAAGACCGCAGCATCACCAGAAGCTAAAAAAGTCCTCATCCAGAAATGTAAACTAGTTTCACTTCCAATCCCCTCCCCTTGCAAATACATGGCAGAGCTCAGGGAAAACCACTATTTGTAGTTCATGCTCTGCTTTATATTCCTATGATAACTACAACGTATGATGACCATTCTCAAGATGACAGTAAATGCAATCAATCAGTTGGTCACAAATTACATTGTCCTTATAGAAGATTCAATTGTGAGCAACTCGTCCGCAAAATCTGCTACTTTTTGTAATAAAAGCCACTACTGACTCTTCACAAATAACCCTTAATCGATTACTAAAGGATAAATCAGAATCTGGACACCAAGCCTGAAAAGCCATTTTCAGTGGTGAAACAGAATAATTCCCTGCCAGAGCAGCAGTTGCTAAGAAATCCTATTCCAGCAGCATTTAGAAGACAAAAAGTTTTGTGTTCTAAAGTACTCAAAGCAGTGGAAAAACTCTATCATCTATAATGAAGTCCTCCAAATTGACAAAAATGTCAGATTGCACTTTGCAGCACTATACAGGAAGTCCCAAGACTAATTAGTTTCTCTTTTTTATACAATTGCATTTTCAGAAATTGTTCTTGCTGTCACAGCTGGCCTTGGGACTATTTACATATTTTTTCATGCATTTGGGCTATCATTCATGTTAAGAGATAGCTATATTCCTTGCGCACAAATACCAAAGGAAATTATCACAATCTGAGCAGTTTTGACTCCTGAGGCTTATTTTAATTATAATAGGGATAGCAAAACAATTCCAAGGATTGGCTTTTTTTCTCCCCTAATTGTGAGATCAGCAATGGTCATATTCAGAACTTTTTAATTTTAACTTTTGACTCTTTCTTGTTTACCTGTTTTAAAACCCCCTTTATATGCTTTTTATGATATTAATTCATAGTTTATATGTCAGTTTGTTAATATTTTCAAGACATATTTTAATTGACGTGAAGCTGTCGAGCATCCTTTGCAGGATGATAGTGTGAAAAATTATGATGTTCTGTGAGTTATTTTCCTGCAGGAATGTCTACCACACAGTCTGGAGGAACACAGAAAGAAAACCTATTTTCTGCCCTCTCACACCAAGAAAAAAAAAGGATAGGAAGAGCTGCCTTAATTTTTCCCCCCCTCCATGAACTGATCCTTTTCTATCAGTGAGTATGAGAAAATTTAAATTTAGAATATCACTCCTTTTAACCCCTAGACAATTGCACTTTCCTTTTTTTTTTTTTTTTTTTTTTTTAAAAAATAATTCTCTTTTCCCTCTCATTTCTTGCTTGCTTTTGTTTCTGTTGCTTTGTTGCTCTCATAACCTGTTCCTTTTTCATCATCTTAATTTTTCTAGCCTCCTTGAAGAATGCATCACACCCTTTCAGGCTAACACCCAAGGGTACAATGCTTTTCACAAAGCACAACTCCTGATGACATCTGCCCAGGCTACAACTGGATATTATAGCCTCCTTTTTCTTTCTAACTGAAGTCCTGCTCTCCTGCTGGCTCAAATCCCAAAGAATATCAGGGAGGTCCTCTTGGTAAACATGGAAAAACCCTGAGGCTTTACCACTATGCAGGCTCATTTTAAACCCTTTATAGAAAAAAAAAAAACAAACAAAAGTACCTACCCATTTTGAAATGAAATTTATCTGTGCTTTATTTCATTTTTCAGTCTTTGAGGACAGGGAGCTTTTCTGAGCAAATTGAGAGGATAGAATATTGTATGTCTCTCAGTATCCCACAAGCTGTGCAATGACTATATAATACTTGAAATCTCTTAGCAATTTAAGGCTTTGAAATTCAAATACTACACACTTCTACAGAAACCTGAATTATAAAGTGTCTCAGTGTCACACTGAGATGGTCTGCTTTGCTGGGGCGGTTAACATCTAAACACAGAAAATAACCTGAGCTGACCAATGAAACCCAGGCAGACTTTGTTTATGTACAGAAATATGAATGCTTCTAGAATTTTTTGTCCAAAACGAAGCTTAAGTTCCCAGTGAGAGGCTTTGATGTTGAAGAGAAAAGCACAGAAGGTGAGAGGGTTACGTGTCAGAGCTGGGACGGATCATTTAGACAGGAAGAGAAATTTATAAAGTTTTCATGAGTAACTGAAACAATCTTTCAAAACGCTTGTAATGTACAGGCTGCTGTCTAATAAGTTATTTGTCTTTCTATATGGGGGAAAAAAGGCAAAAAATGATTCTTACACCTGGGATTAGGCCACGGCACCAGGCAACGTATGGCATCCCAAGCAGGTTTCTCATCTGGTGTCAGCCTGGCTTTGTTTTTGTTTGCTGGCACCTATTGCTTTCAGCAATACCCTGATAACAACGCAGGGAAGTCCAAGACCTTAGTTAGGGCTCCTAATGAGCACAGTCACAGAAATTTTCAAACTTAAATGCCTAAACCTGCTATCACCAAAATGTATATGCGAGTAAGTAAAACTGGCACATAAATCTCCTTTTTAATCAGGATTATTTTATTACTATGCAAGTCAACCTACTTTAGATTTATGAAAATCCAGGTGGTAGCTCCACCCTGCTGCAGATGTGCTGAAGATGTCAAAAAGTAAAGGCAGACATTCACTTGCCAGCAGGCACCAAACAGCTCTGTTTCCTGGGAGCTACCCCACAAGATTTCAGGTGCGAGAGACCCAGGCTGCCTTGGACACATACCTGGCTGTAGCTCTGGATGGCACCTCTGGCCTGGCTGCTGCGGGCTGGGAGCTGGGCAGCTGCTGTTTCACCCAAGGCGAGGGTCTGGTTGCTGTGGTAGCTGGCTGAATACTGGAAGGACCCTTCAGGTTTGGAATTGAGCTGGAGCGCACTCTGGGAGAGGAGGTTGGGCCCTGTGGGGACAAAATTTGAGAGCAGTCAGAAAGTCTCAGTGAAAGAGCATATCTGTATTATCTGTTGAGTGAGCCTCAAAATTATCAGATGTATGTGGCTTCAGCTTTTTACCATTTGGCTCTTCAGAAGTAAAAATCACATACATTAAATTGTTTTCTTTACCATCATTATTATTGTGTTCAAGCTACAGACCACATTGCTTTCTCTCAAAAAACGTATGGTTTTGACTGGTGAAGAAATTCTAAGCCTAAACAAACCTGACCGTACTATCTGATAAAGAAGTCTTGGTTTTCAGTTCAGAATAGTTGATGAGTTTTTTTCTAAGGATATGCCTTGTTGATTTCACTTAATTATATCCAAGTCATTCTGCATGGGACATGCTATGTTGTCCCTCCCTGGGCCCCCAGCACATTAGATCTATTGATTACTGCCACTCTGTCCTATACACATGGTGATGTAATACTTTGGTGCCCGTAGGGATGGATGGCAGCCTTTAAAATATTAATAGCTGCTCTCATCATGTAGGACTCACCCTGATCTCAGTGAATCTTTGATGACTCTTTTGTCAGCCTATCTTATCTTCCCCATCACAGCACTGCACGGCAGGAGAGCCAAGTGCAGGCAGTGAGCTTAAATTGGGACTGCCAGACTGAAGGGCATGTCGGGAGCATGAACAGTGACACTTTTCACAGTTATTTAGTTGTTCTGTGAAACTAAAACATGTTCTAGTATTCATTAGGTTCATGTACAAGTGATTTAGCTTATCACGTATCCGTAGCAAATTTCCCAGTTTTTGCTCCGAGAGCATGTATCAGACAGGGCATGACTTTTCCTACAGTGCGCTTGGTTTAGACATGACCTCCTACAACCACTTTTGATGGTGAACTCAATTCTGTCTCCAAACACGAAGAGCTACATTAAAGAACACCCACCTAATCCTTCCTTATGTCTTCACTGATCTTAGCCTCTTCTAATTTTCAATAAACTTGCTCACCTTCCATGGCATTCAGGCCCAGCAAGTGAGATGTAAGAGGACAGAAGAGGGTTATACCTTGGCCACTGCATGAGTTACAAGGAAGTCTACCTGCCACTCACCAGCTATCATCTATAGCATATTCCGCAGCTCCAGGGGGATGATAGGTTCATCTTCTGCTTAGCACTAACAAGCTCATGAGAGCATAGAAGGTGACACAAAGCTTAAGGGATGTGAAATGATTATGTTGATTTTGCTCCTAGAGAACATGCAAAAATTTCAGTTTCAAGAAGACTCACAATGGCAAAATTCCAATGAATTTTATGAGAAATAACTCCCAGCACATTCCTGATACAAAGGCCAAATTTTATGATCTTTAAGTCTTTGCTACACGATGTACAGCTGCTACAAAAAGATTTCCACTTAGAAAATGTGCAAACAACCCCACCCACTAATTAACATGGAAAATATTTTTTCCCCTAGCCTGTTTCTCAAAAATGGCAGAACCATTATAATCGCTATTTTCCCAAATCCAGCCCGAACTACTCCTATGTACAGTTCACATCAAAGCGTACACTTGAATTATGACAGTATTTTACATACCAACATAATTTATACCGCAAAGTCAATTACATTCATCAGAATATTCCAGATATAGGACAAATTTAGAAAGAAAATTCTGGTCCTTGTATTTTCCTTACAAGTACAGAAGGAGGCAGGGTTCCATGTATGCTGTGAGGTTATTAAAAATGTATCTCATGCATAGGGGAGCTGAATTTAATACTGCATGGGTGCTTATAAATCCAACATTTGTAGCTCTCCATTCCCTGACTCTGCAAATAGGGTTTACTAAGCATTTTCCATTTAACTAGTTTTGTTGCAAATTTTGTTCTTTAATGAAAGAAGTATTTTCACAGATTTCTTGAAAGAGCATAAAGAAAATACAGACTTAGTTTTAAAATATTATCTGTAGACTTTGATTTAATCTTTTGGATTTTGAATTTTCAGTAAGAATTTGCCTGTGATCAAATGACATGATTAAGTTCAGAGAATTCACAAAAGTGTAACTTTCCCAGGAGAGGCAAAAGTTTCAGGAAGAAAGCAATTTTTGTGCACAAAAGTGTTTGTACTTGTTCTGAAAGTAATTATGCTGTGACATTTCTAAAGCTTAAATAATGATTAAACTATCACATGCTATGAACTCAGTATGTTTAAATTTTCATTGCATCTGGCTTTCAAGTGTTTCTTTCATATTACTATGGCTCACTAGGGGATTTGCGTAGCCAGCTAGAATCACATACATGGGTTCCCTGCACCAAATAGCCTAAACATTACCATGCACTTTAAGAAACTTATCTAAACTGTAGAAAAAAAAAATTTAGCAAAAAGTTTGGAGCACACGGTTTTAAATTCACTAACTACAGTATAGCAGTTTTTATTTTGTACCTTAAAAAGCAGTAATGAACAATTAAAACATACATACATTTCAATAAAGAGTCATTTGAGACAGCCAGCCAGGGAGATACTTAAATTTCAAAAAGGCCCACATTTCTCAACTAAACATAGAACATGTAAAGTCTAAAGCAAGTGTACAGACTACAAGATACATTTGAGATCAATCAGTGTGATCTTGAAAAAACAGAAGTTCCTTTTTCAGGATTTAGCGACTACAGGCAGACCTGTCCTGTCTGATAAGGAAAAGATGGATCACCTTTCTCACTTGCAACATTCTTGAGATTTTAATCTGAAGGCAAAACCAAACCTTCTGAGGAGCCCACAGCTCACCCAGAAGAGAAGAAAGTGGTTTGTTTGTGTACTTCTATATGCTGATGACTCTTGACAAAAACCTACTGTTTCTTCCTGGAGAAAAATTTAAACTCTGTAGGAAAGTGTTCATACAACTATTTCTCATTTGTTTTCAGAAGAGTTAAGGCAACTGGAAATTCTCTATTTACAGTTAGGCATCGGAAATCACTAGTTAACTACTAGAACAATTCAGTCTTATTTGTTCCCTTAATGGTACATAATTAACTACCAATCTTCAATTTACAATGAGCTTGAAAACAAACACTTCCGCTTTATAAGGATTAGTTTAGCAGATACCAAGGATCTGTCATATTGCTTTAAAAATTCGTACTACGTTTTGTTTCTTTTTGTGGTAAGGGGAAGATATAACTACCCGGGGTTTCCCCTATGGTTTTTCACTACCACATTAAAAAAAAAAAAAAAAATAAAAAATCTATCTGCCTCATTAAAGGAGATTAGTGTTGGATTATTCATAGTGGTTAATACCAAATTTTCACTGATTCAGTCAGTGCCACTTTCCTCCTGTATTAATACAGTACAGATAGGAGTGCAAATTCAGGGAACTAAGTCAGAGACATCATACTGCAAGAGATGCCACTGTGGACTAACTTCAAAAGGTGGAGCAGGGTATAGTAAAAAACTCTTTAAATTATCTCCAGTTTGGTGGACACGTACTGCAGACAATACCTTCCTCTCCCTCTTAACCTCGAGCAAGGCTCCCTGTCTTCCTCACCTTGGCTGCTGCAACCCAGCTCAGTGAGGAGCTCAAAGGAGAGGGTGTGCATCTTGCTTGGGACATGGACAAAGTGCACTTAAGCTGGGGAAAGCTGCTGGAGCACAGAGAAGACCAGGCAAGAAGAGAACAGAAGAGAGTGAAGGACATGCCTACCCCAGGGAGACAACCAACAATGAAACCTCAGCGGTGATGGAGAGCAGAGGACTTGTCTAGGAATAAGAGGAGGGAAACAGGAGTTTCCTTTTGTGGTCTGGAGACCCAGGTGCTGGCAGGCACGGCACTATTAGAAGAAAGAAGTCACCCATTCAGAAAGCAAGGGGAGGAGGCAGGCTTCTTGTGAAGCCCTTTTAATTAGTTTATATTACTCGCCCCTCTTACTGGCAGTTATGTTGGCTATTATATGGCTATTATTTCTCTCTTTCAGAAACCTAATAGTTTCAGAGATTTTGAGCACTTGAGAATACCTGGCACACTTACTTCAAGCAAAATAGGAAAGAGGAGCAGATGCAGCGCAGGACGCACCCTACCCTGAGTCCCATCACTGAAGAGAGCAGCGCTGAAGCCCACGCTTGCTACCTTCCTGCCGTATTGCATTTGACAAAATAAGCATAGGCTGGCATTACACTGAACAGGCTGATTCATGGCATTTAGTATGTTGCATATGGCCATAAATGTAAACTGGTGAGTTACAGACTCCATCACAAGCCCTAGTAGAAGGAGAGCTTCCAGAGCATCTACCTGCTCCTGTCAAAGGTGCAGTCGGGGGAGCAGGAGGCAAAGGTTGCAGAATGAGCCCCACCATGCGCAGCTGGGGCTATTCCTGTGCCCCTCATCTGTGAGGGGTAGGGTACTGCACTAGCAGTATTTCTTCATGGGCCACTGTTTTTCTTTCTGAATAACAATAAAATGTGCAATGATGCAATAAGGTGCATTAAAGCTATTTAAAAACCAAACTAACAGTAAGTTGATTAAGGGAATCCAAAATAACACAATGAATCTAGGTTACTATTATCATCCATGGCTGGGTCAAAAATGAGGAAAAAACTGAAATTATGAAAATATTTGTCCGTTTATTTTCAAGAATAATATTTTCTTTGCAAATAAAATCTTTTGCCTGACATTTCTGCTCTCTTCAGACCACCTCCTATTCCTTCTATCATTCAAGTAAGAAAAACACCCCAAAGAAACAAAGCAAAAATAAATCACAACTGAAAACTTTCAATTTGAATTATTTTTTCAAAATGAATTATTGCTGAACAGCTACTCTTTGCATGCAGAAGTACTTCATATGGCTGGTTTAGAACAGTGGAATACTAGGATACTTCTCAGTACCTGCATGTACTGTTCTAGCTCTACCAGTGCTTGCTTAGGCAACAAAAAATTAAAAGTATAGAACATATACACATAAACTTCTAATTATTTTACTTCTTATTCAAGAAGTGACAAGATAACAGACCAATAAGTAAAAAAAATACCCAAGAGAAATGGTAATACAACAATAAAATTTCACCAGTATAATGATTTTAACAGATTTCTCTATTTAGGTCATCTCTTAAATTTCCTATTTTTCGAACCACACTTTGCAGCATACTTTAAACACAATAAAACAAGCCTTCCATCGTGTGAAAAAAAGTGAATTTTGCTTTTAAATATTATCCTGTTCCTCAGCATAAAAATTTATATTCAGTTGTGCAACTGACTTTATACTACATTTCATCAGAACAATCCAACATACACATTGAAGAAGGGTCTAAAATATCCATTTTTATAAGCTCAGAAACTGCCAAGGGCTAAGGCTACTTTATTCAAATCCATTGGAATATGCTTGCTGATTTCAGTGGGAATCAAAGTTTTTAGGATATTCTAAGTGTATTAAAGTGGTGTGTGCTAGCAGAAGCAATATATCAATTGAATGTATGGTATAAACATGATGCTGGTAAAAGAGTAGCTATATTATTAGTAATGTTTAGCAGACGAACTACATCAGCACCACCACTCCAAATTTTAAGAGTATGTTTCTTTCTGCTAGTCCTCCTGCCACAAGAGAGGATTCAATGCTCCCTGGCATTGCCAGACTCCAAGAGTACAGCACACAGCTCTCTTTTCCTCACTCACTGGGAAGCAAACCCCAAGAGAAGCTGGGTGCTCAGCTGCCCACTGTGACCCGCAGCCCTGGGCAGGATGCCCAAATTAACCAGAGAAAGGATTATGATTACAATAGAAAAAAAGAAAGAAAAAAAAAAAGAAAGAAAAAAGGAAAGAAATGAAGACCAAAGTGCATCAGCACAGTACTGAATTTTGATTCAATGAATAGTCATTAATGCCAACTGGAGCTTCAGTGGGATTACAAAAAATAGGCATCAGCACCGACAGTAGTTGAAAAGCCAGGGAACTTGGGAATCAGAGTCATCACATTTTCTTTCCTTCCCCCAGAGGGCACAGCCTTGTCTGGTTACCTTGCAAGTATCCAAGCTCACCCAAATAGTAGTGCATAGTGGTCAAAAGCAGAAGAGTATCTCACCTAAGAAACCCAATAGAACATGGGCTCTAAGGAGCTTACCAGTGTTAGTGTTTCCTAAGTGCTAAAAGACTCGTCCAGTACCATTACACCGATTAGAGGTGGGGGAGAAAAGAAGCACATCCTATTAAATTTTGCTATTTGTAATATTGCTAGATCATGAGTGAGGATTTAAAAACAAACGCATCATGTAAAGTCTGATAAGACTGAAGTACAATCAGTATTTGTGATATATATTTCTACCTACAGGACAGCAAGTAGTAGGAATCTGTGGATTAACTCCATTACAAACTCAGAGAACTTCGTATTTTTTCTATTTTGTAGTGCCATTGCTGGGTCACAAAGCTAAATATCCAGATGAATGTGGGGTTCTTGTAAAGGAAAACCTCACAAAAAGCAACTAAAGAAATTGTTCTCTGTGAGGATATCAATGACAGTCCATCGCTACTGTCCACCAGTCAAACATTTGGAAAGTTACTCCTATTTCCTAATCCTTAGACTGCAGTATCTCATGGAATACTTCATAAATTGTAGCCTCACAGTATGTAACATTCAAGATGATACTATAGCCATTGTATTGTCAATCTTTAAAACAAACAAACAAAAGCTGAATTCTGAAACAGGACTAACATATTACATTACAGAGCAAAATTTATCATGGAACAAGTACTCAATAATACTTTATCTGCTAGTTGTTCAATTATAAAATAATTACTGTAGAATGACAAGTTACATACAGTACTATATTATTACAAGATAAGGGCACGATTAATTCAGTATTCTAAATCTATGCAATAATTACTTCTGAATTGGCTAAAATAATTACACTACAAACTACAGAAACATACACCTAGTCAGCCCCCATGAGATAATTGCATGCTTGTTACATAGTGTTTCATATCAAGTTCCCAACAAAAGTATGCAAGTGAAAGGAGAAGGATTTTTTCTTCTCCTTAAGATTTAAAGTCAGTTGGCTTACTGGGACACATTTCCTTCTCTGAGTAAAGTGGAACACTACTATTGTGTTATACATTTCCATTTGGTCAGTCATCTATTTTGATGCCAGTTCTAATTGACAAAGGAAATAGACCAAAACGTGCTCGAACGAACATTTAATTAGCTCCTATACCAATTATAAACAACACTTCACTCACCTTCGATCAACTGACAGAACTACTAATGATAAATTATAGAGTAAGTGTAAATAAAGTGTTTTTAATTAGTGTAATTAATCACTTCACACATTCTTCAACCTGCTTTGCTCATTTGGGTAACAGTTGAAAGAAAGCACTAGCAAAACTCCTTTAATGTCCTTTAAACATTCATTTGCAGAGTTAACAGGTTGAGGTGTCTCACATCCCAGTGAGAGGAACCATCCCCTAACTGTTAGTATATGCCTAATTAAGGATTTCAAATACCAAAAAGTCATCACTTACTGTGTCTTCTGCGTCTCGGGTCATTTAGTTTGAACATGAAATATTGATTCCTACCCTACAACCTACTTTTTTTTTTTTTTAGTTCATATAAGCGTTTGTACTCATGGTAAGTAGTTGCTAACTGCTCTGAAAGTTGGATTGTATTTGTTGCCCAGGTTTGCAAAAGAATGGATGATTAAATAAGATGTAATAAAGGATCAGGTCAGGTATCTGTAAAGCAGTCACTCAATTTCTGAGTGTTCAACAGTACTTGGGATGCTGGGGGAATCCTGGAACTAGACTGAAAGAACAATAAAACCTGGGATAGCTCTTGATGGTAACCTGTCAATGTCCTTTCACAATATTTGACAGTAAAGAAGAGGAGATGGTAGTTAAAGACAAGGCCAATAGACATATTCCTAGTGTTACTAGATTATTTGGCATCTCACTGGTATATCCTGTTTCCCAAGTCCTGATCCCAGAATTAAGCTGCGATCTGGATGGGACTTTTCCTCCAAATTGGAAGGGTAAGGAACATTTGTTCGTCTGTTTTAAACCCTTCCATTGCAGTATGGCCTATTTTTGAGGTCATCTGAAATATTCTTTGAAGAAACTCTCACTTGCTGGGATGATTTAGGATGGTTTTGGAAAGTGGAGGAATTGTGTGAGGGGAAAGGAGGCCCTCAAAGTGCCTCAGAGGGTGGCAAGGAGCAGCCAACTTGCCACTTAAGTACAGAGGACTCTCCCTCTATCCTCATTTTCTAGTCTCTGGGGAAGCTGCACAAAGTGCAGCCGGAATCAGCAGAGAAGGAGGCAATTGTGAGGGAAAACCCTGGGAGCTAGATGACTTTTGTGGCTATCATAAAAAGAAGATGTTTTCTTAATTACAGGCAGAAAAAGGAGAACTTAAATGAAGCCAAACTTAAGATCTGAAGACGAAAACAAATTCTGTCAGCTACAATTGGTCAAACAGATTCTGTAGGAAAAGGAGGACTTTCAAGATAACTCTCAGATCTCAAACAGAAGATAACAAGTAGCTGTAACAATAGCAGTAAGCATTGCCCCCATTCTCACTCTAAATCCAAGACTAGTACTAGAATAGTACTATGAAAATATTTCAAGATCTACCTTCTAGGAGTTATTAAATATTAAAGATATCAGTATCTTTATATGACAAGAAAAAATGTCAAGGCTGCAATATAAAAGGTACTCTATACCCTAATGAAGAAAGTTGGAAAAGGGGGGGATGGGGTGAGGAAGCAAATGCATACTTAAAATGAAGAAATAAATTATAATACTTTATATGCTATATCACAAGCAGCTCCCTTGTTGTCAAACAAAACACATCTCTTTAGATGAGAGGCAGCAATTCTTAAATGAGTACACCGAAAACAAAGTTGTTTCAAAAAAAAGGAAAGTAACCTATATGCAACACCATGCTCTACCAGCATTAAGATGTCTATGTTCCACCTGTAAACACAGAAAAGGGCTTTAGTGTTGCTACAGAATCTTTTCTTAGGTACTGGAAAATAGGATTTGGTGGAATACATTCAGAAATGTAGAATAAGATCATTTTCATCAAAGAAGTCTATAAATGATATATATCTGGAAAAATGATGCAAAAACTAAGCTGATACCATTATGTAAGGTAACGATACAAGTATATCCCTTCCAACTCTCTTTCTGACCTAATTACCATTGGAATGAAAGATGAAGAACAATTTATTTCAGGAGTAAGTGAACTGGGAATAGAGATAGTTTCATTAGATACTGATTATCTTGAGCTTTTTACACAAGATAAAAATTCTTCCATTATTGTAAGAGGATAACAGAGGTGTTGGCTGGGATTTTAAATAATAAATTACTACTCCAAGGGATAGCAAAGCACCACAAACGTCTACAAGAAGTAGTAGAAAAACGTAAGACCTGAAGTGCACAGAAAAAAGTAAGGCCTGCATCCCACTCTGAGAGTAAATGGTTCTTTTTGGATTACTGGAAGATTTTTTTTTTATTTTTTTTTTTCTGATGGTCATATTGAAATCCCAGAGTCAGGGCAGGGGGATAGCACCACTGTCTAATTCAGAGAGGATGCTGGACACTACCAGGTTTCCAGCTACTGAGTAACACCAACGAAGTGCCTCCAAATAGGAGGAACCACTGTGTGATTAAACTAGGACTACAGAGTGGCAAATGTGATCTCCTCTTAGTGCTTGGTAGAATCATGTTTGGCACTGACAAAATACTGCCCAGTGGTTAAAATCCACTAACTGTGCACCTGTAAGGGAAAGGAAGTAACCCAGAGAGAAATAAAGTAGTTCTTCCACAGCTGAGCCTACTAAGGAAGTATTTAAGGTGGAATAATTTCTATAGCAACAGATAAGTTTATGGCAAAAAACTGTAGGTGATATATTATAAAGATGATAGAATTTCCAGTGTGTTTACATAAAAGTCTTCTGGAAGTTAGGAAATGTGTTGCAAATATTAAATACTAGCAGACTCATTGAACAAGGTAACTAACATAACAAAGCCTAAGCAATCCTGAAATAATCGGGTGACTTCAGTGTTACTTACACTGATAGTGTATGCTTTGCTTTCTATACTGTACCACAAAGAGCATTATTCCAGATGTTTGTATGAAATGTAATACAGCCAGATATTATTTTATAAGCAATACTTGGCAATGTTTGACAGTAGGAGAAAATCTGGGGTTCCATTACTAATGAGAGAAATTACTGAAGATGACAGAGAACAAAACGTAAAGACATGCACTGAGAAAGAACAGGTTTATACATATTTAAGTCCAGAATACAGAAGTTGCCCTTGTCTTTTTTTTTAAAAAAAGAAAAAGCTATCCTAAATTTAGATTAAAAACAAGGATAACCTACTACTGCAAATTTTTAAATGACCCCAAGATTATACAACTCCTTTTGTAGAAGATTAATTGTATTTTGTGAAATTGCTTGCTAAACTCTGCAGATATCGAAATCAGATAGTCTTTGAAAGAGGTTATTTATCACTGGTCATTAGGATGATGTGTTTTATAGAAGCAATAGATAAAAACAACACAGGAACAAGATAGGCAGCAAGGATAATAACTAAATTACATTTCTGCACTATGAAGGACACAGAGGAAAAATAATATCCTCTAGCCTTCCATCTAGGGATATCTAAGGATGATCTGGAGCTCTTTTGACAGTAAAATTTCTGTTGGCACTTGTTATACATCCATAAGAAGCCTCTGCCAGCAAAACCTTGTCAGTGGTCTAAAGTAGACACGATGTGATTTACACAAAGAATATAAATCACTTCTTTCCACAAATGGCGTGATTTACTGATGGTGACGGTTACTTCTGTGAAGCTCTGCAGCTGCTACACAATACTAGGAGTGACAGAAGTCACACAATACTTCACTGTAACAGAAGTTCACTATGTATTAAAAGATCAGACTGTGGAACCACAGGAGAACAGTACCTGAACTGGGCTTCTGGGTGGGATTAGATACATTTCTGAATATGACCACAAGAAGAAACGTGCATACAGGAGGAGGCACTGCATGCTGTGATATAGACAGTAAGCTCTGACCCAGAAGGAACTGTTATGTTTCTATTCAGGAAACACTGAATTTTGGCATAAATGTTATTTTTAAAACTGTGTTTTTATTATCAATCTCCCATTTTGCAAAGGATAACTACATTTAAAATGAAGTGTGTGCTTTGTTTACAGAAAATACAGCCAAGTAAATTGAGAACATATTTTGCATGATTAAATACTAATTTTTTGGAAGTATTTTATACCTTTGAAGACCAACTGTGAATGTCAAGTGTTCCTAGTCACCCTCTGTGCCTAGCGCAGTCTAAAGCTGCTATTGATAGTATTAAACTAATGTGTTCCCTTTTTATTTCTAGGAAATAAAATCAGATGGCTATAGACATCACACAAACATGACTCACATGGAAGCTGAATGTATTATCAGAAATTAAAAAATAAGACAAATCTATTCTGATAAGTCTGAATTAGACTGCTGGAAAATAAGAATAATTTTAAAAAGCGCCTACCAGCTTCTGACTGTAAAGCATATAAAACTACTCACAGATACATGGATCCATTACAAAAGGCATCAGTACATCTATTACGCTGTTATGTTGTTCCAGGAATTTAGCTACTAGCACAAAACAGGTTTCCTCTTCTCGTGCAAAGTAGAACTCCATTTTTTCCTGACCTTTGACAGGCTTAAATCTTGAATCTTTTCTGTCCACAAATGAAAATGGCTATTTGGTCTCTGAGGTGAGCCACTTCAGGATATGTTTAGCACTGCCTCGAAGTCAAGAAGTCAAAAAGGTCAAAATTTTATGACAATCTTTTTCATCTGCCAAAAACTCCTCTGCTGTAAAACAGAAAGTACACCCTTTTGCTTCTGCCTTCTCTTTCTTAGTCCAGAAGTGTGAACTACTCTCTGCTCTCATATTATACTCTGAAAATGCATCTCTCCCTTTATAAGGCCAGAATGGAAAAAAAAAAAACAGAGGCAACTCCCTACTCTGTGTTATCACAGAAGTCACAAAAATCTTACTTTACTGAGAGCTATGTAAACTGCACGTAGCACAAAAGAAATCAAACACAAACCCATACATGCCGAAATTTTCTGTTCCATATCCATCATTTTACACAGGCTAACAAGCCAACTACCTCTTTTTCAAGGCTGCATCCACACACTGCTTACACTTATGAGCTGGCATTGGCAGATCGCAGAACGATGAGGCTCTTGGCACTTCCGACTGTGTCAAGCGTGCGGGCACTGGCATGACACTAAGGCACAAGTAGGGCGAATGGTTTATCAGTCTGTAGTGAGGATGTGGGTGCATTTGTTTCCTGGCCCACACTACAGACACAATATTTACTGATATTCTTTTCCTCTGTAGGTTCAGATGCCAAAAGTCTCTGTTCTGCTTCTACAGATGCTACCATAAGTCACTGTCATTTTGTAATGAGTTTCAGTAACTGCTTCCTGTAGTGGATGAGGGAACACCTGGTTGCCTGTGCAGGATTTGTGTTTGCCATAGGCTAAGCATTACAAGTTGATCACTACCTCCTTTCCATCTTTGATGTTGCTACTAATTGATCTGTTTTCGTGGTCCTGACTTTCACCTTTCCACCCCCCTCACCCCTTATATGTTTTACCTGCTGTTATTGCTCCTGTGTTAATCTGACATCCACATTTTGTACTACAGTAATTAAACCAGATTGTGAAGGGGTGTTTTCTTTAGGCAAGGATTTTAAGTCAATTGCACAGCATAAAATGACAGCAGGTACCAATGTCGGATTCACCTCAGGACAAGCAAGCTCAGAGATATGGAGTAATATCATGGTATCAGTATGGAATTTATACATAAAAGCACATTTATCATGTAGACATAACCAGAAATAAGAAAACTCCAAGAAATTTGCCGTGGGTGACAGCACATTAAAACAAAAAAATCAGACTATAGGCTGCTGTACAGAAATGGAGGGGAAATTAGAAATGACTTAGTTGCTATATTGTCACAGTGTGGACACACACTCTGGACTCCCAACATGACACACCAATGAACAATGCAGATTTGTTTGAAGTTATGTAAGCATGTAAAAAGCAAGGATAGCCAGGCCCCTTTTACACAGAAAATGTGGCTTCATCTTTTTTTTTCTTTCTTTTTTCCTCAAAGGATGAATTGTTATCTATTTTGGGGAAAAGACTGAGGTTTGTTTTCATGATGTGTGAGAAAATATAAACGAACTGGAAAAAGAAAAGATGGAATTGAAACAAGAAGGGAAGCAACAGATGTAAGGATATGTCTGTTTCCCTAAACTACACTAATGAGTAGTTTAGGAAAAGATGGGACAGCAAGAAAAAGTGAGAGAGTACAGGAAAGGAGAGGGCTAGGGAGAGATACTAGGACGATGTGAGTGTCTCTGGCTGGAGATTCCTGCCTGAGCAGAGAAAATCGCAAGAGGCAGCCTGCAGCAGTTTAGGTCCAACAGTAAGGGCATGTAATGGACCATCACATTTTGAACTTCTGCCAGTGACTTCTAGTGCTTTCTCCCTGAGAAGCCTACAACCCCTGCCCAGATACCCTACCAATCTACAAAGGGCCGCAGAAGAACTGAGACGATTGAAGCCCTGCACAGGAGGGTGCCCACAGCAAGCCCTGAGGAACCAGTGAAAGCAGAAGCGAGTAGTGATGGTTCCTTTTGTCTTCTCCAGGCCTCCTGCTTGTAAACAGATAGATATGAACTTGAAGACAGGCAGCAAACTGAAGCAGAACAAGATGAGCTGGACCCAAGTCACAAGTCCCTAACACTCCACTGTCAGAAATCCACAGTGGACATGGACCATGGAAGCAGATACCAAAGCCTGCCACGAATCCCAGTGGTGAGAGCCCATCCTGTGGCTCCACTCCCAAGTTTGACTCCGTGCAGTGGTCTCCTCCTGCCTGCCTGCAGAAGGGAAAAGGAAAATAATTTCACTCCCACTCTTCAAGTGAGAGGACTGACATGAGTTTAATGGGATGCGATATGTCAGCAACAAAGATGTGACTGTTTTACCTGGCCCTTACTGTCCTGATACCTGTGATAAGAGCAGAGGTGACAGAGTACTGAATGACAGTGAGCTACATCTTTTCATTCAGCATTGAGATGCTATTCTCAATACCTTTGAACTCTGCCTCTGACAGAGGATGAAAATAATAAAGTCCAAGCTCAGGATGCTGCTCAGTGCTGATGGAGCATGGCTGTAAACACAGATGCTGGGATGGAAGAGCTGGCTCTGAGGTCAGCGCTAGAGCCTGCTTCATATTATCAAATCTTAAATGTCTTAGTGGGGTTTAGCAATGAATCTGCTACTTTGTAAACATTAATCCCCTACTGAGGACTGCTCCTGGAAGAAGGTCTTGGTGTTTGCTACCAGCCAGTGGCTACTGCACTGTTAGATGACATGACAATTATTTCATGCTCACTCTTAGGGTGAGGGCCAGAAAGGGGAGGTGAATAAAGGAAACAATATCTTATCCCCATTTCTCATAAATCTAAGTATTTAACAACTACTTCAAGAGACTAAACTTGACCCACATTTGAGATAATTACTGTACAACTTCCTCTGTGAGAACATACAACAAATAAATATGAGACCACTCTTTAACAAAAGGCGTCCACTGTTCAGATTTACCCCATTATAAATTGGGCAAAGATGACTCTGACACCCCAAAGTCTTGAAGTCAAGATATTGAAAAGGCTTGTATTAGAAGAGATGGATGGAATAGGGAGAGGCATCCAAAATGCCCAACTGGAAGTATTTACCTTGAATATATTACAATACTGACAGAAGATTCCCCAGTAAATCAAGATTTCCTTAGACCTCATACTCTGAGAGATTTATTTGAAGCTAAGAACTGTTGAGCCAGACAACTACCAGGTTTGCATTAATGCAGCAGAAAAAAAGGTGGTGTGACCCGTGTTTCGCACTTCTGTCACTCCTACTCCAAAGACTCCAATCCTAAAATGAAAGAAGGGCACACATACTTCCTAGGTGTTTTTCAGTTCTGAAACATACTCAAAGAGCACATGATTTTATTCGTGTGTATGTTTTCCAGTGGATCCCACGAGAACACTTCCTTTGTGTGCACAAAGACTGACTCAGCTGGATGGCCCTGGCTCTCAGAGCAGATAATGAAATGGAAATAACTTCATCTATCAACAAATTGTGAGGTCCACTGATGCCAAATTTCATCTCATTGAGCATATCAGCCATCTGACAGGTGGCAATTTCACAAAGCAAGAGCTATGGGATGGAAACCACATAAACACACATCCTTTTACACATTCATTGTGTAAATAGTGCCTTTTTGTTTCAATCCATTTTCAATATCTATGAATAAAGCAGCTGATAAAGGATGAAAATCATAAAGGTTGAACAAGGAGTGCTCTTTCAAACTGGGACATCTGCTTTCACACTGAGTAAGGAGGATCTCTCTTATTGTAAAAAACTGCTGAAAACTGAATTAAGAGACTAAAATAAAAGTTTAGCCCATCTTTTTTGCCTCAGAATTAGGTTATTTAAGTGAAAACCACATCTGTCTAATACAACAGCTAGATATAATTTCATGTGATAAAAATAATCTGTTCTTGTAACATAAGTCATTCTTCAGAAGAAAAAAAAAGACTTCTAAATGGTACTGCTACCCATTTGTGCTGCATTTTGGGCAAATAGTTTCAAGTGACTAAAGAGCTGAGTCCTTAGTGGTGAGCCATGCTTTTTCTTCCCCAGAAGGACTGAGACATCCTTAATTACCTGCATTTCTGTCAACATGTACCCTCGGTGAAATGCACTCTGAAATCACATTAACCAAGAAGACAGTGTTATTTAATGTACATTGTATTTATTCCCTTACCAGTATGCTTAATTTTGTAATTAACCCTAAGCACCACTACAATAGGGACACAGATATTAATAAAAATATACTCAGAAAATTTGGGAAAAAAAATTGTCTGAAGTACTCACAATGTCAGGTGGGAAAAACTGCAATTCCAATACTTTTAATAAAATAATTTTAATAATTTATTTTAAAACTGAAATTTAAAATGTAGTATTTAAAAAATATAGGACGATTTGAAGACTCATCCAAGATGTTTTCTGATCCATGTCAACAACTACTCTGTGGCTGCAGTCTGTGCTGTCAATTTAGAGAGCAAAGAAGAAGGGTTGCCACATGAAGTCTTTAAGCAAGTGAAAAATAGTGAAACAATTCCATTTCAGTTAGAAACTTAAAACACCAAAAGCTCCATAAATCTGCCCTAAAATCCTTTTAAGACCAGTCTTATGCTCATTTTGTGGAGACTGAAGCAAAGGAAATAGCATGAAAGATTTAAGTATAGATACCCTAAATTAAAATTAGAGACTTCTGGATTAGGAGACATTTGAGCCTGTGGTTTAAGTTAGGAAGAAAGTGCCAATGGATTTGCTCAGTAATCTCAGCAGTCCGTCTAACACTCATTTTGCTAATGCCATGACAGAGGGAGTAACCATTGTCTGTCTCCACTCCTGAAGCCTGTAAGGATTTGGTGTAGTCTGTAAGGATTCAATGAGCTTCAGCTAATTATCTCAGAAATGGCAGTCCTCTGATGAGGCATGCTAATGACCCACCAGGATAGAGGTACAGGGGAACTAATAGGAGGGAAAGAAATACAGGACCAATATATTCTTCTCGTTCCTCATATATCTCACTCTTACGCTACCCATCCGTAAAATGCAAATTTACAAACAATGGCAGAAAAAGGTAGTTTGGTCCTTAACGATCGTTCAGAGGCCTCCAGTTTCTCCGTGTCACACAGGATGCACATCTGGGGCCTCAGGCAGTTCATCGGGACCTTTCGCACTTCTCTGCAGTCCAGACTGCAACCTTATCTAGGCTTAATGACAAACACCCTCAGCAATCACCCTTCTTCACTCAAGAGTTGTATATCTGTGTTTACTCTCCTTCTTCCCATGAAGCTTTCTACTCTTTTAGTTGTTCCTACACTTAATGGGGGGAAACAAGAATAAATCAAATCAAAACAAAAAAAAGGAGGTGTACTGACTTGGTAATAAAAGTAAAAAATTAATCTGAAGCGGTTGTGTGATTTTCAGACAGTGGTGCAGTGATAGGAAGGGGAGGATAAAAGCATCTTGTTTCTTTCACCCTCCACCTTTCCAAGCTTTCTAATCTGAAATATTAATTTTTGGTCTCCACAATACATACTCAGCCCCCGCAAAATATTTTTTTCATGTTTTTTTCCCCACTAAATTGACCAATTCTGCCATGAAAATACTTTTCCTGAGCTACAGTCACTATTCAGTACTTCTGTGTCTTAGGTCTGTCTGAAACATTCCTAGTATTATCTCTGTCCTGAACTAAATTTTACTCCCCTGCATGTTTCCTTCCCAGGTGATTTCAGATCCTACACAGAGTGTGTTCCTGTCACTCGTCTCTAGTGACTTATATGTGATTAGCTTGGCTCTCACATGTCTGTAAAGTTACAGTTATTTATGTCCATTTGTGCAAAAGCAGTATTTTGAGTTCCCTTTAGAAAGACATAATGGTGGAGGGAAGAAACAGTTTCCAACAGAAGCAGCCAACTCTGTAGTCAGGTCCAGACTGCCACACTGGGTGGTACAGCAATGTACAACAGGGAAGAGGATGGATCAAGTGCCCTCACAGTGACACTGAGGGACCAGGCTGGTCCCTAGGACAGACCATCACTAATGGCTACTGCCACTAGCAGCAGTCACTGCCTGCCCACCCTCAGGGACTGAGGATATGTGTGGACCACTGTCATTCTGCTGGTGACATCCCCACAAACACTTAGGAGAGGATGAACTCCCTTCTGACTCCACAAAAACTATGTCAGATCATGTTTGATGTAAACTGGAGTGACGCAGTGGTGATAGATATATAGCTACATAAAGAGAAGACACTGTAGTACAGGGAACTGGACCACAGAGATGCAGGTTCGGGTCTTGACTCAGCTGCAGCTTCTTGTGTAATTCTGGAAGTTGCCTTACTTTTTGTTTGTTCACTTGTAACTGGAAACATATGGGGTTTGGGAAGCCAATTTATACTGAGTTGTGACAGAAGAAAGAGATGGGCAACAGTGCAGGAGTTCCCCTCAGATGCATGTCTTGTCCTCGGGTCAGTGCAACCACAGAAAACTTGTATGAGAGCACACAGTGGTTATGAACTTGTCCATCTTTGATAATAATTACTTTAAAAAGCGATCACTCTGCTTGTATTTCACCAAACTAATAAAAGTTTTTTTTTTCTTTTTAAATTTGCTGATTCAAACTCAGCAAGGATAATTAGCGAGCATCTCTATTAGCAATACAGAACCCCTCCTGTTTAAGCCCCTTTCATGTGACTTGTCCTGTTAGCCTTTTTTCATGGCTTTTATTTCCTACTAAAGGAACAGCACATGTGAAGTGATGTTTGGGATTTAGAGTATTATAACAGCCGCCTGCTATGTGATGACTTTTAAAAACTAATTCTGAGAAAATCAGAGTGCGTGAAACCAAATTGTAAAGATTCTGACTACAGACACACTAATCCTCTACAAAGGGAATGCTACAGATAGATTGACTTGTTAGACTAGATGAACACAGTTCAGAAAAAGAAGCTGTGGTCACATCCCTGGGCAGGCTTTCATATGATGATTTTAAAAATCTGCGTCAACTAGACTGGAACTGCCATGTCAGGCTGGAAATGCTCTCCTCAGAGTCAGCCTTGTTAAAATATAGCTATGCAGTCAAAAGGCAGAAGTAAACATAACTAAAATTGTAAAGTTAAGAGCTCAAAAGTTAGGAAATGCCAGACTAAGTTGCCTTTTCCAATCATTGCTCTTCCCCTCCTTGCTTTTCTTACAGCCAGTGCACACAATGCAAAACTATTCAGTGCTTTGTAGTTGCCTCCTTTTTTACTGCATGACCTCAGGTCTTCATTGAAAAATATCCAGTACAAAGGAAAAAAAAAGCACCCTGGTGGATTATTCTATGACACTCCACATTTAACTTCAAATACATCACAAATAACTATTTTTAGAATGCCTGTAAAGTGAGACATTTATATAGATCTCATTTCTTATTTGGAGACTGAAGGAACTAAGACTGAAAGCATCTCTGAAATACAAATGCTGTGTGTGAGACACTTGAGAGTGAGTTTTAAACTTCCTTTTATATTACGCTTCATGTATCTGAGACTGTGCTTCCACAGTGTCCAGTTACAGCTTTTTGTTCTCATCACACCTGCGAACTAACTGGGAACACCTAAAACTAAGTATCAATAGCAGATGCTTTGAATGATTTCACAACTGTAACATCAGAACTTTAGGACACAAAGGAAGCATACAATCAAATTCTAAGTGTAAAGCTGAATTGTCACATACAAGATGTTTGTTTTCATTTAGTATGTGTTTTACTAAGAAAGTATACTCACTGCTTAGTAAAGTTAGAAGCGCTCCAAATGAAATCCCCCTCTAGTATGCTCTGCAATCTGACCCTTAGCTTTGGGGTAAATGAGGCATGGACAGGAAATGTACATAACAGGGCATGATAATAATTGCTTTATAATGCAGTCATAAAAAATGAAAATTATGTTGCACAGACATCCTTGACTTTGGTACTTTTGACTCTGCAAACACAGTAACACTTTAACTGTCTGATGTGTTTGTGATATTTTACTCTAAATTGAAAGAAGACCCCCAAACCAAAAAGAAAATCCAGTACATGACATCCTAATTTCATTTATGAGTGATTATCAGAGCTGCAATTGTTAGTTTTGGCATATATATCTGATTCTTAATTAAAACCACAATTGGCAAATTGCAGTCTAGTTTCATTATGAGGTGGGTCTGGAGCAGAGAAGTATGGGGCACTGTGACGTAAGGCTTCACAAATATTTCCTGACAACGGTGAAGATAAAGCTTGCAGCAATATGGGGAAGCCTGCTCCCTTGTGAGCATATGCACTGGCCTGTTCTTTTCAAGCCTATGTTTCCTAGGGACAGCTACTGTCCTACCCATAACTCTACAGTGATTTCCTTTCTAAAATGTAATTCTCATCACACCGTTGTTCCCCCTCTTTGCTCCTAACTCCTGATGCCATTAACAAACCATCCCACCAAGCAAATTCAGCTTTCAACTTTCTGCCTGGACCTCTTGCTTCCACAAATCTCAGTTCCTCCCCTGATGGTCCCCCACACAATCATCTCTGTTGCTCCTCTTCCCCATCACTGTTTTCCATTTGCCCATGTTCCTTATTCTCCTTTCCATCTACCTATATTCCTAGCTGTGTCTTACCTTTTTGTCATACTCCCAACAAATTTACTTTAGTACTAGTTTTGTTCACATACCCAGCCTTCTCTCCATCTACTGTCTTCATCTTTCCCTAACATTTTTTCTTAGTTTCCACCTCTTCAACCAGTTTCTGCAAGTTTGCCATCCAAGCTAGGCCCTTCCTGCCTCCAATCTCCTCTATCGCCATCTACCCAGTTTCATTTTTCTATTGAATCACATTTGAAGGCAATTCTTATGGTAGTCATTTAATCTGTTTCTTCTCACCCCCAAATGAAGAAAAAACCAGGGCAAATTATAAGGATTTACATTGTTTCATCACATTTTCCCATTTTTTTTCAGACCAGATAGCAACTTAACAGATGTTAATCACATAGACTATGTTCACAAATCTTGTGCATATGAAAATTGAGAAACTTTTACTGTCCCAGGATTGTCAGCTGTGAATTTTACTGCAAATCTTGTTTGAAAATAATGAAAAATGTCCTGACAAATTAAAATTCTGCATTCAATTTGCAATGCCTTCCTTTCATCACCTGATGACCAAATTTCAGGTGATGACTCGTCATTGCTAGAGATGCTTTGCGGAAGGTGGTTGTCACATTTCATTAGCCTTTCCAGATGAAGGGGAGATCATCCCCTTTGGTTTCAAGACAGCTGAGTCTGGGCAGCCACCTTGAAAGACATGATTCATCAGAAGGCACTGGGCAGAAAAGAACTGAACAAGACAAAAATGTCTCAACTGAGCAGGTGGAAGAAGGTGTAGAGGAATACTAGAGAAAGTAGCTGTAGTAGGAGCAAAGTGGAAGTGGGTATACATTCTGGCAGATCGGAACAGAATATCAAATAGGAGACCGAGGAAAAGGAAAGGAAAACAGGGAATTAACCTGCTTTTTCAATATCTAGTGTTACATCTGACAACGGACTTGTTAACCTGTTGGAAAACTTTGTCTCAGTGTATATGACACATGAGCACAAGCGTTTTGTACACATCTGCTCTACAAATACATTGAGTGGCATGTCCCTCATCCACTTTTGCTGTTGTTTAGCCTTGATTCACTTCCCCAACGGCTGGTTCTAGCAGAGGATCTATTCACTCACTGCACAATTCTGCAAACAGAATGGCTGCTAAATGACCAGCGAGCCAACCTTTGAGGAAAGACATCAGCTTTCTTGCTACAGCTGCCAATCTTGGTATGATCTTTAAAAATGTAACCTAACTATTTCTGTCTGTGAAACCATTTGAAAAATTTAGTCTTAAGGAGTACTGGCAACCTGGCCAAGTGGTTATAAAGAGACATAAGAATTACTCACAGCCCCCCACTATGTTTCACTTTATTGCTTTCACAAACCGAAAAAGTGCTGTCTTTTGTAGTGGTGATGTTGAAGTCTTGTGACATGACCTTAGAGTATAGTACAGCAACACTGCAATTACAAAACATTTTCCTTAAAATTTCCACATTGGGTTTTCTTTCCCCAGCAGTGAGATTCTCTCCAGTACAAACAAAACCAAAAATTAACTTGCAAAGGCAAGGTGGCAATTTGCTTGCTTGCAACTACATTGTCTTCTGCCAATGTCAGAAAATAATCAAGAAAAAAACCTGTAAGATATTCATTCAGTTTTAAAGCATGAAATGTTACAAATATGTCTGGGCTCTAGAAAGCACATTTCCAGCAACTTACTTTCACTGGCTGAATAGTCCTGTGGATCGAGTATGCCTGATTCCTGCAGTGATCTAATACAGGAGTCCACCAGCTCCAGACCAGTGGTGAGCTCATCTTCTATATCCTTCTGACCATCTGTAATAAAATTAATAACATAAAAATGTAAAAGAAATGCAAAAGGTAAAACCAGTTACAAGACAAAAGGTAAAACCAGCTACAAGAGACAAAGCATTCACAGCTGATGGAAGAATGGAGAACATGCTAAGATCACATATTCAGAGGAGGCTGGCCATATTGAAAATTATGCCATTCTTTGGATTAATAAAAGCAAAAAGAGAAAGTTCAGGTCTAATCTTAAAAGAAGTTAGAGACATGTTTAGCAATGGTCCCTCTCAAAACTCTACGTGAGTCTTGGTGCTCTTTTTGTCAACCCTAACAAATTTTGCCAAAATTTGGCAGTTTTTAGTAGCTTTCACACAATTAAAATAAAAAAAAAAAATCGCAGAAATAAAATTTGTTTTCCCCTCTATCTTCTTTAGGAAATATGATCATGCTAGGAGAGAATGTATGTAATACTATATGTAGATAAGTACATTACCTTGTGTTTGCCAGTGAAACTGCTCTTCTGTTGAACTGAAAAGAGAAAAAATAAAGTGTTAGTTTTTTATGAAATGATTCAGTAGTCTGCCATCAATATTCAGATCCAAATCTACTCTGAAGGAACTGATTTAAGAATAAAGGAACTGACTTAAGAATAAATATCATGGTTAAAAATCAAGTATTATTTTACATATTTTTTAAATTAATGACTTGTACAGCATTCATTCAGCACAAGGGAAGCATCTTCATTTCTTAATTCAGTAATTTAAAACATATATGCCCTCTTGGACTTGATACACAAATCACACTATTTCAAAGCAAAAACATTAACATTTTGCAACTACTTTGCATCCTTCTATTTGTCTGATTTTATATTTTTATAGAGAAAGTCATAAATTGCTTTCTCAAGTGAACAGTTACATGCGAATTCTAAAAGAAATTACAACTATGATTCCTAGTTCTACTGATCATTATGTGCATTTTTATATTATTCAAATGTGCAGCTAAGTTAATTCAATTGGACTACACAAGATAGTAAATTTAGATATGTTTGTACAAGCACTTAAGCAATGGAAGGTCTTACTTTTAAAATAATGAGCATGCACACTAGAGGATCGGTTAGGTAGAGTTTTTTCTATAAAATGAACGATATATTCAAATGAATAATAAAATGAATGATATATTCAATTAGGCAATGAGTACACTTTCCTCCAAGGCATGATCTGTTTATGCTTCAATATAGGTCTTTCTTACACACCGAGAATACAAAAAGGATTGAAGTTACTCAGTAATAATCATTCTTTTGATAACAGTGAACATAGTCATGATTAAAACATTTTTCTGTACATTTTTACAAGATATTTATAGGGGAGAACAAAATAATCTGTTGTATCCATTGTTAAAAAAAAGATAGAAATTATTTTAACTTTTCAAATCGTAAATTTATTTCTTTCTGATGTTGAGAATATATGCTCTTTTTAATGAGTTAATGGGTTTAAAATCTTGAATTGTCTTCTTTTTTCCCAATGGATGCTGGATCTCTTATGAATATGTGATTATAGCTCCTAGTATCTATGTTGTGAACAAGAATAATGTAAATGAAATTAAATGGTTCTTTCTGGAGGTCTCTTTTTACAGGAAAAGTACTTGGGTTGAATATTTATCATATTTGATAGTGTTAAAAAAAGGATAATTGCCTAATTTACATATAAATAGTTTTAAAAGGACATCTTTCAATTTCTAGCTGGCATCAAAAGTGTTAACCTAACAAATTCAAATCTATACATCATCATTAATTTCCAAATATATACCATCTGTGGTTTATATTGACTCACTGTAGTGAGAGTTCATAGATTAAGAAGCTACCTCTTCAATGAGACACTCAACTAAAATGCTTGTATTCAAGTCCACTGAAGTTAATAATATTGAAGATAAACATAGCCAGTGTCCTCTGGCAAATAATAATGGCAAAGTGTTAAACTGGAAGAAATTAATTTTATTTAAATTACCTTTTCAAATGGAGCCTTAGTAGGTGGTGACCAGGGACAGTGGCTCTTTTTGAAATATTACTTTTTCCAATTTGAAATTCCTTTTGCCTGATTTTCAAAATCAATAAACAACCACAGCTCCAGCTGACACACCGGGATCTGAGAGTGATCTTCCTTTCTGGAATTCACATCATCACTAATAAGCAATATATTACTTTGCACTACACTGTCCCTCTTCCAGTATCCAGATTTCTATGTGATAGATACCACCTCAAAACAGAGAAAAAAATGTAGCATCTCAGGTGGCATTCTTGCTGGCAGAATGAATTACTAAATGTTGCTGGCAAGAACACACTGATGTAAAAGACTGTGCCACCTCATCCAAACCAGTGAGAAAAGAAAATGAAGTCTGTGCATAAAGAGTGAATTATCATTTCCAGGAATTCCATCTTGGCCCTTTTTAAGCAGTATATTTGTATAAAATGTAGAAGTTTGTTAATGGCATAGTACCCGATAGTATTAAATGAATCACTAGTAGCTGATTAATTGTGATCCCTAACATCACTAGTCTGACTTCCATAGAAATATTTTCATGTATTCACCTTAAGAAATCTTAGATGGGAAGGTCTAAAAAATGATTGCAATAAATTTTATAAATATTTTGGCTTTTGCAGTTTTAGTCAGGCTTCTCCTCACAACTACTGTAATGGTCTTTTAATAAATACTGCAACTTTTATAGCCAAGGTGGCAGATTCACCAACAAAATTTTTATCATAAGGCTACCTTCTTATTCAACATATGGAATATCGAACAGGCTTCCCAGGAAAGTAGTTGAGTCACCATCCTTGGAGGTATTTAAAAGACATGTAGACATGCTGCTTAGGGACATGGTTTAGCGGTGGACTTGGCAGTGTTAGATTTGCGGTTGCACTTGATCTTAAGGGTCTTTTCCAAACTAAATGACTCTACGATTCTATATTAAAAGTGAATTTGCTCCTACAAGGTTATCAATATATTCTGGTATGAAACGAGTGCTGTTTTCCCTAATTAAATTAATGTTCTTTAGCTTTTGAATTGTCCAAGATAGCTGCACATTACAGTTGCTATTTCTTGATTACAAACTGATGCCTCAGTCTTGCAGACAGCACACAAACACAAATACAGGGTTTTCCTATAAAAAATCTTTAGGATTTGACAGAGATTAAATTTAGATACCCAGCTTTAAAAGAAAAAAAAAATTAACCTTTTTTTTTTTTTTTTTTAAAAAAAAAGGAGATTTTCCTACTTTTGGCCTGAAAAGGATTCTTGACTGAAGCAATCTGATGTGTCTGTTCAGGGAGTCTTTAGTCTGTCACACAACTGTGCCATATCTTCTTGAGTGAATGAAAGGGTTTTTGGTTTTTTTTTTTTTGTGCTTTTCTTTTAGGTCTTTTCCAGCTTCACAAGAGATCAGTACAACTGACTATATACACACATGAAATAGATGAAAAGACAAAAAAAACCCCAAACACAGTATTCCCCCTAATAAGTTTTTCAGCATGTTCAGCAAAATAAAGCTTTCTGCTTTATAGTTTTTACAAAGAAAAGGTTTAAAGTTCATTATCGACCACTTTTCTCCATATTCCTATGCCTCATTATATAAATTAACAAACTACCACCTTCAACTGAGGAAGCTGAGCAATAAAATACTTTATTGAGAGGTTCTGAACTATAGAAACTTATACCAAACTTAAGAGTTTGAGAAGGGATGAGGGAGATTTTAACCAGAATTACATTAATATTGTATTAGAAAATAGTAGCATAAAATACTAATAAGCTGAAAACTCAGGGAAGTGCAGTTATTACCTCCCTTAACCTAAAACCAGAGAATATGATTTATTTGCTGTATTCTTCTCTCATTATTAGTAGTCATTGCATTCTGTATCTACTTCAGATGTTCTAATACAGATAAAATGACCATTCTACTTAATTACAGTTGAGTGATATAAAGAATCTGGTGTCATCATTCAATTATACAAAACTTTTGATTCTTCTATGCTTATATTGTCTTTGGAAAATAGTATTTGTTGAAGGAAAATCCCAGGGAAGCAGAATAACTTCAGAATGAGAAGATAATGCTAAAAACCAAAGAAACAAACAAATCCAATGCAACAAAAAAATAATATTGACGTACGTTTGGTTCTGGATGTTCATCTTGAAGCTAATGAACCTGTCTTCTGTAAGGATACACTACACTGTGCCTAAAACTTTACCTTTAATAACCACCTATGCAAGGACATATTTCAGTAAAAGTTATTTTACCTCCCTAGGCAAGAATGAGCAAAGTAAATATGCACAGAGGGGTCATCTTGATTCCAGCTGAACTCACATGTTCTCAATTCTGTACGCATGTAATAAAAGCAGCAATGTAGTGAGAAACCTTCTATGTGTGACCTTGCATGCTAGGAGGACGAAAGGCAAATGAGCATAGCACGCTGCAGGGAGCTTGTTTTGGGGAACCTCACATGAATAGAGCACTCGGGGAGCTCTACCTGTCTCTGCACAGTGTGGAAAGATCAGAAGCACAAAGCATTGCAAAAATGCAGAATTTCTATGGCCAGCAAAGGATGCCTGACTATTACCAGCAATCTGTTTACACCAAGTATATCCCTGTTCAGGCATGCATAGAAAAATCCCAGTCTGAGATACAGTATGTCTATAAACAAGCAACAAATTGAACCTTTCAGAGATTCATTGTTTTTTCCTGTATCTCAAGTAAAGCTAAACAAGAAGTGGGTGTCCTCTTCAGGACTGATTTGATAGGAACCCAACATGACAAGACATGCTCTGTGGAGGCAGTGGTACTTCTCCACAACAGCCAGCACGAGCAGAACAAGGTGAGCTACGTATCACCATCAAACACCTCTCTCCACAATTTATGGGAGTCAAAAGCAATTTTGGTGGCATACAAGTGAATGCTCAAAGTGACACCAAAAATACTGCTTTGCTGGAGCACGCTCATGAGACACATTTCTATAAAAGTAACCAGAACCCTCATGGGAGATAACCCAGAGGTGGGAAAGGCTGTTGAGCACTTTGGTGGAAGCAAAGCTTGAGATATCCTCAGACAGCGTTGCCATAGGGCCTGTACAAACACCCAAGGATTCACTTTCAAAACAGGTGCTAGGGAACAGCAAGGTCACCTCGGACTCAGCTAAACGCCTAGAAGTTGAGAGTGTGCCTGTGGCCCTGGCAGCAGGGCCAACAGCAGGACAAAGGCAACTTACATCAAACTCCCAGCCTAAACCACACATTTTGTACACTACCTGGTCACAGAGGCACTTGCACAGCAGAATCACTTGGGTTTAGTTTTAGACATTACATGGCCTAATATGAGACTTGACTCCCATCAGATGAATGCCTCTCAATAGCTTCTGAACCATCCAGCGCAAGAAGGAGGTTCACTGCACTGTACACACTTCTCCTACCATAGTATTTATTATGCAGCCTGTGGAAATTAATTTTTCTTATCCCATGCACCAATATATATCAGTGCACATGCACATCGGGCCATATGATTTCATTATTCAAGTCCTGTGTCTTACTGCTCCTATGAAGAATACCATAGCAAAACCCCTCAGTGCTTGCTGGGAAGGGATGTAGGTCTTCTTTCATTCACTCTTTCTGGCACACCCCTTGATTTATCATGGAGCCTGCATACAGGCTGCCAGGGCAAACTCATGCTTTTGCATTCCTTTAATTACCCAACAAATGTTTTGTGAAGTCATTCAGTTTACAGTTGTCACTCATTCTTGAAGAAAGTGCTATAGCTATCTGCTCCACAAAAATATTTATTTTTATTGTTTTCTAAAACAATTCATGAAATTATATTTAACACTACTATAGAACAGTTATGAAAGGATTTTTACAGGGAGTTATATCAGCACATGATCTTTTCAATTATTTCTGCAATGGAGCGACACAAACATTGCTGTATATAATTACAGGCAGATACTGTCTCACTGATTTGTAAATTGCTATTCTGGTTGTGGAAGGTGGAAGAAAAAGATTCAGAAGCATTTCACAAAAAGCAAGGAGGTTGAGGAACTAATATTCCATCTAAAGCAAAGGAGAAACAGATTTTAAAACAGCAGTACACTTCAGGTTATCTGTAAAATAGGAAACAACCTTTACCATCAACTATCTGGAAGGGAAAAAAAAAAGACCTAAGAAAAAAGTTTTACATTAAATAATCCCATGAAAAAGTACCAACCCTTCAAGAAATTACCACAGAGAAGATCAACTCTCAAGTGCAATTTATTTTTGTTGCCCACTTTAAATTTACATCAAAATCTCTGACTTCAGTAGTCACTTCTATAGGTATGACACAGTAACCTCTCACATACTTAATCGCACTCTATTAGTCAGCTGTGGTATCAACTTGGCTACTGTATCAAGAAGACCTTTTGATGTTCCCTCAAACCTAATCCAGTCTCCTACAACAATCCTGGAAAATGTAAAACAGCACAACAAACCAAAATAAAGAAACAACAAACAATACACACCCACCACCACCACCCATGCCAAATCCACATATATTTTACTGATGGCTGCTCTTTTGTACCCTGTGAATTTCAAACTGACTTTTAAAATTATTACAAAGTTCTTCTTAGCTGTAGATGCCAGAAAACCTTTCAGGTGGTTAACTCCCATCTTTATTAGAAAAACCTTCCTACAAGTTCCTACAGGGAAAGAGAATTCTCTATTTTTTTTCTCAGACAAATTATTGTTATTCCCTAGGTTTTACAAAATCAACAGCAGAACTTTGTGGCTGTGCTATGAATGTTTTGTACTTTTTTCCAATGATGCAGGGAAATATTCACAGCCAAATTTTAAAAAAGGTCCTAAAATCAATGCTTTCCTCTGTATTTAATACTTGCAGAAGTTTGCAGACATCATTTTCCTTTAAAAGCAACTTTTAAGCTGCTCCAGTCCTATTTATAGCAAAATTTTCTGTACTGATTATGCTTAATAACTGTTCTATTTCTTCTTATTTAAATGTGATGTAAAGTTCATTGTGCTACACTGCTAAGAGCATTATTTAAGTACAGAGCATGCACAGAAAGCCAGCAGCAATCTTGTATTCCACACAGTGTGCTGCTTAGGTGCTTGCAAAGTGGGCAGCAAAGCCTGTTATTTAATGGAGAAAGCATAATACAGTCTGTATCCCTGTAGTTTCTGATCATCACTCCTGGAATGGTCAACAAGAGTAGCAATTACAGCAATTTTTTTTGGACTGAATTCATTTCACACATACTAACCCCCCCCAAACATTTACTGAAGTTTTGATTGAACTTAGCTGCCTAGAAACAAAACACTTTCTACTTAACTTGCAATATGAGCCAGTTTCCTTTAGTTTTAGTTCTGCAGATAGTTACTGGTGTGACAGTGAAGAGAGTCCTTTCACAGCGGGAGCCTGAAAAGCTCTACTATTCCAAGGAAAAGAATTTGCAGGACAACACATGTGAATACTTGATATATTTTATTTAACTTTAAACTGGAAGCAATGACAGCATTAGGGAAACAAGTATAGTATTATTTCCCAATTCTCACTCTTCCCTCGGTGTCTGTTTCTGACCCCTATGTATCACAGACAGGATACTAGGCTAGATAGACCCTAACTGAGTGAATACAAACATTCTTTTATTCTTATTTAGAGAAGAGAAAAAAAAAAACACCTAATTTTGTAATTTCCCTTTGTTAATTAATTAAGAACAAGGATGATTGTTTACAAAAAGAAGGAATTAGCTCAGGGATGGATTTCTGCTAAGGTGTTAATGTTAGTTCTTGTTTGATTCAAACCTATTTGAGAAAGGAGCTCCCTTCCAAAACTGAACCACCTCAACAGGAGTACATGAATAGAATAGAATAGAATAGAATAGAATAGAATAGAATAGAATAGAATAGAATAGAATAGAATAGAATAGAATAGAATAGAATAGAACAGAACAGAATAAGGCTATTTCAATTGGAAGAGACCCACAACAATCATCTAGTCCCACTGACTGATCAATTCAGGGCTGACCAGAAGTTAAAATGTGTTGTTAAGGTCATTGTTCAAACACCTCTTAAACACTGACAGATTTGGGGCACCAACCAACTCTCTAGAAAGCCTGTTCCAGTGTTTGACTACCCCTTCTGTAAAGAAATGCTTCTTAACATCCAGCCTAAACCTCCCCTGTGCATTTTTGAACCATTCTCAGGTGTCCTATCACTGGATCCCAGGGAGAAGAGCTCAGCACCTCCCTCTCCACTTCCCCTCCTCACAAAGCTGTAGAGGACAAAGAGGTCACCCCTCACCCTGCTTTAAATTTTAAATTTTGCATTTCTCCACAGTATAACAGTTTAGATAGTAGTGTACTATTGTATTTCTTCAGCTCCAGTGGTGATATTTGGATATGACCCAAACCAAACAAGCATCTAAAATAGTATTTGGAAGGAACTTAAGTGCTCAAGAAATAAATCAGAAATTTCAAATTAGAGAAATGCATTAATGGAGAGGTAGAATCATCTCTGCCCTGACACAGTTGAGCAGTTCAGTTCCTGAATCACAACACAGCCTATCAGTACCCATAAAACTGTATTCTTCAAGCATGCCTTACAGACAGCATTGCACAGAAAATATGGTAATAGTTTTCATGCTTTAAAGAAAACAACACAACACCCTGAAAGATAAAATTAGGTCTATTTTTTTCTTTCCCTCCTCCCTCTTACCCCAACAGTTCAGTTATTAAAGCACTTGTGCACAATGTGATAGAACTAGGTATAATCCTGTTTGATTCACTTGTGAGAAATCAAAGCAATATCTAAGTTGAGTGTAACCATCAGGCTATTTCCTATCTTTCCTATGAAACCTCAATCCTGTATAGAAAACTACACAGTATTTTAGTTAAGGAACTCCATTATAAAAGACACCACCACAGTGACCTTCTCTTTGTACCAAGTTTTTAAAGATGGCTTCAGAGAAAGGGTGCAAGATAGTAATACCCACAAGAGGAAAGACAAGTTCCCAGTGGAGCAGAAAAAGGTACTGAAGATCCAGATGTGAGACTGAATTTCATGTAAGATACCTTGGACATCCTGCCCAACATTTTGACATTGTATAAGAAATACTCAGTGAATTGAGACTGATTCTGTTCTGAGGCACATAGTTCTCTATGCATTGTATGAGCACTATAGGAACTCAACCCAAACCATGGATGCACAGAGACAGTAACCTAAAAATCAGCATTACAACACACTTTTTCAGTACCTTTTTGGTTCTGGTCTTTGGTACGAGCACATTATTCCTAAAGAAATATGGTGCAATAAAATGTCTTTAAGGAAACCCACTTCTGTACATGAAGATACTGCAATATTTCTTCCTGGGATAGCTAACTGCTAACTAACTCTAGTTAATTAAGTAAATTCTAATTAACTCTAGTTAACTCTAGCTAACTAGAGCAGGTAAACCTCCCTAGTAACATGAAGCTCCTCATTTTCTCATTACAGACAAACTGTACAAGGATACCCCTTGTGCACAAGACCTAATCCTTAACATGCTGATCAAGCTGAGCACCTCATGCTGACTATTGTTTTAAATATATTATTTTAAGTATGACTACACTTTTATATGACTATTTCATCTACAATATTTGTTCTGTGTCGTCCTTGATAACTAATAAGAATGATTTTCTCTAGGTTTTGAGGGATGATTCATTTTGAGTTCAGCACTTCCTTAGGGAAATGATGCAGACAGAAGCCAGACAGCCTCTACCTTGAAGAAAGCACATTCCATGCAGGAAACTCCCAACACATACACAGCCTGTCACTGTGTGAAATCGCACATCACAGCCCTTCCCAGTTCCTCTCCCCTACAGCCTCTTCACATTAGCTTCACTCAGCTCCTTCCAAGAAACCCCTTCAGGGATCTTCACCTTTACCTCTTTCCATGTAAACAACTCCTTTTCTTTTCATTCCTTCCCTGTTCCTACAGAAGAAAACACAGAGCCAGGATGTTTCTTCTTTTTACTTAGCTGATGATTTTGCTATTCCCTTTCCTGAAGTTCATGCCCGTTTGGGCCAGGAGCAAACTCCTACTGTGCCGACATAGTGGCAGGAAGTCCCCTGTAACGAACAAAGAATAGTCTTAATGTTAATATGCGGTCTGAATTTTGACATTGAACAGACTGCATGGTAGATACCTCTACCGTACATGTCCTTTATTTCTGTATTCTTCACCAGATGTGTGAACATGAAACATTGCCATGAAACTGGGGAAGATTCTGCAGAGAGCAGGAAAGATTTTGTTGATCCTTTTTAAGGAAAGATTAAATAAACAATTTGAGGTGTACATTTAAAAAGCCAGGTTTAATAGATGTATTGAACAAATTATTTTCTGTGGAGATGAAGGAGGAATAATAATAGAATAATTTAGGTTGGAATGACCCCTGGGCATCATTTGCTTCAGTCCCCACTTAAAGCCGGGCTAACTTCACAATACAGTCCTGGGCATTAATGTTGTAGCAAGGCATGTGAGATACTCCTTCAGTATTCTGCTGTTCAGAATTTGTGTAGTTAATCATCATTTTTAAGAGAGAAAATAAAAACTGATAAAAGCTAAAGTCAGAAGAGTTTGGTGAGCTTAGATGAGACAACTGAGGTCTGAGAAGGGAGCACAACTGGCTTTTATAATGCAGCAAGGCTGAAGGACAGGAGAAAAATCATCAGAGGAAGCATACAGGTGGGAGAAGAACAAACAGGTTCAAACTGGTTGTTGAAATTTTGGCTGGAAAGTTAAAAGAGGTATTAAAACATCATGGAAGCAGACTTCCAATCTGAGCTGAGGTGGCAAAACCATACCTGCTCTTAGAAGGCTGTTTGATAAGTTGATTAGAAAGAGTTGATGTTAGTTTCAGCTTTGAGGAACTGGACTACATCCCAGGATGGTCTCTCCAGCTCTGTATTTGAAATAATCTTAAACTGTGATGCTGGCAACTTGGTGATTGTTACATAAAGTAGCATACACAGAACTGCATAAATTAATACCTCACACCACCAGAAACATCAAGAAATTGAGAAATTCAGTTGTTCTAGAAGCAGGCAGTACCAAGTATTACACATGCAAGAAATGACAAGTCTTAAATTTACATTTCAGTGGATGAATTTAAAGGCTGCAGAGAACTACTTTCTAACCTAAAACATTGGACGAATGTAAAGGTAATTTGGCCTAGTAGGTGGGTGATAAGCATCCGGATCAACCCCTGAACAATTGCTATTGATTTATGATTTTAACTACGGGAGTGAAAATTCTTATTTGTAAACTGTCTGTTTGTATACAGAGTTGACAAATTATCCAAGTAACTAAAATGGCACATGGTAATAACAGCTATTTAGCTATATGGATAACCTTTAATCACCCATTCATTACTGAAAATGACTAAAATTATATTAATGCAAGCTGACAAAAAATAAATGTAACCTTTAGACAGATTTGGAGCTTTGCTGTAAGCACACAGTCTTTTGTTCTGGCTTTTTCCATCACTAAGGCTCAGAGGGGAAAACGAGAATCAGTTCCCTAAGAAAATAATATTTGTTCCATTATTCATTGCCTACCAGTTACTAAAGAAATACAACACAGGAGACACTATGTATGTAAAACCAGGCAGACATTTGGTAAAGACAGATGTAAGAAATACATTATAATTCTATTTTTAAAAATAGTATGTAGGCATTAAAAAGAATATTCCTAAAGAGTAAAGGGCTATCTTTGTAGAATCTTGAAGAAAATGATCTTCCAGATATCATACTAGTAATACTAAGAGCAGTAATATTTTGAATATTTATTCTTAGCAGAATATTGTAATATGAAATGTTGTGAAAGTCACTTGACAACAAAAAACATCCTTTGAAATTTTGTGTGTTAACAAAAGGATGGAATCTCCTTTCTACTTAAATATACTCTACATCCAAAACATGAAGGTTCACAAGATAGTTAAATATCTCATCTTTTCATCTTGGTATAGGTACACAATCTACATGGTCAACACCGAGTTAAAACATTGCAAGAGAACTTTGGCAATGTGATTTACTGATCCTGTGTGAACCAATCTGTACTTTAAGGTCTGCCACCAGGTAAACCGTGAAGGGCTGCACCAGTAGTAAGAGTTAGGCTGAAAATCAGATCAAATGATAAGACAAGTGCTCAAGCTGATCTTGGAAGTTCTACTCACAACTTCCTTCTTCTGTTTGGCTTTTCCATAACTTAACTATTGCTCACTGTCTGCATATTGAAACAAGTACCAAATTCCTTGTCTGCACCTATTATCATGCAGCTGATTTGCTACAGCTTAATGGCAGATTATTTCCTAAACCTTGTTGTACTTTGGCTCTCTCATTCCTGTTTTGGGTAATCCCACTAATATTCACAAAAAACAAAAGCATACCCCTGAATTTCTGTATTAGTGTTCCTTTAAAATGCCAAAAAGACCATCCTTCTCTCCACAAATTGAGGAGACTTACGTGGAGAGTAAAATGGATCAGTAGTGATAGCTACTTGTTACTTAATTATCACAAAGTTTTCTGATGCAAATCTGTCCCAAATATACTAGAGAAGTGACTTCACAAATATTACAGATTCTCAAGTTGCGTTCCCAAAAAAATACAGGATTCAAAAAAAAAAAAAAAAAGGCATAGCTATACACTTTTATCACTAGCAAAAATTTAAGAGACCAGTTAGTCTACCAGTTATGGTAACACTGAGGTTATATCTCAGAATCTCTCAACAGAAGAATTCAACTGCTGAGATGGCTTGCTTGATAAAACCAAATTCTACCTATTGCAGCCTTAAAGCATTTCAAATTAGAAAAGTTGTAACACTCTGAAGTGTCAAGATAGGGCACTGATTTTCATTCTGCCCAAGGCGCCATCTAGTATTTTCTGGAAAGTCTGTATAATTAAGCAGAAAAATGTTAATCTATATTAGGTTAAATAAAAGCACTAATTTTCTCTTCTCTGCTGACTCTGCTGAAAGAGCAGACAAGGGAAATGAAACACAGAGCTCAAATAACTAGCTGAGCTTTACATTGGCTGATACATTTTTTTAAAAGCCCTTTGTTTTGGTGAAGTTTCCTGAACTGTAGGAAAATTAAGTTCTTGGCCACCCATGCAAATCCTTCTCTAGGATGCCTGAACATGACTTGTTCAAAACAATTCATTAAAATTCTTTCTTCCCCATGGCTGGCAGATGCAGAATCCAGTTATTTTTCACTACATCTCATGTCACTAAGTAATACTTTACCCTCCATGCCCATCCTAATCACATGTTCCATCATCAGAAATATTACATATACATAAAATAAAAATTACCCACTTTGCATTTATTTTAGCTTTCTTTTCTCTAATCACACTAAATTAAATTTTGATTATGTTCTCAACTGAGTTATCCCATCATTTCACTAACTCTGCAACTTCCTTTTCTTTGAATATCTTTATTTAGGTTTAAAAGGACATTGTAAAATCAAGAATTTTATATTACTTGTTCAGTGCATCTCGGAAACAGTCCAATCAAAAAGCTAAAACTGTTTTCACTGGCAAAACAGAGCTAATATGAAAAGAGAGGAGATGGATTTATTTTTTTTCTCCCTGAATATGAATCACATAAAATCTGTTCTGGACTTGACAAAATTAATTTCTCACAGTATAGAAATGCTAAAGCTCATAGTTGAAAACAATTAAGAAAGCAATGTGTTTTGTGGCCATTTTAAGGAAGAACAGTATTTTCAAGTTAGCTTAAGGGCAGTTGGTGTCAAAAGCAGAGACAGACTTTTACTCCAATTATCTAGTTCAAACCCCTGCTCAAAGCAGGGTTGATGAGCCTTGGCTGGGAAGTATTAGCAGTCTTCAATTGTTAAAAATTGTGTCCATATCTTAATGTTTTTCTATTTTAAAGATTACAATGAGTAAGGAAAAGGTCTATAAGGAAAACATGAAAAGACCAACTGATAAAGGAAGTTTTAAGAATCTCTAGTGGTCAAACAATTTCAAACATTTTTTGAGTTGAACAATATAGTTCAACACAAAACTCTACAGGACAACAATATAATTTTGACTGCAGTACAGGACAACTTTGCAGTTAGGATGGGACTGGAATAAAAGTGATCTATAGAGAGCCAAAAATGGTATCTGGCCTGTTTTCAACAAGAATGATGTTCTACTGAGGGATCATGGTAAGGAGGATTCAAAGAATACAGTATACTCTACATCCCATGATGAACTATATAATCTCTAGTCCAAAACTGAAATAACTATAATAATCACAGATTATATTAATCTATCAAATTGGGGATGGCACTTTCTAAACAGACATTACAAAGTATTGCAACTATCCAAGAAAAGGGGAAAGAAACTAAACCAACCACAACTCAAGCCTAGGCTGACTTCCAAAGTTAAAAATTTGCTATTAATTCAAATTGTTATGGTCAACAGGAAAAGGAATAAATGCACTTGATTTTATTAAGGTTGCATACAACTCATAAAATGGTAACTCTCAGAGTAAAAAAAAATGAAATGTAGATCTAATATCCCTGGAATTCCATCAGGCATTCAACCCATTATCAGATGACATTGCCAAGTTAATAGCTTAAAAAATAAACTGGGAAACAGTACAAGATTTGAACAGTGGGTGTAAAAATGTCCAGACAACAGACAACCAGTGGTGTTAAACTGAAGCTGAGAGAAAGGGAAATGATGCAGAACTACTCAAAAATCAGTCCTGGGGGAACATTAGTTTTCCACAGGAGTGTGTAAGACAAATTCAGCCAGTTTGAAGATGAGGCAATATCAGTACCTGAAATGTATTAAAGCAGTCTTCTGATATCAGATAAGACTGGACTTTTTGTTCCTTAGGTTAATTCCAGCCTCATCTTACCATGACTTGGATTGAATTTTTTCCAGGAGACTGAAAATTTTCTTCCCTCTCCTTGGACAAGTACTTTTTTTTTTTTTTTAAATTTCCCTAATGAAAAAAGAGGAAATGTTTTTTGAACAGGTTGTTTAAAGAAAGCAGGAATTCTGAAACTCCTTTATGATCATCTATAAAATAGAACTTATACTACCAATACAACTTCTATGATTCATAAATAGGTCTTTAACATAAACTACTCCAAAATGTACTGTCAATAATATGGATAGTCAAATGGAGAGACATTGAGAAAACCAAGGTTTACTATAACTACCACTACATGCACAGAATAGTAATTTAAAATGTTATTTGGTCCAGTATATGTATTAATTTTTTATTCAACATGGAAACGGCTGTAATCAAAAGAGGAGAAAAGCACAGAACAGCAAAGAATAGACACAAAGTTATAATAGAAGCATAGCTAGTTGTTACCATAAGCACCACAGTATATGCACATGTTCCATCTGCACATTGCAGCATATTTTCATCTTCCAAGATGACAAATACAAGTTAGTTTTAATTCCAGATTTCAGGCTTCAAGGAAAATAAATGCCTCTAGTCTCAGAGAAAGCAGCTCTTTATCTATCATATAGGTGTACATATAAATATGTATGTACATATATGTATAGGTACATAGACGCAGCATTGACCCATTTGAGTACTTGAAAATTATATCTCTCTGTATGAAACTTTCTATTAAATCTAATGTTTTGTTTTGGTTTTTTTTTTAAGAGCCTGAAACAAAATTTCACAATTATAAATATTCAAATGATTCCCTAACATACTTATTTACAAAAGTCAACATTTGAATTATCATGATGTCAATATCTTGTAGCTACTTATAAGGACTTCTAGCTAAAAAATAAATATTATTAGGCAAAATGCATGTGAAGTTTAGGTGATGCATACTAATAATGGAAAAAAGTTTTCTGTCCTATTTTTCCTTAAGTCGTCGTAGTCACAACGGACAGATTAAATTTGTAAACATGTTCCTCTGCAGCACTGTGAGCCCAAACACCTTTCATGTTTCCATATTACAAGGAAATACTGTCTCCTCCAGACTCACGTGCACTACAAAGTCTGTTTTATAATAGCAGAAGTGCTTTGAAGAATTAATGTATAATTAAAGACAAAAAATAGCCTTCACAAGAATACAGGTACTGCTCCCCCACAGACTGTCTCCTCTGTGTGCCGGGTCAGGGCCAGGCAGCTGCAGAGCACAGAGCTGGAGACGCGGACCAGAGGTGACCTCAGCATGACTGCCAGCACCCTCGCTGCCTTGTTACCAGGGCAAGCTGACCTGGCACTGGGGGAAATCCAGAAACACCCAAGTACATGAGCGAGCCTATCATCAGTAGTAGGGGAGAAGGATCAAGAAGGATTTCCCAGTAAATCCCTGTGAGGAAAGCTCTCCTGCAGCAGATGGTGTTTATAAAAATGGTAGCTTGACTGCCTAGTTCATTCCTGTCCACCCCAACCCCCCAGAAATAGGGTCTTCTGACGGAACCACAATTTTGCTGCTAACTGCACCTCTACTGGAAGTGCTATCTTTCTGAAAATCTTTAACATGAGTGGTTTGGTGGTTTTCTTAGATCTTTTTTGTTTCCTTTTTTTCTTTTTTTTTTTTTTAAATTATTATCTCCTCCCCTGCTTATTACAAAAAGCATTAACATAACCTGTAACAAGACCAAGCACAGTGGAATCCCAAACACTATTTATTTAGTGAATAAATATACTTATCTCAAACAATTAATGGATCCATTCATTTCTACTTAAGCAGTTCAAATTTTACTCAAATCACTAGAAGATGAAAAAGACAGATTACCATGCAAGTGAGGCTGTGCATTAAAAATATCATGTTATTTATTAAGCAACTGGATTCCAAATATATGAAGCAGGTATGTTTTGAACATGTCAGTACTTACATTAGACACATAAAATTAACTTCTGTAAACTTAGAGCCAATGCAGCTTGGAAAAAACAGGTGGCTTGTTCTGGCTTGTACAGTGTGCTCAGCATTACTGTCCTAACCAGGAAATCATGCGTAACAAGCCTGGCTGCATTGAAAACCCAGTCTGAAGTTACATTTCAAACAGGAAAAAGAGAAGGAAAATGTAAATCCCTATTTTTACTTCTACTTCACTAAACCGTGAAAATATAACCTGGAATCACTGGGACAGCAGAAGCAGCAGCCCATGATACCATCTTCTCAGGATTGAACTACATTTTCTGCAATATATTTGAAAATAAAGGATTGTTTCAATTTCCTCTTCAGCAGAGGGCAAAAAACCATACGTTGGCATCACCTGGAAAGCAACTGAAACTTGACAACAAGCCTACCTTCACTGCAATTCACTCTTTAGAGTTCTGACACAAGGTATGCATGTGACATAGGGCACCCTTTCTCATAGCTGCAGAAGAACAACCTGCCAAGAACAAATGGGGCATTATCTAAAGTGTAGGGCTACCTGACAGAAGATTGCTTTCTTCCCCTTTTTCCTTCAAGTCCTTTATAAGTTTGTATTAGAGCAAAGAATAAGCTAAGACTTGAGTAAAAAATAGAAATAAAAATCATTCCTTGTCAGTCTATTACTTGCTACAGTGCACTCGACAGTTACTGTGTGTGGCAAATTCAACTTCATGGGGGCTGCTAACTGCACACTTACTCTGTAGTTTTTAACTTTCTCCCACAGGGCTCAAGTTTATCTGTTTACACAAATGAATTTGTGACAACTGCCCTATCATTTTATGGAAGCACTGACCACCTGAGTCCACTGAAAGCCATGCCCTACCATGATGTGGATTATACCTCCTCTGAATTCACCCTTTCTCTCCATATCCCTGATTGTCACAATTCTACTGTGCATCTTACCTGCCCCTGGCAGGAATCCCTCCGTTTCCACTGTGAGATTCCATATTGCTCCATTGAAGTGTACACTACCTGAGTCTGCATCTTAACTTACTGTATCAGAATAAAAGCAAAATCATACATTATGCAAACATCTTTCAAAAGAAAGATCTCTTTGCATCACACACTGTTACTTGTCATCTAACCACCTCTGTTTTATGTGGGAAAAGAGTCACTACATATCAGAGGAAATTAATTATGACACGGCTTTATCTCATGGCCTTGCTGACAGCATTTTGTAGAGTCACATGGAAGTATGTAACTAATTTGGATATATACATATGCCTACTACACAGGGAAGTAAGTTTGAATCAAACAAAGGCAGAACTATGGACAAGATCCATGAGAGCTATTTTGACCCTCTCATAATGATGTGCTTCTGGGAAGTATGAAGATCTAACAAATCAACACTGGGGGAATGGAGAGGACCCTGTTCTCCAACAGCAGCACAGCAGAAAGAAGTGTCATAGCTTCTCTGTGGCAACACTTTGTCTCAGCTCACAGAAGAGATGCTCACACTGTGAGCCTGACATAATGACATGTATTTTCAGACCTAAAAACTCCAGAGGGCAATATCCTTCTTTGTTGCTTCATTCGAAAACACTGAAAGTTTTACTGAATTATGGTCACATCAGAGAGCTGTGACAGAGAACTGCTACAGCGGCTTCTCTCTCAGCAAAGCGCAGCCATCCCCTGAGGGTGACCACAGCGCAGATAGTGCACTACTGCAAGTATTCTTCTGAACCTATCCCACTTAATTCAATCCATTTCCATTTCCTTCCTGTCCATTAGTAAACTGAATGTAGGTAAAATGCTCTTCATTGGACTACCAAATAATAGTGCCTTCTTTACAGTACGAACTCCTCTCAATTTCTGAGGCAAATTCACCAGCAAAGGTCAGGAGACAATGTTGGTCCCACTCATGCCACACATACCAGCAGCCAGTCTACTTGACAGCCACACTCTTTGGCTATGGAAGTCATGGGCAACTAAACCTACTGCAAAACAATATTCCCTACAAATTGGCCAAATCTATGTAGTTAAGTTCTACACATATTTATAGCAGGAAAAATTGAAAATGAAATGTTGAAAAATTCTATGAGACTAAAATATAGTTCAGTAGCTAAGAGGGTTTTTTGGTTGGTTTTGGGTTGTGTTTTTTTTTTTTTATAATCTTATTTCTGAAATACCATCACCTCACACATCACAGTGTGAATCCTATTTTAAATTAATTTAATGTTATAAATATTCCAGTCATAAACATTTTTTTCTCTCTTTCTATGACTTCAAGGTTTAAAGTCTAGACTTCCAGTTTATCAATTTCCAGCTATAAGTCTGTGAGTAAGATTTTCATTTTTATACAAATGGATTACTGGATCCACAGCTGTCGGTACAATTACGGCCAAGACCTTAGTAGCCTGAACCAAACTACAGAAACATTTAAACAGAGCCCACTTAAACAAATAACCAATAAATGAATATGGTTGACCAAAAAAAAAAAAAAAAAAAAAAAGTATTTCCATGAAAATGGTTATTTAATAGGCTTCTATTGCCCATTAAGTTTGAACTCTGAAATGGTGAACTACTATGCACAGACATATATAGGACACAGTATAAACACAGCAGCAGTAATTTCAAGATGTCTTTCCTAAGATATCTCTAAAGTAATGCATATAAAAACATTTAAACATAATAAGTTACATACTTCCATCCAGAATCAAATATGAATACTAGTAAATTTAAGAGTAGTTATGTGTGTGAGGTCGAATGGGCATATAGTGAAAACCAGAAACACATGCTAGGGGTTATTTTCTTTTCAGTGAGCCAGACCCAGAACTAATACATTTTGTGCTCAAAATGAAGTCAGAGTGAGGCCTTGCATCTGAAAAATCTACCTTTATATATATATATATGCATAACTAGTCTCATCGAAGTTTCCAAGTCCGATATTCTTTATATACAAACTGCTCTTCTGGACCTCCTTGTCAGACTATAGGAAATTAAGAAGCGGTCTTCAGCTGTTTGTGTGCAGCACATATATCCCCTCTCTATCAATTCAAGGGAAAGGCAGCTGGATGAAAATACCACATGGATTAGTATCAAGTGTGGAGACGAGCATTTTGACCATCATAATTTAGTTATGGAGATGAGAGGACAGAGTGCAGCCTCAGCAACATTACAGATGATGCAAAATTGTGAGACGCATTTGAGAGAACAGAGGCTTGTGCTGCCATTCAGTGAGACCTCAATAGCTTGAAGAAACGGGATGATGGGAATCTCATAAGGGGTGTGCCATGTTCAACACTCTGGAGGAACAACCCCATGCACCCTTGCAAGGGCTTCAAAAAGGGAAGGCTTAGGGGGATCTTATCAATGTGTACAGATACCTGATGGGAGGAAGCAAAGAAGATGGGAGTCAGGTCTCTCAGTGGTAGAAAGTGAGCGGACATGAGGCAATGAGCACAAATAAAAGCAGAAATTCCACTTAAAACATGAGGAGAAACTTTTTTTACAGTTAGTACACTAGAACAGGTTGGTCAGAGAGGTTGTATTTGACCCTGCTTTGAGCTGGGAGGTTGGAAAAGACACCTCCAGAGGTACCTTGCAACCTCAACCATTTGATGATTTTACAATAGAATTCCAAAAACATGGAGCATATTGGGATCTCTGTGTGATTTTGCAAACACTCATGTTTTGTAAAGGATTAGAGAGAAAGTGAAAACAGTTTCTGGAATACCTCGTTACCCTAAAACAATGTTATCAAGACCAGATAAATCCTGAAATGGAATTTAAACCCAGCTATAGTGAAAAGTACAAAACAAAAGCAAATAAATTAACAAAGACCCTAAAAAATCATCGTCTTCAACTTTTACATGCAACTTGGTGGCCATGTGCAACCCAGAGAAAATATGAAACTTTACACTCCGCAATTAATCACTGCAGCTATTGTAGAAAAGCTGAGCTTACCTAGCTGGCTTCTTGTTAGGCACAATGCAGACTTAAAAACTCAAAATTAGATATCAAGAATGTTTTGTCCTTTCTGTAGATTTCACTACTTCAGCTCTCCTCTGGAGGCACTGAAGGTAAAAGCTGAAGTTCAGTTGAAAGGTACTGGTGTCATAGCTAAACTTAGGCTGACAGTGTCCCTGACAGTAGTGGTCTTTGACTCTTCAGCCAGATCCTGGTTCAGCTCTTGGTTCCCCAGCACATGCTCCTCAGCATGCAGTGAAGCATTGTTTCCCATTACTCGTTCGGGCAGTCTGAAAAGTTTGCATGTGTCACCTGTCCCATTTTCCCCTGGCTGAAGCTGAAGTGCTATTTGTCACTGACAACAATTGTATGTAGCTATACATCATAAGAAGTTAATGCACAAAGGTGCACTTGCCATCAGAATACAGGAATGTTACCAGCAGGTATGGCACTCTCGGACTACTTCACGACATATGGCTTTATTTTAATCTAGTACTGAGGTTGCATGTAAGGAAAAAACTGTCATGTAAGTTATACGCCTTTTTGAAATAAGACTCTAACTTTGCTGTAAATATAATGGTATATCTTCTTTTAAAATAATATCATTAATACTATTTCATTAATTGTTAATCACTTATTTATAAGTATAGTTTTGTAACTATGTATGACATTCATCTGTCAATAAGCCACTTATATCTAAATCTGTCTTATTTATGCAAAGCTACATGTTCAAAAACCCACAAATTTTCTCATTTTCCATCTTAGCTACTATATTTTTCCACAGTAAAGTCCCATCCCTTCTGCCTGCTGCCTTGCTGCCTATCACAATCAGACACCTAATTAAGGAGACTTTGTATCATTAGTTTTCAAATTAAAAAATATTTGGAAGACAACACAGACACATTGTTCAGAAGACAGAAAGTGATATTCACATTTGCAAAATAAATCCAACCTCAGGCAAATCTGAAAACAGAACCTGAACAGAACCACATTGTCTTGGAACTCAGGTTCTCTTGAGTTTCACAACTCAAAAGGGCGATTGCCCCATCATCCAGTGGTCAGCTGGAAGAAAGGGAGATTTGATTTCAAACTAAGAAGACATCCTGAAATTAAGAAACGTTTGCAGCTCCCAAAAAATCTTGCCAGCATATATCAACTTAGCTGGATCATAAGCAAGCATCGGAAATACCATTTCTATTTTCAGAACATCATGCATCCAGGATGAAAGCTGGGTTCCTCCCACATCTAAATTGCTCAGTAAATTTTATATTTCAAGAACAGTCTTATGATAAATGTCAATTTTGTGCTAACTGCATTCTGCAAATACTTAAATCGAGATGTGTACAAAAAACAGATAAGGAAGACTTTTTTTTAAACTGAGGATGCACCTTGGCCAAGAAAGGAAAAACATTTAAGCCATGTGCTACAGGTTAGCATTCAATTCAGACCTAGTTGGGAAAATATATTTTTGCATAACCTTGAGATGTGTCAAAAATGAAATATTTCATACAAGTGGAATGCTTAAACATGAAGTTATGTGATACTATGAAATAATTACAGTTGGAACTTGGGGAAAAAAATTAATAGACAGATGGTCTCCACTTTCTACTCTGAAAAGTAAAAAAAAAAAAAAGATGATTCTAAACCCTACACAGCAAACTATTTTTAAATTCCAGATTTTTTTTTGTGCTGTATTAAAAAATAATTTGTTCAAATCAGACATAAATAGAAAACAAAAACCTTGTCGAAATTTTCTGCAAATGTTGACTTAAGTTAAAATAATCATTATCTGAGACATACTATTAAAAATCTTTTCTTTCATGACAAGTAGGGCGCCAGTCCTCCCTTCTCATCAGAACAGTAGTTGCTACTAAATAACATCTTTTCTATCATCTGAGTTATGTCAGTTGGAAAATAAAATAAATTAAGCTGTGAGACAAACTTGCTTATCCTTTAAAACAATAAAAATATTCCATTATGAGATTCTAAATCTGAGAACTGAATAAGTATCTACCATGATTACTCCTTCCCTAAAACTACCTGATTTCTCATAGCTATATTCTTCTGGTGCACTCAGCAGGGCACAGGCAGATGATAGGATAAGGATCTCATTTTATTGTCTAAATTGGAATCCAAATTGGAAAGGCTGCCTCCTCAGCTAGCTGGGCTGTGGATTAGAATTGAGTGGGTAGTTTTTGCTCAATTTCTCCACAGACAAAAATAATTATTAGTATTGAAAGATACCTTGTTTATCAGTCTTAGTTCAGCACAGGCAGGACTGGAGATGTTCTCTGTCTCTATTACAAGACGTCCTAGAATATATTCCTGAAAATAAGCAAGCCTACCGAATAGTACCAGAATATTCAGAGCATTTTAGTCTTTGTTTAATATCCTCCTTATAAAGTCAATATATTTCTGTTGTTTCTGGGTATTTGTGATGTATTAAGACAACTCAGAGGCAATTAGAGCAAATACTATATATGGAAAATTCCAGTTTTGTAGCTGAATTAAATAACAAAGACCGAAATCTGAGTGGTACATCATAAGTATTGCTGGTGGAAAGGCATCTATGATAAGTCAGGATAGAGCTACCGAAGATGCAAATACTGAGTTTCTCACGCTTGCAAAATATTGTCAAATCATTATGACAGTGCATGCACAGCTGTACATAAATGTTTAGTAATGATGCTGGCAATACTGCAAGAAAAAAAACCCAATAAGGATGGAGTAAGTTCCTCCAGAGTTAACTTGACAGAAAAAAAGGCTTTTTCTGCAGACATGTATAGATACTAAATATTACAATTAGTTACTAAATTATTTTTTTTAAAAATATTTGAAGGCATTTTACAGCATAATCATTATGAGGAGGTCAAAGAGAATTTTGGCTAAAAAATTCAAACTGCATAATCAGGTTGAGAATAAATATTCATACTTTGAATGAATTTTTTTTAATTAAAAAATAGGGGAATATTTTTTGGATAACATTACTTACCCAGTGCTTCTTAAGCTTCAACTGCAAAAATCTATAACATATTCATTATCTGAAACTATCGCATTTTATTTGCTCCACAGAACTCATGTCTCTCCTTGGGTGTCATTTTCTGGATTAAAAGATTAAGCTAAGAAATTTATATTGCAATTAAATGTTTCAACAGCAACTTTGGCCAGGAAGGGAATCTTGAACTCCCCTATCAGAATAGTGAGAACAAACTCCTAGGAGAAGTAATGAGACATACTCTGTGGTGGATCAAAATTTTGAAGGGAAGAAGCCAAGCTCTGCCAGTGTTTGTAAGTGTTTCCTTAAAGCTAAGGAATGGTGAGATATATTATCACTGTATGTCTTATTTACGGAAGTCAGAAAATTGGCATTTAAAAGAAACTACATCCTGTTTTACAAAGGCCATTTGTTTAACAGTTAACAGCAAGCACATACTGAAGGATAAAAGCTATGTTTTCCAGATGAAAAGTCTGTTTTCTCCTGCTCATATCTCTGAATATTATATATTTTAAAGTTACTTATTGTAAGTACCATAAACTTAATCAGGCTAATCACCATGGAGTATTGCAAAGTGCTGTGATGCTGTATTTTTCTTTTCTTATGAGCACATTCACCAGGAAAAATTACCTGTAGAGATCCCACCAATGCAAACTATATGCATGTACAAATACTTTAATTTTCATATTGTATATTTGCTAGAGCTATAACATTGACACTAGCATTATCTACATGCTCCCAGTTCCTTAAGTATTTTGGACAATTTCACATAAACAAAAAGAATGGTACTGCATCCTGTGAAATCACCAAAATTGTGATGCTATTTTTTTTTGATGATGGAATAATTTAATTGGAAAACAAAAAGGTCTTGGCTTTATTATAAACGATCGTAACAACTGTTCCTCTCAATGTCAAATACTGTATCACTTACCAGACTTGGCAAAAATAAGCAAATCTTTGCATTTATTGTTTGAGGTGATCATGCACCATATCAGCAGTCTTCCAGAGAAATCCCTGTACCCTTTCATCTCTAGGTTTTATACTGTGTGGTAATCCAAGCCATATGGCTCCTACCTACATCTCCTTAGCTGAACTGAACAGGGCTGTCAAGTAAGGAGAGCGTTCTTACATCTGTGACCCCTTCACAATTGATCCTCAAGTGTAACTCAGTCAACCAGTGAATAGAGGTTGTAGTAATTGCTGAACTTACTGCTGTGACCCTTTGTCAAGCACAGTATAGAAAGTATGATCTCCTAATACCATGCCTGGTTAAAAAAAAAAAAAAAAGGAAACTGGCCTCCTTTCCCCTCAGAACTGGATACTGTCACCAACTTTTTGAACATCACGTGCTTCTCCAGGCATATTACAAGCTACAAAAATGAGTTTGTCTCAGCTGAAAAGCAATCTTGACACTGCTCTCATTTGAATGTGAGAATCTAATATATGATACAATCCAAACTATTTAAGTTTGAATAATGAAAAAGAGAAGATTAGATTTTTTAATGGAAACAGGAATATTTAATACAGGAAACCCTTTATTCAATTAACTAACAGGATAATTTATTCCAGGATCTTTTAAAAAGAATGGTGAATTATTTACAAAAGATAGACAATGCAACATCTTACAAAGCTATAGCATGTGAAGGGCAGTTACAGTAATTCCAATACTCTTTCATTTGCCCATGATCTCAAATGCTGAGTACAAAACTCTGCTGTCTCAATGAATTTCAAAAAAGCTTAAGGTTAATCTCTTAAATGTTTTACACTTAGAAAATGTTAAGATTCACAATGAAATTTAAATCGTACATTCTAATTAGTAACTTATATTTAAGCCTGTATCCTGGTAAGACACTTAACAATTGTAAACTTAACAACTTGCATGTTTACTCAGCATGTAATGTTCTACAAAATACAACCTCGAGAAAAACTACATCCCAACTCATGTTTCATTCATGTATACTTAGATCTAAATTGAAGAACAAATTATTGGTACAACTCAACAAAATACTAAGTTACTCCCTGCCTCATCAGGCTTTAGACTACGTACCTACTTTTTTCACATCACTTGTAGTCTAGTTATTAGAAAGTTTCTTGGTTCAAACTGCAAATTGCTTCAGACAGTTGTGGCAAAAAAAAGGGTATATTATTCTAAGCATAAATTCTGAAGCAAATCATGTTTGATTAACAGCTGTTGAAGCTGAAATTCTGTTGTGGGATTATACAACAAGAACCAGGAGAAAAGACAGCAGATGAAGATGTTTGTGCTCTCCTCACACTGAGAAGACAGATCAAATCTAGGTGAAAGTTTCTTACAATTTTTGCTTTAGTCTACCTGATTATTCTTCCATTTGCTGAAACTCTTGATGGGTCTATTAAGATATTTTCTGTTCACATTGACCAAGCTAGAGCTGTCCCAAATGTCAGTCAAAAAGACTGTACCAAGAATAGGTATTTTTGAACTGATTTGATAGCCCTCTTCGATCTTAAGTTTCATTTTTAAAAAGTGACAGTAGATACAGTTTCCACAATGCCATTTTGATTAATATATTCAGTTAAAAAATAGGACTGGCCATAATCAAAGCACATGTAGAGAAATGGCTGACACCTTCAGTAGCAAATGGGGACAGTTTGTGGGACAGCTAACATTTTCACTGATGAGCTGGAAATAAGCATTTCAATGACTTTATAAAGCTTGCTGATGACTGGAATTGGCAAAATTGTTAGATACAAGGGGAACACGTAGAAAGACTGATTGTGATTACTCTCCCAGGCATAACCGTGTTTTATTACAGCCAAAAGAAGAATAAGTCATTAAACAATAAGGAATTCTGGTCTTTCCTGCAGAATGGAGAACACATCTTGGAAAAACAGTGACAGAAGATTTTCTGTGTCATGGTTAAACATCTAACTAGTTGAGAGTGATATGCTGTGGCAGGAAGAGCTAATATAAAAACCTTGGATGTAAAAAGAGAATAAAAAACACTGGAGAAAAATCTATTTTGGTAGAAGGCTTTCAGAAATATTACTGATATTTAAATACTGCTTACAGAGATCAAATTCAAAAGGGGTCACTGAAAGGACTGGAGAAGCAAGTGAAGAATAATACAAATTAAACTGATGAAAATGTCTTTGTGTGACATGTATGACTAAAAGGCTTAGTTTGATCAGTTAATCAAGAAGATTGAGAGGTTGTCTGATTACAGTATATATGAAACTATTTCTCCCGGTCAAGGCACTAAGGTTTCCTTCTAGCACAGAAAGCATAACAAGAGAGTATTACCATAGCAAACTCTTCCCTTGAAATTCTGACATAAATATTCATGAAGGTAACTAACCACTAGAGCTACAAATTACCAAGGGCACTAAAAGGTTCTCTACCCCTTAATGCCTATAAAACAAGAGTTTGCATTTCTCTGAAAATTATGTTGATATAAACATGTGTTACTCAAATACATATAGGCTGACTGAAATTAAATTACTTAAGTGAGAGCTCAGATCTGAACACTTAAAGGGTCACTTTTGTCCATGAAACTTTTAAAGACTGCACTCAATGCACATCTGTATATCAAGGAACATTAAGTCTATCCATGTACAGAATTTAGTGATTATTCTGAAAACCACAAAACCAAAGGCAAAGCTTAGATACAATTTTAGTCACTGGTACTTAGTAAATAGATTCTGGAACTTCAGTAGCATCTATAATGTTCTGACAGACACGGCCTAGACTTCACATTCAACTTCTCCCCTGCATCTCCTCCACCCCACCAGAATTCTGCCCCACTTGAAAATACAACAGCCTGAAATTAAGTCTTTGGGACTGACTAATTGCATAACAAAGGAAATTCGTTTGTATGGCACAGTGCCCAAGTGCTCTATGAACACCCAAACAAGCTAGACCCAGTTCATAAAAAAGATCAGTTTCTGTGCTATAAAGTATCAAAATAATATGAGGACAGATGAAGGAGGAAGGAAGAGGTGAGAAAGTAAGGAAAAGGGCCACTATGAAGTGTCTTTTCTTATGTCACATAGACCGTCTTCCAGTTCTATGTGAGAGTCTTCTAGTTCTCATAATCAACCTTTTTTCTAACCATCAGAGAATGCTTTCCTTTTTATTCAGTGACCACAACAGAATAGAAGGAAATTTTCTAACTTCTGCAGCTCCCACACATATACAGCAGCTATCTGAGCTGACAACTAGATAAGCTGAAAATTAGACTTTGGACCTTAGCAAACAGCTTGTCCTATCCCTCTGCAGAGAGTCTTATACAAACATTTTTAAAGGACAAAAGTGCAACAATGCGTATGTTGGAATCATTTAAGTCTTGTATGTACTTGCGTAAGAGTTTTAAACTATTTACATCAAGTTGTCTTAATTCTTAGCTAGATATAGAATGAATAAATGCTTTTAGCTGCTATAGGAAAATACAAATTGATGGGAAATCAGGAAATAATGATCAAATAAGGTGCTAAAATTCATAGCTGCAGATTAAGTGTCTATTCGTTATTTCTGATTTCACTTAAAGTATTATTATCATCACAAACACATACGTATGCTCTTCCATGTAGCTCATTAAATTGGCTGGATGATTGCAAAGACTTAAAGATGAAGTGCACTACAATGAATTATTCTAACACATGATTGGTTTCAGATAGCTGCAGGGTTTTGACAGCTGATGCTTGGCAGATGTGCTTCCATTTTAATACTGTTTATCTCCAAGTGATCTACTTCAAGACATTCGGTCTTTTATTTGGAATGTGTGATTGTCTTCTGTAGGATCAGTCTAACCCTATGTAACCACTAGATGGAATGCACTGAACTAGAACTGTTAACTGTAAAAGAACTGTAGACTTGGCTTGTAAAACGTTAAAAACAGGATTCATAAGGATAATTAATCTTACGACATCTGGCTCAAATGCTAATGCTTAATATTCTACAGGCTTTGATTTTCCTTTTCATGTTAGAGATTTGTGTGCTGTCACATGACCATTCTTTTCTGTGATGTTCTTTCTGTGAAAGTAACTACTAACTTTCTGGTTTGTGCTCATTTTAGAAGTTGGGGGGAGAACAAAATTACCATTCCACCTCATAAGCCTTTATGGTCATTCTGGATCTGCCCTCTTGAGCAACTAAAATAATTTCTTGGTTAGTTTATTCTTACAATCCATACATATCTAGGTATACTTCTGTGTAATGGGCACAGCTCTATGCTGGCCCGGACTTCAATAAAAGATGTGTTTGTCTAAATTACAATTACCCTTTTTTTTTTTCTTCCTCACCAGGGCTAAAAGTGCCACTTGGAGAATATTCTCAAAACAGAAGTACTCAAGTCTGACATTTGTGTGTTGCCACCAGCACACTAGAAGTGATGTGTAGGAAAGACCACACCCACAGATCCATGGCTGAATTAAATGAAAAAACACAAAACTTTTGAACAGAAAGCCTGTTTTTTTAAAAAAAAAATCACCGTATTTGATAGATAAAAAATGTTTAAAATCCTAACAACTATTTCAGCATATGAATATTTTGCACAGTAAAACTACTTCCAACTCTGTAAGAGGTATCATCCCGAGTTGAGAAAACTCACTTTACTTGAAGACAACCTGGATAGAGGTTAGAAACCTTCACCTCACTGTGCCATTCTTATTGAACAACCTTCAGAGAGGCAGTAACCTCTAACAAAAATTTCAGTTACACAAACCATATTCTCATCTTCCCACAACAAAATGCCCACTGTTTTCTTTTACCTAGGATCAGAGCAGTGACAATTAGGACATCTTTCTATTTATATTATTAATACATTTGTTTACCCAAATAAAATTTCACTTTTAGCAAACATGAAGTTGGTCATCAGGGAAAGAAAAAAAAAAAAAAGCAGCTTTGTATTTTAGATGTTGATGTCTCAGTCCTTGAAACCACAGTACAGAAACAGTCCTGGAAGCACAGATGGGAATACAGGTACCTCCCCAGCTGTCAGAATAATGTTCCTTGACCTCTTTTCACTCCAATGAATCTTCAGTTCTGTTACAGTAGAACAGCCATCACAGAAAGTATAAAATTAAATCTCAGGAAAAATAATTTATGTATCTGGTCATTAGCAAATTTTCCTAACAGACTGGGATAACAAACTGAACTTGGGTTTCATACATTTTCTACTTCAAGCATCAAACACCTTTTTTGGTGGCCTTCTGGAGATGGGTGAAGATATTGGTATATTTTGTAATATACAGGAAAAGATTTAGGCCAGCATGCCTCAGGCAGACAGAACTGACCTCCTGAAGCTTGCAGTGATGGACCTAAAATGTGACTAGATGTGTACAGCTGCGTTGTAATACGCTGTGAATTCAGGTGATGCCCCATTCAATATGCTGACTGTTTCAGATCACACTGAGAAGCTCTTAACCTCATGTGGTTTAGCTCACAGTCACAGTAAATTAAAGACAAGTTAAGTCCATAGCAACCAGCACTCGCACTCTTTGGGGCTCAGCACACTACAGAAAAGCTCCAGACATAACCAAGGACACTCAGCAGATGTCTGAGACATCCGGTAACTTCACTGCTCTATGCATCTATCTCCCCCAATCACAAATGCCAGAGATGATCTTACAGACCCCTACATACAGGAAATTAAAGGTATCAACAGAAACGTGAGTTGCAGTCAAATGTAAACACAGCAAAAGCTGTGAATCTTTCCACAGTTGCCCAAAAGATAGGTTAACATTACTATGATTATGAAGACCTTATAAGTATTTGGCTGTGTGGCCTCAGTATAACAACTTACTGAGTTGGACTTAACAGTATTTTTCTGGACATTGAGAATTACAAAGAATCTGCTTTAATATCCTTCAAGCATTTAATGATTAATCTTGAAGCCAAAACTCCATTTTTACTGTACTAAAATTCCACTCATCCTCAAAGATTTTATCAAACCTGTAGCATTTGACCCTCAGCTAACAGATGTCAGAAGAGATACATGCACATATTTTCAACACAGGCAAACAGGACAGGTAAATCCATGATGGCAGAACAAAAAATAAACAGATCATCCCTTAGAGGTATTTTGAGAAGCAAAATGGAAGAACCAAAACTTTTATTTTGCTTAATACTACAAGTCATTCAACATTACACTTACCTTCATGACCACTATACAATCAGGAAACAAACCTATGTGTTCTACTACTGTGACACCAGTTCTCGCATCAGTTGCTTATTGTTTTTAAGGTCCTGTGTGAATGCCACAGCATTTAGACATCAGAAGAAGACCGATCATTCAATTAATTTTAAAAGAAACTTTGGGCAGAGCCAGTGCATTTGCCTTGGTTATTCCAAAACACTATTTTGGTATTATTATGTACATTTTGGATAACACATTCCTTTTCCATCTAAATTTCCTTTACAGGTGGACCCTATATCGCTTTTACTTTTCTACTGTGGTAGCAATGTTACTTAGATGTAAAACCTTAGAAACTTTGGCAATCGTAAGAATACTAAAGAATTTTTTTCTTTCTAAAGTATAAATGAATAAATAAGATACACTGTAATTTTAGCTTTCAGTACACAAATATCCAAAGGTCCTGCACTTGAAACATAGGATTAAAAAGTGCCCTGAACTTGCAAATCTCCTGTTGAATGCATTTGTGATTACAGATGGTTGAATATATGTAATGAATATTTGACTCCTCTTTAGTGCTTTATACTATGCATTCACCTGATGCTTAGTTATATTATTTCTGCCAAAAGGATGATTCATATTACCCCAATCTGAAGTAATACAAACCTTAAAGCAATTGCTAATGCTGCTGTGACTTCTATATTATAAAAATTAAAAGTTGCTATACGCCTTTTCTTAGATAAACAGGTAAGAAAGTTAACATTATGAACTAGTGCTTACCTAGTAAGTATTAAAATGAAATTATACTAAGAGTCAGTTGCTCTGGTTAAAGATGGCACTTTTTAAAAGAAGAGAGAAGAAAAAATACATTAGAATACATTGATAACTTCCAAGTGACTTGGCAGAGGAAATGGTTTTTTGTTTTGGTAATGAAAAAAATCACTCAGCTGTATTTTAGGTCTATTTTTAACTAACTGCAGACAACAACTTCACTTCAAAGGATCCATCCTATGCCTTTTTGCACATAAGTTCTGGGGGAAAAAAAATGGACCCGTGATACAAAGAGCAAAAAATAGCCACAATCATATTGCCCTCTAACCCCCATCTGAACTTGAGATTTAATTTCCAGTAAAATTTCTTACATCCTTCCCTATCTTGAAGTCTTAGATACCAGTCTTAGCCCTTCATTTATGATTCATTTAAAACTGTTGTACCAATTTTGGGGAGAATTAAAAGACCACAACACCAATGTAGTAATTTTACTAGTTTTCTTTATATTTAAACATTTTAATTGTAATGGGATATAATTGTACCACTGATTTACAAAACTGGTGTAAGAGAATGGTCCAATATGGTACTGCATATGGAAGACAGGACTTTTTCCACCATTTTCAGTTGAAAAGTACACCTTCCCACACAATAAATGAATAAGAAAATATTTTAGGCGATTTCAAAGTACTACACTGAACGGAGAAACAAGTATACTTTTCTCCAATATGTTTAGATACAGCTGTATTTATAGGACCGCTGAGAAGGACTGTTGAAAGTGGCTTGTATTAATATTCAAATAATGCTGTCTTGATTTCACCTCACTAAGTAAGTTCCCATCTTACCATACTACAAAAGAGAAGGAGTTACACAAAAAAAAGTTTCTAACTACTATTTCTCTCAGAAAGAAAGACCACAGATAGAAATTTTGATTGATATTTATCAGCAAGGCTTTTGTTCTTCTCCCTTCTTACAGGACAGTGGCCCAGCATTCTTGTACCTTCTTCTCCTAGAAGGTCACTGTTCCCCCCAAAATACCTTAAGCATTTATTTGTTATCACCTGCTGTCCTTGGACTTAAGAAGCAGAAAATTAGACCCAATAGGGCATCTCTTCTGGCTAAAAGGATGGCAGATCTAAATCTCTAGTTTCCTGGCTTATTCAAAGACATTCCCTTGAATAGGTAACAACTGTACCTTAAGCCCAGTGCAACATTTGTAATAGAGAAGCAAAGTAATTTCCAGACGGATAAACATTTGGCAGCATAGATTTTGTAATGTTTGCTATGCTACGGCCTCTTCTACTAACGCAACGGACATCTACAGGTATGAGCATGAATATGCACTGTTCACTCCTAACCACTTTCATCCTTTCTGGAATTGAGATTCCTACCCCAGTTGTAAACATAATATTGCTTGTACAATATTAGGAACCATAAACACCCTCCTTTATACATTTTACTGACATATATCAATGCTTGCCTCAAAAAATGAAAGAATGCCATTCACTTCAGCAAAGTAGAGTTGGCAAACCTTACAGCAGTAAGCTTTTTTGTTGTGGTGTAACTGTTTTCCCCTCTTCTTTGCCAAACTATTACCTGTTCTCACAGATAATTAGCCTGACATTTCCATGACAGTATTAACATGAGCCACAGCCTGGGATATAATAGTAAGGAAAAGAACACAAGCTGAGAATGCAAAAAAGCTTCAAGAATTGTGGTTTGGAGAATAACCATTGGAAGTGCATGTATGAAACATGAAGCCACAGGGGCCAGCTTACAATCAGTGAAATTCAGATCATGTTTAAGCTCCAGACAAGGTGACATCAATTTGAAATGCATGATCACAATTGCAGAGGGAGGGAAAAAAATAGGATTGGGGTTCTACAGCTGTTTTAACACATTACTCAGATGAATAGAGTCTTGTTAACTGTACAGCTAAGCTGGAAAAGTATTGGGTATAAGAATAAAATGATTTATGGAGATATCTTACTGTTATTATGTACCAAGTGATCTACCTGGCTAAGTAAAAAGTACCACATAAGTATGGATGGAAAGAGAAGTATTTCAGGAAACTTAAGAAATCATATCCAAAGTGAGTGAATATGCCTTGCAGTCACTTATTAGGGTATGTAAGAGACATGAAGATTCACATTGAAGACCAGCAGGAGCTCAGTTTTTATGACAATCTTTGACCTAAACCTCATTCTCATTCTCTAAACCATCCAGATCCTAGTACAATGTCTATTTTTCTGCATTCAAGCGAGGCACGCTTTGAGAGGAGAGGTAATTTATTAGAACAACCATTACAGATGGCTCACAAGCCCCTTCTTTGAGTCCTATACCACCACCACCACTTTTTCTTCTCAGAACCTTTCATGTTCCCAGTAGCACTCACAGTAAATGAATGCTAAAATTGCCAAGAGAACTTCAGCTGCTGACTGGGTGACTTCACTGACAGAGTTTTCAGATCAGAACAGATGTATACCAAGGATCATAGATGTTCCTCACATTTATTTGACATTTCAGCCCTTAGAATTGGATTTAAATAGTAAAATTCTACAGAAATAATTCCAGGAAAGGTCTCAAATCTTTTATTAGTTTTTTAGATTGAACAGAAAATTGTTTAAAAGTAAATACAGATTAGGAATGTGGGAGTTTCCATGCTAATTGATTTGGAAGAGGTACTAATGCTAGTCAGCAAATCAAGCTTTAAGACTACATCACACTTAGATATGTAAAAGCCAATGAAAAACCCAAGAACTTACTGCAAATTGTTAAAGTCCCAGAACTAAGTTTGAATTAGGCTGAGGATGAAATGCATTAATCTTGAGGGAAGCTGGGAGACTGTAAATGCATTCCACTGTTTACTGAAATAAGAATACTTGTCTGTAATTTGCTGACACATTAACATTTTATTTCGGGAACTAAGCACATCATTAACCATGATTACAAATACTGATCCTTAGTGATTGATACATCACTGATCATGATTTACAACAATTATACATTGTGATATATTTGCTAAAATGGATAAAATGTTTGAATAGCAAGTCCATGTATCATTTTTTCACCCATAGCTTATAACTTACTGAATAAAAAAAGGAGTACTTTTTGCTCAGTTTACAAATAGATTTGAGACACTGGAATAAAATACTCTGAAGAAATTACTAGTAATCGTAACAGTATCAGATCATCTGGTAAGCAACTTTACTAGTACTAAATTGGTTGACATTAATAATTAGTTCACTCAAATCAACACATTGTTATTTGTACCAGCTATTACAATCAGTAGGATTTCCCACATATACCACTCCTTTAAAAAAGTTGCTTTAAAATGTTTCTTTCACTGTTTGCATATAAATTATAGGAAGGAGAGGATATCTCTTTTCATTGTGTAACAATTTGCAGATACTGAAACTTGCAGGATATCCTTATAGTTTTATTGCAGAGGCAATGATACTGATTTTCTAAATTCTAGTTAATTACTTCCGTTCTTACATTTCTCTCAATGATTTTAAAGCATTTCTATGCATCTCTCTCCTTCTGTAAACCTATTGTTTCCTCTATCTTAATTTTACATAGATTTCTTGCTCTGAAATTAACAAATTTATCTTATTTTTTATTATACCAATCTTCTAACCCTAGGGCTATATTAATCTTTCAAGTAGCATTTACACCTATGGCCAGACACAGGATTTGAAGCCAGTGTCCTAGTTAAGGACACTGTCCTTTAGACAGTCACCAATGAACTTACTTTCCTTCGTGAAAGGAAACTGGATTATGGATTACCTTATCTCATTTGGGAGTAGCCCATTATGTTTTCATAGTGAACAGATCAACAATGCCTTCCTGTACCCCACTCCTCTAGTTCAATTACATCAAGTTAAAAAGTGGAAATCACACCAATTCATCACCCAAAGCAATAAGGGATCAAGAAGAAATTTTCCTTTTGAGAGACTAAAACCAACTATGTGAGGTTTGTTTTCCTCTTCTGTCCTCTTTTCAGAGCAGCAAGAGAAAGAAAACTTTGCAGCGAGGCAAGCAGTATTATAATTGCAACTTCACACTAGTGTGTGCACCACCAAAGCAGATCATCTGGTCAGACGGCCTCTCAGAGGAAAGTGTGGTTAGAGGCTGCAGCCTTCAAAGCTTTGGGAAAATGTGCAGAGGTCTTCACATCCATCTAAGGACTCAAATCTTTGACCAGTTCTTTCCCTAGATGGATGGTAGTATTGCAGTATTCATCTTCAGTCTGCCCTAGACATGGTTTACATCTTTATATGGACATACTGTGTTACAAATAAATCTACAGCCTTACTCCTGTTAGACTCTTCATTTCTGCCTTGGTTTTGCATCTCCATTCCAGGCTCTCCCCTCAGAACCTTCCTGTTACACCAAAATGCAAACAACTTATTGAACCAACACAACCTTATGCAGGTCAGCATTTCCTGCATCCATCTGTGAAACCCAAGATGAATGCAATGCAGGAGAACCTCTGACAGCTGCTTTGTCAATTTGAAAGCCAAGTGAGAAGAAAATATAGCTTAGGAGTTTCAGATTAAAAAATAATACAGTATTTTTTTCAGAATTAATTGGTTGTGGATGAATTTCTTACACAGTGGTCTACTTTTTCTTTCTTACAGTAAGGAGATGAATTATATGTGATGGCTATATATATATGAACATTTCTTTTATATTCTACAACTGAGATCTACATAAATACATGCTGACTGCTACATCTTAGTAATATATGTGCATGTGAGTGTGTAATTGTGTTTTCAAGGCCTACCATCATTCTACAAGTCACATTCAGTGACAAATATGCCAGGAAAGCACTGCTAGATACCACACCAGGAGCCCACATTCAATTAATTTTTCTCTTTGCTAAGGCTTCATAGATGAATCAGAGTAGATGTAAGACATCACACACCACACAGATTTAATTCAAAGGTATTGAGGCAAAGCCTTTTGTAAGCTAGGAAGAAGTAGACAGAACTATATAAAACCCTTAACTTGGCAGAGATGTGCTTCCTCCTCTTAACTTTTCCCTTTCCACACAAAGGTGCATGGAACAAACTGTAATAGTGGACACATCTGTCAAGTCCTGCCATAGGATCCAGTTTGTCCACTTCAAAGGTCAGAGCTTACAGTTGTAGTGAGCGACAGCAATGCTTATTGAAGTACTGCTACTGGTGAACCCAAGAAAGAGTGCACCCAACCAACTTCACTCACTTGAAGATCAAGAAAAAAGCAGGTGTAAGACCAGGGCCCTAAATGCATCTTTCATGATATGACATTAGCCCCTGAACCCAGTGTGGATCAGCTCAGTACTAGAGGGCTCAACTTTCTTGAAATGAAGTCAATGACAAAACTTTTCAAAATATGCAACAGTCTACCTAAAGATAAGAAAATTAAAGCACATCTTTTTCTTTTGTATTCTGTAAGACTCTGTGACTTCCATATTTTTCTCTCAATTCTTTCCCTTTAATCATGGCAGCCATTTAACTTAGATAAATGGAATTTGTATCTGCAATTCCAAATTAGCAGCATCTAATTTTTATGTAGTTATTTGCTATGAAATTCAAACATTAACCATTTATGGGACACCATTGAGGAGAATGACTGTATACATATTCTGGAAAACAAAATGGTTCACATCTATTGACTCAAATATATACTTCTGTACTTCATACCATATATAATTTTGTTTTCATAGTCCTAGTGTAATTCATATATAAATTCTTAACTTCATTCTGCAAAGAAGCCATAGAGCTGCAAGAGAGAGGATGGTGACTTCTTCCAACTACAGCAACAAATTAAATTGCCTGAAAACAAAAGGTACACTCATGAAATAAAAGGCTGCCTGCAAGAAAAGTGAACAAGATCATACATACAGAGTTCTTTCCATTCACTCATTGAGATCAGACTAATAAATTTTAACATTTTGTAACTAAACTACACCATAGATATTAGGGATTCTGGATAAGTAGCTCTAAGGAGTTTAAACAACTGGTAACATCTTTCAAAATTACCATTGCTCCTCATAAAGGTGACATTTTTTTTCTGAACTTGCAGTGAGGGAAGATGAACCAGAAATCACACTGATGATGTAGAAGACATTTGAGAACTCGACTTCTCTAAAAAAAGAGTGTGGACTATGATTGATTTAAGACATAAGATTATGTTTAGAGATGTTACTATGGTTTTCATATTTACTTTCCTTTATTATTTAGACTATGCCTGACAAAAAATTGCAAAGAGTGTCTGAGAAACAGAGGAAAGTGTGTCAATTCCATAGGCATCTATTAAACTTTTTCCTCTCAAATGGCACAGTCTTGCTGGAGTGAAGAATACAGCATAATTTTAATATGCCTTACAATTAAATACTTATATTGAAGCTACATTGTGGATAAATGTATTTTTCACTGACTTCAGCATTAGTTTATGCTGAAGTTTCTTTAGCCTAGTGACATTTTAAAGCAGCAAGTTTTATTTCTGAGAGAAATTGCCTAAGCTTACTCTATTATGATGTGACATTTACATCGCAGTCATAGCCTGCAGCTCCAGCCAAGATCAAATTCCCACTGTTCATGCACATACAAATGTATGGTCCCTGCTTCAGAGAATTTAAATCTGAGGTCACCTGCTAAGCCAGCTACAAAAAAACAGAGAATCTAAATAACAAACTATCAACATAGCCATTTAGACAACTGCAGCCCTGAGGTTACTGTTCAGAAAAGCCTGAAGGAGAATTTTTGCTCCCCACAGTGAAACTACCCTTTGTATGCAGCCCATATAATCTGGGTAAATATGCTTCCTAACATGGAAACCAAACAACACAGATTTGTTGTGTGGCCTAATATTTGAATATAGCAGTTTTTCTCGTGCATAAACATCATGCTATGATTCAGAAGACTGAGAAAAGGGTCATTAATTTAGAATTCAGTTAATTTTACGTGTACGTGAAATGTTTCCATTCCTGATTTCGTTGAAGTTTTATTATGTTTGCTTTGATTAAGACACATTTCTTAGAAAGACAGGTTTTCACCTTCCATTTTAAAAATGTAGGACTTGCTGAATTCTGGATTTGGGCCTGTCTTTTAATTGTGAAATATACTTTACTTGATTTGTGTTTCACCAAGACTGTACAGATTTTGAAGGGCCATGTGCAAGCCAAAGACCTTGATTTTTTTACTTAATGTCAAGGCAACTAAACAAAAATAGTTTAGTACTATTTCCGTATTAGTTGCTTTTAGTCCCTTCTAAGATCCTTTTCTCATCGCCTACCCTCCAATATGCCCACATATATTCAAAAATTAAATTCAAGTATGTATCAATAAATATATATCAAATACATAGCCGTTAATACTTATATATGCCTTGTGAAGTCTACTGCTTGATGTAATTGTGCAGCCTGCCTGTGAGTTGTGAGCATTCCAGAATTCAATTGTATCCTACTTGGGAGGCTCACACAGTGGGACACTGATGAGGTTTCACAACTCTCCTTCATTCTGTCTCCCATGCATAGGTCTCCTTTGCAAGAAATTCTCTGGTGTCAGATAAAACATCTCCAGGCACTAATGCCATTACAGAGACAGTACCTCTCAATAAACATTGCAGCAATTGCTGGTGACCCAACCTCTTCTAATTCTACTAAAGACACAATCTTTGTTATCTGAGACTTCCCTAAGCATGTTAATGAAAGATTTTCCTTTCTGAAACACTTCTTTAAACAGAATCCATTGCTTCTTTCTTTGGAAGCATATCCCATATAGAAGTGCTCCATAGCACATATTTTCAACTGCTTTCAAGACTGTTAGACTGTCACTATATACGGTGTCTTCTTCTATACTATATAACACACTATATATATATATGTTTTCTTCAGCTTGTTGTTTACACAGGGAAAGACAGTGGGGCTTATTTTAATTGTACTAATATTCTGTAATTTATTTGCAAACTACTTTTCTGAATACTTAGAAAAATCAAAAGACTTGTTTTTAAGGCTAGAAAGTTTTCACTTTAAATCCCTCCTTGTGACTAATTGCTTTCATATTCTGTATTTGACATTCCTTCATCACTACACATCAGACAGGAGGAAAATTTAGAAGGTAGATATTTTGCTCAAATATAATTCTGTAGGAGTTTATAATTTTTTTGGAGGGGAGGAGTATGAATATTAGAAATGAATCCTACTACTTACAAAGAGGCTAAAGAGTTTAGCCTAAAAGCATAAAAACTTTACACTGTGGCATTTATAATGTGATTATTATTAAATTATAAGAATTTCCTTTTAATACTTCTGAAATTAAGTTTGCAGATCTTCTGTTAAAAGAATGCTTTCTTATTAATTCGAGTTAAATTACTGAGTTAACTTTTACTGTTACACTTGGAATACTTTTTGCAATGCTATTTAAAATTCCTTTATTGCATGGCTGCACATCTCTTTTGTGAAGGATTTTATTGGCTTGTTGGACATACTTCAAGTCCCATTAAAGATTATTCAGGATTTTGTTTCACTAGTTATTTTTCCACCAGTGAACACAAACTATTTTCTTGTACCTTTCACTGATCTTGATTTGATCGATTTTATGCTTTCAGGCCTTTGTTTCAAGTCATTTGCCAATTAAGTTGCACAAATACATCCTTATTTATTAAAAGTGGCTGCATTTTCTGCTTAGCCAGCAAGAGTCGATGAACCTATTATGAATACATAATTAATTAAAATAATGACTGAGGACTTAACTATTATCATTTTCTCTGATTTGGTTTGTATCAAGACCTGTATTATTCACAGTGGAATCCTTTGAACTCTGAAGGTTATGGAGAAACTGAGATGCCACTTTCAAGTTAGTAAAGCTCTGAAAAGCTTTTAGCTTCATGGTGAATTTAAAATCCAGTATTACTGTCACAAAGCTCTTGTTACCTGTGGCTTGTTCAAACACAGCCACTAACAGAATTAACATCTCTGTCCCTTGCCTAGCCTGCAGACAGGCCTGTTAACATTGTTCTGGTAAGCACCTTCCAGTATTCTCACAGCCATCTTCATCTGTGAAAATGTGTTGGACTGTGAAGCCCTTCAAAAGGTTCAAATGCTCTTGAGGCTCTACTTCATTCACGACAGCACCCTCCTACTCACAAAAGAAGGGAAACAGCAAGAGGAAACTGAAGGAAGAAACAGGGACTCTTCAGCCCAATTGCAAACAATTATTTTTAGCAAATTTTGGCCTTTTTTAATGCAGAAAACTCAGGTGGTGGTCAACAAGGAAACGAGAGTTGTTGATTTCAGTTGGCCTCCCTACTGTCATCCCTGTGATTTTACTCTACTGGACTCTCCACACATACCTTCAGCAGTGTTGAGCCACGGTGACCCTTCTCCAGCATTGCCACTTATCAATGCTGATTGTGTAACAAAGCTTTTCTGCTTCATTTTCGGCTTCAGTTTTAGAAAAATACAAACAAAAATGTACAAACGTTTTATTGTAATGCCTCTAATAGCTACATGCAATGGTTGAGTTTTTTTAACTAGATGTTGCTAATAAAGTCTTCTGTTATCATGGTTGGCCAATTTATGAGCTGCTCAGACATGTCAGTAGGACAAGAGGTCTTACTGTCCCTGTCCAGCCCCCGGACCTCTTCCCACCCGCTCACAGTCAAGGGCCCCATGTCAGCCCCTCAGTGCCATCAGCCTCTGTCCCAGTGACACTGCAGCAGGGTGGTCTTCAGCTCCCTACAGCCCTGCCCTACCCTGCCAAAGCATGTCCCATTGCCAGGGATGTGCCTGGGGCTGGGTCTGCCCTGGTGTTCCTTGGCTGCCCTGCTTGATCCAGCAACTTCTAAGTTTGATACCAGCCCTAATCTACCAACCTTTTGCTGTCATCAGTGCAAAGCCAAGCCTGCAACAACAAGCTCATGGGAAATATGCCCACATGCAGTTTTGTGTCAATGAAAATACCAGTAATGCTGTAAGGCACAGATACTAGTGAACAGTTATTTAACTTATTAGTTTAGACATCTTGCCTTGGGTAACAATCACATAGAGACCCAGATCTCGCACAGAGGACAGTCAGTCGCTGCCTGAGTGGCAACAGAAGCCTCCTCTGCAAGCATCCCCATAGCAGTCTCTTCACTGGTTTGGGCGAGATTCCTCAAATGGTTCTGCTGGGTTCTCACCACTTGTCTAGCCCCTGGTCCTGCCCAAAATCTCCAGCACATTATCTCCTAACTATCTTAGCTTTACACAGAACAGTTCCTGGCATGATCATTTCAGCATCTGAAGAAATGGTTTCTACTGACTATTTAAAATTATCAATGTGCAGTTTGGCAAATTTGTCCATAGGAGCTGCCTGGTGACAGCCACTTCCACAGCAGTTGCCAATAGAAATGTTGAAATAACAGGACTCTAATTCTTAATATAGGTAATCATTTGGATTATATGTTTTCTGTGTAAAAAAAACAACCCTAAGTGCTTATTTTAAAATAATTAGTATTTCACTTAGCAGCACTGCTGTAAGACCAAGTTAGGTGAGTACTGAAAGATCTATAATGCCAGAAATAGGCATATTTTCTCATGACAATACTGATTTCTTAGCAGAGACATGGCAAGGTATTTCGTCAAATAATGTCTAAACCCAAAGTTCAGACCCATGAACTTTCACCTATTTTTCTGAATGTTTAGGCATACATGGATATGCAATTCTCATTTTCAGATTGAGAACATTCTCAGATTGAGAAGTTTAATGTAGTCTATCATGGCAAGAGTGCGGGCGGCTAAAAATTTAATTGCAACCCCCAAAACTCAAAGATCAAACATCATATTGGTTGTTTACTTTTCTTGCAAAATGACAGTTAAGAGGTGATCTGAAAGTCAGTTTACTAGAAATGGATGCTGACTCTAGGAGGGTCAAGCTAAATTTTCTTGCTTTTCAACTCAACTAAATCTGGAATGAGAGACTTTGACACCGCAGCTATATACATGTTATTAACTTCTTTAAATATAAACCAAAAGATGTTCATATTTATATGCAGAATATCAAACCTCACACTGTATTGCAACCTATTTAATTTAATATCCAAATACTTAAGTTGTAGTTTGAGTTACCTCATTTTATTCTGTCATCCTTTGCAGATGTCTACTACGTGCTAGAAAAAATCACTTAAAAATCCAGTGCAAAAATAAAATTAATTAAAATTTTTTGAGTCTTTTTATATGCATAGTGACCATTAGTGCAAGAAACTAAGTGATTTTATACAGCCTATGGACGATTACTAAAAAAGCTAACAATCTCTTGACAATGATAATAATTCTTTGATGGCTATGTTTCCCTGGGGTTTTCTTCGGATTAAACTGTTCATTTCAGAGAGGTAGAAGGCATTTAAAACCACTAGTAAAGAAACCACTAGACATGGACAATACTGTGCCCTATATTCTAAAAGACCTTGCCTGGTGAGGAAAAAGTGTTTTCTGGAGTAAAAATGTAATAGAAATAATTGCAGGGCAGCAAAGCAAATGATGAAGCAAGATTGCTCAGTCACACTGATCAAAGCAGTCCTGTGGCATTTAAATATTCACTGAAGTTCCAATGTCTACTAGGCTTTTCCTGCTGCAGAGATGATACAGCATTATGCAAACCTGCAGTGGTAAAAGACAATTTCCATTACCAGCAAGGCTACTAATTTTAATAGATTTTTTGTTAAGAAAGATCTATTCACTGAACGGTTAAAGTGTGTAGCAGGTATGAAGGGAAAAGTTCAATAGTACTACTGACAGATGTATCACTTAGTGCAAATTGTGCACACAGAATATTAAAAGCAGTGCTGCCATCTCTTGGTTATTTTTGGCTGTAGTAAACATGTACTGTATTTGCCACATGTTTAAAAAAAACCCCAAACCTGCAGAAATTAATGCCACAATGTGACACTGTTTGGCAACATCCAAACTACAGAACATAAAAAGGTAACATCCAAATATTTAAGTAAATGAGACTACCCCTACATATTAAGCTTGTGGCCATATAAGAGACATTTATACAGACAGTGGCGGTTTTTTTCCCCCCTCTCTTCTTGCCTTTGGGATAATTTTACTTCCTGAAAACAGATCACTTTTAGAGAAGTAAGAAGGGAAATGTCTCAGAGAACATTTAGGATGTTATCTGTTAAATTCTAAGACTAAAAGTATATGATCCCTTCAGGGAAGATTTTGCTGGGATTCAGGGTTTTTTTTTACTCAGAAGAATATATAAGTGGTTTACATTTATATTTTAAAAAATACATATACATACACAAATTTATTTGTATATAGAAGAATTTATAAGCAATATAGTTGCCCTGTTACATTAGAGGAATAAAAATAAATTTGATCAATACTGCACAGATATTGGGTCCCACCCTTCTGGCAGAATCCAAAAGGCAAAACTTGCCCATGAACTTCCAGAATCAGAGCCCTGTCTTCTCTTTCTTTCTAGATTTCAACACTTTGATATGCAAACAAGGTTGTATTATATTTCCCTCCACAGGAAAAATATAATAAATCAGGGTGCAACAGAAACCTGCATACTGTCTGTCTTACAAATTATCACTCCTAATATTCTTAAAATAGATGCTTATTGCTGTTGCCCTATCTACCTACACTTGGATATAAAATTTTGAGACCCCTAAAATCATCTAGTCTAAATTACTTATTAAGATGCTACAAAGAAACAGAACTTGTGTATATATAATACTTGTGCTGAGTATTTTCTCCCTACAACTCAAGTGTCTCTTATATCCTTAGTTGTAAATCTAAAACTTCAATCAGTCTCTGGTCTGTCCTAATAACCTGGTTAAAATGTTTTCAAGAGCATATTCATTTGGAATACAAATAGTGTAAGTTGCAAAATTCAAAAGCACTTTCTAAAAAATTTATCTCATTAAGGTTTTATTTCCTCATTTAGATCAAAAATTATATACCCTTAAGAAAAAAAATTATCATTAGCTATTCCAACTTCAACAATGAAATGAAGCTGCTTCATTAGCTACTTTCTGTTTCCTTTGTGGGGCTCACACTTGCTTATCATGAAACGATAGAGAAATTAAGGTTGGAAAGGACCTCTGGAAATCATTTAGCCCAACTCACTGCTTAGAGCAGGCTAAATTAGATCAGGTTGCTCAGGGTTGTGTTGGTGTGAGGATTCAGTATCTCTGAGGATGGAGATTCCAAAATCAAACTATGCACCTGTTCCCAAACCTGACCGCTCGTGGTGAAAATAAAAGAAGTCCTAACCAGAATTGCCCATGTTGCAATTTGTGTCCATTGACTTTTTTTCTGTCTCTGCTAGCTCATGTCTCATGCTGCCCACTAGCTCCCCTGAGCTGCTCTCTGTCCACGCAGCCCCAGCCCATACTGTTGGATGGGGTTATTCCATTTCAGATGTAAGACTTAAAACAGCGTGCAAAATGGAAAGAACTGCAGGACATAAAGGACAATTGTTACAAGTGATTAAATGGAGTACAGGGTGGAAAGGTAATAATGAAACATATTCTTTCCATTGAATACCCACATCTAGGTGTTTTGGGTTTTTTTTTTACAGCAACTATTTGGCAGCTCAGTTCTTTGTAACCTAGGGAGCAGGTGCAGGATGGGAGAGGCATCAGATTATCAATTATCTGATGTAGCATGACACCCAAGCAACAAATCGCAATTTATAATACAGCTCTGTCACAGCTTAATACTGCTTTGTTTCTCATGGATAACTCATGACTCCTCAGCTGCCTTTAGATTTGGATGTTTGTGATGCAGGTAAGCACTCTGTGGTAGTGGAGCCCCTCTGTATGCAGTAAGGGATGAAAAGAAGAAATCAGATAAGCCAAAACATGATTAACAGATTTAAAATCTGCCATTGATCAAACTAAGACATTCTGCCTATAGCTGCAAAAGTAGGCTAGCAATTAGTATGTCAGATACCATAGGAGTAGAAGAGAAATGCTCTGGTACTGAGCTGCATGGAAACAAAATAAAATATTTCCCTACACTGCCCAAACTTAACTGGTTAAAACTCTACATCAAGAAATGGTGTATCATATATCAATATTAATACAATCAAGCAATTCAGTCGGGGCGCAAAGTCAGTCATTTATCTTTTCTCTTTCAAGATCCCAGCTTTTTTATCTGGATGTAAGCAAAGATTGCCTTTACATGAAGAAACTCATACTTGACGCTGAATGGATACACCCACCTACTCAGCTGAGGTTTTGACCTGACATGTCCAAAATAAAAAAGGATCCTTAAATCCAGAGCTTGCTTAACTATTTAAAACCCAAGAAGTTGCAACAGAATCAAGAACCAGTGGGATATATCATTCCAAACCTATTTCCCAAATATTATTAACCAAATGTTCAAATAAAAATGATAGGGTGCTTGAATAGATTATATTGACTAGTCACAAACATGACAAGAGAAACAGATAAGCTGTGGAAGATATAATATTATTATGTTATTTGAGACACAAATATTACTTCTAGGTGACCATTAAGAAGAATACATAATCACGTTTTCTACTAAAATAAGTAACATTGATAAGGAGAACGGTTTAAAATAATTTAAAAAGTAATGAGTAATGCTTTTTCAGATACTATATGCTTCTTGCAATTTTTTACCACATAAATCAAGCACCATTTGCCTTCCAAATCAGTGTTTCAAGTTATCAAGGGGCACCCAATGGGCACAGCCTTGTAGCAAGGAAGTCACCAGATGTAAGAGCTGTCACTGTTCAGCCTGGAGAAGAGAAGGCTCAGGGAGGATCTTATCAATGTTTATAAATACCTGAAGGGGGGGTGCAAGAGGAGTGGTGCCCAGGAACAGAACAGGGGCCGATGGGCACAAACTGAAACACAAAATGTGCTGTATGAACATCAGGAAACACTTTTTCAGTGTGAGAGTGATCGAGCGCTGGCACAGGTTGACCAGAGGTTGCAGCATCTCCATCCTTGGAGATATTCAAGAGCCATCTAGACACGAGTTATGGGCAAGTGGCTCTAGGTGGCCCTACTTGAGAGATCCCTTCCAATCTCAACCATTCTGTGATAACACGTAAGAGGAAGAATAATTTGCACATATGGCATTGGTGTCACAGTACCAAAAGCAAGCATCCTGTAGTAACTGTATGGAGTTGATGACAATATGTAACAATCAAAATATTTGAAGACATTCTCCAAGCTATAAAGCATCACTTCTGTATGAGTTACTTCCGTAGCTTTGCAAGGCATTATGTTCATTGGTTTCAATAAGATTTGGGTCATAAATTAATACTTTTCTGCAGACAGACACTATATTAACAAGAATAGTAATTACTACAGTCTTCTGTACTGTTGACATTCTACAAGTAGGTAAACCATCTACTATTTTTTATAATAGTACCAGTCTCTGACAATGCTTTTTGCTAGCATTGATTTAGTTATAGTATCTAACCCTGGTAGTTCATTTGATGGAACCAACAATAACATGGAATTAAGTTTTCTACTTAGTTTTTGATGAGACACCTCTACTCTCATTAGTGCCATGATATACTGTCAGTATTGTGACTGATGGTCATAATATGGAATTATCAGTTTCCCACTGCTTTGTCACTTTCTTTACAAAATTTGCCAGACAATAGGATTATTTTTTTTTTTGCACCACACATACAACATTTGACATATAGCACCTAAATAAAAACGATCCTCTAAAGACATCTTTCTTGTCACCAAGACACTAGAAAGGAAAACGTTCCAACATCACCAGTCCAGAAATGTGAACTGGGTTTTGTAGAAATATATAATGCTCTAATGATCTGTTTCTGAAAACAGGTTTCCTTCCCTGAAAATCATTGGAGACAATACTGAAACATGTTTGTAAAGCTTCACTCATGAAGGTCCATTTTATGGGTGGAACAGTCTGCAAAAGGGTAATGCAACATCCACCTGTAATTTAATATTGCTTTTTTTTTTTTTTTTTAGTATTGTCCCTAAAGACTTCTCAGGCTGCAATACAGGAATGCTTGATAGTTAGCATTATTTAATACTTTCACTGAATTTCATTTTTATGTAATATGATATTGGTGGGGATTTTCTTAGGAATCATACTGATATGATTTCCTATTTTCATTTAGAGCAATAGGGACAGCCCTTAATTCAAGGGGCATTTTCAGAAACTACATTATCACATTTATTTATATAAGAGAAATATCAAAATACAGGTTGAGGGCAGAATGTTGACTGGGAGAACAAAACAGAACAAAATCTCTTTCACCACTATTTTATTCACAAAAGGTACTACCTCACTGCTCTTTGCTAATAATATTCATGGTTTTCTCCTGTTTTACTTAAACTAAGACTGCTTTGCAGAATGTATAAAGTTCAGTTAATGATGGTTTTGTCCTGTATAAGCTCAGAGGGAATATTGCTCTTCCTAAATAAAGTTGTCAGTAGTTTTGAGTTTAAAGGTTTAAAGACAGAAGTACTTTTATTATCCATGAAATGGCCAACAATAATGGCTTAGCTATTGAAATGATAAACACATACTGAAATGATCAACACAGAGAAGACAGAGAATGTTATCCTCATGTAATATTCCTTAGTGCAGTCCATTTCTCACCTTCAATTCCCAAAATGTCCTATTTTAGAAACCCAGCATGCCTTCCAGGAATCAACATAGCTCTTGGCTATTCTGTAAACCCTATGTCCACATATATGGCTCTGGAGTCTCTGCATCCTCCAGTGTCATGACTCAAATGAAGCCAGGCAGTATCAGTTCTTCTTAACTGAAGCACAAGAGTTTCCTTAAAAAGGAATCAGTTGGTGTGGAAACATCTACAGAAAAGGAAAATCCATCAACAGTTTGTCATCTTCTTTCACATCACCATTATCAAGCTAATAGACAGTGGTACATTTTGTACTATTTATCCCTATCCCCTTCTCTGCACTTCTCACAAGTGAGTTCCCCAACTATAATGAAGACAAAAAATAAGATATTCCCCTTAGAAATTCCAAGATGAAAGAGTCTGTTAGAAAAAGATTAAATTTTCTTTAATTTCCAGTGTTAACCCACTGTAGTGTACTATTTGAGGTCAACTGACTTTCCTAGTACATCTTGGAAGTATGTTCCACAGTTAGGAACTTTTTACACACAAGTTTCCCCAGGTTCACCACCTTTTAAGGATGAGCTTTAAGTTTAAGATCTTATGTTATCTACAGCTGTGATAAGGATAAAAGCAAACTTTCTAATGGCTAGGTACCAGTCCTCTTTGATACTGACCCCATGGCATACTTTCTCCTATGGCCTCATTTGAAAAAGATCTGAGCCAGTCTCAGGCAAAGTTGTTAACTGGAAGCCAAAGAAGAAAACCTACAAGGAGGGAAATGAAGACATTTTCAGGAACAGGAATGAAGCCCATTTTACTGCAACATGTCCCTCCATTCTCCAGGACAGAGAGATGTGTTTGCCATGGATGTGACAATGATTTTAACATATATATGTATTTTCAGTGTTGCTCTACAGCTGTCTTATTCTACTTCCCTACAGTGCTAATGTTGGATGTGCAGTTTCAGGAAAATGTATGTGTCCGGTTCTATGGAGCTTAAATTATGACTGTGAATCAAAGGAAATTATAATTGTGTCGTGGCTGGGTGCACACCCAGGACATTAGTCATCAGTTCCCTGAGTGGACCATGAACTGCCAGGCTTGGGCAAACACAACTGAGACCCTGGACTGATCTGAGCCAGTGGGCTGAGTGATCTCCAAGCTGGCTGTTTTTTAAGAAACATGTTGTCCATGTCTGTGCAATAAGTATATCCAGTTGATCAGATACTCTGGAATCAAGAAGGAGCATTTCTAAATTAGGGTGAAATTTGCTAAAGTGCTGTTTTCTCTTCCCTGCCCCATCTTCCTGGAGAGCAGAAAAGCATTTAGATTAATTAACAGAGATGTATTAATGTTTTCAAGGAGTATAGTTTGTCTCAAGTTACTGCTACACTCTGTACATAAAGTAACTATTTCTCAGATGAAAAGACTGCTCAGACTGTTACTGAGAGAGCCCTCTGACTACCCAGGAAGACCCCAAAGCATCACATGGAGGTGACCTTCTCATCTACCAGAAGGAAAGAGGACAATTAAAAGACACATCACAACCACATGAACAGGTTGATTTTTACAAAATCGAAGCCCACTGCTTAAAACCTGTTTATCTAAAAGATGTTAACTCTCTGTAAGTTCAATGAAGACTCACATCCTTAAACGTAAAATGGAAGTCAAGGTAGCACCAGGAAAAGTTGTTTTTCACTGAGGAGCTGGAAAGTGTGCTGGTTACTTCAGGTACATGAAACCTATAGCAAGAGGCTGTCCAAACAGAAGCTAAGGATCTACTTGAAGATTCTGAAGCTACTATTTTTTTAAAAGAAATTCTTCAATCAAGGCAGTACTAGGTGAAAGATGAGACCTAAACAAATATGTAATTCAAAACACAGCAAATAATAGATTTACACATTTAGTTCTGAAGGAGTAATTTCAACTAAAGCTGTTTGACAAGTCAGATTTATCACCGGACTGACCACATAATCAATGGAGAAATAAAATCCTGAAATAACCATTAACCAGAGGAGCTAAAAGAATTTCAAGAGTGGTACACTTTCCTAGATGCAACTAAAGCTGTGTTTGTAACAGTAGTAGGCATTAACCTATACAGAGGAAAGGTCTCATAATAGATCCTCATTTATATCATCCTCCACTGTGCCAGGAGCTATTACATCTTGCATGTCTTTAATAGGTATTGTAATCACATAAATCTTCATTTTTTTTGAAAACTCTGAAGGGCAGATATATAATTATCTATAGTGGACCTATAATGAAACAGCTCTCTTTAAAAAAACACTTCCATTTCAATTTCTAATAAACCATTTTTCTCATGAAATTCACAAGCAGCAACTTCACCCTTTACTACTTACACATCATCCTGGATCATGTGAGATGCTTCTACTGTTTATTAGACATCAGTTGACCTTGGTATAACACCCACCTCAGAAATTATTTCAGTGAATGAAATTATGTTTAGTAATATGTGAAAGACGTAGACAGTTCTGATGAGAGAGAGAATACAGCTTAATAGAGGTCCAGATTTGGGGAAATGAATTACCGCTTGCATCAGCCTAAATGATCCCGCAACAAGCATCTCACATTGACACAGCTTGCAGATTTATGCACTGTGTAGCAAAGAGTCAGTCTTATCACAGCTCATCCACTATCAAGTGTTTGGAAAAGATAAGAATTCATTTGCATTTTTAATGACGGTTCAATGTCTTGACTTCTTTGCAGATGCTACATTGACAATACAAATTATGGCTGCAAACATTCACTTCCTCTAGGCTTACTACATATATTTTTGGGATATATTTCTTCAGTAAAGATCAAGTACATGTATTGCACCAACTGACACGGGTGATTTAATTATACAATATTTAAAGTTATATGTATTATTTGACGGAGTATTTTAATAATATATCCTACAATTTCCTGGGTCACAGGAATACAAACTTTATTTGCATTCCAGTTCCACCCTTCCAGTAACAGAGATCACTAAAAAAGGTTGTCAATCGATACCCACAACACAGAAATTAATTTCCTCAACCCCTTCTTTTCCTCCTCCTGTCTTCATCATGAAAATATTAATGGAAGACGGCAACAGTCCACACTCATTTGCTAAGGTACCTAGCTATTAATGATAGCCATTGGGCAGACTTTTACACGGCTATCTTCTGTCTTTTGTTTTAAAAGATACCCATCATTTGACCAAATGTCCTTATTCAAAAAAGTGTAATAAAATGAATATTGATACATATGAAAAACACACAAAAAGACAATCTAATGACCTATGAGCTATATGTCTTTAATTTCTCATATATAAACATCAGATTACTACTTTCTTACTACAAGGGTACCTTAAAAAACTGATATAAATCTCCTGAGAAGCTAAACTGAGATGAAGAAGAACTAGCAAACATAAGGGACTTTCAGTGTGATTTATGTTAATTAAGCATTTAGTTCTGATACATTTCAGGAATGTACACTGAGTTTATGTGACTTCTTAAGCCTGTACTCATAGTTGTATATATCCTGAATTAAGCATCCCTGCTCAAATCTCAATTGATTTACAAGGCAGCATGTCTTTTGGAGGACTGTTAAGGCATGGTGGATAAAGGCATTTATCTAAATTCCACACTGACATATACAATATGTAACTCCACTGAAGGATTTGTATTGAAATCAGCTAGAACATCTTATATCATCATGTGTGTTTCACAGCAGTCTTCTGGTTTGAGCCCAGAGAGCAACGGAGAATCACACAGCTGCTTGCTCACTCCTTCCCCCTCAGAAATGGGAAGGAGCAAATAAAACAAAAGGTTTGGGAATTGAGACAAGGACATAATGGGTGACTTCCCCATTATGGTCACGGGCAAAAGACAGATTCATTAGAGGAAGAAAAAGAACATCAATTTAATTTAAATACCACCAACACCAACACTTAACAGAGTAGGACAGTGAGAAATACAACCATATCTTAAAAACACCTTCCCCCCATCCCTCTCCTCTTCTTTAGCTCAGCTTTGCTCCTGATTCCTCTACCTCCTTCCCCCCAGCAGTGGAGGGGGGAAGGGGATGGGGGTTGCAGTCAGTCCCTTACACATTGCTACTGTTCCTTCCTCCTCAGGGTGAAGACTCCTCGCACTCTGCCCCTGCTCCACTGTGGGGTCCCTCTCACAGGAGACAGTCCTCCAAGAACCTTCTCCAAGATGAGTCCTTCCCAAGGGCTGCAGCACTTCCCGAGCTGCTCTGACATGGAACCCTCCCATGTGTTGCAGTCCTCTCAGTGCAGAACTACAACAGTGTGGGCTTCCCACAGAGTCCTGGCCTTCAGATACAGCTACCTGCTCCAGTGTGAGGTTTTCCACAGGCCAAAAATCGGCATCTGCTCCACTGTGGACCTCCATGGGCTCAGGGGCACAGCCTGACTTCTCACCATGGGCTGCAGGGGGATCTCTGCTCCCGCACGCCTCCCCCTCACCTCCTTCTCCTCCTTTCTTCCACTGACCTCAGTGTTTGCATACATGTCCTCCTCATAACTCCTCCTCACACCTCCAACTCCTCCTCTCAGGTTCCCCTTCTTAAATGTGTTATCACAGAGGTGTGATCACCATCACTAATTGGCTTGGCCTTGGCCAGAGGCGGGTCCAACCTGGAGCCGGGGAATCTTTGAGAAGCTTCTCATAGTGGGCCACTGTTCTAGCCCCCTCCCCCACTACCAGAAAAAGCCCCACCACACACACAAACCCAACACAAGCAATTCTTTCAAAAGTGCAACAGCAAATTCCTGGAGGAGCTTCCACCAAAAAACCAATGGCAGAAGAGGGAGGTTGTGCAGCACTCATTCCACATGGCTAACTTATTCACATTGCCATTATACACTAAAGTATATTCCACTATACTGGCAGCTATATGCAATTATCACACACACTAATGCTTTGGGTTTATACCAAAGATATAAAAAGTAGAAGCAATTCACTGTTGACAGAATATACTGTAGGAGACTAGACTATGTTTTGTTGTAACAGTGATGGATGGACTGTTCGGTGGATAAGGAATTGGTTCGATAGTCACATCCAGAGATTAGTCATCAGTGGCTCAAAACCTGGATGGAAATCAGTGACGACTGGTGTCCCTCAGGGGTCTATACTGGGACCAGTACTGTTTACTATGAATAGATAAAGGGATTGAGTGCAACCTCAGAAAGTCTGCCAATGACACTAAGTTCTGTGGTGCAGTCGACACACTAGGGGAAAGGAATGTCATCTGGAGGGCCCATGTAAACTTCATGAGGTTCAACAAAGCCAAGTGCAAGGTCCTTCACCTTGGTTGGGGAAACCTCCAGTATCAATACAGGCTGGGGGATGAAGGGATTGATAGCAGACTTGTCGAGAAGGACTTGGGGGTACTGGTGGATGAAAAGCTCTCCCCTCTACTCTGCTCTTGTGAGACCTCACCTGAGTACTGTGTCCAGCTCTGGGGTCCCCAGTATAAGGAAGACATAGACCTGATCGAGCAGGTCCAAAGGAGGGCCATATAGATGATCGGGGTTTGGAGCACCTCCCTTATGAGGACAGGCTGGGTTGTTCAGCCTGGAGAAGAGAAGGCTCTGGGGAGACCTTATAGGGGCCTTCCAGTACTTAAAGGGGGCTACAGGAAAGATGGGGAGGGACTCTACCAAGGAGTTTAGTGATAAGATGACGGGTAATGGTTTTAAACTGAAAGAGGGTAGATTTAGATTAGATCTGAGGAAGAAATTCTTTCCTGTGAGGGTGGTGAGACACTGGAACAGGTCGCCCAGAGAAGTGGTAGATGCCCCCTCCTTGGAAGTGTTCAAGGCCAGGTTGGACGGGGCTTTGAGCAACCTGATCCAGTGGAAGGTGTCCCTGCCCATGGCAGGGGGCTGGAACTAGAGATCTTTAAGGTCCCTTCCAATCCAAACCAGTCTGTGATTCTATATTACTCTAAGACTTGCCTCAATATTACCTACTCAATACTTAAAGCAGTAAACCAGTGCTACTTCATAAACCTGTAGCTAAATGGAAAACTCAGTAATATCCAGTTAGACTAATTAACGTGTATCCATCAAGAGGGGATAAAAACAAATATGTGTTTGTTGGGCTGTATATTTAGTATTTGCTAACAACATATTTGTTTATTTTAGTTTTAATTCACATTAGTCACAATAATTTTTTTCCCATATTTTTGCAACTCTTTTTTCTATTTTACATCATCTTCTCTTTGTGCTTCTCCATACTTTTTGTGTTCACTCTACATTTCCATTTCATTTAGGCACAAGTGACAATGTCAAGTGTGTACACAACCTGTGTATGTGGCACATGTATGTGCCTGTGTGAAGCAGAAATATGCTCATGCCTTTTAGGATGACTGAGAAAAGCATTTCTCTGACTCAGTGCTCTCAGCTCCACACAAAATGAAATCACAAATTATTAGTCTCTGTCCTTCTACATCTACAGCAATAACTAGACAGATATCTTACTGCAGTAATGAAAAATGTTTCGTTAACACACATCCCCCCTTACCCTGCAAAAAAATAAAGAACGAAGAAAAAAATCCAGGTACCTAGGCAGGCCCACACTGAACTACAGTCTTGGAATTGCAAACCTGAAGTTAAATTGCAAAGTTGATTCCAACTTCTGAAACCAGTGAAGCAAAACCAGATGCTTTAAGCATTTTCTCCAGCCCTACATGGAGAACCCCCCTTCCTTTAGCCATTTGTCCTGCCAGTTGACCTATTCTTGGATGCTTTTTATCACCAATGCACTTCATTATTTTTTAATTTATTGACGTTGAGTATTTTTCTATTGTTAGCTTTTGCATCCCTCCAGACTGATGTTAAATAAAGATGACAATGTCCAGAGTATAGTACACATTACTGTAAGTATCAGAAATTTTTACTTGTAAGGTGAACTATTCACAATACACTACAGACTTTACAAACTTCCGCGGAGTTACTGTGGCAATAATACCCCCGTATTTTGATGCAAATATTTCAGTGCAACATTTGAACTATTTCAAAAATGCAATCAAAGAAGTCTCAATGTTTGCAGTCAAACTCTTGTGCTTTCAGTAAAATATAGATGTAATCTTTCATGTCCAATTACCTGACTTGAAAGACAACAAAATTACACATAGCTCTGGTGTCACAATGCCCCTTCAGGGCAGTGAGGAAGGTTGCTTCCTTCTGAGGCAATCAGAACTGCACTGATGAAGCCTCTATCTCCACCACTTAGTTGCCTAATAGGTTTAAATAGCATTGGTCTCTACACTGAAGGAGTTTTTTGAATTAATTAGATTTCTTCTCTTTGATCTCTAAGACAGAACATTAGTTAAGTCTGCAGGGGGTGAAACAAGGCATTAGTATTGGTTTTTGACCATTTTTATTTTTTAAGCATATTTTAAATAGCCAGCCTCAAGACTGCAGTAAAACATCTTTTTGCATTCAAATGCAAGTACTGTACACACGTACTAACTACATTGATAGAACAGGATAAAATTTGACATTTGGGAAAGTGGAAACTGCTACTAGATCAAATTTTTAGAGTGGCATAAAATTCTGACTTTAATAGAAGGACTAAATCAACCAGTGTATATTCTGATATTTAACTGTGTGCCCTGCAGCACAGCATCTGCATACAAACTAGAATTTTACTAGAAAACAAGGAACAATTTTCAGTAAACACAAGCAGTTAGAAATAAGAAAATCACTTATGGAGAAAGGAATTACACACATTCTGGAATCATTAAAAAGCTGGTAGAAATGGAAGTTTCCCAAGTTGTTCTTAACAGTTGTCTTGATTGAGACAGTTTCAGTTCACCACACCCAATAGCAGATGTACGGAAGACAACTCTCTCAGACAAACAGGAGTCACGAACACTGACTTAAGTTTCCAAGAATTTAAAATTACTTGAAACAATTTCATATTTTTTCTTGTCACAGTGTCTTCCTCTCCTCCCTGATATAATACTGCAGTATTTCCAAATTTCAATTGAGATACAAAATGGGTATCTACCGTTCACGTATGTCTCACTCTTTTAGGTCCTCTGGAAATTTTTACTGAGATACTGACAAAGCAATGGAAAGGAAAAATTAACAAGTACACAATAATAAACTTTCCTTGTGTGCTCTTTACAGTGTTTAAAAATTTGAGATAGCTTAAGAGTCGAGATTGGATAACCAGTTTTGTATGTTATTGGTGGGGTGTCCTTCCAATCCTCAAAAGGAACATGTTTGTAATGCTGCAAGGTGTGTTTTTCAAATAAAAATCCTACCAGTCTGGGGCTTCATGGTGAGCACACACATATAAGAGATCAAGTTTTGATTAACTGACCAAGTATAGGGCTACTAAGGAGGTCAGATAACTCCCCATCTGATGGATTTACTTGAAGGCTATAGACTCAATAGGCATCAACACATTTAATGTCAATACTTCTGTATTTTGGAACAGTGTCCCAGACTCACTGCTGTCAGACACAGCTGTAACTTCAGTGAAATCCACAGATTTCCATGAAATTTTCATTGGCTAATTTCTTACCTTACCAGAGTGCCTGGTGAAACATGATTGAATTTCATAACGTCCACCTTTAATGACATTTATGAGCCAGCAAAACCACAAAATGGGATTACAAAGTAAGTAACATCACAAAAACCAAATATTAGTTATGGCAGTGGAACCTCTGTGTACAGAGAATAATGACAAATTGAAGTTAAAGAGTTATGCATGAAATTTTCTATAGCTAATTTATCAGCAATGTAAGGTTTTTCTTTTTCTCCTCAATATAAACCCACTGCTCCTATTACAGTCCACACTTCCTCTCTTTTGAGAACCTACAGTCAGAAGGTATTCTTGAATTAGTTTATTAACTCAAAAATTGATTTAAAAATCCTCATTCTTAAATCCATGACAGTTCTGGAAGTCACAACTGGCAAATAAATTGGCTATTCCCCTTGAGGGATGTGGGCTGAAGACCACAATTTTGACTTGTCAGGCATAGCCTCAAGAGTCACGATTGAAAGAGTTTCAACTTTTGTTTGATTGTAACTACAGGGTTAAACCTGAAAAATTCCAGCACAGAAATGGCACTTGAAGAGCTGCTTCACTTAAAACAAATGCTTTTAGCTCTTATCTTGAATCAAGGCCTTACCATTTCTCTCCTGAATTACAGAAAGGATTAAATTCAAGTTCTTTTGTTGCACCTACATTTCTGAAATGTTTTTTTGTCAATCACTGGTTGTAAAAGTAAAGTGAACAGCAGTTATCTTTAAAGAAAGAAAAGTTTGTCAAAACTAAGGCATTCTCCATACATACTGATTTTTATTTCTCTTTATTCTTTGAGGAAACATCTGAAGCTGTGTGACTTTGGAATTTATTCAAACTCATTTTATCTATGACTGTCATGTGGAAAGAAACAGTTATAGGAAGCATAATTTTATATTTTTTCTGTTGTTACATTGTAGCCATTCTCAGCTTTTCTCCTGCTCACCTCCAACATATAATTGGGAGTAGTCATTGGTGTTATAGCTCTTTGTTCAAACATGAAATACAGAAATAAACCTTTTTTTTTTTTTTTTTTCCCCTCATCAGAGAAATTACTACAAACAATAAGCATAATCTACAATATGCATGATTGTATCCCTTGTCATCTGTCAAGTTGATACTCAGTCAACGGTATTTTCCTAATGCCATTGAATCAAAGAATGGGTTGGATTGGAAGTGACCTTTAAAGATCATAGTTTCAATAGGTGACAATGAGATGGATTATATGTCCAAACTGGTGACAACCTACCGGCAAAATTAAAGATTTAAAGGGACAATAAATTTTAAAAAAAAATTCTTTAAAAGCTGAGCACCTTCTGCCATCTTTTCCTTGTAATTTTGCCCGCTCATCTCTTTACCTAAAAACCCTGGTTTTTTCTCTTATCTTTTTTAGTTTTTGTCTTCAAAATTTTTACGCATACAGAAGTTCTGATCCTGCTGCAAAAGCAAGGTATATCGACATGTATGACAAGATGAAGTGGTCATTTTGTGCAGGTGTGGTCAAACACAAGCCAACTTGATTAAAAAAGATTCTTCACTCTTCATAAAGGTGCAATGCTGCAAATTATACGCATGAGAGGCTCCCTGAAGCTCTCTACTGGAAAACAACCATCAGCATTGGAATCAAAATGGCAAGTCATATGTTCTGAACTATTGTCATGGGGTGCCAAAATACTTACACATTAAATTACTTTTAATGGGCATGGGTTTTTTTCTACATGCATGTAAGCACTGATGTGTTTTCCTCTGAAAGACAGCTCAAGGTCCTGGTGTAAGGTGATGAATCTCACCAATTTCCTGGATGCTTACAGTAGCTGGTTGCTCAAAAAAAAAAAAAAGTAAAATGTTTCCCAAGAGCTTTGGACCTACTGCATGTTCGGAGTGCTTTTAAAAAGCTATGTTAGACTTTATGTACTGTGGATATTGTGTGTGACCACCTCTTGATGAAAAGACCAATAATGCTAAATATAGGCTCAGTCATTGAAGCACAAAACCAATAAAATTATCACATGTCCACAGTTTCCCAAATAAATGCAAAATTCTTTCTAATCATTAAATTAAAGAAGGTGTGCAAAGAAAGTGAAGGTAAAAAGTGTTACAAGAAGAGTAGCAAATTTAAATGCTTCAAGCCTATCATTCAAATGCTTGGTGAAACATTTCTTCTCTGACTTAAAACTGCACTATGCCTTCACTTTTGATTTAATTTCCATACTAGACATTAACATCTTTGAATCTTAAGTGAGTCTGCAACCTAATATAGCATTAACAATGAGTATTTAAGAGACATCTTTTGCTGGTCTAATTTCAGAAATCACCTCACAAAATCTGAGCTTAAATTTTTAAAATACAATTGATGTTTTCAGAGAGTAGACTAGCATCTTAGTTTCTATTTATCTACTTTAAAAGATCTAGATATAGCATAAAATTTACAGTTTGTTCTTAATTAACTGTATCAAATAACTTTTTTTAAAAAAAAAGCTTTCAATATATCATTTGTAGATTCATTTCAACTACGTAGCTAGATGGGATTTCTCCTCAACTCAAGAAACTCTTTTTCTCGTACCTTGTTTTTGAACAAGCTGGCATCACCGTATCTTCAGCAAGGCACTGTGAACTAAATGCAAAAAGAGTCCATTGATTTTTACTCTGTTTTTATAGTCTACTCTTTTGCTCAAGATTTTACACACACAATGCCTTATTCTAGCAAGGCAAAGAAAAACAAGAAAAATACTGAACCTTATTTTTGTGGAAAAAAAAGCCCAGGCAATTCTGCTTTCTGCTTTGTCTCCTAGTGTTATCAAGAGTAATAGGAGCCTATTTAGCCCTGGAAATTTTACAGTTTAAACATCATCAATGGGAATCACAAAATATTTTGTTAAGAGAAGTGTTTTCTTTAAACATCAACCCAAAGTAGGGCACTGAATCACTTATTGAATAGATAATTCATTTCTTGTTCAGAATACATATATGAAACTGATCAGATGGTTCAATTACTATCAGGATCTAAACACACAGTCTTTAAATGAGGACAGAAACAAAGAAAACATGCAGGGAGTCCAGATGTATAGTGCAGTTTTAAAAACAGATGCTTAAAATTAATACTGTGGTAAATATTAATTTTTTGCTTCAACAGTTTACAAATGCTTAATTTATTTTGATATGCAAGAACATTTAAATAGTATCATATGTCAGAATACAAAAGAAACTTTTATGAACTTTATTTTCAGTTCTGTTTTTGAAACATTTGGGGGGTGAAGGGTATTGGCAAGGAGTAGGATAGTAGAAAAACCTTAGGATTAAAAGGTTTGTATTTTACTTTTTTAAAAGTCTAATATTAATATTAATTATATTAATTATTAAGAATATTATATATTAATTATATTAATTATTAAGAATATTAAGTTTGTTAGCAATAGGTAATAATTCTCTCTATAGTTATTTTAAGTTTTTACAGTTGAAAGAACACTGCCAAACTAACAATTTGAAAATGTGTGCAGAAAATGGGGGTAACTACCAGTCACTTTGCTCAGAGGCAAACTAAATTAATAAGGGGAAAAAAGAAGTCAAGCTAAAAAGATATGCAACTTGAAGGATTTCTACTGATTATTTACTGGATGGTTATCTGACAAATTCATCTTACTCAACTTCTGAAGAAGTACAAAAGATTCAAAATGTAATGTCACTGTCAGCTTTTTGGTGAAAAACGCATCAAGCTGCAGTCCCGACAGCCCTTCAACCCCCTTCTGGCCTGGTCTGGTGAGATGCTCTGGAAAGACACTCAAGCAACCACTTAGCACAGGGCACCTTTTCTCATTTCCCTGCGCTAGCAAGTTTCTGTATCACACAGACCCTTATTAGCAAATGTGGTGTAACACCACGGAGAGGGCAGCCACTGAGAAAAGCTGTGGGAGTTGCTTGAGACATTGAGCAAAACCTCCCCTAATCCTGTGCTTGGAATTAGGAATTTTCTTCTGCCATTTATTGTCTCTGGAGAAGCAGTGTGAAATTACACAAAAACTAGGGTAGCTTGCTCAAATGAAAAAAATAACAGCTTTATAAAGTGCCAGTTACCAGCAAACCCATATCATGAGTAGTATTAAAGTGTTCTTCTCCTTCTCTTTGATTGTCTAGTGCTAACAGTAGGCCTTTAAATTCAAGAATAATTAAGGCTGCAGCCTGTTATTCCTGAAGTCAAGGGCAGCTTTGTCTTCCCTCAGCCTGAACTGTGATTTAGCAATTGCTGGAAAGCAACAAGCAGCTGCATGCTAAGTAATTCAGCGGCTGTTGGGGAAAACTATCATCACATACCTCTGCGAGGCTTGAACTCTCAGGAGTACGCTGAGCTCCTTGAAGGGGCCAGGCTGGACAGGTAGCGGGGCTGCAGCTGAGGGCTGGAGGCTGTGCCTCCCCGCTGGACACCCAGGGATGCTGCTGAAAGAGGGATCACCCGGTGGGGCAGATGGTCACAGTGGGATGTGAGGTGCGGGGGTAAGAGGGGGAGCTAAAGGACCCTGGAGCAGCTGGGTATCAGGGAGAGTGGCAGGGAAATGCAGCAAGCCATGGCAGGGGGGCAAATGTTCACAGTTCCCTACCATTCAAGGTCAAGGGCTGGCATAAAGCAAACCCAGAAGGACTAATTCACTGTACCATGACACCAGGAAAACCACTTTCATTTATATGCTGTTTTTCCTAGTCACTTGGAATTTTTTGTATTTAAGAGATAAGTATTCTACCTTTTCTTTTTCTTCTCTCTCCCTCTCCCTCCCCCCCCCCCCCCCCCCCCCGCCCCTTTTTCCCCTCTTCTGCATTTAAAAGCCTTTTTGGTCTTATTTGGGGAGCTCATTTTAAGGAAAAAGACTAGTCTTATTCATCTCACTCATCTTGTCACAATTTCTTACAATGTACACCTTGTAACAGCAAGACAACTTCAGTAAAACCAAGGTTCTGTTCTCATGCATAGTATTCAAACCAGCTACCACATAAAATTTGGCCTAATGTCCTTTTCCCTAGGAAGCTGCAAACACAAAGATAGGGTGGTGGGTTCTTATAAAACAGAAGTTGGAGAAGTGGGGTGGTATCATCTAATTGTCAGAAAGACTATACCCTGTATATGCATTTCAGGTCCATTAACCTTGACAACAAACTACTACTTCTACGAATCATCTGCGTGTCCTAGCATTTTCAGGTTTTGTGGCATTTTTTCCAAAAATAATTGAGACTGCATATCCCTTAACAACTCTTAAACTGCTAAAACACCAATTTCACAAATTAAAGTCAACAAAATGTTCTGTATTAACTGTAGTAATCCTGGAATTTGGCAACATTGCCTGAATGCACTCACCACTTCAAAATAAAACTTTCCAAGTATACTTAAGTGGAACAGTTAAAAAAACACTGATGCACAGCAAAAATGTTTTCACTTGGCATGTAAACCATGTACCACTCAGAACAAGTACAGAGACAACAATTTTACAACTACAAATAGGTTTACTTCATGCACTGTTTTGCCTCCAGAAAAAAAAAAATCAACTTTTATTCCTGACAAGTATGTATTAACCTAAGTATCAAAGTAAATTGCACTAGATTAATATATTGAAATTATTTTCTTTACTATGAAATAACCTCCTGTTTTTCCTACTCCTGCCTTTCCACTGCATCATTGATGTAGTCAGAAAGATAAATAAATAAAAGTGAGTAAACAGAAATGACTGAGACACCCATTGTAGGTCTTCACTGAACATACAGTTGTGATTTAAAGGATTTAGTATTTTTACTGAACTGCTTTCTTCTCTGTCATTGCTCTGGTGCTGCTTTTGGCTGTTTCCCATTACCTTTCCACACGACAGAAGGGCTGCTGTTACACTAAATAGATACCAACACCTGCCAGAGATTCAGTTGATCACAGAAATTTAACACTGTTCCAAGACATTACCAGAATAACTGGAAATCTCTCAGTAAGGTAATTATTTAATTGCAGAGAAACAAAAGCAGAGAAAATAAAAACCAAACCAAAACAAAACAAACCTTAATAGCAGCTGGTGCCTTTAGCTGGAGTGAAAGACAAAGAAACTTCAAAGTAGAAAAATATCCCAGCATTTCCCTGCAGACTCCCTGTCAAATGTCCCCATTATGTACAGAAAGCTTTGCACAGGCCTTACATAAAACACTGCCTTGATTCAAGTAATGAGGTCCACAAAAACATGACACTAAATTCTGTTATGTCCTGGAGGCAAGTCACACTTGCCAGCAAGTGCCAGAAGAGGTATCATTCCACCTCTGAAGGCCTGCCTGATGAATTATGCCCAGGACCCCAAAAATCTTCAGGCTGGAGAGCCAAGAGCGTAAGACCATCAAGGCAGATGAGCCCACTCCATCAGGGTAAAACCACTCCATGTTTCCCAGTTACACAAATGGGAAGCCCTGCCCAATGCTAGGTCTGCAGAAAAAATGGCAGAGGAGGTACAGCTTGCCCACAGCAGTGCAAGACATCACAGTCAACTGCTCTCCTCTAAATGCCCACAAGATGCTTCCTTGAAAAATATTCCTGCAGAGCGTTTGCTGCTCCATGAAATTCATTGCTACAGTGTCAGACTTAGAGGGCTAGTCCTAAAACATAAACATGCAGCGAGCCTTCATTTATCCCTCTGGTATTTTGTTTCCGAGCACATGAACAGATGATGTCACTTGTGCTAATTCTAAGGTCGGCATCTGTGCCAGATCTGGTAAAGTTCAATATTCAAGGTGTTGTTAATGGTTTACAGAAACTTTTTTGCTGGAGGTATGTGGAGTGTAAATAAGGAAAGGGGAGGAGTGCCGGTCTAACCTGAGCTTTTGTGGTTTGCCTCGACCTCCATGAGTCAGGACAGTGATTAACACAGGCACCCCACAGAGCCCACTTGGCTTGCCTTCTACCATTCCCCACCTACTGCCTTCCCCATGGTAGAAGGAGGAGGGATGGTCTATGGAGAGAGATTTTCCAGTAGAAGAAAAGATATCCTTTGCTGATAAAAGCACATGCAGGGGCCCGAAGATCTTGAAAATACTTCCTTTAGATTGGCCATGTGCCAGTAATAAGCTACTCTGCCCACAGGTACTTGAAAGAAAATGGCAGTCTCTGAGACAGAGTTTCATGTCTGCCTTGTCACTATTTGACATATATGGTCTGCCTCCAAGATTGTACAGAGCAGAGATTAAATGTCATAGATCTGTGGATAAACAGTATGGGCAAGCAGGAATATACTTGTCCTATATTGTTTTATAAATTTTTTATAGTTCTTGCTCATTTCATGTGCTACAGAAGACATCCCAGTAGATTGTCTTTGGACGTGTATCAGGAATATTCTTACTTGATTAAACGTTAGTAAAAAGAGTGTATTTTCTAATCATTGTTTTACAGGACACAGAGATGAGACTTCCCAGTGACTGTCGGGACTGCAATGCACTCTACTCCAGCTTTGTGAAGCAAAGGCCAGCTCTGAGATGCCTTGACCAACCTTGAAGAGTTATTCAAGAGAAAGCTGGAAGAAGACTCAATGACTGCCCTATCCTTTGCGTGGGAATGGCTGTTGAGCTGTGGTTGTTACGCTTGACCCTCATCTGAGCTACACTGTAGCTGCATTGCATGTGCCCGTGCATACCCCACAGACGCAGACCTAGACCCAGACTAACTTCCTAGTCTGACCTGGGAACTGCCTCATCACTGTGATTTTGTCTGGTGATCACTGGACTCTGGCTGATCAGGGTTACTGTCTCTGCACCTACTTTGAACACAACTTGCTGACATGTGTTCCCAGCTTCACCTCAGACCTGCCTTATCACCACAAACTTGTCTGACCTCTTCACTGAATCTTGCGTGTTCTCGAAGCTTCTCCGAATCTCGTTCCTGCCTCCAGATCTGCCTGCTTGGGTCCTGCAGGATGGGGCCCCGGCTGGCGAGTTCCCAGCGCTGCCAGGCTTGTTAGCATGCTCTGCCCTGGCTCCCCACCCCTGAGGGCCAGCCGTCCCCTCGCCATGGCTGACAGTAATGCTGGAACTGGGAGTACAGACCGGATATCCACAAAATAAAGGTCTGGCACCGTGTTAGAGCCCTGCTGAGTTGGAAAGAGAATCCAAGAGCATCCTGTTAAGTGGCAAGAAATACTGTTTTGTGCTCAAACACTGTAGTCTTTGTAGGGGATGCTGGCAGAGCAGCAAAGTAAAACCTCGCAACAGTAATTTCAAAAGCAGAATTTATACTCCTTCAGCTTGACATTGAGCAAAAAAGAACCTCAGCTCCCTGCAACTGTTTGTGGTGTGGGATGATCCCGCACGACAGGAACAGACTGCCAATGTGCTGATTAGCCTGATCACGAAGGAAGTCTTCTGGGGATCAAATTTTAGTATTGGGCAGTTAAATAGCAATTGAACATAACTAGTGAATTACAGTACCACCATCTGAATGACATCAAAAGCAAGGTCACATACACAAGAAAACAGTACAAGATTTCTTCCATCCTGAACGAAATTTAACATTAATTTTGACAAGGGAACAAGTGATATGCTGTAACACTCTATACAGAGATGAAGATAGCCTGCAAAATCCTGTTCCATTCAATCAAAACATTCAGAACACTTTAAATTCTTAATAGAGAAACAGTTTTGTCAGATAAACAGTCATCTAGAGGCAGCGTAGTCCTGAGCATTGACTGGGGACACTCAGTGCCACGTAGTATCTAACATTAACTGTAGATTATAACCCCTATCCTGACACTGGCATTTGACAAGTGAACAATTTCACAAATTTGCATTTTCTGATTCTTTTTGAGTTGCCAATTTTAAAGTTGCCCTGTACAAGATAACAGAACATATTATTCTCTTCCTTCTGTTAGTTCACAACTTAAAATAACACCATACATCAAATCCTTGTACTTGATGTAGGCATCAAAACTTGCATTCCCACAGTGATGGTAGGAATGCACAAGTTCTTAGAACCACAAAAGAAGAAGGGTGAAATTGGAGAAAATGTGGGCCTAACTAATTGTCCTTCATGCTTTTCCACAGGAACATGTTTGAGCTCATTAGATACATCTCTTAGCCTACTCTGCATACACATAAAACCAGTCAGAGCCACAGGCACAGAGCCCTGAAGACAGCTGCTGAACTGATTTTGTAAACTGCTTCTAGCACTGCCCTCACAGAACGGTCTGTAGCTCCTCCGCTACCACTGCACATATCAGCAAGTACAGTGTAACAGCACAGAGAAGCCCAACATCACTGAGAGTGGTGTTTCCATAGTCAGACAGTTCAAAACAAAGTCACCTAGGAAAGGTGACCCCTCAGGCCTCAAAATGCAAGCAATTCAAGTACTTGGGCAGCAGGTAGCAAAAGGGAATGCCTTCAAACATTGCCACAATAGATTCTGAGTCACAATTTAAACTTTCAACCTCGCCTTTAGCTTTCTTGGTCCCTTCCTCTGATCTCAGCATTTCAATTACAGTTCAATAGTAACATTTCTTCTGCAACTTCAGAGCTGAATTAGCCTGGTTGTGCTTTCCACACCCAAAGCAAAAAGACCCAGACGGCGGAAGAGCCAGTATGTGCAAGGTACATGTCCTCTTTGGACAGGTAAGCATTGAGTTTCAGCAGTCATCCCTGAATCACTTACTCTGCCACAAAAAGCATCCTTGAGATTAATCAAACCATCAAAAGAAAGCTATATATGCACTAGGATTTCTTCCCAGAAGCCACCACAGTGACCTTCTTCTAAAATAAAAAATTTTTAAAAAATTAATGAAGCTTCTCCATCAGTGAGATTACCTGGTATTTTCACACAAAACCTAAAATACTCGTGGGTATTGAGTCCTATGTTCTGAGATTAATTTAACAGTAAGTTAAATTGATGATTGGTTTAACAAACAAATCTTTTCTGAAAAAGAATCAAAATTCATTTAAGTTAATACTATACCGATATCAAACAAAATTATCATGCTTACCAGTCATTTAATACAGTGAAACCAAAATCCCTGCACTATAACCTCAACAGAAAACTTGTTTCTCTCATTATGAATGCCAAGTTTTGACTTCATTCTCATCTATTATTTTTGGTGATAAATTCTTCAACTCCTAGAAAGGAAACAACAGGAGGCATCGTCACAGACTGAATACCCAATTCAGCTGTCCTCTCTTAAGTATATCTAAAATGTAACAAAAGCACAGGTGAAATATCATTTTTCATTATATTGTAACTTGCAGGTGCCTTGATGTGACACAACAAAACTTGTTACTGCAAGTGAACAGGAATAGAGAGGTCTGTATGCTTACAGAGACACATATATATCTGGAAGATTATTAGGAACTCTTTTTCGAAAATATTTAGCATTATACAACCCATTTATTTATTTTTATATTTAATTTCTTAATACGTTAAACTGCATATTAATTTTGAACCATTCTTAGAGCTGATCCATCCTGTTTACAGAACGACACAAACATTTCTTGAAAAGTATCACCTGACCATGCTATTAAGGATTGTGATTTATAAAACTGTTACCCTGGGTAACCTTTAACACAAACTACCTATTGCACAACTGACTCCATAAATATGGCATCATGCTGAGATCCATGCAGATCAACAGCCTGATCCGGCTCTCTAAAATCAGCTCTGCTATCTTCTGAATTAATAGAGTAGTTGACAGATTTAGAGGCTGGTACACTCTGCCTGTATCAAGACCGGACATACTTCCCCAAGAGACAGCAAGGAATGGGAACACACAGGATCAATCCCGGACTCCACCCACTCTCTGGAAGTTGTTCCTACTCCACAAGGCTCCTCTGTCTTTTCACCATGACTGCCCTCCACTGCTTTATAGTACCAAGCTGTTTTTCTCAGTCCTACCTCCTTCCCCAGCTCTGATGTCTTAATCCCCAAGTACGCCATATACTTAACTGACTCTGGTATTCATTTCTCAGGGTAGGGACTGTCAGATCCCATCTTCCTACACAGCAACACATAGGTTCACTTCTGAGCATTTTCTTCCAGTTTCATCATAAATCCAGCATCTTCATCTTTTCCTTCAGTCTTTCTCCCACAACTATGTAAATATGATTTTTGCACAAGGCCACAGGCTTGGTGGGCAGCTGGCAGCGCAGGCTCTCAGATGTGCCTGGCCCTGCCTTGATGGGAGCTGGTTTCAGCCGTGGCAGCATTCACCTGGTAGCCACATGCCTGTGGCCTCGCTGTGCTGGTTTCACTCTGGTGGCTGGCACCCCTACATAGTCACTGCGGGACAAACAGTCCCTCTGGGGTAACAAGGCTGAGGGAGAGCAGCACATGGCTCCCAAACTTTTTTGGGGAAGCAGGGAGAAGGAGGAAGGCTATGGTAAGACGTTACGTAAAAATATCCCCAAAGAGAGCCAAGACTGAGCAGAAAGGGATCCCCACCACGAACCTCCCCCCAGCAAAGACCTCAGGCTGCTAAAAACTCACTCTAATTGTCCCCGCTTTCTGCTTCAGAGAGACTGACACTGTCAGCCCCAGGACCCAGAGGAACATTGGAAGAATGCACATTGCAGCAACAATGAAGGGGCAGCTACTTGAAAGTTTCTCTTGTATACAAATTTAAAAGATATTTTAATGAGGTTTTTCTTATTTAGTTATTTGGACTTTTAGACAATTAAAATATTTATGTGGCAAACAAGTTCCTGTTTGTATATATATAAGGTTATGTTCCCTTTTGGTGATAACAAGATTCTAACACTCATCATTTTGTGCTGAAACAGGTTTTCACTATCTTTAATCTAATCTGTCTACCCACTTCCTTTGGCTCCCATCCACGTATCTTAGCTCCTTTTATAATCTCAAGTTACTTTTTTCTTAAGTTTTGGTACACTGTTGGCTTCCTGTGTTTGCTCAGCCAGTCCTACCGTACCCTCTCTGCTGCTCCTAACTTACCCTCCTTACCCTGTTATTGCATTCCTGAGCTACTCAACGTTAAACATCTGTTCACATTTCCCTGCCTCCTCCTCATTCCTAGTTTTGTTCTATTCAGTTCCTAGCTTCCCTTTTTCTCATAAAATAGTAACAAAACAGAAGGAGAACCAGATGACAACAAGTAGGAGAAGTCTGGAAGCTTGTAATTTCCACACAGAGCAGACCCTTCTGAAAGCTAGAAAAAGGGTCAGGGGCTGCATGCACCCTCCACACATTCATCCAGGGGATGCAAAGGGAAGGGAGATTCTCCTGCCACTTTGGAGGGGCCATAGCTATCAGTGTGGAGCTTCAAGAGCTTAGGAAAAACAGAAATTGACTTGTTTGCTCTGGTGAGAGACATAAAGGACTCAGGAACAAGTTCACCAGTTCTGTCACATAAGTTTTTAAAAGATGAAATTTATCTATATTTAAAACCAGGTTTTCCTACAGTTTCTACCCTTCCTATTTGAACTGTAATTAACTGACATCCCTTTGTCCTACCTAAGACAGATGCTACACTTACCTTGTGCTGCAGTCCCAAGCCCATGACATCCAAAGGGGTTTGGTTTGAGAGAGTGGCAGTTTTGCTTTTTTCAACTTTAAAGAAAAAAAAAAAATATGAGAGAAAGAAAAAGTATATATATCAGGAGTGAATTTTGTTCAGTGAAAAAAAATGCAGAATGGAGGATCTGGAACCCTCAAAGCAATTCTGCTCTGCTTTCAAGAACAGAGAAGGCTGTCATTATTTGAACTAGTACACTGAAACCGATATATAGTGGCCATTATAGTAAAAGACCTGGATGCAGCCTTGTAGACATACACCCACACTTTCTCTTCTGTTTGGAAAAGTTTTGCAGAGCTGTAACAACTCTACATAACTGTCTCTTTCTTCCCTGTTCCTTTAGGGCCCTCAGATGCAGTGCGTGTTGATGTATATCAGGTGTTATGCATCAGTCCTCGGGAGGAAAAAACCCAGAACACTGCATTGAGCAGCTAACGCAGCTGAGAGCACACTTTCAGATAATTTTTCCACACTTGGAAACTCTTCTTTGAAAAGTAACCCTGAGAGATAGGACAAAGTGTGGAAGTTTTTGAAAATGTGAGTCTAGAAGTCATGAAAAACAGGAATAGGACACCCAGACTGTAGGTCTTCATCACAGGTCCCACAAAACTGTTGGGCATTCAGCATATTTAATTTCTTCAGTAGAGGATTTCCACAATACTGTATGGTCAAGAACAGTCTTAGAAACTTCTCCTCAGAGCTGTTTCCTACACCTGTGGGAATGGCCATGCCTCTTGCTGTCTTTCCTGTAATGGGTATGTCAACCAAACTGAATCCTGATCACAGAAATATCATCATTTTCCACCGTATTCATTCCTTCTACATAGCCCTTACCTATTCAGTGATGTTAGTCCTCTGACATGCCATACTATTTTGCTGCAATTTTAGCTACAGGAAGATGAGAAGTATCAACTGTCAGGGTTTGAATGTACCTATTTTTTTTTAAGTGAAGCAACAGTCGCAGCATTGTTTAATTAAAAATTTTGTTTGGCTGTACATCAACATATATTCTGAAATATACCTAGATTTACTGACAAAGTAATTGTTTTCATTCATGTTGTGATAAAATGGCTTCAATATAAATAAATAGGCAGCTGCAGTACTTATATGCACAACATTAGCATATACATATGCAGATTGAGATGTGATGTTCTCTACAATGAATCAAGAAACCCTGGGATCTCATAACATGGATTCGTATTGAGGGGCAGTCAAAGCTCAGAACAAAACAACTGGAGAGAAGCAGGTTTAAAGCACTGAAATTGCCTACCTAAGGATAATGTTAATGATGATAATGATTTATACTGTACTGCGCAGACATGTATAATTCTATGCTGACTAAAATAAAAAAAAATATAGTTGGCTCAGTTTTAATTTTTCAGACTTGGCTCTTTTTTTTTTTCAACTGGTTTAGGAAAAAAAATGCTAATATGCAGGAGAGAGATGCTGAAGCAAGCTGCAAAAAGGTCTACAGTAGCTCTGGTACTGAAGTAGGGAGCAGTCTTGGGACAAAAAACATTCTGTGTCAATAGTGTATACATACACACACAAAGGCAGGAAAGAAGAGGAACCAACCACACAGGTCCAGAGGCCCAGCTGTGCTTTCCACTGCCCCCGTTCTGGACAATGGGAAAGCAGTCGCATGGTGCTCACTGCCTGGTCAGTGACAGCAGCTGGGTTCCAGTGCCCACTCCTCACAACAAGGAGAAAGGTAAAGAGAGGTGCCTTGGGTTGGTTTCTTCCTGGACTATTTTTTATTTGATCTGCCATCCTTATGCTGCTTTTTCAGTTGGATGAAACTCAGAAGTACAACCAGAAGAGGTCCTTAAGAGCAGTGTCACCTTACACTGTGGAGACAGACAATTCTTTGGGGATTCTAGGCAGAATGATGATGGCACCAGAGGTCAGGAGCAGGGGTACCAGTCACAAATAGATGTGGGTCCTCCCTGAAGTCGGCAAAATTTAGCTTCTGATAAAAGGTTATATATGCAAATTCTCTTGAAATAATGACCACATAAGGGGATATTTTTTGTAATCTAAGAACATGATGACTGAAGTTTGTTCTAGCACAACCCTTAAACACTCTTCGAAGTAACTGCCTTGGTAATTTCTGTGTAAAGCTCCATCACACAAACTAATATACTTCGATATAACCTGTCACAACCTTGCTGGACACATTCACACTGATATTTTCGCCTGGAGAAAAATCATTTTGGTTTCATGAATGGTAACCATGGAAATATCAGATCAACCAAGGTTTCAGAAGCCAGATTTGTTTATCAGATTTCACTTTCCTAAACCATGCTTAATATAATGGATATAATAAACACCAAGTACATTAAACTGTCCAAACATTTTGTCATTTGACACAAACCTAGTTCTAAACCTGGACTGTCCTAGCTCCAGGCTCTCAACAACTGAAGGCTGTAATTAAGGCTAAAGGATCTTCCTTGATATGTGCTTCTTTCTTGAATGCTCTAACAGTGTGTTGGATGCGTTGTGCTGTTGAACACAAAGCATAAACATTATCTGCTATTTTCACTAAAAGTGTGTGTGGTTAGTTATCTCTCCTGGCTGCTGCACTCAGATTTAGAGTAAATTACACAGAGGGAGGAGGAAGGGCTTCCAGGGTGAGGCAGAGAGGGAGAAAGGCACAGACGGGAAAGTCTCTGCTCAGAGCAGAAAGCAGATCTCAGCCATACTGCAGAGAAATCTCTGGGGAAATAAAAAAACAAACCCTTAGGAGCCTAGAGGGATTGTATGGTATCTACTCAACCCAGAAAAATCTCTGAATGCTGCTACCATACATGCAGAAACAACGCACAGTACATGAATACAAAGGGCAGACTTGATAGTAGAATTTCGACTTTAATCTGCCTACATACCAGCACTGAGACTTCCCAATTTACAGATCTAACATGCTCTAATTAGCTAACCTTATTTCTAACAAAATGTATATTTAGGGAATATAATACTCTCCTGCATTTTGCTATGTTTATTTTAAAGTGAGGTGAGAGTAGTTCCAGCAGGAGGCTCAGATTCAATCACAGACTGAACAGTGTTTAACATGGTATTTTAAGTAGGACTTTTTCCCTTAGAAAAAGACAAATGAATTGTGAAGAAAGCAGAGAAAGTGAGTTTTGTAAAGTATAGGTAGAAAAGTACAATGCACAGTTTCTATTTTCATCATGTTCTAAGTACAGATAGACAAAAGCAAATTAAAATTGGCAAGAGAATTGACCTCACACTAAAACTGATCTAAAGATTTTGGATAAAAGAAACATAAACTTAGCTGTGCATTTGTTACTGTATCTGCCTATGAATAGCATGCTGATATATAACAGTTTGCTGCTACCTTCTGAAGGTCAACAAATAAAATGAGGACACCAAATACACATGCCATGTTTATCCATTTGTCAGGAAAGACACCTGAAAAAGTTTATTATCTGCTGCAAAAAACCCTGAATGATTTGGGGAATTCCACGACATTTTTTAAACAGTGAATCCTCAGCTGTGCGAATTGTCAACCAACAGCAACAGTAATAATCTTCTCTGAATAAACTTACATGCTTCTCCTTCAGGGTGTAGTTTCATATAATTCAGTCTAACAGCAGGCAGAGGCCAGAGGGGTAGACCTGCTTTCTCCCTGCTTTTCTGCCTCTTCCCTTTTGTTAAATTTAGCAATTGTGCAACTCTATAGTCACTCCCATCAGCTTGCTGATCCGAGGGAAAACTTGCAGGTTTTCATGAGTTAGCTTTCCCTCCAAGCAGGGAAGATTTACCATGACAAGTCAAACTCAGAAGCGGAAGCAGACGGAGCACACAAAAAGTGATGTGGGCAAGAGAAGGCTATCGCTCCTTTCAGTGGTAATCATTAGACCAAAGTAAGCATAATATAAATTCATTTCCTAAGGCTGCATCTATGTTACTCCTTCAGTGTAAATCAGTAGTATGATTTTGAAGTGAATCCGTGAAGTAATGGCCCTACTGAATGTTTGCATAATAGCTACAGTGCATGCAAATCAGATTCTTTTAGGAGGGAACTTAGCTGAAAACATTGTTCCAGAGGTACACCAAACACTCACTAACATATGACATTCAAAAGGTTCTTGAAAGGTTTAGGGACTTGGAGGTATTCTGTAGTGCTTCTTATACTACATTGCAGTGTGTGAGCTGACCAGCTGTTGCATTCTCTTCAAGAAGATGAAAGCCCTGGTCTTTAAAGACTCTAAACAAGCACCAGAGATTGTGGGTAGCAAAACAGACATGTCTCCATCACAGAGATTGTGAGCTCATTTTCATGTGGGAAAAAAACACTGAGCTTTCCACTCGTCTGGATACCCACACCCTCATACCCAAGATCATCTCATGGGAGAGTCCTCAAGAAGAGTGAACTTTCCATCATTGCTTAACCCCACACAAGATCCTTGTGAAGAAACATTCAGAGACACATCTTTAGTCTGCTCCATGCCCCACACTGTACTGTGCCCAGGGTCCTCACTTCAGCCAAGGAATTGAGCAGAGTAAGGGGGTGGTAACACAGTCTATCAACAGTTCCCAAAACAGTAATCAATCAATTCCAAGATCCATCTAGGGGCTTCGGTCATGAGCACTAGAAGACAGGACTAGGGACATGACTAAAGACAAGCTGTAGTGCATGTCCAAGAGGACCATCCAGGAGACAAACTATGTGTAACATATGTCCAAGATTCATACACAGGACTGGAGGCTACCTATATTAGGCATTCAGTGTTCATCCAGGAGACAGGACTGGTTAATAGGTACACCTACAAAATGGCTCTGTGCCCTCAGGACACTGACATTCGGTCTCAGTGACATATATTTTCTGGCTGCAGGCCAGTCCACAGGACAGACATGGGAAGTCTTCTAGAAACTTGAGTATTACTAGTGTATCATTCTGCAAGTTTATCTTGCAGGTGGGGGCAAGGATACCCACACCCTTCATTTATTACCATTAGCCCCTGAATACCTTAGAGATACTATGCTGACAGCAGACAAAGAACGCTATCATAGGTAACTTAAATTGCTCTGGATAGGGTAATGGAATGGAAATGACATTAAAGATACCAGTATATAGCAATGTAATCTTAACACATTCATTTCAAGCACAACCTGCCTATACATTTATAGAGCAACATAAGCAAACTGAAAAACAAGTTCTGTGTCACTGTCACTCTCACAGCCAGTCTGGAAGTGCAGTCATCTTGTACAAAGCTCACAGAGAGAAAATATCAGTCATCTGGCTGCAACACTTGGTAAAAATTGACCACGGTATCTATCAGGGAAGCAGTATACATTTTCTGCAAGTAAAGCACTGGAATATATTCAGAAAGACTTTTCAGGTCTAATTACTTCAGAGAACACTTAAATAGTCCCCATTAAATAACCCCCAGCCTTTTCATTTGATAGCATTCTTCTCCTTTAAATGTACTCTCTAAAAAATGTCTATCAAAGCCTCGTATTTACAGTCAGTAGCTTCCAGTGAAAAGTGATCTTTCCTTAACAGCATTTACATTTTATTACACAGTTATCCTATGTACAAGGGAGCAATGATTGGTGCCTTGCTACAATACAGTAACCATCACTGATCTTTATCATTATACAAGAACAAGTGAAACTTAAAAGTATCAAGCACAAAACATAGATTAAAACAATAAAAAAGTCCTAAGTGAAATAAGAACCAAAAAGAACAGTTGGTGCTCTCAGCAGACTTTGCAATTAGGAAAGATTTTTATACTTCTGGGATAATAAATACCAATTTAACACTTAAGAACAGTTGCAGAGGCCCACAAAACCACAGAAGCAAAGTGTATATCAGAGCCTGTGGACCCACGAGTGTCTCCCAACTGCTGAGACTGCCTCCAACCAGACTACCAGTTCCAATGCGACATGAGCGTGCACTATGATTCCGCACACCTTTGTTTCCACTTGAAAGAACCTTGGAGAAATCAACAGTGATGGGAGCTACAACCAGATGCCCATAACTTCCATGTCTGGACAACTGGTAGACAAGTGCAATGAGACACAATGATCCTGCAGGGTAAATACAGTTACTCCAGAATTTTTTAAATGGATGACCACTTTAGTCCCCAAATCAGAGTACCATATCGGCATGCAGCCTGCAGTTAGTCTCAGTGTGTTTGGACTCTGCAGGGTAGAAACTAAATTTTCTCTCTGAACTGCCACATGACTTAGGATTTCAAGAACAGAATATTCTAAAAGTCTACACTCAAAATATTAGTAACTAAAACCAATGAGTTCCACATGGAAGATGTTTGATTATAATCCCATTAATTTAAGAAAAAAACCCAAGATTGTATTTTTTAATCAAGAAAACAGCTTAAACGTAGTATTTCCTAAGTGGAGCAATTCCTAGTATCCAAAATATCATAACTTTGAATGCAACTGAGCACTACTTTCAATCATTATTAATAATTTGGAACACTTTAGCTTTTACCTTTTTTAGTTACTACATGTTCAAAATCTCAGAGAAAATCTGGAAATCACTGAAGGACTCATAATACCCTCTTAAAGAAACACCTGGCATTATTTTCATTAATTGAAAGCATGATTATAATTCTGGGAAACAGAAAAAAAAAAGCTATTTATGTGAAATATTTTTGACATAAATATTTTTACATACAACTATTCCTGTAGTAATTCCTCCATAGGTTATGAACTTAGATGGAAAATGAAAAAAAACATATGCTGCAACACTGAAACAAATTTAATTTGAGCAGTAAGACATTTCTCATAATAACACTCTGAAATCCCTATGGCTGCTGTAACTTCTAATAATGTAGTGAGTTTGTTTTTATCTTGATTTTCCCTGGATTTCTTTTTTTAAATATCAGCACCATTTTAAAAACCCAATGCAAACAAAACTGGCATTTGAAGGCATTTTGAATTGAGTTCAGAAAGTAAACAATGCCATTTTAGATGCTGTATTTCTCATAAGAGTCTGTTTGTCCTCATGTATTTGAATATTTTTTTCTTAATGTTAATAGTTTTCCCCCTGATGCTACCAAAAGGCCATCAAGATGGCAGTGGAAGAGATAAGAAGTCACACTGACTGTGCATAGTGTCCTGTCAAATAAGTAAAGAAACTTTATTCCACATTCATTGCTCCTTTCCTCCCTCCCCATTTCTTCCATTGCAAGCTTACTGCTCAAAGAGAACAGGCCAAGCTTTTCCGAGCAGTAGCTGATGGTGACTCTTTCCCATCAGGCTTCATGCTATCATATTGCAAACCCACAGACCTAAAAGATCCTAGTTTTATAAAGTCTCCAACTTAAAAATAAAGGAGGTATCACAGTGTGACAATCTTGGCAGAGCACTGATGCCACAAAAGAGAATGGATGCCTTGGCAGAACTGAATGCTTCATTCAGCCCCTGAAATCTTCCCTTCCTCCATGTAAATAAAAGCTTTTTTTTTTTTTTTTCTTCCCCTATTTCCCTGCATGTGAGACCATCCACGAAAGAACTGAAAGGAGGAAATCAACTTGTCTCCATGGGGTATGGCATCTAGGTCCCGTGCTTTTAAAAAGAATCATGATAATTCAACAGAGAAGTGAAACTTCAATATTTATCAGTATAATGTTATGAAAACCAATTAAGATTTTACCCTTCTGATATAAAAATGGTCCAACAGAAAAATACCTTGAATTTCTGCCTTGAAACACTTCAAAATATTATTCCTACAGATTTTCAAGGGGTGCAGTTCCACAAAGAGAACTTCTAATCTAATACAGATTGTTTAAATTTAGCTGTGATTGTATTGGCCTTTTCAAAGCTTCTGCATTCTCTTGCAATTCCATCTTACAAGAGGGACCAATGTCAAACCAATGCTGTAAGGTGGGGTTTTTTGAGATTAACCTCTAATCACGGTATAGTAAGTCAAAGTAGATATTGCCAAGCTTGCAAAAATCTATACAGAAACAAATCTACAGAATATACTTTTAACCACACATTTAGTATCTTTATTTTTACTTCCATAGTTCTTTTCCATAAGGATGATGCAACAGCTCACTAGCAATTTAAACAGGCAAAAATTAAGGTCATTTTCTAAGCTCTTTACCCAAGCAATACCTTCAAAATTAATGACAGGTCACTGCATTCAAGACCAGCTACAGGATTTGTATCTTCCATTAAAAGGCCTTCTGACTGCTTACAAGTCACATTGCACAGTATTCCTCTTTGGGATTTGGCTGAATTAAAATTAAACATCACTTGAAACATTTAATTAATTAATTTTGTGAATAGATTACTTGCAAACTTTAGCAACACTGGTGCAATACTTTCAGACTAAGCAATTCAAAGAAGCCAAGGGAGGATGGCAAACACATTTCATTGAAACGGATAAAATGTCAGCTGCAATAAGTGTATGTGTTTGCGTATAGTATTCTATTTATAGCTATTATCAAAAAATATAGCACGCAATATTTCTGACAGACCTTCATGGAAGTACTTTAGTCACTCAAACTGCAAACATCTCTGAAAACATTATCATCTCTTCCAAACCTTACTACCTCTGGTCTTGCAGCCCTAGATTCTGACCTGGGAACCATTATTGATTGGAGTATGTTAGCAGAACACATAGGAGACTATGTACATATTTTTCATTGTCATAAAGTGGTGATAAAGCTTAAGGACAAAAAGTGATTCATTATTCTTACAGAAGCAAAGAATGAGATACTTCTAAAAGCCAGAGAAAGTCTACTAACTGACTGTAAGTAGATTGTAAAGTCCCGTATCTATTCCTAGATCAGCTAAGAACGAGGGATGATCAACAGGAAAAAAAATCTCTGTCCTTTTAGACACATCGTATTTCTCAGAAAAGGTTAGTTGGTAAGTAATTACAGTTATCAGGACTTCAGACCCCTTAGGCTTGAAACTCATGGATATGACATCACTTGGTAAAATTTATTATTTACCTCATCAGACATGCCAGAGTGGCAAAACCATGGAATCATATGGAATAGATAATTGTTCATAAAAAGACCTACACCTTTCTAGTACCAATAAAAGAGAAAAGGAGGGAGAGAAGGAACAGCTATAAATATGACAAGCTAAATCAGAACTGAAATGTTAAGAAAAATATGAAAGCAGTAGAAAATATTACATTGCAAGAAGGCCAGAAAATTATATTAATAATATTAACTCATGTTTCATACAAAAATCCCCTTGTATAGCAGATTAATTAAAATTCCTCCTTGTTTACACCATCAGCTATGTTGAATAAGAAGCAAAATGGCAGCTCAGAACTAAAGTACATGGATGCCTGCTGGGAGTTTGTAATGCAAGAATATGTCAACATGATCAGCTCATACAGCACTGGGGGAGGAAGGTCCTGCTCGACCCAACGTTATTTCAGTTACTATCTGTCTTGGCGTAAACAGTCCTCATCCAACTACCAATCTGCTCTGTGTTAGGCTTCATCCTACAAAATGCTTCTCTTAGTTTCTTTGATGAAAGATACCTACTATTTCACAAGCTAAATTCAAGTCACTTGAACTCTAAACATCAAAATGATAACATCAAAACAACTTATTCCAGTGTAGAATTTGAATAAAAAAGCAAAATAAACCTTTAAAATCCTATCTTAATCATTACATTAGATTAAGACTATTTAGCATTATTACTGCTTAGCATCACTTAATATAGCTTTAAATTATGACAGAATAAAGTAAAAAAAAAATAGTAGATCCAAAAATTCATATCCCAGGCTGTTTACACTCATCGTACTGTTTTTCACTAACATCAGCATTAATGCAGAAAGCTGTACATTAACCATATTATCTTTCTAAATGACTACCCATGGATGTGTATCTCTTCACTGTGTATATCCTGTGTTACTTTAAACAAAACAAAAGTCATCCATAAACTACATTTTCAGCAAATGCTTTAAAGAATCAAAATCTGACAAGGGTTATATTATGCATGATAAGAGGGCCTTCTTTAGCTTTTACTCATCAAGGAATAAAAATCATGCTTATTTAAACATCATTCGTATTAGGAGGTTCATGTCACAGATTCTTTTAATAGCATGAACAAGGACATTTATTGTAACTACATCAATATCCCTTTCTGTTGTTGGGGTCTTTTTTAAAAGCTGAATATAAACTGTCATCTAAATTCATTGCAAAGGAATAAAGCAATGTATTATCAGTGCCTCGTTGCATAAACAGAGATTAATCTTGAAACAGTTGTGTATTCCTGGGCCACTAAAATAAATATATTTCAAGGCATTAATGGATTTTATTTTATTTTTATTTTGTTCCTTTCTCTACAATATAGATCAGTAAAGACAAAAGCTAAGTGATTTAAGTGGAAACCTACGTAAAGATTGAAGGAGAAGTCAAGGAAAAGATTTTTGGTTAACTCTTCATTTCATAGGTGCTAATACTAAGACTTTATGAAGATTGTGTTAGTAAAGCTGGCTGTAGCAATGTTTACATGGATTTAAAAAGCAGTTCAGAATCAGAACAAAATTGAGTTGTAGTACAATCAGATCCTTATAGTGGTAAGGAGGGTAACAGAACCTTTTGCTATTTCTGTAACTTCTGACTAGAGCCAAGAATAAAGACTCAAGGAAGGTTAAGGACTTGAATTTTTTTTAACTTCAAATGTAAATGCTATTGCCTTTTTAATTACAGCACTAATTGAAAACACTGGGGGGAGGGAAGTTGAGAGGAGAGGAAGGGGGAAGAGGTAGATGAGATAAGAATACCCAATAATAAGAGGACTACTGTTTCAACATCCAACTTCATGTATTTTTTTAAATCAGAAAAAAAATCTGGGAAACACAAATGCTGCTACAGGAGTGTTTAAGACTGACTTCTGTAATTTACTGCACAAACTACACCTCCCTTTTCAAGAGCAGATGTATAAACACCATTATGTGTGGATAGGATATATCTCTTGCACATTTCTTTAACAGGATTAACATGCACTGGACAGAGAAAATTAGAAAGCCTTTTGCAAAAGCTTTTCATACATGAAGTCACTTAGGCCCTCATGTTTACATATCCCTAAGAAGGAAAATGCAATATATTGTGAACTAATATATTTAGCAGGCTAGGAAAGAAAGTAGAGGTGATGATTACGTCAAATTATTAATAGGGTCTTCTGTTTTCATCAGCAACTTGAAATGATTATTTCCTCCTAACAGCTACATTTATCAATTTACATACACTAGATTTCATTGACAAATTATTTGGTCATGAACTTCCAAAGATCTGCCAGAGCTTTCTGTTAATCAACTAGAAGGGGAAAATTGGATAGCTGAAGTGCAAAGCGCTGGTTATAATTGGATCAGTCGTATGACTGTAATAAAGAAAATTCTTGTATTGTTCTATATCTACTAATCAAGCATTTTGACTAAAAGTGACTCGATATAGACTAATGCTTCCAGATTGATGCTGTTGAAATGCTGTTATTGTATTAGCTAGAAGTGGTTGAAATGGGTTTAGATTATAATACTACTTACAAACTGTTTTTTTAAGAATAAACAAATGTCATAATGAGTAATATAAAAGTAAACAGAAATTATTAACTGCATTATACTATCCTAACTATATATATGCCTCAGTTTATGGAAGGGAAGGTACAGGCAACTACTTGCCTTTGGAGGGCAAGATCACATAAGTACTGGGAGTTAAATCCTAGGTGCAACACTAATTTATTGTGAAGATAACTATGTGTATATTATTCAGTAAATCCACAAACCTGAGCCAAAAATTAAGGATTAATGATGTCTCTCTTTTACACTGGGAGACTGGGGAAGAATGGCAGTAACAGAAGGGGGAAAACAAGAAAACGAAAACTTCAGTGTGACTGCTGCATTATCTATACAGCTCCCAGTACTGTGAAAGGAAGATTGCATCCTTCAGATGGCCTAGATGAGGGGAAAACTTGCGTCTGGCCGTGTTATCCTTTCCTTACGGCCCTACAGCTTCTTTGCTTACAGCCAGCAAAGGTATCTTGCCAATGCTGCTGTCTTTGACTCCTTCCCTCTAAGGCCTGACCTAAAGCAGGGTTGCTTCTGCCAGGTTTCAATGAGACACCTCAGTGGCAAAGTTATTACCACTGTGAGATTAGCAGCCCTCCATCCCAGTGGTCTTCAAAGTGGGGTGCGCACATGCCAGACACTGCACAAGACAAGTCACTAGACTGCAGGAAGAATATATTATTGTACCACTAACGCATAAAATAAAATTAAAAAATAGCGTTCATTTCATTTTTATCTCACTCTTTTAAATATTGTTTTTATTAATGTTTTATGAGGTTCATAATATATTAGTACAGTAGTACATGTCATCTATAAATAAATATCCATATATTGCGGGTTCATGTTCAGAAATGTTTTACTGATAGTGGTGAACAATCAAAAATGTTTGGAGAGCACTGCTCTAACACAGCAGGGAGGCTGGTGCAGAATCACTGGCCAAAATCCACAGAACCTCCTACCAAGTTAGTCCTCTTGAAACTGATGTCTGATTTTGAGGGGGGGAGGAATGCAATTTCTGTGAAACCAGTTGAAGCCCCCGCTGAAGTGAGAACATTTATACCAAATTTTTGGGACCTATATTTTTTTCTTTTTTCTGATAAGCTTTGAATAAAGTGTTTCTATCTAAACTAAAGACATTCCTTTCATGATAGTCACCGGCTCCTGTTAGCCATTCATGAATACAGTCAAAAAATCATTAGCTATACTGTGAAATTTAAGGTAACTTCTACAGGACATTTGAAATCAGGCAAACTTCACACTTGGTTTGATGCCAATCCTATTGCAACTATATTCACAGCCATCTGTGAAACTGGTAACATCTACAATGAAGACTTTCAAATTAAAATGCTGAAGGAAGATTTAAATGAAAACAAAATATAACTATTTAATATTGATCTAGTTCTTTCAAGATAAAAGAGGGATACAAAAAATATCCATGTATATAAAAGTTGTAGTATATCTTCCTTCTCTATACCTGGGGAGTTGGGGGATATTGTTCTATAGACAGTGAACAAGTAGACAGCTGGTGTGCAAGAGGTTTTTTTGGTTTTTTTTTAATCTTTGTGCAAATGAGCAAGGTGAAAATAAAAGGGATAGAGGAAAGCCAGAAGGAGGCAGAATATTTATTCACAATTAGCAGTAACTGAGACTGCGTCTACTATGAGCTGAAAGCACAACGTATTTAAAAGCCCCTTTAACATATTAAAATCTATAAAAATCTTCCTTAACTGCTGAAATGGCAACATGCCTAGAGAGCATATAACATTAGCCATTCAAAGCACATCGCTATCCAATTGTGAGATGCCTGTGGAAACAGAACTGTGTTCATTCACGCCATTCCTGGAATTCAACTAAATATATTAGTAGTAATTTCTGTGCCCTTTTGATATTCGATGTAGTCGAATATCAAGGAACACACAACTCAGTTTCATCTACAGTGATCACAGTTGTAGCAGCACCATTAAGATGTTTATGTCAGTCCCTCAGAAGAAATATACAGACAACACAAAGGAAAATCAGGACCAATTCCTGTGCAAATTATCACACAAGAACAAGAAGAAAGTACCTAATTACTAAGAATAATAGCACTGTTAATTTCTAAAGTAAGGGAAAAAAGACTGCAAAAAAACCCCAAACCCAAATCTTTTCAAAGTGAATTCTTAAGTCTTACATTTCCTGTATCAAACACTACAGTTAAATACAACAAAATTAATTTTTATAACATGGCAAGACACAGAATCCACTTTCGAGGTTACAGCAGAAATTACTACTGTGAAGAGGGCTGTATTTTTGAAAGGTATGAGTGGTGATAGTCTATAACTTCCACCACTGCAGTTTTATTGAAAATCTCCAGTTTCTTAAAAGATTGCATCAGAAAACAGCTATGCTTTTATAAAAACCAAGAACCCAAACAAAGCCAGATTAATGCAAAAGTAACTCAGTCATTTGCTCGGGACAGATAAACTAGCCTAGATGAGTTTTTGGAAGGAAGTATTAGTAACTGTTCCCATATCAGCACTTGGTGAAAGGTGATCAGGACTTGCCAAAGCAAGGAAGTACTGAGAGCAGAAGGCAAGGGCTTTATTTTGGCCAACTGCAATGTTTAGCGAGTTAGGTAGAATATAAATTTAGGGAATGGAGAAGAAAAAAATGTATCAACAGGGAGGATGCTCAAGACAGAAGTCAAGGTCACCTACACAAGCTCAGATGTTGAGAAGCAGAAGGTAGGGGTGCTGAAGGGACAGAAAATACTATGTCCGACTGCAGTATTTATTTGAAACTCAACACAAAATTGAATTTGTTTCCTCAAGACCATCAACAAGATAGACTTTGTCTTGATCTGTGGAACAACAGAAAAAATATTTTTTTTCTGGAGTTTTCAGAAGCCTTTAGCCGGCTGCAATTTTGCCTTATCCTTGTACAAATGCATTGCTACACAACTTCTGTTTCATGACCGTTTCATATGTAAACTGCTCTGGGGATAAATCATGTTTGTGTGAAGGGATGCTGTTGTCTACAGGACCAATGGAGTTTCATAACTTGCAAAATGTGCATCAGGAAAAGAACTAGCTAGCTGCTTGTAATAGCTGAAGGCAATCCAGTGGAATTGTATCAACTGCCTCCTAATTCTGTCGTTGTAAAGATTTGTTTGAATCCCTGTCAGGTATTCTCCGCTTCTCATTTTTCTGTACAGCCTTCCAGATATGCAGGGATCCTAATAAGCAGATCAGGAACTGACATACAGAAGTGATGACTACTCATGGCAGCAAATGAAGCCAGTCAGATCTCTTCAGCAGTTAGTCCTACACTTTTAAGATTGAGTAGCCAGAATAAATGACTATTTTCAACTTTCATCTTTGTCCTCCAACTGTAAGCAGGACATAATGTGGCTCCCTGACTCCTCTGCCTTATCCTCCTGTCCTGCTCTTCTCTAGGCTCTGCCCGTTTCATTTTCCTCATCCTGCTCTATCCCCCTCTTCATTTCTCAGATCCTCTGATGATGCCTCATCCACGTTTTGAACAAAGGTTCCTCCTCTCCAACTTTTCCCCCCATACACACATTAACTGGGATGCTAAATGCGCTGGAGGTCTGCTTCTTGACCTCTCACCACTGGACTTGGAAGGACCCATCCTTACCCTGACAACATGGAGGGAAGGATAGGATAACACTGAAGAGACTCCCCTCACAGCTTCAGTATTCTGCCCCTTCGCACACCAAATCAGGTAGCCAGCAACAAGCACTGTAGGAAAATAGGGATTTGTCTAACTCTGCATGCAAAGGTATGTTTAGTTCCTCTGTTAATAACAAAGCCCTTTGATGCAAATCTGTAACAACAATGAAGATGGTAAGTTGAAATTTCCTTCAAAACCTCAGTATGTGCATCCTGAGAAGGAAATATTCAACCTGGAAGGTGCAGCTTGGCGAAATAAGGAACAACTGAAATCTTGGTTTAATACAAACCAGCAGGCAACATTAATGACAGACGCTACTACAACCTCTGTCCATGATTCTTCAGAACTGACTCCCTGAAGCACCTTGGATACCTTAGTTCTGTTTCAGTGCTTGATGTCAATTGCCCATGGCCATTAAAAACTGTCACCATGTTACAGAACTTGTTCTCAGTCGTAAACCAGTTGCTTCTAGGATATCACAAAAATGGTATCTCGTACTTTTGACCCAAAAGCAGTAAGCACTAAAAATGATCTTTCCTGGACAAATGTTATCAAACTTTCCTGTAAGCACTCTAAATTCAAGAACAGCAAGGCAGTTTCCCTCAGCATCATCCTCAATCTTGTTAGCCTCGAAACCTATGCAAAACATTTCAACATCTAGTAAGTAAGGATGGGGACAAAAGGAAGGTTGTCAAATTATTAAAGTAGAGCCCAGCAAGGTATCATAAAAAGGAGAGCTAGAAGCTGTAGAGAAATAGTCTTGTCACTCGTGTCCCATTCTTGATAGATATTCTACATATCCTTAAGCTTCAAATGATAGTTTTTACAGTCTCCTTAGGCAATCTATTACAATGCTTATCTACCCTTAATGGCAAACTGTATTGCTCTAATTTTTCAACAAATGGCTTGTCAAAAGTAGTCCAAACACAGAACCTCACTCTGTAAGACATAAACAGGTTTTATTTTAACCCCAATATATTTCCTAAGATCAGTGTTTCCATGGTTTATTTCAAATTAGTGCAATATTCAAGTGTCATGCTTGCAATAATACATTTAAATTGTAAATGTACTAATTGGAAAGAGTTTTCAGGTATCTTAGTATCATATCAGTAAATGTTGGTATGTAAAGTATCTGCTTTTTTTTCCTGTTGTTGTCATTCTGCTTTTTTTGTGGGTTTGTTTTTTCTTTTTCCTGGTATTAGTGAACGTGAAGAAAAATGGAAGACTTGAGCTAGTAAGAGACAATCTAAGTGACATCTGGCAGCCCCAGATAAGGCTTTCAGCCTATAAGACCCTTTCTTAGGGCACTAGAGAGAAAATATCTATATTCTTATTGTCACAGCTTCTCTGCAGTAACTTTGATGAGATTAAAGTAAAATCTGATACCTTAATTTCATAAACATGCCAGTGTTACAAGTTTGGCAATGCTGAATATTACTGTGTCACTGCTCTCATGGAGGTGATATCTCAGGAGGGTACTTGGCAAGCAGAAGAAGCAGAAGAGCATCTGTCGAGGGGGTGTTTTAAAAGTCTTGTTGGAGTTGGTGTGTTCTGAGACATATCTATGTGGGAATTATAGGACCCATAATACTATTGTAAAAGATAGGGATGTACTGTAAAAAACGAAAATGACACCAGACCTGATTGCTTGGACATTTGCTGGAAATTCAACTTTCAGCTACAGAAGCTTATCTGCTGCAAAGCTGTGAAACCGGTTAGTTCCCTGTAAAGGATCAACAGGACTAATCTTTTTTCTTGATGTGCCTTACTGTGGAGAACCAGCGCAAAGCCCCCACAATTGTTATATTAATTGAAATACAAAAAATTTGTACAACCTTTTACTTTATCTCATTTTCTTGCGTTTGTACCAACTTCTCTCAGTATTTTTTTTTAACTGTTTCCCTAAACACTGCACATTCATACAGTGAGTACAATCAAACTTAATCTTGTATCAGGTTGCTCTCAATGATCAGATCACAGATCCGTTATTTTAATCCAATAAACTGTAAATCCGCACAATATAATTAACTAATCACATTATTAATATGAACTGTAACAAATTTTTTACCCACAATTTATTTCCTATAAAGAACGTCTTTTTCAAATCTTTCTTTTTTGATAGTGGTCTCAAACTAATTTATTGATCAAGTCTAATAGGAGACAGAGTTCATCACCTTTCAGGTCTCTGCATATCACAGCCAAAAGATGAAGAGGTAACTAGTACAGTGAAACAGGAGTATTGACAGTACTAATCCCAACATTTCCCTGATTACTTTCGCTTACATCTAAAACATATTCAAATAATGAAAAGATTCCAAAGATAACACTATGGTATAACAAATAACTTGCACATTTTCCCACCATTTTGATCTACTGGAATGTTTCCTTCCAGCTCGTTACATTCTCACGCTGTCTTAGTGGCATTATAACCAAAGATGCATGATTATTCAACAAGGAAGCTGGCTCCCTAGTAAAGAATGTTTGCGTTTTTTCTTCTCTCTACTACCTTGAAACCTGTAAACATGTTTTTACCAGGATATTCGGTTTTACCATTTCCCAGTAACACATGATAAGCTTTATACAAGAGACAGAAATATATAAGTAGTACCATGCTTAGCACTGACAAAACATTCTTCATCAGTGTAGCTAGATTTGAGTTACCTCACACATCTGTATGCATGGCCCACCTTTCATTTTAGTTTTCTCTACTCAAGACCCAAAATCAATTTTGTACCTGTTCAGGGGTCTTTAAATGGAACTGCCATCAAAAAAGACATAGTATAAACACGAATCAAGTGACACAAACAAATATCAACACGTCCAGTGCAACATTTTCCTTCTGCTCACCCTGGACTCAGGTACTGTAAGAGATGGTCAGTACTGGTTCCACTGACATCAGCACTGTACTTCAAAGGAACCATGCATCTTTGAAGCAAATTTCCTACTCTTTTCCACTTCCCAAGCTTTAGTTTGCATGATGAAGTGGCCTCGTAGCACTCCAACTGAATTGTTTTCAGAAACTAACCTGCAAGAGGCTCTCTGGGAGCTTTACTTCAACTAATGGCAGGGAAATCCATGGGACCAAACTAAAGTCTGTTTTAAATCCCCCCAAAATGCATATAATATGGATGCTCTGTTCTCAGAACTGCATGTTTCCTTCTGCTGAGACCAAATAATTGTGCTGCACTCCTACTAACACAGACACAGCTATAAGCTGATGAGGTTTAAATAAAGAAAAAAGTCTCCTTTCTCTGATTTCTCATTTGACTAAATTTATCTACCTCTAAATGATTCTGCACCTTTACCAACACTGCTTTCCACAGTTTCTGCATAATACTTCCGAGAAAGAGGGAAATTATATACCTGTATTTACATCTCTTCTGTCAGCAGTTCCTGTTAAACAAAAAGCTCTAGGTAAAATTTGGTGACTGCAAGACAGCATGTTTATTATGGATTTTGGGGGTACTTGTTAACCTCCTTTTCACTAAGAAAAACCCTTTTTAGATGCTCTTGACTGCAAAAGAGAAAGTGAAATATTGAGGAAATTTTTTTTTTTTTTGGTCATATATTCACAAACTAAAGAAGGAAATCACCTGTGAATAGACTCTGCCCTTAAAATGTACTGCTGTTAAACATTTCTGAATTGTCATAGGACCCCAAACTAGTCAGAACTTTGGGATGGATGTACATAGATCTTTTTCAAAGACAACTGAAAAGCTTCTATAGCTCTCCCATTTTTCCACACAACTTTTATTAGAGTAGAAAATAGAAACTTAGCATCTATTCAGAAAAATCTCAGGACAAAAAACCCACACCCCCTCCTCCAAACAATAAAGGTTTATATCCCACTCTTCTTCAGCCCATGTGTCTTCACAGCTGGATCCTTGCTTTGTCACTTGGTCTTAGCCAACTGAAGAAAGTTTTGAGTTGATGCAAGTTTAGACAGCTGCACTTGACCCTTAGAAATTTCCTAATGCTGAGGTTTGGTTGGCTGCTCCCTCATGTTCACCGCAGACTGTGTACAAACTCATGTATCTTGCTGGTATGTATACAAACTGGAGATTTCCTGCTTTTGATTGTAATTCTGTAATTGCCTGTTGTACCCTGAATTCTCTGACATATTCCATTCCTGATTAAGTTTAGTTGCTCTTCAGGAGTGGAGCAATTTCTGCATCTTTCCAGAGGGTTCCACCTGACCTGGTCACTTAGAGCAACGTAAAATTGTTGTGAGATAATGGGAGGGGACACAACAAAAAAAATTTGCAGAATGCTGTTTTACCACAGCTAAATATTCAGACTTGTAGAATCCGAGGGGCATTTTCAGAAATTCCCATTTTCAAAAACCTGCTTTCTTTTATTGCTATTTTTTATTTTATTTCAGATAAAATTTTTTATTAATTCAGTTGACAAAAGTTCATCCAAGCATGACTTGTTAAGCTTTACACAATCCACAGTGAAGATGAGCAACAGCATGTGGCAAAACTTTAAGCTTATTTAGCTTCTGAACTACTGAGCAAACACACGTTCCAGTATGAAATATATTTCTGAACTGCAGCATTTGCTGTTAAAAATTAGTTCAAAATCTTATCTATCCACTGGTGAAATGCCAATCTTCTTCAAGAATCTGACTACATTTACAAGTACAAAAATTACACTTGGCATTCTCATAAATAAGGATTAAATATTGATCCTTTTTATTTCTGTTCAGAAATAATCACTGTTCATTTATTTCTTTTCAAAAGTTAACTTTCTAATTTACATTTAATGATTTTTTTTAATTTTTGTTTTAAATTTAAAAGCTTTCCACTAGCCCTTGGAGACATCACTGTAACCAAAGCAATGTGAACAAGTTTAACATGCTTAACTGATAACATGTTGAGTTGCTGAACCACCACAATGCAGGCAGAAGAGTTTTCCAATAAAGATGGTGTATAAATTTTACTTGCAAGTTGCATTGTTTTCTAATTATAACTTGATCAAACTCTTTGCATAAAAACAACTGTTCTGCTCTCATAATATAATAGAATTGTATCTTCTTCTTTTGGCTCATTATTTTGCTCTGGAGTCCACACTAATGATATACCTTTCAACTTTTTTTAATACCTACATCCACAGGAAAAAACAAACCACACATTCATTAGTTTAGATTAGAAATTTTTTTCTGAAATACCTGAAGAATTTGAAATAAAAAAAAAAACAGAAATCTAATACAACTCTTTTCCTAGTATTTATGTGGAAATAATAAAAAGCACAGAAAAACTTAGGTGGGAAGGGGAAGTCATGCTGTTCATACCTCCAAGGATGGAAACTCTACAACCTCTCAGTGCAGTCTGTTCCAGTGTTTAACCAAACTCATGGTGAAAAATGTTTTCCTCACATCTTTTCAGGATTTTCAATGTTCCAACTTGTGTCTGTCACCTCTCATTCAATCACAATACACTTCTGAGAAAAGTCTCACCCTGTCTTCTCTACATCCTCCCATTACCTGGTTGTAGACAAAAGAAAGATGTCTCCTGACCCATTTCTTACTGCTAAAACCCCTTGTTTCCTCAGCCTCTTCTCATACCCCATGTGCTCTCCAGGCTCCAACCTTCCTGGCAGTCCTGCACTGAATTTGCTCCAGCATGCTTAAGTCTTTCCTGTACTGGGGAGCCCAAAACTGGATATGGTACTCAAGATGTAGCCTCATCAGTTTCAAACAGAAGGGATGAATCACTTGCCTTGATCTGCTAGCTACACTTCTGCTACTGCAGCCCAGGATGCAGATGGCCTTCTTCACTGCAAGGACACACTGCTGACTCATGTTCAGTTTGTTGTTGAAGAGGTCCTGCAGGTCTTTTTCTGCAAAGCTCTTTTCTATCTAGACACCCCCTGGCTGTGTTGTCACATCGGGTTAGTCCATCCTAGATGCAGGAATCTGCATTGCTTTAATTTATAAAGTTCAACTTCTTAAGGTCCTACTTAGCCCATTTCTCCAGCCTATGCAGGTCTAGACTGTAGCAGCCTCACCTCTACTGGACCACTGATTTGTTAACCCCTAATATAAAATATCTACAAAAACTATTATATATGCTTCTACAATAAGTAGCTTAAATTAGATCTAATACCCACAGCTCTACAGGAAAGCTTCATAAATGCAGTGTTATTTACTTGACCAACACAATGGAAATCGTCTACCTATGTCACAGTGCATTTCACCTATCTCTTCAACGTTCTAGAAATGAACTATCTTATGGGTTTATCGGTTGGACTTGCTAGCCATTTTTTCAGGGAAGTTGCAAAAATTGTATCCTCCTAAGTAAAACATCAGTTTCCTTGGTAATAAAGTGTGAATAACATCATACATCTCCAAGAGAGAGAACTGCGTTGAAGAAGGCATATAAAAAGCAGGTAAACTTTTCATGCAATTCAACAAAGTATATTATATTTTTTCTACCTGTAAAATACAGAAACTTTAGCATGTTGCTTAGGACCTCATGCACAAATACTGGTCTTTTCAGAAGACTGTCAAAAGAAAATGTAAATCTCTTCTACTAATTTCAGTGAGGGACTGAAATTCAGTGGAGAAAAATTCTACTGCCTGACCAATTTACAAACTGTATGTTCAAAGAAAAAGAGTAGGCTATGCTTGAGCCACATTCCTGAGTGCAAACAGTAAGAGTCCATCAAAAAAATAAGTAAACAAACCTACGTTGCTCACATAAAACAGTGATAAAGAATGTGAAACAGAAACTTATTTCAAAGTTTTAAGGATTTACTAACAAGTAAGAACAGTTCTTCAGTGAAGTCCAAAGGATATTTGTGTAAAGACAGATTTCATGTATGTTACATATATACGCATGCACGCATGCAAGCTGTTTTCTTGCTTGTTCAGTCTTTCCATTCTGTGGCACTATTTTGTCTGAACTCTTTCAAAAGAAAACATGTAAGTGAATCTTCAAAGTGCCTCAGAAATTTTTTCTTTTTTTTTTTTTTTTTTTTATCTCTGGAAGGAAAACAAACACTCTCATCAGCTTCTGTTTTGAGGAACTACACGATGTGGTCATGGCAAATTCAGAAATTTGAAATAAATTAATTGAATTATAAATTATCAGACTGAAGAACTCAAAGATACGCAGGCATCTAACTGCCCCCCATGCTAAAGGGAGTGACAGACTGGTGGATCTGGCCCAGAAGGAATAAGCAACTCAGCCAGAAGGATGGAGCAGTATAAAACACGACTTGGCTTCTTATGCAATGCGTGATGAAATTTTAACTCAGCAGTCTGAGTAATGAACTGCTCAGAGTTTGCCAACAGGGAAACACTGTGGCATGGAATAGTTCCCTAAGTTTTGTCCTACTTCATGTTCTAAGTATTTTATTCAGCTTTTTCAGAAGCCATTGATTTCCACTTTGATTCACAGCCAAGAACCTGTTCCTGAAGGGAAGGCACTCAAGTTCTTTTGGTACAATTCCTAGTGCATACAAGTCCCTACCCCTCTAAGAAATTACTACCTATCAAGCATATGACAAAGAAAATTTACTTTGGGTGTTTTGATGAGGCCCAGCTGTGAGATAGGTAAGAACAGAAATTATGATCACTATTAAGGCTCTGGTGTTTCCTCACATGTCGGAAATCAATTCTTCAAGGTTAGCGAATGGTCATGTAGAAGAACTGAGCGTTTGTGTCCCTTCAGCTGAGCAAGGCTTGTCGCAATCAGAGCTCTGGAGAGAGCAGTTGGTTCTGGCTAATCCAATCTCTTCGGAAAATCTGACACATTTACAGGCAAGGTGCAGTACAGAGATACCACTTTGTATCACAGAAACTATGAATGCCAGATTCCTTCTTGGCTACTTAGACATGTCTCTCACCAGGATTGATCAATCTGAGCTACAGAGCTACACCAGCGTAACATACAGTGATTCCCGTTATGGATCTAGGCTGCGTAACTCTGTGCAGAGTTGCATTGTGCTGTGCAAATTCAACTGACATTACTTTCCGGATCATGATTTCTGTGACAAGAAAAGGTTATATAGGAAGGCCTTAAGGACTGAAAATTGAGCCACATGGAGCTTCACGTTACAGCTGGATACACAAGTCATAACGGGCCAAGCATCAAATATGCAAGATGAGTACGAAAAGCAAAACTGTAGCCAGAAATAACAGCCCTTTAGCATGTTCCTAAAAACCTGCTTTCAAGGGCACAGTCTTAAGACATAGACTCCATGAAAACTACTATCCCAAGGAAGTAAAGCAGAGTTCACCATGTAGGGCACTATGAGTACTTGTTATGTATACCTGTAGCTGTTTTAAGATGTTAGACCAAGATATGACAGAAAACACCACTGTAAACTATTTTAACCTGACTAAAATTGCAAATATGGATAGCTACTCCCTATATTAGTTTTAGATACTTGGGTATTAATAGGCATAGGTAACAAATATTAACAAGAGAAATTCCTTTTATATTTTTTGAGTGAATTATTTCAAAAAGCAGAAATAAAACTTAATATCTAACTTCCCAGTATTAAAATATGCTGATTACAATCAGTCCACTTTGATTATTCCTTGACAAGAAAAAGCACTTGAATAATACACCTACGTCTCAGCAGACAATGGTGACACCACTGGAGGATGTATATTCACTTCTACTGGAGACTTACAGGTAGGATTTCACTTCGAGTAATGACAGTATTTAAAATAAATGCAATTGATTTAAAGATTGTTTTAAAAAGCTCTTTACCAATAAAAGCTTAGTAATAACAGCTATAAATTCTGATTTCAGTTTGTGTTCCACCAGAAAAGCATGCTTAAAACAATTAATTAATTATTCAGTAGCTGAATAAAATAAAGATGGCAAAATCTTCAAATTACTCTGTATCAGCAAGAAAATTATTTTTAAAGCATTTACTATTTGTCTTGTTTTAAAGCAGGTATGTCTAATAAGCTTAGCTTCACAGGGGTCAGATTTATGAAAAAAAGTATTTTTAAGCAAGCTTTTTCTGCACCCACAGACTCAAAAAGACTTTAAGTTAGGTAGTTTTTTTCTTAACACATATTATTCCACAACAGAATTCTTTACTTTCCAAGTCTTTGTCTTGCTATACTATATGAAAGGAACATTCTCAAATCTGGATGAGCACTGGAAATTCAGCACAGAAGCAACACTGGTATTTGACTTCACTTAATATTTGTGTCTACTCTACTGTGTTCTACTCTCTCCCACAATGATTTAGTATTTTTAAAACTAACATAAAATTAAAACTCATTTAATATGTATGGAAGAAACAATGACACAACACAAACGTTAGATTTTTTTTTTTTTTTTTTTAAATCACTTGATTTTAGTGATTCAGTCTAAGAACAGATATCTAATCGTAATTTTTTAATGTTGTCTTCTGGACAGCACTATTTCAAGTATTTCTTAAAATGTTTTTAGTTGAAATGATAGAAATTTTAAACTCACACATATAAAACATTGCTGACCCGAATTACAGATGTCAAAAATTTGCGTGTAATCTCCTGTTATTCTCGGTACTAATTTATTCCACAGAGAGATTACTATCCAAAATATTAAACTTCTCAAATAACTGGAGTCTCAAGAAACAGCTGAATGACCTTGATGTAACTGATGACTCAGAAGTATAACTTTACCAAAAGGAAAGAAGTTCACCGAAGAAATATTTCCTTCTAAATAAGGAGTTTCTCAACCTCTGTATCACTCTCCAGAATAATCCTAAAATAACAGTATTATTCAAACATAACTCAATATTATTCAAACACAGATCAGATTATAGATTTTCTGAAATACAATCATATTATACTTAAAAATTTAAAGTGCTGGAGTACAAATTTAAAGTGCACTTAAGGTGCAAATATAGCACTGTACTGCATTGCCAAATACTACCTACTCTGTGTTTAAATAATTCTAAGTAATAGTTTCTCTGATGTTGATATAAGTCTAGCTGGTGGGGAAGATTATATAAAGTTAAGACTTCATTTTAGGGAGTTAATTGTCACTTGATTTATTAAGAATATTTATCTTTAAGTCAGCTTCATGTACAGCTTCTGCTGAATCAGTGAAAGATTCTTCTGACTTCGGCCCTTTTAACTCAACTGTTATATTCAGTATTTTTGTTGCTCTTTGCCATTCTACTGAATTATTATTTCCTACTTGTCATGGAAAACTACCATTTATTTGATTGTAGTCTGAATTGGTTAAACTGAGAAGGAGTTTCTTCCAGGAGTGACAGGTATTTTTGTAGCTTTTCCTACGAGCCTCACAAAAAAATTGGCACTAAGATTGGCATTATCATACTTAATCTTCTGTATTCAAAAGATATCACAAAATATCTTCTGTTTTTATCATTGGAAGTATGTCTAATGTTTTTTTTTCTTGATCCTTGAAACTCAATCAAGTACTATCATTTCATTTATGAGGTTCATCTCAGAAAACAAAGAAACTAGTAACAAGAAGTTCAAACTACAAAATCTTTACTTGCACCAAACTGACCAAGATCCGCTTCCTTTTGTTACAGTTTCTTAAATAATCTCATCATCATCCAAACAATGTGCCAGAACAATTTCTTAAATTGAAGAAAGCCAATTTCTTTTAAAAAAGAGTATTTTATCATTACAGTTTGATGTCAGGTCAGCAGCTTTAAGTAATTATCTCTAAAAGCTTTTAATACCTCGAATGATGAAATTATGATAAAAACAGGTTCACAAAACTTATTAATACATCTCAAACTATGACGCTAAAAAGCCCTCGCTGAAAATTACAGCTGTATTGGTAGCGGAAACAGGAGTTTTACTGTTAATCCATCAGACTACAGCAAATCAATTAATTCTAAATATGACTACTACTTTGTTATGGGACAAACCAGATACCAAATTGTATGAAATTAAGCCTTTTCTTGAAATTTTATTTTTAAAAAGCAGATCAAAATGCGAATTTTCAAACATGAATAAAATCTCACACTCCCTGGTGTAAAATTTTATACAAGAAGATGATCAATCTTGTTCTCAGTGGTAATTCGTAACAGCAACAAAATTAATTATATTACAAAGAAATTAACAATTCATACATTACCTAATGCTGCTCATGCTTCCAGTTTCTGATCCAAGCTTACATCTCTCCAGTTGGCTAGCTACAATCTGACGTTCAGCCTCAAGTTCTCGAGTCAGTCTCTCAAACTGCAGCTCCTGGAAAAGTAGATTAAACCATTTTTTTTGACTTCTCAAGATTAAGAAGAAATTTCAGTACAGAAAATTACAATTTCTGCAAGAACTGTTAATATATCTTATAAGAAAGCTTTTTTTTTTTTAAACCACATTCTCAGTTCAAATTTTTGTGGCATTCCTTCATCCACTCTAATTATATATGTTGTAGAACAAGATGTTTTATCAAGAATGGAATTTTCAAATACATTAAACAATATAGATGTATGTGAAAATCATTTATAGTTCATGTAGACCTCTTAGCAGCATATAAATGGGTTCTTAACAAGCTGATCTAAGTATGATCACAAAGAAAAACAATTCATGTTACTTAAAAAGATGCAAAGTTCTGCAAATAATCACGTGGTGACGAAAGCTTTTGTACTCAAAAAGACAACCACCGCAGCACACACTAGTGAAATAAACTAAATTGAAGGTGTGTTGTTACGGACTGAACACAGTTTAATTTCTGCATTTAATGATGTGCAGAAATGAAAATCAAGTAGTTTTGGACAAAAGCCATATTAAAAATCTTACTGCTAAGTGAATGTATTTCCTTTTATTCTGTCGAGGAAGACAAACCAGTCCCACCAGGCAAGATTTATCCACAGAGCTTATAAACGTACTTTTAACAAGTTTTTAACACAATAAATTATTTTTTTAATTAAAAGGAAAAAAAAAAGGCAAAACCAATACAAGTAACATCCCCACTATTCCTTAAAGAGCTATACTTCACACATATGGTAACAGTAATTTTATCAAATACAGAATTGAAACACTTTTAGGGAATTATGTTTGCTGTAAATTTGCCAGATGTTGCTGCCCTTTCATTTTGATCAGTTACATTTAGTCATTTTCACAGGTAAACAGAAACAGTGCTTTGGGTTTGTTGAAGCCTGAAGGAAATATATTTTGGGAATCCACTTGTTATTTTATTCCTAAATCCAAACAAATGCACCCATTATCTCTTTCTCCCTCTTTTCTTCCCAAAAAAGTCTTCTCTGTGATGCAGAGGTATGGGACAGAGTCCCTTGAGTAAGTCCCCAGCAATGTATTGCCTAACAGAAAAAAAGCACTGGAAATAACTTGGGTAATGACTTACACCCATCAAGTGACACTGAAGAACTTGGTATTTGAGAGAAAGGAAGAAATGGTAGCAGTAGCGAGAAGGATTAAAAATTCTTCATCCTATCTGCTATCTAAAATCTCTAAACAAGAAGTTAAGGGTAAATGGAGACATTAAACTCCTCAAATCTAAAATGAGGCAAACCACAACTGAAATCAAAGCAGGAAATGCCTGGTGGTTGTTCTACCTAATCCAGTTGCATCAGACCTCTTCCTCTTGTTATGGGCATGGAATAACTTCTGCCCTGCACTATGAGTAAGGGGGAAAGGAAGTCCAAGTACAAGTTACGTACAGCACAAAGCAGCTGGTGTATACCTAAATGGCCATTATTTGACAAAGCCTACTTAATTCTGTATTCATTATTCCAAGCAACGCTATACAGAGCACAAGAACACCATCAAGAGTCAGGTTGATGTAAACAGTGAAACATCACTGCTTACTGAATCTTAATAGTGCATTAGTAACCACAGTTAATAATATTCTCTGCACGTTTTTGTAGTACTCAGAAATGTCTTTTTCTTTGTTGTAGGACTATTAAAAGCTACCTAATAATAATCACCTAATTCAGATATGCCTACTTCACAGAGAGCATTTGTCTCTCACCTCATAGAATCAATTGTCTGAACAGACTGTTGATCAACTTTCCAAGAGCTATTATTCAAATCCCGGACTTGTTTGCATAAAATAATACCCTTACTGCAGAAAGGATTGTAACAGAATTAGTGAAGTTTTGAAGAACGTAAAATCAAAGTTGTATAGTATTTGCTATGGCAGCATGCTTATATCAAAGCATGTAAACACTGAGAAGTTTTGATAGTATAAAATACCAAACAAAACCAAACAGAGCATTAAGTTTACTTTCAAAATAAAAGCAGAAGCTTTAACAGCTATTCTACTCCACTGCATTTTTAATGTTACTTGGTTACATCATGACAATGTTATCAAATGCAGATTTTGATGCTTAGCATATGTTTTCATCCACCCAGCTTCACTTCCCACCATGCCAGGTGAGGCAGGTCAGACATGTTCTTTGGAATGGCCTAGCAGAGGGCACTTTTTTACCTTCCTAGTGAGAGGATGAAACTGTCCTCATAACATTACTAAGAGAACATTAAGAATCAAGGGCTCAGGAGGTAATGCTCCCGACTGTCCATGCTGTCATTTGCCTTTCCCCAAACAAGTGTAGCTCATTGTGTCCTTCTACTCTGGTAGGTGTGCAAATGACCTCTCTCTAGCCCCCTTTTGTCCATGCTATCCCAAGTCAACTAAATACAGAAATGCCCCCAAACCTATTTTATTGAAATACTTTAGAAGTATTATTCTGTGTTTTTCTTTTTCCCCTCTAGCTGGATTGTGTATCATACATATTTTCTATGCTTCCTATTTTCAGTATATCACTCTAGTTGACTACTCTCCAGACACTTCTACATTTTCCCAACTATTACTTTGTCTACAGAACATTTTTTGCTCATGATTTGTCTCCAAAATATACATTTCTGCTCTTGACTGTCATTTATCTTTCTTTCATACTTACTCCTTTCTGTTCTCTTCTGCACTCCATCTTTCATTTCTAGCATACTTCATGACTCACCCTCCACTAATCTCTTTCAGTCCTACTATACAAGTTGCTACTCTAGCAAATCCCCTAAAATGATCAGTTTAAGCAGCGTCTCTCTCTCTCAATAATGGGTCCCTTATTGAGGGACTCTGCTCTTCTTAAGATGTAGAAATGAATGTTTTCTGGTTTCACTGCCTGCAGTATTAAGTCCTGCCATGTAGAGATGACTGGAAAAGGACAGTTCTGTGTATGTTACTCCTCAAGCAGGAAGCAGAGATGTGCTGCATCACTTATGAAAATAATAATATTGCATTTCTAATGCATGAAAATGGCTAAATAGGTGAACAGTAACTTCATTACTAGCTTGATTTAGCTGTTGTTATTTCTCACTTAATTGTCTTCTGTCAGGTGCCATCAGAAGTTAGGGATGGAAGGAAGGACATGGTGGGGGGTGATATGAGAAGGGGCAGAGGCAAACAATTATTACCTCAGAATTATCCTCTACATTACATTTAACAAACTGTGTTAGGTATTCCCTCATGTGATGACAAAGGTGCAGGTCCACCGCATTACCTTTGTAATGAAAGAAGAAAAGAAGAATTCGAGTAAGAGTCGGGAAAGTCTGCTATCCCTTCGTATCAAGAATTCTTGGCACAAGCAAATCAATAAGCTTCCTTCTCTTTGTTCGTGAAGCAGTGAGAGTGACTAATATTTGAATAAATACATATGTTTAGCTTTCAAGCAGCTGTCACAGTGCAAGAAGACAGAAACTAGAAATAGTATTTGCTTACATTTTATAAAAATAACCACTGAATTTGACTCTGTCATTTGTCTTATTTGTTCTGTTTACAATCATTTTTACCAGTTCATGCCGTGTTGTGTTATCTTCACAACCTTCTATTATTTATCTGAATCAAGCTAATCGGAACATCAAAATTAAAAACAAATTCCTACCCACTGATTATGCAAATCTGTTGTCAAGACAATTGCAGAATGAAGAACTGCAGAAACTACACTGCAACATCAAAATTAATTTAAGTAATGCCACATCAAGTGTAGCTTCATGGACTGTGCTACAAAGGGCAATGATGCCAAAAACAAGTGCACATGCAAAGGCACTGCAAAGTGAAATGAGGAGTCCTTAGCACTTAGCACCATAAAGGGTGTGGGAGTGGGAAGCCAACAGAAAGATTAGAGATAATCATGAGAGTAATCACCCAAGAGAGCAGCTTGGGAAGGGAGGAACTTAATGACAACTTTATCAAATTGTTTTGAAGTGATCAAAGGAGTATGTATCTGCTAGGGTCTGAAGCAATTTGTGTTTAGAAGTGGTATTTGTCCACTACCATGAGGGGCTTTTGTAAAAAAATCTTCATTATTCCATAGACAGCAATTGTATGTATTTGTCTTTTCAGTATGACATTTACATTTTACCTACCCTCTGCAGCCACCAAAACTTTAAGCATTAAATAAAACTTGAGTGAGGTCACACGTTTCACAGTGGTCCCGAAACTGAATAAGCCTGATGGAAATCTTCACAGCCTTCGGACAGATTATGAAGTCCTGAGCTCAGGGCACACCAAGTAAGAGGGTATTTGATTATTTTTATGCTTTGTATCTGCTGGGTGGTCTGTACTGACCCATTTGAATATTGAGAGAGGTAAAACAGGTCAAATGAAATTTGGCTGATATTCAGAGCTGATCTCACTCTACTCTGCCCTTTACAATCTTAAAGTAATCCTTCAATCCTTTTACAGAGAGACGTGTATTGATGCTGAGGCAAGACACAGCAAAAACAGTAGAGTTGCTGATACAAAAAAAGAATATATCTAAATTTAGGCTGAACAGCCTTGCAGATTTTTTGAATTCCCAAGAATCTTAAGGTCATAACATTAAAAGAGGAAAAGTGTTTAGCTTTTGACTGTAAATATGCTACACAAAAACCAACTGGTGTAACAATCATTTGAATCTTCAAATACAGACAAATAACAGCACTGAGGTAAGTCTGGGAATCCCTGGTGAGATGAATAGAGAAAGCCTGATTATAGCTACACAAAGAAAAAAATTGTCTCCTGGATTGAAGACTACCATAGGAATATCTCAGAAACCACAGAACTTCTTAAAGTACATAGTCTGTATAAATGTACAACATCGTCTGTGTCTTGCTGTAAACTATTAAACAAGAAAAACTGTACCTCAATGTCACAAGTATTACATGTATACGCCTGTGCACATCCTATTGGCATCATGCATAATTCCATATCCTGCACATCTATAAACTCCAAGTAAATGTCATTACTTACAGTGGTGTTGGCAACAAACTATTCTTAACCTATCATACTGGACACACATGAGCAGCTAAAATTGGGGCACATACTTCCTGAGGAAAACAGCAAGATCTAGGAAAGTTTAACTCGGTGACAATATAGCAACAGCATCAGACACACACCAGACCTGACAGCCCACCTTATAACTAGAAGGAAAACAAAATGTCTTGATGCTTTCAAACAGGATAAAAACATCACTAGCAATGCCCCTATCCATCTGACACCCAAAATCAGGCTTCAGAATGTACCATTCATTTCCTCTAGCTTCTCTACTTTCTCCATTCTTAGCCTGTGTTTTTACTTGTATCGTTCTTATCCTTTTTCAGTGAATCGTTTCATTCTTCCCTTTCATTGAATAACATAGCAGTGAGAGAAAAAGCTCACAACAAGGTACAATAATCAGATGAGCAGAGAGGTGGCAAATTCAGAAACTCAGTGGTTGATAAGTTGTTGCAGGATCTTAATGGAGGCCAAAAGAAATTAAGACAAAACCTTCCCACTTGATAAAAGCTATGACTGCACCTATATGCAACTGCAAGTTTCCAGGTAACAACAACCTAAAGGAAGCAATTCATATGTTAGAAGGCAGGACTACTATTCAGAGGAACCTTGACAAATTAGCGGAACAGGTCAACAATAGCGTCAAGAAGTTCAAGAAAGAAAAATAAAAAGTCTTGCACTGAGGGTGGAATCCCACGTAATAGTAGAGCATCTCCACAGAAAGGACCTGGTGGTCTGGAGGACTCAGCAGTGCATTGAGAACTCAGCAGTGCATTCCTGTGGTGATGATGGCCAACCACTCATTTCACTGCACTAGCAAGAGAGCCACTAACAAGACAAGGAAGTAAATGTTCCTTTTTATTTGGTACTCCTGAAGCTGCATTCTGAGTACAGTGCCTGGTTTTGGGTGACCAAGTCAAGAGACATGACGAGATTTTGAGGCAAGACCACCAGAGGGCAACAAAGATGTCCTACAAGAAGCAGTTGAATGAGTATGATTTGTTTAGCATGGAGAAGAGAAGGTCTAGGGAGTATCTAATTGCAGACTTTTACTTCTTAATGGAGGATTATAGTGAAGACAAGGCTCTTGTCAGAGGTATTCAGCAAACACAGGCAACACAAGTCACAGTGAGGTAAATTCTGATCGGATACAAGGAAAAAACCCACAAACAACAAAAAAAGCGCCCAAACTCCCAAACCAAACAAGACTGCAAGGGTGGTTAAAAACAGGAACAGGTTGCCCAAGTAGGCTGTAGGACCTCCATGCTTGGCAATTTTGGAAGTCAACTGCACATCTGACCTAACATTGAAGCTAGATCTGCTTAGAGTAGACCTCCAGGGGTCTCTTTGAACCTAGTTTTTCCATGATCCCAGAACTGATGAGTTCCGGAAACTCTGCCAAGGCTCTATGCCAATGTGCATTATGGATTAGAGATCAGTGGCTATCAAACTTTCTGATATTCATCATCATGCTTAAAGACACATTTGACTTGATGTCAAGTGCTAGTATTTTATCAGCCTGAACCTGTATTTCTCTAGTTTATTTCCTCACCTGAACTGAGGGGTTTAGCAGTCCCATGGTTCTTTACAAGAGATTAGCATGGCATCTGGCTATTATTCATATGGATTATTTATGGGGTAAAGAACTAGTTTGATTGATTATGGTGTTTAAAAATAAACTATTCCTTCTTTTTCATCTAAGATTACTTCAAAGAAGTCCTTTTCATGCCTTTAAAAACTTTAAAAGAAATCAGACCCTATTTTATTTTCTATTTTTAGGACCCTGATACAAACGAGGTCACAATTGCTTTCAGTTGTATGTTTCAGCTCTCCAGGCACACTGCCCTGTTGCTCTGTGAGTTACAGGCAAGCCTTGCTCTCTGAAGGCATACTGCCCAATTGCCTGGACTTCTGTTCCTAGGGAAATTGTATTATTTCTTCTCCAGCACAATCACCAAAGTTATTCAAATTATCTCCATTTTTCTGTTACAAATTGCCTGGTCCTTTTTTATCCCATTTTTTTTTCTTGTTGTTTTGTATTCAGCTTTAGTCTTTTAGCTCACTCATTTCTTCTCCTTCTCACTAGTTTTTGCGTCCTTTGCCAACACTCCCCATGGTTTATCACCCACTGTGATTCCTGTGCTATTCCACTTCGTCCCATGCAAACGACTTAAATCCCCAAAGTAATAAAGTTTAAGTAAAACCCTTGGAGTGTTAGGACAGCATTAGAACTACTAAGAGCTTTCTAATCTCATACTTTTGCAGCTCCACCCTCTGCAGTAGCAATTTAAGGAAGACTTAAGATAAACTTTCTAACTCACTAGCTTTAACTTGCTTTAGGGCTTGTTATTAATTGTAAAGCTCAATGTGAGAGCAATACAAAACCTCAGAGATGGTAGATCTTCTCCAAGGAGAGGAAGAGAAACTGAGCTAGAGTTTAGTAACAGACCCCAACTCTTCAGTGTTATACTGGCCCAAGCTTGTGATTCTTGTCTACTTCTCAGTTGTCCTGGCACAAAGATTTGCTACATTTAAGTAGAAAAGAGTAATTCCATTTACAGTGGGAGTTTCTAAGTTTCTAAGCTAAGAAAGTGAAACAATGTGGCTTCCAAAAGTGAAATTTCTAAAAATGTTCTAGACATTGAAGCACTAAGAAAATTTTTTTATTCTGACAACATACTCAGCTTCTAGTCTCCCTTTCTTCTCTGATCTGTAGTTTGATGGGCATTATGCCAAGATGCTAGCAATAGCTACAAGAGGTGTCAGTATACACACCACCATATGCGGATACCAATAACAAACAACACTTTTTGTGCAGTCTATCTACATGTTCAGAGATCTAAAGTCTTCTCGAGCATTTTATTCATGGGGTTCTCCAGTTCCCTCTTTATACATCTCTAAACTAGTTTTCCCTTCCAGAGTTTTGAAGATACACGTCATCCCAGGTACTGCATACAGATGGAGAGCTAACGTTATAAAACGTTACACTTGTCCAGAATCGCCTAAGAGATTAGAGACATCTAGTCCCTTCCTCTTCCCCTGCTTCCATTGGAGAAATTATTCTGGTGAACGATTTTCTCCTTTGATTTTTCTTGCCTTGTAAGAGAGACTGATTTTTCAATCCATACATAGACTGTCAGTGAAGCATATCCAAGAACAGACTCCATAATTTGCAATTATCCTTGAATCTCTGAATTAATTAGGATACTAGATCTGAATATTGCCATGAGTAGCTATTAAAGAGCTAGTCATTAGCATGTTAGTAAGAGATTCAAAAGTTATCTAACAAAGCAAGATGGGCTTTTTTTTTTTTTTCGGGCAATCTACTGCATGCAAATTAATACCTATAGGATTTTGGTTTTTCTTGTCTTACAACTAACAGGACAGAAGCCTGATTTTTGCATACTTGCAACACTCAGTTTGCTACACTAATTGAATGTGGATGGACTTTCAAATAAGAGGATTACAAAGAAACTGTAAGGAAATTCAGCACAAATACAGGGATGTTTGTTAAAAAAAAATCTAGTATTGTAGCAGACAGTACATTGATTAATCAAATAATTCACTTATTTCTACTACTATTAGGTATTAAGGAAAAAAAGCCCCAAGCTTTCAAACAGTATGGGCTAAAAATTTTGAACTCAAGGACTGCAAACCCTTGAGATTTGCACATTTTCTCTCACAGATGACTCTGTGGCAGCAGCAGTCAATTTTAATAGCCCAAACTATGTTTTAGAGTCTTTCCTGGTTTATTACATCTTTTATTACAAAGAACAGAACTAGTAAAATAATTAGGCAATTCATTCTTTTTCTGGCTACCCTGCAGAAATACCACAGATTCAGGAAATTCCCAACAGATTAATTTTGTTTCTTATGAAAGAGAAAACCAATTAGTAATGAAAATGTTAGTTTTAAGGAGTATCATTATGATCTTATTCTCCTAATTTCTGGTATGAATAGCTCATCTTTTGAACAAAGTAAAAAGGTTTTCATAAGGAAATTACAGTCTAAAAATTACCTGTTTTAAAACAGATAGGTAAGGAACGTGCAGTTCAAGATAACATCTGTAGTATGGGCAAAGATAGGGGAAGAGCTTAGAATCAAATTAATTAAATAATCTCACTGAATAAAAAGAACTTGTATGGGTTGACACAGTATGGAGTTGGCAGTACTGGCTGTCCATCAAGACAGAGACATATTTTGAAAGAAGGGTCCTAAATGCGTTATTTCTGGGAGTCTTCAATTACCCCTGTATTTTGTACAGTCCAAAAAAAAAAACGTGACAGAAAGACATGGCACACAGACTGAACTTTGGATATTGTCATAGACAGCTGCTTAGGATGCCCACAAGAAAAGATGCAATTCTTAACTTGGTCTCAGGTAATGCACAAAAGATGGTTTGACATCTCGCAACAGAGAAACCACTCCAAGTGACCACTCTGTGCTCAGATCCAACATCCCTACTACATAAGACAGAAAATCTGCCAGTTATAAGCCACATAAAAAGAGAAAATAGGTAACAAAAAAGCAAAAAGTCTGTTTGAAGTTAAGAGTTAAGTCCTCATAGGCAGTATAGAAACTACTTGGTGCCCCTACATTGGAAGCTGAGACCCAATGCAGTGTGTCAAGAAAAGCTTAAGACATAACAAGAAGTTATCACAGTTACAGGAGGGCAAAGGAAGTTGCTAGGAACAAAAACACTCTCTCTGAAAGCTGAAATCATCTTCAAATAAAGAAAATAAAGCCCATAAATGCTGACAGGTTAAATATAAAAAAACGAGACAGCACAAGATGGTTCTAAGGGACAAATGGCCAAAGGCATCAACGCAAATAACAAACCTTTCTTTAAATGCATCAGGAGCAAGAAGCTGCCTGGAGATTCTATAGAGCCACTAGGTGATCAGGATATAAAAAGGTTCACTGAAGAGAAACTAAATGAATTCTTCAGAAAGATTTTTGCTATTTCATGAGAAAATCCCATGCTAAGAACTCACTGAGGGACTCTTATCAGAGGATCTGCCTGAAATTGAAGTGACTGTAGAACAGGTCGTGAAACAAACTGACAAAACAAACTGTAACAAATTGGAAGATCAGATGGTTATTTGCTCAAGTGTTCTGAAGGAACTAAAAGATACATAACTTAAAAAACACATAGATGCAGTACCTGAGAACAGAAAGACGTGGAATGCAATGTCAGTTTCCAGGGAGATCTATAAGCCTACAGAGCAGCGAGCCAGATAGTTGTATCAGGTAAATTAGTGGAGCCTATAACATGGAACAGAATTAATGGACACTGACATAAACATGAACTACTCATCCAGAAGTTTTCTGCATGGATAAGTATTTTGTTAAATAGGAAGTCAAAACTAGAAATAAGTGGTTGAAGATGTCCACCAGTGATGTTCTGGTTCTGTGTTCCATACTGTTTGATACATATATAAATGACTTGAAACAAGGAGTGAACAACAGGGTGACCAAGCTTGGCAACAATACAAAATTATGCAGGACAGTCAGGCTGAAGGTTGTCAACAGAGAATTTTAGAAGGATGTTTTCACAGCCTGAAAAAGCAGGAAATAAAGTGTGAGATTACATTCCCTGTAGATAAGCAGAACGTGATCCTCATGGACCATAACCAAAGCCTAACTTCACATGACCTTCAACTTCCTGGAAATGTTTCCATGAGTTGCATACTTTCTCCCAGAAACCTAAGGCTGACTGGTCTGTAGTTTCCTGGATGTATCTTTCTGACCTTTTTGTAGATCACTCTAGTATTTGTTCTTTTCCAGATATATGGATTTCCCCTTACTTCCATGACCCTTCAAAGATGTTAAGTAGTTTTGTGATGATACCAGCTAACTCTCCCAGCTCCCTCAGTTGCATCTTATCAGGTCACAACGGGAGTTATACCTGTCCAGTTTGTACAGATGGTCTCTCACTTGACCCACCCCCCCCACTATCAGTGGTTTGCCGTTTGCTTCATCATTGCTTCTTGACATAAGAGTTTTGAGGCCTGACATCACCTGTGAAGACAGGTTGAGTACCTCACCCTTTCCTGTCATTTTTGACAAACTTGCTGGTCCTGTTCAGCAGCAGGCCTACATCTTTCTTGTACTTCTGCTTCCTACTAACATACCTGCAGAAACTTTTATGTTACTTCTTTTTTTCTCTTGCTGGTTTGGGCTCCTGCTGAGCTTTTGCCTACCCAATTGCATCTCTGCACACTGAAGCAGTATTTCTGTGTTGCTTTTGGGGAGTTTGTCCCCTTTTGCACTGCTCTAGTGCTCCTTTTATCATTTGAGCTCTTTGTAGCTCAGTGTTTTTCCAACTGATTTCTTTTTACGTCTCCTCCTTTTTCTGCTCAAGTCCCTTGGCCTTTACACTTCTACAGTTGCTGCAGCCAGCACTGCTGTTGACATTTGTGTCTTCAAACACATCTCTAATAGTAATTCAGTCCAGAAGAGCACTGTTCCTGGTTGTCCCATCCACAGACTGCGTTATGAAGCTGTTCTCAACACACCCTGGAAATCTCCCAGATTGCTTACACACTACTATGTTGCTTTCCCATTAAATACCAGGATGGTTTAATTCCCTTTTGAGAAATGAGGCCTCTTGAGATAAATGGAGATGGCTTCATCCGTCTCTTCTTCCTGATCCAGGTCTGTAGCAGACACCATGAGGTCCCTCTCAGTGGCTCTGACTTTGACCCAGAAGCACTCTACAGCCCACAGCTTATCTCTCTTTATTAAAACTGTTCTTTTACACAGAGAACAACCCTTTCTTCTGTTTTACTCATCTTCTACACTTCTGTCTTTCCTTACAGTCTTGAACTGTCCATTGCAGGACTCCAGACACATGAGCTATCCCACTAAATTACTGTAATCCCAATGACACTGTAACTCTGTGACTGTACACGGAACTCCATTTCTTCAGTTTTCTTCCCTGGAGTGTGAGGGTTGGTGCACAGGCACTTGAGACGATGTGTCATCTGCTCCTTGTCTCTGAGGGGAGTGTGGTAGCCTCCTCTACAGCTTTGCTCCACACATGCTTTCACCTTGTCCTCTCCAGCCTTGATTCTCTTCACTCTGCTTTAACTCTCATTTAAAGCCCACTGTATTGTGCCCCAACCTACTGGCAAAGGCATCCTTGCACTCTTTTGAAAAGTGGATCTCTTCACTCAGTAGATCATAGTCCCTTGATCATGGAAGGAGAAAGACTGTCAATGACACCAGCTACACAGCTAGGTGTTGACCCAAACGATATACCTGCTTCTGCCTGCACCCTTCTGTGGCAAAACTGAGGAAAAAATAATCTGAGCACCTTTCTCCTTTACTTTAATCTCAAAGACTCTGCAGCCCTGGTTATTTTCTTCCAGATCGTACTTTGCAGTATCATTGTTGTCCACATGGAAGAGCAGCAAGTGTCCTTGCACTTGATGAGTCTTGGATGTCTATCTGTGCAGGACTTTGGCTATATTTTGACTCCAAGGAAGCAGCAAATTTCACATGACTTTGCATCAGGTCAGCAGACATGTAGCCTCAGTCTAACACAGAAGGGAGTCTCCTGCTATTAATACTCAGTATGCTTTTCCCTGACAAGTTAAACCTGTTGAGCTGTTGGCTTGGTTGTCTCTTCCAGGGTAATGTGTTCGTCCTTCCAGTTTATTCACAGAACTCCATATCTGTTCTTCTGCTGAACCTTTCCAGATAAGGGGAGAGCTTCTGCCTTGCTGCCATGAGTCATAAGGCTTCCAGGTGTTTTGTTCTGTGCACTGCTATTCCTTCCTTGTTTAAGCTTGCTTCTGTTCTTCTCTTGTCTACACACAGGCCTTGGCCCTTTCCCCTGCAGCATCGCTGCTTGACATATTATTAGTCTTCTGTTCACTCCCCCTGCTGCAGCATAAACTCCCTGCAGGTCCTATGTCTGCCAGCTTCAGGGTCCATCAGGCAGCAAATCCCACATGTGAGATCCACATGTGAGATCCCCACCCTGCTCAGCCCAGCAAGAAGTACCAGGCCCTCCCCACTGTCCCTTACCCAAATGGCCACTTCGCCCTCACAGGAGCTCTGGCTGGTCAATGCCTCTGTCATCCTAGGAACAGCCCTGTGGGCTGCCACAGGAGTGTCCTGTCACTACCATTTGATCACCAGCTTTCCTACCAAGACACAAACTCCCACAGTCTTATGCCACTGAAAAATTCATGGTTTACTAGCATCTTGAAAACTATGTGAAGTTCTGCTCTTCCCATGTCTGATAAAGGTATGAAATGGATTCTGTACAAGGAACAATGTCTTCAGTCTGGAAAAGAGACAGTTGAAAGGAAGACATGCAGAGGTCTACAACATCCCACATGGCAATATTAACTAGCTCTTTCAAAACAAGAAGTTGGACATAATAAACAAAGCAAATAAGAGTCAGACTTGAGAACAGATGAAAGAAGATAGCTCTTTACGTAACGGCATGCTTTTGATGGTTAATAAGCACATCAAAACTTCATCGGGTTGTAGAAATCTGAAAACAGGTGGCTTTTGTGTATCAGGAGACAGTATAACATATTCTTGCCTTGTTCTTTCTCTTTCTTCAACATATACTTAATGGTCATTGGTGGAGACAAGCTGTCCAGCCAACAACAGCCATTCTCATCAGTAAAACACACATTTGTTGCCACAAAACACAAACCAGAAAACATAATGAATCAGGTTTTTTACACAAAACCAGATTTTCATCCATAAAACATACAGATTGGAAATCTGGGCCATACTTCCAACAAAACACAAAATAGTTTTGCTACAGAATCCTCAAATAAACAAAGAGACTCCTAGATTTGCACTACTCATTCTAAGTAAAACAGAATAGAACGAAAGAATTAAATATATTGGACTGGAATTGTGGTTATGGTTCTGGGAGATCAAACACACAATCGACACTTGCTGCACTCCAGAGTTATCATGCTTCACTAAAATAATGGGTGTTGCTTCTGCAACTACAGGACAGATTTCAGTTCAAAAACTAGTCAGTTGCCATCAAAACCCTGTTCAGGAAACTGTCAATAGATTAAAATGGACAGAAGCATATCTACAGGGATGTTCCTCACAGAAAGGATATCAGAGTTACTGCTATGATACAATTATAAAGTAAGAGAGTCATAGGAATCATTGTTACTTTCACTGAATTGGGGGAAAAATAAGAAGAGAGAAAAAAGAGAGAGTAAAAATAATGAATGAATCAACTGATTCCATAACTGCAATCAGGATATTTCATTGATATTACTGTGGAAGTAACCTGAAATTCAAGCCTTTAGTACAGTAAAACACATCAATCAAAACTGTGTCTATCCCTATGTGATGAACACAGGAATCTTCTAGCAGTGTTGAAAACCCCAATGATTTTGTCCAAGACCTGGCACATACAACACACATCACTCAAGCCCCTGATCTCAACTGCGTAACAAGCAGGTAGGAGTTGCAACTCCCTTTTCAGAACAGACTGGTTTATGATATCACAGTATTGAAATGAAAAGGCAAAGTAAATAAAAACAAGCCAGGACACACTGAATTTTAAATTTAGTGCTTTAAGTGAATTTAATGGCAAAAAGGAGGTACAAATTGATTTCCAGCTACAGTTTCTGAGCTGTGGTTTAGAGCCATATCTGTTCTCCCTCCTGCCCCCATTTTAAATCCAACATCTCTCCCTGCAGTGGGAACTTGGACTGGGTAAAATGCAGGCTCTCTCCTCCCCACACCTGGCAGCGGCTGAATGCCACACACATTCCCTCTTCTTCCACTGCAGGCACCGTTTCCATGGTAGCGCCAGGATAACCACTCCAAATTGGTCAGGGAGGGAGGCAAGGAGAACCGCTGCCAGCCCCAGCAAAGCTCCCTCTCACCTCCCTGGGCAAGGCACTCTGAGAAACCAAGGGCAGGAGCAAAGCTGACCACGCAGCCTGAGAGGCCTGGGAGGGAAGGATTGAAGGCACAGGCAGCACCACACAGCATGGAAACATCCCTTTGTGTCTCATAAGGGCTGCTGTAGTTCAGACACCCACAAGACAACGGTTTGACTGACTGCTGTGCAGATAAGTGGAAGGAGATCCACGATGGCCGGAAAGTTCCTCCCCTTCCACGGTGTCCAAGAGTATGTTGCCTGTGATTCTGTAGCAGATGTATTTCTGGCCACTTCCTGGTTAAGGAGAAGTAGAGATGATGCCACAAGAGCACATTTCTCCACTTCTTGTGAACTGAAACAGCACAAGGGGACCTCATTTTTACTTCACAAATCACCAACACCAAACCCGTGGCACCAAAGTTTCAACTAGATTTTTCAGCATGTCACGACCATGTACGTGTTGGGATTATTTTGTCAAAGCCATGTGATTTGCACAGCTGAAAGTCTCAGAGACAGAAATGAGATTAAATGTGACACTTCTGAATGATCTTGAATAGCCTGAAATAATGAGAGTCGGTAACTGCAATCTATGCTTGCAGAACATATCAAAGACACAAGATTACTCTGGCCACTTCCAAACCCCAGCCTGCTCACACAATGCAATATATCAGTACCACACATAGGCCCTAACCATGCACAGGAGGCATCTTCACAGGATCACAGAAGGTTGAAGTTGAAAGGGACCTCTGGAGATCCTCTGGTCCAACCTCCCTGCTCAAGCAGGGCCACCTACAGCCAGTTGTCCAGGATTGTGTCCATCTCCAGTATCTCCAAGGATGGAGACTCCACAACCTCTTTGAGCAACCCATGCCAGAGCTCAGTTACCCTCACAGTAAAAAAGTGTTTCCTGATGTTCAGAGGGAACCTCTTGTGTTTCAGTTTGTGCCCATTGCCTCTGGGCCTGTCACTGGACACCACTAAATAGAATCTGAGACTCTCTTCTTTGCACCCTCCCTTCAGGTGCTTATATATATATTGAGATCCCACCAGAGTCTTCTCCAGGCTGAACAGTCCCAGTCTCTCTCAGCCTTTCCTCATAGGAGAGAATGCTCCTTCATCATCTTAGTGGCCCTTCACTGGACACTCTCCAAAATGTCCAAATCTGTCTTGAACTGAGAAGCCCAGAACTGGACCCAGTGATCCAGGTGTGGCCTCAGCAGAGGGGAAAGATCACCTCCCTTGACTTGCTGGTAACAATCCTCCTAAGGCAGCCCAGGATACCAGTGGCCTTCCTTGCCACAAGAGAACATCATGTTCAACTTGGTATTCAGAAGGACCCCCAGGTCCTCTTCTTGCAAAGCTGCTTGCTGGCTGGGTGGCCCCTACCATGTACTGGTACCTGAGATAAAGGGCATATCCCTGTCTGCAACTAGCATTACCAAGGTTACCAAGGCAAATGCATGTCACCCCAAAACAGAAAAATTTGACTAGACATTTGCCATGCACACAGTATTAGGTAACTTTCTGTGCCATTAAAATTAACTCTCCCTCCCAGAACACCTCTGCAGTAAAAGACAGAATGTCTACGAGTTTTCCCATTCTGACCAGTGTGAGATGTGTAACTTCCTCCTTGTATGCCTGAGGGCTAGGAATGCACAGGATGTCCAATTATATGAAAAGTTATATGGGAGAATATTATTTTATTTTCTGAACCGATCATGGCACTAACTCTCCCTGTTCTACCTGAGAAGCTACAGTGGCTATAGTCTTGAGAAGCCTCTTTGCTGAATAAGCCTGGCTCCTTTGATACAGACCCTTTAGAGGGGAGTCTCAGCAGCCTGGAATACACAAGTAGCAGCAACATTTGCAATGCTAAAATGCAAAAGTAGAAAGAAAGACTACTTAATTTTCTGGGCCTGTTCTGTTGTCTAGTCCTTGTGTATTTTAGATTACCCAACCACCTAACAATGAAAATGCAACATCAAACTGATTACTTTGCAAGTGCTGGAAATTTATAAAGTAATTTCCTCCTTGGGCTAAAGAGGAAGAGTACTTACTTAGTTTACTAGTCAGGATTTTAAGCCAAATTTCACCTCTACTGAAGCCTTATTATTACTGTATTACTCTCCCATTCTTAAAGCTTGATTTCTATTTGGTAAGGTCTGATAATTTATTTTTTTTATATATTAGTGGCTGGCAAAGTGTGTATCATTTCAAAAAGCAAAGTCACTGGAATTAGAATGAAAGAAATAATTTAATGGGATGCACTGACTGTAGTCACTCTACTTCATTTCTTCAAACAAGAGACTGCATTGACCAAGAGAGACATTTTTCTGGCTCATGTCCATTGCAGAGCAAAGTCAGAAAGAGAGAGACAAAGAAATGCAGCATTCCCTCCCTTGAATACATTCATGAGAAGTGGGCAGAGACCTTGCAACAATGTTTGGGATGTCTTTGACAGCATCATCAGAATATAAAGTGTCTCTAGCTACTTCCCACATCTTTTTTTGGAAGAGCAAACCCCTCCACAACAGTGTAATACCACTTAGAGGAGGATTTTTGGAAATTTAACCCTTATAAATCAGCTTCCTTCCCTTTAAGCAGCTTCGTATCTCCACACTGCAAACAGTTTGTATCTTCTGTTCTTCCAGTTCATGTTTGACACAGGAAAGAAGTAGGAAGTCCTGTCAGATTCAGTACTACCATAAGCATAAAGTACAGTCTCTACAGCCAAGAGGCAGCCTGGAAAACCAACCCTAATTCTGTCACCAAGTTTGGCAGCTTGATTTGTCAGGACTGGACAAAGGGGAGCATAACCTCCAGGAAGTGTCCTGAAGTGGATACCAATTTTTTCTAAGATTTTAGTTTCCTTTCCTGAATTTACAGAGCACATCTCTCAATCCAGTGAGACAGGCTTTATAGCTTCTAGTGAGTTTCAAGTTTTATGCACACCACTACTTTAGGCATGTTTGATCCCATGCTCATCTGTCTGTTTCTCAGGTAGAGAGGATGACAGGTATCTCTGTAGCAACCAAGTACACATGGTTCTGGATATAGGACTTCAAGCAAGCAACTTGCAACGTTTTACCTAAAAGAATACTCTATAGTTAGAATCCCACTAAAATGGAGACTACAAAATTATATACAGTGAAACAAACTTGAGACTGAGAAGCAGGCATGTGAGAAATAAGACTGAAGATAACAGCACAAAGAGAACTATGTGACATAAATTACAATTTTAAATATGTAGAAACAGTAAAAAATTGGATAACTCAAATACCATGACCTTGTAACTACTGAAAATGCTCACTTTTTAACGACAACCACTGTATGCAAATGATGTAATTACAAACATCAGCACAAAATGCCTTGTTGACAAACAGGGGGAAACGTTTTGAGCAGCATAGGAAGAACAAAAATACATGCTGAAAATATTACTATGTATACTGAATAATGAGGCCTCATAATAGATGCTGAATCTTATTTACCAAAATTTTGCTGTTTGATTCAGATGTTAATTTCATGCTGCATTAAATGAATAACAGATAAAAATCCTTTTCTTTAAATGCTCACATCAGGTTCAAAATTACAGTTTCATACATTTTTAAATTAATCTTACAAAGCACTGACTCTTAAATTTCCAAGGCGTGATGATTTAGAATTGTAAAGAGTTCTAGTAGTGGGAATGGAGAAAGAAGAGACTGGAGAAGATAACAGACATGGGATGCTCTACCCATATCGGTATAGTGACTACAGGACCTGGTCAGAGGATAGCCGGATTCACCATCAGTTTCATTTATACATAAATGGACTTGAAGAAAAATGACTCATAATTTAACAATCTGAGTAAATACTTTTAATAATTACTGATGTATTTTAGTATCTTTTTGATCAAGTTTAGCCAACGTTCTATTTCAGTAATTTCAGAATTGACTATACTCCTGGCACAGAGAGTAGAAAAACAAAACGAAAAGTAAAAATCATTCAGTTAAAAAAAATGTCTCTAGGTCTATCTAAGGGTGAAGTTTTAAAAATGTGTAATAAATCTTCTTTCTGTCTGTGAAGGTCTGAAGTATTCAGTTGTACCGCAAGAATAACCTGCTATATGTCAAAGCCACAAAGTAACTCATCCCACTGTAGACAAACCTAACATTCAAAAATGTTTGGAAAGAAAGATTTAAAAGAAAGAAAAGGTCAAAAAATCTGCAGCTAAGACACTGCAAAATATGGCTGCTGCAACAGGTGGACTGTTTTGTAAGATTACCATAAAATCCTTCTCTGTAACAGAGCAAACCACAATGTGACAGTAGATAAACTCCATTAGAGTGATCTTAAGTACATGTAACCATGTAGACAGAATTAAGCCAAACATCTGCCCATGTTTTTTTCTGTACTATGTTGATGTTGCTATCATCTGAGCACATTATCCACATGTCCCCTGAAACCATGTATTGCAATTACCATCAACTGGTATTACACCTGCTGAAGAGGGCAAAACTGATTGACTACAGCTTCTCCTGCTGTTGAGCTCAGTCAACAAGCTGTTCGTGAATCCTGCAGATGTTTTGGTAAACTGGGCCAAACTGGGTTTTTTTAAAAAAAACTAAGTCAAAAAACCCCTAAATCCACAAAAAAAATACACTGTTTTTCACAGTTATGCTGTGTATCAGTGGTATGTATTTCAAAACGTCAACTGAGATCAGCATGAGGTGAATGACAAAAACCGTAATGAACATGAATTCCATAATATATAAAAAATATTATGTCATGACAAAAGTGTGTCCTGAAGCAATAACGACAGTGCTGGCAAGCAATAATGACCGGGCTCCCATTGCCAGAAACACTTTTAATCCCTTCATGATGTATGGATTTCATTTTTTCCAAATTCCCTTCCAAGATAACTTGATTTTTAGATGGAAAAGCATGTTGGTTTTTTTTAAAGAAACCAACTTTGTCATTCAGAAAAATCAATCAGAAAATGCAAAGTCCCTATGGTGACTTAAATTTCCATCTGGTATCTCCCCCCAGACAACCAAATGGCTAATTATTCTTTTAAATCATTCCATGAAAATTAAAAGTTAAAGGAAGGAAAGAGAAACTTGCATAAGTAGGTTGTCTAAGAACTTGGAGAATATGCCTACGTCCAAGTAAGAATTCCACTGATTTTATGGATAGCATTTTGGTTTCTCAAAAGCCAGTATTAATTAAAACAAGTTCAGCCTGTTGCCTGTCGTAGAAATGTAAAGACAGGGCCAGGAGGCCCTGGCAGGACAGGTGGTTTAACATTAAAGTCTTTTAGAGTCTGTCCAGGTATCAGTCACAGTCTAGCTGGAGATCACAGCCGACCAAGCAGTTTCTTTTGCTGCTCTATCCTGCAGCCATGACATGGCCATAGTCTTTCCCAAATACTACTACAGGTGAGATTTTCTGCAAAGACAGAAATTCACAAGTATAATTAATACATGTGCTTGGAATCAATGCTATTGTGTTTGCATGCAAGTCATCCTTGCACATAAGTGATAATATTTTTAAAGACCCTGCCATGCTAGGCTAAAGAATAGAGCCTAAAGATATAAGTTTCAGAAATTGTTAACAAAAGAACTTATCCATGAAAGGAAATCCTGTAACTTTTAAAGAATCTTTTCAGGTAATCATCCAAATAGTGTATTGCCATAGTCATAGAATGGTTTGGGCTGGGAGGGACCTTAAAGATCATCCAGTTCCAACCCCCCTGCCATGGGCAGGGACACCTTCCACTGGATCAGGATGGTCAAAGCCCTGTCCAACCCCACCTTGAACACTGCCAGGGAGGGGGCAGCCACAGCTTCTCTGGGCAACCTGTTCCAGTGTCTCACCACCCTCACAGGAAAGAGATTATTCCTCAGATCTAATCTAAATCTACGTCTTTCAGTTTAAAACCATTACCCTTTGCCCTACTGCTACACCCTCTCATAAAGAGTCCCTCCCCATCTTTCCTGTAGCTCCCTTTAAGTACTGGAAGGCTGCTATAAGGTCTCCCCAGAGCCTTCTCTTCTCCGGGCTGACAAACAACAGCAACTCTCACTCTCTCAGCCTGTCCTCACAAGGAAGGTGCTCCAGCCCCTTGATGATCTTCATAGCCTTCCTCTGGACCTGCTCAACCAGGTCCATGTCCCTCTTATGTTGGAGGCCCCAGAGCAGAATGCAGTATTCCAGGTGGGATCTCACAAGAGTGGAGTAGAGGGGGAAAATCCCCTCCCTTGACCTGCAGGCCACATTTTATGAACTTGAACTTCATGAGGTTTGCACAGGCCCACCTCTCAAGCCTGGTAAGGTCCCTCTGGATAGCGTCCCTTCCCTCCAACGTGTTGAGCACACCACATGGCTTGGTGTCATGAGGGTGTGCTGTCCATGTCACCAAAGATGTTAAACAGCACAGGTCCCAACACTGACCCCTGAGGAATGTCACTTGTCACAGCACTGCACTCAGACTTCAGGCTGTTGAGTACAACTTTTTGAGTGCAACCACCGAGTCAATTCTTTACCCTCCATGTGGTCCATCTGTCAAATCCATGCCTCTCCAGTTTTGAAACAAGGATGTTGTGTGGAGCAGTCAGACGCTTTGTACACCTCCAGATAGATGACGTCAGTTGCTCTTCCCTTATCCGCCAATGCTGTATTCCTGTCATAGAAGGTCACCAATTTTATCAGGCACAATTCGCCCTTAGTGAAGCCATGCTGGCTGTCACCAATTACCTCCTTGTTTTCCATGTGCCCTAGAGTAGTTTCCAGAAGAATCTGCTCCATGATCTTGCCGGGCACAGAGGTGAGACTGACTGGCCTGTAGTTCACCAGGTCTTCCTTTTTTCCCTTTTTAAAAATGGCGATTATGTATCTTTTTTTCCAGTCAGCTGGAACTTCACTGGACTGCCACAACTTCTAAAATACGATAGACAGTGACTTCATCTGCCAGTTCTCTCAGGACCTGTGGATGCATCTCATCAATTCCCATGGACTTGGGCACCTTCAGGTTCCTTAGATGGTTTTGAATCTGATCTTCCCCAACCAAGTGGTTTGTTCTTCTTTCTCCTAGTTCCCACCTTTGCCTTCTGCATTTTGGGCAGTGTGGCTGGAGCACTTGCATGAGCACAAAAAAGTCACTGAGTACTTCAGCCTTTTCCATATCCTGGATGACCAAGTCTCCCTTTTCCTTCCAGAGAGGGTCCGCATTATCCCTAACCTTCCTTTTATCATTGATGTAACTATACAGTTTCTTCTGTTGCCCTTGGTGCCCCTGGCCAGATTTAACTCTATCAGAGCTTTGGCCTTCCTAACCTCATCTCTGGCTTCTCAGACAGTGTCTCTGTTTTGCTCCCAAGTTCTATGTCCTTTCACCCTCTGTAGACTTCGTTCTTCTGTTTAAATGAGTCCCGGCGCTCACAGGCCTCCTGGCATTTTTACCTGACTTCCTCTTTGTTGGGATGCATCGCTCCTGAGCTTGGAGGAGGTGATCCTTGAACATCCGTCAGCTTTCTTGGACCCCTCTTCCCTCCAGGGCTTTATCCCATGTTACCCTACCAAGCAGATCCCCGAAGAGGCCAAAGTCTGCTCTCCTGAAGTCCAGGGTAGTGAACTTGCTGTGCAACCTCCTTGCTGCGCTAAGGATCTTGAACTCCTCTTTTTCACGGTCACTGCAGCCATGGCTGCCCTTGAGCTTCCCATTCCCTGCCAGCCCTGCCTTGTTGGTGAGAACAAGGTCCAGCACAGCACCTCTCTTCACTGGCTCCTCTGTCACTTGGAGAAGGAAGTCATCACTGATGCATTCCAGGAACCTCCTGAATTGCTTATGCGCTGTTGTGTTGTGAACCTCCAACAGGTATCAGGATGGTTGAAGTCCCCCATGAGGACAAAAAATATCAACTTTCCCCAAGTCTGTTGACCCATTTGATTTCAGTGGAATCTACTATTGAGATGCACACAAGAACACTAGAAAGGTACTCTGAGTCTCATTCAAGATGTGGTGGATCTGTAACCCTTCCCAATTTCATCTTTGCTTGAGATTGTCTATAAATAAGAGAAGCCTTTTCCTTTCATTGGAAGGACCAATACCTGAGCTAATGTCCCACTGAAATATGTACACCCAGCACCTTTTAAGAATATATACACTGTTCCCCACTTCCTCTTCTCTCCCTCCCTGAAGTCACGACTTAGCTTTAGGTCTCTGGCACAGAGCTACAGCTACAAAGCCAAATGAAGTTCTGACCTACTCGGTCAACTGAAAGAGATAGTATAGGTCCTCAGAACAAATGAATTCAAGTCCTCAGTGTACCAACATTTTTACAGTATAGGCCAGTCAGGTGCTAGCATACTATAAAAAATGTATTTATGATGTGCTACACAGTTTCATTGTGATAAGTTAATACTAATTTAAGGATATACTTTAAATTACTATTAAACACAGTGAAAGTAACAAAGTAAAAGGTACTGCAAAAATAACTGTTGGGTATATTGCTGTGTGAAACTTTCTTCAAAGACAGGCAACTTATGCAATGAACACTGGGGGAGTACATAGATGCATGTTCTCCATTAAGTTCCTATTTAAATGCAGAGCTAATTGTGATATCACTGCTTATGTAATTTTGCACTGTATGTATATTTACATGGGCTTTTAAACAACCGCAGAAGCTTACTTAAGAGGCACGGTGACACTTGAAAAAGTCATTTACAGGTACATTTAAAAAAAGTAAACACTTTATGGTGGTAAATATTTATTAGAAATAAAGTAATAGCGTACCCAAAGGAAAAGCAAAATTATAGCTGAAAAGCTATAAAGTAGTACTTCTTTCATCTATGAAACAGAATTAGAGCAATGGTCTTAAAAAATAAGAAAAGCATGTATTGCCAGCACATCAGCGAATACAGCTATCCGTAGTAATGAGAGATTGGAGCTATATCCTGATCTTCTCTAAAAATGGATCTGAGATATCTAAAGCCTACATTGTATAACAGAAAACGAACGAGAAATCTATATACTCCATTATGTTATTGCTGAAGAAAATTCCCCACCTCTATAACTACAATTTCACTACATTTCATATTTTGGTAGTGAATACAGAGTCTTTCTTACAGGAGCTCTATTATTTCTGATGAAAATTACATAGCATTGCTGCACCAGAGCATAGAGACTTAAAGTGAACTGAGGCAGAAAAGAATTATGAAGAAGAAAACATGATTGACGCAGGGGTTACTCAATACTCATATGTAGTATTAATCTTGTATGAGAACAATTATATTAAAATAAAACTGCTCTAAATTCTTTTCTATGTTTGTTCAATTAATAGTTTGGGGAAAGCAAGCTATTCATCTAATCCTAACACCATCATATAATTTACTGGGAATTACTTTTTAGGCATCTGTGCTTGGTAAAAAATAAAACCAAAAATATTTCAGTGTTTGAAGCTTTATGAATGTCAAGCACATGCCTTTCCAGTGCAATGTCTAACCTTATGACTGTTCAGAAACGAACAAATATGATCAGGATACTGTAAAATTATTTATGATTTTTTCTTCCTCTTAATCGCATCATTCTGAGTGAATGATTTCAAACACAATTTATGCAGATAAAGCTGGTGATGTTTCACCTCCTCCATAGGATATGCCAGTATGTGGTTCAGTTTACTACATCTAAAGTAAGTTAAAGCAACTGTGTAACTCAGTTTCAGCAAAAGCACAACAAAACCTATCTTCAACAACTACAATGGTACCATAAGGCAACCCAATGCAGATTTACCTCCTCTAAGTCAGTCAAGTGCCACTAAATTCAGTAGATCTTGGTACCTCATTTTAAACCATCTGAGAACTTCTTCCGGCTTTTACTGCATAGCATTGATTTGATTAGGAAAAAAAAGAAAATACTAGAGACAAATCACTAAAAATATTTCCTCTGACTCAGCACCCACAAACTTTCCTCCTTAATGGCACTGAATTTCATATGAGAACTGAGGACCAGCTCTCTCCTCAGCTAATGGCAGGGACTAGGCTGACAGTAGCTTTTTTTGAAGGACTCAGGAATAAGTATTCACCCATGTGAATGAATATTAGGTAGGTAGGGAATTATTTAAAGAGAATCATTGCCTAGGAGTATAGGGCTGTGAACAGATAATGGCTCTGAATGTCAGGGAAAGACAGACAATGAAAAATAACTGAGCCACTGTGCAGAGCGAGATGGAGAAAAGGAGCAGAGCTCAAGTACAAAGACGAGAACTCGCTCCTCACAGAAAGCTGACATTGAGCCATTTCTATGCTTGACACTCAATCTGAAATTTGGCTATTAAATTTTTAACACATCCAAAACCAGTTGGGAGAGTCAGCTGTGGAGCCACAAGAAATCTAATCTGAAATCAGGGCAGTGCAGACACATAACACTGCAGCCTTGACAAAACGGAAGGGGGGGGGGGGGGGGGGAAGGAAAAATATGCCGGTGTTTGTTGTTTGTTTGTTTAAAATCTCTGCTAGCAGATTTTTTTATTTTAACTTTTTGTCTTTATTTATTGACAATTAATCATCTCTTGCAGGAGAAGAATTTTTGAGGTTTCCTCAGATGTTTCTAGAAACAGGCTGACTTTTCTATTGCTTAAAGGCCAGCTTGTGAGAACTAACAGCTTCAACAGTCTAAAAGATAAAAGCATTAGAAGGGTCATGCTAGACTAGGCCCAGTGATAAAATATTGACCCTCCTGAAGATAAGCAATTAAAATAACAGCCAAAATCTACAGCTGTGTAATATCACCTCTTCACTTTCATGTTATCTACATTTTAGTCAACAGTACCCCTCTGATATTATCGATGATGGACTAATCTTAATCCTATAGCTACGCAAGAGAATTTGTATCAGGTTATGGCATGTCCCTTTTGCACACTCATAAACTCTGGCACTTAAGAAAAGTTGAAAAAGTTGGAAACACAGAAAAGCAAGCTCAGTACTGGATCAAGTCAGCTTAGGTAAGAAATCAAAATAGAACTGCCTGTTACTGTTGAAATGAGGTTAATAATAAATTCACTTAAAAAAAAAAAAAGGAGTGAAAATTCAAGCAGCAGAGGCTAACTCAACCACATCAGATTTCCGATTTACCACCAATTCCAACTGTGTTGTGGTTTCACAAAATAGAAATGAGCAACTGCACAATCAAGGTCATAATGCAGATATTGTTACTTCCGATGTAGTCTGCTGGGCCATCCTGCACACTGGACCTGCAGACTACCTATTTCTCACTAAGGCAGGCAACAATCATCTTCGAGCCACTGTTCATTCAAGTATAACAAGGAACGGGTACATGTTTCAGATGAAATAGCCCTGTACATATGCCAGAATGAGAGTCTGTATGTACTAGAAAGCAAAGGCATCTGCCCTTAGTTCCCAAATTTGCTACCACTACAGCTGTAGATATCCTTACACAACACCTGTACAACCCTAAAAGAATGGTAGTAGTAAGTACTAATTTCTCTATTAAAGAATCAAAATATCTTAACACATGGTGCACACATGCTCAGTGATAATACTATTCAGAAGAATGCAAGTTTTCCTTTAAAAATTATCAGTATTCATCACTACCAGGCAAGCTGAGGCCACAACTAGAATAAAAAAAAAAAAAAAACACAACAATCTCATGACATCTGTCTCAGTGCCTGTTGATCACCAAATGATTTAATGTTGTAACTCAACAGTACAAATAGCTACTATTTCACTCCCTATAGTTTTAACAGAAACTGTCATGACTGCTTATTGCAGCCTCAATAGACTTTTTACAGCCTTTTCTAGCACAGAAGGGAGAGGTGTCCCAACCCTCAGTTTCTCTGACAACTTCTGAAGCTGTGAAAGTTATTTGGCTTCAACTTCTTTCAGTCCACTGAGAATAAAACTTTTATAACTGGTCTAAACAGAAATTACAAAACTGTGATAATTCCCAGGTAATATACTAAATGTGTAGGCGTTTTTCTTATCAACTCCCAAATTCTGATTTGCTCCACCACACTGCCACAAAATCAAGGATCTTCGCTAACTCATCCATACACACTGTCATTAGAACACAGTTAAGACACAGGGTGTGTTAAGGAGAACCTTACTGCGACTGATGTGTAGTTGTGTTTCCAACTACTTTTTCTTCCATATCCTTAGAACTGCACAGTTTTGTAGCACTCAAGATTGACAGAGATGTGTTGCATGTGTTCGCAGCTGGGAGAACAAAGTTCCTTCTTTAATTGTCAGCTTTTTCAAAAGCCAGTTAATGGAATGACCATTCCAAGGATGTCACACAAAGGTCCTGACCTCTGGCAGAAACTATTTGTAACAGTGTGAACCCTACACTAAGAGTTCTCTGAAAAGATCTCAAAAATAAATATTTTAAATTTCTCATTTAAATTATCCCATTTATTTCCTACAACACCAATGTCTACTAAAATAAATAAACAAAACCAAGAAAATCCCCCTCAAAACAATAACTGCTTTCATATTCCAGACTTAAATGTAGGGACAGTAGCTTCCATCAAATGTATTATATACTCTGCAAATTGAAAGGCCTGCCCAGTGTCAACATTTAAATCTAGTGCATGCTGTTAGATCAGGGCTTACCATTTTCTGTTACCTCTCCCTTTCCTCATGGGTTAAAGCAAGTCTCTAATTTATTTAGAGTACAAGTTTGTATACATATGTATTTGCATATGTGCACACACACAAACATAGCACATACTAGTATCATGGACCCATTGTATGTAAGGCTGCTTAAAACGTGGAGAGTTTCTACTTAAAGTATCATGCTACAAAAAAGTGTGTCAAGACCTTCTACTTCCGTTGGTTATTAAGATGAATTTTTACAAGTGACAGAAAGTTGTTTTTTATCGTATCTCTCTGTCAGACCCTTCAGGACTCAGCAACTAGAAGACTGAACATTTTTTTTTTTTTTTCAGAAAAAGGAGAAGAAAAAATAAACTATACCTTCTGCTTACAATTATTTTAGTGAAAGAATGCCTAAGCTACTGAGCATTAGTACGTAAACAACTATTACCTGTATAATAAAATCACTGAAGTAATTCCAACTTTGCCTTCAACTTCCAAAAATCAAGATGTTAACGTATGGTTGAATTAGTTCAGTTACTCAGAAATCAGTGGAGTAATACCAGAGATAGATTCGGATCATTATCTACTTTCACAGCACAAATGAATAATGCAAATGTGTATGTGAAGGACCATGAAGTATCTCGGCTTAGCAGTGCATTTAAAATGTATCACTAACTTTCAGCTTCTTGAAATATTTATCAACTGCAGGAGGTTCCACCGAGAGCACACTCTATTAGGGACTTCACTGAATTTTTATTTCAACACCTGACTCGGAGGACTTTAGAAAGAGAGACTGGAATTAACTGCTAAACCAACTTCAGGTGCTGCTCTCTCACCATGGGCTTCACGAGTCCCTTCACAAGTGTTTCTGAGTCACTTTAATATTCTTCCCACAGTCAAGACTAACTGGGGTCTTTAGGCAGTGCATCTCAAAAGGGAGAAAAGGAAGGTAACAAGTTTCTGGACACCTGACTTCAAAAGCCACTAAAATTAAATAGTATGCAATTAGAAAGCTACTGAAAGAATCGACAGTAAAAACCATGCTTTAAGACATCACAGTCAACTCAAAAGTACTATATAACAAGTTAAGCAGTCTTATTAAAAACAGTCTAGTGGTACAAACTAGTTAAAATGACAAGTTGGGTCAGCTACAAACAAGCTTGGATCAATCATGCAAAGCATTTAAACTACAGAGCATCAAATATTGGATTATTTTTCCTGAACTTTTTTTTGAAATAAAATTAGTTCCTGATCTTGAAGTAATTAATGTAGTTTTATTGGTCTATTAAAGATCAGAACATCTGAAGTAACATTTTTTTTTCATGTTGAATACTCTGCAATACACAGTAAAAAAAACCAAACCAAACAAAAAAACCCCACCAGCCCTTAGCTTAAGATTGAGCAATTAAACTAGTTTGGTCTAGAAAATCTTTTCTTTCCAATGTTAACTAATAAAAACTGACAATTATGGTTATATCAAAAAAGAACTCCCTCATACATTTTATTCATTATGGACTTTGGGAGGGTACATGCTTATTCATTTAATTTGACAAATGCAATCGCCTAGTAAACAGTATTACTCCACAATAACATATTCCGTCACTGTCTTGAGTCAGGAGTAAAATGTGAAATCAATTGGCTCTAACCTCCCCCTCCCCCTTTTTTTTTTTTTTAGTAGGAAGTACAAGACTCGGGGGTGGGGAGGGGGATGTGCATTTCAGATATTTTATACTTGAATTCAGCTAAAAGATCAAACTATTAAATAAACTGTTACCTTAAGAAGTATAAAGATCTGTGGCAGAAAAGGCTTTTGGGACTTTTCCACATGAAATTAATTTATTTAGTCCCTTTAACAGTCAGTCACATTTTCCTGGGACTTGAGCAGCACCAGATGAAACTAGGAGGTCACAACCATGAATTATTTTCACTAATCTTCTGTAATGAATTTCAACTTAGGGTCAGCATCTACACAAAAAAAATCTACCTGAAAAGCCTAGTAAAGACTCAAAGGTTAAACATATTTATAAGAGATGCAAATCCCACTCTCACTTATTTAAAACCATATTCTGAAAAAAAAGATTATCACCACAGTTGAGTACATCGTATTTACTGAGAACATTTTCTAGGGTACAAAAGTACAAAGCAACAGGTCTGTAAGCTCAAAGCATGCATCTACAAAAATACATGTTTGCACAGGAAGGATAAGCCTGTTAAATTATTTTATCTCAGTGGAATTGCTGATTTTCTTAAATCTCTGCTTGAGAGTAAGTTGAAACAAGAAATAGCCACTGTCAAATCAAGTGTTGCTGAATAAGGACACGAAGCATTTCAGGGAGACAAGATACTTCCACTAAAGAGTAACATTTACTTTCTTGCCTTTAATGGACTTTAAAGTACCAATTTCTCTATTTTTTAGCCAAGAACTCTGTTTAAAAAAAAAAAAAAAGAAAGAAAACCCCACGACCAAAACCTACCAGCCACAACTTAGACTGCACTTCACACGGACTTTAAAATCTAACAGTTATGCTACCTATATGCCCTCGTGAAAGCAGATTTAAAGGATTCTGAGGTCCAAAAATATTTTTAAACCATTCAGAGGCGACGGTTAAAACAAGTTCTATACCTTTTCACAAAATCTCTCATTTCACCTCAAACAAATTACAAAGCAGCCCCAAACAAACGGTCCATCTTTAACCCTTTACCTTTGTCGCCCACTTGTAAATTAATCTCTTTAATCACTTCAGCATTCGCTCTGGGGAGCCTCCTCAAAGCTGAGCCGAGTTTCCCTCCTCTCCGGAGAAGCAGCTCAAGCAGGTCTAGTCATTTCTTTCTTTCTTTCTTTCTTTTTTTTTTTTTTTTAACCTCCTTTTACCACTTACAAAAAGAAACTTGAAACAGAAACCAGCCGGCGAACGCTGCTGCGCTCGGAAAGACGCCAACAGCCGCGGCGACAGCAGACCCCGGCCGCTCCGCGGGCTCTCTGCGCTCTCGGGGCTCCGGGAGGCCGCGGCCGGCCGGCGGGCGAGGGGCGAGAGGGGCGAGGCCCGGGCGAGGGGCGAGGCCCGGCCGGCCGCGGGCAGCTGCCGCCGGCCCAGCGGGGCAGCGCGGGCGGGGGGAGGCGCGCTCCGCCGGGCACAAAGGTCTCCATGGCAACCGCGGGCCGAGCCCCCCATCGCCCTCGTTCAGGCAACACCTCACCGCCGCCGGCCCCGCCCCCCCGCCCGCCGGCCCCCCCCAGCCCCGCGCTGCCGGTGCCCTGCCGGTGCCCTGCCTGTGCCGCCCCGAACGCCGCAGCTGCGCCGCGACCGCGGCCGGGCAGGCCGGGGAGCAGCCCTGGCCGACACGGGGCCGCCAAACCACCTCCCAGCAGAAGCTGCAACCGCGATTTAATCGCGGCCTGATGGCAAAAATACAGAGCCCAGCTGCTGCTGCCGGCCCTGCCCGCGGCCCGGCAGGACATTTGCAGTGCCTTCCACACCCCCCAGACCCCACATCCCCCCCTAGAGTGCAGATCAATCCTCATGCATATGTATATTTAGTTAGGTTTTCTAATTGCGAGTAGAAGTCGATATGCTATTGCAGCATCTCAGCACAGCATAACTTCACACTGAATTAATTAAACCCCACATTCATCAGTCTCTTGTAATACAAAACATTGTATTTAGGGCATCATTTTTTAATTTTTCTTTTAAACTTCTGCTTCACAGACTGCATGACATGCAGCTATGAAACTGCTGTCTTACATACACAGGCATCTAGAAAATAAAACACTCAAATTTTTAGAAGTGCATATAGAAGTAAATGGCAAGGTTCAAAGCTAAAGGCTCCATGCCTAGCCTGGCCTCCAGCATGGACAACTCCAAGGCTCCAACACATGTTACAAGCAATAACTTTACGTACAGGATGACTCCTGCTCAACGCCAGCAAGACTCATCATACACCCTGAAACCTGAGGGGTCTGAGGTCAAGGATCAAGATGCCCAAGGTGGAAATGAGGCTCAAGCAACATTCAAGACAAATTCCTGCAACCTCACACAAGGCCCCTGTAGATGTACTTATGGCCTCTAAAAGATCGGTATCATTCTTCAGCGTGGTGCAAATGTTTAAGTAACTCAATTACTCTGCTGAAATCAAAAAGACAACTTGCTCTGGATGATTTCTTGCTAAAATGCCTTATTCATTCTGCGCATTTCAGTTGGTCAACACCTGTGTGATCTGAACACTGGAGGAAAACAACTCTGTGATTATTTCATATACAAAGACCCTGTCAGGAAAAATAGCCTTCCTTTTCACATAAGTATGAGCTTCATATTCAAATACTTCACGTGAATAAACTATCAGCTCAGACTCCAAAATGAGCCCTTCCCTTCCCAATGTTTTTAATGAAACTAAATATGATTATTATAACAATTTTTTTTTTTTTTTTTTTTTTAAGGCAGAGTACACAGTCTTCATTATTTGCTGCCAACATTTAGGTAAAAGGCTGAAGGATTGGACTAGAGGCTTGCATTTTAGCCTTTTCTATAAATTCCTTATAAAATCCCGATCATAAAGAAACTTCTCCTCTCTACCGACAAAGGGCCAAACCCCTTTTCTGAATCACAATGACCACGTACCTAACACCTGCTATCATTAATATTTACTATTACTAATTTGGAGTCATAAAACTGTTGTGTACATTTCAGTACTCTTCTCTCAAAATGTCACAGAGAAGCTGAGGTCAGTTTTGCTTGGTTTTATAGGACATGGTATAGTCACTGAGGAAGGAAGAGTGACATTTCAGGGTCTGAAAGGAAAAAAACGCTGACTTGGCTTCCACCAACCTTCCCTGGGTTTATCTGCACTCCCCGGGGCAAATATAAGTATAGGGGTTGCCCTCCACTCCCCCCTCAAAAGGGGACAGAGGGAAGATACAGAAAGTAGCTAAGCAGACACTTCTTTTAAACACCTGCTGAGGCCAACAGAGTAATAATAATTTAAAAAATTACACAATCAGCTACTTCTCCCAGAAACGTTTGGAAGGGTTAAACCCAACAGTTAACTGTATTTCTAAAATTCAAAAAGAGGTGAAATGCTGCTGGGGGCAATGGATGGAAAATTACGTCGTAAAGCCCTTTATTTTAGCTCCTAAATGGCAAACGTACTAGCTTCCTTGTAACTCTGCCAAGCTCTAAGTGTCATTTAAGGAGAGCAATGTCACAATTTCTTGTTGTTCTCCATTGCTGCCTAGGATGTAGAAAGAAGACTGTTTATGATAAATTAAAGGTCACAAATAAACGGCAATTTAATAGAAGAAAATCTACTCCACATGAAATAATATCTTCAAGGGGCAATTAATTACACAACAGTCTGAGCGTGTTCTCTTTCACTGAAATACTGTCAACAGCCATCCTGTTTCATTTCAATGTGCTAATATGCATCACCATCTCAGGAAAGCTCTGTTGAAAAAATAAGAAAACAGGTACTATAAAGTCATTGCATCTATTGCAGCAGTGCACAACACACATGTAATTTTGCAGTATATTTAATAGAGAAATTTAATATAACAATAAAATTCAAAGGGATTTTACTCTCATTGCCAAGATCAATGATCGGTATTAAAATGGATTGCCACATATTCATGAAGTTGTTGTTCAATAATTTGACATTTGTACAAACTGCCGTCTTTATATAAAGGGATCCTATCTCATAAAACTGATTGATGAAAGTGGAAGAAAACTATTTGCATTCCAAACCCATATACCCTTCCTGTCGCTAGAATATGTACTTTTTCTGTTTCACCAAAATTCCTATACACTTAAAACTGATCAGATCCTCCAGTGCTCTGTTGATGTTTGACTTACGGTATGCTGCAGGTGTGCAAACTTTGAGAGTTTGGAGAGGAAGAAGTAGAAGGAAATCCTATAATGTATTTTAGGCTTTGCAGTAATACTTACTCAAGGAAAACTGCCTTTAAGTTGGTATACTGAGAAAGGAGGTTAGGTGCAGGATTTTTCTATTGCTTATGCAGCACATGAATGGTTATCTCTGAACCACAATTCAGTGGTTTTATGCTAACATCCACAACTTTAATCTACACAAATGCACTTTCCCATCCTTTCCACGGTGCTTCTTCAAGAAACCGTTTAAAACATCTCCAAACTTCAAGACTGTAGCAACTAGGTGGATTCTGTATCATCTGAATGAAAAACATCAATAGTCAAACCTATGTTTTTCAGAAGAGATGAATCTGTAAATGTTTCAAGGCAGCGAAAGTTAAGGGTTTGCTTGTGCTCTCCTTAATGTGTCTAGTGAGTGAACAGGATGCATGCACAGGATAAACTGCTGTCCAAAGCAGAAATAAGATTATTTCATTTAAAGTTACACAAATATTTACTGGGTTAATTTGGTAATGGTTCCTATACTGGGTTGTGGGTTTTTTTTTTCCTACTAAACTCTTTCTAGAGCACATTTAGCTGTTCCTCTGCTTGACAATCTATGCATATGCAGACAGAAATTGCTCCAGGATCACTCCCTTTACTAACATTTTCTGGTTTGTGACATTAAAGTTACCGTGAAATAGCACTGCAAGCACTGCAAAACTGAAGATGTTTTCCAGAAGCTTAGGCCTGTGTCACAATCTCTTATTGTGTTTTGCTCATCTTTCTCTCTTGATTTGGTAACCCTGTGGGGGAGACCACTCTAAGAACAAATAACTTCTGTGTGATACTGTGCATGGTGGCTATGCAGATCCCTACAATTTCTCTCCCATGACATACTCAGCTTAAGCCAATAGTGTAAACAGGGAATTTTGTTCTTGCATAATAAATGAAGAAAGCCCTTCTCAGGGTCTGAATAGACAGTAGTATATAGTACTTATTTCCACCAACTTTTGCTCTTTATGTTCTGCAACGCTAATGAATAGCAGAATTCTTTTAAAAAAATATTACAGGCCACAGAGTCTTTAAGACTTACTCTGCTTCACTGTCTGTGGGAATAACCAATTCAGTAACATTAAGAAAGAAGAGAACATGCCTAAGCACTTGAAGATTAGCTAAGCAACTTTGTTAGAAGAGCTACCAAGATATTTCCTACTATTTCATATTAACTTTGAAAGTATTCCTGAAAGTTTTTCAACACCCAGCAAGAATTTTGCAGAATATGATCAAATTTTAAGTTAATCAGCCAGTAGAAAACAAAACAATTTGAGAAGGGTTGGGCACTTCCATGACTTCCTGGAAACCAAAGTAAAACTCCCTCTGATTACAGAAGGAACAGATTTAGGTAAACTAGAATTACCATGGAGAGCTAACGCTTATGAAATATTGTACTTAAATCCCAACTAATTGGGTTAGTAGCGGTTTCTCCAAGTTACAAAAGCATTTTCTGGATATATTGTTCAGAAAAGTATTATAAATTAGGATTTTCAATTTAAACAGTTCATTGGAAGTTTCTTACCAGATTTCTAATAGCTACACAGTCTAACTAACTATATGTCATGTTTTTTGTTTAAAAGTAAGGTTATCCTTCGCAACAATCAAATCTCGAGGGGCAGTTTGATAAAGTCAAACATCAAAAATACTGCTGAATTCTGGGGGGAAAAAAAAAAAAAAAAGAGAGAGAGAGAGAGAGAAGAAAAAGGATTTTGCCTTTTGCCAAAATTTACATTTGTCCACATAACAGCTTTTTCCTTTCCAGCTGTTTTCCTACTGTGGAGCCTGTGCTTATGACACCTGAGAGTTCTTTTCTATTTCTTTTTTGTGCTGATTGTTTCAAAAGCAGTATGAAACACTGTATGATTATGCTATGAGATAGGTATACTAATGTGTCCATTCGCAATATGAAAACACTTCCCCTACTACCTTCAGCCAGCTTCATTTTCAGAATTGGTAATCTGGAGGCAATATGTTATATCATTCCTAGACTGACAAGCACTCCCTTTTATAGGATTGATAAATACCTCTCATACTGACAAAAACGACCAGCAAACCCTTAAAGGAGGGTTATATGTAGTGGAAATGGCAAGCACCTGACACAATGAAACCTGAAGTTGTCCAAAAATCACAGAGCTATGGGTAGACTGGTAAATGCACAGATGCTCGAATCACTTCATAACACACATAAAGTTTTAGCTTTATTCTTGGTAATTGACTTGGCTGCCACCTAATTTCTGACTATCTGTGATTTTTAATCATACAGAGTGGTTATTTCTGCAACTGTCCACATTTTGAGAAAGTGAGATTTTGTCCCCCCAGCCTTGGGAACTTATATCTCTATTTTCCTTTCCCATCTGAAGTTAGAATAACTCTTTTGTAACTCCCACTTTGCCTTGTCCCTATCCAAAAGGGACCATTCACACACCTACCTTTTCATCCTTCTATAAATGCTAACAAAATGGAAACAAATCCATCTTGGATAAACTATGCTAATGTCAGTGGAAACTGTACCTAAATAGGCATGCTGAAGATAATCCCAGATTCATGAGGTGAACACGGATGTCTGCAACATCACATGGTCTGTGCAGAGCCTTGTTACAGAAAGCTGCTCTGAGCACTGTATAAAAGAAAAAGAGGTGGGATGGGTAAAAAAATGGAAAAAAAAAAAAAAAAAAAGAAGTAGGCTATTCCAAATAGTGTAATATTATTCTTATTTTCTGCCGTTGATTTAGTCACCATCAGAACCACGGGGCCTGATAGATAACTTTAATCTCAAGAAACCCGTATCACCTGCCTCTCAGAGGCAAAGCTCAATGGTCAGTGCTAGTCTGTGCTATTTAGAACTCTATATTATTTAAAAGCTTTAATGCAAGCATGAAATAGGGGCACAGAAGCCATGACACTAGGGGAATTTATTCCCCTCTTGTTTTCACATCTTGGTTGTTGACCTATGCAGTGAAAACAGGATAAACTGGAGATACAGCACCCCCACCCCCACTGCCTGCCAAAGGAAAATTCTATTTCTACAATCTATGTGTGTTTATGGCTGTATTGCTATAGGCACAAATGATACTAGTTTGTGGTCTGTAATTTGTTAACAGTATTTCACCTTGAACTGCTCTAGTTAAACCAGAGGAACACTGCTGCACTGGTAGGCATGACAGCTGGTTAAGTCTTACAAAATATATCAGCTGTCTGTTCATGCATCAGAAAGATCCACTAGATGCCCAGCAATGCTGAATACAATTGATAAGGATAAGAAAGAAGACTACCAACTCACTTCCCTTTCACATCAAAAAGTTGCTAGTAAAGATTTCCTGATCAACCTGAATTTCATTGTCCATGTCAATAGTTTGAAGTCTCACTTGCTGATGTATAATGCTAGCTCAAAATATAAAAGGAACAGAAAAAGAAACATCACATCATAGGCAGTGAAAGACCTTTTTTTTCCCAACTAGCAATATTATACTGAAGAACTGATGAAGAAGGGGTGCAAGGTACCCCATGTGAGGAACGATCTTCTGCATTAGCAGAAGAAGCCCCATTGTTAGATCTCCTGTTCTAGCAGACCAGTATTTTGCACAACAGTAATGAAAGGAGAACAGGTGCTTCTGTTACAACTGCATTTATATTATGTCTCACCTCAACAGCTTGCCAGTCACACTGGCAATACAGAACAATGGAAAACCAAATTAATGAGAGGATATGCTTGGTTGTATAAAATCTCAGAGGACTGGGTAATGTGTGCTATTTTCCCTTCAAATAAAAGATTTTTTTAGTTAAAAATATATAAAGGAAACCGCAAAGTTGCCTTATTTAATATAAAGCAAAGTAAGTCCAAGGGAAAAATGGTATATCAGAAAAAGACTAAATCAATATTGGAACTAACAAATGGAATGTGAAACTGTGTTATTACATCTGTGTACTCCACTGCTGGTGTGGTGATCGGTGACAAATAACTCATCGCCACAACACAAAACACTGCCTGTAACCCAATTTCACTTGCTACATCTTGTATGATGTATACAAACGTCAGGTAAAGTTCAACATCTGTGATGCTGAAGCTTTGTAATAGTCAAACATTATGATGGGTTTTCTATCAAACTAAAAAGAGTTCAAGAACCAAAGGTGTGCTCTGAATCTGCACAACAAGCAAACTGCAGCGTTATGTGTCATACACAGCCTTACGTAGTGTCACTTCTTCAGCCTCTGAGTCACTTTGAACAAGTAGAAGGCTTTTTAAGTCTGACTTGGTGTCACAAGGCAAAGAAGAAATATATCCTTTTATCTGGGAATCATCTCTGACCAGGAAGAAAGACTTGCTGCTCACAACATGTTATTTTTCTTCTCTTTCTGAATATAAAAATACTCTACTGGTCTGGTAACATAAGGCTGCTATCTACTCCCAAAAAGATCTTGAAAATTAAATTATAGAGCATGGTGCAATATAGAAGATGAGCACAAATGTGGTATTTTGTATGGAGAACACAGATCTGGGTTTTCAAGCAAACCAGAATATAAACAGGTCAGGAGCTAGTAATTAAAATAAAAACATAACAGAAATCCATAGAGGGAGTGGGGAATATTGACAAACATGCTTTTCATTAGAAAAGACTTTTAATGTCAATTCTGAATTAAGAAAATCAATCAGAAGTGAAGATATACTGAGAGCAGCACCAGGAAGCAGCAGCAGTTCAACAGAAAGAAGCTGTGCAATCACTTTGACCTTTTGTCAGACACTTTACCAACTCTGCAGAAATGGGATATTAAGCAAATAGCCATAAAACAGGTTGAATTATTTAGCAACTGTGGGACTTCTTAATCATCCTGGGCGATAACCTACCTGTGTCAGCGAATCCAGCCGCACTGGAAAACAGAGTCTCCCAGAATGCAGCTGTGGTTTGAATAAGGAGGAGCTCTTCAGGAAAGCCAGAGTCTGTGTTCAATTCAATAAGCAAGCAGATGTAACTAAAATTTCAGAGGGAAAATAGAAGTGGGTTTAAAATCAAAGATATAGGGGGAAAAATTGGAGGAGAGTGTGAGTAAAAAAGCTGTTTCATGCTTCACTTTCAATAGTTTCAAAACTCCACTTTTTGAAGATGGCTGTATGCTACTGATTTTTTTTTTTCCCATGTATATTTAAAACAGATACTATGAAATCATTGGGCACAGACATACTGTTAACAACTTTTCTTTTTCATGCAAAATTTCTTTGACAGCTTGGCATATAATTAATCACTTTTTAAAACTGAATGCACCCCAACACAGTGGACCTAATTTTTCAATCTGTCAGCCAGAATTTGTCATTAACAAACTTTACAAAACAGATTAAATACTTCACTTTTCTTCTCAGGCTTGTGACTTGGCAATGGGTTGAAGAAAATGTGTACTTCCAGAAAGATTAATGAGTCATTATTAGTTGAGATTAACCTGTTATATAGATTTAATGGATTTCTGTATTGGCTGTGGAAGTTCTCAGAAAAAACTGATGAATGATTGCCACAAATGAAAACAAGTTAACCTGATTGGAAGGAGTCATGGAGGCTGAGAGAGAAACGGAGAACAGATAAAAACCAGGGAAAGAATCTGATGTTCAGAAATGTGTTTAAGCCATTGATACTAACGGGAAAGAGACAGAGGCACAATGGAAAAGAGACAGAGGCACTTGTTAATGACTGCACTCACCATTCCTTTTGGGATGACAGGCACATTACCCTTCACTTGTTACAGCAATCATATCAGGTACAAAATAAATCTAATTCAGTGAATTCTTTGGGATAATCATGACTGTTGGCTACTGGGATTTTAGTTTAGGCTTTTAATCAGATAGAGGTGGGAATTTTTGTTTTCTCCAAAACAGCACACAGTGCATCTGTTTCATAAATTTTATTAAGGATATAATGCTTTTGTAGAACAGGAAGGTAAGGAAGTACACTCACATACTATCAGAGCAAATATTCAAGGCCTCAAATTCTATCTGTAGAACACTGTTGTAAAACTATTTGCTGCAAAAAACAAGAAACACTGTTACACACACCTGAGAGAAAGCACCTTGGCCAGTGATTAACAGACCAATTAAGTGACTTAAACTTCTGCTAACATGCTCCAGTCAATCATGCGTTCACCCCAATAACTTACCAATACTACATTTAGATAACATCCTGTCTTCACTCCGCAGCTCCATCTTTCCTCTTCTCGATTTCTTCCTTTACCTTTTCTTTCCCTCTCATTTTTCTTACCTCCCTCTCTTTAGTCTAAGTCCAGTTCCCTTAAGAAACAACACAAACATCCCAGCAACCCTCTGCAAGCACATTGTTCTCTCTGCTGGCATGTTATCTCTCTGCCTGTCCTTCAAACAAACTCAACAATATTTTGGGGAGAAAAAACACCTACTGCCCTTTCTGTACAGACTGTTGGAGACTATGTAGCTATAGCTGCTCATAGTGTAGTAAGCATGAACAGCAGTAGTATATTTTTTTTTAATCCAACTTGTTTTCTAATTGTCTCTTTATACCTCAAAATATGGCACAGGGCAATTAGCACCCCAAAATTGCCCATGCCCCCAAAACACCCAACCACCTCAATTCAGCCTGGAAGCCAGACCTAGCACTTCCCATGCAACATCAACAAGCTGCAGTGCTAGACCTTCACAGCCCACCAGGACCGCCCCCCACTCACACTCCTGCCCATTGGGGCCAGGGGCTCCATTTCAGCTCTGCCTGGGGCACCCAGCACTGGCCCCAGCAAGGGACGATCAGGGAGCAGCAGGCCTGGGACTGCACTGGGAGGAGGGAGAGGGTGCCCTCAGCGTGGCCAGGGCCATGTTCTCCCCGAGCAGGGTGCAGTCCTACAGCACCTCTTTTATTTTTGAAAGGTGACAATATATATCACTGCCTACAGTATCCTTCACCCCACATTTACCTGCTCGGTCAGCCATAAGTAACTGCGACCTAGTGGGTAATTATTTTTCTGTGCACAGAGTGCTCCACCACGCAATTTTGTTCTCCCCCTTCACAAATTTCAAGAGATTTTGGTCATTGCCTCTCCCCATGCAGAGATGCAAATTTATTGTCTCCTTCCTTTTTTTGGCAACACATTTTGCAAGAGTTTCTGGTTGTGCCCTGACCCATGCTGAGATGTCTGTCAGCCTTTACACTTTGCCTGTGAGTGTTAAATTCAAAATCTGTTCCCAAGCTTTTTGAGTAGCTGCACTCGTGTGATATGTTTACAGCTACCAGTAAACCAAGCTGATATACTGTGCAGAAAACACTAGTGGAAACTACCTAATGATAACTAAGACACTGTTCAGTCTAAGAATTTATTTTTGATATTTGAGACCACATTATCTCTACAAACTAGAAGCTGCAAAGTTATATTATGTTGATCCACATTAAGAGCTCAAACTGACCTACGTTCAAAATATTACCTGAGGCTGGGCAAGAAAGGGTAGCAACGCATTTCCCAGGATGTCTTATCAGAGTAAGAAAGCTAACCCTCCTAATGAGAACCTTTCCTGGCTGCATAAATTTATAAAAAGAATGGTGAAAATATTCCCTAAACTCATGCTTCTTGAAACATCTTTAAAATACCTGACAACAGCCATATCTCAGGGAAGTCTGTCTCCTTCCCTTGGCCTCCAGAGGAAAAGCGTTGGCTTTTGGGTGTGTTCAGAAAATGGTCAATAGGGCCTAATTACTATAAATGAAACTGCCTTCTAAGCTTTGCTAGTGGCAGACAAAATTTCTCTCCACAAGGAAGTTATGGACACTACAACCGGGTATGACAGAGAACAGGGGCTTGCTACATGAAGAGAAGCAATTATATCTGCCTGAAAGAATCGTGAGACATATTCTGCATGCATTTGAGGAAATGACTTTTTAAATTTTATTCATGGTGAGGAAGGAGATGCCTATCGCACATTTCTAAACTAAAAAAAACCCTAAACTGACACACGCTGTTTTTCTTCCACTTACGGACTGGGTTCCATTCCCTGCGACCTAGGGAGAGCAATTCTGCTCTCACTCACTTGCAGGCATACCCCATAGGTCAGCCAGAGCTGTTCTGGAGAACAAAAGAAGAACTGATTCTAATAGACCCGCATGGCTTAGACAGCATGCAACTTGGCCTTTATTTATTTTAACAACAAAAATCAGTGCAAATAAATTGTTTAAACTCAGAATAAATAATCATGGAAAGAAGTAAGACTTGCACAATTTGTAAGCTCTGAAATAGGTAAATGTTTATGCAATATTGATATGCACACACAGCTGCCATACACATCACAGGAGTAAATATAAAGGAAGAAAGTGTTGCACCCATTTAAATTACCTTTTCCATACTTGAAAAGAAATCTTTATGAAAAGGATACCTAGAGATTAGCTTAGAATTTACTGAATATAACACTATTTATAGCTGTAGGTAGAACAGCTTTCTAGCAGGTAATATATGACAACCACCTCTAAATACCATGTTCTTAGAGATTGCATTAATACAGCAAAATGTACCAAAAGAATTATCAAAATGTTGTGGATTTTTAATGAAAATATTTTTCTCATACTGAGTGAAACAAGCAGACTTCTCAAGCATCTAGAATTTCAAGCAGATGTAAATAAGCAATAATCATAACTGATAATCATGTCCACATTTCGGCTCCCTCATGTTACTTAAGACAATGAGAAAATGAGGAATGGTTCAGTTAAAAGAAAAGTCTTTTACCAGCTGTTTAGCAGTAAGCAGTGGAATAAAGTCAGTCTGGAGATTAATTCACACTACTTCTTAAGCCTAAAACAAATTACTTAGCCTGTGGGAACGCTAATTGAAAGCAGTGAGTAAGGAGAGCATAGCGCCCAGCAAGGGTATTTCTGCAGCTCCCACAGCCTGTGGGATATTCGCTGTTAGCATTACTGCAGGAAATCAGAAGTTAGTGATCATGGAAGTGTGCTCGTTCCTTGCTCGTGAGTAGTCTTTCACGAAAAAGGACAATGACCTGGAAACACCATCTTAAGATGTCAGCTATGTTCCTTAAACCATTCACCAATTAATAAGCAACATCCTTTGTTGGGGTCCACCATGGGCTTTGAAACATTTTGGGAACCTGACACCAAACACTGTGGAACATCATTGATTAGAACATGAATGAGTAAATCTCAAGTCATTCAAATTGGCAAGGCCTTTTCTGGGGTTTTTGTCTCTTGACAACAGCTGGTATTTTTAATGAACCAAAGAGGTGGGTAAAGAGATAGGCAGGGTTTAGTACCGAACACAAAGCTAGCTGCAGAAAGCGTTTGCTTGCTTTGTTTTTCCTGACTCTGCAACCTAACATTTTGAAGCTATTTTTCTTACTCTGCCTTTTCCTGTCTCCTGTCTCTCATAGCTTTTACTGTTTCTGTCAGTGTCTTAATTATTTTCCTGCACACTAAAGTAAGGGCAGCTGTGCTTTTCATTCTCTTAGATCTAAAATTGTATGAAGTTCACATGGAAGACTAGAGAGCTACCACACAATATTTCTACTTTTTAATTAAGATAACTACTTCACAAAACTATTAAATTCTATTGCACCTAAAAACAGCAGGTAATTTTTCACTTCAGGATTTTGCATAAAACAAAGGAACTCCAAGCATACTACTGAGTGCCTAATTAAGGAAAAATTGCTATGGTATAGAAGATTAAAAGAATTCTTGTTTGTAGCCCATACGTTTTGTCATCTGGTGCTATTATCACTGGAGACAGAAGCCTTGAATACCTTCATAATTTCTTCTGTAAGAAAGATGTTTTGATTTAGCTAAGTCAAATATCCAAGAGAAAAAAAAAATCATAGAAAATACTGTGTGTAATATGTGAGACAAGTCATATTTTCTCAATGTGAAGATATTGTTAATTTGATAAACTATGATTAAACTCATGCAGTAGATGCTTGTCATACTGAGCAATTAAGTGTCAGTAAGGCGCTCTGTTTAAAAATTGACAGTATTACATGGACTTACGCATGCAATTGTAGATTTAGAGAAAATGTATAAATATTATTTATCTGACTACAGATCAAAATACACTGATTCTTTTCTGGAAGAATACACTTTAGAAATAGGAATAAGTTCGTAAGTCCAGACCATCCCTATACATTGCAAAATACTACTTTTGTTGAAAACTGAGGTGAGACTCACACTTCTGAGCTAAAAAAAGTACTGGAACATCAATATTTACAATTATATAAAGATAAAAGTAACAATAACAGTAACAGTGTATCAGTTCGGGGAATAATTAAAAACAAAACACGGAACATACACAAGAAATTTTAAAGTACAAGACTAAACAATGACAATTCCTTTCAATTCTACCATTATTTTATATATTTATAACTAAATACGTGAAAAATACAGATGTAGTAAATAGTACTTACTGTAAGATTGTTGTAATATAAGAGAAGTCAGGACTAAACTGTTGTGTAGAATATAAGGAGAATGCACTTTTTGCTCTGTTATCAAAAATAATTCCTTAATCTCCAAACACAAAATGTCCATGGTGCTAATGCCTGCTATGGGTACTAGGAGGTTAATATATAGTTTTGTCATTTCAGTGTTCCAGTTGATATTAGTGGCCACCCCATGAATTTGTACAATTCAACAGTTAGATATGCCTAGAAAGAGTTACAACACATCCCCTTAAAGTTACATTAAAACAACTGAAACATTCATTCTTACAATGAGAAAGAATTTGGAATGGAATTACAAAATGTTAGTTAAGAAAAATAAAGGCAATAATACCACTGAAGTAGCAGACTATGTTTTCAATGTCTTTAAATACTCTCAAAATAATTATGACACAGTACATTTACTATTTTCAAAATGATTGAGATACAAAGAATAGCACTATGAGAGTATGACACATGCCCTGTCAGGCTGTGTCTGTTCAGAGACAAAACTTTTAATGTTTAAAAGAAAGTTACATAGCTTTAGCACTGTAATAGCCTTACATTTTGTAGGGTTTGCATCCACAGTCAAACAAAATGGCACTGTCATGCACTGCATTTTAAACTTATTTTATGGATGTTTTCTAAAATGAACAAACCAGAAAATCTGCTGTTTGATAAAGCAAATAATCTCTCCTAGAGTATTAAACCCACCAATGGTAGGTATTTGAGACTCAGTCGGAGAGAAGGATGGCAGAGAATTAAAAAACACGTGTGTCTATTTCTTGCACAGAAAACTTTGTTCACACATAGGAAATAAAGAGTAAGAAAGGAAAATTTATCTCTGTGATGAAAACATCAAGACAACATCAGAAGAAAAATGTACTCTGAAGTCAGTATTTCCTGCAAAACTGAAGCTTTCCTTTCTTCCCTTCTTTTCCTCTCATGGCCTGACCTCAACAACCGTGAGCACTCTCTTTCTCTCAAAAACAAACACTAAAACACAGTTTCTCCATATTTACACGATCAATGCTGCTAGAAGAGATGAAGTGCTTGGAAAAACTACAGTAGACATGCAATGTCAAAAATCTGCTATGCACTAACTAAATTTAAATATTTGTACCTTAACCTTGTCCTCTTTTTTATTTCAGAGGCTCTTCGAACTGCTGGTGTGCAATCTATACACACAAATCTGTTTGTCTGAGAAGGTGAGCACCAGGTACCAAGGCTTTGGCACATGGCCATTTACCATGTTACATGTTTTGCACAATGTTTTCTGTTCAAGTTAAGAAAGAAAGACTAAGGTTGTAGTAAAGGACTAAAGAAACTGCAAAAATGTAAGAAATTCTGTGAATTATTCTCATAAGCACATAGTTATAAATTCTCCCAATTTCCATGTAATAAAAAGCATTTTCATTAAGAGTGAGTGAAGCGATAATTCCTATGCTGAATTGGGGCCTCTGGCCTTTATCAGCTCCTATCACACAAAAAACATTAACAATCTAATCCTTCTGTGGGAAGAAAAAAAAAAGAGTGACATGATTTCATTATTACACATCTCCTGCACCATTCAGTTAGCCCTGTGCTACACATGGGTTAGCAATACTAACAGTTGCAATGGAAAAACAGCTTTAGTACACCTTGTAGAAACAGGATATATGGAAGATTATTTTCAGAATATACTCATAACTTTAGATCAAGAAGATATTTTCATTTTCATGAAGGCTTCCAACAGCACTGTGCAAAATTTTTCAGTTTTTGTACTGTCATACTGTTCTTATTATTTCACAACTCAATAATTAAAGATAAATTTTAAAATGAAAAGAGTTATCAGATACCTTGTAAAATTTTAGTTCTTTTTATTTATTTCACACATGATATTGCCTTAATACTTAAAAAGATGTTTTCCACCTTACCTGAGATATAACAGGAAACAATATGGGCTTTCCCTCTCTCTACTAATCACCAGAGTCCTGCTCTAGCATCAGCCTGAATTCTCTTTACTTTGAATGTAATGTCATGTTACTTTGACTTATGAAGGTGAATAATGCTGGGACTGACTCCTCTGTGCAGTTTCTACTGACTGTTTTTTGCTTGGTTATTATATCTGGAGTTGAAGATAGAAAGTAACATAACATTACTAATGACGCTGATGCTTCCAGTTGGCATTGCAAGCTTTATGATGGGGAAAGCTGAGACAATTTAGACAAACAGACCAACAGCAGAAATACAGTGATGCATGTACTAATCACAGACACCATTGGCCACGCTGCCTCGAAGAGTGAGGCCACTTTTCAGCACATCTTAGAGCATTTCATTGCACAGAGGGGGGATAAGAAAGCCACAAAGAAACATTACAGTGCCAGCACCATCCCTGACATAACTCAGTACTCCTTTGTTTTCCCTCAGAAAGGTTTTGCTAGTGTACCAGGAGAATTAGGATGCCGCTAGAGGAAAGGAAGAACATCTGGGATAACGTTACAGCCCTGCATCTTCTGCAGCTCTATACATTGGAGTTGAGAGCCTTGAGATGTTGTTGCTCACTGCTGGGAGAAGGTATGCTCTCCAGAACTGACAGAAGACCAACAGGCTAAAAAGAAAAAAATTAAGCCAAAGGCCATTTAGGCCAAGTATCTCCTGAATCCAGTCTCCAATTTCTCTATTAAGGTGAGGTCAGATGAAGGATTGAAATAATTTCCAATAACAATTAATAAAAATACCATAACACTGTAAAAATATTCAGAAAGTCATGGAATACTGTGTCTATACAATCACAAATATGTTGGATTCTAAAGCTCTGACTTCTCCTGTGCAGCTCCTGTAATATTTACTCTTGGTGCCATCTATAGGTAGTCCTTACTGTAAAATTTTAGTCCAGTAAGACAGTGAAAGGTGTTATGATCACTGATACATTTTTTTCTACTACAAATGCTATTGGGTTCTTATTAAGCAGAATTAAAATCGTAGTTGTTTTTAAATTACATCTAAGCATGATTTACATAAACTCAAGACTCCAACTCATCTTCATTTTTTCCATTTTTATAATTCACTCAAATAGCCAATGAACGTGTTAAAATTGAAATTATAATCAAAGCAGGGAGTCAAGGCACAAGACCAAATCTAAAATACCTACAGAACTTGAAAAATAATTTCTTCAGTCAGCATACCGTAGAGATGCAGTAATTTTTTGTATTATAAGGCTGATACGAAGAAACACATATTTTGAAGGTGTACCTAGAAGAACAGCAAAACAAAACTTTCTAATCTCCCCTTCCAAAACTCCTACACAGGAAAAAATCATCCTCCTCTGCTCCAGCAAAATGAAAAGGAAAGAGAAAGGAATGCTTTATTAATAGGCCATGAAGAAAGGAGCTCAGTAAATGAACTTTAATATATGCAATATTATTGCATTTACTTATAATGTAATATGTCTTGTATGTCTTGCACACATGTACCATCATAACTTAGCTGTTTTAGGATGGGGGAAAGACATTTATTCTTGAAGTCTAAATGCAAAACCTGTATTTGCCATAACCTAAACAGGAAAAAAAAAAAAAAATTTCATGTGCACGTGGTGTGTACCAGATTTCAATTTGTTTTCTGAAATCTAAAAGCCTTAAGAGTAAAACTAATAACCAAATTCATGACACTTCTCCATATTCAGTTCAGGATCATACTTGGTTTTGGTCTCTCGGCCGAACTAGAATTCATTTTACAAACCACTAGCATTTTCCAAACAATTTGTCTGAGTTATAACCTTTAGGAATTATTTATTTTAAATTATTACTTGGAAGAAACAGTATGAAGTGCTTTAGCTATGGTATATAAATAGGGTCTACATGAGAAGCAAAAGCTCTTTAGTTGACAGTTCATTGAGGCTCAGATGAAGGAAAACAAAACAAATTGAGAAAGAAGATGTAAACTTTTAACAATAAAGGAAATAAAACATCAGAATAACTTCTCAGCACTAATGGGATTAGAGACTTCCTATTTCCAGATTGACTGTCTTTCTAAAACGATTCAACAAATCAGCCACAGCTTTTGAGACAAATACTAGGATTGTTGCCTGAAACCTTATGGCCTACAAAATGCATCATGGATTATCAGAATGGCCTCCTTTATCCTTACAATCTACTAAATCAAAATATGAATACATGGCAGCAGAGACATCATAGGAAGACAGTTGTTTATAATCATAAATACATGTGGGTATGAGAACTAAGCTGATAGATCGAAAAGCCTTTTTTACCTCACTTTGCACCTTTAGAAGGTGTATCACCATTAGAATGTGACTATATTCAATTATTGCATCTGTTCTAAAAGATGCTGATGTACAGTAGGTTTTTCAAGGAAATGTGTAATCGATTTCATTTAACCAGAAATCATTTAAGATGTGATAGAACTAGAAAGAGAAAGCAAACCATAAAAACAAAAAGGGAAAAAAAGGATTTTAATATTACGACAAAATGAAAAACTTAACTGATGTGTTCTTTTATATCATAGCCAACAATAAATACCTTCAATGTCTCATTGTTAGAGCTGTAATGTATTTGCCAAAGACAGGCAAAGGTATAAGACATTCTGTTTCCAAATGTGGTATAGTGTACACAGTGAATTGTTATCGTTTACACAGTGAATTGTATGACAAGCCTCTATGAACATTTTCATGGCATCATCAAGCCCTGCCAAGTACCCTCCTCTGGCATCCTTCCTACCTACCATCTATTTTCCCTGTTTTATGCGTACCCCGGAGTCCAGATTATTTAATTAGCCAATAAACACTAGCGGGGAAAGGTTTGCCTGTTGCTCCTTTTGACTGTTCAACTGCATGTTATAAACTGATCACTTGTTGCCCAATGATGCAAACTGATTACCTTATTTAAAGACCTTAATTAAATAGCCATTCATTAAACCTACAGCTAAATAGAACACGTGAAATTTCATAATTAAAACAAATTGTTGTACACAATACCTTTTAATTCAAAAGATTTATATGACCTGTTAACAGGATATTAAGCTTGAACACAAAAGAAGCACTGTGACTGAAGAGAAAAAGGGATATACCGTATGCTTCAGATTGGAAATGACTATATAGCAACCAATAGCAACTTATTATTTTTAATAGCTATTATAATTTTATAACATTTTTAAACTAGCTCACAATTATCTTACTTACCAGGCCCAATTTTTAATACCTGTACCGTGCGCTTTCCATAAGGTGATTGCTGCTCTCTAAATAGAATATTTGACTGGGGTTGCCATCTACTATTTTTAGAATAAAACAATTCAGGTTGTCCTTGACAGAATATAAATAAGCACAAAATCATTCCAATTCAACATTAAAGTATTGGAAGTTGTTTCCCTTCCCTGGTAAAAGAGTTTCCTTCCTAGTCTTATTCCAATGTCACTACTTGCTTTTTTAGGTCCAGCGCTACCTCCTTTCTCTCTCCTCCCAACAAGAAGAACAGAGCTTTCTAGTTTCATCCTTGTCACTTGGCCACTTCAATTCTCTTTCCTGAGCTACTCCATTCCCTTATCCTTAGCCACCTCAGGCTAGTCAGGTCACACTGCTTTTTCAGAAAGGAAGCTATTTCTTTTTCAGCCTCCCAGGACAGTCCATGGACCAGTGGGACTAGACATAAGATGAGAGATGGAAGGGAGGTGATTTTTATCACAGCAGGGTAAAAGGTAAGATAAAAACAGCTTATGCAACTCAATATAACAGAAAGAATACCACTATGAAATATCTGGTTACCTTTGCCCAGGATACATGTGAAAAACAACAGTCTTTTTTTCAATGAAAAAAGATGTCATCTTTAAATCACAAGGCTTTTGCTGGTTTATTCTTCAATAGCCTCTTCACTGCCCTGTTGCATATAGGTAGATTTTCATCCTCTTAAAGAATAAAATCAGATCATCAGTGCAAATTCTGCCCGTTTTCACAGATGAATCAGGAAAGAAAAAGAAGAGGAAGAAAGGGTAACACCTTTCCTCTTCACGCTCAAAATCCTCATATTATACAGAATAATGACCCAAGAAATTGAAGTATGTTTCAGGTGAATTTTTATTAGAGGGCCAACAAAAAAAAAATCTGAATACAGTTTACCCAGCATGCTCTCTGTATAACACTGAGTACTTGTTTTTTTATATTCAAAGTAGACAAATAATTTCCTGGTTGAAAGCTTCTGAATAATGGCACTTTCCTCTATTTTGAGTTCCTCTAAATTTTTTGTTCTGTCAATTAAAAATAACTTGATAAAAACAACTTTATAAAGAGTAACTTCATAAAATGCTTATAGTTTAATCCTCTAATGAGAATTAGCATAGAGCACCAATTTTATTCAAGTGCATTTAAAAATCTTACCTACTTGCTGCTAAACATTGAGCTATCTAAAAGTCAAGCCAATGTCAAATTAAGTCCTGCTTTTATCTTGCAACAGAAGGCTCAGGAAGATGTGAAGAGCTACAACATTAAGGCATCTAATAGCTGATACAACGGAAAAATCATACCTGATTTTACTTTCAGGGTTCAGCACTCTATGTGAACCATGGAACTGGACTCGCGACTAAAAGTTTCAAGCTCCATTAGCACAGCTGCCTGTGCTAGGGCTAGAGCTGTGATCATGAAATACAGCTTTCAGTAAAGCTGCAACCCATATTTGTTATGTGACAGTACAGATGAAATGTTTTTCCTCTTTTCCATAAAAATGAAGGCAAATCTCAAACAAATAGTCATAAAGAACAAGTCAAGAACAGTCAAGAACACAGTTTTTTAAAATTATATTAATACACTCTTCACAATCCATCTTGACTACTAATAACTGCATAGTGCAACTCCAGACTTAATCAGTCATCATGAAACCTACCCTTTTCTCACCTTTAATGACCAACATCCGCTGAAAGGTCTTGCTATGTGCCCTTTATTTACAATAATCCCCAGCAACCTTTCACCCTACTGGATTACTTATCAAGGAGATACAAATCAGCAATGGTGAGGAATTTGTCTGCGTAGGCATCAGACTCGATGTCAAGTGAGAAGATTTGAACTAATTCAGGGGTCTGTGTAGCTGTTTCTAAGTTACGATATTTATTTCCACACAAGAAGTACTTCTGAGAATATCCCAATCCTGCTGGTAACGGCATATATTATTTAATACTCCTGAAATTGTGGTCTGTGCTAAAAAAAGAGTCCATTTCTCAAATGAATTTACTCCTGTGTAAATGTTGTGTTAAAAAATGAATATTTTCCATTCGATAAAAATACAGTCCAGTAACAATCATTACAGTTCTTGTAACTCCCGCCCCTCTCTTTCCTCAGGGAAAACTGCATGAAAAACCAAGCCAAATGGTAAGTGCAGTAGTAGCCAGACCAGACCTGCCCTGACTTCCTGTTCCTTAACTGTACCCCACACTTTTATCACCCTGTTTTTACCTTTCTACTGTCATCTCTTTCCTTCTCAGTGTTTATTTCTATCCAACTACTTCCCAACTAAAATAAAATAGAATCACGGAATTTCCACAATATTTTTTCTATCGTTTTTGTTTGATGTACCCCTCATGCTACATATGTTTTAACTGTGTGGCCAGTAAACTGTTCAGGATAGGACGGGAACTCTTTACTACTTTCTGTCAGCCCAGTACCTAGCATGACAATGTTCATCCTAGATTGCCAAATCAATGTAATGAGGAAGTTTAGCATTATGATTTATGTGGGGTTAAATGATCTCTGTTACAGTAAAATCTGAGTATCTAACCATTTTTTATGTATTTCTCCTTGTGTACCCCATTAAGTATGGAAGTGTGGAGAACTGGGGAACAGAGAAATTAAGTGTCATAACAGCAATCACAAAAAACCATCACGTAAGTATCTAATACCTACTGCCTTGTCAGTTGTGTCGCAGCACCAAAATCCATAAGAATCATTATCTCTCCTCTTGGGATGAAATTCAACCTCTGTATCACCAATATCCTTTTAAGTGCTCCCATTGGTCTAGCTTTTGATGCCATAGCATCTAAAACTCTAAATACAGTACAGTGTATCAGTAACCACTCCACCTCCAGCTATTTCAAACTGTCACAATGAATATGGAGAGCAGCTGCATTGACCTACATCACTCCTCACTCATACAGTTACTTTATTTTCCAGCATTGGCACAATGGATTTGTTTGCTATATTCTAAATCTTTATTTTATTGAAATAACGACAATCCTTGTATTGTATTTTCATTTATATGCATGTGAAAAAAATCAAAGGCCTTTGTTACCAACAAATGTTTCTAAAAATCTGCAGTGCATTCAGTTTCCATTCTTCTCAGAATCTGATATATGAGTTGCTATTCACATCTGAAATCTCTCCCTCATAGGGTGCAAGTGAAAAACTGCTAATATTTCACTGTATTAATACAGTGGATTAAATTATTCATTAGAAAAATATGGTAACCAACTAAAAGTAACTTAAGTTGACATAAATTTGCCAGCATAAAGAAATGATCAGAGTATTTTCATAATGTATTAAGAAAAAATTGCCTAGAGCATGAAAAAAAAACCATAAACATCTTTAATGAGAGTATCAATCCGTTTTCTTCTGGGTATCTGGTTCGGACAGACATACAAGGCCAGAAGTCCACGAGTACAAGCTAGAGCAGGGCTTCTTGGTAAGATACAAAACCAAACAGTATTATTTCAGTGTCATAATTATTCAGTAAAAAAAGGTCCAAAATATTTTTAGAAGACAGCATATATTAAACCACAGATTTTGCTTTCCCAAATCTGAACTTTCAGAATCCAAAATGTATCAGAAACATGAAAGCAATACAGATTATGAGATACTTCTTTCACAAATGATAAACCGGATTTGTGGTTCAGTTCATTCTACCTAAATTACAATTAAGAAGATTTATATGACTAACACAAGAACACTGGCAGATTTTTTTCATGGTCCAAAAAACCTGAGTTCCTGTAATGGGAACTGATAATGTATTTTGCTACTTAAGAAGGAGTGACACTGTCTTGTCCACTAGATGAACTTGCAATAGAAAGCAGCTGACACAACAGAAGTAAAGAAATACTTAAAAACTACACCACCACCCCCATCTGCACATACAGATACTCAGAAAATGCCTTCTTTGCACATCAAAAAACAAAGGTGTTCAAAGCTCATAAATAAAGTAACACAATGAAAAATTGTTTGTGTCATTTATTTTGCCTCCATTCACCAAACCAAAGGAAACAAATTGTTATAGATGTACTGCTGAACCCTACTAATCCACCCTTTGCAAAAAAGACTTGCTTTTGTGTGGTAAGCAAAGTGTGTAAATTTGTGTTCCAGAATAGCTGAGCCTCTTGCTTCACATGATGACAGTGGGTCATGAAGGGGTGAAAAACTTGTCTTAACTAAGCTGACCTGCATTTTGACAGTCTGCTGACCATCACCTAAACTTGTTATATTGTTCAGGGGTTTTTTACATAACACAGCCTAAAAGATTAGTAATTAGCAAGAACTGACTGGAGTTGATTTAACAAACAATTTAAGTAATGGAAATTTTTAAAATGCTCCAAATAAAATTCACTTATCTATCCTGTGTGATTCTCATCTATAGTTAAAGCCACAGAGCTATAACCAAGACATGGATATTAAAAGTACAAAGACACCCTAGCCTAGGAATGGGTAACTGCCCAAGCCAGCACATTCTAGCATGGCTGCAATGGATGACAACATCAATTAAAGGGATTACTCTGTGCACTCTATTAGATAATTATCCAGATAAGGTCAAGGCTCACATTCTCTTCAAGTGCTTTGATAATGGTTTATTACAGCAGCTCAATTCAAGTTACATTAGGCTGACAGATGGTGTATGGAATACATTTCAGCACAGCTGCAACAAAACAATCTGGAGGTTAATAGTGGGGCCCAGCAGTCAGAAAGGCAGGCTCCCCCTCTCCCCACTCCCCCTGCAAGGGCTGGGAAAGTGGCATATAATGCTGCACTTTCTGTGCCATCCCAACAGGATACGCACCCCAGTGTGTGTTATTTCTGTAGTCACAGGAGACATGGGCACTGAACAGACAGCTTCTGCATCCTTGAGGTTTCTGCTGATGGACTTTAAAGACAAAATGCCTCTTGTGGCATTAGAGTCCACCCCTGGGATTCTTATTATTTGCACAAGCCCTGCATAGATACCACAGTCAAGCCCTACATACTAAAGCATTTAATCATTCTGTTGAAGTCCTCTTTTCTTCTGTATTTATAAATCTGACTTTTCAAAAGCATACTGTAATGATTTAAAAGTCTTTAACATTGTTGTTAGATATTTAATTTTTAAATTCATCAATGCATACATGCACTTGTAAAGCTCTAGCTAAAATATAGAACTTAGTAAATAAGATAGACTTTTTTCTTTTACTGATTTCAGTAAACTCTGGATTATGCCTATTGGTGCCACTCTTTGCCTTTCAAACACCTGCTGTAGCTGCACACTCTGTTCATTTGATATTAAGTCCTGCTTACAAGAGTTTATTTATGGATGAAGTCTTCAGAGAAGGCATATTACAGCTTCCCTATATAATGAAAGTCCTTCGTAAATTTTTAAATATTCTGAGAAGACAAGATAACCAAAGTTAGCTTCTTAAATTCATACGTGAGACAGCTGTTTAAGTCAACTCATTTAAAAACAAAATAAATCTAAAAAACTTTGCACATTTCCTTCTGACTTTAGTGAGAGCTGCTGAGTACTCAGAACAGAAAATCGAGTCACATATTCAGCTACCGTTGATTTAATTCATCATGCCACGGTTCAGACATCATAGTCAGAAAGATTTTACATCAAATTTTCAAATACAAGATGCAGAATTTTTTTACCTCCTGGGATTTCACTTCCTAGATTAGAAAAGAAATTTCGCTCTCTGACTTCAGTGAGATTGTTCAGATAAAAAACTAATAGACTGTGCTCTCTCGTGCCTTAGATTTAACACTGTCCTATTAACTCACCTCTTTGAAACTCTTTTTAAATGCCAACTAATTAATCCTTACAACACATTGGGAAGGAAATACTCATTTTACAACTGGGAGAAGAGAAGCTATAGAAAGACCTGCAAAAAGAAGTGTGTAACAGCAAGCGTTAAAGCTCAGAAGTTCTGTCCTCAATCCACATCACTAGATATGAGCATCCTGCTGCACTGTACACAATGGCCCCATCCTGCTCAATCATTTACCGAGAGCATAAAGTAAGTGGTGGCACCGTACATGCATCAACAGTCTTGCTGTTAGTGCATAATCTTTTGATTACACCACTCTGTCAAGAGACTATAATAGCTATCTTGAGACAGCATGCTATCTTGCAGCCCACCTTCTGAGGTCTCATAGTAATTCCCTTTGTAACAAGAAAATTGCTCTCTACCTCCAGCAAAAGGACACTACCGGAACAGGTGGGCCAGTGAAAGGGCTGGCTTCAAATAGTTTCGTCATTCTTTTTTTCCTGATGGGAATTTGTGACAGATCATGACTGTTTGTTGGTTCACAGTATGCTTTATGATTTTGCTTGTGTGCCTAGAATGTCAGCTGCCTGAATTGTGCTGATCATAAACATTAGAGTAAATACTCATCCTAGTGCAAAAAGATGCCTGGATATACCAGACATAGGCTCTAACCATGCAGGCATCTTCAGAGGATTGCAGAAAGGTTGAGATTGGAAGGGACATCTGTAGGTCATAAGGTTCAACCACCCTGCTCAATCAGGGCCACCAGGACCATGTCAAGACAGCTTCTGAATATCTCCAAGGATGGAGACTCTACAACCTCTCTGGGAAACCTGTGCCAGTGCTTGGTCACTCTCACAGTAAGAAAGTATCTCCTGATGTTCAGATGGCACCTCCTGTGTCTCACTTTGTACTCATGGCTTCTGATCCTGTAATGGGGCATCAATGAAAAGAGCCTGGGTGCTGCTTCTTTTCATCCTCCCTTCAGGTATTTATGTACATGAATGAGATTCTCCCTGAGCTTTCTCTTCTCCAGGCTGAAAAGTCCCAGCTCCCCCCAACCTCTGCTCATATGAGAGATGCTTCAACTCCTTAACTGCCTTGGTGGCCCTTCTGTGGAAACCCAGTGTGTTTGCATCTGTCTTGTCTGCCAGGGATCAGATTAGGAAGGCAAAAGCCCTGACTGATAGAATTAAATCTGGCCAGGAAAGTCAAGGGCAACAGAAAAAGCTTTTACAGGTACATTGGTGATTAAAGGAAGACTAGGGAAAATGTGAACCCTCTACAGAAGGAAATGGGAGACCTGGTTCCCAGTGATGTAGGAAGGTGGAGGTACTAAATGACTATTTTGCCTCAGTCTTCACCAGCAAGGGCTCCAGCCACACCAACCAAGACACAGAGGGAAAAGGTGGGGACTGGGAGAGAGAAGAACCAACCACTGTAGGAGAAGATCAGATTTAAGACCATCTAAGGAACCTGAAGGTGCCCAAGTCCCTGGGACTTGATGAGATGCATCCGTGGGTCCTAAGAGAACTGGTAGATGAAGTGGCTAAGCCAATATCCATCATATTTGGGAAATCATGGCACTCCATTGAAGTTTCCACTGACTGGAAAAGGGGAAACATAACCCCCATTTTAAAAAAGGGAAAAAAGGAAAACCTGGGGAACTACAGGCCAGTCAGTCTCACCTCTGTGCCCAGCAAGATCATGGAGCAGATCCTCCTGGAAACTGTGCTAGGGCACATGGAAAACAAGGAGGTAATTGGTGACACCCAACATGGCTTCACTAAGGTCAAACCGTGACTGACAGATTTGGGGGCCTTCTATGATGGGATTACAGTGGTGGTGGATAAGGGAAGAGCAACTGACATTATGTACCTCTAGTTATCCAAAACGTTTGACACTGCTCTGCACAACATCCTTGTCTCTAAATTGGAGAGGCATGGATTTGATGGATGGACCACTCGATGGATAAGGAATTGGCTGGATGGTTGCACTTAAAGAGTAGTGGTCAACAGCTCAATATCCAGCTGGAGAGTGGTGATGAGTGGTGTTCCTCAGAGGTCAGTATTGAGACCATTGCTGTTTGACATCTCTTCTGGGAAGATGGACAGTGGGACTGAGTGCACACTCGGCAAGTCTGCCAACAACACCAAGCTGTGTGGTGCAGTCGACATGCTGGTGGGAAGGGATGTGCCATCCAGAGGGACCTGGACAGGCTTGAGAGGTGGGCCTGTGCAAACCTCATGAAGTTCAACAAGGCCAAGTGAAAGGTCCTGCATATGGGTCAGTGCAACCCTAGGCACAAATACAGGCTGTGTGAAAAGTGGATTGAGAGCAGCCCTGCAGAGAAGGACTTTGGGGTATTAGTAGATGAAAAACTGACTGGTTTTTACACACTCAAATGACTTTGTACAGTTGCAACCCAGAAAGCCAGCCATATCCTCAGCTGCATCAAGAGGGTGATTCTCCCCCTCAACTCCGCTCTCATGAGATCCCACCTGCAGTATTGTATCCAGCTCTGGGGCCCCCAACATAAGAAGGACATGGACCTGCTTGAGTGGGTCCAGAAGAGGCCATAAGGATGATCAGGGGGCTGGAGCACCTCCCTTACGAGGACAGGCTGAGAGAGTTGGGGTTGTTCAGCCTGGAGAAGAGAAGGCTCCATGGAGACCTTCTAGCAACCTTTTAGTACTTAGAAGGAGCCTACACAAAAGATGGGGGGGACTCTTTCTCAGGGAGTGTAGTGATGGGACAAGGGATCAAGGTGGTGGATGCCCCCTCCCTGGCAGTGTTCAAGGCCAGGTTGGACGGGGCTTTGAGCAACCTGATCCAGTGGAAGGTGTCCCTGCCCATGGCAGGGGGGTTGGAACTAGATGATCTTTAAGGTCCCTTCCAACCCAAAGCATTCTATGATTCTATGATGAAGACAACATATTACAAAGTATTGGAGACAATCCAGGTTTTGATCTGTAAAACATTCACAGTAATGACGAACACTTTACATATAAAAACTTTAGTGAAAAAGAAAGCATAAATTTGTATTGTACAGTAAAGACTGGGTTAAAAATCCCGTTGAAAACTTCCGGTATTTCACTGTTAAATTAAAAACTAAAGAAAAATCTATTACCTAGTATACTTAAAACAGCATTATTATTTTTCACTCATAAATCTCACTCCAATTCTTTTGCAAAAGTTAGACTCATCAGGAAACAGTTACATAATGACATCTGCTGAAACTGTCAACAAATAAATTTAAATAAACAAAAAATGAAAGAATGAAACTGAATTAGGGTAGGACAAGAGTAAAGCTTAGCTTATTTGCTTCTGTGTGGACAAAACAGAACTTCGAGACACCTGCTAGGAAACTGAAAGATGGAAGAGTGATGTAATTTCTTATTTTTCACCTGGTAAGGATTAATTGTTTATTTGCTTGCATTTTACTAGACAGAATTTCAGGCATTCATGTTATCTGGACAGAAGATGAGAGCAGTGTTGTTTATGAACCTAAAGAATCTATTTGATATTGAAATAAATTATCTAACATCACAGAAAACATTATGTTCAATACTGCTGCTGATTATCACATCCCTGTATTATGTGGTCATGTTGACCACATTAAGTTTTACATTTCTCTTATTTCTTATTCCTCGGGTGAAATAGTTGTTATTGTAGCACACAATAAACCTACGTTTGTCTTGTGAGGGTCTTATGTACAACAAATTCCCTATTTACATCAGTAAAAAGGTCAATGCATATCTTACTTCACAACACTGGCATACTACAGGACAAGTAAAATCTGGTTATAAAGCTAGACTGTAAGACTGATTTTTAGACAGGAGTCCTGTATGACTGCAGAGAGAAGGTCAATTTAAGAACAAATACCAGTCAGTATCTACAGTGACTAATCCGGTTGCTAAAAATGAGCAAAGAAACAAAAAAACCCTTACTAAATACTGGAATTGACTGTTCTCCCATCTGACTATTCTGCCAAAGTGGAGCCCTCACCAGCATACAAGGGAATTGGAGGAATGCATCAATATCAGAGACTATTCTCAGAGGAGTTTTGATCCTACCTCAGAAAAGAGTGAAAACCATTGAAACTAATTAAATTTTTGATAATGAAAATAGTAAAACATACAGGAAAACTAGTCACTTAAAAGAAAATTAGCTACAAAAATATAATGAATTATTTTTGTCATACTAAAATATAAAATGTATGTTCTATTTATCAGGTACCTTTTAATCCAAGGAAATATTTTGCATCCAGGTAGATGACCCTAGGTTAAGATATTAATCTTAACCCCTAGGTTAAGATGTTCTAACAAATATTTTTTTCATCTGTATAGCTGCTTACAGTTTGAACATGGTGTAAGGACTAACACTATTATCAGTACCTGTGGTATTTCCTCATTGCAAATGCACAAAATAGATAATATTGTTTTAAGTAGTAATGATTATAAATTTGAATTAACTTTTTAAAGTTTGCAGAGATTGTTGAAATGTTAGAGCAATTAGAACAGCTTTATTCAGCAGAGCAATTCAGGAAAAACTCCAAGCAACGATGAAGTAGGTTTTGGGACATAACTGTTAAAATAGTAAATGGACTTCATAATAAACAAAGATGGTAAGTTAATGAAATACATTTTCCTCCTGAACAGATGATATGTCATGTCACCCTAAACAACCTATAATACAGGTCACTCAAAATCGTATCTTGAGAAAAGAAAACAAACTGCAACAGGAATGCTGGCATACAGATCTCATTCCTGCTGGAACTGCTTTAATTTAGAGAAGCTGCAGTTAGGCATCACCGCAGTTTGCTCTCAAGACAACAATGGATGTAGCGGTAAGAGAAAGGAAGGGGAGAAAGAGTTCTAGTCATGATAGTATCATGATACCTGGAGAGAAATTACTTCAGTAACTAGTTCCATCAATTTAAAAAAGCTCAAATGTTCTTCTAAATACATGCTCAGGCAAACTTCAAACAGTAAAAATTTGGGCCTATTGTGTAGCCTAAAGCTAGGAGAAGAGATACATGTCAGATCACACTTGCTATCTGTGAGAAAAACTATAACTTCTGGATCCATTTTGTGGTATATTTAAAATCTATTTTGTTACAAATCAACAGATTGCCATATTGTTTAAAATCTGTAGTAGAATTTTTTTGTTACCATCCAAATACAGCTTGGATGCTGTCATTCAGCATATTGCAGTGAGTTTTGCATTTTTTAACGTATCCAAAAAAGTGAAGCCCAAAGTATCAGGGCAAAAACACTGGGTCTGAAAGCTAGGTTGTAGTATTTGATTCAATACAACTGGGAGGACAGGGGGTATTGACCAAGCCGAAAGTTTATTCCTCACCAGTTGAGAAGGGCCCTGACAAGCAAAGCCAGGTTTCAATAGGAATCTGCTCTAGTGCCAGCCCTTCTACATCCCCAGCTGCTGCAGCTGGACATGCTATAGTGGGGGAATTACACTCAAAATGTTGTTAGTCCATTTAATGTTTAACACTCTAACAGTCTAAAGAAAATCTACTGCTTTTCTCTGGGAATGTGGCTCACCCTTTCAATGTTCCTCTGCATCCCAAGGTTGACAGTTTCAGTCTTCTTCAAGATGAATCGGGGGAAAGACACACAAGTTACGGGCATCCTGAGGTACCTGCTAAGAGCAGTAAGATGTTCACAGCAGGAGTCTCTTCTTCCTGAGTCTTGAGATCTGCTTGGGGCTATTATAAATTTCCTTACCACAGTCTGCCTTCTTCCTGCTTCCCAGGTAAAGTTTGAGAGCGGAATGCTGCCCTCCCCCAGCTCCATTACCCCAGAGGGGCTGTTTGTCCTTCAGTGACTATGCAGGTGTGCCAGCCGCCTGCCCCAGGCACTCCCAGAGCTAAACCAATGCAGGAAAGCCACAGGCACGTGGCCACCTGGCAACTGCCGGCATGGATAAAACCAGCTCCCACCTAGGCAGGGCCAGACACATCCTGAGACCCAGCACTGCCAGGTCAGCATCAATCCTGTGGCCTTCTGCTAATGTCAACATCGTATTAACTGGACTACAGGGTGGGAGGGGATTCAGCTTCAGCTCCTGTAGAGTCTGCTTTTGGCCTATTTAACCAAAATAATACTTTAATTCTTGTGCAATACAGGATCAAAGGTAGGAAAAACATCAGTCTGATTAGTGGTTTTAATTTGAAGAGAATGGCTGGCACAAAAAGAAAGACTGATCCCACAGTACCTTGGCTGTTGAGCAAAGTTCTCAATAGGGACAAGGACAGAACAGTTGATTACAACCTCTGATGGGGAATATTTTCGGAGAAAAGGTCTAATGGACTGCCTAGGAAGATTCCTAATGGGACTTGCAGAATCCAGAGTTAAGTGCAGATAATGGGGTGGGCGCTGGGTTGGGGTTTTTCCTGGTCAGAGGCATAGGACTACAAGGCACGTTTCTGCATGGGCAGCTCTTCAATGGCAGCTCTGTCACCATCCCTTCTCAGTGGAGTCAACAACTGATGCTGAGATGGAGACTGCAGCTGCTACATAGGAGGCTCCAGCACATAGATGCCACCTAGGCCTTGACAGATGACTCTCAAGATGAAGGTCACAAAGAACATGCTTTATCATACCAGACAGCACAAAAGTTGACCAACAGTGACAGATCCTGGACACCCATTCAGGGGGGGCGCCCTGCACCCACATCCTGCACCATACTTGCTTAGGGGGACAAAAGCAGTTACACAAGCTATTGCTGGGGATGGAGTTCAGAGTCTGATTTGGCTGCTAGATACAATCAGCTTCACTAGCCTTTATATGTCACAAATTAGGATTCTTCAGGTCAACATGTTCTCATAATTACCAGGCACAGTAAAACACATTTTCAACTTATGAGACCCATTTCAGTGGGTGTCCAGTCCAGCTTGGCTGACTGGTACCTTACACAAACTACCCAACACATGTTCTTTCAAAACAGTCCAGGTTTGTGCTCTTTTAAAACCATCTGAATTTAGTCCACTCTAACCCAAGCAAGAAGTTCTTTGCTTAAGGAATCTATCTCCCTCTTCTGAGCTGAGGAATAATTGTTTTTAAAGTATATTTTTCTCCTGCTTCTAGCAGACATTCCTGCTAACTGAACTCAAAGCTGAATAAGGGGAACAATAGCAAAGGACAGTGAGTTGCCTTTAAAAAGCTTATTGGCTTCCAGATGTCTGTGCCCTGAGGGTACTAACAGGGCTTAATGGCCCTGACTAGCCTCACCTGGGGTCTTCAACCACACCTTCTGTCCAGGGGCTCCATTTAAGCTCAGACTGAGGCCTTTAAACCTCACTTCCTAGTCCTGCCTGGACTGCCAGTAAGGCCTGTTACTAGTCTGCTTGCTGGGTTCAGGCATAATGGGGCTGCACTCTGGGTGAGGGTACTGCTTGTGCATGCTAACTCTTGGGCTTGCTAACTCTTAGGCAGCAGTTCTGTCTCTGCTGCTCCCAGATACCAGCACCCAGGTGTGACAGACAGCCTTAGGCCAAGTAAAGGATTGCTGTTTTGGCCTTGGTACTATCTGAGATAGTTTCAGGTCTGGGTCTTGTGATCAGAAATAGGCTATAGCTTTTGGAGGCTCTGTTGGCTAATGCACTGGAGCCTACTCCAGGCAAAGAACAGTGGTGAGAATCACCCCTTCAGGGTTCTTTCTGGTGAAATACAATGGCTTAGGAAAAAAAAAAATACAACAGCTGATGTTGAAAATAAATAGATGCATTTTCCCCTTCAATTAGTACAGAAACAGTAAAAGAAGTGTGAGCAGTATATGACAGTACACTATTTATGGAGACCACTATGGGTCTTTGTAACCGAGACACTGCCTTCTCCATTTATTCATCTATATAACTCATCAAGCTACCCAAAATGGCCAGTTCATGTTTGGGCACCATTAGGATATTTTTTAATTTTTTTGGACATACAGCTTGATTATGATATGACTGAAAACAGGTAAGCTTGATCTACTGACCCAGGAGTTTTTCCATTCAAAACTAAATTTGACTGTGATGTCTCATTTTACTTATTTACTGATGATCACCCAAAGTCTTTGCAGACAGAACTGCAGAGCAGCACATTCAAAGACTATCATCTATAGTTGTGATGTTAATGAAAGTACTTTCATATGCTTTATGTGTTTTCAGATTTCTGTATAGGATGTTAACGTCCCCATGTACTCCCCGTTTACATCTAAGGGGATAAAGGGCAGACAACAGGACAGGAGAAAAGAGGCTCATAAATGGGATTGAGGTGACAAGGCAGGTTGAGATGAGAAGCATAAAGCTCTAGTAACAAGGATGAAGACCTACTGAAGTCTCATGCTGAAGAAATGGATATTACCGAAAAATTCACATACACATATTTTTTCCTGTGTTTAAAGATCAGGCATCAGGTTACCTGGAAATTTAAAGTCTGCTAATAAAGTTAAGACTTTAAATTTCATAAGGAAAATTAAGGGAGAGTTCCACAGACAAGGTTTTAGGTTCTTTTAAGATTTAGGTAGACTGTCACCCTGAACTCACTCCAGGCCAGGCTGGTGACAACTGACTGGCTCTTTATAATCCAAGCAGGATCAACTCAAGTGGCTATGTCAGGCTGCCCACTAGTTTGTGTTGTTGTCATCTTCCTGGGCATGGCCAACTTTGCAGAGGTGCTCAGTGCAGATGGTATAGCCAAAGAGCAGTCAGTGCCTTGCAGTAAGTAAATTTGTGCCTAGCAGATCTTAAGCTTAAAGGGAAACAGGTTAAAGTCTTAAGGAACCTGGAAAAACTCTTTTTCTTTCCCCAACATGGTTTCTAACGAGATTGGGGAATGGTTATTTCTCAGCCATGCCAGGACATCTGTACCTATGCAGTAATTATGACTGAATATTTTATACTGCAAGCCATACCTTAGCAATTGCTTTCTTGTGTTCATAACATACTTTTGAAGAACCTTGGGATCTGTATGGGTCAGCCACAGTTCCAGTTAACAATTATTTTTAAAATTTGGTGGGTTTTTTAAAGAAATTTCTCCAGTATGAATTTGGCCAACTGAACTCTGGCAAGACAATCCCGTTACCTAAAGAGAATATATACTATGATACAGAGGAAAGATACAATAGTTTGTGAAACTCTAGTAAATTCGGCTCATTTCTTCATTATAGTACAGAACTACAAAAATATGAGGGGTTAAACCTTGCCATTTAATCTTTCTTTTTCCTTTAAGAGAAAACCATAAATGAAAAATACCATACAGTTGGAAAAAAACCTTCTTTGCTTTGGATCCTCCTCTCCGTAACAACAAAATCTTCATTAATGGTTAAATCAAGAGGTGAATCAAAGAAAGACAATGAAAATAACCTGATTAGTAGGACATGAAAGTCTGACAGATTTTCCCACCAGAAATGGGATACAGATGAAGTGCCACTTCACCTACAATGTAACTTACTGTAGGTTTACCTGGTTCCTTTCACTGTTTCAAATACTGATATTATTTTTGGTTGGAACAAAATGTCTGCATTGAAAACTATCCAAATAAGTCCTGCTGATTTCATGAAACTTTAATTGCAACAATAATTGCAAAGGCTTATCTTATTTGAAAAGACTATTTTACTGATCCGTCCATGCAAAAATTAGAAAGTTCATCCCAAACTGTTGTAATACCTATTACACACCTATGAATTAAATCCCGGAATAAAGAGCAAGAAATATAAAAATAACAGTAGCTTAATCCAGGCCTTTGAAATGGTGAATGAAAAGGTGTTTTTTTTTAACAAACTCTTATGCCAGGATGATATGGCACCTGTACCTTCAGTTTTCTAAACTGGTGGAAGGCTTATTCATGTTTATTTAAGAACAGACTCTGTCATCTTCATTAATAAAGATAATTGCTTTTCTAGACAAGTAGTCCAAGTCTCTCTGCTAGAGCTTTAATGTAAAATAAGGTATAAGACATGTGAATAAAGATGGCTGGAACTGGCACAAAATCAGCATTTTCATTCCCTTTTGTGAGAAGCCAGATTTCATTTACTGTATAAATTATCAACCACCTTTTTAATATGGTTATAAATTTATCACGGCTTTTTTTTCTTTAAAAATAACTGTTTCTTTAAAACTTGCAGCTGAACATTAACAATTGCAGTAAAGCTAATTTTAATTAAAGCAGAAAGGAACTTTGTTGACACTTCTCAGTAAATCCTTTAGAAAAACACAGTTCTACTGCAGAATACATGTTCAGTGAAACCTAATGACCTTCTAACATAATAAGAAATGAACCTAATATGCATAAATTTGGGATCAAGTTTCAGTACAGAATTCTTTCTCATTGTTCTAACTGAAGTTTTTCAAAGATATAATCTAACGATCAAACACATTCCATGATCTAAATTCATCAGAAGTTTTCATTAATATTCATTCATTACATTTGAAGCACTCAGGTAGAGAACTGCAAGGACACTCAATTTGCAAGTGATCAGAAAGCAAAGTCTTAAATTGCATGAAATACATTAGCTCAAATTAACCCCTGCTGCTGCAGGAAATCATATCAGCCACTCAGGAGATGTCATCCCTACACTAACTGAAGTGAGCTACTGCTACACTGGTGTCTTCCAATTGGAGGCCAAGACAGAGACCGCAACCAAGGAGGGGAGCATAATAGCAAATAATTACTTCTCTTTTAGCATTATCTTCAAAGCTAAGAGGGAAAAGTAGGAATCTTAGTTCAGTTTCAACACCGGCAAAATATTTTTCACTGAAATGTCTTCTACTTCATTTTCCTTCAGAAAAGAGGGTTGGTATTCACTACTTCTGATGTACAATCAATCATATACAAGGGATTCTTGTATAAAAGGCTTATAATTCAGTGTTAGGATGTAGTTTAGGTTATTGAAACTCTTAAATCATGGAAATACTTCACCACGTTTGGTGAGAAAAGTATTATTTTCAATTTTTTTTTTCTCTAAAGATATTTTAGATTTTCTAAATATTATCTATTTCTCTAAAGAGGCAACAGTGTATGTTTACACGTGTACAAATAAGAGTTCACCATATCAGTTGCCACAGCTGAAGCACTGCAGTTTCTCAAAACCTGAAATATGAACCTCCTCTACGTAGATTTTATTCCCCCTAGTTGTGCTGACTTAACTTAGCTAGTGCATCTGCACTGTCCCACAAAAATCTAGAAAGACAACTGTATGGATGCATTATCACTGAAAGGAAAAACTTGCTTGGACCAGCAGTGCTTTGATCATTGCTTGCACCAAAAAGGTTATCATTTATCCTTGCTTGGAGATGCCAAGAGGTGCAGTATATATTTATTAGAACAAAACCACAAGCTGATAGCCAGGAAACCAGCCTCCATGTTCTACACTAATAAGGAAATAAATGCTGGTCACTTTTGAAATTGGGTTTGCACTGCTGAACCTCGTAGTGGAACTGAAGAGAAGGGAAGAATTTAAGTGGCTTTTGCAGCACTTTGTTCAGATCAGAGAAACTTCACAAGCGTTCACAGCCTGCCTCTAGTCCTTTAGTCTTCACTGCAGCAAAGCATTTAAACACACAGTTTCAGTTGGCTTTATTGGGATTTAAGGCTATGTTATAGTACTTCTAACTGTATTCTGAATTGACATTTCAATGATTAACAGACAAATAATATTGTCTGTTGCCATTACTGGGAACCCAAAGGGATTTCAGACAATAGAGTGGCCTGTCAGGAGACAAGAAGCTGATTCACAACAGACTGGAAGATGTTTCAAGCATGACACTTAACTCCGACACTTCAGAAGTCGATTGTATGTCCTAGAAAATCAACACTCATGGCAGTGTTGCCACAGGCTTCTGAAATACCATTTATGATAGAAATATTTTTTAAATCAAATTAGAAAAGGTGTTATTGAAAACATCATTCACTAATTTTATCCCCCTCCAAGTTAATTACTGCCATGCTCTTGCAGTTTACCAGATCCTGTGTAAGAGAAAAATCACTAGATTTGTGTATGAAAAATAATGACTTTATAATTAAAGTAACAGCTGAGATAATTCTAACTGAAAGGGATCTGCAAAAAACTTCTTAGATGAAGATATGAGAGGACTTTACATCTGGCTGGGTGGTTGCAGTCGGAGCATTACAGTCAATGACTCAAAGTGCAAGTGGAGAGCTGTGATGAGCGGTGTTCCTCAGGGGTTGACATTGGGACCAGTATGTTTAAAATCTCTGTTGGTAACATGGACAGTGGGACTAAGGGCGCCCTAAGTTTGTCAATGACACCAAGCTGTGTGGTGCAGTCGACAGGCTGGTGGGAAGGGATGTGCCATCCAGAGGGACCTTGACAGGCTTGAGAATTGGGCCCATGCAAACCTCATGAAATTCAACAAGGCAAAGTGCAAGGTCCTGCACATGGGTCGAGGCAATCCCAAGAACAAACACAGGCTGGGCAAAGAGTGGATTGAGAGCAGCCCTGTGGAGAAAGATTTGGGAATGGAAAGGGCTTAGTGGATGGAAAACTCACTATGAGTCAGCACTGTGTGCTTGCACCCAGAAAGCCAATTATATCCTGGGCTGCATCAAGGGAAGTGTGGCCAGCAGGTCAAGGGAGGGGATTCTCCCCCTCAACTCGGCTCTCATGAGACACCCACCCAGAGTACTGCATTCAGCTCTCGGGCCCCCAGTGTAAGAAGGACACAGACCTGCTCAAGTTGGTCCAGAGGAGGGTCATGAGGATGATCAGGGGGCTGGAGCACCTTCCTTGTGAGGACAGGCTGAGAGAGTTGAGGTGGTTCAGCCTGGAGAAGAGAAGGCTCTGGGGAGACCTTATAGCGGCCTTCCAGTACTTAAAGGGGGCTACAGGAAAGATGGGGAGGGATTCTTGATCAGGGAGAGCAGAGATAGGATGAGGGGTAATGGTTTTAAACTGAAAGAAGGTGGATTTAGATTAGATCTAAGGAAGAAGTTCTTTCCTGTGAGAGTGGTGAGATGCTGGAACAGGTTGCCCAGACAAGTTGTGGCTGCCCCCTCCCTGGCAGTGTTCAAGGCCAGGTTGGACGGGGCTTTGAGCAACCTGATCCAGTGGAAGGTGTCCCTGCCCTTGGCAGGGAGGTTGGAACTAGATGATCGTTAAGGTCCCTTCCAACCCAAACCATTCTGTGATTCTATGAGTCTAAGATCTTGCAGCTTTCTCTTACCCGGAAGGAAACAGTCCTCCCACCCCATACTGAAACCTTTTTAGGGAAACACAGAAAAAAACCCAGAAATTATCTGATTTTTTTCTTTTCATTTAAAGAAATTAAAATATAACCAAGAAGGAATACTATTTCAAGTAAGGACTAGTCAAGTCTATGGCTCCAAGCCAGTTAAGAGTATGAAACTTGAAGTTTCTATTATAAAAACACTAAAGGTATTTAAAAAGGCATTTAAAGAAGAAATTCCCTATTCCAGGTTTACAATATGCTCCAATTAAATAAATTCCCCAGGAAAATAAATACTATTACATAATATTTTAAGTGAATTCTTACTGTCCAGGAAAAAAATTCTTTGTGAATGACAGGTAATAGATATGTTACTGAAGTAGTCTGGCTGTTCATAACCTGAGAATTGTCATAGAAATGGTACATTACAGTCCAAGACTACTAAATTTAAAGACCCTTTCAGTGACTGTTCATGTAAGGTTACCCAGTATTGCAGTGGATGGTCCAAAGCAACCCTATCATTGCACCTTACACCTGAAACAGATGTGGCTTATTTATAATAACATTGACTTATTTTTAGACACTGTTGCAACCTCCACCTGAAACACTAGCTCCTGAAGGTCTAAAATTAGAATCTCTATTTCCAGGGTCAGCATGGAAGGCTCAGATACAAGAAAGCACTTAAATAAAGGTTTTACTTCTAGCATGAGCTCAAAAGCTTTCCTGCAATTGTTAATGGGCTTTGGAGCAGATTTTTAAAATAGCTTCTTTACTAAATGAAAAAAAGCCCACCATGTGGACATTAGCTAGCAGAAAATGAAGCACCCCTGTGGAGTGAGAACTGCTCTTATATTAAGCTCAGCAGGGAAACTCTCAAGTTCCCTGGATTGCTGGTACATTTCTCACTTTTTACCAATAAACTCCATACATTTGAAAAACTTGGGGAAAAAAAAAAAAAAAAAAGAAAAAAAAGAAAAACCAAACAGATCACCTCTCCTAAAATAAAACACATTAAACTGATTCCCATCACACAAGCTCTATGACAAGGCAAGCAGTTTGGCAAATTTTGACAAACTTTTGGAATACTGGCCTTGGTTGCAAGAGTAACCCTATGCATGGAAAATTACTGCAACAAAGTATTTCTTCCTGAATACTGCAAAAGAAATCATTGATTCCAGTCATCTCAATACTTAGCAGCTGAAAAAGTTTTCTCCTGTATATAAACCTCAGTTACTTAAAAATCTACACAGGTTGGAGTAAACAGAAAACTTTCCTTATTTAAATGCTGGCAGTGTTCTTGTGTAACACATTTCAAACAAAAAGTGAAGGTTTTGAGAAGAAGGTTACATGGATATAATTTTATTGAATGTACTTCTCTTCAACACTCAAATAATGATGGGTTGCAATGACATGGCCCATCTATTGGGGAAGCTGACCAGGGCCTCTGCTTGGGCGTCGGTGTGCGATTACAAGCCTGAGCCTTTAGTTGACTGAAGCAGCAATAGTAAAAGGTGAAGTACACACAATTGAGGGGCTTATCCTCATTCACTGTTACAACTTTTATTCAGGTGACTACCAAGGGCATGCAAGCTTGTAATACTGGTTTTGCTTCTTATTTCTGAATTACTTCTTGCACTTCTTGAATTGTGCACTAATATGTCCACTAACTTTAACAACCACTAATGTCCAGGATGGTTCCGCTTTTTCAAGTCTTTGTCATACCGCCTCCTACTTAGTCCAGAGGTCCACTTCCACTTCAATATATAAAGGAGGTTTATAGGAAAGACAGAGAAAAACTTTTTACCAAGGTCTGCAGTGACAGGACAAGGCGCAAAGGTTTTAAACCGAAAGAGGGTAGATTTAGATTAGATATAAGAAAGACATTTTTTATAAGTGTGGTGAAATGCTAGAACAAGTTGCCCTGAGAAGTTGTGGCTGCCCCCTCGCTGGAAGTGTTCAAGGCCAGGTTGGACGGGGCTTTGAGCAACCTGATCTAGTGAAAGATAACCCTGCTCACAGTATGACGGTTGGACTAGATGATCTTTAGAGGTCCCTTCAAACCAAAATCAGGCTATAATTCTATGATTACATTTCTGTCTCCAGTGTATGTGACTGTGGGTCCTACACAAATAAAGGGTTTGACAGCAAGTTCATCAGGTGAGGAAGGATAGCCATTTTGGCCTTGAAGTGTTCTATTTTCTATCAGTGGAAAAGAGAATATTGTACTTTTGTCCAATTAATTCTGTTGTGGGGTTTTTTTAATTGACTTTTATATCTCTCTGTTTTTCCCATTTCTGTGTGTATCATGAAATGACACTGAGGCCAACTCAGTATAGTCTCATCACCCTTTATATTTCTTCAATTTTTTTAAGCATGGGGTCAGTATCAGTTGTACCTGTTCACACCCAACCTTAGTTTTGGTTCTCCCTTTGCAGGAAAGTAATAAAATCCATTCAAATTATTTCCTAACAAACATATTTGGAAATAAATATTGTAATTACACTTTTTCTGGAATACAGCAAAATAATTTGGTTTCCTGCCTCAGGCAGTTCTTGATCTAATAATTTCCTAAAATAAAAATTGGGATTGCTGAAAAAGTTAGCTTCCTTTCTAACACTCCTAAAAACTTTCTCTATTAAAAAATAAAAATCCTCTTTACTTTCCAAAGAGTCCCTAGAGTCAAATTTGTCTTCTAAACTTCAATAAGAGGTTTTTTTATAACACTAAGATGACATACTCAATAAAATCTTCCTTCTACACTCCCAGTTTCTATTTAAACAGACATATTCCATCAAGCAGCCTCCAAAAATTGGCTGGAGAAGAAGGCCCTCTCACCTGACTGAAGTTTTCCAGCTCACCAATTTCACTGCTAAAACTCATCAAGTCTAACCATTTTTCTTATTTATAAAGAAAAAAAAAAATCCCCTCACTTTTTACTGCTTCATCCTTGAAGAGAGCTTTACTGTTTAAGCTTTAGTGTCTCAGCCCCATGGGCTGCCATCATCAACCCATGTAGAAAACAACAATAAAATGAAATCACCCATAGAGGTCATTCCTTTTGTCCTGTGATAATATGAAGAACCAGAGGACTAGCAATGAATTCCAGAACTTTAACAACCTGAATAAATTGTGAAGTACAAACCAGAATGAATATAGGATGTGACATTCATTTCACATGTGTCAATGCACAGAGGTGCAAGTCTGAAATCTGCAAAGATACCTTCCTGTTTTTACTGAGGAAAAATTACAAAGGAAGAGGATTATTTTTTTTATACACCTCTTTTTCAGTAAGGCAAAAATCAGGTTTTTAAGATCTGAAAACAGTGTGAAAGAATAAATTAAACACTATTTTAATGAAAGCATTCCCAAACTGTAACTGAAGACCAGTGACTAGCCCAAGGCTTCTGATTGGTCCAGTTCCTCCCTCCCTTCCTACCTCTTTTTTTTCTTTTCCTTTCTTCCATTCACACTGCTTCCCTTCTTTCCCTTTCCCTGTCTTGCCCATATTGTGAAAGACAAAATAAGCCAAAGCAAAACCCCAAACTTGTGTCTTAAAACTTGTTATGCTGTTAACTCTTGACATAGATTTGTAATGACTCAAGCTGAATTGATTACAACACAAATTATTTAATAGCACTATCTTCTGATTGAAAATAAGCTTCAGTGAAGCCTGACTCATCAAAATGGTGATGTGACTGACTATTTTCATTCATAGAGTTTATCACTATACTTTAAGATAAATACTATCATTGCCTATGTGATAGCACAGAACTCAACATTAAAAAAAAACATACAAACGGTCAAATTGTCCAAGCCCTCAAGATGATTTCTTAACGACTCAACTTCAAAGACCCATGACTGTCACTTTAAGCTTTTTAGATTAATATAAAGAAGTAAACACAACACATTCTGTAGATTCAGTAACTACAGCATCTTCAAGGCTTTCAAGTTGTTAATGCTCCGTCACATCATGACCCCACATCTGTGGTTTGGGTTTTTTTTCAAACAATTGACACCTTTGATACACGTCTATTGTAGAAATGCACACTGTCCCACTGTCTGTACATTCTGTTACCAACTCGTAATTTTAAGAATGTTAAACCTGAGTTGCCCCAGGGAAAAATCAATAGCAAACATGCCTCGAAGCAAGGGAACACAATATATAAACATAATTCTAACATGTTTCTGAGTAGTTATATGTTCTATACAGAATCCTTTTTTTTTTTTTTTTTCCAGAAAATAATGGTTTATGGCTTTTGATCCCTTCGTTTACTTATTAAGTCAGTTCCTACATTAAATAAACCAGGAGATACATATATCACATAAGTACAAAAAATCATGCCCTATTTAGCCTGTTATATATTTCAGTAAAATAGTAAGTTGTAGAACAATCTTTCATGACAGAATTCATTGCAATGACAGAAACACAATCTAAGTTGGACAGACAAAGATTTTACAACAAAAGATATGAAGTAGATGATAATCAAAGAACAGGTATCCATGACTTGATATCTGAAGCTTGAAGGAGAAGTGAGATCTTTATTTATACAGCTAAATCCAATGTTAACCACAACCAACAATTAGATTAAATCAAACTTCATAAAAACAAAAAAACCCCACTTTGGTTTACGTTTTTGTATCTCCTGTTCATCCTGTACTGACAAAATAACAGCAGTTTAAGACCGTTTTTACTATATGAGTTCTAAGGGGCTTAAATTAAAATCAGAGTTCAAGTTTGACAGATTAAATTTCAAGATATGCAAGAGAGTCTTTTTCTTCCAGATGTTGCATTCCAAGAACACAAAGTCTGCAGACTTACTGGATGGGACAGTGACAAGGAAGGTCCAACACTTCAACAGAGTTAAACAGAATGGTTAATAACCAGCATGTTAAAAATACTGCTTTCTTACAACCAAGCCTGGACTTCAGAGTGGAAGATGATGATGCAATGACTGACAGTTTTTCTTTGGAAATAAGAAACAGTAGCATTTTCTTATTGTAGAAAATGAAAGCAGTTACATCACATTACCATGGGACCACTTATGCAAAGTATGCAAGAATTAACAGGAGAAATAGTAATCAGAAAATGTGTCACTGACTTTGTGAAAACAGAAGTTACCATTTCCTCTCTCAACATACAAAAGATCATGTGATTGTATGGCTCTTTCTCTCTTTAGAGATTTTAATACTATGCACTTTAAAAACTGTACATTATCTTTTTGAAACAGAAGTGTTACATCCCATTTCAGAAATAAGCAGTAGCTGAACTGATTTTCATACCTTTCCACAGAATAACAGAAAAGGTGAGGTTGGCAGGGACCTCTGGAGGTCATCTGGTCTAAACCCCTGCTCAGGCAAGGCCACCTAAAGCTGCCTGCCCAGGATCATGACTTTTTAGTATCTCCAGGGTGGGAGATTCCACACCCTCTCTGAGTCACTGTTCGGTCAGCCTCACAACACAAAAGTGTTTGCCCCTACAAAATGACAGTGTTACACATAAATTAAGCATGATAGGCATCAGATTTAAGCAACATTTTCAAAACAATCTGACAAGAGAAAAGGTCAGGAAATACTCCTCCTTAGCAGTTTCAGCATCTACTACTGTTACAGTTAACAGAACGCTATTTTAATGGCAAATTTTCCAGAAATAAATAAATCCTATCCTTTTCACCTACATTTTTATGTATCCATAAGATACCTGGATGGATAAATCAAGATTTTAAAGAAAATTTTTACACACCTCTCTATCAGCTACATTTGAGAATTAAGAAAAATTATCACAGAAAACTCTGAAGTGCTTAGAGCAGAGTGGTGTTCTTCCATCCTCCTCACTTGAAAGCCTTTCTTACTCAAGTGGACTACACCGACACTAAAAGCAATTAGCCTGATTCTTCCACGCTAGTTACTCCCCCTTCTGGCAGGGAAAAGAGAAGAGTACTTGCTGCTTTCCTAATTCTATCTTGCTGTCTTGTTTAAGCTTCCTTTGGACTATGCTGATGAAGAAAACCTCTTATACTCCCTCAATCTAACACCTATGTGTCTAGGAGAGTAAAGGAGAAGGAGACCAAAGTCCAGCTCCCAGTACCAAACCAGGTAGCTTCATGAAAAACTCAACTTCCGTAAATCCTGTAAGGGAAAGACATCACACACTACAAAAAACCTTTCTGACAGAAACAAAATGCTTCTTTTTCTGCTTGTCAGATCTAAGTATGATAATCCCTCTAAACAATCTGCACAGATTTTTGTCCTCAAACTTCAATTTAAGAAAACCAGAAGACTTGAAAATTGTTTTAAAGAGAATGCTACTACATAAATTACATTAGTCAGAATTGCCGTAACAGAAGCTTTATTCCCAACACTTCAACTTGTAACTCAAATAAACTATTATTTGGAATCTCTAATGAACAAAGATGATGATTGATAGTAGGAAGGAGAAACACAATAGCAGGAGACATCAGCAAAGACCTAATACATCATCTTGTATTCTGCCTTGTGTCATCTCTGCTACCTATAGAAAACAAACTTTTGAAGAAAGTAGTGACAGGAGCAGTAATGGAATACACTAGTGATGGCAAGCCATAAGGCTTTGCGAAAAGATGTGCTGCATCTCATTCAGCAGCTCACAGAATCGGAAAAAGGATCTTGTCCAGCTTATGAACTGGCCCTGCCTAGTACCAGAAGATAACAGTTCTCTGGCACAGCAAAACATGGTTTGTGGTTTGTGCCTGTGTACACTAATCACATAATCCCATGTAGGTCTTGGAAGACTCTATACACTCCTGAACACCATCAGCATTTCATCCATCTGCCAGGTAATACCTAAGATATACCGATGTCTTCGGTGTTAATCTATGCATAGCATTGCAATTGCTGTCAGCTGCCTCCTCAGCTTCAGTAGGAGAAGCCTGTGCCTGGGAGTTGACGGTTCCAGCTCTATAGGTGTCAGCATGTTGACACATACTGAAAAGTACTTTCTCGTTAACCTTTGGAAAAGTTCCCCATCTATAAATAGAGAAAAGATACATCAAAATCTTATTATCAGGACTGCAAAGCAACTCATTCAAAATCAGGAATTATCGCCAAAAAAAGGTTTAATGAATTACAATAGTTCTCTTTTTTTAACAAGAGAAATCTGCCCATTTCACAGCATGGGTTGGGCATACCCCGGGGATATATAAATTCTGCAGTCAGTGAGACTATTTTCTTCCTTATCTGTTGAGCAAGCTATCAATTAAGGTCCTCTCCTTTAGTTTTAATACATGAATACACAGGATAGCTATATAGTCCAAGCAGCCAAATGCTGTACTAGGCCAATATAAATTTAAATAAATTTAAAGCTTTTCAGAGGGAGTCATCCCAAGTTGTGTGTTCCTCACTTACTGCTCCATCCTAAGGTAAACAGTTGTGCCTGGAATACATAAAATGCTGTATAAATTAAGTACCATAAAAGGTCATGTTCTAAGAACCTCAGACTGATAAGTGGACACCTTTGACTGTAATTGCTTGGAGTCTCAGTTCCCCATTACTGAAAGATGGAACTTATATTCATCCATTGTAGTACAGTGTGTGCTATTGGAAACTGCCATGGAAAAGCCAATGAGGAAATTAAAAAATCTATCTCAAACCACAAGTCAAGTGGTAATAATTAACAAGACCTGAGGCTGAATGAAGGTAAAGCAAATTACCGAATAGCCAAGTGAATACTAAACACTTTATACACTAAAAAAGACAAATGCTGTGGAAAATTGGGGTGTGATCACATAAAAGGAGATCATCTGAGTGTGAATATAAATAAATTCCTGAAAAATCTTAATATGAATGGCTGAAGTTTTGAGCAACTCATTTAACAACGCCGAGTTATACATTTGCTTTCTTCAATCATTAAAAAAAAAAAATAATAACGTACTTGGTCCTGTTGTCCAAGTTTCATAAAATGGAATGACCAAGTGAATGTCATTCAATATCTTTGAAATTCTCAAAGTTCAAGTTTTCTTGCTTTCAAATAATTTTCTACAAGCATCTTGATTTACCTCCTACTTCAGAGTTCTTTCTGTAGGCATTTATCTCTGATGTGAAAGCATGTCAGATTCTTTTAGAAATGTAAGGATGCTACATCCTCTAAATTTTCCTTATCTTTCTTACCACTAATATCTTCAAAGAACTCAAACTGTTTAGTTCAGAATAACCTCTTCTGCCTGAATTCACGCTAGATACCCTTTATAAAACTGTTTTACTAGGTGTTATTCTGCAACATCTTTGAAATAAATTTCCATAGATTTTTCTCAAAATAGGGGGTTTGGGATACTGTTTCTTCATTTTTCTCTCCATTCAGACAATTGTTGTGCCATCTAAGAAACCTCAAGCATTGTATCAATTATTTAACTAATCTTCATAACACCAAATGAGAGTTGAGCAGGTTTTTTTTTCAATATTAGATACTTTACAGATTATGCTTATATTTAATTAAGGTTATATCTATTCTTACCGTACTGGACCTCAGGTCTCTGCACAGAATTTCTGTACTTGTTTCTTCTATCTTTTGTGGGCACTGTATAGGTTCAGTAGTAGGTAAGTTGGCCCACTTTCTCAATAGATATCCAAGCCTCCTGGCACATTTTCTCCACATGCACTTTTTAAACAGTCAAGGCTATTGGAGTTAGTGTTAGAATGGGAATGAAAATGAGAGGGACTCATACTCAGAGCACCTCTCAGTGCCTGAGATTTTTTCAACTCTTCTCCTGAGCTGCATTTCACTACAATTATACAGGACTGCCAGGAATTTTTAGCTATTTCTAGCAATAATTTCAGGGCAAGAAACCTACCTTGACATACATCCTGACAGACAGAGGAGCACACTAGCATCAAACTACACACAAGCAGAGAAGGTAGGGCAAATAGGAGCATGGACAGCTGACAAGAGCGAGACTACCAATCTTAAAAAGAGAGCGAGCTTGTATGGAAAGACAAACCACAGCAACAGATTTGGTTGCTATTACAAAATACTATAGTTCTAGTTTTTCTCTTAAATTGTGTGATGGTTTCTTATATTATTTTAGACCCCCGCCTCTTAAAACCAATACTTACTTGCAATAAATCCATATTTATCTGATATAAATAACAAACCACCTCACACTACATCTTCAGCCTTCATAATACACATTTAGGCCTCTTTATGTGGTGACTAGCTTCTCTTTTTCTCAGCCTCTTCTTCCAATTGGAAAATCTACCTTTCATGCTTGCTGTCATCAGTTTACTGGTTCTCTATTTCATTCTTTATGCCTATTCTACAACATTACTACTATATGATAATGTTTAGCCACTTCCCCAATTTCTTTGCATTTTAATGTTCTCACAGTGTTCCTAATTCTACCAAGCCACAATTATTTCTGTTTCTTTCTCCTTTCTGTTCCTTTCAGGTTTTCAATATGACTTCTAAGTACAGATTACTCAACAGTTTTAAATATCTCTTTACCTTCCAATATGGATCTTTCAGATGCTACTGAGTTTTTCTCACCTCATTCCATATTCTTTCAGAGTCTGCTTTTCTAAGTAAGTCAAGGAGTTTCCTAGTACTTCTTACAGAACACATTTCTGGTATATTAAATTCTAGGTGCTCTCTCAGATGAACTGTAGTTACTGTACTTGACTCATAGCCAGTAATTTTTTAAGTCCAGTGTAGCTTTAGACTTTATTGATCATTCAGTGCTCTGTGTCTGAGACCGAAATTGCATTTGTAGCTTAGGTTATACATTCATGACATCTGGTTCCCATTTCTGAGAAGGAATTTCCCTGAATAAGAGGAAGCCACTTCTGGTCTTTAGTGCTTCCCTGTATCCGCCTCTGCCAGAGAATTCTGCCAGCTTTGATTAGTATAAAGTCAGGACAGCACATGCATTGGCATCACTGGATGTGAGTCCCAGACCAAATGGCAAAGCTTGCTTATTCTTCCCTCAAATGTTATTTTCCCCTCTCTCTCTCCTCTCACTTGTTTTTCATTGCACCGCTCCCTTTGCACACTCCTGTCTCTTAACTATTTCATTCTTACCTATTTAAAACCAATAAAACACTGTTTCCAGTTCTGTCATTCTGCTCAAGAGGATGCTATCCAGCATCCAATGGCTGCAATACACTGTAACTTGGAGTCCCATCAGGGGGTTCACTCAGGACACCTTGAAGGGAAGCAGAAGAGTCTGGCAGTGCCCTCGCATGGCCTCTTGGGCAGCATATTCTTGGTAGCAGCTAGACCCCACTGTGTGCCAACAAGAAACTCCTGCTAAGCTGTTGTGCTTATGAGAAAATTTGTGGGAACACAGTGAACAAGAGTTGCTTGTCTATGTCCTTATTCTGTGTTTAGCTGTCACAAACAATTTTTTGTGCCAACTGTTCAGTGTTTGAAACCACTGTTCTTTTTTCTGCTTTTGCTTCCTGCCAGATTTTCCCATTGCTCTTATAATTATTTATGTGAATGAATTTTTTACTACCGAGGTATAAGGGACTGGTTTAAATGAGTAAATCATCAAACAATCCAAAGATGGAATGCGTTAAAGCTTGATTTTATAATACCTATAGTTACGTTTGTTGATGATTATACTAATATTTCATAATATGAAAAAAAGAACTACAACATCCTCCTAATTGTATCTTATCCTTAAGAATGGAAGTAATATATTATTTTCCAATCAACTTTAAGTACCTAAATGAAATTAATCTATCCTGGGAACTAGTCTGAATGTAACAAAGTATGACACTTGCAGGAAGATTAATCCTTTTGGCATTATTCTTTATCCCCCGGTTTGGAAAGCAACCGTAATAGCAATGCATTCTTTCCATTGCTTGTCTTTTGCCAGGGACAAACTCATATATATGTATATCTAGTGTCACCTTCCCCCCAAACAAACCAACCATATACCTTCTTTACCAATTTTATATGACACAGGCTTAATATCATCAACATAGTATTTTCTTCAAACAGTTCTATTAAGAGTTCTTTCTAGGCTGATAATGTTGCAAATAAACAGCTGAGTTCACCAATGATCTAGGGAAAAACCCAAAATAAAATCTCTACTGGGGACAGCCCGATTAAAGGAACAATCTTGTACTCTGATTTCAATAGCGAACACCAGTTCTCAGTTCAGCAGAAGTGTCAAAAGTGTTAAAAACCAGTCTTCCTATCAGAAGTGTAGACTACATTCCCTTCCTTCTTATATTTTTTCTTTTATTGACATTATAAAATATATTAATAAAGATTAACAAATCTTGTCCAGAGTATTTTATTTTTTTTTAAGTATGAGAAGGAAGACTACAAAAGGACAGAAAATCTTTCTAAAAAGAGAAAAAATACATCCTTGATTTGCTGCCTTTTTAAAGCTTCACAATCTTTTTGTATGGACAGAAACACCCTGGCAATCAGACAATTTTGTGTAAAAATGAGAGTTAAAATGTCATTCTTAAGATTTATTGTTCCTCCCATAATTTATCACATTCAAAATGTAAACTTCCTAATGTACTCACTGGCTCAAAACCAAACAGTGTTTATTTGTCTTGTACAGACATATTTGGATTTGGTTGAATCTTCCCAGCAGCAGTTTGTAAATTATGCATCTAAAAAGCTAAAAATCCCTGTACTGAGTATCCACAGATCCAAAGCAAAACTCCCTACACATCAGGTTTATCATTTCTCTACCATTTGCTGTGTAATAAAAAGAAAACTTTCACTTCTGTCTCAGCCAAGATTGCCAATTCAGCTTGTAAAATCTAAAAACTAGCTCATGTTTATTTGAAGTTCTAAAGAATTATTTAAATTGCCCTTTTTAATGTTCCCTCTTAGGCATTCTACATCTTCCAAACACCTTTATGCATAAATATTGATCGTGGTATACAAAGGATGCTTTTTCTGCTTGTTCATGGTTCTTGATTTAAAACAAAAATGAAATTAAGTCACTAGGTTTTAAAACTCTTTTTCTATGGTCATTCTATATCCTTCAAAAGAATTTACTTCCTTTGGTCGGTAACCATTAAGACATATTTCATTTTCACATTTTCACTTTAAAATAGCTAAATGTGGATACAACTACTAAATACAGAAATAAACGAGGAAGGTTTTACACAGTGAGGTTGGGGACAAAATTAAAGGCAATCAATACATGGCTTGAAAACTAAATGAGTAATTCACTCCATTTTTAGTAAGGACAACTGTTTAGGAAGGAGTGAAAGGAGAATGTCAAGTGGAATGAGGATACGGAAGCAAGTGGCGACGTCCAAACTGGAATAAAATTAAAGAAAAAAATCATAGAGCTTACCAAGCTCAAACCAAGAGATGGTGTAATGTCATGACTGAATGCAGCTAACATAATGTTACTCAATGACAAGTAGCAGCAAGTGCATCAAGTGACTGTAAAACATGGTTAACTAGGCTTCAGAAAGGGAAAAACATCTTACAGACAACTAGAGATGCATTAAACACATCTGTTCATGACAAAGACCAAGAGGTATTTTCACACAGTGCCTTTGGTGCCTTTTTGAAAGGCTAAAAGCCCTTTAGCTGAATTTGTATCCTTTCACCCGGGCTGCCAGGGGACTGTTTTCTAGAGCCTCAGTGGCAGTGTTTTTCCCTGCTATTCATATACAATTGCTCTGGTTCTCTTACGCCCATGGCCTTGCACCTGCAAACCCCAACAGTGTTGTCACTGTAGTTCTCAAGGGAAGTGACTGCCACTGGTCACTCCTTCCTTGCCCTCTTTTCCTAGCCCTTTATTGTAGCTCTTGGTTTACATTTGGGCAAGATATCTATGCATGCAGAGAGCCTTACAGCCAAGCAGCGTGGGGCACCTTCTGTTGATCTAAGCATGCACCAGTCAGCGTTAACAGCATCACATGCAGGAATAATCAGCTGGGAGTGGTCCTGAAGAAAACTAGGTAGTTACTCTGGGAAAAATACTATGGGGGAAAACACCTGCTGCACTGAAGAGGACACACAGGGAAGGATGCTTGTCTGGGGTCCCCCTGGCACTTCTCCTCTCATACAGCCCCTGAGGGAGTTTGCCCTTTCCTTTCCTCTCCTCTCCTCTTTTCTTTTTTCCATTTCTCCCCAAAAGTAACCTTCACCATTAGAGTCAATATGTGCCATCAGTAACAGATCCCTGCTAGTAAATCTTCATGCATGTAAACTTGTCTCAACAATTTTTTGTGTAACAGCCTGGTTATCTGTCCCAGCAAAAGACTGGCACTTCAAACTCCAAAAGACACTGCCACTCTTTTATCCCTGCTAACAACATTTCAACATAACCCAAACCCTTCTTTGCTAGTGTTCTTCACTACTCACTTTCTTAACAAGCATAGAAAGAATTTTGTCAAGAAAAGCTTTTAAATCAAAAGCCAAGTAGACTTGATTTTGATACGAGACTTTCAATAAACTCTTTGGTGCATTCAGTGTATTATGTACTTATCCTATAATTTCAACATGTATTCCCTTATTTTTTATACCTAAAATTCACAAGACAATTTAGAAACCCAGTTTGAATCATTACAAAACCACTGTGGTAGATAGTAAGTGTTTGTTTCCTTTCTAATCTGAATGTATTGCCACAGAGAGAAACCTTATGAGTTGTCCTAGTCAGGAAAAAATGAGTAATGGAGTGCTTCTCTCATACAACCATGTACACTCACATGTTACATTACACTCACAAATTACAGAAAACAGTATCCATGCTCTTAACACACAACTTTTTTCTTCCTAACATCTAAATCAAGTGTCTTTAGCTGATACAGGCTTTGGTCATCCATCGTCACAGTGATTTTAGCAACATCATTGTACTGTGCAAGAATTTAGCTTAGATTATTTAAATATGGATTGAAAACAAAATGCTATGAAATCTTCCTCATAGTAATTATCTGTGTCAGCACAGAATGCATAAAAACTACTTTTCTGAGATTCTGGGACTTCAGCTGTTTTGAGAAACAGCTGAAGTGGGGCTGTGAAAGACTATTTTCTTCATAAGAGGAAGATTCTGGCTCCATAAGAGAACTTCTTTGCTTGTGATACAAGTTTGAGGTTGTTACAACTTTTCAGAAAATATTTCAAAGAGGACAATCAAGTTTTTTCTCACCAGCAAGCAGTCAGGAAACTCATCTGGTATCTTGTTTACTATTCAGATCTGGTCCCATCTTTTTTAAAAATATGAGACACCATAACATCAGATGAGTAAAAGGAAGCTCAAGAATGTAGAACTACTATTTGAAGAGCAAGTAAGCAAGATAGAAAAATACAATGTCTGAAAAAGAAGAGTAAATAAGGAATATCTTTTCCAGTACAAGACCAAGTGATCATCAAATGAAGAGTTGTGGCTGATTCAAAATAAGGTGGTGGTTCCCCTCACAAGACATAGTGAAGCTGTGGAAGGCCTTAGGATGTGGTAGGTGATAAAAATGTACATGAGTTTAAGGGGAAAAAAAATCAAAATACACCACTTCTGGTCCAGGAAGCAAAAAGCATCCTGAGAAGGTATCAGTACATACTTAAGTCTCTTGTATTCCTTTTTATAGACACATGCTTATGACTGTTTCATGACAGGATACTGAGGTAGGTGGATCTTTGCGCAGGCCTGGTGTAACACTGTTTCTATTAACTACAAAGGGCACTCTTGTAATTCAGTGAACCTAATCCTATTATATTATGAAGGATTACTATGCAATAAAATTTATTTTGAACAGTGACATTTGAGGTTTTACTAATACTACTTTCTCAAGTTTGCTGGACTAGAGAAAATATTTTTTTTGAAGTAACTATATCCACTTTGACTTCCAAAACAAAATAACTTATAAGGATTCTCTGAACTAAGCACTTTAGTTTTAAGATACAGTACAGATAGTAGAATAATCTTGATGGTATATATGTTATAATTCTAACAGTTTACCAAACCTTATTTACCTTTACAATTAACAACTTGTTACCCGAGTCTGAACTTTCATAGCTTCTATTTCCAGAGTTTGGGCATTGGCATTTTACTTCTGGTGGACTGCAGATCAACCCTGTTATCAGATATCTATTCCCTAGGTAGACACTTTTAATCACCCCCTTGATAAACTGATCAAATCAAGTTTCTTGAATCTTTCGGTACAGAGAAACTTTTCTTAGACCTTTGGTCATTCTCACTCTCTAAATACTCTTAAGTTTATCTGCATCTTTCTTGAACTATTGCCCCATAAGAACTAGTTAGTATACTGCTGTAGGAGCTGAATTAAAAACAAAGACACAAGTAACCACTCCAACTCTCTTGACTTCAGAGTCACACTAGGAACTGTTCTATCATGACTACCAATCATTTCTGCAACAAAGCTGACTATTTTTAAGTATGGTTTGAAACCTTTGTATATACAATACACAAAGTTGTATCTATGTATCAATACAAATATATATGACATATGGCTTGTTCTTTGTCCCTTCTGAGATAATACTGATTAGCCTGTCTGCAAATATACCAGTCATGACAACTCTTTTAGCAACAATAAGTCCTTTCCATGTACTATTAATCCTTAAGGTGCCTGAAAATATCTAAAGCAACAAGCTTATTTTGTCATCTGGGACACTACCAAAAAAACCTTACAAAAAGAAGAGCCAATATTTTTTGCTGTTCACTAGATGTCAGTGTATTTGATAGCTTTTCCCTAACAGTTTTGAAATTATTTTTTAATTTTTTTAATGAATGCCATTCTGATAACAGTACAGGGGTAATATCAAATCAAGTGTATTAGGAAAGCCTGTTCTACCACTGCTGTCACCTTTATCAATGTAATCTGGGTTTTTTTAAAAAAAGTACAACCATCTTGCTTCTAAAATTCCTGATTAAATAGCAGTGATTCTATTTCCCCTTTGAGTTGTGTAGTAGTAGTTATAACAATTTAAAAAAAGCCTTAAATGAAGTAACTTTTTGACTATGAACATGCTGTGTAATATCAACTCCTATTATCCTTCAAAAACCACTTTTTTGCTGTCTTAACTTAGCTAATTACACTTCTATTTATAGCTCTTACCACCTATTAAGTTTTCTAAATTTCTCTGATTCCTTCTGATTGCATTTACACTCAATAGCTTGAACTTTTTCTCTATTTGGATGTGTATATATACACACACAAATAAATGCATATTTCTAAACTGCCTTCAGATAGCATTTTTGTTGCTACTGTTCTTTTCTATTCCAGTTTATTTCTACCCAACATTATTTCTTAGTTATCTGGAAAATTAATTGCTTCCCAACTCTTATTTCCTTTTCTTATTTAAATACTTTCTTCCAGATAATAATATGCCTGTCTCAGCAATGTGAAATGCTTTTCAATGCTATGCAGTTATTTAGAAACAGCATCTACCATTCCTGTTGACTTAGGTTTTAATCCATTTCAGCACAATAATTAGGAAACCAAAATTTTATACAGATCACTGTTAATTTTTACTTAACAGGCCAGATGCAGAAAGGATCTCTGCACCATTAACTCAAAAAGTAACCTCTCCACACTTACGATCTGAGAGCTCTGGGCATACTCTCCCTTTTGCCAGTCAGTATTTGCTGTGGCAGGAGAATTTTTTTTAGTTGTGATTTTCTGAGCTACCTGTAACTCTGGAAGATGATCACAGATGAAAGAAACCTTAAAACCCATGTCACTCACTGGTGTTTCGAATCTTTGCATTTCTTTTGCATTTCTCACTCATCTTGATTAGCCTTTCTCAATTTTGCTCTTAGCCAGCTTCACAAGATGTTCTTTTTTGTGCCATGGAATTCTGATGTATCCCACCATGTAGGTAAGCAGGTTTTTACTGTTCGAAATTATTCACAAGAATAAGTATCAAAAAAAGAATGGCATAATTTGGACCCTCCACTTTAATAAACATAGTTGATACAAAACACATACCTATTCCAAGGGGAATCTGCATTAAAAATAAAACTAATCCAGCTTCAAGTTAATTACTTTAACAAGTAATATGCAGGGTCACAAATATCAAATGGAGAACGGAACTTGGAAAAGGAGTTGTCTAAAACATCAATATGGAAGATGAATCACAGGGAAGAGATTTTAGAAGCGTTACGGTCACTGGCAAATCAGCTGAACAATTCTTAAGAAAAAGAACCCCATGAGACTGAGTAAAAATAATTTTAAAAAAATATAAAAATTAATCAGGCTTATAGTGTTGCTGAGGACACCAAGATGGATATCATGAAGTTGACATTTTAAGGACTACTACAATAAGAAAAATAAGATATAATGACAGCTGAAAATATTTCTTAGAAATTTATTTCTGCTGTATGGTGTTGCAGCCAAAATATAGAACTGACCAGTTATTCCTCACGTGATGAAGAAAAATTATTAGGACTGCTTCACTTTTTCCACTGAAGAGAACAAAACACTTGAGGTGTTTTTTGCGCTCTTCCTAAACTTATTGATAAAATATCGCAATTCTGGTGTACTTCTCTTCAATTGATTAGGGTCATCACACTTCAAGCTGTAAGGCCCTGGAATAAGTGTGCCTATTCTGAATTTCTACAGCTGAAATACTGTAAAAATCTTCCAACACTGCTTCTAGCTTGAGAAAAAAAAAGGGGGGGGGGGGCGCATTTAAAATATTTTTGAGCAATTTTAGATTTATTCCTATCTTCTGAAGGGACTTGAGATGAAAAACAGAAAGAATGAAAGGAGATCAGTGAAGGCTGAAAAAGGATTTAATTGGTTGTCATGCGCTGTAGTAAAATAGAGGTCAATTAAATGAGTGAATTGCAAATACACTTGTAATAATAATATTAAGCATTTCTTTAACACTTATCTGTAAAGTGGTTTGCAAACAATTAATTAGTCTGTAAAAAGAAAAAGTATAAAACAAATTATACTGACTGGGGGAGAGGAAAGTTATGAAGGCCAGAAAGCTGATTTAATTCCATTTTTTCTTCTCTCTTTAATTTACAGCAGCATTCGTTCTATTGTAATACAAAATAAGTTACCTTAGAACAGGAAGTCAAGAAGACAAGGAGCATGCCCTGGTTTCAACTGGAATGGTTATTTTGTTCTTACTAGCTGGTACAGAGCTATGTTTCAGATTTATGTGAGAATAATGTTGGTAACATTGGTAACATCATGTTTTAGTTGTTGCTAATTGTTCCACTTACCCTAAGTTAAAGATTTTTCCGTTTCCCATGCTCTGCCAGCAAGGAGGTGAACAAGAAGCTGTGAGGGAGCACGGCCAGGGCAGCTGACCTTAACTAGGCAAAGGGATATTCCATGCCATAGAATGACATGCTCAGTATGTAAACTGAGGGGAGCTGGCCAGGAGGGGCAGATCGCTGCTTGGGGACTGGCTGGGCATCAGTCAGGGGGTGGTGAGCAATTGCATTGTGCATCACTTGTCTTTTCTTGGGGTTTGGTTCTTCATTTTTATTATTACTACTAATACTACTACTACTACATTTTATTTTAGTCATTAAACTGTTCTTAACTCACAAGTTTTACTTTTTTTCTGATTCTTCTCCCCATCCCACTGCAGGAGGGGAGGAGTGATTAAGCAGCTGCATGGTGCTTAGTTGCTGGCTGGAGTTAAACGACAACATAGAATCATAGAATCATCTAGGCTAGAAAGGACCCTGGAGATCATCTAGTCCAACCGTTCGCCTAGCACAGTTCCCACCTACAGCATATCCTTAAGCTCTAAGTTGACCCTACTCTTGAACACCTCCAGGGATGGGGACTCCACCACCTCCCTGGGCAGCCCATTCCAACGCTCAACAACCCGTTCTGTAAAGAAATGCTTCCTAATATCTAGTCTGAACTTTCCCTAGTGCAACTTGAGGCCATTCCCTCTTGTCCTGTCGCTTTCTACTTGGTTAAAGAGGCTCATCCCCAGCTCTCTGCACCCTCCTTTCAGGGAGCTGTAGAGGGCGATGAGGTCTCCCCTCAGCCTCCTCTTCTCCAGACTAAACACCCCCAGGTCCCTCAGCCGTTCCTCATACGACCTGTGCTCCAGACCCTGCACCAGCTTCGTTGCCCTTCTCTGGTCACGCTCGAGTCATTCAATGTCCTTTTTGTAGTGAGGGGCCCAAAACTGAACACAGGAATCGAGGGGCGGCCTCACCAGTGCCGAGTACAGGGGTCAGATCCCTTCCCTGTCCCGGCTGGCCACGCTATTGCTGACACAAGCCAGGATGCCATTGGCCTTCTTGGCCACCTGGGCACACTGCTGGCTCCTGTTCAGCCGGCTGTCAATCAACCCCCCAGGTCCTTCTCTGACTGGCAGCTGTCCAGCCACTCCTCCCCAAGCCTGTAGCACTGCTGGGGGTTGTTGTGGCCCAAATGAGTGAGAACTGGACATAGTTCAACAAGGTTGAACTACTATCTCATTTTAAAACATTCTTTTTGTCTCTTGTTCACTAGCTTATACACAGATGACACTTTTTTCTTTAACAAACATATTCAAATGTCAGAACAAAGACGTTAGATATAAATGAAGTAACCTTTTAAGCTTGCAAATAAATAATTTATGTTTGTATAGTAAATTCTAAAGAAAAACAAGACAAATTTATGCAAATGTAGATTTTTAGCTATGATCTTTACTATTTTTATGATCTGAGCCTGTGATTTAAATGCAATTTAAAGCTGCGTAAACCCATTAAACAGCTTAGATTGCTGGAAACAATACAGTGGATACAAGAGTAAAGGAAATAAAAGCAAAGCAAGAGTGTTGGAAATCAAACATTAAGAAAAATAATATCTGGAAAACTTAAACACAGATGTCTTGTGTTTGGTTGTTTGGGGTTTTTTTAATTTACAACAAATGACAATTTCTCTATGCTGCCAGTAGAATACAAGCATACAAGCAAACCATGCTTCCCCCCCCCCCTTTTTTTTTTTTCTTCTTTAAGAAAGGCTGTGAATACATCAGCAATCCCATTGGACAAACAGTGCAGTCTTACACCAAATCCTCTGAATCACTTCACTGCATTTCTGAGGTGCTTGCTCAGTTTTCAGAGCAGTTTTGTGAACACATTAGATTTCAGAAAACTAAACTAAAAGTACTGCACCAAAGTGCTCTACAAATGCAATGGGGATCATTAGGTCCAAACTCACACAGAGATGACACCACCACAGGCGACTTCCGCACCCCTAAAAATTCTTAAACTGTAGTAAAGCTCAGAAGGTTCTTCCACCATATAAAGTGACTGCCAACGACTTGGAGTCCTCAACTCCTTCTTCAACTCTGTTGCTCCTTCAGTCATACATGTTTCTGGTCTGAAATCCTTTATTTTCTATACCTGCCCTTTCTTCTACCCCAATGACTTCTTGCTAAACTTCACTTTTGCTAGCATAACTTATTATCCCTTTTTACTTTCAACTCTCTTCTGACCTATCGGCCAATGGCTACCTCTTTCCACTCTTGGAGAAACAGAGGCGTGACTTGGTGCCCCAACAATATGATACCACTTATGAATGTTAATGTTTCCGAGAGGCCTACAAGTGTTTGGGCAGTAGCTCGGCTTGGTGACAGCACCAGCCAGCTTCTAACTTACAACTGCACTCTAGTATAAGAGGAATGCTTCATTAAACCAAAAAAGATGATGTCAGGTTAACTGAAAACCAGAAACAATAATCATACTTTGAGGTCACTCAAAGGAGCTTCTGATAGGATCACATCACTGAAACCTCCAGCTTATTTGGATAACACCTCTGAGCTCTGCAGGTTGTTTGAACTCAAACTGCCAGGCTGGCCATGTGGGAGAACTCACATGGGTTCTGCTACATTAACAGTTTAAACAAAGAAAACATGTGACTGCAGGTGAATGGGGTGGGTGGATACTGCTGAGGCTACTGGGCATCAGTGCTGAGAGGCAGTGTTCAAGGAAGAGAGGAATTAGCAGCAGTGAATGATGCTCAGGTAAGGGATTACTTGTGAGAACTCTACTCATCAAGTCTGTAGGACCTGTTGCTCTGCATCCAAGGCTGCTGAAAGAGCTGGCTGATGTCACAGCAAAGTCAGCCTCACTTCAGCCCAAAGGAAAATCATGGAGCAAGTCCTCTTGGAACAAGTTTCTGGGACATGAAGGACAAATGCCTGAGTAGGAGGTTGGAGTAAACTCCTCCTCAGGTGCCTCCAACCTGAATATCATCTGGAAAATTTAGAGATTCTTATGTCACAAACGGTGTTTTCTATATTGGAAAGTAAAAAGACATTGAAGCAAGTGTGCAGATAATGGAAGCATGACAATGAAGAGCCTAACATTACAGAAAAATCCAAATACAGAAGACTTATGGAGTGTACCAATGACTACAGTTTATAAAAGAAATGCCAAGCGTAACTGCATTTTCTGCAATCTTATTAGCAATCTGCATAAACTACATCACATCCAGAAAGAGCAGTGTGTCAGAAGGGGCACTATACATCCATTTGTATAATCTTGGCAGGTAACATCTATGTACTGTGAAATAATATAAAGCTTGAGATTTAAAAAAAACACACACCTTGTAGTGTTTTGTGTTTTGTTTTTTTTAAATTCTTATAAATATTACAAATATCAGGTATTGTTCTTCATAAAGAAACCTTTTCAAGTTGAAATTTTCATTACTAGAAATGATAAGCACTGAAAATTCTACATCAACGAGAACAGATGACAATGAGCACTTGCATCAAGCTGATACAAAGAAGCCTCAAGACTTCTGGACACTGTGTTATGACAGTTTGCCACCATTGATGTGTTTACAGACAGCTGAAGTACAGTAACAACAGTATCTAGGATGAAACTTTGCACCACTGTGACTGGACGTCTGAAACAAAATTAAATCAGTGAAGGAAGGAGAAATGGGGAGTTGAAATCCAGTAATTGCCAAATCCCTTTTTATGTTATATAAGAGAATAACATCCTACATGTTAGCAGGCTTCCCATTAACACTCTCACACAACATTTGAAGTGTGATTATACAAAAATACAACTGAAAACAAGATTGAGCAGCTCTTTCCTTGTCCTTTCATGAGCAGTGCTACCAACTCTTCCTTCATCTTTTCAGTTTCACTTTGATACTACAACCTATGACAAGACAATAACTGTTCAGCTCTTCAGGGAGTTTCCTTCTTGAATCGACACACAAACTCACTGCTTAAGTAGCGCGTATACTTTGTTCAGCAGACCCACTCATGAGGCTTCTTATACTGTTACTAAAAACAACCTTTTCGAAAATATGAACACTTCAAGATGACAGAACAAGCTTGCTTCTACGTTTCTTTACTCATTTGATCTGACATTCTCCTGGTCATATATTTTTCCATGTACATCAAACATAATATTTTTCCCTCTTGTTTTTTGAGAGGGGTAGGCTTTGTACCTATTATCATGCCTCTTGTTCTCTCTTTCTGAAAGCACTGTATCTTCAAAATACTGCCTTTTTCTCCTTGGCAACAACCCCGCCTTTTTTTCCTTCCTTCAGTTGCTAAACTCAGAGTTGTTTGGTTCGCCTGGACTAAGTTTGCAAAATTTGGGGGGCCACCAAGGTATGGCGTCTTTTTAGACGAATTTAGAATTTTATGAAGAGTTGGGAACAGAGTGCCACTAAAACAATGGTTACTATAAGCAATTCTGACTATATAGTGATTACTATTACTATTATTGTTATTAGAATAACAGAACTGAAAAGCTTAGGTTTGGCTAAGTATTAAAAATGTTAATGCTCATATTAATTCTGTGTGCCCCTAATAATTTACTGAAGATAGAAAAAGACGGGATGCAAAGTCTTTATCACTCACTGTACTAGTTGGAAACACCATTGAGGCAGAATAATTTAAAAACTGCAGTACTGCTGATACTGTCACATATGATAAAGAATATGCAAATTGGCCACAATTGAGCTAATCAAACATTTGTGGCTGGGAAAGTTTGAATTGAAAAGTGACATTTTACTTAATGGCAATAATAATTTAGTTGTAAAGTTACTTCTGCCTTTGGACTCTAGGGATGGAAGAGATGACCTTATAGGCCTCCTCATTTTTTTAATGATTCTATGAAATAAACCAAATGAAACAATGTGAAATGACAGATTATATTAATCTTTAAATCAACAATAGAAGCAGTATCCAATACTGTATGGAATTATGTTAATACAGAAAAAGACACACAAACTAAATACACTGTGAAAGCTTGTAATATTTAAATCTTTGCCAAAAGCAGCCTCCCTCTTAATAAAAGGAGCTACTGGCATTACTGATAGTAGGTCTGGATATAGAATTCCTACATGACGGGTTAAAGAGAAAATAATGAGCTTCCTTTGAGAGCAAGCTATCATACTGCATCATCTTACTTGGATATTGCAAATGAGTGTTGATGTTGGGTTCCCTAAAGCAATTCAACAGAAATAATCAAGCCTAATACTGTGGAAAAGCAAGACAAAAAAAGTTTGAAAAAAGACTGTAACCATCTGCAGCAGCTTGGGGGGAGCATTCTGACTATGAGAAAAAAAAAGTGAGAAGAATATGCTATATTTTACATCAGTCATTTTCCACCATTTTAAAAAGCTGCTTCTATTTAAAGTCATTAGCCACAGCTAACATGCCATCCAATTGATCATTCTCTCCAAGTCTTCATGTTCTTAAATTGTGATTTTTGAGACAATAAAGCAAAACAAAAGGCTTTAATCTAGGAGGAAATATTAGTTACTGTGGTTCCAATGAATAAAATACATAAACACATACTATATGCATCTGTTTGGCTCAACGTATTATGCACAAAGCAGAATTTGGGGCATGTGCTTAATATTAAATTCATACTTAAACTACAAAATCAAATGTGTGATTGAGTGACATTTCTAAGCAAAGAACAGAAAGAATACGAGCAGTCTTGTACTGTCAGATGTTGTTTACAAGATGAGTTTCAAAACACAATGAATCATTTAAAGAGAGAAAATTTGGGTGCACCTGTTAACATTGAACAGGACTGCATAATTCTGCCACTTGAGCAAACTCAAGGGAATCTGAGACAAAATTCCTCCACCAAGAGAGACAGAACTGCACAAGCCGTCAGTCAATAAAAACTACTGAGTGATCAGGCCTTCTGCTGATTGCTAACATAGAAGACATCCTGAGAAGTGCCTTGGGGAGTTTGTTCTCCCACAAACTTTTTTCAAACAGGTAGACATACCGCTAAAAAGAAAATGAGTTTATGTAATTAATTTCTACCCCAGCTTTGAGATAAAAAGGATTAAAATCATAAGACATAGTTATCAAATACATTTAAAATTATGTGATAGACTGTATTCCCAGCTAATTGCTTAAATGTTATCTTTTGTCAAAAATAGTTCTTTTCCTACTCCATTGTAAATTGGGTACAAACGATTATACTTTTTATTGTAATACCTATACACTGTTTCATCCGTCTTATGATGCATGTGTTTGTGAAGTGCTTATCTATGCTGCAGTTAGATTAGAAATACAAAGCACACTACATAAGAATGTATCAAAAATGCTAAAAAGGACAAAAAGGTATTTGGTCTGTTACATACTGAGCTAAATTGTAGCAAAGCATGTGTTTCATGGGTTTTTTTCTGCATGAAATTGCTCACATCGTATGCTGAGAGGCTACATACATGGCTATGATCTTTCCTGCATGTTTGCTTTGACTGTAACTATTTATATACTGTCTGGAATCCTTGGTATAGAAGTAGATACTTGGAGAATACGCTTAATGGGTTCTTAGCGTATGCTAACCCATCCTTAAAAGGGCTTCTTTTTCTCAGTTGCCTCCCGATTACCAACCAGTAAGTGAACAAAAAAATAATGTTTAGTGTGCAAAACAGTAAGGCTGCCTCATTCTCAACTAGCTCTGAACAGCTTGCTGGACCCCGTGCAGGTAAATACCGTAATTATTGTCCCTGCCTTCCCACTGTTACTTTGTAATTCAGTAACAGACCATCTGTAGCTCACTGCTGGTGAATCATCTTGCACCTTAATGCATCATTTGAATTATCTTCATACTATGTAACAGATATGATGTAAACACTATAAGCAAAATATTTATGAAAGCTATCTGCTCCTTATGCTACTAAAGGAAGGTTTATAAAATAATCTAAACCAATCCTGTTGAGCAGAACTACAGTCTACTACAGAATACTTCTACATAACCATACACACTATTTGCTATTACTAAGTTGATGGCAATGGGATGAACTTCAGAGATGTCCTTGCAAGGAAAATATAAAACAGCAAATAGAGAACTAGCTAAATTGTCAAAGCAGCCCATTGCCCTGACATCTGTATGAGATGTCAAGCTTAAAGTATCCAGTTAAAAATACCAGAACTATTTCTTTAGATACCATCTCTGGGGAGAGAAGGGGTAAGGAAACTGGGGAAAAAAATGCTCCACATAAAAAGCACAACAACAAATAAAATACAGAATTCAAAATTTCCTTTCACAAACCTAAGTTATTGGAAACAAAACTTGTAACAGTCATTTCCAAATCTTGGTAATATTCTCAAGAAAATGTAAATGCACTACAAATAGCTGAATTTTTCTGGGGCAGCAGCTTACTTTCAAAAGCTGCTTGTATTTTGGGTCTGGACTCTTTACTTCATTCTAATTCTATACCCATATTTTCCACTCAACTCTGCTATCTTCCCTACCCCAATATGCATTAGTGCAAAATAGTAATCTTGCCCTCTGGTCTTTCAGGCATTTCCTTCCTTCAGAGAACTGTTTAAAAAGTTGGGGGGCACAGCCAATAATTGTTCATACAGTAAAGAGCAACCATGACAAAGCATTAAATCAGTACCCTTCCAGTTAAATATATATATTTTCTTCAGCAAATTATAAGGAAAAAAAAAAATCTTAACCTCAGAAGTGGCCAGCAACAAGAGCCTAACAAGGCTAATGTTGGAGTCTTTCATTTCCTCCCTATTTTAAATCTATCAAGACAAACTTTCTGGTAAATGCATTTCTTTAACTTGTTCTACCGTTGGACTTTCTGTCTTGCTTTAGGTTATTTGGGGGGTTTGCTGTTTTTTTCTTTTTTCAACAGTCCACATAAATAGGTTGAAAGCTGCAGAATAATAAGAGCAGAAAGTGCACTGGATCCTCTTCCCCAATGATATATTGTTATACTGAGCAAAACCAGAAGTCCAATGCATCTGCAGTACTTTGGAGAAGCAACACCTGTGGAATATAACCTCGCAAGAGAGTAAAAGAAAGGACTATGCTGCTACAGGCTCAAAATATTCAATGTGTATCCTACTCTACTATGCTAATCCTAAAGAATAGCTTTATATTCATACAGGGCTACAGCTTCCTCTTTCATTTACTTGTGCTTTATCATTCCATTACTGGGGTCACAGTTCCTGCATGATTGGATGTTGTGAATATTCAGTCTTGTATTCCATGTATTGCTTGTGCTTCCTCTTCCATGCCATGTGCTGTAGGGATCAGCAAGAGAAAGCACATCTGTCTGCCTCAGTTGATCTTCACTCTCACAGAACAGTCAGTCTTCTGCCATTCATTGGCAACCTCAAACAAGTAACATAAAAATTTCCAGGATCCACTAGCCAGGGAACAGATTCAAGTGTAAAACCCCAATGAACATGTGTGTAGAAGGCAATGGAGAGTTAGTGCCTCCTTCTCCTCATGCATCTGCCAGTAAACACCAGCTTTTTGTAATCCGCAGAGGTGTCAGAAGAAAAAAGCCAAAGGGGGAGAGGAAGGCTACATAACGGTAAGGACGTTGCAGAGCAACCTCTGAAACAGAAGCAGTAACCAAAAGGACACCAAGCTCTGGAGAAATCCATGTAGTATCAGAAAATAAAGTGACTTCAAATCTTCTTGTTGAGGCTATAGTAAACATCCACTGGGACACTGAAGTTTCCAAGAGCACAAAGTGTGTTCACTAGCTGTCCAGTTGGTCAACAGTCCATTCAGTCAACAGTCAACTCAGCTGAAATCAATGGAACACAAAAGCTCTCACATTCACCTTCAGCTCAAGTAGCTTTCCCACTCAAGCTGTGTATGCCATACGCTTCTGCAGCGCAGCTCAGCAGAACTTGCGTGACATTAACTCCTGGAGACAGGGCTCAGGTCCAGCAGAAAGGAAAAAACCAAGTGATTCATTCTGAAGTAGTGGTCACCTCATATACTGCCAAGGCCAGATTTCCTGCTTGTGTGATGCAGCTTGGTGTCACACTCAAAACCAGGCCCAAGCTTCCCTGTCCCTGTCAGAAACTGCTGCAGAATTAGATGACAAACTAATACCCTTCTGTTTCAAGATTTTGTTACTCACTTCTTCCCTGAAATGATACTCAGGCGTTCCGATCAGCCATTTGAAGTCACAGAACGGCAAAGTGCGAAACAAGGGCAGCTGTGGACATACTCGAGTTAGCTTACCCAACAGTATTAATCTTTATTTTTTTATCATATAAATCAATTTGCACTTTAAAAATTGGTACTGAACCACACTGTTTGAGACTTGAAAATCAAAGTTCATACTTCACCAGATTAAAAGAAATTTGCATCATAACAAAAGTAAAGCAGTTTTCTTTTGTCATTTGGCCACACAAGATATACACTCTTGAATTTATTCTCAGTATGAAATAGAAAAAAACCCCGCACCATCCTTATCCCTTTTGACTTATTACAGCATTGAGTCATGAAAGGGAAAGAAGCCTCCCACCAATTTCTGAAAAGTTCTAAAAAGTGATTTTTTTTAAACACAAAAAGACCTTCCAGCAGGAGTTAACAGTGTGTAGGATACAGGCAGACATTTTTTGCTTTTAATTTGGCATAGTGAATATACAAACCAGCTACTCCTGGCTTATGCCAACTCTTTTCTTAACTATGGGACTCAATTGATAGCAGTTTCTAGAAGTCCTACTAAGATGACACCAAAAATTGACAGTTATTTTAATGCAGAATTTCTGAAAGCTTTAATAAACTTCACATCTAAGCCAGTTTACAATTACACATATGGGACTTGAAATCAGGTTTTCTCTTTTTTTTCTGAGTCATTTTATTAAGCCCTTCTCTTATAAAGCCGAAATTTAAGCCACCTATAAAGTCACCCACCAAATCGTTTTATCTGCATATTTAGAGAATGAAATTTTTAAAAATTACATAATATATGTAGATTTTAATAAATCTGTGATCCTAAGATATTTTGCCTCCCACTTTGATTTGACATCTTGCTTAGAGCTGATCTGAAAAGCTATGATTTTCTCTATTCTGCAGCATTTTTATTACCTTGTTCTATCAGTCTACTTTATCATTTGCAATTGTATTCAGCTCTCTCCTGAACGTGTTAACATTCTTAGATGACACATGTTCCTTGTATCTTTATTAAAATTAACTCACCTCATTTCTCACCTTGCTTCTGTGTCAGTCTTTGCAATAATCTTTGCACAAAAAAGGCTTTTGGAAACTTCTCACAATGTCCCTATTTATGATTCCCACTGTGGTTTGTAGGCCAAACGAGAACAGGTTGGCTTCAATGTGTATAATCTGCATTTGATTTGAAACACTTATACTTGCAAGGGGCAAATATATTTTAAATACTTTCTAAGTGTTTGGGAAGATTATTAGTACCTAAGACAGTTTCTTCAGGCAAATGATGTGAGCCTAACACAGGAACAGGAATTGCAACACCTTGAACTGTGTAAGCTGATGGTCAGAAAAGTTAAATATTTAACAGTGAAGTTTGATGAAGTGAGATTCAGGAAGATATCCTGAGGTTGAGGTATTACAGACATCTAAATCAAATTGTAAAATACGAGGCAGCTAAGCCAAGTTCAAAGAGCACTAACTCACCTGATTAGAAGTAATACTGTTGAAAGATGGAGGGAAACAGTGACCAGCAGACCTAGATTTGACAATCCATCCTATCAAACATCCCCAAGATCTAAACTAGTTGATATTTATAAAAGACCAGAAGAGAACCAAAGGCTATGAAAAACAGAATGAAAAAAACAAGAGTGCTACAGCAAGCTACCTAAAGAAGAGTGAGATATGAAACACCTCTGTCAAAATAAAAGATTTCAAATTTTTTAGAAATCTCATCAAATTCTACCTTTGTGAGGCTTATGAGGAAAAAAAAAAAATCTTACACCACCTAAAAACACAGTACTTCACATTTCTGGAAACAGAATGCTATGATCTCTCTAAGAAGAAAATGTTGTAAGGATAGCATCAGATAATTTGAATGTCAGAATTACAACACATCTTTCAAAAGAAAGAGGCAGAAAACAATGGTCCCTAAAAATTTTACTCACTGTTTCTTCACACTAAATGTCTTCATTTAAATGGAACAGATGAAGACTTCTTGAGGTTGTTTTTTCTACACTTTTCCAGTCTCCAGCCATATAGTTATGTAAAATCTGTACTCATTATAGAATAAAATAAGGGAGATACAACTGTGGTATTTTTCTTTATCTTTGTTTGATATTTTATTAACTCCAAGCTCTATGGTTGATAGTTGGCACTTAGATTTCTATTCTCCTTTAGCTCCATGTTACAAACAAAATCCATCTATGTTCCATAATACCTCAGTACAATGCCATCTGTATGGGCTACAAAATAGGACTGCAGCAATCTACTCTATTGGAAGATTTCAGGTATGTCCAACAGACCTTCCTTTCTTATTACAGGGGTTAAACGTAACTGACATTTTACAAAGTATTTCATTGGACTACTACTGGGCAATAACTGAAAAACATATAGAGCTCCATACAATCAATGGTTGCCTCCACACACTGGTAGCTAGAACAACTTTTTCTGTTTATTTGCTGGCTGGTCTTATTTAAAACACAGGATGGTCTTAAAACACAATCCCTTCTTCTATCAGGAGAAATGTGCCATGTTTATGCTGAACATTGGCACATATAACCCAATCAAGTGTCCCACTCTCTAGAAACTTCCTCTGAACTCCTATTTGAAGATTGTCAGCTGTCTTCCAGCATGGACAGAAAAAAGGGAAGTTTACCTCAAGGAAGCAGGTATTCAGTGAGAATGGGACAATTCCTCTCAACTAGTTCTGGAACCAAAAATAGTACCATTGGGATTATTACTACAGAAGTCATGACAAAGAGAGAGATCATGAAGAAATCTAGATGAAATCAGTCCTGAGCAAGATGCAGAGAGCTGGCAAAGTGGGAAATATCATCAAGCGTAAAAATAACAGAGAAAAATCTCAGTTTATTCTCTTGTTCTTCTTTAACAACTTAAGTTGCTCTCCATCTATAACAGAACACCATTTTAAGTCTAGCTAAGAAATCTTAAGACAATGCTTGCATAGACAAAAAAAAAACAGTTTCTATACCTTCTTGGCATATCTTGTCTATCTTGTGATCTTAGACATGCAATTTTAGAATGTTGTTTCCTATCCCCTAAGAAACCCTGAGCCGCTGAATTTTCTTCATGGATAGTTCTTAACGTGCAGACACAAAAATTCTACAGTAAAGGCTAGCTCTACCTCAAAAAAAAAAAAAAAAAAAAAAAAGCATGAGTACCTTCAATTACATGAGGAAGCAAGAAATCTTAAGTATGCTTTCAAGAAAGTCACAATATTTGTAACTTGAAAAAGATCACCTGTTCCAATGACCTTGACTTGTTCTTGTCATGCCAAGTTGAAACATTGTAACTAAAGAAAGGGGAGATTTCTTTTAGAATAAATGCACATTCTTCCATACAATCCTGGAAATGAAGAGAGTACTTTAGACTTTCCTGAAGTCTATACTACACATAATAAATCCCTGAAAGTCAACCAAAACAAGACACAAGTCCTACAGGTTGTGGGTGTTGGCATTTTTTTCTGGATCCATCTTTCTTCCTGAATTTACTATCATCAAGTGAAATTAAAAGTGTTGGTTTATTAAGCATGAATTTTGACACTGAGAATTAACATGTAGCTTACTTTGGTTCATTAGTTTACAAGGTACAGAAAGTACGGGGATGTACATCACGTCTTAAGTTATTCAAGTAGAAATAAAATTGTATTTCCTTCCTGAAACAGATTTCAAAGTTTATTTTATTTATTATGCTGTGCCGTAGGATATTGGCCTTTTTAAATTCACAACTGATTTGACAAGGACAGAGTTCAAGTGATAATTAGATTCTCTTTTATTGATTTTTGGCTGGTAAGTAACCAACCGAATCTTGTTACATTCTGCCCTAACTTTGAGCCTTTTCATGATTAACTACCCTGGACACATATTTGAATTGTGTAGTGGCAGAAGTAAATGTTCTCATATTCTAGCACATAAATTAGTATAACAATAGTCAGTCCAATACATATACTGAACCAGTTGCTTTTAGTGTGCATACCTTATGTTGGTACACAAGAAAGGGGATCTGTATTGAAGAACATTCAGGAAGCTTTTGGGACAAAACAGTTCTCTCTTTCCACTACCTTTTAGTATGTTCTATTTAAGAGAAGGTTCAGGTTGCACACAAAAAGCAGAAAGAAAAACTTATCCAGATTATTTGTTGAAATATTGGGTAATATAGACATTTTACACAGTAAAGATTGGCTTCTTCCTACTTCAGACTTCTGTACATGTTGGGTAGAAGGAGAGGAAAGATAAACCACTGACAGCTACTCAACTCTGTTGCATGGGAATCAAACTGATAGATTAAAGGAACAGAAAAACCTATCTGTTTTCTGTACTGGCATTCCACACGGAAGGATGCAGCTTCAGTTTACACGAGGGGATGGTTGCACAGACATGCTCTTGCATCACGTGGCAGAGTCACATCTCCTGTACCAACCAGTGTTAACAAAAGGTAACGCTACCTAAGCCCATATGGTAAACCTATACCTGCCTCATTCCTGTCATGCCATGCTCTTGGGCCTGAGACCCCCAGTCGTTATTTAGAAAATGTTTACTTTTTTTTTTTTCCTTGGGCTGATACGGCAATTTAAGTTCAGGAAATGATGCTAGCTTATCACGAAATATGAATCTATCATAGCTTCATCATCAAAAGTTATCAAAATAAATGAAGAGGTAACAGTCTTCTCAAATCACACAGATATTTTCTGAATTTGCTAAGAAGTCAAAGAGCGTCTCTGGCATGCTTCCTTAAATTAAAAAATCTCTCAGGAAAATAGTATTCACCACAATCACATCATTACAGGCAAACAACAACAACAAAAAACCCCACAACAGATAAAAATGGAAGAGTTAAGAAAGACACTCCTATGCAAATCGATAAAGTTAAGAGATTTGTGTCTTCTTTTCAAACCTAAGGCATTGAGAAATCATGTCTAATGTAAGTGAACAACACAGTGGAAACTACTTTTTCAGTCAAGCTTCAAAACCATACTACAGCTTACTAGCAGAAAGACTGAATCTCTAGAAAAATAGTAAGGATATGAATTTAACTAGGGAGAACTGATCAAAACTATTTCTGATCAATACGAGATGTACAAATAATTTAAAAATCATTCCTGGGCAGCAAAATAAAACACAAATGTTCAGCTACAATAAATCTTATATAGCTAGATACTTTAAGGCCAGAACATGATATAAGATCAACTGTAGTGTGGTCTTAAGTACATCATTACTAACATTAGTTGATAAAATGAAACCTAAAGACTATTGAGCGGGTATTCAGTGTAGCTTCTAAACAAACTCATTAACAAAGCAACAAGATTACAAGACTAACCAAAAAAAAAAAAAAAAAAAAAAAAAAAAAAGACGATACATTATTTCATTTCCAGAGTCGATTAAACACACATCCTTTATAAATAAAAAACCCTAAATACCCCAGGTATTTTCATTACAGCCAAGATACACATAAAAACTTCTGGAAAGCTGATAACATGCAACTATTTTAAGTCTTTATCACAAAAATGGGTAAGACAACTGTCTTAAAAACATCCTCTACTAAAATATGTAGTATCATCACCACTGGACATACTACTATATCTACACACATATTATACCCACTGTTTGCCTCACATAACCTCCATTTTGAAGCTCTTTATATGAAGGAAATTTATCACATGCAAACAAAGGAAGAGAATGAGCATTCAACCTCTCGGCACCCTTAGGTATTGATGTCTCAGCCTTTAAAGACAGTATGTTTTAGGAGTAACACAGATGCAGTGGTCATTTAAACCTTCCAGCTGAGAATACAGGTCTCCCTTTTTGGCCACAAAACTAAGTCTTCTTTGGTGAAAGGAGTTAAATAATGAGTTAAATTAATCCATATTAAACTAAAAAAAAATCTTGACCGTTGAGGAAAAACACAATACAGGAGAATAACACTTTCTCTTCATTACCCCTTATCTTGTTTCCCCATGCTATGAAGTCTGTCAGTTAGTGCTATAGAGGTAGGATTTACTAGCTAATCCCATTTTACTCCAAACAATTACTCAATGCCACTCTGTGACACATATTTTATATCCTCTCTTCCCACAGAGAGTCAAACATAGTTGCTAAGATCTGACATCCAGCTATCATCCACAATAAGGCAGCAGAAGCATTTACTTAGTATACTCCAGGAACAACTATATTACATCTTTTGCAGAGGGGCAGAGATAGTGCTCTTCACCAGCTTTAAATGCCTGGATCAAGACATGAAATTTAACACCCTCTCCACAAAGTTTTATGTTGTATCTTTTTAACAACAAATTTAACTCCTCTATGAATACTTTCAAAAATGTCTGCTGGTTTTATGTAGTTTAATCGTGGTCTAATTTGCAATGTATTGCTATGGAGATACTTTGGTAACTGGAATCTGTATGTAATTACTGTCAAAATACCAAATTGCATGGGTGGGGTTTTTTAAATTAATCACATGTTTTTGTTAGTTTTTACCACCCTTCAATACATAATCTAGAAAATCAATATATAAAGTATAGCTGTATCTCCTTGCAGCAACAGCTGACTTCCTTTATCAGAAGACTCAATGACAGGGTAGGGAACCAGAAACTAGAAGAGGAGCTAGGAAATATCCTTCAAGAGGTATTCATTTGTCTAATTAATCTGAAAGGACCATAGGTAGGTGTGGGATTTGAAGAGTATGTTTTATCAGAACACGCCTGTAGCTATATAGCAAGCATAACATATGAAAAGAATCAATATTATTTTCACCCAGAATTTTCAGAGCTTGATGCCTTAATTTAGGTTTGTCGATCTTTACTCATTCACCAAGCATGTAGGGTGATCTTAAAATATGGAGTACTCACAGCATCCACTGACATCAGTACTATCAGAGGATTCACTAACCAAAGCCAATACACTTTTCTTGATGCAAACATTTCAGTGCCTACACAGAGGCTCAGGACTTTAGAAACCAACTTTGAAAAATTCCATGTTCTCCTTCAGTTTCTGCAGAACAGTATGTTCTCAGTTACATGAATATTTCATTTTTCTTTTATTCACATAGTTACATTATTTTGAATATCAAATCTATTTCTGACTATTATGGTTAACAGTTATGTTTCCTCATTAGCAAAGCATATGAAGAAAACTTACAAAATAAAAGCAAATAACCCCTCATCCAAGCCTCGCCTATATGTAGACTAAACAGCAAGTTTTAGCAGAAATATGTAAAACCAAATCTAAAATATGAATGTGGGTGTGTTAAGAGAGAAATGCCAAATTTACAAGCCAACATTATACTTCATGTATTTGGAATGTAAAAGGGAATGTTGTGAGGCCAGACCTGCACTCTGCATTCTCACAATCTAACAATTACCAATAGCCAGGAATAAACTTTAAAATCCATCAGGAAAATAAATCTGGCATCTTTTTTGACTTCAAAAATAGGAATAGTTTCCTCAGCCTTTTTAATGGCACAGAGCTTGACAGCACAGAACTGAAGCTGTCTCATTTCTCCGCTGTATGACAGAGTTCAGATGAATCAATTATCAATTGAATTTAAGGTATTCTTTGAGTGACATAAAGCTGATACTTCCACTTCAAGAGTATTGGTATATGCACTGTAGCTCATAATATTAATACGAGTAAATCCTAAGAGAGTATCAATACTAAGGATCTACCTACACAATTCCTTGCTTTTAAGCCCACTCCCACAAGTCATCTCCATGTAAGACACTTACTCTTTGTTTACATCCGTTCACCCATACTGGTCTGTGGATGAGATTATTCTTTTATTTATAAAAAACAGACTGTGACATCCAGTGGGTAGCTCAGCAATGTAGCTGTTCCGGAGTATCAGCAGTGACACTCAGGATTTTGGAACCATTCGGTACCACGCTGCTGCTCTTCAGGACTTCCTTTTACTTGAATTAACACCTGTGTGACATTCAAGAGGCACATCTGGACAAGTTCTTTGCCCTTTATTTTACAATGTCTATTCTATTGCTGCAGTATTCTGGTCATGTGTCCCAAACAGTGCTGGAAGGCCTCACACCATCACACTGCCATCTGGATAAAACATAACATCAGAGCGTCTAGTCAACATGATTTCAGCACAAATGTGCCCTTAATGTTTTAAGCGAAATTTTTAACTAACCTTTCATAAGCTAAGCTTGATTTATCACACAGAGCTGGTGCTTTGATACTCAATTACCAGTAACTGCATTCTCAAACAACCCCTGCTATCTGTAGATTAAAAACCACAGTCAGGTTTCAAAATCTGTCTTTAAAAGCATAAAGCAGAAGACCTTTTAAGATCTAGGGATGATAGTGCCTTACCAAAATGTTTTCAGTTATGTAACAACCAAGTTCTAAATCTGACATAAGCTTTGCTATACAAAACCAGATTTATTCCTGCCTTCAAATATATTCAGACTCAAACATTTCGGTGAAATGGAAGCTTGTGTTCAGAAAGCAGCTGCAATAAAGCAGTTAAGGTTGTGTGGGCATTGGTGACAGGGCTGTTAAGGTTACATGAGTGCCCTAAGTATACGTGTTCATACCACAATATGGCTGATCTAATTTTAGAAAAGACAGAAATAGCTGAAACTCCATGTATCTAAATAAGTCACATATCGTCACATGCAATGGACTTGATATGATTCACTGAATTAGTCTTCTAAATTACTACATTACTATATAACTCACCCAAAACCATGAATTCTGGAATATTCAGTATCACTTATTGTCATTTACATTTTATAACAAATAAACAACATACTGGCTCTATTGTGAGTGGGTAGTAACAAGACACTATTAAGTGAAAACATGATCATCATGTGGATTATAATTATAATCATATTGAATATCACAAGATAGTAAATAAACATCACTTAGATTATTATAATAAATATTTGGAACAGAGTGGTGATTCTTTAAGATAAATGTGTTACTACAATGGCAGGTAGAGACAAAAGATATGAGAAGTTACTATACAAAACAACTACAATTGAACATAATTGATATTTTTCACTGTTTTTCCTTTTTTAGTATAGCCTATATTTAAGATTCAGTGATCATACAATATCTAAAAGACTTGTGAGATAGATGCAAATGGTAAAAAATAATAATAATCTGTCAATATTTTCTACATAGGTTTTCCAGTTTGCTAACATAGCTCTCCTTCTGAAATATCTTTATTTTACGTAAAATTTCCAAATCTATGTCAATACCTAAAGCATTTTAGTCCGTGAGATTTTTAATTTAAGAAATTATATTTAAAAAAATCATGTGCCCTCAAGTTCTCAACTTCCCTGTCTATCAATACAAAACACATATATAGGACTTCTGAAAACAGAATCCAAAGAAAGCCATATTTTTCTCCAAGGTAATTACAATTAGGAAATTCCAAAAAGAATAGAACTATGATACTGAATAATTTTATTACTGACTGGAATGCTAAAAGCACTAGTCAAATGCAGCTTTGTTGTCCTGCATCTATTACAGTCACTCCAGTGACTCTGAGGGTAAATGACAACAGAAACCAAACATTTCATCTTGCATATATCGCATCTTTCATATAGAAGCATTTAATGCTGGTTTTTCACATAGTAACTGTTACATAGAAACTGATGAGAGAAAGAAAGCCCATCTAAAAGTCTCCTTTGCACATGTGAAAGCACAAGCTGCAACTGCTTCTAGTTTATATGCAGATTCCCAGTTTTCAAACACATGCAGTAAGCATTCACACAACTAAAGCTAAATATTTGTGGAATAAAACTCCCTCCTCTGTCAGGAGATGGAAGCAGAGACAAGCTACAAAGGAGTCTGAAAACACTATCTGGTCTTGCAGGGATGATATTTGGAAAGGCCAAAGCTGAACTAGAGATAAGATTTGCAACAGAAATTGAATGCAACTAAAAGGCCACTACATTAACAGTAAAAAGTGGAACAAGGAAACTCTGGGACCATGGTTGAATAGGGTGAGTGACTTAATGACAGCAGATACAGATACACATTGAGGTACCTGATACCTTCTCTGCCTCAGCCTTAAGGTGAACCAACAAGGTGTCCCAGGCCTCAGTGCCCAGAGGCAGGGTCTGGAAAGGAGAGGAAATACTAGCAGTGAAGGAGGATTGAGTCAATGATTGCTAGAGAGATACGGACCCACACATGGGACATGATGGGCTTCACAAAAGCGTGCCGAGAGCTGTCTGATGTCCAGATCCAGAAGGATAGCTGGATAGTAGATTCCAAGTTAATGGGAAAGATAAAGGGTGGGTACAATTCTTGAGTTTGTGTTCATCAGAGAGTGGGGGAAAGGAATGTCTCAGACCCATCAGTGTGTTTAAGCCCTTTCCATTTTTGCTTCAAGGGACTTGGATCTGACAGCCCTGTCCTCCAAAGGCATAGTGTATTAGAAAGGCAAGCTCCTCTCCTTGTCCTTACACATTTGAGGGAACACAACCCTGTTGCACTGTGGCTGTAAGCAGTCCTGAGATCCAATCCTGCTCCTCTGTGAGCAGAGCATGAGATGCCTGATGAGGGGCACTCTGGGTGGAGGCTGGGATGAAGTGTGGAAAATAGGCATGATGGCTACCTGAGATAGGTGTCCCCAGCACTGGGAAAGGAGATGTACAATCACAGAGCTGAATAAGTCTTTGCATTTTCTAGATCTCTGGAAGAAGCATTCTCACCCATCTGAGAACACTTTGAGCTTCTTTTTTTAGTAGAATAAAGATTCAATTTAAGAATTTATAAGTCTTCTGAAATTTTCATGCTTACTAATATTCAAAGGGGTTGTATCAATGATCCAAATTTAGGAGGAGCATGGTGAAGGAAGGGAAAGAAGGAGGAGGAGAAGGAGAAAGGGAAGAAGAGAGACTTAAGAAATTATTGCTTTTCTATTGTGTTTTGGTTTTGGGGTTTTTTTAACTTGTTTATTGGTTTGTTTATTGGGTTTGGAGGATTGTTTTGCTTTGCTTGAAGGCAGGCTTAAGCAAAGGCTCTCATCATGTTTTAATTACTACATACTTTAGACACTAACAAGATACACATACTATAAGGAATGAGCACTCATCAAAGAAATATGGCCTACAAACCAGCAGGATGTAACTGTATTCGGATTTGTGTTTAGGCTCTACTCCCTGTTTTCCTATGTGATTAATACCTCAGTGTCTCCCTTTCCCTTTTTTTATTTTGTTGCCATATGACAATCATAATCCTCTGTGAACTTAATAAAGTAGAAGAAATGGTCAGAGAGATGAATAAATCCTAAATTTTGGCTGTGAATGAACAGCTGAAGACATGGTAAATGGAAGAGCGTAATTTAACATATAAACTGAACTAAATGACAAACTTGGTTTTGCTGTCCATGTAACACACTGTTGTGATACACAGACACAGAAAAAAAAAAAAAAAGGGGGCACAAAAGAGAAAAAGGACAATGGTTCAAGTATTATCAGCTTCTAAAATGATTTTAAAATGTGGGTGAGGGAGAAGTTAAAACTGATGGCCTGTACGTTGAAAGGGATGAGAGATTAGGGAGTAGAGCAGGGTAGTTAATCAGCTTAAATTTAAGAGTTATATGCTTAAAATTACTTTTCCCCACAGATGCCTAAGCTGTTAAGAATGAAATCAAAACTGTTATTTCATTCACCAGTCTCATTAAGCAGTTAGGCTGAAAAATTCTAGCTTCAGCCACTCACAGAGCAGTGCTGAGAAGTGAAGCCCTTTCTAATTGTTTATTGTCCTTGATTAAATCATGGTGAAAGCACTGCCACAACCCGTGGCTGCAATCCTCATACCTGCCCAGTATGGTTATGGTCTCCTGAAAGAAATACCTGCATTACATCTTATATTAACGACAAGATATGTGGTTAAGGCATATTTAAATTAGGCCAATGCTATCTATTGTCTTTGCAAACCCAATTCAATTACTCGTATGCTCAAAAATCTGGCACTCAGGTTACCAGTGTGATAGCCAGCACTCATCCCTTTCTCCAATTCTGCACTCAATTACTGACTGGAATGCCTGCTTACTCTATATAAAGAAAATAATCTGCTTACATTTACACTGTTTTCATCTTATGCAATCCCTCCCATCGTATACATGATGCCATCCACTACAGTATTTGTACTTATCCAGCATTATATTTAAGGACCTCATTTAACTTTCGTCTCATTGCTAATGATTTCTAAGGTAAAGGCCACCTATGTCTGAATTCTAAAAAAAAGAATTTGAGAGAAAACTCATTTGTTTGTTGTGGTTTTGCTTTATTCTGACCTCAACAAAAACAGAGGTACTAACCATAAAGCATTCTCCTAGCAAAAAAGGAAAGTAATTAAATATTGTTTAAAATGAAGTAAAACTGAGTAAGAGAAAAAGCCCAGCTCTTCTAGATTTAACCCAAAATGTGAGAGTCTATGGGTTGTGTTTTAAGTCCTTGAAAGAGGTAAGTGCTGAGATGACTTTATTTCATTCAGGAAACCTACTAATATGTTGGATGCTATATAATTATAATGGGACAGTTTTATATAGCAAACTTTCAACAGTCTAGAAGAAACAGCTTTGTAAATATTCAATTAATATAATTTTACTAATAACATAACTTTTGCCTTTCTACCATGCCTTTCTAGAAAACTGAGTATCAATGAGTAAAATAAATTTGTATCCATTACCAGTCTAACTATGTGAGTGTAACTTCTTTTACAACAAAGTACTTGTGAATTAAAGCGGTCAAACTTTATGGAACCACAACTCATAGTTCCATTTTTTTACTGGTATTTTATGTTCGCCTGTTTTTCCAAAAACTATTTCAGCAATCTTTCCTTTACATACAAATCAATGTAATAGTTATAGAGTTAATATCTCATAAAATGCAGTGTTTTACAAGGAAAAGCCCAGAGTTACTGCACCAGTTTTCTTTATGTGATGATTACTGTTCAAAGGTCTAAGCAGTCTATGAAACAAGGATGGTTAAAACAAAAGCTTTATCTTTTGAGTGCTATAGTTAAAAAAAAAAAAAAAGCATCTCTTCTGTAATTTAAAATAAAGAGGTTTGATGTTCCTTTTTTTAAAAAAAATTTTTAAAAAGCTTAAAAATTAATGACCTCAAGTTGAAACAGAGCCTGGAATAATTTCAGCCCCCTGAAAAGCACTTGAGGAAGTTACAAGCATTTAAAAATCTATGAGCTATGTAATGAAAACTGCATTTCAACATGACATTTCCTTATTAGCACTGTCTTCTACAGTCTTTCAGAAACTGTTTAAGTACCATCTGAGTTTTGTATCTATAAGCTACAGACATGCAAATCTTCCTCTGCTTTCCTGTGATACATCATAAACAACTAGACACACAGGTGAGATTTACAGCTGTATTCTTTTTGCAGATATGAACATGCCTAATTCTTAAAACAGCAAAGAGAATAACCATCCTACTGACTAATCTGTTTTCTATAGACAGGTTTAACTGTCTATCAGCACACACCACTAAGATAAGCAGCTATTAACAGAAATAGCTGAGAACCAGGAACAAGGTGTCAACTTTCTTGAAGGCCCCTCTACAAAGCCTGTATCTGCTCCAGTATGGTCAACACTGAAACAGAGCCAAAAAGGTGGCTTATACCCAAGCTAAGCCTTAATTAACAAATCATTTAATTGAATCATGAACTCAAAGTTCGTGTTCATGGAGATTTATTTGGTTCCCAGAGCACGGTAGAGCTTAACACACACAAGTTATGTAGGAGTCACCTCAGAATTGGCCAAGCCATTTGTGCAGTCTTGTTCAACGTGGACCGTGCTATACATGGGCTATCCTACTCCTGTGCAGCTACCAGGATGTGTGTGTATGCTTAAGCTCCCTGGTGTCTATTTCTACAGGCGTTCCAGGGGACAGCTGCATTTCCAAGGGTACCTTGACACAGGATAGTCCCATCGCATCTCAGGTTACAGGAAGCTGACCATATTACAGAAAACATCATGCTCCAAAATATGTTTACTAAAGAGGGGGTATAAAAGCAGAAAGTGTACCTACGTTAAAATACATAGGTCTTTACTGCCAGAGTAAAGAACTATTTTTTTTTCATGAGTTACAGTAACAGAGAACAACTACAGGCGTTGGAAGACACTGACTGGGCTTTTGTATTTGCAAGTAGCTATTTCCTTAATATAGTTATTTGAAAAATGATTCTCATTAATAAGAGCATCTGAAAAATGTGAAGCCTGCCCATATTGTAAGCAGACTACACAGTGATGATCCAGCTTATATAAAGTGCATTCTATCTGACATATAATATATCATGGATTTTCAGACAGGAATGAATTAAGTGGAAAACTGCATTAAGCATCTGCTATGAACTTTCAGTGTTTACTCTATAGGTGTCAGTACACACAGGCACAACGCATTAATTAAGAATGAGGTGATAGTGAGTACTTCACATCCTCTGAGCCTCAGTTACCTGCAGAGCTGGCTGTGGCTGGGGAAACCAAATTGCAAATTGAATCATCCATCAAATCAAAACATCAACTTGCTTGTATAATGTTAGTTGTATTACAAGAAAACTACTCTCTATAATCAGTTCTAGCTATGACATGACTATAGACTTCTGCTGGAAGTAGTTTTCACTTTACTCCTTATCCTCTCATCAGAAACAGCTGTCAAAACCACAGTATTAAATTGTTCATTCTTACACACCCAGTGCTTTTTACCAGACATGGATTTGTTGCTCAAAGGAACTTAAGACAAAGTCCTATAAAATTTGATGCACTTTCCTAACTCTTCAGGACCTAACAGTAAGCCTAAGAATTTAAGAACTACTGAATGGGAAAGAAAAAACAAACAACCAACCCCCCACCCCCAAAAAAAACCCAAACCAATAAACAAAACAAGCAAACAAACCAACAAAAAAAAAACCAAACAAGCAAACAAACAAAAAAAACCCCACAAAATCCACCAAAACCCCCACACCACAAAAACTTATTATCGCATTTTTACAATAAGACATTTTCCATCCTCATATTCAGAAATTTGTTTCTTCTCTCTCAGAAATTTTGTATTCGGCTATTTTTCTAATGACTTCTTTAAGCAAAGGAAGTCTTTATGCCTCAATGTAAGTTTTACTGACTGATGTCACGATGAATCAAATCCGGAAATATTCTACTGCACCGTTAAGGCTCCTAGATGGTTTTACACATTTTAATAGGTATCAGTTCAGATCAAAATAGGTATACACTCAGCTTTCAGTGTAACTTAATGCTGCACTAGGGTCTCTCAAAGTTATTTGTGTATGCCCCTTTAGAGAACTACTTTAGTAGTTAAGGAGTACTGCACCACAGGGTGTATTTCTGGTGACAGCTCTTGTATTCATTTACTAGCACAGAGCTGGAATATGTTTTAAAACAACTGGAGTATTCAGTACCACTTTGACACTATCCTACCTCAGCAAGAATCCTATACTACCTGCTACTACTACTAAGCACCACCCTTCCAGGTGCTTGGGTCACTGGGGTTAAACACCATTTGCACAAAACAAATTGCTTTTAAGCTGGATCAAGCTGATTTTAATTTTAACAAGAACTCAAATACTTTCATTTTAGTGACACTCAAAAAGCCACCCACTCCTTTCTGTGATTCTTAAAGTTAGACAGGTTGAGGTCTGTAATTTCCCTGTAAAACATTAACAAAATGGCACTGGCAAAAACTATTGGTATGCATTTTCAGGTTGCTTAATTATTTTCTAGCCTATGCTGAACAGGTGTTATGCTATTTTTATTCTCTGCCCAAGAAAATTTCTGCCATTTGTGTCACCGTATTCAGGTTTTGAGATTTCTGCACAAGCACAGCAGCATCCAGAAAAGTACTTTAAAAACTATACCTGTGCTGGTCTGTCAGCATTTCTAATAAGACTGTTATTTAAATTCAGCTTTGACAGCAAGTCAAATATTAGTTTAATTGAAAATTACACTCTAAATCAAATTTTCTAGTAAGGGCAATGAATGTTTGCTATTGAATGATGGTTTAATTTATTTCTAACAGGGGCTTAAAAGACTTCTCTTGTAATTGTAACTCGAAACAAAGTGGAACAGACAGAAAGGAGGTGTAAGGGGGATGTAAGTTTAAAGAGAATGTTGGGCATTATAAAAACGCCAACTTACAATCTGATAGAGACTCACAGGTTGTGAAATGCAAACATGAGAAGTACCTTTAGAACTTTTTAAACCACTAAAGGAAAGAAAAAGTGATTGAGCAGAAACAACATTTGGGAGATTGCCCTTATATTTTGTTTCAAGTACTCCCCGAATATTGTAAAAATTTTCTGTGAGTCACTTAAGGGTTTGAGGCCACCCCCCCACCCCCACCCCCGTTGACACATACTGCTATTACTACTGTTAATAAAGACTGGATTCCCCAAAACATTCAAATTGGAATTATTGATTTTCAGTGATTGCTAGATGCTTAATATGGCTAGTTTTAAGATGTCTCACTACTCTTGGATATTAGATCCTTTATTTACACACCAGAACATTAATTTGGTAGGCTAATACTAAGTTTAAAAAAATTTTTAAAAACACATACAACTCGGCCAAAAAAGAAAAGAAGTAATACTAATAAAATTAATAGATTCTATAATAAAGGGAGTGAAAGCAATAAGGCCTGATTCTTATGCTTTTCAAAAGCCAAAACCATATTTCATGTACACATCACTGCTCACTGCTTCTGGATGCAACACTGCACCACAGATTCTGCACTTCAAGAATTTACAAGATTGGGATATTGTTTTGACTACCCGGCATAAGGGGTGTTATTTACTGACTTTTTAAAGCACTGCCAGCTTCTGATGACACAAAAATTTAGGTCAATTACAAAAATGGAGGGGGGGGGGGGGGGGGCGGCGGGTGGAGTACTCTTTTGCCCACTACACTGAAGATCAGGTTTATTAAAAGTGCCAGAAAGTAACAGAGACTTTAAAACAACTTAAAATACCAGTGGTTCCAGTGGCTGTTTTATCTTTCTTTCCCTGAACATTCTGAGAAAACTTTACAAGCAATCACATTTTTATCTTATTTTATTTTTCCATTGAAATAAGTAGAATTTTTAAAAAATGTAGTATCCAGAGAAATACTTAATTCTTTAACTGAGATAAGGGTTTGGTTAGACTTACTTGAAACTAAACTAGGAATTATTTCTCATTCTGAGCTTAATTATTTTATTGTGAAAGTATTTCACAACAGGAAAAAATAAGTGTTTTTTCTGAAAAAGATTTAATAATGTTTTGTCATGTACTATTCATACTGTTAGCTGAAATAAATGTCAATTTTATCTTTGGTATTTAATCTAGAGAAATAAAAGTTTTTACTCTATTTACAGGTGTACAATCTACCTGTATTGTGGCTCTCAAATGAACCTGCAAGTGGTTTACTTATACCTCAACAATATCCAACCTCTACTTCAAAGAAGTAATTTTAATAAAGACACACATAACAGACCGAATATATAGTACCTGCTTATTTGGTATACATATCATCATAAATACAGACCATTATTCTAGGAATTCTAACATGTGAGAAAAATTAGCTTAACTCAGACAATGTTATAGACTATGTCTTCATAGTCTATAGATTTTGTAATGAACCCTGAAGTGTTACTTCCCCTGTAAATCTGAATTCTTTCTGAAGAATTCTCAGGAATATTAAAAAACCCTGCTGTTATTGTTCCTAAAGGGACGCAGCAAATTTTTCACATACTTTGTCCCTACCTAATATAAAAGGTAGGTAAAAATGGAAGCCTTCTGTCATTTTGTGTCATAGTTCATGAAAGCTCTGCCTTCTTTGCTCTCTGATAGTTACAAGAAAATCTCATTTTTCATCAAAAAAGACATGCCTATGTTTATGTGGAAGCATGAAATGTAAATTTGTAAGCTCAAAATCTGAAAAATTAAATAAGAACAACCCAAAATAAAATACAAGGATATTTGTTGGCCTATCTAGGAATAGCCACATGATTGGTACTGAAAATCCTGTTTGGGAGAAGCTGACTCTTTTCCCCACAATACAGAAAAATAAATCCTTACAGTCTTGTTTCTGTAGGTACTGCTATGGTGACACAAGGCAAGAGGCTGTCTTGCCTCCCTTTCCTACACTGAACAGCCTTGTAGGAATGAAAAGTAGTTTATCTCTTTACAAACTACTAAATATCCTATCACTGACATTGAAAACACTGTCATTTTTCCAATTAAGTTTAAAGAAATACTGTAGATTTCCAATTTTCACATTCTTTCTACAGCATTCTGCTTGATGTAGTATAACAGTGATATAAAAGTATTTCTTGCTACAAAAGATTAAATCAGCTGTTTTCCTATGTGAATTATGACAGAAAATACACCAGTTTCAGCATATGCACAAAACTAGTAAGTGTGAACTTTGAAACAAACCATGCAGACCCCTTAGGGATCCAAGGGCATATTTTAACACTCACTTAGAAGTTGAAGTCAAAACACTTCACTGCTCTTCATCCTCCAGAGAGGTAGCTGCATATTGATCTTCCCAGATACATAATGGTTGCTACTTACAGGTGAGCCAAAGAAGATATGGTGCTATACATTATATTGCAAAAAGAGGAAGCACAACACTTTTTGTAACACCAAGTCAGCAGCACATGTGCACTGTCTTACTTCATCTTCCCAGGTAGCTTGTAAGAGGCAGTCAAGTATATGCTGTTCTCAGTGTTAAACCATTTACTGTCATACAGTGTATCAGCAACAGCCAGAGATAATGGGATTAGCTAGCTGAGTTGAGGACTGTACCAGGTATTCACACAGGAATTGATGCATCAACCATATCTTACTCAAAGACTTGAAAAAAAGAGTAAAATTCCGAATTAAAAAGAAAAAAAGGCACACGATTAATTTTTTTTCCCCTGTTGAGACAGAAGCACATTATCTGTGTAAACATCCATTTTTATTTATATTCTCATGTAGGAATAAGTTTACCTTACCCTCACAGAAAGTGAATACAACCACCTTTTTCCTACAGTACAATAATTTCTTATTCTACCAAAACAAACAAACAAGGATTGATTTTAGCAACCGAAAGCTTTCACCCTATTAAAATTTGACAGGTAGGATTTTTAAAAACTGTTGACAGGTTTTCTTGGAGGGTACACAGGCACATCAGGCAAGAACATTAAAAAAAAGGGCAATCAAATCAGGAAAATAAAATTTGAATTCTCATGTTTTACTAAGAGCAAAGATAAAATATTTAGATGTTATTTCACAATGTCTCTTTTTTTTATTACTATATTTGCTTGTTTCACTAAAACTGATACTAGGCAGATGAAGTATAAATACATGTGAAACCAAAATAACCCATAACAAAATACTGAAACGATCTGGATGGCAGATATTGTTCCTTCAATCCTCCTCTTTAGTTTCAAAACCTGCCATTAACAGAAGCAAGAGGGAGAAAAAATAAACAGCTGTTCAAGCTGTTTGGGGTTTTTTTTAAGTTCTAAAAACCCAAAATATTAATATCATTACCTTGGAAACTAAAGACCAAAATGCAAATAATAAATTGTTACAGATTCTTTTCTTCACAAATAATATCATAAGTGATGTCAGATTTGATCCTTAGTAGCCTTCTGAGGAGTCTAAAACAAAAATGAAAAATATATGTTCAAAAACTGTATTATAGGTCTGCTTTGTCCAAAATCTATAGAATGGTGTGGAAAGAAAGAAGTCACAGGGACTGAACTCAATTCTTTGGCTTGCTAATGCCCGTTCCTAGTACTGTTACCATCGTTCACATAATGATTTCATGTGTATGACCATTAATTTTTTTTTCCTGATTTTTAGTTTTATCAGCTTAAAACAAGTACATTTGTTTTAATGAGCGGAAGACTAGAAAAGAGGTCTGTTAGGTAGAAGTACAACCAGTGCATTATTAATGCGTTATTTTACTGTCCTTAAAGGTGTGTTATGCTGTTGTAGGCCAGAAAGAGTGGTTAAAATAGTTATACGCTTGCAGTACAAGAAAACCCATAGGTAATGAAGAAAATTCTTAAATTTACAAACAATGTATATACTTGTATGACTAAATATTAATACCCTACAGACACAACACCCCAATAAATGCTGAAAGTATTGATTTTGTCTTTTAGAAACGTTACAATGTTTTTCTGTCAGACAACAAACTGTTTACAAAACTTTAAAACTTTTTTGGAAATATGGCAAAACACGATGTATGGTTCCGAACAGTGTATCCCTTCAACTGTTCTAGTGCTAAATAGTCTTTTGTTACCTTCAACCTAGGATGACTCTGCACTAAAAATACCTGATATCCTTTTATGTCTACACAGACTATACAGTCCTTCCTGGCTATATAAACTGAAGGCAAGTGCACTTAATGGCAGATACCCAGTCCCATGACTTCCTTTAATATACTTGCTGTTTCATGTCTCTATCAGCTATTTGCAAAGCCTAACTAACCTGCAATGTGATTTTGTGACTTCACTGGAGGAACAAGGCTGGTACACAAGTCAGTACAGAGATGCTGCACATGTGAAAGCATGCACTGTCTTTTGATCTCTTACAAGTAACTCCCTTCTCAAAAGACATACCACCGCCACCTGTTTACATTGATATGCGCTACTTAAGTCAACCTGCATCACAGCTAAAAATCTCAGGGCAAATCACCTTGAAATCTTCAGGCATAGTTTTTGTGAACATGTGAAGTAGGAACCCCAGATAAATTAGTTACTAAACAAACATAGAGAAGAAATTCAGATGGATAGATTGCTTTTTCTAACAGAAAATGTTAGAAGTTCCCAGCACTAAATATGCATTACAAGCAGCAGCTGAACAGGTACAACTCCACTGGAGGAATGTTCCTTAACTCCAGTCTTTATGCCTGCCATAATACTGCAGAATTACTTAACTGCAGAGTACAAAAGGGCTCATTCTGGAAACTGAAATTACATACTTCCATGTACTCAAAAATAAATGATTCTATTGTGATAACTGGTATAAATTTTCAGCCACAGCTATTTCTACCACAATTACACAAGCTCAACTAAAGTGCATTAAGATACACTTCTGTTACAGTACGATAATTTAAATATCAACAAAGCCTTCCGCATACTGGTCCAATTTTTAAGACAGTGGGAGCCTACATTCTCATTGAGTTGAGAGGACAAGGAATGCTCAGCATCTGTAGACTATCTTTTCCTGATTCTTTTCAAGTTTTGTTTTTAAGATTCCTAGTGCAAAATGGTTCAGTTTTGAGGAAATCACTTGTATATTGGTTCTGGCAAAGTTCCTCAGATCCATAATCAAGCTCATTTTTTCCAGTTTGCATATTATTGCAAGTAAGGAGGATGATGCAGTTCAGTCTTATCACTGCAGCTGTGTAACTCCTTTTATTTTGTTTGGCTTGCAGTGATAACTAATAAAATTCAATGAGCTTGTACAGGAGAAAGTGAAGACAGAATGCAAACACTCAAAACTCAGAGAAAAATCAGACAGCAGATGCATAAGAACAAAAGGGATTTTGCTCACTCTTCCACAACACTACTATGCTACCAGGGATAAAATAACCTTGCAGTTTTCACTAAATGAATCAAATTTTGAAATGCCTTTAATGAGAAAACAATTCCATCTTCATGTTAAATAAATAACCGTAACTTCTTTTATATCAGTAGGTTGATAATATTTATAAGCTTCATTGTGTATATTACACTTGTTTATCAAATTGCAATTCGTTTGTGTAACTGGTCTAGAACTGCTTTTGCAAAGTGATTAGCTAACATTAAAAACTTAACTGTATTCATCATTAGACTCACTTTAAACTATCGCACTGAAACATTTTCTTGCTGGGAAATGCTGATTACTCAGGAGCAAGATGTTATCTTGAGAGACAAGGGGCAGGGTGGGGCAGGTGGGAAGAAGGGAGGAGTACTGGAATAAGCCCAAAACATTTAATCTTCAGCGGTTTTTGAAAGTAAAAGTTGGGTTTTGGGGGGAAAAAAGGGCAAACCGGTTTTTGCACTATTTTATTTGGAACCTCGCGTCATAGAACACAAGACTACACAGAGTTTAATTCCATTTTGCTATGTCATAAAACAGGAAAGCTAAACTTGTTACTCAGTGACAAGCAATCCTCAATATTAGCTGAGCCTACACATCACACCACCTTCTCTAAATCATCAATTGTAAACTATCTAACTTCCTGTTGATGCACAGATTATTTCAATAATAACATCCTAAAGTAGAATAAATTTATAACATACTTCCATTTTAAAATTATTAATCTGGATGCTTAACTAATCATTTGCTTTCAGATATTTCCTTCTAGTCATTGAAAAAAACAAAACAAAACCAAAAAGCCACACTTAAACACAAACCTTGTAAAAGACAAAAAAAAAAAAAAAAAAGTACTTTTTACCAAGAGAGAAATAACAAGTGCTCATTCTCAAAACTCTGTTGAGGCATTAATTTAGTTTGATGGGTTTTGGCAGGTTTTTTTCAGCAACGAACCTGCCTTTTCACATTCTACTGTCTCTTTAGCGTTTTAAAATATATAAATGATAGTTACAGACACTCTGCAAGCCTAAGAGATGCAGGTGTCTTAACCCTGAAACCCATCTTAGTATGAAATATGTGAAAAGCTAGACATACACCCTCTGAAAGCCAAACAACATACTACACATTTAAAGGTGTATAACATGAGTTATCAGTATAAAATATTTGCAAACAGGTTATTTGCTGTATTTAAAATTAAGTTAATACAATGGCCTACCTCCTTTTCATACAGGAGAGTAAGTTCCAGCAGTAAAAAAAAAGATGATGTAAAAAATGGCAGGATTTGGATATTACATCATTTACATTTGGAAATTTATATCGAATTGCTTTTATATTTTCATATGAGGATTCATTTTTTGTAATTAGCCTTAACATCAGCTGAATCCCAGTCTTCAAAGCTGACTCTTCAGAATTAAAATCAGGATTCAACTCAAATCTCTAAGCCCTCTGATTTACAAATAACTTCATTAGTTGTAATGATACTCAGGTGAGTAAAGTCACACTCAAGGATCTGTGGGATTAGACCCCTTTCCTGATTATATTTACACAGAAACAGGTTGAAAATTTAACTTCTAGCTATTCAAACGAATACAGCTTCTTATTCAACAGTTACATTACTCTGTTCTCTACATCCTCCGTGGTAAGTACATGAGAAAGGACTTCCAAGATAACACAAGTAAAATGAGGGTATGTCAGGAAGCTCATATGAAGAATCAAATAACTCTTTCCTGCCCAAGTGGTAAGATCACTTCACATTTGCCACAACCAGACAACTAGACATGCTTTATGACCTCCTTTTGTATCACTTCTTTTTGTCCCATTTCATTTTCTAACCTCCCTGTAGCTAGAAACTTTTAGTACCCTTCATCACAGCTCAGAAGGCTCAGTATAGCTTGGTTCAACAAAGGCACCACAGCAACTTTGGAGCATGGAGAAAAGGTAGTTTTTAGGGAACTGAATCCCAGGAGACAGAAAAAACAAGACGAAGTCTTGCACTTAAGGAACTGTGGAAGGATGAGAGGTCAAGAAGAGACAGTTCAGACCTAACGGATTTTATTCATTCAGATACAGCACCAAGATTCTGTAAGCCATTCAACATTTGCTGGGACCTAGAAGTAATTAATTTATTTCTTTACTTTTGAAACTGCAAGTGCTCCAAACCATGGTGAATTCATCTGATCACATGAAGCCAGCTCAAGTCTTACTCAGCATATTAACACATGCTCAGTATTAAGTCTTCCCAGACACTGCCTGGCTGCCAAGCCACTGAGAGAGGTACACCTGTATTATCTATGTTGTTCCATTACACAATGTAGACAGCTAAAGAAATCTTCTTTAGAACAACTCATTTCTAGAGATTGTGTTAACTTACTACGAAAGTGTCAAAGATACTGAAGACAAAGCTATTCTAATTCAAAAATTGCATGACAGCATCCAGAGGTCCCAGCAACAGGAAAGGATTTTACTGTGTTGGGCAAAAAAACGCTAATGGAGAAAGGTGAGCTTTTTATACAATACACATGTTCCATCTACAATAAAATAAATCTCACTTAAGAAACAAAATTAAGTCACAAACATGGTAACTGTGTGGCAATTCTTGCACTGCAGAACTATGGCTTCATTAGGGCTAAAATGAACAAGTGCAGCAATAACCAATACATCATAACTAACAAGCTTTAAAAACCTAACCCTGATACAAAATCTTTCCTTTAAGAAGCTCCAAGTCTTTATTCAACTATTTTAAAATGTGTTCAGAATAGCACAGCCTACTGGAAAAATAACACAACATCAGATAACATATGTAATCCAAATCAAGGCAGTATCTAAGATGGAAAGCATATTCATTTGCATGGTAACCAAGAAAACTACTGCAAATCTACTTTAAACAGCCAAAATTACATTAATTCAGAGAAGACAATATGGCTTTACAAGCATATGAATATGCAGAACATACTTCAGTTTTACGGATAGTGATGCAACAAAAGGAATTGGAGAAAGTAAACTTTAACTGTAAACAGGCTGCTGTAGAAAACACTGGTACATAGTACATTTGACAATATAAGCTGCAGCAGGTTTTGCAGAAAACATTATTAGCATATCCCCCTTCTGGGCACTGCTTAAATACAATGGAGTCAATAGGGCACAGCAGAGAACTGACAGAAAATACCCATTAAAAGTAGCGCAAAATTTAAAACAATACTGTTTGTGTTTACTGAGACATTACTCAAGACACCCACCAAAAGCTGTTAAAAGTACGGATTTTCTTTAAAGTATCAAACATTTCTTAGGATGTAGCTTGGAATGACGGAGGGAAGGAACAGGTATTGGTATATGGCTACTGTATAGTCAGATAACAGACAGAAACAGGCCACAATCCCACTTGCATTGCATGAAATCTTCATCTGGCATTTTGACACTGGAATTTCCTCTAAATAACCCCTGAAAGAACAAGAACTGTCTCTGATTTGAACAATCATTTATTTTCATGGCAAACACTTCAGTATTATAGAGATAACAATCAAGGTACTATGTCCTAAAATCCGCCATTGCAACTATTACATTGTATTCCTCCCTTAGCTCTAGAGAGCTAACAAACACCAGAAATACCTTGCTGAATCTGAGGATTAACCCAAAGAATAGTCTCCTGCAGACTTGATCATGCATTCAAAAAGTGTTGACTATTCTCTGTTCCACTGAGATCAAGCAGTCAAAGACATCCAAGCTTATTACAGCAGCATGGAGAGTCACTTGGTTTCCTTTATTGGGAGTATCTTGCCCTGATTTCCCGTCTATTTATTTATATGCTATACACACACTATGAGGTGATTAATTTTCCTGCTGAAGGCATAATTGACTTGCCTGGACTTATTTTATGTGACCTGAGGTCCAAGTCACATGGAGAGATGCAAAGTGTCTATGAATTAGTTCTGAATCCTCTGCAGGGAAGGTTCAGCCCTCATGAGATAGGTATCTTCACCACATTAAAGTGTGCCACATAGGTTTTTTATCTATTTTACTCTTCTCCAGGTATTCAATCTGATACAAGCAACTGACAGAAAAAAAAAAAGTACCCTACCTCCCTTAGTGGACATATACTGGCTTTCTTCATGTACATATACACGCAACCAGTCTGAAATTCAGGTAAATGTTACTATTCCCAATTCAAAAGAACTAAGAAGCTAAGAGATCATGAAGAGAATGGATCAGTCATATGATGTTTGACAAAAAAGATATAAAATCTAAATGTAAGGCTATGTTTACACTTTTGCATTATTAACATCAAGAAAACACTATTTATTTATTTCCACATGTTGCTCTCTTGTAAATATTAAGGTCTGGTAGAGTTTGAGGCATAATATCTTGGTCTCTAAAACCTGCTTAGAAATGTAAATCTCTATGTAAAAATAAAGATAAGAGGATCTCTCCAGGGGAAAAAAAAAAAAAAAAAAGTAAAACTGACCAAAATCCTCAGAAATCCCATTCCACATTAGCTAGTTTTCCCCTTCATCGACCAATCCCATTGACTGATCTATTATTTCAGTTCTTACCACTTAATAAAACATGAAAAGTAATGAGATTATTCTTCAATGAACAGTTATCCTCAGTTTCCAATACTATTTTTTAAAGCATTGAAAGATAAGCAATCAAACTGGAGGAATTTTTAAGCCATACTATTCTCCTTCAAAATATATTTTCCACACTCTACATACAAAGGTGTAAATTACCACTTGATCAAAATTGTGCATTATCATTGGATTACTACAGAATCATCATAGCACCACAGAAATTTTGTCTGGAAGTCACCTAGTCTCACCTCCCACTAAAAATATGATCATTTCCAACACCACAACAGGATTTGTTTAGTTGACTGGAAAAGACCAAACTCCCAGCCTTTCTGGTCGCCTCTTCCATTACTACAGTATCCTCTTCATGAAAAAGTTTTCCTGTGTCCAGTCTGAACTCCTCAAGCTGCAATTTATGGCTACTACCCCTTGCTAAACTGTAGGCCACTATTGAGAAAAGTTTGGTGGCATCATCTTTATCACTCCCTTCATAGTTATTGTAGGTTAATGTAAGACCACCTCCTTAGCCTCCTCTTCACCAGATCCAGCTCCCTAACCTCTCCTATCACATCATGTGGTCTAGGCCTCTGACCAGTTTACTATTCCCCCACCGGACTATTTCTAGTTTCTCAACATCCCCTCTGTATTGGGCGTTACCAAAATGACACACGGTTGTCCAAGAAGCAGCTTTACCAGCTTGGAACAGGGGTGGTAACAGCTTCCTTCAGTCTGCCAGTCACATTCCTCCTTCCTTCCAACACAGCCAGTACACAGTTAGTTTTGTCGGCAGTGAAAGCACACCACTGGCTTATATTCAGCTTGACATTTAATGACCGCAGGTCCTTTTCAGCAGAGCTGTGACTCAACCAGGTGCTTCCCAGCCTGGACTGATGCATGGTGTTACTCCAGCTGTGGAATTTTAGCCTGCTCTTTTTTAAATACAGGAGGCTTTTTTGGCTCAGTCCTCAATTCGTTCAGGGTCTCAAGATGCTTTAAGACTGGAGCTCTATTTTGGCTTTCCAAGCATCACCCTGTCCTGGTTTAGCCAAGATAGAGTCAAGATTTTTTTTTTTTCCTCCAGCACAGAGAGAGGGGAAAGGGATCTCCAGCCGGGTTATTCATACCATGCTGACGTCAGGTCCAGGGGCGGAGCCTTTTTACTTTCGCTTCTGGTTTTTGGGATTGCTTACACGCGGCAGGTTTGCTCCTTGACCATCTAGCAGTATTTCTCTGTATATCTTTTATCTTGTTCACTGTTATTGCTGTTCATTGTTTTTATCATTGTTACTGTTGTTGTTCAGATTGTTCTATCACTCTGTTGTATTAAATTCCTTGTTACTTTAGCCCGGGCCTGTGCCTAACTTCCAGCCTGACCGGCCGCGGGTGCGGGAGGGGCAACGGCAACGTGCTCTCCGATTCCGGCAGGAGCTAAACTTGCACACACCCTAATTTAGTATCATTCACAACTTTGCTGGGGGTGCATTCAGTTCAATTCTATCATCCAAGACAGTGAAGAATTGAATAGCATGACTACCAGAATCAATCCTTGAGGCATTCCACTTCTTACTGCCTGCTAACTCATCAAGCTATTGATTACTTCCCTTTCAGTAAGTAGTCCAGCCGATTTTCAAGCCCACTCGATACCCAGTCCATGCTTCCTCAGCTTACTGTTGATACCAGCGTGGGAGAAAGTATCAGAAGTCCTAATAAAGTTGCAGTTACACTATAACATATTTGCTCCCCTCATTCACAGTGCCAGACATTTCGTCCTAGAAGGCAGATTAGCAAAACACTAAGCACACTTCAGAAATGTGTTTGCCCTTCACCATGTCTAGAAGCAAGTGCCAAGATGATGTGTTCCATGATCTTTCTGGGAACTGACTGTGACCTGACAGCCTGTAGATCCCTGGATCGTTCTCCTTACCTTTCTTAAAGACTGGTATAAGGTTGGCCTCCTTCTAGTTCTCAGGATGTTCCTCAATTACCATGGTTTTCCTTGGACAACGGCTGCCTTGTAATCCTAGCACCTGATTGAGCTCTTCTCAATCTTGGCATAGAGCCTCAACAAGCCTCAACAAGCTTAATACATCCACTTTCTCTAAACAGTCCTTAATCTACATGATACTGCCCCTTGACTGAGAACAGTAAAAAAAATATGGGAAGTTTCTGCCTTTTCTGTGTTGTCCACCATTAGATTGCCTCCAGCATTCACTCATGGACCCGTATTTCCCCAAGTCCCTGACTTCGTCTTCTCCAGAAATAATGAAAGGGAAATTGAAGTTACTATATGAAGCACTACAGCAGAATTACATTCAACTTCTAGATCAGTATATGCAGTGGGTTAGAAATCAAATTCTATATTCTTTGAAGAAATGGTGTAGGCTTTTCTTCACTGTCATAAGGCATAGCATGTTGGAACTTTCATCCAGCAAGGAATGCAGATGACAGATTTCTGAAAAGTCTCAGGAAGCTTTGCAGAAAAAGAAACACAAACAGATGAGTTTTTCCCTACTATAAAGTAACTAATACGCCATAGAAAAAGAATATAGCTGATGATGATCTTATTAATTCACTTTAGTAAGTGAATGGAATTGAAGTAAGCTTTATCATACTATGCTTTTCAGTAATGAATAGAAACATTTTGAAATTTGCATGGTATAGTATTATCTGAACCAATTAATCTTGAACTCCAGGGAAAAAAGGCAGTTATTAGACCACAACTTCAAGGACACATTGACTCAATAATTTGATGACTCTTTCAAGCACATACTGAGAAAACAAATGCTAAGAATAAACCACACTCAACTAAGGAGGAATATGTCAAGAATATTAAAATTAATATCAAAATAATTTTAACTTGTGCATCTTTGTCAATGTCAATACAATCATTTTCAATGTTAACATGAAGATTCACACTTATTCTTAAGTCAGTCCATTGATCCCTCATCACAGTCACTGATGAGAGGAAGAATCTCTATGCCTATTTCTTCCTTTTCAAGTAATGCTGATTAATGCAGATTAGGGATCAAAGAAGACAACTGAAAAAAACATTCAAACTTCAGTTTGACAAAATAGAAATCTTCACAAATATCTAAAATAGTGAAAAGAGGTGCAAATTAATATGCTTTTATTAGTAAAAGACTTCTCTATATGCATACATGCGCACTGCTGTACTACAAGAAGCCACTGGCTGTATTCATACACGCACTATGAACTATGCAAACAGTGCAGGTACAACAATATAAAATGCCCATGTATATTAACAATGTAAGATTCATGAAACAACAGTACATTTTTTTAAAATATTCTACCAAATGAACCAGAAAAACATTAACACCTATTATTGTAAGACATCTTCACATCAGGGAAGGCTTGTAATGAGAAGAAGTATACGCTAACAACTAACAGTGAAAAATTAATAGAGCAAATGTTCAGATCCATGTCAGACCCACAGAAAACCCTGCATATTTTTTCCCTCATAAAAGATAATAACTATGCCTACAAATGTTGCATTATAACTACAGACTAACAGCCTACCTTGTTAAATAAAAGGCAACAAAAAAACATCTAGGGATACTGTATACCATTTAAATTTACAGCAAGAAACCATAAAGTAGCTCTCTGCATGACCACAGATAAACTGAGAAGGAACAGATACAGTTGTCAACACACAGTTGTCAACACAAGAAAATCAGAAGTTAAGCTGTATATGGTGGAGACAAGTGAAGAAAGTAAGCTTCATATGAATCTTATCATAAAAGAAAAGGGGAGGGAACGCATTGGTTTCTTGTTCAGACTAAACTGATGACAACCAGACAGATTTCCTTCAATACTTCTATTTCCAGTGGAAAGGACACACAACCAGGCATGGTCTTCTCAAAGCAAAGTGCCCTAGAACTACCTGACAGTGGCAATGCTCGCTCTCTCACACACAGAAATGATCTAGCAAGGTTTTATGTACTGGACAATTTCTCATGCGAAATAAGGGAATACAGTTGCATATCACCCACACACCACTCCTGCAGAAAGTACTTTTTCATTTGTACACTTTTTTTTTTTTTTTTACACATTCATGGAATAAACTGTAGTTCACTTTCTAAAATTCAATGAAAAGCACTAGAGGATTTCTCATCAGCCTCTAAATACAGTCTCTAATTACTAAAGCAATAAGTATATTCGAGCCATTAGCTTAGCCCTTCTGGATTTGGGTAGGCATCACTATGGCATATGATATCAATAAATTTGTATTTCTGTGTCTGACAGTGAATCTGGCATATAAAAGTACTAGCAGCAATGCTGATTCAGTAACAGCAAACAGACACTGCATCAAACCTCAGTTTAAGGGGCTATCAAATTTATTACGGACAACTGTCCATCTTCTACAGTCCATCATCCTGCCTCAGCATGAAAAACCTCTAAAGGGTATGCATATAAACTGTGGAGGTGCTTACCAATCTTTAGAGACTGCAGTGGGAAAAAGTCACTGTTATGTACAGCTTTTACAATGCTTTTCAATCCCAGTATGCATCACAGTGGTACACCCAGCCCTACTTTCAGAGAAAGGCACTTACCTGGCGTTATACCTGGTTTTGTAATACGCTTGTTGCGTACACAGAAAGGGCATAGGATGAAACTTCATTGTTAATTTAATCTCAAGAATTTATTCCAAATTTAAATAAGGCTTTAAAGCCTAACAGAGAATATGAAAGCAGGAATAAAATGTTGTTTTACAGGTGCAGCAGCATACAAAGTGGTCAAATGTTTCAGAAAGGTGCCCGTGCACATGTTACAGCCAGAGCTGCACCTAACTCCCTTCCTTCAGTTGTAGCCATACAGAAAACACAATGTATATCACAGGTTTTTCCATGCCTGAAAATCTTTCACCCATAGAAGAGCATCTTGGAGCTGTACCAGAAGGCTGCCTTACATTGTGGAAAGAATGCACACTTTTTGGTAGGTCCCTGCCACAATTTGTGGTAAACCAACAAACAAAAACCTAATCCAAAGAATCATCTATTTTCACAGCACAGGTTACTGCATAGAGTAAGAGGAACAGTATCCTCTATTTTCTGTGACCTGGAACAAACGGAACAGCATAAACTGTGTTGGAACAGGTTTTCATGTGCAAGCAGTGCTTTGTGAAATAAAAAAACAAGGGTTTTTTTTAAAAAAATAATTAAAAATTAAAAAAAAAAAGAGATAGTTAAAGGGGCCATTTGTCCTCTTCAAACAAAATCAGTAATCCTTTGTTAATTTAAAATTATTCAATTCTGGAATGTCAAAGTTTTGAAGATATCAATTCATTAAAAATTGTTGTGCTACTGGTTGAGAGAAGAATGCAGTAAATCTTCCATCAAATCTAGTATAAAACGGAGAATTTTCAAGTGAATCTGCTGACTTACTATGAAGAATGAAGCCTATTTATAGTATCAGATGCACTTACCTCTCAAGTGCTCTGTCAACAAAAGCTTCAAATAATGACCTAGATTGACAATGAAGGGAGCAAAGAGGGGTGTAACTATATAGAGGAAAGACAGTATTAAGAGGGAAAAAAAATCCTCAACTACTTTGAAAAAGGAAAATACTATTTTCCAGAGCTACCAGTTGTAACACCTGAAGCACAGATGTGCTTCAGTAAATAACTATACACTAAAAACAAATAGAATTTTACTAAGATGTATTGCTATACTGAAATTAGACATGGGGTAAAAAAAAAAAACAACATTTACCAGTTTCAAGGCAGCATACAGTAAAATTCTTACATATACCTATTTACATCAAGACTCTGAAGACTATGAAATATATAAAGTGAACAGATAAAGTCAGAAATTTTTCCATTCTGCTTTTATTTCTCCTTTATTTTTCACTCAAAATTTTTGTTGAAAAATGCTTAGCAATATGAAAATAAACTAAAAGACTTCCTAGATGAAGAGGCTGGTAATGGTATACAAAAGACTCAATTTAAATCTTAATTACACAGCCAGGCACATAACTGCACTGTGTAACAGTTTGGGTAGATGGATAATCATGACCATGGGTAACACTGCAACATGAATTGCAGGTTAGGGCAACAGAATACCACACTAACCAGCAAAATGTCATGCCAGATTAATCAGATCATTATACTGGAGGGCGCTAGATACCCAAGGAAGGAAAGCTCAACATAGACAGATACTAGTTACGTCTAAGAAATGGGACTATCTGAAAAATGTAAAGAATAATGCTTTATGAGGACTCAAGGAAAAACAAATGTAGCAACTGAGGGAACAGAGATGAAAGAAGTACGACGCACATTTTGAAACAACCAAGGAAACAGACTGCAAGCAGCTATTTGCTGTATGACAATCCAGACCAAATAAATAGAGGGAAAACTAACAGAAATAGAAATATTACTTTGTATGCTGTCAAGCAGATAACCAGTGGCAGTTTTTCACTTACAAAAGCTGGTGTCACAAGTTATTATTACCCAAAAAGGTAAATTTCTGCACATGAGAAAACAAGGTTTCATACCACATTATGTACAATAAGGGGACAATGGGCTGTGACCAAAGACACCCCCACCCCAGGCAGCCCCCACCACATCCACACCTACAATGAAGGAATGCTCTGAAGAGATAAATAGAGGCTACATGATGAGAAGGCTCAGGGGAGAATAATTACATGATTGATCACAACTGCTGAAAAGGAAGCCAAACTCATCTCATGCCAAAGGAAACCCAAGGGTGTCTTTATTTTAGACAAACTGAATGTATCAGCAAAGTATTTTAACTGCTTGCATAACTGCCTGTCCCTGAATGAAAGGAATGCAGACCCAGACCAAAACAAAACTAGTTTTAGGGGGTGCTTGAGGTTAAAATAACTAACTTCTATACATATTGGATCTGCTTATAAATTATGATATAGTAACTCTAATCAAGAGTATCTTTTACCCCTATAACTGTAATAGGTATTTAGCTTGCTGTTTTAAGCTTTTCTGCAGAGCCCAGTCATTCCCTCAGCAAGTGACTTTGCCTGCTGTGATTCTACCTACGATTAGTGACTGATGAAGCTGCAATGCAACAGTACAGGCTCCAGGCAAGTGGGCTGAGCTGGAATATACCTTCTGGGAGATGAGCCTCATTCCCCAGCACTTGCTCGCCTTGAGCTCAGGCGCATAGGACAGCTCACCCTATTGGACTCGGGGAGTGATGGAGGAAGGAATATGTTCCCCATCGTGGAGCTTGCTGGATAGCTTTATATGAATTATATGGAGCACTTAATGAACCAAGTAATGACTCACCTTTGTACCAAGTTTGCGAGAACTCAGGACGCAGATTTGCCAGGCTTTCTCTGTCTGAACTTTTCTTCATCTGTCTGCAGCTTTGTTTTACTTGGTTTAGCTGTAACAGCAATTTTTGTAATCAAGCATGTGCCTATGGCTTAATCTGCTACGACCATAGTTTATATAGATAGAAGTATCAAGCAGTCATTCTGTGTAGATTGAGGTATTTAATGCCATTGAAATGATGAGATACAGGCCTGGCATGATAGCAACAGCCTTCAGAAGTGAAGGCAGAGTAGCATAGTACAGGCAAGAAGAGAAAAGAGATGGGCCACCAACTTTGTACTGGAGAGACACTAAGGCTATAAACAACAGCCAGACAAGCACGGGGAGTATGTATGTGGTTAGGCCCAATATAAAAACCAAACAAACAGAAGAGCTCTGAAGAGAACTGAGGGCTTCAGCTGACTTCAACTAACACATTCCTTTCTGGTGACGGGGGGATGCTCAGCATCGTGATGGTATATTCTACATAATGAGATTCACATTTATATTGTGTCAATTGTATAGTGTAATTGCTATACCCCACGAATTGTAATTTCTAATTATATTGCATTTTGAGTGCATTGTTGTGTCACTGTGCTAATCCTGTGTAACTGCAAATAACTTCAAATTAATTAACTTTGTACTATATATTAAGTATAATAATAAATATAATAATATATATTTAGATATTCCTTCACATGTGGAATATCTAAAAGAACATGGTCAAAGAGTATTGCACTAGGACAGGGTCTCAACAACAAAAAAAGGTATCATCCTAGGAAAGATATTTCAGAATTTAAGCCACTATCATCTCATCATATTTACCCCTTAAAGAAAAAACACCAAACAAAAAACAATCATACCAAACCAAAGAAACAAAGAAATTTTTTTTAAAGCACAAAAAAACCCCTTCCAATGAAATCTTTTAAAAAATAAAAAGCAGAAAAAAACTCTTTGGGCCTCAGGACTTTGATTTGCTGTTTACATAAAGGCAAATTTATGTATGAAGAGTAGCAGAAAACCCATGCAAAAATTCTGGCTCCACTATTAAACATGTAACAGGTTATACATGTAAAGACTTACTCCAAAACAAGTGAGTGATGTTCTACCAAAAATGCAGTGATAACCTTGAGGGAAAGAATTATGAATTAAGCAACTAATTTGTCTAGAACTATACTACATAGCTTCAAATCTTTTTTAAAGATTGATGTCTTTTGCTGGCCTTTTACTCCTTCACACTGAAAAGGTTCTAATTAGAGGCAACTATAGAATAAGTTCTGTCACTAGAAGTTTCAGAGAAAAATATTTAATTTGCACCACAGGGGAGGAAACAAAACATGCTACACATTGTTAAAATCAACTTATTGTGTGATTCTAAACTAGTTTAGTGTTATCGTAATGACATAACTCCAACCAAAGTTAAGCTTATTTGGGTAGTAATGTACCTTAACTCTCAGGTGTAGACTTCAGTTTAAACTTAGCTTAGCATTTGCTGGCTTCCAGTTTTCTTGTCTGGGGATAAACAGGATTGTAAATTCTGTATGCCAAAGTGTAATATGCATACCGTTCAACTACCTGTTATGTACTTCTCTTCCTAGGAATACAAAAGATTTAAATTACCCACCGAAAGGTACACTTCCATTTAGCAGTAAATGTATCAAGAGTAGAAAATGCCATCATATCAGAAAACATATAGAAACAGATGGGAAAACACAACTGAAGTATTTAAGTTTTCAAAATGACACAGAAGGATCAAAAATTGCTGAAACTATGACAAAAATTCAATCTCCTTCAAAAATCCCTTTCAAAACTGAAGTTTAAGAGCAAGCTGCATTAAAGTACTGGCAACACAAGTTAAAGAAGAAGGGTCATTGTGGAATCTGGTACAAGCTTTTCATGTTTTTCTTTCACTTCCAGAGAAAAGACAGAAGAAATAAAAACAATCATGAACTGAAATGTTCACAGTTTGGTCTTTTAACAGCACTTCTTTTTCTCTGTAGAAAAGGTATGCTGATTTTGAAAGCCATGGGCCTCACAGCCTCATTTATTTTCTATGCAAATGAAAATTACTGTTGATGGATATTGTTTAATTCATGTGCAGAAAGTGAAAAATACTGAAAACAGGTAAGACAGCTAAGTCTCAGTAAGATAAACTATACAGAAACATAATTGTGACTTCCTTTTAGTCAGGGAAGTGGGGCAGAGTTGGGGAGACATACCCAAAACCTCCACTCCTCTATACATTTAAATAGGGGTGTATCATTCCAGATGCTACAAAAAAGTTGACTAAAACCATTGCTTAGAGTCTATTTTTACAGCAGCTGAGCTAAGAAGTCAATCCTTGAAAATAAATTGGCAAACTGATTCAACCACCCTTTGCCAAAAAGAAATCCAACACACTCAACCCTCTAACACAAAGCTGCCTTCCCATCTTTTCGGATGGTTATTGTCAACTCAGCTTTCCAGCAGCACTCCCTATGTGGCTGCATAAATCCATGTTTGTCAGTACAACAGTGGGAGGTGTATCAGCACAGGAAAAAGCACAACTTGACTAGCCACTTCTTAATTATTTTAAGTTCATTTAGGTCTCCCTCTCAAGTGACTTTAAGGTGAGATTGAGTACCTATTCCACCACGCTGGTTCAAACACTTGGTTTAGGTGTGAACATATTTTACATCTTAAAAAGCCCCAATACCAGAGAAAAAGAAATCAACGATGTTAAAATCTTACAAATGTAGTCATGTTAATTAGAAATTTAATATACAAAAATTTAAATCTATTGAAATTTTGAGATCAATATTATTACTTTCTTAGAGAATCAGTATTCCAAGTTTGAAATTCTTCCACTACTGGGGGAAAAAAAAAGTTAAGGCAGAAGTGCTTGTAGATCAGCAGAAGTGTAATCACCACTTTTCATCATACCAACTGCATGATAAGGAAGGATATTTTGCCTTTCTTTGTGATGGCCTTTATTTAAATCAGCATTAGATTGAGTTGTCACTAAGCAGCATTCTACTCAGCTTCTCTGAAATTCTTGGATTTGAACTACTAAATTTTCAACATCATTAAGTCGAAACAGCACCATATTTAAGTCTCATTCTGATAATTAGCATTGTCTTCCCTCTCTTCAAAGATGGTTCTGCTAGGAGGATATATTCTCTCAATACTCTCTATCAGACTAAAACTTCACAGGACCTTTCCACTCTCAGCTCATTTCAAACTATCACCAAAATACGTTTTTTGGATTATCATCATATCCTTTTATCAGTGATTTTTAGTTTCTTCACACAACATCTACTATGGCTACTGCGTTTTTGGCATGACTTACAGGATATGGGGTTCTGAATAGGAATTATTTGTCTAGGTCTCCATTCTTGTAAACTGCCGTTTCCTGAGAAGCACAACATGGATACACTCACAGCTGCTCCAAAGAGCTATGTGAAACCAGTGCCAGACTAAAGCAAGAACTTGAGAATCATATAGAGCAGGGCATATAGTAAATATATTAAATAATTTCCTTCTTCACTAGCCACTGTGATGATGCTTTTCAAAACTTCTCCACTGAACTCCCCATTTCCAGTAGCAGAATTGTACATCTCAAATGCAATTTCCATCAGCTTGAGGATGTACCTAGGAAGAAGCAGCTGTAGACACAAAGCTTCATATTTCAATAATATGTTGGTCCACCCAGCAACTCAGAATTACAGTATCCCCTGTATAGACTTGTTCTACTCAGAACATATAATACAGTCAAGTTTCTTATCTAAAATCAATATATTAATGAAAATAAAAGATGACAAAAAGGAAGAGGACTATCTCTCTGGAATATTTTAAAACCTCATTGGAAACAAGGGAGTTCTATAACTAAGGAAGTTAATATATTGATGTGCCACTTAGAGAGATGATGAAAGAAATATATATTGATTGAATATAATTAGCATGGGTCTGAAATATTGCTGCTAAAACTTTTAAAGGCAGAGATAAAGCCTGATGTTTGAGGGGAAGAAACAAGACATGAATATATCATAATTGAACCTATTTAGAAAACCTATAGAATACTTAAGGTTACTAGGGTAATTACTGGTTCCTATAGGGCAAGAATGAGATTTCATTTTGGTGAATATCATGTATTGCAATGTGGCATGCATTATATTAGGGAAAACAGCTGCAAAAGTCATTCTGTAATCAGACCTGGGACCCAATACATAGATGACTGTATGAAATGTCATGACCTGCTGGTCAGACCTAGATGATTTCACAAGTTTCTTGTGGCCTTAAAACCTTAAAAAATAGTCTGAACTGAAACATCCACCTAGATATGTGATTTTGCTCTAAAACTTCAATAGTGATATAAAGAGATAGGAAAAACAATCTGGCAGAGCCAAGAAAAGAAATTAAATCTTTCAATTCTACAGCCATTTCTATCTGCAGTTTTACTTACATATGCATATACAAGATGTGCATCACATACACAACCCTCTTTCCAAAGAGTACTAACCCCTAACATACAAGTTCACTGAAGTCATGCATATTATCCTTATCTAATACTGACATGCATTACAATCTTTAGTCATTATTACCTGTGTTTTTTGGTTCAGTTTTAACCACAATTTCTTGACAAAAAAGTAGCTTTCTAATGGGAAAGTTGGTAAATATTTAAAAGTAACAGAAGTTACTTTACAAAAAATGTTAAGTCTTATAAAGCTGGGATATTTTTAACACCAAAGATGACACTCTCATTCTTGTTTTTAAAAAAAACCCAAACAAACCAATCACTATGCGCAAACATCTCAAAGCCAAAGACTTCTATCTTCTCTGGCATCAGCACTGTGATTTAAAGAACACATTAATCAATCATTTATTTAAACAGTATGAGAAATATTCCAAAAGTCTTAGAGTCTAAGCTTTTTCTGGAGAGGGGGAAATGAAGACAAGGCATCTGGAAACTAGTACCATTATTTGAAATAGGTATATTTAAAAAGGTTTCAAAAGAAATACTAAGTATTACACAACTTGCTCTTTGAGTAAGTTTTCTGAAAGGGAAAGAGCTTTTCTCTAAAACAGGCTACTGCTAAGATGGTAAAGGAAACTAGAGTCACAAAACTAAAACAGATGTATGATACTATTTCTGAGTTGAAGTAATTGTCAGTGCTTCAAGATGGATCTCATTCTTAGGAAATTATTTTATCTCATGTTCTCCAAGGGCTTTTATTTTAAAAATCTGCCAAAACAAGTCTCTGCTAGGTCATTGTCACTACATCCCTCTTCAGCTTCCAATGGAGCAGTTTCTGTATGCCAAGAACCAAAGTGCTGTGAACCACATACTTCTGGTGACTTTCAGGAAAAGCATCAGCTTTACTATATATTTACTCAAAAGCTTCTCTAGCAGCTATTTCTACTTTCAAAACAGCATTATCAATAGCTCTCTTCCCAGGAATTTTTTAACACGGAGTGTGTTCAGAAGTCTCTTGAACAGGTAGAGATTCACAATCAGAAACATTATCATGCTTTTTGTTGAAGATATCGTTCTATCACATATGTTCTCACAAACCATAGAGTTCTGGTATCTCTTTTTGTCTGTTTTTCCCATATTTGCAGATGACAAAGCAGAAACACAAATAGCCTTATGTTTTCTAAAACTTAGGAAGCATTGGGCCAAATCTGTTTGCCAGTATATCATAAGAAAGAAAAAAATTGTTCCTCATACACAGATATGTAACCACATTTTATACAGCATGGAAAACTGAAACTCTTTGACTAGTGGTTTAACATTACCTGATGATTTATCTTTAGAGAACTTGATTCTGTCTAAAAAAAACAAACAAAAAACCACACACACAAAGAATTTTCACTTTCACAGAAGTTATTAACCTTTCCTCTTCACAAGGACAGTTTGAAAACACCTAAGCCAACGTTTGCTGCCTGGCATCTCACGATTTCTTAAGACATGGTGGATGATTCTGACTTCCTCTCCAGCAATGCCTGCTGAGCTTAAGAAAGTTAGCAGCAAGGGGAAAAACACGGATTCTTATTCTTTATCCATCACTACTTCTCAATTGTATCTCAGAAGTCTGAAACCCTTAAATGATTCAGTATGCTTGTCCAGAGGTAAAACACAAACGAAATGGCTTATACATTAAATCAAGGAGTTCCTAAAATGAACCTAACTCCTCAGCAACAAAATATGGGCTTCAATTTCTGTTTTGACAGAAATCTTCTGACAGCCTTGAAACACATAGGGCTGCACCTTCTGATCCAGTCATGACCAGCATGAATGCCACTTTCCATTTGACATATCAAGCACAATTTTTTAGACCCAATAAAATTTTTAGACCAAATAAACCTGTTTCTCAAAATAGGACACGATAGTGATATCTGTTCTTCAAACTAGGCAAAGCAAAGCTTCAGATTTTCTGAATAAATTTAAGTAGAGGAATAAATATAACATCTATGACTATTTTTCTGTGCTTTCTTTCCATGTGTCCTGCCCTCTTCAAAGCCTGAAAACACCTATTACAGTCATCAATACCATAAATCCTGCAGCTTACTCTGTTGCAGTCAAAGACACTGTTCTAGTTATTTCATGAGAAGTAGCACATGAAGTCGCCACAAGTGTTCCAAGAGAATTAAAAAAAGGAAACTTCAGAAAGTTAAACCACCACAGATAAAGAAAACTTAACATATTTGCTTCAGCAAAACTTACCTTCATCATGAACTCAACCATCTTTTTCTTTACTAGCAATACTTCTGAATAATTATCTGTACGTGTATTTCTAAAACCCTAGGTATATTTTCAGCTACAGCCAAAGGGCACAAAGCAAAATCACATACCAGGCAGAAAAGTAATTCATTTCTTCTTCTAAAAAGCAGAGGGATTCTCATCTGAACAATCCGTTAGAAACTTACTTAATTTACTCCCCTAATGCAGAATCAGTGTAATGCATTTCATTGGCTTGAAGCACAGGATGCTGTCCGTACCTAAAATTCTTCCAACAGAATGTTAAATAATGTATGTCTTGTCAAAACGTGGGAAATAGAAAAGCTGAAAAGCAGTTTTGGTTTTTTTAGTTTGTTGTTTTGGGGTTGTTGTGTTGTTTTTTTTCTTTCAAATCTTTACTACAAAATAAAAAAAGGATACTGGAGTTACATGGCTTTCCCAGTAGTGAGTGTGGCTGAACATAAATGTGTGCCATTAAACCAAATTTACAAAAGTCACCATATACTCTGAGAAACGCATTCAGATCTAAAAAATAAAATCAGTCTCATTTTTGAGCTTAGTACAGTCTTCCAGCTTTGAGAGAGGTCTGACTAGAGATCACCTGTCAAGAAATTTTAATTAACAGAACACCTGTGATGTTTTGGTACCCTGTACTACAATAATTCAAGAGATTATCTTGTTAGCCAGCAGTACTTTCGGTTAGCTGGCTAGGCTGTTCTTGGTGATGTGGGAATGAAGAACTCCTTTACTACAGGGTCCTTTTGCTGTGGTTCACAGGAATCAGAAATAATTTTGCTAATGTTTACCACTTGAAATCTTTTTCTTCTAGTGGATTCAGCACCAATTCCCTTGAGTACTCAAAACACTGATTTATTAGGGTGGGAGGTTCAGCTGCAAAATACATTGACCAGGTATAAACTAGCAATATCATCAAAAAAACCAACAACAGAGAAAAATTTCTCACTATTCAATACTGTGTTTCACATTCTAACAGGCAATATGCAGAGTATCTTCTACCAATATAACTTTCCTGTACATTTTTTCAACATCAAAGAATAAAAAGCCAATATAGCTATTTTTCTTCAAAATAATACAGTAACAAAGGCTGAAACACTGCTACATGCCCAAGTAATGCTATTGTCTTGGAAAAGAATACGCACATTAACATCTAAACCATGGGCAACTCCAATACATCAACATGCCATAAATCTGAAGACAAAACTCCACATAACAACCTTTCTTTCTCACACTCCTCTTTTCAGAGCCAGAAAACATGACTAAGCTTTAACACTCAAAACAGAAAACTGGTACATATCAAAAAGAAAAAATGAAGAGCAAAGTCACAAAGTTTATAAAAACCCTATGACTCAACAGCTATTACCCCAACGGTGTTACATATCATAAGCTGAATTCATACATTAATTTTACTAAAGCAGCAGTGAATGTCTTAGGCAGGGAAAGATTACTATAACTGGGGAACCAATTTAGACACCCTCAGCAAGGAGAAAGCTGACTGAAAACTGCTATCTTTTAATGTGTCTCTTTGCAATACCTGTTGCTGCTGTTGAGACAAATGAGGTAGCAACATAAACCAGGCATTTTCATGAACGCAAATGTTAACCATCTCCTGATGTGCAAAGAGGCACTAAGCAAAGTATCAGACACTCAGCCCACAAAAATTTACATTAAAATGTCCAAACCTGTCCTATCAGAATCAAGCAGAGAATCCCACTAAATACCTTTCTTTCAAAAATTTCTAATACTTTTTGTTTAATCATTTAAGGGTGAAAGCCTCTGTCTCTACTCAATTTTGTGCTAAAATAATCTCAACGTCAAGTTTTACGCAAAAAAATAAAACACATGTAGATGTTAAATTTTAAAAATCTAGGATTCTTAGAAATCCTTTTAACTAAAAAGTCTAGGATAATGTATCTTCTCCACAACTTCTTATTTGCCTATAGCTCTTATATGCTATGCCTATATGCTGTAATTCTACATGAAGACTGCCAACAAGAAAAGGAGAGCTGTCTGAAAACCAGCATTAACAGTAAAGACTGAAAGTGGAGAATAAAATGAACAATTCAATTAAATTATAATAATGTCATTGTAGGACAGCACATGGAAGTATATTAAGACATTAAGAAATATTTAACATTCTTTGCAATATGCATTTGTGAATGAAATTATTTAGATACCACCTATGAAGCTTTTGTTAAAGAAACATTAAATCATATTACTATTTTCTAGCCTGTGGACGCAGCACTTGCATACCTGTTCTTTAACTGAAGCTAGAATGGCAGAGGTTGTCTCAGTTTCAGAGCCATCACCATTGGATGTGTTCAACACAGGACTCAGGGAACTTGTCTTGTCAGAAGACGAGGGCTGGTCTGGAACAGGCATAGTTTCTGCAGTTTATGAAAGCACAAAACAATGATTTAGTTATTAGAAACCAGATACATAACAGAAATTGTATGCATATAAGACTAATAACACTAATTTAAGGAAAAAAATTGTAGAACGTGCTATGGTTTTGCAATATAGAATATATCACCTATTTAAAAATAAAACTAGTTCTAAATTAATTATAAAACAAAATATTAAATTATTTCCCAGTCTTACTCAAAAATATTTACCACAATACATCTGGAAATGATTCAAATCATTTACAGCTGTGATTTCTGTATAGTATTCCAGTGGAAGCATCCAATATGAAACTACAATATCACGAAAGAAATGAATCACAAAATGCTTTGCACAGAAAAACAACAAATGATACAGGAGAGAAATATAAAACATTTAATGTTGACTTTCTAGCGTGCATGACTATTTAATATGTATTGTATTTCAAGCCTAGGTAACTAACTTTGCCCTTCTTCTAGTCTAGAAGGTGATTTTGACAACATTTTACCAGAGTATTTTTGAGACAAACAGCACACCAGTTGTTAAGTCATTTTTGAGACCTGTTACTAAAAAAAAAAAGATTCTTAGCACTTGAATTTCTAGTACTTTTTTTTAGAGAGCAAAATGGCAGTGGTGACTGTGGAAAGATTTATCTTTCTGAAAGCTACACTACAGTGTAGCATCTCTGTTTAAATGTCACTGTAGGCAATGTCACTCTACACGCAAGTTGTGTCACATTCCAGAAGTAAAGTTGCAGAGAGGCAGCCTGCACGGTTATGCACAGGCAAGTCAGGATAAGATCATGTTCATGTGGGAGCTGGCCAGAACTATTCTGTGGAAGAGAACTGTCCCACATCTGCCAGCTGTCCGGGCCTCCTGAGGAGCAGTGGGGATATTCAGAGGGATGTCATCAAAGGGGTCATACATGCACAGAACTTGCCATTCATATCAATGGCAAAACTCCTGCCTTGGCTCCATGCTGCTTTTCAAAGCCCATGTTTTTATAAAGTACAACTTTTTCTGGAAGAAATAAGAAGTCTGAAAAGCATGGGAAAGGGTAGTTGGTAAAAGTAAATATAAAATTCAATACCCAGAGCAAGAATCCCCACTACATTTTGCCATGGAAATTAGGGCTCTAAAAGAAGGGGAGGTGACATCCTATAAGGCTTTGGCTCTGAAGCCACAGTGCTGCCCAAGAACACTCATTCAGCCCAACGGGGCAGCTTTTTCCAAAAGCTTCCTGAAGCTCAGGACACTGACATAAATGCATAAGACAAAAACATGCAAATACAGATTAGTCAGTTATTTCTTGTAAGAGAAATCTCCCTAAATCTCAAGCTAGACTAGTTTATATATTGAAGCATAAGATTATTTATCAGTTTATTTAAAGAAGCTAAATATTTTCATACATCTCACTTTTTGTAAGCAAATCACTGAAAGTGGTAAGTACTCAGTCTTTGGCTCTGGTAACGTCGTTGCCCCAGATACATACACTACTTGAAATTAATCTTTAAAAACTCAGATTATATACCCATCCTCCTCTATCACAAGTATACAGTACAAAACTTTTATAAGATTCCAATACATCAACCTAAATGGACTTTCAATTACATTTTCTCATTTTGTGCAACAAAGGAACCGTCTTGTATTATAACAAGTTACCTAGTTTGTGGCATGCAATTAAAGTTGCTACTCTCTTCTAAAGTACCACAGAAAAGACATGTACTCACATACATGCTTATTCTATTCCATTACTTTCAAACAACCTAATTATTTGCTTTTTTTTTACTAGATTATTAATTGCAGTATCATAATAGAAGGCAAAGGGATTTTCTTTTTGAAAAATATGGTCGGATAGTTCATTTTGTAGAGCTATATTTGCGGAAAACCCGGAGTGCAACACTCCTTGCTATCAACTCCATACCCTGTAAAGTCCAGCTGAAAATTGTGCACAGGAATAAGAGACCACAGGATTGAGGAACATGAGTAGGAACACATGAGGCAGTCCCACCGCCCATGCAGACACTCCCCTGGGCAGTGGGAAGCCACGCGTCCGGGGCCGCTCACCAGGGAGACAGTGGAACTACAACAGCAAGAGGAGCAAAGAACTGCTTCCCCAAGACCGCACTGGGGTGGGAAGAAACATCAGAGCTGTCAAAGAGGTGTCTGCAAAATAGTTTCAGACACATTGGGCAGGAGTAGCTCACCTACTGCAGGATTATGTTCTCTGCAGTTGCAAAGAAGCTTCCAGGAAAAAGCCCCTTTGTCTGCTTAGCTTGTCCTCATGCTCCTCCAGGGCTGCCTGACCCCTGGCAGGGAGACTCTGCTGAATTGGCTGTTTCATAAACACTAGGCCCGAGGGATGTAAAACCCAGCAAACTAAACCAGACTAGGAGTCAAAAACACTCCTTGGTCCTGCTCCCAGATCTGCAAGTAATTGTCATATGAGGTTCACTTAGATTCTGCTCCTCAGGTGACAAGTTAAGAGGACTTACCTGCTCCATCCAGCCTCAGCTCCCTACCACAGCACACAGTTACTAGGCCTCACTGGGAAGACATAAACACCACCTGGAAGGACACTGGCTGCAGTTAAGGAGCCCCTCATTTCAATACGGCACCTTTCCGTATCAGGTAAAATTGGCAGGGTTTTGGTAAGGGTGCATGTTTGGGAGTGAGGTTGCTCCAGGGCGGACCTGTGTTGGGAGGACCTCACCCATCGCCTCACCAAAGGCACAACATCTAACATGTAGCAAGGGGATGAGGCACCAGATGTGTCCACATGTCTTCTCTGAATGTTCATTTAATTAGCTGTCTTATTTATTTCTCAATACCAAAATCAATAATTTACAGCTTATGTTAATTGGCAACATATCCAATTAAGTGAAATTCCTTGAATCAGGATTCTCAGATTTTGGCCGGAGATGCTCCCTAAGAGCCAATCCAAAGGAGGCCCACTGCGGCATAGTTGTTTGCTGTTGCTGTTTTTCAGGAAGATGGGGGCAAATGAGCCTGCCTGAGTTGCTGGAAAAAATTATCTGCTACACAAAATGCTTGCTCTTGCAAAGACTCCAAAATATTTAAACTGTACTTGAGAGAAACAGTAAGGCTGCATGGTCAATGAGGAAGCTGCTCTTTGACTGAAAAGATGCTACTGATAAGACGACACCAGTTTCTGTGCATTCAAAACAATTACATCCATGCAATACAGGCAGCAACTGCCTGCTGATATCCTGAACTTATTCTGGGACTGTATTCAACTTCAGTAAATTTTATTTTTTTAGGTTGTAAGTTTTTCCAAATACTTTGTTTCCATCAGAGAACACTTCAAAAACTGCTTTAGTAATCTATAATTTTTCAAGTAACAGTATACAAGGGGAAAAAATAATCTGATTACACAACCAACTGCTGCAATAAACTGTACTTGCTTCAAATAGGCTCAAAATCTGGACAGAACAGTAGCTAATATTCTGTAACCACTGCATGTTTCCAGGATTTTGTTTAATTTTTTTTTTAAATGAAGATTTTAGGAAAAATGCAGTTTTAGAAAAGGCACACTGCGCATCCTCTTCATCTAGAATCAGAGAAATCACAAGAAATGTCTCTGACATTAAAACGAATGTTTTGTGCACCCATCAAAATATCTCTTCTGCACAGAGAATATAATTTCTAGCATCTATCTCACTAGTTCAGTTTATTACTACAGTTGTTAGAGGGGGAAAGGTTGCAGGCAACTGCACTTAGTAAACTAGTATCACTGAATATACAGCACAATGTTATCCAGCTGAGCTGTTAACATTATATATTTCAATATTTTCTCATTACACAAATTCATACAAGAAATACCATATGGAAAGGAAACACAGAATGAGTTTTCAAAAGCAACAGAGAAGCTACTGTACCAAAGGTAGTTGCATTAAAAAAATCATGCGTGAATCAGCAATAGCATTTCAACAACAAACAACAACATAGCAAAGGCCCACACTTGCACTAGTCTACCTGCTCAGAGATGGGCTTTTAATTTTGTTCAGTCTTCAGTATAAGAAACTGGACATTCTCAGGTTTCAATGGCACTTAAAACTGCCAGTACTGTAGAACTACAGAAAAGAAGGCTGACATGGGCCTCCAAGCCCCTAGACCACTACCAAATGTCTAGAGAAGGCACATTTTTTTCCTATGTCATTCTGGATATTTAATACACATAACCAATCCTTCACAGCTTCCCTCACTGCAGCTTCCCTTGGCTGCCTCCCTCTGTTCAGAGCTCTACTGGCCTTATGCTTGCTTTAGTGTTTAACAGAATACATTTAAGCTTAGCGTTTCCTGCACTATCCAGCATGGACACAAAAAAACAATTAAAAAAAGCATTATCCCACATGATGATGACCACTGTATCTTTCCTTCTGCTCTCGCTTTTCTTCTCTAGAAAAGCTACCCCAAATCTTGTCATTTTTCCTTGTAAAGTAAGCTGGCTGATAGCCTTTTAACACACATTTCTGGAAGCTCAGCACTAAAAACAAAAGGAAAATTAGAGCAAGTATGAGAAGAAAAATAAAAATTAAGCAGTTTAACAGAGTACACCATAGCTGAGTAACTGAAACACAAAAGTAAATTGGCTGCATTTCATTTCCACAACAGCAACAGAACCTCCTATCGGTGTCACAAAAATACAAATGAGATTCTGTAAGTCAGAGCATATACATGCTCCTGAGAGAATCAAATTAAAAACTTAGACGATCACAGATAGATGAACAGGAAAAATACTACCAGCCTTTTGGGAACATACTGGGAAGTCAGACATAAATTATTCATGGATTCCTGTACTCCACAGCGCTGGCAAAATTCAATCTGGAGTTTGACCTGCTTTTTTTTCTTCTTTTATTGGTTATCTTTCTAAGAGCATCGAAAAACTTTACCTCACTTTAATGAAAAGAAAACCAGCCCCTAAATCCAAATAAAACCATCCTCTCCCCATACCATGCACAGATGCCCAGGTGCTGGCAGCAGGGGCAGCCCCTGTGGTGAGCAGCCGGGATGACACATGACACTTCTGTCATGTATGAGCTATCATAAACTTAAAATCAACCTGAGTTCTAGTGGAAGCATTACTCCTACGATAAACAGGACAGAGATGGTCAGTGGGCTGGTTCTTGAGACAAAAGATAAGCAAAAAATAAGCTACTTCTGAGACAGTTAAACCTCACTTCTCTCTGAACTCAAGCTATGGCTCTCGCAGTTTAACTACAGGTATTTGTACCTCTTGTTAAGGCACCTTCTTGATATAAAGGCACACATTTCCATTCCAGCACAAAAGGTACCCTGTATTAATACTTATAAAAGTCCCGAAAATATCACCATGAAAAATTCACAGAATTCCAATGAAAAAGTTGTTTTTAAACACACATTTTTGTGATGCCTGGAACCTTAACATAATAAGGTCATAAATCTCAGAAAGACTGACCATCACTAAAAACAAGACTAATTTTCATTTTTCTAGCTAAGGAGTTAAAAAACAACAGGGAAAATAAAAAAATAAAATAAAATAAAAAAAAAAACAATAAAAAGGATAGATTTTTTTGCAAGACAGTCTTTTTCAAACAGCTGAAATACCACAAATTCAGAGTAACTGCAAGTCACTTGAAGCATTCAAATGACTTGCAGATTTTCAGTGAAATTTTATCTGTGGTATCTGGTTATAAAACTATAGGGGAAAAGGAAGAAAAGGCAACAGGAGGAGCGCCTCTTTTTTAAAGCTACCTTAGAATCACAGAATATCTCAAAGTTGGAAGGGACCCGTAAGGATCATGGAGTCCAGTCTGAACTTTCCCTGACACGTCTTCATACAATTTCCTCATGTGCTATCTCTGGTCATCAGAGAGAGGAGATCAGTACCTCCCTCTCTGCTGTCCCTCTTGAGGAAGTTGTGGACTGTAAAGAGGTCACCCCTCAGCCTCCTCTTTTTCAAGCTGAACAAACCAAGTGACCTCAGCTGCTCCTCGTAAGTCTTGCACACACACACACACACTGAAAAAATAAGAGGTTTCGCTAACTTTTAAATGCTTACTCAAACTAAGCATTCAATGTAAGTTTTTTAATTATTGTTACATTCCTCTTGCATTTCTTTTGAACATCTGCAACTTTACTTTTCCCAGTGAGTTCTTGGGACATTTCTGGGGACATGGCACTTGGGCTGGTAGCCTTTTCTTGATCGTACAAAATTCTATTTAAACATAAATGAATGATGAGGTGGTTTATATATGTAATTCCTTTCTTACACATGCATCATGGACATTTTACCAACATGTAAAAAAAAAAAGGATAATAATTTTTATGACTAGATCCCACAAATGGCTAGCAATGGTAATAACATGGCATTTAGAGCTGGGAAATAAAAGACTGCAAGACCACATTCCTTCTGTGACCCTTGAGATGGTAGTGGATGCAGGATGGGAGACACCTTTCCTTGAAGCAGGATTTCATGCTTTCTCTGAGGTAATGCAACCAACTTAGCTAGTTCCAAGGTCAAACTGCAAAAGTCTGTTCAGGCTGAACTCAGGCACAGAGGTACATACACAATACACAGAGGTACATTCTATGCCATAGATAAATCATTAGGTGAAACAAAATATTTTCACGATTTATAAATGCTCATAAAAATGGCAATGTCAGATGCTATGGTTTCAGTTGAAAGTTTAATTTTGCATACACACTTTTGTATGGATTTTAATCATACTGGGCAGAAATTTACTAAGTAGGGAAGTAATGAGGGATAGCCATGAAGACATCACTGGTAAAAGTACCTTGCTGGCATAGTTCACCAATGACATGTTGCCACTCTTACTCAGATGGGGTGGCTGCATCTCCCTTTCAATGATCTTACCCTACTCCCCCTCTACATCAGAAATACTATACTTCATTTACTGCATCCATGCAGAACACTGAAAAAAACCCTAGTACTGAAAAAGCAGCTGCATCAACTGTAAACTGCTCATTTCATTCCTTTTCCAAATTACACTATATTGTTTTAATAGGTTCTTTTATAAACAATGCTTAAAAATTACAGGCAGACTTTCATTTTTCAATATTAGATTGATATTCCTTTTAAAAGTCACTTTGATAATGCTGTCTACACAGTCTAATGTTACATCATGCTTTCATGGATAGAAAGTGTAGAAGGGTTAAAAAAAACCAAACCAACCAACCAAACAAAAAGCTAAACAGCGCCACAGTGTCTGGAAACCCACAGTAAAAGCCAAGTTATCCACTACACTGGCAACTACATCAAACCAGTGGAATCAGAAAATCCAAATATGTTTCCTTAATAAAATGATACTGTGGTAAGGAATATGTACTCCCCAGTGGGTTTTCCCAGTACAATGAACCATTAATCAGTCAGAGCATTCATTATGAAAGTGTAAATCATGCTGTCTTACTGCACAGCAATCAGATTTGGCTTGTTACTGAGCTAATCTGGAGAACCATGAATGACACTGAAGTAGCCTTGGATAAGAATCAATCACTTAAAATAATCCAATATGCAATTATGCACCTAGAAATATTTTCTGCTTCCTCTTCCCTACTTTATATATGCTATATAGAGATTACAGTATGACCACAATTTAATAACATGCACTTCTATTGTTCCTATTAAAATTGCTCTTACTTTGCTATTGTTTCAAAATTATGGGGACTTACTGTAAAATGAAAATACTTTAATACTTTTTTTTTAACCTAAAACTGCATGTTTATGACTACACTTAAATTTACTGTTTATGATTTCAGTAACTCATATCAACATTTCAGAAGGAAGGACTAAGGCCGATCTTGTTTTTAGCTGGTTTTAATTAAAAAATAAATGCATAAAATACTCCAATTTTCTTCGCTTTAATAACTGCATGAATGCCTTAGGGAAGCTCTATTTCTCCCTGCGTATATGAACAACAGTTGTTTTTTGAAAGCCTACAGTTCTGAACAGCTCCAACACACTAGCTTCTAACAACTGTGGTAAGCAACAGGTTTGGCATTGTATCAATGAACATGAAAACCACCAGCCTTCACGCTGCTCATTGAGTCATTCTGATAAGCTAAAAATTCAGAGGGTGTAAGTTAGGTGCCAAAACAATAGAATGCAATAGCTCTGGCCACTCTGATAAATTATTACCTATATCACAGGACACATTTGGTGCAAATATGAAGAGAAAAATATCCAAGATAATAATTCTCATTATTACATACTGTAAAGCCAATTCAAACATTATCACATACATATGACTGTTAAGACTAATGAAGATGTTTACAGTAGGTTTTTGGAATAAAATCCCAACTGGAAGAAACAGAAAAAGGCACAGCTTGAGAATTTAGATATGCAAGAAATCATCTTCAACAAAAATGCGACCTATTGTGTTCCTTCAGTAATGTCAAACTATGGAGGTGACTGAACACTGAGACAGCACTGGCTCTCGGCAGCAGGATATATACCTACTAATGTTGCATTAGACTTTTCTGCAATGAAGCTGAATCTTTCAGCTGTGCAACAGTGAAAAAGGGTAGGAAATTTGTAAGATGGTCCTCACCTTCTCCTGCACACATAGCCATTGAAATTGTAGATTTCCTTTGCTGTCCTATCTTTGTTGACAGTTTAATACAATTTGTGGCTGGGTAAGTATTCTTAAAAATAGGTTGATATCCTCTTGAGCCAATGGAAAGATAAAAAAATCTGCCAGACCATGCCAAATACCTCAAAGAGGAAAATGTCTTCTGACTGCTTAAGTAGTTATCACAACATCCTAAAACATGTATCTCCAGTGCTGAAATTACTAGTTGGGAAAGTAGATTAATTAAAGCGGACATGATATCTTAAAGACCTTTGCAAAGGCTTAAGCTCAATTAGGAATCAAGGATAGATATGACGGCTCAAGTCAACACTCCTCTCACTCTAGCTAACCCATCACAGGGGCTTTCCAAAGAGCAAGGGCTCTCTGTTTTCTTTCTGGGATTGTTCTTTGTCTGCAGAACTATCCTGTTCCCTATTCACTAAGACAGGCAAGCTTGTCTCCTGTCTTCTTTTGTGACTTTCGCTATTGCATTCTCAATTATTTCAATCATACTATTTAGGTATTTCAGGCCTCTAAGTGGATGAAAAAGAATCCTCTGGTTTTAAATTTTAGGAAAAGTTGAGGTTCAGGTTCAGTAAACTATAAAATTTCCCTTTTTCTTCTCCTGCTCTTTGCAGAAGTGTGGTAGGAAATATAAAATATGCCATCTGTCACAGTAAAGTATGAAGACAACCATATTCTAAAACCAAACTGAAGAGAAGCTATATTGGCAAACTTCCCCCAACACTTTCCTTGACTTATCCTACCCTATATATATTCCTTGACTTATCCTACCAATATATATGTAATACCCAAAATGGAAACCAAAATTGTTGGCATATACGCAGCCAGTATATATGAAATTTTCTCTTCCCTTCTCTTCCACAGATGCCTGACTCAAAAAGGCATTTCCTGAAACAGTCCAAAGACTACAGCTCAACAGGAAAAAAGTTTCTTCCTCAGGGACTCTACTTCTGCCCCGAGTCTGAATAAAGCATCTCTATTTTCCTCCAAAGAGGAAGCAAAATGAAGGATCTTATGCACACAGTTGCCAGTATGAGGTTTCTGCAGACTGCATCAAATATTTTCCTACCACTGTCTACATTAACCCATGTCAGAACACTAGAAGCCATATGAAACCTTAAGTCTTGCCTACAGCTTAAGTCATCTGCAACGCTTCCAAACTTTTTAGTTCAATATAATCGTGTTAAGTACTGTTTTGCTCATGTAATATGTCATAAAGCAAGGCAGTTTTGCTTTTTTCAATAATATATAAAATTGTAAGTACTTTGAATTACTATACAGCCTTCCTCCTTAAAATCAAACAAAAACAATTTCTAAAACATTCCCCATGATTTTAGCAGGCTAACTCAGAAGAAGTGCTTATGAGAGAAAAGCTACAGCATTTGGCCCAAAGCACTTTGAAAAAAAGGCAAGAGAAAGATGGCCCAATTGTACATCCCTTGCTTTTTTTCTCTCAAAGTTGTGTCAGCACTACTGCAGGGTGCACGAAGATTTAAAGATCAGACCCAAATCACAAAGACAGCGCTGTGTCAGTTAACTGCTCCCAGCCCCCTTCTCTGTCAGTATATTATAACAACTAAGTGATTAATCAGGACAGATAAACCCCATGCTGGCTTGAAACATGTTCCTATTTCATTGCTACAGAAAGCACCTACCTAATCTGTAAGAATTTGCACTAACCAGCTAGCATGCACCATCTGAGAACAGAGCAACCTCCTAAAATTCTTATGAAAATATTTCACAGTTGGAGACAGGAACATGATCACAAAGAGAAACCAGCATAAAAATTAATACTCCTGTCAATATTTTAGAGATCTCAGCATGAGGATTTATGATAACTGATTTCAGTTTTGGTGAAAAGTCTATTCATGAATCAAGCAAATTGTTCCATTCATGGAATCCAGTAAAAGAATATTGTTTAGCCATGTTACCAAGGGAACAGGAGTTCTTATTTCAGTGACAATGCCAATACCTTCAAGCATACAGAGCAAAATGCAGATCTAAAAACAAAAGCCAGCAATGCTCCTATAGTGAATTCTTAAAATTTTGTATGACCTAGATAACATAGGAGTAGGTGATACAAACATAATATGGGGTGTTTCTTTGTACTTTTTTTTCATTCATTGGTCATTTATTGACTGGGAGTGACTTGAAAATTTAAGTGACATCATGTTCTGGGTCTGGCCAGGATGGGGTTGATTTTCTTTACAGGAGCTAAAACAGTGGCACTGTGGTTTAAATTTGTGATCCAGTGTTTCAGCTACTGCTGAACAGTGCTTGCACAGCATCAAGGCCTTCCCTGTCTCTCACTTTGCCCCTCAGCAAGGCTGGGAGGAGACACAGCTGGGACAGGTGACCCCAACTGACCACAGGAATACTCCATACCATATGACATCATGCTCAGCAATAAAACTGGGGGGCAGTTTCTCCAAAGTAGCTATTGCTTGGGGACGTGCTGGGTATCAGTCTGCTGGTGGTGAGTGCATGCTTTTGCATCACTTGTTAACTTTTTTTTTCCTTTCTTTTTCTTTCACTTATTTTCTTTCATATATTAAATTGTCTTTATCTTGACTCACTAGAGCTTTTCTCCTCACGTTTGCCTGTCCAATTCTCTCCTGCATCCTGCTATGAGGGGGGGTTAACAAGCAAGTCAGTGGGGGCTTAGCTGCTAGTCAGGGTTGACCCATCACACACCATGACTACGTAATTCCCCCTCCAACACCACCAACCATAAGAGAAAAAAGTTTGTAATCCAAGAGATGGGGTCAATGGCAGCAACATCAGAGGGCACATGTTCATTCCAAAGAACAGAAACAGAGAGGCATAAGCACAGCCCTTTGCATCTGAGGCAAGCAATCCACTAAGGTTCTGCAAAAAAATACACTGTTTATTACTACTACTTTAAATTTAAATTGCAGGCTGATTCATGCTGACTACTCTTAATGTTTCCCATGGCTCTGAACCTGAAGTAGGATAGACAGTTCTGGTACTGGTGTAATCTCAGGACTAATCTACTTCCTCACTAATTCCTACAGTTAAGGAGATTACTTATATATATATCACACTGAATTGCACAGATCTTCTTTGCCTCACGTCTCTTTTATTAGAGGACAGTAGAATGCATACTTTCAAGCCCTATACAACACTGTGAAATGTACCTCTAGACTAACCTTCAGAGACACAACCAATGCCTAGCAGTTAGAGCTGCACTAGGGAACCAAGAGAGCAGTCACTCTGGGACTCTTTTTAGGGTCGTATCCCTTAAACGGAGAGCTGGTAGAAGACCACAAAGTCTCCTCACTTGTTCATGCCGAAGTAGAGACCTGCTGGGGTAAGCATGTCTTCTCTTTTAAATGGCTGGATCCACCTCCTCCAGCCCAAGATGAGCATGACAATCCAACTTTTCCTTCAAGAGCTGAGGTGAGTGTGCAGACACAGTGACTGCCATGCTTTTCTCTCTCTCCACATACATTATCCTGCTGGTGTAATATTGGCAGAGCTGTCTGGTGGACAGAGAGAGTACTGAGCAGTACTCCTAATGGGAATTGTGGCTGCTTGTCTATTCTTTCCTTTTGATATGGGCTTACATATATTAGATCCCAAGCCCCACAAAAGTACCAGATCCCACATTAGATTCCTGTGAGGTAAAATGAGCTCAGAATCCATCATTTTATAGGTGAAGTTGGGATGTTGTGTTCTCCTTCTCTGTAAATGAATCATTTTACATTTATCCACATGAATTTTCACCATCCATTACTTACTTTTTTTAGCTTCAAAAACTCTTTACAGTATTTTGAGACCCCAAGGCATCCTCAAAAAGAATGTTGTTATGGGAAGCTCCCCGAACATACCTCATGGCCACAAAGATTAGAAATATCCCTAAGTTCTTCTTCACTCTCTTGTAGCAGTTAGCATAAATTATGTCTAGACAGGACTACTGTTAGCATAAGCCTGTAAATGTTAACCAACTCTTTACTGAGGCAAAAGCAGATGAAATATAGTCAGTCACCTGTCCTGACAAACAGAATAGGTTTTGTGTGCTGAAGAAAACAGATAGCTGACTATGCAAACAGCCTGTTGATGACCAAAAAGTGCAAACATGTCCAGAAGTATCTGTAACAAGCAGACTGTGAGCAGCAACCGCAAATCAGAAAAGATCGCCATCTGGAAGAACTAATCATCAACATGGTATTCCCTTCACAATCCTGTAACTAAGGGTACTTAATACTGTGGGAAACCAGAGTACAAAAGAGAGAGACCTCATTACCCTGCACCAGAATTTGGGACCATCTCATCAACAGTCAAGAGGACCCGAGAGCACCAGAAAGTACCCAGGGGAGCCCATGACCCCACACCAGGACTGCATACAGCCCAGCTTGATACACTGTGCTGACCCACCTGACTTCTCTCCTGGACTTCACTCTCTCCCCCACAGAAAAGAGAAGTTCTGTGAGGAACCACTGCACTAACCTGCCCAGCTTTTCTCCTGGACCAAGTAAACTCTTTCACAGAACAGCAAAATGATTTAATTCTTAAAACTACATACAGGTGTGATGAAAGTGTTTTGGTATCCAAATCCATTTAGCCTCTATATTGTCATTTGGTCTTAAATGGCAAGAAACTCTAATTGTCCCTATTCACTACTAGCCCTACAGACTTGTTGCCAAGCTTCTTGTTCCAGATATTTAAAAGTTTTCATTAACTTTTTATGCTTTTTCTTGTTTCTTAAGCTTTTTCTGAACTCTTTATTATGTTTTCACATTTATCTTGCCAAAGTGCAAAATCCTTTCTATTTCTTACATGGGAATGCCGCCTCAGCACTTGATTCTGATGGATACCTGCGCCAGCTTTCTTCTGCTTTCCTGTGGTACTCGGTTGTTCACCACTCCAGAGTTATGTCCTTCAAGTAATCTCTGTGCCTCCTTCAAAGAATTAGTCTTGTTACTGACCAGTTTTAGCTTCCTTGAAAAATGGTCTTTTCACATGACCTTCTAGAGTTGAGCTCAGCGTAGTAGACACTTTCACACTGACAATTTCATCATCACTGGAAAAATCAGAATACAACAAGCAGGCTAGTACCTGCTTCCCAGATGATTGATTTTGATCATACATACTTTTAAAACTGAGGAATTTACTGTTCCAAATCTGCTGCTTCTGAAGTCATATGTGTACAGCTCTTCACATTTTCTGTGCTTGGTGTACGTGTTCCAGTTCACTGCCTCTCCTTCTCTCACCTCATCAGCAGGTTAATAAATAGTGGTGAGTGAAGATGTTTTAGTTAATGTCTATAAGAAAAATAAATTTTCATTTTGTATAAATAATTATAGAAGTATACAAATTTTCTTTTTCTATATAATAAACTTTTATTATAAGAAAAATACAGCTTTTAGATCAAAAGCTGCATGAAATGTTCATATGAAAGAAATGGTAAGTACAATGCTATGAAGTCTGAGAGAAAACAAAGCAACATGCTATCCACACAGTTCTGCTTTAGATTATACACTGACTTAGTACCAATGCCATAGTTCTCCATGATTACTTACAAAACTGTAACTCCTAAAATAGTGACAAGGGAAGTGTATAGCCGAAATTGCAAGTTTACAGAATCACAAAAGAAAAAATAAAATAAAAAATTCTCATCTAAGTAAACATGAAAAATAAACTACTTCTGTTACCAAAACAAACAAAAAAATAAAGTATTCACATGAGATGGCACATTTATAAGGATCTGCCTAGTTTTTCCACAAAATTCAATAGTGTTCCTGACACTGTGTGCATCTGAGAAGTCAGAAAACTTTCTGTAATTTATATACCCTACTTTATTACCTTAAAGTGGGGGTATAAGGAATGTTACTATATCAGCCATCACAGCACTCTTAAGAAAATGCTACTGTTCCCTTTTTAAAGAGTTCATAGGCACAGGAGCAGGCTGTTCCCATGTGCCAAAAAACAAGCAGGCAGGGAAAGAGACTGGCCCGGCTGAACAGGGACCTTTGGCTGGATCTCAAGAGCAAAAGGTGAATCTATGACCTTTGGAAGAGGGGGCAGGTCTCTCATGAAGACTATAAAGATGTAATGAAGTTATGTAGGGAGAACATTAGGAGAGCCAAAGCACAACTAGAGCTCAACCTGGCTACAGCCGTTAAAGATAATAAAAAATGTTTCTATAAATTCATTAACAACTAAAGAAGGATTAGGGAAAGTCTCCCTCCTTTACTGGATGCAGAGGAAAACATGGTAACTAAGGATAAGGAAAAGGCTGAGGTGCTCAACGCCTACTTTGCCTCAGTCTTTAGCAGTGGAACTGGCTGTTCCCTGGACACCCAGCCTCATGGGCTGGGAGACGGGGAGGGGAAGCAGACTGAGGTCAGCACAGCTGAAGAGGAGGTGGTCACAGACCTGCTGCACCACTCAGATGCACACAAGTCTGTGGGACCGGATGGGTTACACCCAAGGGTGCTGAAAGAGTTGGCAGATGCGCTCGCCAAGCCACTGTCCATGATTTACCCGAAGTCATGGCTAACTGGGGAGGTCCCATTGGACTGGAGGGTGGTAAATGCGACACCCATCTACAAGAGAGGCAGAAAGGACGATCCAGGAAACTATAGACCTGTCAGTCTGACCTCAGTACTAGGGAAAGTCATGGAGCAGGTCATCTCGAGTGCCATTAAAAGTCATATAATGGACAACCAGGGGATCAAGCCTAGTCAGCATGGGTTTATGAAAGGCAGGTCCTGCCTGAAAAAACTGATCTCCTTCTATGACAAGATGACCGGACTACTGGACAAGGGAAAGGCTGTGAATATTGTCTACCTGGATCTTCAAGGATTCTCATAGGAAAACTGGCTGCTCATGGTCTGGATGAGTGAACAATCTGCTGGGTCAAGCACTGGCTGGCTGGATGGTCCCAGAGAGTGGTGGTCAGTGGAGCTAAATCCAGCTGGTGGTGGTCACAAGTGGTGTTCCTCAGGGCTCAGTGTTGGGATCATTTCTGTTCAACATCTTTATTGATGATCTTGATAAGGACATAGAGTGCATCATCAGTAAATTCACAGATGACACCAAGTGGGAGTGTCGATCTGCATGAAGATAGAGAGGATCTACAGAGAGACTTGGATAGATTGGATCGGTGGGCCAACATCAATGGGATGAACTTCAACAAGGCCAAGGGCCAGGCCCTGCACTTGGGCACAACAACCCCCAGCATCACTACAGGCTTGGGGAGGTGTGGCTGTAGAGCTGTCTGGAAGAAAAGGATCTAAATATGAGCCAGCAGTGTGCCCAGGTGGCCAAGAAAGCCAATGGCATCCTGGCTTGTATCAGAAATAGTATGACCAGCAGAAGTAGGGAGGTGACAGTCCCCCTGTACTCTGCACTGGTGAGGCCACACCTGGAGTATTGTGTCCAGTTTTGGGCACCTCAATACGGGAGAGATAAGAGTGAAGCTGGTGAAGAATCTGGAGAATAAATCCTATGAGGAGCAACTGAAGGAGCCGGGGCTGTTTAGTTTGAGGAAGAGGAGGCTGAGGGGAGACCTCATCACTCTCTACTGTTACCTGGAAGGACATTGTAGAGAGGTTGGTGCTGGTCTCTTCTCACAGGTGATTAGTGACAGAACAAGAGGGAATGGCTTCAAACTGCAACAGGGGAGGTTCAGACTGGACATTCGGAAAAAAATTTTCACAGAAACAGTGGTCAGACAGTAGAATAGGCTTCCCAGGGTGGTGGTGGTGTTACCATCCCTGGATGTGTTTAAGGGTCATTTGGATGAGATGTTGGGGGATATGGTGTAGGGGAGAACTTTGTAGAGTAGGGCTGATGGTTGGACTTGATGATCCCAAGGGTCTTTTCCAACCTGAATGATTCTGAGATTCTGTGTGATTCTGTAGCGAAGCAAAGTATCTCACTTAAGATACAAGAGAAATGTAAAGAAGATCAGAGTTGAATCCAGCTCTCTCAAGAGTCACTTTTTTGATCTATATGAGAGTATGTACAATTTAATGGACGAAACAAGAGAAATTCCATCAGTACAATCCTAACTATTTTTCTAAACTGCAGAAGAATATTTTATGTGCTCCAGAGCATGGAATCTGGATTTTCATAGAAATAAACGCTGAAAGAAATTTCTGCTGACACATCAACTAATAAAGTGCATTAGAAACACAATCATAAAAAAAAGCCAGCAGAGCAGAAAACTGTCTCTGGATGTCTGCCTGCAAGAAAGCAGAGGCAGAAGTCCTTGTATTCATGCATATTTTTTGGGGAAGTATACTTTACATACTCCAAACAAGTTTGAAAGTTTGGATTTAACGGGAGCACACTTAAATTGAAAATGACAGTCATCGTAAGAATATGATGACAACTTTTCTACGTCTGTTTGGTTAAAAATCTATAGACGAATGTTGTGGAATTAACTGAGCAATTTACAGTAAAGTACATAAAGTAAGAGGTTATATGACTACTTGTATGTTGTCTCTTGTGATTTAGAAAGAACAGTCATTTGCATTTTCTTTTCAGTTTGTCTTAAAGTTTGGAAATTACTAATCCCCTCACACAGTTGTTCAACTGAACCCAGTGTTCTTACACAGTACATACCTTCTATTTTAGCTTCTTTCTAGCCATAATGATGTTATCTAAGAGGTATCTAATTGACAGAAAAAAAATAAAAATATGTACATTTAAGTTGTATAAGACTGTAATTAGTCTAATAGTTTCAGTCTTCACTCTATCACACTAAAAGGATATCAATTTACAGTGTTATCTTTATACACATGTTGAGCACATTCTTAAAATACACTGGACAGGAACACATCACTTGCAAGACTTATAATAGACTGGCTATATTAAGTCCTTCTTCTTCCTGTTCTCAGTACATCAAGTTGGATAATCTGTTAAATGATAGCAAAAATTGCTGGTGGAAAAATACAGACAAACCTAAACCTTTGCATAACTCCCTCAAAGCCAATTGATTTAAGCATCATTTACGAATTCCTGCCCACCTTCACCAGCAGCTTGGAACTTCTCATCCTTTGACGCTTCCACATAAGGGACTTTGAGACTTTGTTTCAGGAAACTAATTGATCTGGAATGTACAAAATAAAATCTACTGCATGTGCTAATACTTAGAAAAGACTATAAAGAGTATATTATATAAGACCAAAGAGTGCAGCACAGCGTATAGCATCTTAAATATTGACAGGAGCCCTCAGATTGGCATACAGAAATAGCAGAGAGAAGTTAGTAACTATAAGCAAGTGGCAGTCACAACATGCAAGATAGGAAGTGCAGAAAATGTTCCCTTAAATATTTTTGCTGCTAAGTGATAAAAGATGGGAAGCAGTCTAACATAAGGATTCTGCTGTAGCTCAAGAAAGCATAAAACACTTCTCCAGACACAAGCTGATTAGACTTAAGCGTGAGGGAGACTCAGACTGATGGTTTGAACTGTCTCTGTGAAGAACGTACATCATGTCTTGCTTATCCACAGCTATTTTGCCCGCGAGACCACAAGTAACCTCACCTGGCACCAATGGATGAGTCAAGTGATTCTTAAAACAGTGAAGAGCCATAGTAACTCACCGAAAGGCATGGTCCCACAGCACTATCTGAAGCTCAGTCAAATTTCTATTTCAAGTCATGGATGTGTTGCCTGAAGAGGCCAAAAATTTCCTAGAAAGAAGATACTAGACCCTTTTTTCAGTGAGGATAAATAGCTGAACTAACACAGCAACATTACACTGGCCATTAATTATGATTACTTTTTTATTGCACCTACAAGTATTTCAGGCAAGTGAACTTGTGATAATTTTCTTTAAAAGCCTAAAACTAGAGCCTTCTTTTACAATACTATAATATCACTGTCTTTTCATAAGGGTTTATTTACTTTGACAGGACTTATCAAGAACATATGCTAGAACACAATTTGGTTCCTAAACAACAGGTCCATTATTAAAGCTATGCTAAGATATCAGAAACAATAATGCAGTTGTAGTGGCACCTAGGAACAAAAAGCAGGTCAGCTCTTCCTTAGTAACTTAGGTTTATACCAGCTGGTTGCACAGAACTGAAAATTACTTGTGACTTCTCTGTACTAGAATTTTATTATACACTGTGTAACTTTCCTAAATCAAAGTTATGAGTGGTAACAGAAAAGAAATCAATACATTCAATTCAGTATATAACCTCCAGCATCTACTTCTTCCATTTATTGTAGCCCTACAAAGATGCACTACTCCCTTTTTTTTTTTTTAAACACTCTCTCATGGATTGACTAGTTCTGTAGCATTCTATCCCAGTCTTCATGCAGATTGACTTTTTTTAACCATTTCTTCTTTTCAGATTATTATTTTCAAACAAGAACTATTGTCCAAGTCTTCAACATGGTTAATGCCAAATTACTGCAATGTGTTAAGTCCTTCAAATTGCCTCACTGGGTAAACTGGAGCACTGTAACAACTGCCGTCCCCCGTTTTTCATTATGAGGCTAATTTAAGATGCTACTGAATTCTTTTGCACTGTCAAGCAGCTCTAACAGCAGCAACCTCCACTCAAAACATATATATTTCACTGCACATGCAAAGACATGCACACAATTGCTTATACAAGTTTTCTAATGTCTGTTTCGGCTGTCTACATCACCTAATTTTAACTGTGTATATACATTCACATCATGTGCATTTACAGGATGGTCTAATCTACTTATATCTATAGAATCTAAATTGTATTTATTATTTTATTTACAAGCTCATCCTGTCAAATTATGCATCATAACAGAAAATCCAGTTTCTTTATCCTAAAAAAGTTTGCACAAGTTAAGCAAACACTGCATTCAGGGAGGTACTGCCAGAGATACAGCTGGCGGTACTGGGGAGGAGGCCAAGGACGTGAGTAGGAAGCCAAGAAGGCAGGTGCCACTCCTCCCTGTGCCGCCTCTGCCCTCTTCACCCTCGACCAAGGTGGGAAACAGAGCCTGTGCAGAGAGAGACCTGAGACATCACAGCTTCTAGGAAATCAGTCAGCAACTGCAGGGAGACTAGTTTGCTGGAAGCAGTTTTTCGTTTTTGTTTGAGGTTTTTTGTTTGTTTTGTTTTGTTTTCCCCCACTTATTTCATGATGTAAAGCTGGTGAGGAACTTTCACAATTTTCTTTCTGTCTTCCTCTTTTAGTTACAGGCAGAGCTAACAGTGCTTAACACTTCTCATTTTAAGGTCCTATTTTGAGCCACTTACACTTTTCATAAGCTCACTGTTTAGACTGAAATGCTCCATCCAAGCAGCTGTCTCATAATTAAGCACACACACAAACCCCAGTCAAACAGTTCAGGAATTTCCAAGAATTGTATTTCTAGAAAGTATCTTTTTCTGTTTGCATTATTAAAAAGTCCCTCAAAAAAGTGAAAGCTTTGGAAGTCTTCATGTTCTACAAGACATACTAGCAAAATCATTATTTGTATTACAGAAGAAGTATCTAGAGCCTTCAACTGCAACTGAGGATAAACTGGCCTAAGGACTCTACAAAATAAGAAAAGACAAAGCAAAATATCATAAAAACCTAACACTCAGATCTCTATTGAATTCAATATGCTGCATCAAACAAGCACAGAATTTAACATACGCAATTGTTTTCTTACTACAAAATAAATTATTCAAAAGCAGTATTCATAAGTTACTTGATACTGCTATTTGATAAGAGACTTGGTGCTTGCTAGTCCAAACATGCACTGGAAAAAGAAATGCAACTGAAAGTTTAATGCCCTGCAATAAAGCCAGCTAGGCAGAGTAGCAGATATTCATGGTTCTGAAGCCCCCTCATACACTTTACAGTGACTGATCTCTTTATGGCCACTTATTAATGAAGATTGTTTTTCCCTTTGCCCTTCCCTTTAAAAAAAAAATTTAAAAAATTAAAAAAAAAAACAAACTCTCCACAACTCTTTAAAACCATTCAAGAAGCATTTAAAATCATTTAAATTAGGCAGAAAATTATTGTTTTATGATCTGCAAGCATCTGCAAGATTTACCAAATGAAAATACCAGACACAAAGACAATACAAGGCTAGAAACAGCTATTCATCTGATTATCCATTTCTGCTATTAACAGTGTTAGAATTTGCTAGAGATGTTTGAATATACATCCCCAAAGGAACAGCTATTGTAATGAATCCTCTCAACTTAGTACTGTTGCCTACCAAAGATAGATCTTAACACAGATGGCTGTTTCCTGTCCTACACCTTAAATCATCAGATACATTCTACATATTGATCTGATCTGGTACTACTTTCATTGTTCAGCTACAGGCAGTCTTTGAACACCAAGCATTATTACTATCACCTTTAACTCAGGAGTTCAAGTTGGGCTTTTAGAGGTACTTATGAATTACATGAGATTTCTATGAAGCATGCCCAATTCCGCTGCAAGAAGAAAGAACTTGCTTTCAATTACTTTCTGAAAGAAAAGAAAGAAGTAATACTTCAGATTTCATCTGATTTAATCTGAAGTAGATACAAAGGCATATATCTAACCTGTCCTGAAGAGGACTCGGATATTGCCAAGGGAGGAAAGACACATGTGTACAAAATCAATCTGTTGGGTCTAGATATTAATCAAGAAAAAGCAGCTAAAGAAAAGGAAATTCCAGAACATGTTTGGAGGCTTATCCTTCTACAGTTTTCACAGACTCTCCCAATGATACCTACCCCACTTAAATATATCTCTGGCCAACAATGCAGAGTTATTGCATGCAGATGAGCCTACGTTTCTTATCACTGATTAGAAAACAAAAGACAGAAGTAAGCTTAGCAGAAGCATGAGCACCTCCTGCATGAATTTAGCTCAGTATATTGGAATAATCCTGTGGCCTAAGATGAAATGTTGCTTCACCGTTTTTTCTTGACAATTCTCAGGTTGCTGCTAGACTCCAGTACTGAAGCAAGAACGTAAGTAATATCTCCCGTGAGATATCCAGAGAAGGGGAAGATGAAAAAAAACACATACAAACAAAAACAACCCCAAAATCAAGCACCACCACCCCACCACACCCTGCACATCCACACCGCCTATCCAGAAAAAGAGACACACTTATGTATTGCCTTCATGTTTCAAACAATCATCATGCCAGGTACATATCTGCACTTTGGGCTTCAGCTGGGATACATTCCAAAAGGCTGTGCAGGAACAGAAATTTGCATCAGCTACCAACAGCCCTAGGATTTATTTAGGGAATTTAATATTATTCTTAGTTGGGCTCCTTTCTATTCTTCCAAGGTGTTTCAGTGACATTTGGGAAGGGAAACATAATATAGAATGAGTCTGGATGTAGAGATTTGTAAAATAAGCATATAAAACTAGTTATCCAGTAAGAGCTATAGTCTCCTCCTAGTTAGTAGGGTGAAACAGGTGCTTCTGCAGAGTGATTTAATTCTATCACAAGACAAGCCTCTAAGGCAGACAGGATGACTCATGTTTGGGGAGAGGAGGAATCATCTCTATTACCTGTAGCGGGTGCATAGACAACTATTTTAAACTCAATGACTACCTTTCCAGGTAGCTAAAATTAGGTAAGATGAATTGCATCTGAGATGCAGAATAAATATAACAACAAACAAGCTCATCAAGGAAATGCTATATAATCAAAAGGTTATTCAAAACTTCTTCTGGAAAGATATGTATAAATACCTAGTAGTAGACATTGTCCCTGACATTAAAACATCCAAGCTTTTCCTATACCCTTTCTGTTTCATACACAGAATTAAGTATCATCAGAGATTTTTTCATAATTTTCAGCAGAAATATGTGTATGCAAATTCAATGCAAAAATAAATTATGCAAAGTATGCAGCATTTATGATCGAGTTGATTGTTTTTTTCCTTTTGAAAAGGAGATGATATATTACTCCTCCAGTGCAGGAGAGGAGGATTTATTCCAAACTAGAATCCCTTACAAAAATGACATTTTAACCTGTTCTTATGTCTGTGTATTCAAAGAACTCCATCAAGTGAGTGCTGAATGACAATATGAACAAATCTATTCTCCATAATATAATTATTTTTAAAAAACATTATTTTGTTAGTAGCTATGAACTAGGATATTAATAAGCATGTAAGAAGGTGGATATTAATAAATATGCAAGTATAAAATGAACAATGATCATACAGAATTAATTTTTCAGGTTGAAGGGACCTCAGCAGGTTTTCTTATCCAGCACCCTGATCTGCTTCAGTCAGATGAGCAACCTTCAAGACCAGGTTGTTCAGGGATTTGTCCAGCTGGCTCTTGAAACATCCAAGAATGAAGATCCTACAGCCTCTGCAGGCAATCTGTTCCACTGCTTAATTACACTTACAGTGAACTTTTTTTTCCTCTTTAAGTCAGGTCAAAATTCTCTCCTCTTGGTTAATGAGTCATCCTCCCGCCACAAACCTCAGTGTAAGAGCCTGCAGATACAAGAAGGTGGCTGCTATGTCCCCCTAAACCATCTCTTTTCCAGGCTGAACAAGCCCTATTCCTCAGCCTCTCTTCACAGAGCAAGTGCTCCTGCCACTGGCCAGCCTGAGGGCCCTCTGCTGAATTTTCCCCAGTTTATCAACATCTTTCCTGTATCACTGTGTCCCCCAAACCTGCGCATGGTAATCTAGGCATAGTCTAATAAGCACTGAGTAAAAGTAAATAAACTTTTCCCCCGATATACTGGCTGTGCTCCTATTAATGCATCCCAGGATGCCAAGGCATCCTGCCAGCGTATGCTCAGGTTGCTGTCTACCATGACCTTCAGGTCTGTTTCAGCAGAGCTGCTCCCCAGTCAGCAAGTGCCCAGGATGTACTGATGGCAGGAGTTTGTCCATCCCAGGCTCAAGGCTATGTGCCTAGTTTCACAAGGTCACTGTCAGCCCTCTCCTCAAGCCTGTGTAGGCTCTTCTGAATGGCAGTCAGGTTCCCAAGCGCTTTGACTGCACCTCACAATTTGCTGTCATTCACAGACTGGACAAGAGAGCCTCCTCCATGTCACTGATAAAGAATTCAGCGAGACAAAGGCACAGGACACACCCCTGGTCAGTTTTTCATCCATCTAGTAGACAACTCATCTGGAATGTAATGTCCCAACTCAGACACAAAGATGTTGTGGCAGCCTGTGTCAAAGACTTTCTAAAGTCCTTCACTGAAAGTTTTTAGGTAAATTAGAGATAGGACGGATGGTCCCTTCATGAGTGGCTAACTATATAAGAGAGAACAGAAGTAGTACAAGTAAGCTCTTCCTATAGAGATGACTGACAAATTCCGAGAGAGCTGAGTTGTGAGCTGGGGTGTTTAACATACTTATACTGCTCATTCCCTTTTCTGGGAGGTGATGAAAGTTACTGATGATAATAAACTGAAAGTATTACAAAAAACAGTCTATCGGGGAGAACTGCAAAGGACCTTACGAGATTGAATGACTGGGCAATAAATCACCTGCCTCTTGAATACTGCAAGCAGCTCTGGTTCCCCTTCGTTAAAAGAATACAGCAGAATTGGCAAGGCAGAGAAGGACAAGAGAAACAACCACAGGCAAAGAATGGCCCCCTCATAAGGAACAAGGATCTGTGCCAGGACTCTTTGGTTCAGAAAAGACAGGGCTGAGAGGGTGAATGAGAAAACTCTAAAATCCTGGGTAGCACAGGCAGAGTGAATTAGAACAAACAGGGACAGCAGGTGAAGTGAACAAGTGGCAAGTTCCACACGGACAAAAGGAAGGGGCTCTTTGTACATCACTGAACTGTTGAAGTCCTCATGAAATGGTCCTGCATCTGCTAAACATGTATGTGGTTTCAGGTGAGAAAAATGCAGCAAGATTACCAAATAAATACATAAAACTACACTTACTTCTAAAAAGTCCCTGAGCCTGGTACTGTGCTAAAAATATAGGAAATGTGTACCTGCCTTGTTCAGATCTTCCTTTCTGATCTTTGTCTTTGGCAATTGTTAGGGGCATTACAGTCAGATCCAATACAGCAATTCTTTATTTTTTTATATTGACTTCTCAAAATTAAAAAAAAAAAAAAATACACTGAAGGTAATCATGGGTGTCTACTACCTTTTGAGAGTCCTTTGGGTAATGCTGCCTGGACTCCAGATGGCACTCCAGGAGGAGTCTCCTGTAGGTCCAGAACCACAAAAACTAGGACTGTCTCAAATGGCATTAGGCACCTATGTTGAGGTAAATGAATTGAGCCCTCCACATCTAGAACACAGTGGAACAAGAGAAAATAAAGACCTTAACAGAGGGAAAATATATGTACCTTTCATGGAAAATCATTGTTTTCAGAGTGTACACCTAAATCAGAAAAAAACTATTACACCAGAGCTAGCTATAGAAACAAGACATTTATTTTCACTCCGTGATGTGGAGATATGGAATGGACTTCATGCATTACCAAAAGAGTACTGCAACCCCTCAGTAGTTGCAAGTTACATGAGACTTAAGCAATGAGATATAGAAAGCTGAAGAGGCTCAAAACCAAATTTTGTTAACCAAATGTACAAATGCCACATGAGCTCATGAACAAATAGAGCAACATGAATATCAAAAACCAGAAAAAGTAACCTTGATACTGGCAGGCATGTTGATTTAACTTCAGGACCACACCAGTGTTAAACTGGTCTACTATAAGCAAGCAGACCAAATGATTTCTATGAAAGTAAAATCAGACTTCTATCCCTCATTTTTTAAAGGGTCTGATAGGAAATTTAAATACAATTTTGGAAAAACCACACACAGTTATACAGTTTACTAGATTAATAATTTAGAATTATTTTTTATACAAACCGTGTTGCTTAAACAAGAACATCTGTAAATTCAAGAATACTTAAAAAAATACTATTTCGGAATTGTGCTTCATTTCCTAAGTTATTGTACTAAACCTCTGTAACTTCGGAACCACCACTTAAGACCTTCACTCCATCATTTTGTTAAAACAAATTGTTTTTTCCCCTTCCTATTCAGGTGTGCAATACAGCCAGCATATAGGAAGAGATCCATGTTCTACTAACAAATGCTTGGTGTTACCACTACACAAAAAGGAAGCAAAAAAGATTCCTAAACACCCCATGTCCCAAGAATTTCAAAAGTGGCCAGCAAAATACACAGAATTAGTGGCAGAGAGCAATGGGGTGCAGCCAGAGCACACACTGAGTGAATCAAAGTTGTCTTCTTCAGAAGGGCTGGTGTTCAGGAGTTAAAAGGCAAAACGCCATTAGTCTGTCACATTAGACAAGCGCATCAACTGGAACAATCACACATTATTATGGTCTGTTTGAGCTGGTGGATGTGAACTGAGCTCTTTACAAGAAGTTCTTGAGGTAACTTTCTGTTCAATATTTTAGTTTTCAGGTGCAATTGCTTTTGAGACACACTGCAGGATAACATATATACTTTAAAAAAAAAAAAAAAAGTTTTTTAAATTAGGACTGAATACCTTGAACCTAAGGTCCAAAACAAGAAATCTGCAGCAGAAAGAAATGCAAATAGTATTCATAATACAAAATTCTACTTCTACATTGCACATTCAGGGTAGGTAAAGTTATACGTACACAGAGTACAAATAACAAACTGATTATACCATGTTATTGACAAAACATTTAAATTGATAGTTGTAATGCCAAAGGTTTCCTCAGAACTGAAGTTTTGCTTGACTACTTACATGAAGAATTCTTATACTAAAAATAATAATTCCCTGAGCACTAAGGTAATTGAGAACACATAACTTACACAGCAGAGGAGAAAAACAGACTCCTCATCATTTCTCTTTTAAAATCTAGCTGCATTACAAAGCTTCTACCTGAGATAGTCCATACCCAGTACGAAGGAAGGCATCGTGTTCACTGAGCAAGAAAACAGGTCTGTCTACAGTCAGTGAACCTGTGGCCTCTTGAACAAGACTGTAAGAGAGGTGCATCAGGATCAACAGTGGTGCGCAATCTGCTGCCTGCTCTGTACTGTGCTACACATACATTCATCAACATCTGTCAACCGATAAACGATGGTCAGCTCGATCCAAACTGCTGGACTGAAAATAAAAGACCACTCCATTATCAGAGCTTTGAATTATTCCATTTAATATGAGATTCTCCTGCTGCCCACATGTCAGGTATCTCAGTACAAGAAAAAAAAAAAAATCATTTATCGAAGAGAGGTGATACTGCAATGATTTACACCGATACAGAATTGGCACTGTATGAATTCTCTCTTCTGGAATTAAATTTCTCACTCCTGAACAGTGAAGGCTGAAAGCAGGTACACCAAAAGGTGCATAGCAAAGATGATGTGTAACAAAAATGAGTAGATGCAATGAAGCCTTATTATAAAGCTAAGCTTTACAAATGCTACATAAATATTTTATAATTAATTTACAGATATGCAGCAGTATGATTTTTCTTAACTAAATACAATTTGCAATGCAACATCAAAATGTGCTGCTTCAAACACTTCCCCCCCCCCTTTTTTTTTTTTTTGGTGACTTTATTAAGAAAAGGGAAAACAAAACCCAGCCATTTTACCATGGTTATTATTTGATTATTGGCATTTAAAGTCCTTCCTTATCTTTTACAACCACAACCCTTGAGGATCAGCAGGTTGGGCACTGACATTAAATAGAAAAGAGAATTTCAGCAGAGCACACAAAAATCAGTATACTGCAAAACAGATGAGTGATTTCAGAATATCTTCAATACCGACCTCCAAAAGCAACACAAACCAATTATCTTAGAAAAATATAAACACAAAGGACTGCACTTTGTGCAAAAGTCTTCTAGATAAAGATTCTTCCACAGATATCAGATTTTACTGTAAACCTTATTACACACTTTTATTTTAGATAGTGAATTCTGCATTTCTGTGAACTGTCAAAGCACCACACAAGTTTAGAAACCCTTCATATACAATTTTTTTTAAAATGTGCTTTGTTATTAAACATGTACCTGTACAGAGCAGCAGTTTTTTCAGTCTAGGTGGAGAAAGGTTCTGTTACATGCCAAGGTAAGATGTACAAATATTAACTGAATTGCAAACCTTGTATTTCTGCACTGATTCTAAACTGTGTATTATATTTAATAGCACACAATGATCTAAAAAACATTATTTTTCACAGGCATAAGAATAAAGCTTATCTCCAACATGAATAATAGCAACTAGATCTGAGTGAAATGTCAGGAAATCAGTGTTATTAGAGATCAGGAAAAACAATACATAGCTCATTTGAAAACAACTAACTAATGTGTAATTAGTAAAGACCAGGAGAATAGTTAATGGAGTCTAGGACGTCAACATTTACAGTCTAATTTCTTCATCAAATATTAAGACAAAAACATTAATGGACAGAAATCCATAACCTTCTGTATGTTGGAACTGTACTTTAGGAATCTAAAGGAAGTGCTTACAAAGTCAATTTTTGGTCAAAATCAATCAGTCCAGAGATTGTAGAGCTGTAAAGGAGTCCACCTGCGAAGTTTGTCAAGTCTGCTTAGAAAACACATGCCAAATAAACCATTTATTGAAGTAATGAAGCACTAATTACTGCCATGAGGTGACTTGCGCTTAGCGTGGTCAACGGATTGTCTCAAGACAGAGAGAAATAATGAAATTACCAGTGACAGCAGCCGGTCATTTTGAAAGTTGCTAATGAGACCAGGCAGAGAGCAGGACTGATTAGACACATAACACCAGACCTGACACACAGAGGCCGGGAGAAGTGCCTTCCTACCGAAGACAGAGCTGAAACAGGATGTTGTTGATGAAAACAATTTCTAGACTGTTAGCCAAGAGACAGAAAGACAAATCAAAGAAGGAAAAGGAAGCCATAGAAGATGACCTTGGCATGTTGGCTCATATCCTTTCACTGCAAAGGACACACAGACATTAAAGTTGGAGAAAACCACTGAAGAACAGGGATTTGTCTCTGTCCCTCCAACAGCAAATTCAGACCCTCTTTCACTAAAGCTTTGTAATCCACTGTGATTCCAAAATGTTCATTATGTTGAGTATTTTCTTAGGGAAATGCTGAGCTGTGGTATGTTGGGTAGACATTCACAGTTATCATTCACTATGCAGTGGGAACCTCATCTACCTTTACTAAAAGCATGCTAGTTTTCATGCATCCATCAAGGAATATTTAATTACTAAGTATTCTCTCAATGAAAATAACTAACAACTGCAAAGTCTAATGCTTCAGTTTAACCTTTTTGAAACATTTAGCATTTTCACATAGTTGGGAGGCAGATCTGGGGAACTACAGCATATAATAATGCTAATTCAGCTATCTACAGGAAATCACTTTTCTGTTTTTTTTAGTGCAATGCTAGTATCTCCCTTTCCTCTATCTCTAAGACAGATAAAAAGAAATAATTTATTTCTCCACCCTCCTTCACACCCTGGGGATATAGATGAGTTAGGCAATTTGCGCAAAAATCCATTTTCCAAGGTATCTTGTACATACCTTACCAGTAAAGAAGTTTCAGTGAAAAATAAATATTTTCCTGGGGTTTTTTTGTTTCTGATTACCACAAGATTATATTTCTGTCCTATAGCTTGAATGAAATGAGATTAACTGATTATTTATTTTACACTTTACAAAAAATAATTTCTTCTTTTTAGAAAGTCTTCTTTATTATTACTTCATGGTTTGTATTTATAGAGCTTGTTTGGCTTTTGTTTCTTTTGTTTCTCCTTCCTGCTTTTCTTCATATAAATGCAATCCTTTCTGCTTTTGATCTGTAATTGGCAATTCCTTGTTCATGGTGATTCCCTGTTGTCTGTTACAAGCCTATGTTTGTGAACTGCAGCCATATTTTCTCTTTCTCATGAGCTAGCTGTACCAATGTCAACAGGTACTTTGCTTGCTTCATGATTTGCTTCATTTGTCCATTATCGTCTTTTAGCTTCATAGTCCCTAATTAGATGCATAGTGCCCTTTTATGATCTTTCCTGCCTTGGCTGTCAACTTGTGCATTGTGTCTTGCCCTCAGACAAGATTACACAAACATTTTAAGTACAGACCTGTCCTTAACACAAAGAGCTAACTTGATTTGTTTTAATTAGCCGTTTGTCAGATGCTTCACAGCCATCTTTAACTCAACCCAGAGAACAAGGAAGATCCTCAATGGCTTTCAGCTAAGACTTTCAAGTTTTTCATTGATGGGGATGTTAGAGCCTATTTAGACCTTCACCACACCAAGTTCAACCACACCGTCCCTGAGCTGCCTCTTAGATCTGCTTCACAGCATCACTATAATCTGTGGTTTGATTCTCATTTCAGCAAGGGAGCTGCCTATTGTAGCTTCCTTTTTCCAGAGTTGATATTTACCTTTCTCATCCTCCTTTATTTATTTCAGAATAATTCTGAAATATTGAGGACACGCATCCCCTTTAGTTACTTTATTATGCCTCTCAAATTCATAGTTTTTGTTTACCTTATTCAAAGGTCCACGTATATTTGCCTTTCTTATATACCTTCCCACATAATTCTCATCATTTTTACTTCAAGCAATTAATGCCTCTCCTTCTACTACTGTTGTACCTTCTTCTACATCATCGCTATGCATAAACTCATCTAACATCTGCAAGATCATCTAACATCCATAAGCAAAGTCGCAGCCAGTGACAGCAAGACAAAAATTATTTCTAAAAAAAAGAAAGATTCACACATTTTGTACTTATCCCAAGAAATATGTTTCAGTATGACTAAAATTAGAGAGCCTGTCTCATTTTTCTCCTATGAAGCACAGCTAGTGCAAGGCAAGTATCATACTGTTCATTTGGTTAGGAATGGCACAAGCAAAATTACAAAACCATTTCTAGTTTGAATTTAGTACTTTTTTCCAAATCATTTCACTAGTGTTATATGCAATACTATGATGGTTCTTTGCCTGTGGGTAGCATTAAATTTTATTTGGCACTACTCTCTTATACTTTGTCTGGAAGTGGGTAAGAGAATATATGCTATCCATGTTTTATATAACTATGGACATTCTTTATAGGCCAAAAGCTTTCTTACTTTCCTTAGCATAAACTTTATCCATGAGCTGTGTTTGAAGAAAAATAGAGATAAAGTCCTAGTTATCTTAAAATCCACTTCAGCACTGCTTATATGTGCAAGCATTAACAAACATTTCAGGAAGGTAAAAATGCATTAAAAACAAACCTCAGAAATAATCAGAGATGCGGATCTCAATATACCCAGTGCTATCACTCATACTTAAAGGGCAATGTCTCACATACAATGAATAGCAATGCTCCCTTTCAGAGGCATATGCAAAAAGTGAAAAAGGAGAGAAAGAAAAAAAAATAAAAATCTTTCTTTGGACATAATCGCAAAGGAAGTAGAGTAAATCAGATTTTGCCTTCGTTTTGTACTCTATGTAACTCCAAGTCTCTTTACTGCCCTTGTCCAAACTCCAGTGAACATTATGTTTTGATTTCTGCATAATTTCTTATTTCTATGCAAATTCTCAAATAATCAGATACATAATTTGGTTCTCTGATGTACAAGATGTTCTGTTTCCAGCAAAACCCCAAAATTTGCTTCACTAAGCTAGTTTGAATAAATTTGTATTTCAGCTTTTACAAAAACTCTATGAATTTTTTCCAGGAGATTAGAAATCCTGTTCTCAGTGCATAACAGCCTATACCAGTTCTGTTGGAGGATAAAAATCTTATGAAATTACAGGTAAAAGATAAAAACGTTAGCACATGATAATGCTACATACAGAATTGGTTTCTTAATAATGATTAATTTAAGACCTTGCCCAAGCAATGTGAACTGCATGTCTGAAGTACACACTTGCAGTTTATCTTTTTTACAAATTAAAATAATAAATTGCTAACCTCTGCTGAGGAGTACACAACCTTCTCTTCTGTTTTCCTTTTGCATTTCTGCCTACTTCATATGCTCATGAGGAAGAGTTACTGACAATATTTCCTTCTCTCTTTTTTAAAACCTCTGCTCTCCTCCTGCCCCCAGCACCATACCTGTTGCAACAGGCTGGCCACCACACCAGCAGGAACCCACCGGGCTGATGGTGCAGAGCTGAGATGATGAGCTGTAGGCACACTGTGACATTCATAACACAGCAGGTAACTATCAAACTCCATTTTTAAGGGTGGCTTAGACTGCTGATTTAATGCAGTAATGATTACAATGCTGTAACTCAAAGCACAGTGAGGCGGGCATCTGACAAGCTGAAGTATGCTGACGTCAAGAGAATTACTTGAGCTCTGGTTAAGCATTTATGTCTACAAGGCCATGGTGAGGATCACCTCCTAACAACATGAGATTATGACAATTCAGGCAGAGAAAGTAATAATTTTCTTAAACTGATGTGAAAACATACAGTAGGCACTGACTTTTACCATTCACTTGCGAAAGAAACTTTACCACAGTTTATCTGCATCAACTCTGGGTAGATGGAAACACAGTTGTAGAAATCATATATTAAAAAAGAGCTGAAATCTACACTATGAAGCACAAATGAAGAAAAACATTCTTGAATACTCCTGACCTAAGTTCAAAAGAAGCCACTGAAAATCCAGAACACAAACAGCTACATCCCAAGTGGAAACTGGAGGGGGGGCGGGAAAACAGTGAAAAAAAAAAAAAATTTGAAACTTCAAAGGACTGGTCATATGTATTGCATCCAACTGAGGCAAATGATAAACCCAAAACCTACACATGAATTAGTCCAATGTCTCTTTTCTGCAAATCAAAAAAATACCTTAAGGTCTTGCACAGAACTCTATTGAACAAAAAGCAATCATCAGATTTTAGTATATCTTAAGAATAATTTTCTTTATGTAAATATCTGCACTGGTGTGAGGAGACATGTAGTTACAAACACCGGACAAAAATCGTTCTTACCCCAGGAGCAGCTAAAGGGGGTTCTTTCGTCTGTCACTTGGATACTACACAAACATGCAAGACATAACTCCATTTCTCCATAGAAAATTGCAACAACAGAAATGAGCACCAGAGCAGTGGTTAAAGCAAAACAAAAAAAATCCCAGTAATCATGTCTCTTTTCTCATGAAAGCAACTTCTAGGCTCTGTACCACTGTGCCAGCTGGTAATGTCTGCCATCAGAGGCCATACAAGATACACAGTCCATAGGCTCTTAAGATATAGTTATGCACTAGACTAGATGGACAGTGTTACAAAGGCATCTCATCCCAGTAACATTAAACTGTCAGCAGACATACTGAAAGTTTACCTCCAGTTAATCTTTGTCCAGTTTATCTTCTTTCAATTTATAGGCTCAACATACATGAAGAAACTGGACTCCATGCTGATGTAAAGCAGAAGGGTGATGTAGATGTTCCAGGAGGATGTCTATCAGTAATTGAAGAGGAGGGAAAACACACCTATTATCTAAATAAAGTAAATAATGGAAGGTATTGCTAACAACATTTTTTAAAATAAGTCTATGTAGTTGAGTCAATAAGGATGCTAACTGATAGTGCTACTCGTGCCCATTTCTGACTGGTAACATAACAAAAGCAGTACTCTGTGACAGAGGATGTTGAGTTAAAATCAACACTTCCAATGAAGAAGCTCCAGATTCACAACACCACTACTGAAGGCAGAAGAACAGAATTTAAAATCAAGATCTTAAACTCAAAAGCTCAGTTCTAAACCACAAATATATGCAGAAGGGCACATTCACATTCATCCCTTTCAAAAAGGGGAAAAAAAGAGAAAAAAAAAAAGGTATAAATAGTAAAATAGTATTAAGTGGAACATTCTTTACATTTCATATATTCTATTGGTTTAAAGTACATCACATCTTTTTAAAGCTTGCATAAAAAGAGTTAACTGTTGTAGGATATGCACTTCAATACAAAATAGAAAACTGCCTCTCAAAGACAATTCTACTGAATGAGAACCATGATTTTGGCTTTTCACCTAGCATATATTTACAGCACATAAAAACGTAAACAAACTGGGCAGATGCAGTCTCTTTTGGCTCCCTTTAGACAGGATATAGTGGCATAAAGCAGTGAACCAAAACATACTGTTCCCCTGTCTTTGCCACCTAAGCTGTCACTAACAGTATGCATATGCAGTACTAATAACATAGAAGAATCACACATGCATCATTAATTCATAAAAGCATCACTGTAAAAAAAAAAAAAAAAAAAGTGGAAAAAGAAGGGAAATTGTTTCAAAGCAGTTTATGATCCCAGTCTGATTAGAATTTGGCAGTGATCCTCCCCACCCCCATCCTACTTCAGTTATAAAGTAAATGTGCAATATTTCAACCAACCAAGTCAGTTTGACAAGACACAGACATCCTTCTCATCCTTCTTTGTAATTACTCCCACAAAGTTCGAGTAACTTTGAGGAAAATATATTTTGAAAGGCGGGGTACCTACTGTTCACAACTCTTTGGGGAGAAAAGTAAAATCTCAAACACACTCTTCTGTTTTGACCAGAAGAAAAGTTCTCAGTTATATAATTGCTGGTACAGCAGGAGCCAAATGTGAAGTCCAGCAAGGCCACCATCCACAATAAGCAACAGGCTTCACTTAATGTTGAGGTTTCACTTGGCTTTCTATTCTTTCTTACATTACTTTGTCTGCTAACATCAACTACTAAACTCCATGGTTACATTCAGCAATACCACCAGGATGGCTTGCTAAGAGGAAGAGATTTTATTTATGAATTAGAACATAATGTTTTGACCGTTTCACTTTTCCACCAGCAAAAATAATTCAAATTATCAGATTTCATTCTGATCATGGCCATAGCTACTATGCTTAATATCATCAGCAAATGAGAACAAAGTCATTAGCTTACATACTTTAAAAAAAATATTTACAGTATACTACTAAGTATTTGTCTTCTCCTTACAGGCTTTTCTTTTAACAATATAAATTGAAAAATTAGCACTGCAGTTCTTTACAAATATGTACTTACTTCAATTAATTAGTTTTTTTTTAAAAAAAAGATCTCCCACTGATATTGCTCCGACTCACCATTTGGCAAATATGTTTTTTATTTTTTAAAATATATAAAATACTTTAATTTAAATAAATGTGTATTTAAATTATGTGTAATTGTAGATTTTGTAGCTATAATTATTTTAAAGAGCAAATAAAACTCAGCACAGTTGACCAGCCTACTTCATTTGCTATTTGCGGGAAAAAAGCATTCTCCAAAATCATGGTGTATGCAAAATCTGCCAAACACTGTTATAATGAACACCTCCCCTACAAAGAAAGGCTGAGAGAGTTGGTGTGGTTTAATCTGGAGAAGGCTCTGGGGAGACCTTAATGTGTCCTTTTGATACACAAAGGGGGCTTATAAGAAAGAGGGAGAAAGACTTCATAACAGAGCCTGTAGTGACAGGATGAGGGGAAACAGTTTTAAACTGAAAGAGTGTAGATTTAGATTAGATCTAAGGAAGAAATTATTCCCTGTGAGGTGAAGATGGTGAGATACTGGAACAGTCTGTCCAGAGAAGTTGTGGCTGCCCCCTCCCTGGAAGTATTCAAGGCCGGGTTAGATGGAGCTGTGAGCAACCTGATCTAACAGGTGTCCCTGCCCACAGCAGGGGGCTTCGAATTAGATCTTTAAGGCCCCTTCCAACCTAAACCATTCTATGATTCTATGACAACATGACCCTGTTCCTTCTCTGGGCTATGACTCTGGCAGTACAAGAAAACCAAATTACGGACTTTCAGCTTTTCACAGGGGCTAGTATTTTTACTAGTTTTGTATTTCATGTATGTATTTATGAATGAATGTATAAACACACACACTCTCAAGTGTAGACTGATTCTGACAACCTAGGTAATTCCGACTTCAGCTCTCCAACCTTTGGCTCTGAGAGCCCACTAAGAGAAGAAGATAACACCTGAGTCTTGCCTCTTTTGTTTTCCTAGCATCCCTCAGGAGGACAAAAGAAAAGTGACAAAATCCTGAGCATATACCCCTCAACCCACATTGATTTCTGCACTGGATCAATATCTTTAGGTAGCAGATGAGCAGTCCAACCTTTGTCCCCTCTAGTAATTTTTTCTTAAAACTGGAAATTAAATGGTCCATGCTTTAGAAACAGATGCTTTCTGAAACTCCCTATATGGGAGGAAAAGGAGGCAGTCAGAGCTGAATCACATGCAGAAGAATACTGAATTTTGCCAGCCTTTTTCAAGACAGTCAATTAAGAAAACTGAAGGTTTTTTTCCCCTTAGTAAAAGCTTCATTCTTTTCCCAGTCTGGAAACAAGCAGTTCTCCATAAATGAGACTGCTGAATGCTTTAGATACACATTATATATATTCTTACATGTCTCTAGCTTTTCATGTATGTTTTTTATATAAAGTACAGGATGTCAGTTGATCATGCTCAATATCTTAATATCTTACCAAAGAAGAAAGTTCTCACAAGTAGTTCTGTCAGTGGTGCTCTTAAGAGTAAACTTCGTAATAAACTTACTGATACCTTTTTACACCTGGGAAGGTAGCAGGTGTAAAGAAGTCTTAGAGCAGACAAGATTCTCTCTAAAAACACATTCTCCCAAAGAAAAATATGTAAAGGGAGGTCCTTATAATACAAGAAATACAGAAATCTGTAGCACAATTCCAAAAATGGAGCAAGGAGTCACTTACACCTCTGTCTAAAGGTCAAACTTCTGGCTGAAACAACACTTTCTCCTGTTTAAGGGGAAACCTTTCCTCAGATTTAAGGCACTTTGAAAATATTCACTATTGCATATGCCTTTCTACACTTCCCACTCCGATACTCAGAAGTCCTTTATTTTTCTCATAGTGTTAATACTATACAAGCCATTCTGGGTTTTGATTTATACTACACTACTTCTTTCAAAAAAGTTGGCGGGGGGGGTGTTTTTGCCACGCAGGGCTGACCATGAAGCTATGTATTATGTAATTCTAACACATCATCTACACTTCTGTTATGATTATGAAATCAATATGCAGCACAAATGAACTGCGTATTATATAATCTTTACTCAAGATCAGTTAATTTTTTGTACTGGTTTTCCTTAATTTTCACTATTTGTACATAATTTATTTTATATATCAGTAAGTTTAAGGTCATTTTAACATTTTAATGTAAAAATAGCACTGAATATGGATACATATTGAAGCACCTCATTGCAAATTATTCCAAGCACACATTAATCACATGCAAAAGCAAAGGTTGTTCAAACATATTCTTTGTTCTGTGACTACTCTTGTTGCAAAAGTGAATGATCAATAAAAAGAAAGTCAAGACCTCGACCACAAAAAATCCAAATTTTAACACTAAATCAACATTCAACCCGCCTTGCATACATTCATTTATTCAGAAAACATGCCTGCATAAATTTATGACTTCACATTTTTGATATCTACTTCTACGCTTGCTCAGGAGAACACCAGTCAATATTATAGCAGCCCTGCCAAACTGAACTCTGAGGTTATGCACTAGACTACGACTTAAGAGGAAGGGGAACACAACAAATTATTTTAAAGGCATAAGCAAGGGGAGCAAAAGCAAGGCACGGGGTTTTCGAAAACAGAGTCTAAGCTTAGGCAAGCCCAGAGTTACAAGGAGTGCCTTGATGAGGACTGTTCTGCCAGGCAGTCTTGAGGACCAACGAAAATAATCAGACAAGTCAAAAGAAAGCAACTTACTCTCACCTGTCTGAGGCAATCTCAAAAGCAAGAAAAATCACATTGTACCTGCTTTGTCTTATGAAGTCTAGGGCTCTTTCCTTCTTACCAGCTAGGCTACAGGCTTCAAGGCAGATTCACGGTTTCTGGAAGACCAAATTTTGTGGGCTTTGCAGAAGGAAAAACTTCCTCTCTCAACAGGACTAGTATCTTCTGCTAAGGATGTAAGACCTACCAACTCCACACAGAAGCATTAGTCATCAACAGAGGGAAGTCTGTAGCTTTTCCCAAAAGAAGGGTAGGGCAATAACCAAAAAAATTTACAAGCCAATCTAAGAAGAACATAGGATAAAGTTCAGATATCTAATTCAAACATGTTCTGTTTACTGAAAGAGCAGAACACTGATAATGATCTTCAAAATTTTTTATCTTAATGTGAAGGAATTTGAGTTCTGCTTATCATATGCTACAGACCCCTTAACTACAGGAGCACCAGATATGTTGCTCTTTCATCTAAATATCTGCCACTTAATAAATAACTCAGGTGCTATTCAGGAAGGTAGCACTTCTATGACAAATGAAGAAATAGAAATACTATTTAAAGTCAACTTAGCAAACCAGTTATCACTGCCAAACAGAATATCAGTTTTCTTACTACAGACGGTATTGAAAGAAAAATAGTGCAAATTCATATCCATGCATTATACTAATAGCTAAAATTTTACATTTCAAAAGGTTTTATAAAATATTTTGAATATTGCTAAAATGCAGCCAAATTTGCAATAAAAAGCATTGCCCAAACATAACAAAAGCTTAGGAAATATCAGGGTATTGATTCACTGCTTTTGAAAGTTTCCATGTACTGCTTTTACACCTGATATTTTTTGCTCTGCTTACTGAAGCCAAATCTGTCTCCTCTACTTTGGGAGGGAAGACAGTAAATGAAAAAAATCAAGCATCACTCCATCCTTAGCAAATACTCTTCGAAGGCCCTGAACTTCACAGCATTCATGATTTATAAGAATGTCTGACGGAGGTTTGTTGTTTGGAGTGATAAAATGTTGACAAGAAAATGAATTTGTTCAGCCTAGATCTATACATATTTTTTTTTAAAATGACAAGATGTTAAAAGACTGCAAGATATCTATAAGTCGGGGATAGTTTTTTTTTTTCTTGGTTGTTTTTTTAGTACACACAAAAGTCAGTGAAATGTGACTTCTGATGTTCTAGCCTAGAACTGCTGTAAAAACTGCATCATGTTATCTATAACACGGTATGCATGGGAGATAAAATACAACACATTTTTTATGCTGTGCTGCTGCTCCATGACAGTTGGCAATACATGTTCTATGTGAAACATCCAGTGCTGGGCAGTCAATACAATTGCAAATCACCTGGATGCAACGTCTTTTCAAAAACCATCTACCCTTCTCTAAACAGAGACACACAAAGCATTTGACGGGTTCCAAGAATTGTATTTTCTGCAGCCAGGAGGAGGGAATTCTTGGCAGATGATACATATATCTGGAATTTGCTACTGGCAGAAATGAATTCAAGAGCAAACTTCACTACATTCAGAATGAATTACAAGACTTCACTGGGTCTCCTTCTGACTACAGGCTATGACATCCTGCAGCTACATTCACGTCCTGATCTTTCAAGTTGTAGGCAATGTAGACAGTATCTTGCTTTTTCCCTTCTAACAGGAAGCATTAACACCTCAAATTTATACTACTGAGAGGTATACACAAATAGTGTGGTGACTGTCATTTTCTGAACATATCCAATACACATCACCCTATGAAATATTGTATCTTACAAAATATCTCCTGAAGATCCAATTATCTACTTACATTTTACATCATCAATTGAAAAGTGTTAGAAGCATGGACACTTCCAGAAAACTAGTTTGCCTAAATGAAATATTGCTTCCAAGGAAAAACATAATGTAAGATTACAATGCCATTACTAAAAACCAAAACAAACCGCCAAAAAAACCCCAAACAAAAACTAACAAAGAACCAAAACCAAACACCTGACCACCCTCATCCTCCCAAAAGACAAAAATTACCTAAACTGGATGCTAAACTAGTTTTATCTTTCTTGTTTTGAATAAGCCAAGATGATTAAAGCAATTATTTTTTTATTTTTGTCTAAAAGGAGACAAAGAGTTTTAAAAAACAAGTTCAGGGTACCCTTAAACCTTAATTTTATATAGCAATAGCATCCAACAAAACCTCATGGAAATCAAACATCTACTGCACCTTGTCAATCATAATTCTTTTGAAACAGAGATCAATGACGCTGCAAACTAGGGTCCCATAAAATAATTCGTGTACACATCATTCTTATATAGTGATCTGGAAAAATCTTTACATTCTTTTATTGAAGTTTACTTGAAACTGCATGAAGGATATCTCTAAAAACACTTCAAGTGAACTAATAAGAAATACAGCTGTTTTGCTAGGAAGACAATCCTTGCATAAAAATATCTTATGTATAACACAGACAGGGCCCAAAAGTTATTTAAGTCACATTACGAAGAGAATTTTCCCTCCCCTTAACTCAAATTTAACAGATTATGAAATTACCAGAACTAATCCAATAATTTTTTTTTCAAATAGACTGTCAGTTCTGTACCACTATTATTTAAAACAGTACTTTGTAATTCATATTAATAAAGAAATATCATCCCAGAGGTATATAAACCACAAGCTGCCAGCTTTTAATCAGACCTCTGACCTTCATGAAAATTGCCAATCCTGCACCGCCATTCTGTCTTCTCCCCAGCTCGGCTGCCAACAGAAAATGTCACTTCCTATGAAAGACACATACTTTTATGATAGGTAAGTCTTTTGCTACATTAACACTGCATTTTGAGCATCACTCTGAGCCTACATACATATCCAAATTTTCCCATTTTATATGTATTGTCAAGACAAGGTTGTGCTGCACAGACGTATGAATGGGCACTCCTGGGTCTGGAAACCACACAACTTTGGTCCATGTTCTCTAATGAAGGCAGAAAGAAAAATTAACTCTCGTAAGTAACCATTATATTAACATGTTTACCCTCACTGCAAAAATAAGCACCTTCCACACTCATGAAGAAACGATTTATCAGATCAATATGCACATCAGCTGAGGCCTGACATTAGTTTTTGAAAAATGTCTCCTACTCTAATGACATTTATCCGGCAAAATCATTATCTATAGTAGCATCTTTATCAAGCAGAAATCATTATGTTGCTAACAACTTTCTATTTCACTGGTCAGCATTTTAATGAAAGAAAATCAGCAGTCACAAAGAATACATTTTACTTATTTTATATACTTGGAATTTATTATGGGGTTGTTTTAATTTAGATGGAGATGGATATAAGACTGCAATAGGTAAAACAACATGAGAACTTAGAGAGGACACTCAAAGGAAAAAGAATGGGAGGAGACATGTTATGCCAGCCCAAACCAGATTTTTCTGTTTTTACAGGACTCTGTAATGTCAATGCAAGTAGAATTCTGCCCAGAGATGACAGACATATTCCATAAGGCAAAGAATGTTGCACTGATCCCCAAACTGGTATTCGTTTTATTTATTTTTAACCAGGGACTATTATATGGATTATACCAGTTCTACTTCACAAAGTGTGCATTTCTTTACTACTCCTAAAGGAAGGAGAACAGGAAAAGGACAAGAAGAAGATACCCGTGAGATGCCAATAATTGTCTACTTTTATGATTTGTAGAAAAAAAACTAAACAAAAGCAAATTAGGCACAGTGCTTCAATATAACCAGCTTAAAATATCTAACCACTCCAATAATCAGAATGTATTTAATTTCGCAAAGGGCTTTAAGTGTCAGTAACACTTTAGTTAGCTATACATTTAATTGGAACTCCTGAGCATGGATACTGCTTTATCATAACACAGCTTTGAAGAAAAAAACAAAAGACTGATTTACTTTTTTTTTCCTCCTCCATAAAAACAAATCTCTCAAGGTCTCCAAGAAGTGTCTACTTGATATCCATGATGATGTCAGGAGCTCAAAAAATTCCCAATTAAATTAGAAGATAAAAAGCAGAATAAATGCAAAAGCACAATAAACCCATGACTATTTCAATTAAGAAAAGCTTGTGTTATTTAAAAATAAACCCATGATTATTTCAATTAAGAAGAGCTTGTGTTATTTAATGCTCTTGCATGAAAGCAACAAATATTTTCTGTTCTTTATGCTGGTCTCAGAGGAAATGCATCTAATTAATTCATTAAAAGCACTATTGTTGAAGGTACCAATAGACCTCAGAATTTTATTTTCTTCATTTAAATACATAACAATAAGGTGTTATATCCACAGTTTTACAGACCACAGATTTGCTACAAGCTGCATTTACTGTTTTTCAACATTATGACACACACTTAAGACTGCATCTGCAAGAAGATGTCATTATAGTACACAGAAAAAGGTAAGACTTTTAAAATTTACCTAAAGAAACCTAACAGGTTCTTATCAACAAACACAGAAAGACAGCAACTCAAGAGTGCATCTGAGTGATTGGACTTTGAATTAAGTATCCTTAACTGTTTTTTTCTTTTGGGGCCTGTTTTGAACCACGTTAGTTTTTACTTATTGCATTTTAAAAATAAGATGGAATTTATCACAGGGAAAAAAAAAATGAAGTGCTGTAGGAAAAAAACCTGGAAAAGCTACTGAAAGAAATCAAAGGTAACTGCTGCCAGATTTCAAACGACCATTTTTAGGAAGTCTGGGCAGGGGAGGGGAAGAGCTTGGCAAGTAGACAAAGGCCATTTTTCTTTCCAGCTTTCAAATGAGCAATAAACTAAAAGCTATTCACTTTCATCTCCCACTTAACATAGCCACAGTCAAAGCAATGATTTCTTTACTCAGATGAAGTGTCCCTTAAGCATGCCCTAGATTCGCAATGAATTCAGTGTGATTTTAGCTATACAACTTCCACTGACTTAAATGGAAAATGCATGACAAAAAGACTAAGCAATTTCATATACAACTTCTTGAAATGATAGCTACACTCATAAGTCAGATTTTTGAACCCTTAAGGCATTTTTTTTCCCAGTTCATACCACCAGCAAATTGTAACACATTTTATATATCCTTACATATATAAAAAAATTATATATATTTTTTCAATGTAACACTTTTTAAATTTAAGTACATGTCTATAAAGAATTAAAGTAACTGTACTTCGACTACAATAAAATACACCCATTTAGATGATTAAATATGATGGGATACTTCCACTCATTAGCCAATTAGTTTGCTCAATTTATTACCTAATAATAGAGCTGCAACAAAATTAGCATCCCCTTTTATATTTAATGATATAGAAACATACAATAAAGTATACATAATATAGCAGTTGTTTCATGCATAGATCCCAAGAGAGCAGCCTTTAAATCCAGCTTCAACAGCTAACACCCTATTGATGAAACAAAATGCTTCTATGATAGTTTCTTTATCTGTTTATGCTTTTTGGGAAAAGGGACTGTGATTACTTCAGCAAAAATATGGACGTTTTAAATAAAGGTAAAGAAAAAAAAAGTGGTGTTTGGTCTGTTCGGGTTTTTTTGAAAATAACACATGTAGGCAAAAGATTTGAAATAAATAATACCATCAGTTTGGTGCTCTTCAGCTAAAATCGCAGAGGACTTAGATGAGAACCACCAATGAAGTCAATCTAACTCCATGCATGAATAAGGGCAGTATAATCAGTCAGCTAAAGTATGTCTTTTATTATAATTTTCATGCTTTTGCATAAGGTCAAATACTAACTTAAAATATTTAATATTTGAAGAACTTTCATATTAAATACTAAACTTATTTTCAAAGCTATTGTATCAGTGGAAGACATTTAATAGCAAGTCTTTGTTCCCTGCTGAAGCATTAAGAATCCAAAACTTCTCCTAAATTGCTTATGTTTTAGAAAGTTTCTCCATCAGAAATGGAATTACTTTTAAAAAGAAAAAAAACTTTGACCAAAGAAAAAGAATAATTTTTCATAACTATTACATGTACTTATGTGTCCAATATTATTTTGTCTAGTGTTTCTTAAGAGAGTTAGACTGAAAATAACTACAGGCAAAATCTGTGGGAAATGAAACAATAGAAAACTAAGATACCGCATGTCTGAGATCAACATCTCAGACATGCTGGCATGGCTATCACTCATGCCTTTGAATTTCTGATGGTAGAAAATCCTAAGGGAAAGGTACACCTAATGTATAAGAAGGAAGTGAAGTCACTTTCATCTCTTAAAAGACAGAACAACGTAATAAGAATCTTTTTCATTCCTTCAGTTTTGTAGCTGCAATATACAGCTTGTTCCTGGAAATACTAACAAGTATAAAAATACCATCACTGAGAGAGAAAATGGATGACTAAAGAAGGGGAAGGTATTCACCATGCAAGATGTTTTAAGTTTTAAAAAAGTACACACATATAAGTAAATACACCCTACATATTACAGATCTTTATGTCATAGAATCACAGAATCATCAAGGTTGGAAACTACCTTGAAGATCATCCAGTCCAACCGTTAACCTAACGCTGATCCTTCTCAACTATATCATGTGCCTCAGCGCTATGTCAATGCAACTCTTAAACACCTCTCTGGGCAGGGATGGGGACTCCACCACCTCCCTGGGCAGCCCATTCGAATGCCCAACAACCCCTTCTGTAAATAAATGCTTCCTAATATCTAGTCTAAACCTTCCCTGGAACAACTTGAGGCCATTACCTCTTGTCCTATTGCTTGTTACTTGGTTAAAGAGGCTCATCCCCAGCTCTCTGCACCCTCCTTTCAGGTAGCTGTAGAGGGCGATGAGGTCTCCCCTCAGCCTCCTCTTCTCCAGACTAAACACCCCCAGTTCCCTCAGCCGCTCCTCCTACGACCTGTGCTCCAGAACCTTCACCAGCTTTGTTGCCCTTCTCTGGACACGCTCGAGTCATTCAATGTCCTTTTTGTATTGAGGGGCCCAAAACTGAACACAGGAATTGAGGTGCGGCCTCACCAGTGCCAAGTACAGGGATAAGATCCCTTCCCTGTCCCTGCTGGCCATGCTATTGCTGACACAAGCCAGGATGCCATTGGCCACCTTGGCCACCTGGGCACACTGCTGGCTCCTGTTCAGCCGGCTGTCAATCAACCCCCCCAGGTCCCTCTCTGACTGGCAGCTCTCCAGCCACTCCTCCCCAAGCCTGTAGCGCTCCTGGGGGTTGTTGTGGCCCAAGGGCAGCCCCTGGCATTTGCCCTTATGGAAACTCCTCCAGTTGGCCTCAGCCCATGGCTCCAGCCTGTCCAGGTCTCTCTGCAGAGCCTCCCTACCCTCGAGCAGATCAACACTCCCACCCAACTTGGTGTCATCTGCAAACTGACTGAGGGTGCACTCGATCCCCTCATCTAGATCATCAGTAAAGATGTTAAACAGGAGTGGCCCCAAAACCCAGCCCTGGGGGACACCACTCGTGACCAGCCTCCAACCGGATTCAATCTCATTCACCACATGTGTGCATATTTACTTTAAAACCCTCATTATATAGTAATCCATATTCTATGACCCTTACATAACACAGAATCATTGGAGCCCTTTGTTGCTGGCTGCTTCTTTCAGTGGACAAATTTTAATCGGTACATATTAAGTGCAAACATCTTTGAATTTCACCATTTCACAGCAAGAGGGTGGCTGCCAGAAAGGACTACCAGGAGTCTCCCTCATTTACAGATCAGTGAGTCATCTCATCTGAGCAACTATGGGTTAAGAAGATAGTGGTTTTGGAAGACTGCAGCATTGGCATCCCAGATCTCCCAAGTGTCTTGACAGGCAGCAGTTTGCTCTTGAGAAGCTGCAGGACCACACTTGAATTCTTCCACAAGAAAAGCAGGTTTCCAGGAAAACAGCTGGGAGGGCATTGTTATTGGAGGCTACAACTCTGTGATTCAACACACTAGCACGTTTACTTTCGTCTTGTATCTGCTTTCACAATCAAAACACTCTGAAAACTGTAGAGATACTGGCCTTAAAATTAGGAGTTGTGCAAGTTTTCAAAAGGCATTGGGGCAAAGGTTCTCTGATAGAACCAAAAAGATTGAGAGAACACCACAAGTGTGCTTTTCTCAGCACAGCAATAGGAAATAAATGGCTTTCAGTAGCAAAGCATCAGTGAATCAGAGAGTTAAGGCCCATGGCTATTAAGTCTTTCTCCCTGTGGCACACCTCTTACCTGGATGCTAAACCCATCTGGATGAATAAACTGCATGCTCTTTGGAAGAAACTTTTTAGACAAAAAAGAGAGCTTTCATATGTTGAATATCCTATGGTAGACTGGGTCATTCTAAGTTTCCACCTCATTCTCTAAACATACCATAGCCCAGTTTTCAGCCTACAACTAGGACTTCATGTTTCTTCCTACAGAGCAGTGAAGCTGATGAAATCTCTTCCTAAAGGAATCAGCTCAAGTGAATCTAAAAGGAAGCCTAAATAAGAGTTCATTCTTCACCTGACTCCCTATAGTCAGTCTGTGTGAATCTGTTAATGTGAATCCACTTCACACAGAATACTGAATCCAAATGAGCCTAAATTCTGAAAAACATGGAAAGACCAAAATATTTTTTGCACTTTTTAAACTACACGTTTTTCTGATTTTTGCACATTTTGACTGGATCAGGAGAGCCCTGTGGCTCCATACAAGAACCAAAGTGCAGTCTGTATTTTGAATACAGATGAAGTCTGCTCAAAACACGGCTGATGCTTATAGTGCAAGAGTATATTTTGTGTGCAAGTGTCATTGTTGGGGAGGGTTAAACTATTGCATTCAGTGTTTCATATCATTCATTAGGTTTTCCTGTACATGTAAGGAATGCATATCCTATCTTTGGAGGGAATAATGAAATAAAGAAGGGTAAAATACTGCTTAAATACAGCCAACTTGCAAATTCAGAAAGCAGAGAGGGAAAATGTCGAGACAACAAAGAAAAGCAAAGGGGAAAAAAAGATGCAGTTCCTTGAGTCATCTCTTCCTAAAGCACAGTGCTGAAACAAATGTTAGAAAAAGTGTTTTGGCTTTGTTTGTTGGGGTTTTTTTCCTTTTTAAAATCAATGTACGTTTTATCATAGCCATGCTTGGATTTGAAGTGCTAGCCCTTCCTTAGTCCCTGGCTCAATTCAACAGTGTTGGAAACAAACAAGGCCAATTGCTTAGACCCCAGATTACCAAAGACATAAAAAGAAATGCCTCTAAACAAGAGCTCTGTAGACAGTGCAAGCAGTGAGCAAAGTGGATGAAAGCTGTTTTATCCCCTCTACGAACAGGGAGGGAATTGGCCAGGGATAAGGCATATTGGTGAGAGTGCCTAACAAAGATAACACTGGCTGTGCTCCATCTCTAGAGAAAAACAAACCAAACCAAACCAACCAATGTACTTCCAGGACACATTCTCTGTCCTCTACCTCTCAGATGATTAAAGTCAGATAGAAAATTAATTTCAAAATAAATTAAGGAGACAGCTTCAACTTTAGGTCCTTCATAAATTTCAGAGGACTGCAGGCAATTTGAAATATATAAACTTTGTCTGCTCAGTGCTCACCTTGCCATTACCTTGTAGCACTTGTAATTTCCCATTACCACTTACTTTAAAAAAAAAAAAAATAGTCACAACACTGGAGCACAGCTCCTGCTCCTGTGAGTGTTGTGAAAACCTAGTGGACATCAATTAGTCATCCCAACACACAAGCATATGCCACAAATTTTAAAACACTGTGTAATTAGAAAGATTACTTTAAAATGCTCACATATGGTGCTGCAGCTTCACTTCAAAGTCAACAGTTTTCAACCACTTGGTTTTAAACAGTCTCCCAACATTACATTTTCTCCTCTTCTTCCTTTAAAAGATGCACCCTGATAGTCACACAATTTTTTGCATCGTATTTAAATTTCTGCTTGTGGATTAAAACCTGAAACTATAAACTTTATTATGTTTAAAAAAACCACCCAACAAATTAAAAAAGAACCCAAACCAAAGCACAATATGACATAAAGCCAAATCTGTAACTTGAGTATTTCAGGTCGGTAATAACAAAATTTTAGCATCAAAAGAAAGCATCTGAAAACTTCTTATTTTCTCATTATCTCAAATGTAGCTACACTTCAGTCACAACATGTATGATTTTTTTCAAGCTATCGAGTACTGTATTTAAGTATTTTTTTCCTCACAATTAAAACTCTTGTGTTGTTTTCAGTCCCCAAAATGTTTAAGGGAACATGAGTCGTTAAATTGATTTTTTTTTCCTTGTTTTCATTTGGAAAGCTCCTTTAGAACATGACTAGCATTTTTATGTTTCAGAAGGGTTCAATACAAACCAGTGCCCTAAACAATTAAATAAACTGGAATATGAAATTACATTACGGTTTATAAACAGAATTTAAGGTCCTGCTGAAGGAACTCTTGACATCCTTTTCTCATCTCCCTAGTTTCTTAATGACACCTTAATGAAGCTTAGCGATAGGACTAGTTCTATATAATTAAAATTAACATTGCTTGAAAGGGAATTTGATTAAAGAATGTCGTATGACTGGGACTATAGAGACCTGGGTCCTATCAATGCCCTTCTTAATTCACCTTGGGTGAATAGTTTTTTCTCTTCTCCTCCCCATTTCCGTATCTGTAAACCTGGGAAATAGAGAAGAAAGAAAAAAGAAATACTGACCTCTGTCACAAAGTGTCTGAATGCTAAAACCACTTTTTTTTTTTAAATTACAAAGCCATAGGCCTTTCAGATAACAGGGATCACAATGGATTTTATTTACATCAATTTGCACATCCAACTACTTACATACACATTAGCATATGAACATTTAAATCAATATTAGCAACAACCATAGTGCAAGCTTAAGATTAAGTCTGAAATTGTTCTAACAATTTTAAAGGAAATCCCCTCATTTCTAGCAGAGATCATGGTCTGTGCCACAACCTGCACAATGCATACCAGTCAAAGGCAACTTCATTCCTCTGCAATGAATTCTCCTTCAATATGAATACTTTTTTTAATTGGAAGGGTACATGAAATTTTCCAGAACCTGGGGGAATAAAACCAACTGCCTTTCTATTCTTTATGTAATGGATAGACTGAAGTCCCCTGAAAATAGTTCTTTGTGTACAATGAAAACATTAAACATCTCAAGAAAATACAGACAGATAAATGCAGTAAAATATATCAACTTTACTGTCATGTAAAAAATCCTCTAATTAGTAGTAAGCTGCACTAAAATAGAAGTAGATTATTCTACTGAAGTCATCTAACGAGGAGGACCAAATCCCTGCTTTTTTTTAATTTAAAAAAGAAGATACATAGGAGAATTTAAATGATAAATATAAACAATCTGAATATTATTTTTAATATCGTAATTCTTTATTTTTTATATCTATATTCTTAATGAAGAAAGCAAAATAGTCTGGAGTGTTAAACCCAACTGTTAAAGCCACTACAGTGCTGAAAATTATCATCCTCCAGACAATGTATTCTGCTGTCCTTCCTGTACAAAACGACCACAAATCTTGATTCAGATATGAAAATGGTGCTTTTTGGCAGAAGCCTAAGATTTGCATCACATGAAATCTGACAGTCAAAGACTATTTTTAAGCTCTGGAGATCTTGCCAATTATTTAACTATATTAACTGTAATATCATACTTTAAAACATTAAGCATTTCACTGTCCAGTAAGATGTAGTAAGTCCACTAAAATCTTCATGGTATTCAATCATAGTATAGACAAAACATAGACAAAATACAATTAGCAAGTCATGTAAATTATAGAATCATAGATTGGTCTGGGTTGGAAGGGACCTTAAAGATCCTCTAGTTCCAACCCCCCTGCCATGGGCAGGGACACCTTCCACTGGATCAGGTTGCTCAAAGCCCCGTCCAACCGGGCCTTGAACACTGCCAGGGAGGGGGCAGCCACAGCTTCTCTGGGCGACCTGTTCCAGTGTCTCACCACCCCCACAGGAAGAATTTCTTTCTTACATCTAATCTAAACGTACCCTCTTTCAGTTTAAAACCCTTAGCCACTATAAGGTCTCCCTGGAGCCTTCTTTTCTCCAGGCTGAACAACCTCAACTCTCACAGCCTGACCTCAGAAGGGAGGTCCTCCAGCCCCTGATCATTCTCATGGCCATCATCTGGACCTCCTCGAGCAGATCCATGTCCTTTTTATACTGGGGGCCCCAGAGCTGGACACAGTTACTCCAGGTAGGGTCTCACGAGAGTGGAGCAGAGGGGAGAATCACCTCCCTCGACCTGCTGGTCACACTTCTCTTGATGCAGCCCAGGACATAGGTGGCTTTTGGGGCTCTGAGCGCACATTGTTGGCTCACAGTCATTTTTTTATCCACTAATACTCCCAAGTCCTTCTCCACAGGGTTGCTCTTAATCCACTCATCGCCCAGCCTGTATTTGTGCTTGTGATTGCATCAACTCCTGTGCAGGACCTTGCACTTGGCCTTGCTGAACTTCATGAGTTTTGCATGGGCCCAACTCTCAAGTCTGTCAAGGTCCCTCTGGATGGTATCCCTTCCCTCCAGAGTGTTGACTGCACCACACAGCTTGGTGTCATTGGCAAACTTTCTGAGGGTGCCCTCAATCCCGCTGTCCATGTCACCAACAAAGATGTTAAACAGCGTCAGTCCCAACACCTACCCCTGAGGAACACCACTTGTCACTGCTCTCCACGCAGACATCGAGCCGTTGACCACAACTCCTTGAATGCAGCCATCCAGCCAATTACTTATCCTCTGAGTGATCCACCTATCAAATCTGCATCTCTTCATTTTAGAGACAAGCACACCATGTGGGACACCATCAAATGCTTTGCAGAAGTCCAGGTAGATGACATCAGTTGCTCTTCCCTTATCCACCAATGCTATAATCCCGTTGTAGAGGGCCACCAAATTTGTCAGGCACGATTTGCCCTTAGTGAAGCCATGTTGGGTGTCACCAATCCCCTTCTTGTTTCCAGGAGGATCCGCTCCATGATCTTGCCAGGCACAGACGTGAGACTGACTGGCTTGTAGTCCCCCAGGTCTTCTCTTGTCCCCTTTTTAAAAATGGAGGTTATACGTCCCCTTTTCCAGTCAGTGGAAACTTCACTGGAGTGCCACAACTTCTCAAATATGTGGTTTGGCTGCTTTATCTGCCAGTTCCCTGAGGACCCACAGATGCATCTCATCAGGTCCCATGGACTTGGGCACCTTCAGGTTCCTTAGATGGTCTCAAATACGATCTCTTACAATGGATGGTTCTTCTTTCTCCCAGTCCCCACCTTTGCCTTCTGCGTCTTGGACAGTTTGGTTGGAGCACTTGCTGGTGAAGACTGAGGCAAAAAAGCCTATGAGTACCTCAGCCTTCTCTATATCACAGGTGACCAGGTCTCCCTTTTCCTTCCAGAGAGGGTCCACATTTTCCCCGATCTTCCCTTTGTCACCAATGCACCTATAAAAGCTTTTTCTGTTGCCATTGATGCCCCTGGACAGATTTAATTCTATCAGGATTCTGGCCTTCCTAATCAGATCCCTGGCTACCTGGACAGTGTCTCTGTATTCTTCCCAGGTGGCCTGTCCTTTCTTCCACCATCTATAGAATTCCTTTTTCTGTTTTGATCTTATTCATCCATGCAGGATTCCTGGTGGTCCTACCCGACTCCCTCTTTGTCAGGATGCATCACTCCTGAGCTTGGAGGAGATGATTCTTGAATATCAATCAGCCTTCTTGGGTCCCTCCTCCCTCCAGAGCTTTATCCCATGTTACCTTGCCAGGTAGATCCGTAAGAGCCCAAAGTCTGCTCTCCTGAAGTCCAGAGAGTGAGCTTGCTGCATGCTCTCCTTGCCATTTTAAGGATACTGAACTCCACCATTTCATGGTCACTGCAGCCATGTCTGCCCTTGAGCTTCACACTCCCCACCAGTCCCTCTTTCTTCATAAGAACAATGTCCAGCATAGCTCCTCTCCTCACTGGCTCCTCTCTCACTTAGAGAAGGAAGTTATCATCAAGGCTTTCCAGGAACCTCCTGGATTGCTTATGACCTGCAGTGTCATCCATCCAACAGATATCAGGGTGACTGAAGTCCCCCATGAGGACCAGGGCTTTTGAATGTGAGGCTGCTCCTATCTGTCTATAGAGGACCTCAACTGCTTGGTCTTCCTGGTAGGGTGGCCTGTAGCAGACCCCCACTGTAATATCACTTGTTCCTGTCTTCCCATTAATCCTGACCCATAAACTCTTGGTTGGCTCCTCATCCATCCCCAGGCAGAGCTCCGTGCACTCCAGCTGATTGCTGACATAGAGGACAATCCCGCACTTCTCATCTCCCCTACTTGTTCTTCCTAAAGAACCTGTATACTTCCATTCCAACACTCCAGTCATAGAAGTCACCCCACCACATCTCCGTGATGCCAATAAGATCGTAGCCCTTCAGACACGCACACATCTCTAGCTCCTCTTGTTTATTCCCCATGCTATGTACATTTGCATAGAGGCATTTGAGTCCCCAGTGAAGTTGACTTATTGACTACAATTCTTTTGTGTTGTTCTTCAGTTGCTCTCTTGCTGACCTGTGACCACCTCTCCAGGCTCTAGGCATCTATTGCTGGCACTGGCATCAAACTGGTAGAAGTGGGTTGAATTGAGATTGCTCTCCCCCAGTAACTTTAGTTTAAAGCCCTCCTCACCAGCTTGGCAAGCCCATGACCAAAGATGCTCTTCCCGTTCTCTGACAGATGGAGCCCATCAGCTCTCAGTAGACCAGGTTTCTCAAAGCAAGGCCCATGGTCTATGTAGTGAAACCCCTAGCTGTGGCACCAGACCCATAACCAACTGCTGATTTTCCAGCTGCAGCTGACCCTTTCAAACCCCTTCCCTTTGGATTGATGAAAAACTGCTACGCTCCAGAGTTTCTTACCATTGCTCCTAGGGCTCCGTAGCCTGATATTATGTAACTTTATTATATTTATTCACTCATTTAAAACCCATGTCTGCATGTATACAATGCATCTTTGCCACTAATTCAGATGAAAAAGCCTATTTCATTTAAAGGAGACGTTACACAGGCAATTCTGAGCTTCATGTCATAAGAATTACAGCAGAAGAGTATTGAAATTTTAAACTTAAAAGCCTTTGCACTTACTCTTTAAGGTCACCTTCACAAAAATAGCACAAGGGACTTGATTCAATCCATATCATTTTTCTGTTAAGATTCTGAATTGATTCCATAATCATATAAAAACAAGCTCAATACACAATTAGAGCTAACTGTTGCCCTTGCCACTGAAATGCACAAAGCAATTTGTGAAGAAAAAGAAAAAATAATTTTTCTTTTCTGAGGTTCACTGCTTTAAAAGGTATTTTCCATAGTAAGTGACACTTCTCAGCGTAATTCTGAGAACTAATCAGATCAGTTTCAAGAAAATGTCAAACCATCACCCCAGGCAATGTTCTGAAAATTAAACTTACATTGCTTTCAATTCAAAAGAAATTAATTACTTTTTCCTAATGAATGCTTTTCTGTATATTAAAAATGAGAATATTTGCCATTTAATATAAATATGCTTTCAATTGCAATCAGCTTTACTGTCTTGAATATCTTCAATGTGATAACCAGTATCTTTGACTCTAATGTTCCACATAACAGGCGAGCAACAAACATATTTTTGATATTGTTACATTTAAAAATAAAATAATCTTTTACTTGATAGACAGTTTGCCCGAACTAATTTTCATATGAATGTATATCTTTTCTGCAAATTCTACACTACACTTTTGAAGGACAGGACTAGGGACAAATACATGTATTTCAAGCTCACTAAATGAGCCAGAGACCTCAAGCCTCGATATTTTGGAGCAGAGAAGATACAGCAACACAAAAAGTTTTTTGACTTTTCCCTTAGAAATCAACATTGCTGCAACAACAGTGAAAGAGGCCCTTGCATTATCCAAATAAAAAAAAAAGTGATCCCTCTACCATCTCACATCACCATAAAATAAGCTAGAGAAACATGGTCTAGATAAATTTTAAGAAAGAAAATATAAAATTGTTCTGAAAACAATACTGAAAATAGTTGTCAATGGCAACTATCACAAGAGAAGAAAACTTTAAGTGCAATTCCCATCAATCTGATCTGCTATTACACCTAACACCTAGATGACCAACTATGGTTATTAAACTTGCAGCTTGTGAGAGTTGCAAGCACCACAAAAATGGAGTTAGATTCCAACATGGTGTGGGGAGAAAAAAAGACAGGACCAGATCCCATACAGACAACTGTCAAATTTCAGATTGAGAGAGAACTAATTACACAATAATGAACAAGCAACAGCAGAAGAGAAAGGGGCCCTACACAGAAAAGTCAAGTAGCTACTAGATGAACCTATGTCAAATTCATACGGTTGTGAAAACACCACACTGACGTATACAGACAGCAGCATGGCTACCTCACTTGCCTCGGCATTGTAAACTGTCAACCAGAAGCAGGAATATTGCCAACCCTGTTTCCCTCTCTAACAGATCAGGATGAAGGTCTGCTACTGGGAAACACACACTGTGTATCCCTTCAGTCACTGGCTTGAGATACTCAGTCTGCTTAGTAACTCACCTCTGAATCCTCTCGTTTCCAGTGGCCTCACATGTAGAGACCCCCGATCTCCTCCCAACCCTACTGTTTCTCTGGCAGTGTCCTGGATCCTCTGGTCACTCCAGCAGCCAGTTCCTTCAGGTTATTATTATTCCTTAGCACACACATACCTGGCTCCAAAGGCACTTAACCTACTCCCCAGCTAAAGCCATCTTGAAATGCCCTTCCCTTGCATCCCATAATATGCCCCATACCCCTGGGCAATGACTCCCCACACACACTCTGACAGGTGTTCCAGAGAGCTGCTCCCATTGAATTATGGCGATGGGAGTCAACCCTAGGCCATAGGAAAACGGGAAGATGGGAAAGCCCTGGGATGGGCTAGGGCAGGTGACCCTTTCTTTCAGAGAGTGGGATTTCCCACCTGCTGTCACGCCTCTCTTCCTTCATGCATGTGGAGATGTGCCTTTTTCAAATAACTTCATATTCTGAAAAGGCAGAATCGTGTAAAAAGGTGTAAGCAATGCATATGAAGAAGTGAAGTATGGAATAACTAGAAAAAAACTAAAAATGTTGAAATAAGTAACATGTATATAATTCAGTTAGAATCACAAGAGTATAGAAAGCAGAGAATTTAGTTATAAAATCCACTAACTTATACTTTGAAAGATATTTTGAAGTCTTGTAATTCACTAGTATGAAATGTTCAACATCTAGAACCAAGTAGGTGGCAAAAAAAAAAAAAGCAGTTGTACTTTATTTTGTATTTAACTGTTTATAAATATGTATTTCTTCCAGTGAGTCAGTCTACCAATCTAGGATCAAAATGTTGTTTTCACAGTTTCTAAGTTCAGATTTGCCAGGTACTGAAGGTTTTCATCCCCTCCTAAGTTCCCAGACCACCCCATTCCAAACTAAGGTAATAGCTGCTCCCATGTGCTTGGTTTCTGTCTAGGCTTTTTGTTTGATTTTTTGTTTTTGTTTTTTAAAGAAAAATAGAAAAAAGAGAAAGGCTGTGTTGCCCAGAGGCATGTGTGTTACTCCCACAGCATCTTCACTCGTTCACTTTTTCAGGGGCTCTAAAGCATGGATCCATAATATTTTCAAAGACAAATAAGAGAGAAGACAAATGGAGAAAAGAAGGATGGGGTGGTTGCTAAGCTGTAGCTTCCCACCTCTGCATGTCAGGGCTGCATTCACTACCCACCAGGAATTGTTGTAATGCAATGGAGACTGCAGGTATTTTCATGCCACTATCCAACATATATATGATGAAGCAGCCAATTAATTTCCAAACAGACTTTACCCATTTATCCTCCCTGAGCACCTAGACATAAGAATTGTGCTATTTGGTTTTAAACACCTAAAGTAGTTAAAATACTTCTCAACTCAAAGATAATACTCATTACACAACTTGGAATTTCATCAACTGAAAGTCCATTTCTCTCATTAATATGCTTTAAAACAAACAAACAAAAAAAAACCCCACAACTTTGGAAATCATTCTCTTGTTTTGCAAGAAACTTGAAAGTCTTTTCCCACAAGTGCTAGGGAAGTCCAGGCAAGGCTATTGAGAAGCATGGTACCATACTGAAAGATTCATCTTTCAGAATGAATGTAAGCACCAGTTCAGGTTTTTTTCAAACCAGTGGCATTTTAACTCTTTTTAATATGCAACAGAAGACTCTCAAACATTGTATTTTTTCATCTGATCAATGAAAACACTTTATTCAAATTGTAAATTAATTTTTTTCTTTTCTTGTAAAGGACAGCACCTTAAGAGATCTTACCAGACATTTCCAACAAATAGACAAGACAGCTCATTACCTTGAGAAGCTAAGTGTAACACACAGTTGATCTCACTGATCCAGGTAGCAAAATATTCTGGAAAGCCTGTGGCAGGTATATATTTTGCTAAAAATATGAAGGCCCTTAAGTACAGACACAGACTAAGTGGCAAAAGTGAAGACTGTGCAAAGACTCAGACTAGATCTGAGTCTATAGCACATTTTATTGATCTTCTAATAAATAAGAACTTCAGTGGTAACTTCATCTGCTGAGAAATATAAAGCAGTCTGTTGGCAAACATGGAAGTATCTTTACATTCACAAAGCTTACAAGCATCAGAATTACAGGACAGAGCAAGTCAGGGTCTACATAGCACACCATGCACAGCAGCAGTTGTCATCTCCCATACCCTCAGGAGAAAAGAAAACAGAACAGTTCTTTTGGGTTATAGTAACTCCTCCTCAGGCCACCCCTCCTACTCACAACATTCTCCCAGAGTCCTCAACAGCTATCAGGGGATGGGAGGGAGAAATGTGTCCTTTTTCCCTCCTGTCATTCTTTGTCTCCTATTAGACCAGGGCTACCACAGACACTATAGTAAGAGTAGTAACAACTGCACTGAAAATAAGCCAACGGTGATCAACAAAAACAAAAAGCGAAAACCCACAACCGAAGGCCTGGAAACTGTATACTGCCTGTGGAGACAGACTTACACATTTAAATAAGAGAATGTTTTAAAGAACTCTTATGCATATTGCCATTTTTGCCAGTGTAAAGTTTTACACGATTCTAAATATTGTATAGCCTGGGCTCCAAGTGTTCTCTGGTTTACATGACAAAATGCTTACCGATAGACTGGGTGGCTAGTAAAAGAAAACTGTGAACACTACATAAGAGCAAAACTAAACAAGAATTGCTAAAAAGAGTTATTTAAAGATCTCAGTAAATACCTCTATGCATATCAAGCAAAGAATTGGTTTATAGATTTTCCAGGCCTTTCTTCCTCTCTTGGTTCTCTGAACAGCATTCTGTAGAAAGCTGTTATGGTTTGAACTCTGTCGGTACCCAACGACCACATGGCCAGTTGTTTACTTCCCTCCCCCCCCGCCAATGAAATAGGAAAGGGACAAAAAAAATTCGTAGGTTGAATTAATTTTAAAAAAATAGTAATAGTAACAAAACAACAATAACAATATTAAGTTCAAACAGATAACAGAGTACTTGCTCACTGATATGAGGGTACACAGTCCACCCCCAGCAGCGAACCTGACCGCACCAGAAATCCAGTCACCGACCAACCGAGAAACCAAAACGGAGATGAGAAAGAACTCATACCCATATATACTAAGCAGCAAATCACATGATATGGAATACTCCAGTGACTGATTGGGGCCAGGCCCTCTAGCCCAAGGTAAGTTAACTCTCAGCCCAAGGAAAGTTAACTCTATCTTGGCTGAAACCAGGACAGTCTCCACCCCTTATTCCATATCACTGAAGTTATGCTTGGTTCCAAATACATTCTAAGGAATCACCACCCCTTTCCCAAGTCCCACAGATATCATTCCCTTTGTCTATCAGCTGTCCTACCAAAACGTCTACTGAGTTCATTTAGTCCATAGCTTTGGGTTCCATCTGTCATTACAGTCTTTAAGACTAAAGGAATGAGGTGGAGTTGACTCAGTTAGTAGAGTAGGAGGTTTTAGATGTGGCAGGAGAATGTTGCGGGGTACCAATTGCAATAACAGGGTTATTTGACAGCGCAGTTCATTGGCTATTTTCACCTGAAATCAAACCTCCTTGAGGCACACATTGGACATCTCCATCCTTCTCCATTACCCAACAAGTTCACCCACGTCCTTGGGCAAAAGTAATCCCACACATGGGTTTACCTTTACCCAACGCAGTCACTATCCAGACTGTCTTCCAAAGCATATTTTTAATGCACACTATGGGGGCTTTGCTTGGCAGATCCTCTGGTATTGATCAACCAGGTGGCTTTTGATAAAAGCACGTCACAGTGTTTGAAAGCTCCACCACCCATTGCTCTCAGTGTAGTTTTCAGCAATCCATTACATCGCTCAATTTTCCCAGGGGCTGGTGCATGGTAGGGAATGTGATATATCCACTCAATGCCATGTTCTTTGGCCCAGGTAACTATAAGGTTGTTTCAGAAATCTGTCCCATTTTCTGACTCAATTCTTTCTGGCATGCCATGTGGCCATAAGACTCTCTCCTCAAGGCCTAAGATGGTGTTCTGTGCAGTGGCATGGGGCATGGCATAAGTTTCCAACCACCCAGTGGCTGCTTCCACCATAGTAAGCACATAGTGTTTGCCATGCCAAGTCTGTGGGAGTGTGATATAACCTATCTGCTGGGCCTCCTCATGTTTATATTTTGACCGTCATCCTCCATACCAGATGGGCTTTAACCGTTTGGCTTCCTTGACTGTAACACATATCTCACATTCGTGGATTACCTGTGCAATAGCATCCATGGTTAAGTCCACCCCTCGGTCACAAGCCCATATCTGTGTTGCATTTCTTCCCCGATGGCCTGAGGAGTCATGGGCCCAGCGAGCCAGAAATTGTTCCCCCTTATGTTGCCAGTCCAGATCCACATGAGTCATCTTAATCTTGGCAGCTTGATCTGCCCATTGGTTGTTCTGATGTTCTTCACAGGTCTGGCTCTTGGGTACACGAGCGTCTACATGTCGTACTTTCACAACCAGATTCTCTGCCTGAGCAGCAATATCTTGCCATAACTCAGCAGCCCAGACGGGTTTGCCTCTGCGCTGCCAGTTGCTCTGTTTCCACTGCTGTAACCACCCCCACAGCACATTTGCCACCACCCATGAGTCAGTACAGAGGTAGAGCACCGGCCACGTTTCTCGCTCAGCGATATCCAAGGCCAGCTGGACGGCTTTCACCTCTGTGAACTGACTCGATTCACCTTCTCCTTCAGCAGCTTCAGCGACCATCATGTGGGGCTCCACACAGCTGCCTTCCACCTTTGATGTTTCCCCACAGTGTGACAGGACCCGTCAGTAAACAGGGCGTATCGCTTCTCATTATCCAGTAGTTTATTATGTGGTGGGGCCTCTTCAGCACGTGTTAGATATCTCTTCCTCTGGCGCCATTCCAAAATCTTTGCCTTCTGGCCAATTTGTAATCACTTCCAGTATTCCTGGACAGCTGGGGCTCCCTATGTGAGCCCTTTGTGTGATTAATGTGACCCATTTACTCCACGTGGCATCAGCTGCATGGTGTGTAGAGGGGACCCTCCCTCTGAACATCCAGCCCAGCACTGGCAGTCGGGGAGCCAGGAGGAGCTGTGCTTCAGTCCCGATCACCTCTGAAGCAGCTCGGACCCCTTCACATGCTGCCAGTATCTCCTTTTCAGTTGGAGTGTAGTGCTCCTCGCGTCCTCTCTATCCCCAACTCCAAAACCCCAGGGGTGCACCTCAAGTCTCCCCTGGTGCTCTCTGCCAGAGACTCCAGGTAGGGCCATTCCTCCCGGCTGCAGTGTAGAGCACATTTTTAACACCTTGCCCTGTCCAAACTGGTCTGAGGGCTACTGCATGAAATATTTCCTGCTTAATTTGTTCAAAAGCCTGTCATTGCTCTGGGCCCCATATAAAATCATTCTTTTTCCAGGTCACTGGATAGAGAGGGCTGACAATCTGACTGTAATTTGAAATGTGCAGTCTCCAGAAACCCACAACACCTAAGAAAGCTTGTGTTTCCTTTCCGTTAGTCAGTGGGGACATAGCTGTGATTTCATTAATCACCTCCATTGGAATCTGGTGATTTCCATCTTGCCCATTTTACTCCTAAAAGTTGACTCTCTTGTGCAGGTCCCTTGACCTTACCACGCTTTATGGCAAAACCGGCTCTCAGAAGGATTTGGATTATTTTTTTCCCTTTCTCAAAAACTTCTTCTGCTGTATTACTCCATATAATGATGTCATCAATGTATTGTAAGTGCTCTGGGGCATCACCCTGTTCTAGTGCAGCCTGGATCAGTCCATGGCAAATGGTGGGGCTGTGTTGTCACCCCTGGGACAGTTGATTCCAGGTGTATTGCACACCCCTCCAGGTAAAAGCAAACTGTGGCCTGCACTCTGCAGACAGAAGGATGGAGAAAAATGCCTTAGTAGTATCAAACATGGCATAACAGTTGGCTGCCTTCCATTCTAGTTCATACTGAAGTTCTAGCACGTTTGGCACAGCAGCAATCAGCGGTGGCGTGACTTCATTCAGGCCATGATATTCCACTGTCAGTCTCCACTCTCCATTAGACTTTCTTACTCTCATGTCTTGCTGATGACTCCTTGGCTCTCTAGCCTATGAATCAGTTAATGGATAGGGATTACAGAGTCTCGATTGGTGCAATATTACCGTTGGTGCACTGCTGTAGTGGCAGTTGGCACCTGTTGTTCTTTGGCCCTCAGCAATCTCACAACAGAAGGTTCCTCTGAGAGACCAGGTAACACAGACAGCTGTTTAATTTCTTCTGTTTCCAATGCAGCTATAACAAAAGCCCACCGATACCCTTCTGGGTCGTCAAAACACCCTCTCCTGAGATAATCTATACCAAGAATACATGGAGTGTCTGGGCCAGTCACAATGGGGTGTTTTTCCCACTCTTTTCCACCTCGGCCTCCAGTACAGTCAGCTGTTGAGACCCCCCTGTCATTCCTGAAATACAAATGGATTCTACCCCTTGAAAATTTGATGGCATATAGGGTGCATTCAGCACCAGTGTCCACTAAAGCCTTAGACTGCTGGGGGTCAGATGTGCCAGGCCACTGACTTCACACAGGCCGATAAGCTCGGCTGTCCCTGTACCCACCTGGCTGGAGGCTGGGCCCCTCTAATGTTGGTCATAATACCCGCTAACAACAAATGGGTTAGTGTGGTGTGCCCGGGTTTCAGTCTCTTCTTGATCGCTCACTTGTGAATACAAATCAGAAGTTCTTCTCATGAGATCGTGACCTTTCAGCTCTGTTTGGGCACTTGATTACTGGAAACTGGAGGAGCATTTCTCCTAAAAGAACCCTGTTTTGTAGTTGTCCTTCCGTCCAACTCATGTACCTGCTTTTCCAGGAGGTAGGTAGGTTTTCCGTCCCATTTTCTTCATGTCTTCTCCATGGTCAAGCAGGCAATGCCACAGCTTGCCCCGTGGTGTGTACCAGTTCTCTCAAGTAGAGAAACGACTGCTAACAGCCAAGATCCTAGTCCATGCATGTGGGGAGTAGGACATGTCCTCTTTAAATTGCTGGAATTCTTGAGAAAATTTCTCCACAGCCACAACAAGGGGGAAAGAGAGATTTCCTTCATATTACCGTAATCAGCGAGCCAGTTCATCCACTGCTGGTTCCTCTTCATCTCTCCAGTCCGTTACAGTTAATGCACTGGTGTGCTCTGTACAAACTTCCGCCACATGGGGCAGGTACATTGGAATTAATCTGGACCTGTGAGTAGCCATGCATTATCTGGGTCATAGTAAAGCCTCTACCGCAGGACTAGCTCCCTCAAGTATTGAATACCTCTCTCCACAGTGGTCCACTTACTTGGGTGACATACAAAATCTTCTTTGAAGGGATACCTCTCCCTCACACTTGATAGGAGTCACCTCCAGAGACTGAGATTTTGTGTCTTCTTTCCAATGGCTCTGTCGATACGCCCTTCCCTAGACAGGGATCCTTGCTGCTTGGACTCCCTACCCTCTAATCCTACACTACTGGCACCGATATCCCAGCATCTGAGCAGCCAGGTAACGAGTTACTCATCTGGATGGCGACTGAAATCTTTTCGCATGCCTCACAACTCACTCAGGGATAAGGATTGGGTGAATATCACTGGCTCTGCCTCCTCTTGTTCTTGTGATAGGCCTGGTTCATCATCACCCTGTACACTCCAAGGGGATTTTCTTGTGTATTTCTTCTTCTGTATGGGAGCAACTGACACTGTCATGGGTTGGTTCCCTGGTTCAGCTGCAGCACCTGTCCTCAGGGTTGTAGTGGCTGCAGTTTCTGTTACTTGGTTTCCAGATCCAGAGCCCTTCTCTTCCTTGTGAGGGTGCTGAGCAGTGTTTAATAGCACTCAGTAGGCGTGGGCTAGGACCCAGCATGTTGCAGTGAGCTGTGCCTCTCTGGAATTACCCAGGTGACAACATACTTTTTCGAATATTTTACTAGTTCTTCAGGATTCTGCACCTGTTCGGGAGTGAAGTTCCAATACACCAGAGGTACCCACTGTTCCAGGTACTTGCAATGCTACTCCACACCCCCAGTCACTCATAATTCTCCAACCTTGGGGTAGATTTCCAGGTGATACTCTTAATACTTGCTTAACCCTGAACAATACCTGAACCACACGCAGGAACACAATAGCTCCTAGCAGTAAGATGACCAGGTTAATGTCAACATTCCAAGGATATTTGCAATTCCTAAATTTCTCAAACACAACTGTAAATAGCCCAGGACTGATGACTGCATCCTGTCATAGATAAGTATTACAAAGCACAGCCAAAACAAAATCTTAACCCAGCTCTCAGGGAGCATGAGCAACACCGTGGGAAATACATACTGCAAGTGAGGTGATAAAATCTGAAGAAGCCAAGCAATCAACATTATTACCCAATCTGTCATTATCTCAAACCCCTGGCCCCACACTGGGTGCCAAAAGACTGCAGTGGTTTGAATTCAGCTGGTAGACAATCACCACGTGGCCAGTCGTTTGCTTCCTCTGCCTCCCCACTCAAATAGGAAAGGGGAAAAACCAAGAAATTCATAGGTTGAATGAAAAAAATTTAGTATTAGTAACAAAACAACAGTAACAAAAGCAAGTCCAAACAGGTAATATACAGCAGTTGCTCACCAAATGGTGACCGGTACGCAGCCTGCCCCAGCAGTGATCCCGACCGTACCAGAAATCCTGCCACTGACCAGAAAATGGAAAAATGGAGATGAGAGAGCACCGTCCCCTTATATAATTAGCAGGACGTCAAATAATACGGAATACTCCAATGACCGATCTTGGGCTGGCCCTCTAGCTGGGCATCCTCTCAAACTAAGGAAAGTTAACTCTATCCTGGCCGAAACCAGGACAGAAGCTCTTTGAGCTCATGTCTTCTTAATATCTAAAAATCTGTCACCTTCCTCCAGATGCATGTCAATTCCTATTTGTTTCACATACAGCACATACTTTTCCACCAGTGGACACCCTGACCTCTGCCCAGCTAACCCATGCTTTCACAAACTGGGAATCAATATACTCTCTATACTTCCCTGATCAACAGCAACATTTTGGGGCCACAAAACTTCACTGACATCAGAAGGCAACTGGAAAAAAAAAAGAGTGAAGGAAAAAAGGCACTCTGGATTGTTTGGGAGATGCAGGGGTTTTAGTGTAGACTACAAATTAGCAACAAGTCATCTCTGATTTCAGACACAAACTTTAAGGAGCTAAGGTTAGGGGAATACATGTCACCATTTTCTCCATAAAGGGTACAGGAAAGTCTATGCTCAAAACACATGCTTCAACCACAGCTTTGTCTAGCCATTAAAATGGAATATGCAGTAAAATTCTCTGAAACTTTACTACCATCTTTTTCTTCTGTGAACATTTGTCAAAATAGGGATTCCTTGGATTTAAAAAGGTTGTTCAGGAAAGCTAAGATGCATCCAGAAAAATATTAATCAAAATTGATGACTTGGAATGAGAACATACCTACATACCTGACAGTCTACAAATCCTCTAAAGAAATCATTATTTGAAATTACAGTATGCATCCAGTTATGAATAGGTATAGGCCCTGATCTGTGGAAAGAGACTGTCCTTCAGAATTATATAATGAAAATGTTATCTGTCCCATTTGTAACTACATAAAATGGGAAATATAGCCTTAGAGGGCCTTTTTTTTTTCTTAAACACAGCAATTCAGAATATAGACTGGGACCCAGGTTTGGAATTCTGTCAGTTTAAATTACTGGATTAAGTTTAACACCCACAGTTTGATTTCAGTAATTTCAGTTTAGTCTAGTATTTGAATATCCTCCAGACTACTGATAATGGGCTTTTTAAAACAATTTTATTTTACTTAGACCTAAACCCCTAACAAAGAGGGGATTAATTTTCAAATTTATAAAATGCAAATAGTGTTAACTTCTATTTATGTAGTAGACCCAGTTTACAAATGAAACACAATACAAAATTAAATTTTACTGAAAATTGTATTGATTTAAACCTTACACATGTAAGCAGTCAACTTAAATATGGGCAGGACTAAACTACCTTAAAGGCAGGGGGAATGTGCTAGGTTTACAGAAGCACTTACATACCTAAAATTAGTATCACAGGAAGAACGATGTATAACTTCAACCCCCTCAAAGACAGAACAGATAGTTTCACGTATTCTCACAGTAGATAGAGGCTGCCTTCTTTCACAGCCTGAAGTAACCCTGAATGTGGATCTAAATCCCTACCTGCAATTGTAATGCAAAGCAATCTCAGTGCAGCATACCTGTTCTATACAATAGATCAATCAATAAAAACTAAAAATAGCTGCATAAATTGATATGCACAAGTTAAAATGCCACTTACAACTTTTCTCTGAATAGATTTAATTTTACGGTGCAAGTGAAATTACTGAGAACTGTTCCTGAGATACTAAGTAGGCTAAATAAAAAGAATACCCCCTGTAAATGCTCTATTGCTAAAATAATTAGAGTAATTATGCGTCTGTCAAGATAACATTTTATATTAAATAAGGAACAGAATATAAAAGGACAATTTTCCTTGGCTGAAAACAGTAGTAATGGTGCTCTTCTTTAAGGGCACCTGCCTTCACATCCATTGAAATACTACAGTCTAGAAAGTCACCATGGTACACACTAAATGGATATAAACTACTATGTATATACAGATGTGAAATTTTCTGTTTAATGGGAAAGAACACAGATAAAACCTATGAACTGACAGTAGAAAGACAGTTAATGAACCCAATGACAAACACAGGGTGAATGTGTTAAGTTCTGATATCCATAGGACAAAGAGGGTGCACTGAAAGAGAGCCACAGGAACACTTCTGGACTAAAAAAAGCTTTACGTTTTAAATCAATTATCAATAACCTAGTAGGTTACAGATAATCTTGTTCTCCATAAATATATGGGAACAGATAAAGAAAATAGAAATACTATCTTTATCTGCTAGATTAAAAGGTGGACCTCAAGGATAGCTAGATTGTTATTCTAAATCCATTTCAAGCTTTTAACAAAAAGGATAATCATCCACAGCAGCAATTTAACAAGGATGTTTATAGAGCAGTGGACATCTTGCTTTAAAGATATAATAGTGTCTAAATTAGAATTATTCTGAATGTTTCAGGGAAAGACAACTGCGTGAACTGGGTTGACCTCCCTGTTTCCTGAGACTGTCTCCTACAAATAAATTTTCCAATTCTCTTACTCTATTGCTGCACTTAAAAAAAAAAGGGGAAGTTAAAAAACATATATAAGAAGGAGGGGGGGGGGAGAATATCTAGGCTACAGAATGTCCCAGACCTGATTCATTTAGAGATTTTTAGAGTAATTTACATTCTGAGAAAACCCCCAAAAATGAGGACCAAGTGAGGATATACCCAAAGCTACAAGAATGTGGGTGTCTGCAGTGCCCCTGGGGGTATTAGAATATAAGTATCCAACTCTACTTGAGCAGGGCTCTCCATTCTTGGGCACAAGTGCATCTTAGTAAAGGATGACACTGTTACTCAAACTCAAGCTATTTTTCCCTCAAGACATATCAAATAAAACTGAAAATATAATTTCACATAGTCTTAAAAAAAATCAGCAAGAGAAAATAAAGTTAAATGATTACATTTAAGTCTATTTTACTCTATCTCTACATGTGCAATCCCATGAAGGCACAGTCTTGGAGGAGATCCAAACTGCTGATTAGATGAGATTAAGGATAAATAAGAGGCTAAAATGTAGGCATTCTGGAGGTTTTTGGTTCAGGGGTTCTCTTGTTGCTGCTTTTGAGCTTTTCTGTTTGCTTTTTAAAGCAAACATACATCATATAGCAAAATCTCCACTTGTTTCATCCTTACCTACCACTTGAATGAACAGAACAATTCATTACCCTAAGAACAAGTATTTGGGGATTATTTACCCATGCAAACATACATTAATTTCTGCGCCAGAGAAAGTAGATTATGGAAAAGCATTATAGTCTATCATCAGACAGAAGGAAATTTGTGCAACTAGTATTGGGTCTTTTTTAAGCAGGGATCCCTGATTCAGTGCAGGTGTTTCAGATATGTACTGATTTAGAATGCACTCTTTGATTAATAATGGCTTTCCCCCCACCTCCCATCCCCCTTCGGAGAAATTACAGTGATCTACTCTTTTTAGCTGGATTCAAGCTCACCAAGTGCAACAACAAACAAGAAATGTCTGTCTCGGAAAAAGTTTCCTTGGTTGTTTGGTTGTTTTAAGGAAAAAAGGGGTACCTAGTAATATTTTTGTTTCTTTCAACTATAAATTCTAAATAAAACTAACTGTAAGGTGCCAGGCAACATCCCAAGCAATTCCCTAAAGCCTAAAGTGCAAATCATTATATTTGTCTCGTACCTGTTGAGTCATGCGCAATTATGAACATTTAGAACCAATCATGTCCAGATCAAGAGATCTGTGCTTGTGGTCTAGTCTGTTCTATAATTTTAACCACTGAGTGTAAAAGTCCTAGGTCATCCCCATGAACATTTAACTTTGAGATTCTGGCAGAGCATGGGTAGATAGCTGAAATCATCACACAAGTCAATCAGGACCTTTCATGAACTGTTCAACATGCAAAAAGACAAAAAAGAAAACCCAACATCCCCCATGCTTCTCCAAGGCTGTGACACAGGAAGGCTGTGACAACATCCAAAAATCAAGTTTGCCTGCTCCCTTTCCCCCACCATTTACCTCAACCCAGACTCTATGCTGAGTGAATCTTGACATCATTTATTTTCTGTTAACAATCATTATACTTTTTTTTTTCCCTGTAAAGGACAGCTAATTACAAGTGTGAGGTTTTCATACTGTGTTAAGTCTCAGGTAAGGGTAACAAAATTCCAGACACCTTGTTCTGAAGCTTATTGCACTCTCTATCATCCTTTCACTGCTAATGTTAAACCTGCATTTTTCACATTCAGTGCACCCAGTTTTAAAAAATAAAGCAAAAAACCCACACCCCTACTATTTGAAATAAAGACTGTCTTCTTTCATGGATCATTATGCTGCTGACACAGTGAAACCACAGATCCTCTCTAAAATACAAATCTAACATCTGTGTGTACATACTTAAAACAATTAAGAATGAATAATTTTTCTAACTTAAATTCTTCTGTGGTTTTAGAGTTGAAAACACAACTGGCTTCAGCTGGGGAGTGAAGTATGGGAGAAAGGGAAAAAAAATCCACCTCCCTTCCTATTAGATTGAGAACATAATCTCAGAATGAAAACTAGACTCAGCATGAATAGTATTCATCCCACTACTGCAAACAATTCATGGAAGCATTGATTCAAGACATGGAATACAGCATTTTGCCCTCAAACAGGTTTACCATCTGATTTACCATTCATTTTATTCAAATGTGTCGGCAACGGGGATGGGGAGTAAAGTTTTGAAATAGTCCACAGTGCAACAAGAAAAGAAATAAGGGAAGAAAATTGTACAAGAAGATCTTTGCTGTATCAGCAACCTACACTTTGAATTTGAATCTTCCTCACATAAAAGCAAAGTCTGGAAAATTTTATCTTTCATACAGATCCACTCCTGTCATCTTGTAATTATCCTCCAAGCCGCCTTTATGCTTCTGCATTCCCTGAATTGACATTAGATAGAATTAAAGAATGACATTAGCTCCATCATAACCCATTCCCAATTCTTTTAACATTCTTTACTCCCTCTTTTAATGAGTGAAGTGTTGTCCTGAGAACAGTCATAAGGAAAGATCTGCAAAGTCATCCTTCCAAAAATGGGAGTCCCTATTCCTTTTTCCAGAGCTAGAAAGCCTTCAATACTGCATTGTCTAACATCCTCCTCTTTCCCTTTTGTTACTCATTACTGATTTAACCAATATTGCGACATCTTGTCCCATTTGCTCTTGATTTGTTTGGTAAAGGAAAGTGTATTTTTGTTCCATCATGGCAACGCTGCAATACAACACAGCTTTCTTCTGGTACTACAATGTGATAATTTTATTAGTTTTATTACCATATTAAAGTTCTGAAATGACAGATTTTAAGAAATTAATAAATAAGTAGCTGTGCCACTAATTCAGTCAGGTCTTCTCAAAAAAAACAGTGTTCAGGTGAACTTTCAGCTATGCAAAAGTATGATCAGCATGGACACAGAATCACAGAAGGTCTGAGGTTGGCAGGGACCTCAGGACGTCATCTGGTCCAACCCTTTTGGTCAATCAGGGTGCCAAGAGTCATGTCCAGATGGCTTTTGAGTATCTCCAAGGATGAAAGCTCTACAACCTCCCTGGGCAACATTAAGAAAGTGTCTTCTGATGTTCAGAGGGAATCTCCAGTGTTTCAGTTTGTGCCCAATGAGTCTAGTCCTGTCACTGGGTACCACTTGCAAAGAGCCTGGCTCCATCTTCTTTGTACCCTCCTTTCAGGTGTTTATATACATTGGTAAGATTCTCCCTGACCCTTCTCTTCTCCAGGCTGAGGAGACTCACACTTATAGGAGAGGCACTCCAGTCCCCTCATCTTCACAGCCCTTCGCTAGACTCTCTCCAGTATGTCTATGTACCTATTGTACTAGGGAGCCCAGAACTGGACACAGCACTCCAGGTGTGGCCTCACCAGTGCTGAGGAGAAGGATCAGCTCCCTTGACCGGCTGGCAACACTCTTCCTAATGAAGCCCAGGATACCATTGACTGCCTTTGCATCACAGGCACATTGCTGGGTCATATTCAACTTGGTGTCCACAAGAACCCCAGGCCCTTTTCTGCAAAGCTGCTGTCAAGCTGGGTGGCCCCTAGAATGTTCTGGTGCCTAGGGTTGCTTCTCCCACTTGTGGGTTATGTAGCCAGGAGACATTTGTTATTTCACACGACAGCCTTTTCAAAACATGACATAAATGGAGTGGTTTTCAGGCAGTAATGATGGAGTGGTGAAGCAGAGATTAAGTTCATTCTATTTGCTTACCTCCTCAGCTTCTGTTTTAGTTCAGCAAGCCCTGCTTCATTTTCACCTAATAAATAGGCTGCCTATAGGCAGGCAAACTTAGTAGCCCTGCCTATGCATTCCTCATTGGTTTGTATCTCTTTTCTCCTTACCCTTGTTCCTTGTAAATACTTACATCCTTCTAACTGCACTCATGCTGACATGTAAGGTAATGTAAAACTGGAAGAATTTTTCTAGATCAACAGTTGGAGAGGGCAATGTTACTGCTATGAAGCAAGATGTAGAAAAATAGACATGCCACTAAACCCACAAACACAATCTGTGGAGAATGCATCAGTGTTCAAAGCAGAGCAGCTTTCCACTTTCCCAAAAGAACTCACAGGATTTGTCATAGCAGATCACATTGCTGCTCTGTGAAATCCAGCATGCAGCCTCCAGCACCAGCCAATACCTGACACTACACAGAAAAGTGAGTAGCAGCATATTGCACCTGGCTAATCTTGAGAGATATGCTCTTTAATTGCTAAGCAGAGCAGAAAAGAAACGCATTAAAGTTCCTCTTGGGCTATGTAAGTCATTTTGCTTATGTTTAAATTTAGCAATATAGACACCTTCAGGTGACACTGCATTAAATGCAGTCAATTAGAATTAGCTTCTTGCATTTACTTGATAGAGCCAATTTAGATAAATGTTCGAGTAGCTACAAATAATATAGCCACATCTCCCATAAAACCTAACAGTCACTGATGCGACATCCCTAGTCACTACATGAGCAGCTAATGCTTAGGGGTATGGTTTTGGGTTGGTTTTTGGTTGTTTTTTTTTTTCCCCCCATAGACAAGAAGGGTGCAATCCACAGGCACACAGGACTGCTAAAATTGTGATCTGGGCTTCTGTAAGATTACTGTCCTTAGCAATAAGGAGAGGTTAGTCTCCTTCTGAAACTCTGGGAATCCCCATGGAACAGACTGCAGCAAACAACAAAAACAAAATATCATTAATGATTATCACATCTGGTTCTGCAAAATTTTTCTCACCTGTTTATTGTTGCCTCCCTGCCACCCCACCCTGACCTTGCCCTCAGTCCTTCTTATCTCCTATTTCTGTCTCTCCCAGAGAAAACTCACAACAGAAAAATTTCCACAGAAAATATCATTCATTGTACCCTAAATAATACTCAGGCAGTGATAAGAAACTATGAGGACAGAGGAGCCACATTTTTGTAGTGAATGGTTACAACAACTATCTTTGACAACACAATATGAAAGTCATTTATTCAACCCAACACCAACATAATGGTTTTGTGGAAAAAAATGGGAACCCTTCATAAATTAACTTCTTATGACTAAATTATGCCACATTCAGCTCACATTTTTCTCAAGTTATCTCATTTGCGTTACAGATTGATGATGGTCTTCATGCCCAAGCCTCCATATTCTACAGGATAAACATTTTCAACCTACTCATCAATCTGTCACACTGCTCACGTTTTATGACCCTCTTCAATTTAGTCAAACTACTTTTGTTGGCAGAGCAGGATACAGTGCAATTGGATTTCTCACCCTTTGAGATAAACAAGATGGACTTCGTCCTTTCTCAATTATTTCAAGCAGTTTTGTACAGATATGATACTATATATGATCTTTGTAGACTGACGGGTTTTTTCTAAGACTAATTTTGTTAATTTTTAAATGGACAAATATTGAATTTGAAACCAGAAGAAAACTATTAAGATTTAACACATTTTCAGGTCACTCGCTTCAGCTCACCCACTAAGTACTTCCTGTTGCAATTAGCCTTTCACAACAAACAAATCCATGTAGACCACTGCAGCTTACCAACTGAGTCCTTAGACTCAGGAAAGCAAAATTCAAAGGTCTTCTAATTCTAATTGTCTTTAGTTTTCCGAAACTGGCATCAAAAAGAGAGTACTAGCAAGGAAAAGACTGAAAATGCCTACTAGCTTACGGCAGTGTTATCTCACGATGATTTTCCCCAGCAAGGTACTGGCATAGTATGTGTTCAAATAAAGAGAGGTTACTATCTAGCATCAGTGGTTTTATTTTCATTGCTGCCAACATCTTCTTAGTTGTCACATTACTGCCTGCTTTTTCCATCGTATGTTTTGAAAAAAACATTTATTATCTGGTGTATTAGTAATGTAGTAAACACACACTGTCGAATCCTTTCAGATCTCTAATCAACAGAGAACTTGATATCCAGCCCATTACAGAAACAAGAGCTATTTCCAGTTCGACACTTCTCCCTTCCCATCTCTGCTACCTATTCTGTTTAGAAAAGCTCTTAACTGTAAATGCTTTTACCTACTAAATGTTGCACTAACAGACAACAAGCTACTTGACTGCACAAAGAACTAAAGAAGTTGCCAGGAACCTCTCAGTCATCCTCTCCAATACAGGGAATTTGAAAAGAGGATATGGTCCCTAGCCAAATCAGAACGTTTTCAATCATCTGGAACATCTTTAGCTAGGCCATAAGTATGGATCTGTGGTTTTTTAACCTTTAAGTGAGAAAGTTGAAAAGTTTCACATTCAGTACATTTAGTGAAATATGAATTACACATAAAAAATAAGCCAAACTAAGTTGGAAATTACAGTGCAATTGGTAAAAGCTAATCCTTACATCTTAAAATGTGAACATTTCTTCACAGAAATACAACACTGTATTCTTCACCTTGATAAATTAGTGAGTACCAACACCATACAAGCAAAGATAACTAACTAGCCTTTCCAAGTTCATGTTCACCCGACTTAATTTGAATATATTAAGGACTAGAGGACTAGAAACTCAGTAGAATAGCCTAATGCCTAAATGTCTACCTGTGTTGGCAATACTTTTTTTTGGCTGATGCAAATCATAGAATATCTCAAGTTGGAAGGGATCCACAAGGATCACTGAGTCCAACTCCCTGCTTCCTGCAGGACTGTGTAACACTAAATCATATGACTAAGAGCATCTTCCAGACACTCCTTGAACTCTTGACAGGCTTGGTTGCCATGACCACTTTCCTGAGGAGCCTGTTCCAGTGAGTGAACCCCCTCTCAGTGAAGAACCTTTTCCTAATGTCCATACCAAACTTCTGACACAGCTCAGATATTACAAGCTGATATGAGTAGAAAAATTCTTATGCCTGTAGAAAATCCACAAGACTGGTCTGAAAGCTCAGTCTTGCATAGTCTTGTGTCATCAGGAAGAAATGTACAGACCTTATCTGTCAGGAGTCTATAAAACACCGCAGTCGTCATACTGACAGTTAAAAGCTCCAGAATACTAATATTTCAGTACAGTGCTCAACATGGCTCAGTCTGTCTTCAACAGGATTCAGAAAATTACAGCTATACACTACTGAATTTCCCCTTCTCTTATATTTTGCCTGACACCCAAAAAAGACAGACACCCCCATTTCAACTTTTCCAGTAAACTCCACTCCCCACCATCACTGTTCTGCTTCCCATTTTCCTTTATGGCCATCCCCATCTCCTTAAACTGCTCTTGTCAGTTTGGCTGTCAGTGCTGATCACACCAGATACCCTAGAAATGGTTGTATTCAAAAAAGGATAAAAAAACCAACACAAGATGGGATACTCAAAGGAAAGGACTGTATTATGCTTATCTTCTAGGAAACAGAAGCCTGACAGTAAACATTCAAAAACTATCTCTGGAGCTGTAGTGACTCACACCTCAAGTAACCCTTGTTTGGATGTGTGAGGGGATCACATTTTGTGTGGCATCACTTGATCTCAAGTAGGATCAGCACTGATAACTAGATGGGAAGCAATAGCTATCTTGCCTCCATAGTAGAAAGCCACCAAAGTACAGAACTTTTGAAAAGATGTTCACTTTTCAGATTAAAAAGTTAATTGAGGCCTAAAGCTAATTTCTCTAACACTTGGGGGGAGTGGTAGAGAGAATAGAGAGAAGCAAACACAGGCAGCAGTACTCCAGTAGACAGGTTTCCTGTCGGAGCCAGGTGGCTGATCCAAAACTTACCCCTCTTTTACAGAGCAAACCTGTGCTAGCTTCAGTGGGACTATGCTATTTATACATTAAGACCATAATACAGATAAAACAGCATTACGTTTTGCAGCAAAGTGTAATTCATCATGGCATGTTACCAAACAAAATTAGAAAAACAAATCCAATGAAAAATCCGATGTTGCACTTCTTACCCAAGCCTGAAGACAAAGAAAAATCTGGTAACAGTTATACAAAAGAAGATGAGAAGGTAATTTTTTTTTACTATATCTCAATTATTTTCCCTGTTCTATTGAACTACTGTATAGACTCCTACACAGCTTTCAGGATGTTTATTTACTTTCTAGTTGCATACATTTTCATATTCATTTCTTTGTCTGTAAGGACAAAGTACACTGACACAGATCAAAAAAAAAAAAAGTCTCCATCCTAACTGCTCCTGCCATCTGAAGAGATGAATATGCCATACTCGAGCAGCTCTGCAATTGCACAGCTATCAAGGAACTGTCACTGCCATGTAAGCAGCAGCAGCTGCAAGGCCGCTCTAAATTGAGCCAAGGACTGAAGAGGTCTGTGATACAGATGAGTAACAAAACGATGCTACAGTTTCCATATTACTCCTCATCACCCTTCTGGAGTCCTCAACCTTGGAGGCATTCGCATTCAGGGTGACAGCCAGCCTTCCTCTCCCCATATCAGGCTGCAAAAGTAACGACGGGGTACATTTTGACTGAACAGAATTCAACACCCGTGCTTGGTCAGCTTCTCGGACAATTGCTTCTTAATTTTGCTACCTAGTTTAAACCATTAGTCTTGACCTTCACCTTTCACTTCTATGTTCCCAACCCTGATTTAATCCTCTTGCATCTCTTCCCATTATAGAAGAATTTATAATTTTCCATGTCAGTGTTATTCAGCAATTCAACAGCTCCTTAAAAAGCTAATTTAGGATTAAATACCACTTCTGCCAAATGTTATATAACTTTTCCTATTTAAAGGCAGTATCAGTGCAAAGTAATTTATTATTTCAGATTATCAACACTTCAAAATAAAATCTTCATCATTAAATCTCACACACATAAGCGTTCTTGATATCCTTAATAAACTTGCTACAGATAACTTGGAGTTCTCCTCTGTATGGTAGTGGAAGAGAATTAGTTTTCCACATTTTATATGCACTGTCTTACACAACTCTTTAGAGGTGGTCCCCACATCAGCACTCCTGACAGCAAAACATTTGAAATTTGAGGGTGTAACAGTACTGCTATTCATGAAACAGAGTCCAATTGCCAAACTAACACTGAAAACTTAACCTTTTTATTATTTTTGGGGTGTAGACAAAAGTCAAATTGCTTGAGTAAGGTCTCCATGAAAGCATGCATGAGTAAGTCAATGCTCTGCCATTAGCTTCACGCTAACCTCAGTTGAGTATCTTGCTAGACACACATCATAGGAGCAGACCATATGCATCAAGGTCTTCACCCCAAACCAAATCCCATTTCCCTATCATGATGTATGTGGACAGTTCCTAAACCAGATCAGAGCATGTTCATGCTAATGTCTCTTACCACCACAATCATTTCTACCAGCTGACATAACCAAAACAAAAAAAATCCCCCCTACTGTACCAGCATTTAGCAGGCAGAGTTGCTGGTTTGACAGCATAACTCACTCCACAAAAGAATATTAAATTAGACTACAGTAGACTTGCCAGCAATGTTCCATTGCTAGTCACATCACAAGGCTTCTTCAATTTAGGCATATCCTTAGGAGCCTTTTTAGGTCAAAAGTCACAACGTAGGCCTCAAATAGTTGTCGACAGTTATATTCAAGCCCCTTAGAAGCTCTATATTAGAAAGAACTATCTTCTAAAGGTAGCACTACAGACATCTTTTTCAATGTCTCTCTGTAAAAGTCATTTCAGCAGAGCTAGCATGCTGACCCTTGCGATATAAATATGCAAAGCAAACCATCTACCCACTGCGAAGTCTTGAAGAAGGCTGCTAAGAACTACCAATTTCAATAAGCTCTCCCTGAAAGGAAGGTCATGCCTAAGGCTAAGTGGTATCTTCTGATACATATGCTCAAACTTAATGACATCTTTCACAAATGTTGTGTTGCAAGACTACACTGAAATATCTTGAGTTTGTCTCATGTAAAAAATAAACTGGTTTCTACGCTATGTAAAAATAAATTATTAAGTAATTACATACACAATATCTATATTTATATAGATACAGGAATATGTTTTTCCCTGCCTTCTCTTTCTCTCTTCTTCCTCCTAGGACCAGGGCACTGATTCTGAAACACAGTGGGTGGTTTTTTGTGGGTCTTTTTTTTGGGCTGGCTGCTTGGTTGGTTGGGGTGTGTTTTTTTTTTTTCCAGTAGTGACTCATTTAAATGACTTTTCCAAATAGCAGAAACAATCCATTGTCACATATATTTTACATGATGGTCGATAACCTGTTCCAGCCTCACACTTGGAGTGTGGTGGGGAGGTACAGGGGACGAGAAAAATAAAGGAAGACGATTCATAAGTAGACTTGAAAGTAGGCTGTATGAATAACACCAGCGATTTAGGAATAAGCACTATCACATTTTGATAAAACAATGTTTACATTCAGTTATGGTTTTGGAATTCTGAGCTTCTGATACTACAGGGAAATAAGCTGGAAAAAGTTATTTCTGTAAGACTAACCTCTCAAGTGTGTGTTTTATGCATAATAAAGGCATGTGAAAAGTGTGCAAAGACTCATGCCATATTTTAAAAGGCATTGAAAAGAATCCTTCTAATAACAAGTGTGAGGTTCTGACTGGGAAAGAATTTTCCAACTCATTTACAAATGTTCATTAACCCTCTCATCATATAATTTAAGTTTTGGTTGTTTGGGTTTTTTCTTTCAACTGAAGCATTTAAGCTCCAAACCCTCTGACCACCCCCAATACTATCTATTACTTTAATCAGTTCTGGGTTTTAACCTCTGAAAAATAATTATCAATTTGAGCCTTCTATTACTGTCCCTGAATTTTTCTTGTCTTGACTACCTGACTGGTTGTAAACACGTGTTCCATAGTTACACTTTGGCCAAAAAAACTTTTAAGATACAATTTTTTTTTTTTTTTAACTTGATGTTTACAAGCTTTATAAAGGTATGGTATTAGAAAATGGACTGGGAGGATGCAGACCCCCTTGGAAGTGTTAGGGTAATCTCATTTTTTCAAGATCCTTGGCAAAGAGGGTGGGAAATGTACTTGATTCTGTCTGCATGCTACATAAGGCTATTTTTACATACCTTAGGGGTGAGGATTAGGTATAAGGATTTTGAAGATTTCAGTTAAGACCTTGAGATTTTAATGTTGAGATTTAAAGAATATTTAATATTTTCTCACTCTGCCTTTTCTGTTTGTCTGAACAGATTTATCTGAAAATCTGTTGAGTGCTAGTTAGCTGAGGTAATTATTCCAACTGCATAAAGTAATGCAATACTCCTTAGGTAAGTCTAATTTGGAACATAAACTTCAAAGTTATTCATTTACAAATTTACTGGCTAATTTGTGGCTAAATGGTGAACCAATTAAATAAAGAGCAGTACTTCCAAGTCAGAACGATAAAGCAATCTGGGATGGGAGCTAATTAGGTTCAGCATCTTAATAAGACTTGAGATACTTCTGAAGGAGAAAGTCCAGCTGTTTTCTTGGTCAGAAAATAGGTTGGAAATCTATAGGCCATATGTACTAAATGCTGTAACATATTTGAGCTTTTCCTGCTTTAATAACTGTAAAGTTGAATAGGAAAAGGTACCCTGGTATTGGTTGTGAAATCTGTTGCCTACTCCAAATAAAGAGCTGAAACAAGCTAAACTCCAGGCAGGGATTTCTGTATTTAAGCTTCAACTACATGTAAATCTTTCCAAGATGTAGAAGACATGGCCTGAGCTTACATTGCTCATTCATGACTAAACTCCATAGATGCTGCAACATGTGCCTGGAGCACCACTTGGTCAGAGAAGCAAGTCTCAGGAGATCTTGCTGTCAGCTGGTAGTTAACTGGCAGTCTAGCTATTATCGACACAGGCTTAACTGATCTACTTCTCTACTTTCTTACTTCAAGTGTTAACATACACTGACTGTGATGTCCTGAGTTGTATCCCAGCTCACAGACAAAAATCTGCCACCAAAAGCTATGTCACTGTTGTGCTCACCAAGGGACACATCAATAGAAGAAATGTTCCATTATCAATAAAATGCTGCATTTCCTCAACAAAAGTTACATCAACTATAAGTCCACCTCTGGACTGAGTATAACTTCCAAAAGGATTTGTAATGGCTGCTCAAATGGATTAAAAATGGCAACACCACTTTATAGGTCTCAAGCCTGGAACCAGTAGTCCAGACTGATCACTATTTGTCAGCTGAAGATCCCCCAAAATGGACCCTGGTCTTACACCTGCGAAAGGTAACCCTTGTCTTGAAGAGGTAACACGGTCACTTACTTGAAAACTCTGAAATTAAGAAACAAAATAGTTTTGCAGGGAGGAAAGAGGCACAGGAGCATTAGCAGCACAACCATCTCATTATACAAGGATTAATGATTATACAACACTGAGTAGTGCTTACGTTAATCAGCCACAGATACATCACTGTATCAGGCAGCTGTGCAGCAACATACCATGACACCTCTCAATCTCTCATTTTCACAGGTGAAAGGGAGAGAATTGTTTTCAACTCAGCCCTTTCCAAATAAAACCTGAAAACAAACAGAGTATAGCTGATAAAGAGACTTCTGCAGGCTTTTTAAAGACTAAGAGTTACCAGGCAAAAACTGTTTCAGGTATTTCAATGAGATATGGAGACTGAAAGAAAGATCACTACAGTACGGGAATGGGGGGGATCAATACAGTCTACTTAGAGTAACCTTTACTTAAGACGTGTTTGATTAAGGACACTGTCTCGTTTTCATACTTCAGCTAGGCAGACATTTTCCCCCCAGCAGTGGAACTGATGGGGGGGGAGGGCAGAAAGCTTCAACAGGGCTTTTAAAGTCTCATGAAACATCTTAAAATAGATTATTCTAACAACTTAGCGCTCTAAACTGCTGAGTCAAGTTTGCTACACAAGTTGACAAACATTTTTTAAAAGATTCTGTTAATGCCTGAACTACAACTTGGTTAGGGAAATAAAGTTTAGATGCAGATTTTGTCCTACTTTAAAAAATTTAGAATAAAGTCTTCATATATTTCCCTCAAAGAAGAAATAGTAGTCAATATTAAGTCATACACTGAGAAACCAGCAAGATTTTTCCTCTATCACATTTGTACAGAGCTGCAATTAAAGACTTATTTAAGCAAAAGATCTTATTAATGGGTTGTTACTCTCTATAAAATCTATTTCAGTTCAGTAGCCCTGATTAAGTCCCAATTTATAAGACTGGAAAGAGGCCAAAATAGGAAATCGGTATAACTCCTTAACAACATAGATTTTATTTTAGTTTTTTACGAGAGCAGTTCTGAAATAGATTACAAAGCCTTCTAATGAAAATCAATGGCATTTTAAAGTTAAAGGCTTAAAGCACAATCAAAGATTTAAAATGCCATCAATGGCAACATGTGCCTTAAACTTTGATTTTCTCTTGTGTGCCCAAATTGGCCTGGATGGTTCATAAGCTTAAGGCAAAACACGTGACTTTTTGAAACGCTACTACCTGACCTAGGCTAACGAATGGTCTTCATAAACCCACATGTGGAGCACTAGGTGACATCCAATAGACTATCCTCTGCTGATGTGAAGTTTTGTTTTCTCTGCATCCACCGTTGCCATCCTCTCCCTGAGTACCTCCTGTCCTCTGCTCACACTGTACTGGAACCATGCCCCACCGTGCCCTTCCTCCTTGCAGCTCCAGGCCTGACAATGGGCATCAGCACAACTCTGGCCCTGGGGGCTTCACCGGGTAATGCTTTAAATGGATACGGGTCTGCTTTAGCTGTAGCTGCAAATATTGATAAGGGTCAGGAGGGCTATTTCCTATAGCTGGACACTGATTCTGCAGTGACCTATTTTCTACAGCTTAACAGGAGCTTCCTTTGCTACAGCTTAATGCTGACTCTGACATGAAACGCTTTAACCATATTGTGATGAAGGCCTAAGTGAAATAAGCAGTCCTTGTGCAATTACCCTGTGAGCCATTTAGAAAAGAAAGAGTGACTGAACAGACTGCAGATACATAAAACCAGCCCCAAACTGACCTGAGACCAAGGGGGAAGCTTCCCCCTCATGCAGATGGTAGTGCACCACCTTCAGAGAAAAGCCAAGGATGCCAGCTCTCTCCTGCCCCACTATCCTCAAGGAAGACTAACTCCACTGATCTCAGGACCCAGGGGGATGTTTCATGGTTGAGCATGACACAAAAGCGGTCGATGCAAGGACGTTTATGAACAACTTTAAGCATATTGTTAATGAGGTTTTTTGAGTCCAAGACAACCTGGTATTATTAGTCCAATTAAAATGACACTTCTTGATTAGACTGCTACAACTTCAATTAAACTAACAATAAATTCTTGGCTTCGTACGCAAGGTGTGCTTCTTTGACCTACAAACTATGTGAGGTGTAGTACAACACTGTACACTTCTAACCATGATCGCTTAGCTTCTGCTTTCCGTACTGATGAAGACACCACAGTCCTATACCTTCCCAGCACTATTCCTCTTTCCTGCTCTCCTTTCAAAGTGGCAGAATAACTGCCACAGTAGCATCAGTGTCCTTCTTTCCCATGCCTCCTCTCTGCCTGTTGGACAGAAAAACTAACCACTACCAAAACCAAAAAGCACACGCCACCTCCACCACCACCCATTTCTTAATCTGCAGCTATCTTGAGCACTAATCCCAAGGTACTCCCCAACAAAACTTTACCACGGAAAGAAGGGATGCACACTTTACTGATGCAGTCAAATGCACACATAGGGGTGTGGTGTGTGTAAACAGTAGAGATGCTTTTTTCATGCACTCATTGCACTGAAAATATATGTGTTTGCCTGCTCCGGATAAACATATTAACTTCAAAACATGAATTCTCATGATTCTGAATAAGTGAACATCAAATACTAAGAACATACGGAAAATTGATTTCCAGGGATCACCTTTACCTCAGTATGAGGAACTCTGTGGTGTGTGGTATCTAGCAACCTTTGGAGTTTCCATTACAGAATTACAAATTTAAGAGATCAAGTAAACTGTGTTAGCTTAGGAACACTACTTCTTCCTGCATCATATGAAATCAGTAACATTAGTGTATCATCTTGACACATAAGTAGCTTTTAATCTCTATCAAATCTCCCACCTGCAGAAATAATTAACATTTTTGACCTTTGTATCACAGATTCAATTCACATGAATTCAAACTGACCCTTCTCTGTATGAAATAGTATTTTACTCTTATTTAACATATTATATATAAAATGTTAAATGTTATGTTATTTTATACATAATATATGTATCCATTACCAAAACACACCACTGAACTAAGTTAAATTTGCTTCTGTTTATTCAACCTGTTCATGAACACCACTTCAAACTATTCTGGCCTTAACTACAAACAGAAAACAAGAATGGCAAATATTCACATTCTAGGTCTTCCTTGATCTACTGAATACTAGTCCATCAAATACAACTATAGAGAGGTTTCAAAAATTTTCTAGTATTTTTTCTGATTGATTGTGAAGGTAGAGGGCTGTTCTACAAAACACGCACAATCTCAGGTAATTTACACCACTGTGTCACTGAGGAGAAGGCTCAATTTTCAGCTGTGAAAGACAAGTTCATTGCCTTTCTTCTTTTCAAATTCTGTACATGGCATCAACACATAGACAAATTCAAAATTAACATTTGTTTAGGGAAATATTTGCAGAGCAACAAGCAGCACACCAAAAATTAAGTCAACTGTCACAGAATTTTAGAAATAATATGGATTTTAATGTATTTTAAACCATCAGAGAACTGTCCCCTACACAATTCCACAGTCCTTATTTTTAACTGGAGTCATTTTCACTCACTGCAAAAAAAGGCCCCCTTTGAGAACAAAGTTCTTCCAAACTCACTAAAAAGACAGATGTTAATCTATAAATACCTACACATAGTCTTTAGCCAAATCGTATCAATGCCAAAGAGTATACTACATGAAATTTCACCCTCCCAAAGTAAACAATTTTATGTCCATAAAATATTCTAAGTAGGAGCTTATGGAAGAGGTGACAAATAAAATTCTGAAGCACTTTCAAAATAAAGACCATGAACACCCCTACACTAAGTTCAAATAATCAAGACAATTACCAGGGGAGAGGTATGCAGCAGAAACAGCTGGAGAACGAACTCCACTAAGAACATAAAAGCTTGCAGTGGCACCAGCTGTGCCTGAGCACCTTCTCCACTAAAAGGAGCTGAACAGGAAGGAAATATAAGAAACAAGACCCAGTTAATGGCCTCCTAACACAATGGGTCATGAGTTTCATCCCTAGTTCCTCCCACTTCACCCCCCTGCTTTTTTCCCCCAGTGTCTTCCCAAGAACAGCTGATGAGCAGGACACATCTTGTTCACTGTGGGTGACTCAGGTTTCCAGCTCAGATTTTTCCATTCGAGATCTCAGTTTTGGTAATCACACTGACATAATAAAACAAAGTTCATCTGGACAGGAGGATTTTATTCACAGTACAAGCTTAATTTAGAAGAAACAGAAGAAGTACTATCAAACAGTCATACAAAAGTTAAGGAAACTGCAATACTTCTTCCCTACCCCCCCCCTCCCAGTCTCTTAAATAGCATTGTCTAAAACCTATAGTTTCTCCTCATTTAATTTACAAGTTTAATCTTACTTCACTCTTGCAACTGATGAAAAAGCCTGCATAAAAGAACAAGAAAACAATATGAAGATAATCATATACTATTGCATATAATGAGACTAACTGAAGCCCAGGCTTCTTAAGTTTCTGTTTAAATACATTTTTTTTCCTTAAGGAGCAGTGAATAGCCTTTTCCTTAAACATAATTTGAGGCAGACTAAAACCTCCTTGTTTTATATTAAAATGACACCCTAAATACAAATTATCATTTTTTAACATAAATCCATCGCTACAGTGTGGATCTAGCAGCCACCTTAATGCCATTGATGCAAAAACAGCTACAGAAGACAACTCTCTGTATCAGCTGTCCCCTAGGCTGCTCTCACTCCCTAAATTGCTAGAAGAGAGCAGTAATGACAGCCTCTCTGCTGATATCATTCTTGGTGAAAATGGTTGAGGAGAATAACATAAATAGTGACAACAGTTGTCTCGTGGCCATGCTGCTCAATCTCCTAGGGGAAAGTGCAAGCTCTAAAATTTAGAGACTATTTGCATTCCCGATGCTCCTTCATATTTTTATTTCTGGCAATAGACCTGCACAATATATTAATATATTTAATGAAGGAGTAGCATGAAAAATGGTGCTAAGTAAGTATTGTGGTAACCTTAAAAAGCTGTGAACTTCAGCAGAGTTTGTTTTCCTCTTCTCATCCCCAGTTCTCTCTGTTTCTTAATCGCAGCTGTAAAAAGGTAAAAATTTCTACTCTCAAATTCACCCAGGCAATAATCACCAGGGATGCTACAGTGAATAATTTAATTGAAGGAAATCTTTCAAAATAATAAAATGAAATAATGTATATTTGACAATACAGAGTAATGAGGGGGAAAAAGCCCTGATCCCACTGAAAATCATCCAGAGGGTATCTATCCATTTAAAGCAAAGAGAAAACATAATGAGGTCTGCAGCTTGTTATAGCTCCACCCTGTCCAAACTACTTCAATAAATTTCTTCCCTTAGGGCACACAGTTAGGGACAGCTGTACCAAGTCACTAGCTCTTCAGTACCATGTGCCAGAACCCCTTGACTGTTCTCAACCCTAAATCTCTCGTTAACAGATTTTGCTTCAATTGTTTGTTCAAGTTTTTTCTTCATTGATACAGGAAAAGAATGGATACTTAAACTAAATAGCAATGAGAGTTAAAGTAATATCTTATTCAAAAAATAAAACGAATGTATGCATACAAAACCAGTGTATTCACATAGAAGATAACCCTTCATTTTTCCTACAGAGTAAGCAAATAATCTATCTAAAGCTTTGGAGCTCACATTCCATACGATACAGTCTTAACCACAAAGCTGAGCAATTTCAGTGTTGTATATCTCTTTTCAGATTAGATAAACCTACAGAAGTTGAATGTTTACTTCTCATGACAGATCAATCTATTGTTTCTTAGTTTTGATGTCCCTTCATGCATAAAACATACATTTACGAAAATTCTAAAACCAAAGTTACCCCATTAGCTCTCCATTTCTTTCCCCTAGCACATACCGACTCCTACCCTCACCTGAAGCACATATTGTCAGTCTAAAGAAATGCCAAGCACCACTCTAATCGTCCATCTCATAAAAAACTCACAGGCAGTCTCTGCATGCACATCTCTTCTAAAGAAGAGTATTTCCCAGAACCAAGGATGCTGCTAGGGCATTTTTCCCAAAAAATTTTTAACAAGTTAAAATGACAGGGAGCCGCCACACATACTTGCATTTTCTCAAAAATGTAACCTACTTTAAGTTGTTCAAAAAACAAAACATTCAGGAAACTCAATCTTCCTGGACTAAAATATATAAGATAGATATATGTGTGTATATATGTATATATGGAGGAGATCATCTTAAGTGTGATTACAAGTCATATAATGGACAACAAGGGGATCAGGCATAGTCAGCATGGGTTTAAGAAAGGCAGATCCTGCCTGACAAACCTGATCTCCTTCTATGACAAGATGACCCAACTATTGGACAAGGGAAAGGCTGTGAATATTCTCTACCTGGATTTTCAAAAAGCATTCAACAAGTTCCCCATAGAATTCTCATAGGAAAACTGGCTGCTCATGGCCTGGATGAGTGTATGGTCTGCTGGATGAAGCACTGGCTCACTGGATGGTCCCAGAGAGTGGTGGTCAGTGGAGCTAAATCCAGCTGGTGGTGGTCACAAGCGGTGTTCCTCAGGGCTCGGTGTTGGGATCATTTCTGTTCAACATCTTTATTGATGATCTTGATAAGGACATAGAGTGCATCATCAGTAAATTCACAGATGACACCAAGTTAAGCAGGAGTGTTGATCTGAGTGAAGATAAGGAGGCACTAGAGAGACTTGGATAGATTGGATCAGTGGGACAACATCAACGGGATGAGCTTCAATAAGGCCAAGGGCCAGACCCTGCACTTGGGCCACAGCAACCCACTGCATGGCTACAGGCTTGGGGAGGTGTGGCTGGAGAGCTGTCTGGAAGAGAAGGATCTGGAGGATCTAACTGACAAGCAGCTGAACATGAGCCAGCAGTGTGCCCAGGTGGCCAAGAAAGCCAATGGCATCCTGGCTTGTATTAGAAACAGTGTGACCAGCAGAAATAGGGAGGTGATAGTCCCCCTGTGCTCTGCACTGGTGAGGCCACACCTGGAGTATTGTGTCCACTTTTGGGCACCTCAATATGAGAGAGATATCGAGGTGCTGGAGCGAGTGCAGAGGAGGGCAACGAAGCTGGGGAAGGGCCTGGAGAGGAGCAACTGAAAGAGCTGGGACCGTTTAGTTCAAGGAGGAGAAGGCTGAGGGGAGATCTCATCACTCTCTACAGCTACCTGGAATGACACTGTAGAGAGGTTGGTGCTGGTCTCTTCTCACAGGTGATTAGTGACAGAACAAGAGGGAATGGCTTCAAACTGCAACAGGGGAGGTTCAGACTGGACAGTAGGAAAAAATTTTCCACAGAAGGAGTGGTCAGACAGTGGAATAGGCTGCCCAGTGAGGCGGTGGAGTCACCATCCCTGGGTGTGTTTAAGGGTCGTTTGGATGAGATGTTGGGGGATATGGTGTAGGGAAGAACTTTGTAGAGTAGGGCTGATGGTTGGACTTGATCCCAAGGGTCTTTTCCAACCTGAATGATTCTGTGATAATTAGTTTGGGAATTTTTTTCTTGTCTCCTTATTAGCAATATCCCTTTTGTTCACCAAATAAATGGAAATTTCTCATAAATGTTCAACCTGCCAGTTCTATAGCACTGCTTTTTCTCTACATTTCACAGAGAAAATGCTTTGGTTTACCTTTTAATTTCTATTATAGTGGCAACAGGGAAATATTATATATTCACACTGCAGCTATGAAATTTAAGCTCTTCCATTCTTTTACAGATAAATGCTCTCTTTTCCAGGTAGAGAAAACACTTTTGAACTGTTTTACAAACTTGTATTACTAGAATAAACAGCTCTGTAATGGCTAAAAGAAGAAAAGCAACAGTTCCACAGTAATTGTGAAGCTTTCTTTGGGCACTGGAAAGTTTGAGTCAGGGAAAAAAAAAAAAAAAAAAAAGGTAATTACTGGAGACCTCCTAAAACTAGGTGTTTGCTCAGAAAGGCGTAACTTTTTTTGCTAACTATACAAGCTCTTTACCCTGTTTATTGGCTCACCATTCCATCCATCAAACAGACTAAAAAACCCCAGTAAACCACAGAAGAGTTTTTGTCATACCTGTGCAGTAAATGGCAGCTCAGACTAGCAATTTCTGATTAACACACAAGCACCATGCAGTATATGCTCCATATATATAAGCACAAGACATAAGGAAACAAGTCATGATCATTATCCGGGTACTAGAAACAACTGAAGAATGGAAGTAATTGCCGACAGAAGAACAAGAATTTTGCAAAATGTTTAGCAGGGAAAGCAGACCACAAGGACAAGTAAATGAGGTTCTGAATATTAATTTCCAAGATTTTTCTCTCTAGTACTATTTAAAAGTCTGTTCCTGCAAGTCCTTCTCATGCCAGCAACCACACTGATTTTTTCTGATGTCTCAGTTAATAAAACCCGTTCCTCAAACTGTTTAAGAAAGTAGGAAACAAGCATCAGAAAAACACACTAAGAAAAAGACAGGAAGAGGGAAATTCATTGCATGCAAACTAAAGGCAAGTGAAGGGAACTGATAAATGTAACTATATATATTGTTTCTTGATATTATAAATGAAAGATTCTTGTGCAGTTCAGTGAGAGAGCTATGCTGATGCCACTGCTTAGAAGTGGTTAGTCCTATCAGGTTATATATTGTCACTATAATAGAAAAGTTGCCATCAAGATCAAGAAGAGAGTTACAGAAAGAAACTTATTTCTATTCCCCTGTTACAGCAAGTTGAGAACTGTGCAGTCCTGAAGTCTTCCTTTACTGATGTTTTTCAATAGCCTCTATAAGTCACTGTTTTCACAGTCATATTTGACATCAAGGAGGAAGCTGAAAAATAAATTTAAGTCCTAATATGACAGCAGTTTCTGTATGAGGTCAACCATGAATATTCTCATGTACATGGCTTTGAAGTGTCAGAAAGTTACAGAATGAGATATGACCATGTTTAGTACAGGTTTTTTTATTTTAATAAGGTTTTTGCAGCTGATGGTTGTACATACCTAAACTACATTTGAAGGGGCAAAAGAAGTTAAATAATTTCACCAAGGAAGAATGTTCAACCTTCACCACCTTCATTTGCAAACCTTTTAGGGTTCTTTTTCCAAAACACCACTAAACACACCAGCAAGCAGCAGAAGTTCTGATGGAAGCATGTGAGTAGCACACAGGGTCCTTCTCTCCTTGTGACTGTCGCATCCATTATATTACAAAAAATCCAAACCACACCAAAGGACTTCAAGACATCTCATCTTTGCTTTGCCCTCCACAAAGCCTCAGAGAACTTCCAGCATCATACAATTATAACTGTAGATCCCTATAAAATGGATACATCCAGTCAGCTGCAAGTACTACGATCCTCTTGCAAATGAGTAAATTTTTTAACACAAGCAGATTTTCTCCGAGTCCTCTAGCAACTAATTTCCAAATGCAAAACAAAAAGGATTTAAAGAGTGCCCCAGTACCTACTATTTATCTTCTCTCATTGACACTTTTCCAGAAATCAGTGTTAAAAAAAAATATATATATATATCCCTTCCAGCATAATTGTGATTTTGGCTGTGTTATGGAAACTTGTCACATTTTTGACAATCAGCACATACAGAATTATTACACTGACTTAACATCTTCCATGAGCAATTGTTTCACTGTGACTTTCCCTGCATTCTAGAGTGGCACTTCTGTTATTTAGGGCTACTTTAACATAATTTAATCGACACTGACAACAAACGACATTTGCTTCAGTTAGAAGTCATCTTCCTGTGCACACTGATGTCATTTTTGATCCTCACTAACAAATTATAGCGAAGATATTTTAGTGACAGATACATACAAATGTCTCCTGTTGTCTAAATCAACCTGTTACCGTACCAGCAACACCCAAGAGTTCAGTAGCTATTTTGCCATTTAGCACATGTATATAATATGAACTGGTTCATAAGAATTAGACAGTAAGTACACCTTCATCTGAAATTAGCTGTCTTGTCATAAACGTCTCATCAAATCCATCACAGACTATTTCATTATCACCAGAAATATTTTAAAACAAGCATTTGATCATTCAACAAGAACAGACTTCTTATGTGAAAGACGACATTATTCAGAATACTTCATTTTCTTTCTCTAAATGGTTTCTGAGTATCTCCACAAATTCCCATTACAACATTTCAGGCTATTTTTGCTGTTTGTGCTTGGGTTTCTTGTGTGTAGTTTTGTTGTTGTTTTTTAATAAAAGCAATTCTAATTAACATATACAAACAAAATACTGACCATCTGAGTTGAACCATGTATCATTACACGTGGATGTTAGGGACCACCAAAAATCATTTAGTGCACAGAAACTGACACCAAACCAGAAAACTATATATGGTACAAAGACCCCTAATACAGAGACAGATAAAAGTCATCTGAAGTCTTTAACACATTTTCTATATAATGCAGTTGCATAAAAGATACTAAAATGAGATATTAGTGTTCGCCAGTTGATTATTCACAGATGAACACAAACCTCTGTTCTATAACAACATGGTTACAGAAATTCCTTTAAAAAAAATTAGTACAATGTACCTTATAAATTTCAACCTTTTGTTTTACTGCAGGTGTTCTCAAATAGAAAGCATAAAATGAAGACAGTGGAGTAACTGCATTTAGGTGCTCTTAGGTATATATAAAAATCAAATTTCATTAGCTATGAACCCCTGCAATCCATAATAGTAATAGACATAGTTCTTTGTCATTGACTATGTTTATGGTTTTTAAATGGATGATTAAGTATGTAAGACCAAAACCAGTTGACTACAGGAATGTATTTTCTTAACTGCATCACATCTTTAGTCTTACAGTACACATACATAGGCACTTATTTCTTCCAAGCGTTACATCTTTTGCTTAAAATACAATTTTAATATTGCTTTTTGCCATGCCACATAAAGACTGTATTAACAAAAGCTCTGAGGATAGTTTAAAACTTCTATATTTGTCACCCAATGCTGAAATCTGGAAATCCTTTTGATCAAGTAGGCTTTCTAGGGACAGCAATCTTGGCAAGAGTTCCAAACTTTCTAAAACATGGTCTCTGAACATTTAAGTGGACAAGACCACCCACAAGTAAAGCAAAGCCATCAATTAAATTGTAGGCATATATGCATATGCTTTCTGGCTTCCCCACATATAGATCGACGCAAAGGATGCAGCATGTGGGAGACAACAATCTCCCAGGCACATGCATAATATGGTGATTATTAACGTTTCAGTACTGAAGGGAAGATGAGAACCCTGTGTCAAACATCAACAAAGAGCGCACCAAAACACATCCCGTATTCACATGGAAAACTTCTTATGGAATATAGTCTCAGTTTTAAGTTTTCGTTTTATAAAAAAAAAAAAGTTCCTGGTGTATGTAGTCAGGCTCATACTTCCCTTTCACTGTCCCCTGCATCCCACCCACATGATCTCCAAAGGTGGCTGCTGGGTGCTATATTCACAGAACAGATTTAATATACAACAAATCAGAAGTGGAAAAAGTACATAAAGCTCTGGAAGTTCATTAGTATTTCTGGAGTTCTGCTCCTACATCTCAGGCAGTCATCACATATTTGCTATTAACATAAATTTATTCAAATAAGAAGAAGTTGTTATAGCAGTTCTCTATCTGCTGTTCTTGAAACATTTTGAGATGATTAAAAATCCCACACACACTGAGAAAAAGTTACAGTGAATAAATTTGTTACAATATCCTCATACCCTATGCTCACTTGCAGTGTTTAAAGCATATTATGTTAAATTACATCCCCTGATTCTGTACTGGACATTTTTTATTTCTACATATATGATATACCTATTCATATCTTCCAAGGACTTTTTTTTTTTAAAAAAAGAGAAAAACAAGCTTACAACACGATGCGAATTCTGTGGAAAAGATTCAATGATAAACCACTTTTTTGCCAGAAGGAATGCTGAACTACTGTTGAACATCAACAAAACCAGCAGCAAGGTGGAAACTGCCTCTGAGCCCTCTTCCAGTAAAAAAAAATTCCTTTTGATTTCATACCTCCATGATCATTCCAGGCTCTCAGATCACCAGTATTAATCAATCATTGATCAGATGTCAGACTGTGACAGCACATAACTTTAAGGTTTGCAAGTTTAGCAAATTCTGAGCTGATACAATTCACATTTTGATAATAGACTATTCCTTGTACCAGGACATGGCAGTTCTAATAGGTAAGAGTGTCCTCGTCTGTCTCCAGTACTAGTTAAAAACAGGTGCTTTCTCTCTATACTCTTCCCAAGTGTATGGTAGAATCCTGTTTAAGAGTTCTAGATTTTTTTTCTTCCATCATTTTTCCAATTTCTTTTCAACACATGAGGATTAGTTATTTATTTTTAGATTGACAGCTACATCAAGCAGTTCTGCCCAACTACCTTTATTAAGGGAGAACCATTTTCTTGTATTTTCAACCTGTTTCTTGGTTACTGTATTTGATGACCACGTTTGCCTGCTAGAGGAAGAGAGATAAGAGCTCCCAGTTCATATCCTCCATGCTTCCTGGGATTTATATTATGCTCATTCAGCTTACCTTCTCCAGGCAGTAGATCCCAACCACCCTTCACAGGGAAGCTATCCCATACTCTTGATAATCATTTCCATCTTCTCTTTCTTCATCACTGCCCTACTTTTGAATCACTGCTTAATTCTGGTGTTCAGGGGGATAGATCTCTCAGAAACCTGAAACGTGGCCTCTTGAAAACTATTTGACAACTTCTTCTTGACCAGCTACAGCAAAGTAGGCCTATCTTCTATAAACCATGATATTTGACACTAAATATTCTACATCTCAGGATCTTCCTTGTTTCATAGAATCATTGTATAAATCATGTTGGAAAGGACTTAGGTGATCATCTACTCCAGCCCACAGAAAGCGGTCAACTCTGCATTCAGAACAAGTTGCTCAGGGCTTTGCCAGGCAGGACTTGAAAATCTCGTAGACAGAGATTCCACAACCTTGCCAGGCAACCTCTTCCAATGCTTGATTATCCTCACAGTGAATGAGTATTTCTCCTTAAGTCTGAGCCTCGTATCTTGATATACGCACACTGTTTCTTCCAGCCAAGCACCTCAGTAAAAAGCCTAGCTCTGTTTTCTTGACTGCACCTTTGTCTCTATTGGAAGGCTGCCAAGGTTCTCCCCACCATTTAAGCATCTTATCCAGGCTGAACAAGCTCCATTCCCTCAGCTTCTCCTCAAAAGGACATTCAGCCTTCAACTGTTTTGGTGGCCCTCCACTGAATATATTCCAGTCAATCAATATCTGTCTTGGACTGGACTGGGGGGAGGAGGAGAGGTGGCATCCAAGCCTTGACACAATATTCCAGGTGTGCTCTGATAAGTGCCGACAAAAGGAGAGATTAAACGTTTTCATCAGTACTGTCTAACATAGCCCAGGATGCTGCTAGCTCACAGGGGATGCTGCCAGGCAACACCACAAGACCCTACTTCAGCCTACTGAACTTCAAACAAGTTTGTTCATCTCTTGCCCACCTCTGATGAGCAGTTTGACACAGTTCCCCGAAGAGAGGCTGCACTTTCTCCATACATGTTTGTAAGAGTCCTTGACTAAATTTTCTAGGCGCTACTGCGAAATCTATTGCTACTGCAAAACATGAATTAAAAATGCTTAATAACATTTAAATACAGCAGGGAAACATATAGTCACTTTCTCAGTTCAGCTTCCACGCCTGAAGCAGCTCAACCTGATGATCAGGGACAGAGGGAGAAATCACAGGCATAAAAAACCCCTGCCTCACCACAGAGCAACTCTCCTTGTTTTTCCTACAGTGATGGAGGAGTAATTCTACTGTTCATGAGACTGAGGAAAATGAGATTGTAGAAATTTGATTCTGGCTCTGACAGGTATTTGATTGGGGAGATTACAGGTTCTAAAATGTTTGGAATAGAGATTGTACTTGAGCATTGCCTGTGTTTAGGGAATACATTTGCCAGACAGACAATAAACAGCGTGGAAGAAGAAAATCTCAGCTAAATAGAATAATAATTTAAAACAGCAGAGAAGCTTGTCTTAAATTTTGTCAAAAATGCAATTGCTCGCTGTAGTCTGACACGTTAGAGGCTAGGTTCTTTTGCTTGAACTGTTCTTGACAGATTTTAATGTTAATTGGTCTGGGGAAGATGCCAGGCAACCGAAAACATTTGCCACAAAACAAATGTGAAGGAAATATGGCTCAGGGTGGGGAGTCTCACAATTCACTTACAACTGCAGAGAACAAGCACCATTCTCTACAGAGACTGACAGAGCAAGCTGAAGAAAAAAAAAAAAAATTTAAGATGTGGCAAGTAACAAGCAACTCTGTCACAGGATTTACTTCTTTTACATTAAGTAGTAATAAAACATTAATTTCACTATAGTAAAAATGCTGACTATAAACTCCAGCAAGGTCTCAGAAGAAATACAAAGCAGTTGCAGTCAGCAGGATCTTTTCTGTACACAAATTACCATTTATGGCTAGCCAAAAAAATGACTCAAGAAGGCAAAAAGCAGTGAAAACTGAGTTATGAAGGAGGCCCTCAGAAAAGGCAAAGGTCATCTCATCTCACATATTTAGAGCACTCATCCCAGCTGCTCATTTCCCACACCATGGCTGCAAATACTAAGCTAGAAAACCACAGACCATCAGTTTTTGTGTTGGGATCTAGCAATGTCATTGTACCCTGACACATTCAACAGACCTATAGAAACCACAGTATTTTTGACCAAGTCAGGTACACCATTTCTGAAGGAAGGGACCTTTGAACAACACTGGCATGCAGCACAGCTTGTGCTGGTTACAAAGCTAGCAGCATTGCAGACTCAGGGCACGCACAACCAACAGCTCCACAATTCCAGCAAAAGCCCTTCTCACAAAAGACAAGCATGTCTTGTACTTAGTGAAAGGACTCAGTATCACAATATGAAATGAAGGATGGGACTCAATCACTGAGTATTCCAGATGCCCAATTCTCATTCATTTTCATTAGTACTGTCTTCACTTGTCTAACTTGCAAACTGATGAAAAGTTGAAAAAACATCTTTGAGTAAAGCTGCGCAGACATGGTGGTTACTCAAGGAGATCCTTTATCTGGATGGAGACTCACCTCCCAGACCTGTTAAGGACATATAAGCACATGCAGTCTGCTGCACATTCTTTGTGTAATGCAAAATTTTCGTTTTGCACAGTCCTTCTGTTCTCTCTTCTCTCTGAACCCTAAAGATCATCAAGAATGCGCACTTCTCCTCCTTCAAAATGAAGGGGGGTAAAATACTTCTGTAGCCATAACAGATGCCAAAAAAACCCGAAAGGAGCAGAGAGTGTCTTCAAGTTGTACTTTTCAGAAACAGCTAAACTAAATCTGTTTCTCCAATGAGGAATCAATATATTAACATTAAGAAGATTCTGGCCCAAAACAGAAAGAGAATCTCACTTGTGCCAACTACAGGAGCATGGAGACATAACTGGCCCAAGCGATTTAAGCCTTCAGAAAGAAGCAATGAAACACAGACAAAACCAACTGCAAAATATCATCCTTCTCTTTAAGAACAGCAAATAATCTACACAGACTATCAGTCCCTCTACCATTTACAAAATAAACCAGCTATTTGTCCAAACACAAAGGCTCAAATATTAACACAACCTACTGTTTCGCACAGAGGACACAGAAATGACAGAAAAGGAACAAGAATTTTGTAGCAACAGAGAATGAAGACAGAAGTGAAAGGCTTTATTTCTCTTAAATACAACTTATCACCCACAGATAAACAATGAAATTCTTCCATATACCTAAAACTTTAAAAGAAAAATCTTTGACTAAATTTTCCAGTTTAAATAGCTTATAGTAATCAGGTGATGAATTATCTGTGTATACCATTCTTACATGTCTTCGAAAGCTAAAACTCATCATTAAAAAGGTACTCAATTTGTATCCTCTGAAATTATTCCTTTCTTTAAAATCTGTAATTTTAAAACCATGAGATTAAATTTAAACGTAAGTACTGAGTTTAAAAAAAATAGCAGAGAGTTTTACACAAGACCTTTTGACATCATGCTACTTGTATTTAAAAAAATGTTTATTTAAGAAATTGTACTGATGACTTTCTAAAGTCTGTTACAGGACATTCTTTTGTGATTTATTCTTTATATAGTACCAATTAAGTGTTATTACTTTCCATTATAATGAAATTATGTTTAAGGGTTATAGGAGGATCATCTTTAGAACAGAAAAAAGTATAAAAAATAGCTTCCTTCATGATACTGCTACTAATGAACTAGTATGAACAAATGTGAATTCATTAATGTTATTAATTTCCCCTGCCCCTCAACACAGTAGCATGAAGTCATACCTGACCTTCCTTCCAGAACCATATCCTTAAAAAAAAAAAAAGGCATCTTCCCTTTTACAAGGAACTAATCCAATGACCAAATCAAGAAAACACCTGCTCACACAGTCAATGTGCTCTTCAGGAAAAAAAATCTCCACTACCACCCATTTCAGGCTGGTTTGCAGGAATTGCTTTGAAATGTTAAGCAAGCTTATTCATGTGATCCAACTACTAAATATAGTGGTTATTTAGCTCTATTTCTTATTTCTTTAAAAAAATATTTCGAAGAAAACAATATCATGTCTTCTAGCGATGATGAACAGAATGGATCCTGTTTACATGATTTGTCAGTAAAGAGACTGGAAAATACAGATATTGGTGTCACAACTTTATGTTTTCTGGAAGCAGTTGCTACACAGCTGTTACAGATGCTTGTAAAAGGGTTAATAAGTCTCATATACTTGAAGACATACCCACATATTGTATTACAACATACACCCCTCTGCTCTGCCAAGTGAGACTAAATAACTGGGCTTGACCATGTGTAGCCAAGATTTACAGAATCATTCTACAAAAACATAGCAGCACTTCTGAAATTACCTGGGAGACAGGTGCTTCAGACAGGCATTTCTGATCAGGTTGTAAACATGACCCATTTCCCTCAACATTCTTAATGCTCAGGTTAGCACGTGAGTCATGAAAACGCAGTCATTCTTTAACCTATACGGGAGTACCTCTGAACTGGAGAGAAGCAAGCTTAAAAGAAACAAGGCTGCCTCTGGAAGGGCAGGTGGGCAGCCACTGTTTTATCTTCCCATACACAGAGACTGCAGACCAAGAGAGAATCACTCCCCCTGCTCAGCAAAATGACCTGGTATCTTTCAGGGCTTTTCGAGGAGGAACTGTAAGAAATAGAGCACCATACTTGAGAATGCTGTAACAAACCTGACAAAACAAAGATTAATACAACAAGTGCCCTAAAGAGAAAAGTTCTATTTTACAGAAATATTCATTGAACAATTTGTAAAACCAGATATTTCAGCAGGTAAAGTCTGCTTAATGTACTAAAATTCATAGAAATTTCCTAAACTAGGAGAAATACACACCTAATACTTTATCAAAAGTATTGATAAGCCCATTTTTATAAAACAAAGATTCTACACTGTCAATTTAATTCAGGCTTTATTCTTTGGTCAATTTTTTTATGGTCACTTATTTTCAAAGAAATCAGAACACACCATACTAAACTTTTTGTGTCCTATCCCCCCTGCCCAAACTGTCAGCACAAGAATTCTCTTAGCATTCATATACTTCCACAATGGTAATATGAACTTAATGTTCCTATCCAAGATTCAGTCCAGAGATGCTCTTCTCAGCATTCTAGTCTGCCAAGGCAAAGCAATTTCTGTCAGTCTTGGTTTTCACTAAGGAAAACAATTATTTCAAGTACAGTTGGTCCACGCCATTCTCTGTGATTGAGTTTAAGTTTGACTGCCACATGGGGACAGGCATGCCCTACATGACAGTGGTATTACACATCCTTCTAAAGAGTCTGTACTTGAAGCAGGAGAACACTGGTACAATGTCAACTGCAATTAATAGTACGCATACTACATCTTTTTTATTCCATCCTAAATTCTGGCACTCAACAAGAAGAGTAACATTTTTTTAGCAGACTCAGTGTAGTAACAGCAGGCTGCTTATCACTTAGCATCCACGAAGCTCAAGGAGATATTTGGTTTCTAAGACAGAACAGCTCCTAGCATATCCCTTGTATAGGACAAATTGATGTTTTCCCTAGCATCTGTTTTGGTTGTGGGGGTTTTTATTGTCGTTTTGGGGGGTTGGTGCTTTTGTTGTTTATTTGGGGTTTTTTTGGGGGGGAGGGTGGTGGTTGTTTTTTAATTTTAACTTCTAGGTTGTTGTTGTGATTTGAACCCAGCCAGCAACTAAGCATCATGCAGTCACTTGCTCACCCCTCTCCATTCCCAGTGAAATGGGATGGAGAATTGGGGAAAAAAAAAAAAAGGTAAAACTCGTGGGCTGAGATAAGAACAATTCAATAATGAAAATAGCAATAACTAATAATAATGAAAATCAATAGAATAAAAAAGAGAAATAAAATCAAGAAAAGACAAGTGATGCACAATGCAGTTACTCACCACCCTCTGACTGATGTCCCAGCAGTGATCTGCCACACAGTCAACTCCCCTCAGTTTATACACTGAGCATGAAGTCCTGTGGTATGGAATATCCCTTTGGCCATGTTCCCTCGCAGCTTCTTGTGCACCAGCTTGCTGGCAGAGCATTGGAAACTGAAAAATCCTTAACTTAGGATAAAGACTACTTAAGCAAAACCCAAACATCGGTGTGTTACTAACAATATTCTCACACTATATCCAAAACACAGCACTGTACCAACTACTAAGAAGAAAATTAACCTTATCTCAGCCAAAACCAGGACAATTGTTCAAGTAGGGACCCAACAGAGCTGTAGCAACTGCTTCTCCATCTCCACTAGTGCTGACTGGTCTATGGATTTAAATCCTGTTATCTGGGATATTACCATATCTGCATGAATCTCTTGTGCCTTGATCTCCCAGATTCACCATCTTGGATAGAAGCTCCGTAATTGATCACTGGGGAATTAAAGAGCAGAGTATTTCAAACGGTCACCTCACAAGAAATATTACTGTAATAGGACTACTGTACAGGATAGATTTTTGATACGGCTCTACAGCATGTTGATATACCATACGTTCAGCATCTCAGTAATTGGGACACCCTGCCCACTTAAGAGGCAGTTCAAAGCCCCACTGAAGCCAGGCTCAATGACTTTAATTAGTCTGCATGAAATCAGTCAGCAACACTGAAGAGCATGAATGCTATACCGCTTCAAGTAACATGTATCATTCACAGAGAAAGCCATGCTTTTCCATTCAAAGGTATCACACCATTATTAAATATAAGAATTTTGTAGAGTAAAGACCTTGATAAATTACATTTCATCAATTATTTCAAAAGAGCCAAATGGAGAAATTAGAATGAGAGGATTCTTAGCATTTGTTGTTTATTTTGGACAGTAAAAGGAAAAGATAATTGCCTTTTTTTTTTTTTAAATGCCAACTGTGTTTCACACAATTTACAAACATTTGGATTGTTTTAGAATGAAATTACTTAAAAATTGACAGATTTCCAGAGTCAGAAAAAAAGATTAAGTGCAAAAAGGTTTGAGAGATTATTAAAGCCTGTGACATCCATAGCATTAAAAGAGCCCTAACAGAGCTGAATGTTTTGCAACACAGCATTAAAGAACAAATAGAAAAAAATCTGACACCACATAATAACAGAGCCACTACTACAGCTTTCCACCTCCATAAACACATCAGATATTCACAGCTTCATAACACTGCTTAACAAAACAGGTAGTTTACAAGAAAGATAAAACACTAACAAAGGAAAACTGAAGAGTTTCACATAAACTGTGAGGAACAATTCAATTCCCACAGCCATCTAGTACACCCACACTCAGCAGCCAAGAGTCCGGAAGATGAATGAAAGCTCCAGATCCAGAAAGCAGCATAAGCAAGGCAGTATCTGTGCAACATGGAGCTACTGCTCAGTCTTCAGCAGTAATTCTTTAGAGCATACAAAATAAAGTTAATATATGGAAGAATCACAGCAAGAGTAAAAGATTTCAATGCATACGTCCATAAACACGCAAGTGTCATGAACAGATAGGATTTATACATTCTAAACATCAAAAAGATGGGATTTATTTTAAGTAGTACTTGACATACGACTCTGCCCCAATTAAAAAGGCCGAAGCTGTTCTTGTCTGGCCAAAGTAAGGCAAAAAATGACATTTCTGCTTGTGGAGAAATATTCTCCAAAATCCAAAGTTATGAATGTCAACATTTTGATATACCTGGGCTTAAATGTTACACCTCTAGCAAAAGTAACTGCAATAAATGAAACAAAAATGTTCAGTCAAATTAGATGAATTAAATTCAAAACTTACACTGCTTGTAAGTATGACTTAGCCATATCAAGTAGAAAGCTGAAGTCTGGCTGCATAGGATGTTTTCCACAAGATTTAAAACACATTTTGCACATAATTTGTAAGCATCACCAAACAGTAAGCCATTTTTCTCATCTTCAGGTCTTCTTCAGTATCATTCAATGCAGAGTGTCAAGACTTTTGCTTCTCCAATCTGTATTTAATACAGCTCCACATTCTCCTCAACACTTCCTTCACCATCTGAGGCCATTTGTATCCACTATACCTCCTCTCTCTCAGATAAAATAATGTTATGCCATCTATACAGACCCGGAGCTTAAGTTAGTCAAGTTTTGCTGCATTAAATGAACGACAGTCTAAAGGCATACACTCTTCATTTCAGGGGGAGCAAGCAGAATTGTGAAACTCTTTGAGTCAGTAATTTTGTAAACTAAGTTCTATAATACATAGTAGTTTTCCAAAGGAAAATAAAGTACTTGTACAAGCATCTACTTGGATAATGGTTTTTTTTTCTACCTAAAATGTAGTTTCTCAAGTACTGAAAATTAAAGTGCTTTTAATTTTGCTTTTGAAGTAAAAGCTTTTTTTCTAAACCTGTGAGGAAGCAAGCCTTTGTCACTGCTAAAACGTGGGGAAAAAAATAACGTTTCAGCAGCAGTTGTGGGTTATAAAGCATAAATCAATATTGTTTCAATACCAGACGCATGTTAAATGTTTCTTCTATTGACAGATATTTTATAAGTAGTCGCTGGCAATATTTTATACTTACTTGTATACTTATTTCAAGACTAGCTTGGGATTTAAAATTTCTGCTATGTAAGCATTTCAGGAGAAAAACAGTGTTCATGAAAGAACATAGGACCCCTTATTCTTTGTACTAGTATCCTTGTCATTAATTTGGATCTTCATTATCAAATTCATTTATTAAACATATTTATATTACAGAAAGGTTACATTTTTCAGAGACAAAAATATGAGAAAGCTTAGCATCTTTTTCTTTGGACACTCCATTGCAGGATAAACAGAAACAGGGTTCACAAATCGCAAAATCTTTATCTTAAACTCTTATGGAAATGTTTTTGAAGTAATTATATGAAAAGAATAGTCCAGTCCTTCAAGGTGCAAAATACTGATTTGTGCTAAAGAAAGCTCACTTTTCAGCAAGAGATACTGAAGATGCTGAAAGTGACAAAAAAAGATTCCAACATTTTCATCATGCAAAAAAGAGTTAAGAAGGACAATGGTCTTATTTGACTAGTAGTGACAAGTACTCATCAGCGTGGTCATCAACAAAAAGTACTTAGTGGGATTAAGCTTTTCTGTTGTATTTTGAAATAAATATATTTCAGGCTTTACAACAACAAAGAAATAGATTGGTAACTCTGTGCCATCCACTACTGTCATCAGCAGATTGGTCAGTCTCCTAAAAAAGTTTTTGGTGAATCAAGAAACAGCACTAAATGCAACCAATATGGAGGGTATGTGGCTTGTTTCCAGGGTATGGTTTTAAATATGATCAATATAATTTATTAATACTCCTATAGGTTTACCAGAGCTCATTAGCCACTCAATATTTAAAGTTAGTTTAACTGCAGCGTGAGTTCTCTTAGTATAGGAACAACTGTCAGGAAACCAGGTGAACAGTAAAAACTTTTTTGTTCAGATGAAAAACTATAGATGGACTTAACATTAGTTCTGCTTTGTCTCCCCCAATCCTTCTTCAGGATCTAACCAAAATAACACACAGCTTCTTTCAGAATCCTGGTAGGATAATGAATAATTATCCTCATAGATTAACTTTCTTGAATGTTGTAGGAAATAGGATTTTAAAAGAATTTAAAGAAAATATGATGCTAATTTGTGGCAAGAAAATAGGAATACCTGAAAAAGAACAAATAATGAAAGTAAGCAAAAGGTTAGACTTCATCAGGTTGCCAGTGTGCTAACTATTCATTTACCTTGTAATACTTACATCTTCAGAATAAATGTATTATTGGATGAATTATCCACAGTATCTTTCAGACAACTAAATTTGTTCAGCATCATTAGTATGTACTTCCAATAGAATCACTTAAAACAATCTCTCTTCTACTTAAGAAAACTTCCAAGTCTATGCTCCTGCAGCTGAAAGAACAGATGACTAGACTCAGACTAATAAATGATCAGTTTACTGCTGGTGAAAATACATTTAACACTTAGGGAATTATCTGGAATCAAATTTTCAAGCTAATTTCCTTTTATCAAATCAACATCAATTCAGGTGAACAACAGAAAATTTTTCCACTGCCTATTTGCTTCAGTAAATTCTACCCATCCAGACTGATCTATGATGCCAAACAATATTCTGCCTAGGTACAGCAAGGCTTACACAGGCATCCCAGAGGATCAACTTTTCTAATACTACCACTGTGTTACAGTGTCCAATCTCTCAGATTTCTTCACTATGCCAATGTGTACATCCACAGTACACACTTCAGCAGTTTCGGGGAACAGTGCATATGCCACACCCTTCACCTCTGAGCTGCACGATAGAAAAGACTGTATAATTCCTCATGCTAGGCCTGTAAAGTCTTTACAGCCATGTACGGAAAGCAAACTCAGGTGGAACCATGGCACCATCATGACCCCTGCACAAACCTGTGAAACTTCTGCTACCACATGTTGGCATAAACAACCAACATCTTGTTTTGGCAGAACAAAGCATCTTCATGTGTGCTGGAGCGTATTAGCTGAGAGAACCTGATGAAAGCCCAAGTTAAAGAACAAATTAAAAAAATAAAAATTTAAAAATAGTTCCCAGAGCCCAAAAGCAAGCAGTGACAGAGGCAAGGATTCTCCATGCATGAAAAGCAGCTTGTATTACAGAGAGCACCATGGAAGGAGATGCAAGTGAAACCACTGATATTTTTTCCCCTGTTAATTCACCTCATGGCAGGAGAAAGAAAAAAACAAAGACAGTAACAGATAAACATTCCGTAGACCACAGATGACTCTGAAATATACAACATTGCTTATAATTTATCTCCAGCCTTAGTTTTTAAAGCAGCATGTAGCTATTCAAACAGAAATAATGGAGTCCTGTAAACCCCACCAGCCATCCAAAGCTTTTTTTCAAAACATACAAGGAAGATACAGCAAAACCTTCTCCTTTCTTCATTTTAAACAAAACCATGAACAACTTTTGTAATTGCTTTGACCTGATACCTACCACGTAAGGGTCTCCTGCAGGAAGACACAGTAAGAGGCCCTCGCGCTGGCATCCCACCCAAGCCCACCAAGCAGCACCACCCACGCCAGCAGCGCTCCAGGACCAAAGCACTGAAGAAGCATAACAACATCTTGGTGATTGAGTTTCTCTGTTTGGGGTTTTTTTGTTCTGGCTTGGTTTGGTTTAAGTGTTTTTCCAGTACTTAACTGTTCACAGATGGGATATTTGCAGAAAACGTATGCAACACCCCACAGAGACCCCATAATACTCCCACAAGCTTTAGTTATGTCAGGAGAAATACATGCAATGGTTCACAGATGTCGATTGCTGTCTGTATGTAGGAAATGTTGCTGCCTTATTGCAGTGTTACTGTAACAAATCTTCCAGGAGAGGAAGGTGATTTTGTTTCACAACAAAGCTGTCTTCACACACTCACACTCGCATACCCAATTATTCACTAACACGAAAACTCACAGGTCTGAGCAGCCTGCCCAGCAGTGAGGCTGCAGGGTCAGTGTGTGTGTCGCTGGCATCCATCCAGGGCCCCCCATGACGATTTGAGAGCCAAGGGGCTCCCAGGATGAGTTCTCCTCCTGTTAGGATGGCAGCAACAAGCAGCTTTGGCTGGGCTTTTTACAGCCTTCAGGAGCTGCCAGTGATCAGTCTTTCCATCCTGAGGGTCATCAGGGCTTAATCATTGCCTCGACTCAGGTCTCAGGAAAAGCTGCATTTAGACCCGTGCATTCCCATAACCCCTTTCCCACAATTTATTCCTCCTGGTGCTTCCACACTCATACCTTCCTAACCAGACCACCTTTAAAACTGCTACTGCAATCCTCTACACATGCAACAGGAGGGATCAGACCCCACTGATTTATTCCAGCTTGATCCCTCTCCATGGCTAGTACAGGAGACTATGGGAGGGTATCCTCTGAAAAATAAGACATTCCGAGTGATCATGCAACAAATAGCCTTTCACTGAATCTTCTTCCTAATCCCTTTGTACTTAGCAGACACCCTAAAGTATAAGGACGTATTTTCTGCTTTAATCCCATCTAAGGAAACATTTGTACTTACAGTTTTTAAGGCCTGGTAATCTTTTTACCTTCCAAATGTAATTTTTTACACAAGTTTATCACCAGTTACTTATGCCTCATATAAATAAGTTAATCAGCCTTTTTTATAAGGAGATAGGATTTAACATTTTAATGTCCATTATTTTGTTCCAGAAGGGTAACAGCCAGGCACAAGGGAGTAGAGACTTCCACAATCCCATGCCTACAAAGTTGCCTCCTACTACATCCACTGCTTGCAGCCTCCTTACTTTCCTCCTTTTGCTTCTCATCTCACATTATGGGAGTAGAGGACCAAATACAGAACAGTGCATTATACTGGAGGAAGCAGCAGCTTTATATTAAAAGTTTTATCACCATTTGCAAATTTACAATCCTAGCTATGTAGGTATTTCAGTTTGCTTGATTCTTTTCCAAGCATTCCTTGATATAATCCAGAATCAGCCTTCCAGCTGAACTGGTTTCCTATGCAGCTAGCTGATGCATTTATTCATTAGCTTTAGTGAAGCCCGAGGCACAGTGACAGCATGAATAATATAGAAAGTAAAGCCCAACATGCTCAAGAAATACCGCAGTTTATTAAGGAAAATAAATAAGTTGGGGGTGGGGGGTGTGGTGGGGGTGGTGGTATCTCTTCCCCCCTTTCTTTTCCTAAGAAACATGTACAATCTTGATAGGATAAGCAAGCTGCTTATTTTTCCCTAGATGTGTGCGTATTTGGCCATAAATCAGCTAAAATATGCATGGCATGCTCTATTCAAACACTCCCATAAAACTGTATACACTTCTATTAGTTTAGATTTACAGGAATAAACCACCTGAATTTTAGTTCTGAAGTTTATTCATTCTCTGATCTCCAATAATTTTGCTCATAACTCATAATGGGGAGAGGAGGTCACACAAACCCTGTCAAAACATAATTGGAAGCAACAGCCTGAATTCATTAGTCCTATAAACTCTGAATTTAATACTACAATACAACATAAGCAGTAAAAAATATTTATATCGTTTAAACATCTCTAAATTTTTCAGCCAAATATCTTATGTGTAGAGTGGCTTCCCCTCCACACTAGATAAAAAGAATCCTGACCTATAACACCTTATCTGCCTCAAAGAACAGTTTATCTAGTATTTTTCAGCAAAGTTCAGCTTCTATGGTCATTCCAGTAGTATTCACTTGGTGAGTTCAGGGGTAGGGTTGGTTTTTTTTTTTGGGGGGGGGAAGAGTGCTTTCTAGTGTACTACCATTTAACATTCATTTAAAGAAGAAAAAAAAAGCTGTCTGCCTGTTTCATCTTCCATTTAATAAAAATCAAAACAGACACAATCCTTCACTATAAACTAAAACCATATATAAAAGGTTCTTGACGGCTATAAAGAAATACACAGATTTTTCTTCTTTTTTATTAATAAAGAGAAAGGAGAAAATATTTTGTACACAGATTATGTAACATACCAACTAATCCACAGGATTTCGTATTTGCTTTATGTTCATTGTAAAATTACACTTAAAATACCACAGCATAAATTTTGCTAATTAGATTGTGGTATTCCTTTAGTCATGATTGTGTAAATTTCAATTTAAGTAGTGCACAGTGGGGTTAAGTACACAGGAAGAAAGTTAGGAGTCTTGATGACCCCCCATATCAGAGTGTTCCACAGGTTTACTTACCACAAGATCCCACTAGACACAGAAATTATTGTCAAATAAGCAGTATTTCTTCTAAAGTTTACAATGGAAACAGCATACAATCAGTGCACACACTAGCTGATGAAGCTGGTCATTGAATCGGCCATTTTAAAAGACTGTAGTATTTTTATGCTAGTTTTTAAACATCTGTACATTATATGACCATCTTAATATGCAGACCACTTTTTCCCCATAACGTATGATGTAATTTTTCTGATTTCTTAAACATTTACAGAGTAAATAGCAACACCCACAATTCAGCTGGCCTGCCTAAGATCATTAGGCAATATATACAGTCACTCCTCTATTAGCTCTCTCTTTCATTTGAACAATAGAAGATTATTTACAGATGCTAAAGTATCATCATCAGCCACTCTTTACTTACTATAAACCGGTGCTATAAAAAGAAATGGACAACTGCCAACAGAAAAAAAGGAAGAAAAAAAGAGAAAAAAAAAAGAAACTGGAAAGAATGCAACAAAGAAAAAAAACCCACCAGTTAAAAATGTATTGTAAAATGATATATTTAATTTTGTTCCTACTGGATGTTTTAAAAGTTTGTTCCTTAATCAGCTTCCTAATATCTGATGTGAGCTAATCCAGCATGATTAGTTAACATTTACTAATGAGTCATCTGTTTTTACTACTATATAGTAAAGATCTTACAACAAACAGTATTTCTTCTGGGATTATAAAATGGAAAAAACTTCCCCAAAATCAGATGGGTCAATGAAGTTTGTTGCCACAACAGTTAAACCCAACAATAAGGGGTGTCCCTGCCAGGACACACTTGAACAGATGTTACACACAGTCCTCCTTTTATTCCTGTCTTACACCCATGATTTAGCTTTTTTAATCAAGTAAGTGTCTTTCCTCCTAGTAAAATGTGATGCTTTCTTAATGTAAAAGTCATTCAAGCACAGAATAGAACAACGTTTCAAAGGGACTTTTCCCCATGTAAAAATTCACATAATACATAAAATGCAATGCCTCTGCTATTGAAACAAAATGTTTAACTTAACTTTTCTATTTCATTGAAATGTAAGAAACTTCACATCTCAAAAGTCCGCCACTAAAACAGATTTCCATTCCTCTTCAGCACTTGTGATACTTAAGCTTACTAAAATATAAGCTAATATCTGGTAAAGTTCATTTCAATTTATGAAAGGTTGATGACTGAGAATGAGTTAATTTATTTAAAGGTATACTTGAAAATTTATATTGACATTTGAACATGAGTTTACTCTGTGCACACCAAAATAGCTTGGCTCTGTCACCTAGACACCTGAGAAATCACACACTTCTAAATAACAGCAACCAGATGGAGTAATTTCTGTTTTCCAAAAATTAGCTGCAGAAGCTTGTTAATGCTCAGTAGTAATGTGCAACCTCACATTCTTCCTCAAACTTCAAGATAAATATGACATTAAATGAAAGGACACATTTTAATTTCGCATTTAGGAACTAATTTTGACTGATTTTAACTGACTTCTGAACAGTGTCTGAACTGGATGCAAATGACAAATAGTTGGCGTTTATCTGCAAGTGTTGTTCCTGCATCACAGATACACTCATCTGAGACCGAAAAAATACACTCCATCTCTTCATAAAGTGGAAGCAGCTGCAATGACAACTGATTTTTGGCAACTTCGGTCCCCATCTACTTGTAGGTACCAGAAGCAGCCTCAATCACATATTAAAACTAATTAACAAACCCAATAAACTACACCACAGCAAATACAAATGCCAGCTTCAACAGCAAAGCAAATACCTAACTCTTACACTGCATTTTCACAGCAACTTTGAAAGCATTTTATCGAAGGAGATAAGCAGATCTGTCCATACATCTCAATCCGCACATAGATTTTTCACTCTACCACAGTGCAATATTCATTTCATTGCAAAGGCAGGTGATCTGGGCTCTGGACATTAGACAAAGGCATTAAAACCAGAGCATCCCAGATCAGCAGACCTCACAGTATTGAAAATAAAGTGTTATCTTTTTGCAGTACTGCAGAACTGGAGGTTTTCACATCTTCTTCCATAACTTCATGCCAAGCACAAGAATTTTCTGCTTTCATGACAGGAAACCTCACTGTGATCAAGTCCCCGGAATGGGGGCAGGAAGAGTTAAGGGATATAAAATTACAAGTACAACACAGGCCACGGTGGGAAACAAAATCCTTTTCATGACACTGTCTGCTCTCTATAGTTGAAGTACTGGAGAAGAATTAGGTTGAATACATCCTGGCTCATGAGGGATAAAAATTAAGTATCTTCAGAGGGTCTGAAACAGACCAGATCTTGAAATATCTGGAGATTATGATTTTTGGTCAATCAGCACAGAGCACTTAAGCAAATTAAAAACGAGGAAGCCACTGTACAGTGAGACATCCACTAACAGCAGCAAAAATCCTGCTGAGTTTTCTTTAGTACCCTTTCTCCCACTGAGGAAGGAAATAGGCTGGCAAGAAAAAGCCATGAGATAGGACATGGATGCAACAAGTCTTGAAGCCTTAGAAAGACTGTGGGAAGCTGCCAAATGAAAACCTCTTCTAAACCAGAAGCAGCAGTTCTGGTGATACAAAAGAGACCACAGAGCCTGTCGTGCTGCCCAGGGCGGAAAACCAACAGCTAGAGTTTCTACAAGGCAAGAAAAAAGGCTGAACCCTTTCTCAGTAATGGACTCAAGAAGAACAGCAACTAGTTTTCCTTTCTGGTGGACCAGCAACAGCACACATGCCCTCACTACTTATAAAAGCATCATCCATGGGAATGTTTAAATTAAGGAAATGTGGCTCATTTGCAGGACTAGCTTCTTCTTGACTCAAACCCTACTCAGTTTGGGAATTATCCCTAGCACCACCACCATGAACCGTCATTCTCCTGGTAGGAATCAGACAAAACATTTATACTGACCAGACTACATGGCACAAAGAGGTTCTTAAATTTATATTTTACTGTACTAATTACCAAGGGGTAGGGCTTCCCCAAGCAAGCCAAGCGGCCTGACAGCTTTGCTGTGCCAAATTATTCCTAAATAAATAATAATAATAAATCCTACTACATCATATAATAGTAAACCTAAGCTTCCTAATGCAAAGTGCTGTAATGCTGTCCCAAGTCAGCAGATGCAAAGCTGAATTAATCTCCACTGTTACACGTGGGCTTGTTAAACCGCAGCAGAGCGAAAACAAAAAGACCGTGTTATTATCACTCAGCGCTGCCACTGAGAGCCCAGTGGGGAGCCACGACACCTCGCATGAACCACGCTTATTTCGCAGCATTGCTGTTGGCAAGACCCTGTGAAGAGCATCCGAAACAAGTGGTGCAGTTATTCATGAGCTAAATGGATGACAGAAATGCCAAGTAAAGGATAAAGGGATAGCGAAAGAAATTTGCACCTCTCTTTCCTCTGACAGGACTGTAAAATTGGGTCTGAAAACAGAGAAGAGACCTCTCACTGCCAGAAGAGAGAGAAGAAAGCTAAGGACTTCTCCAAACACAGAAGCAGCATAAAACAGAGCAAAGCCATTTTACACAAGAGATCCTTACAGCATACACATACTGAAGAGACTTTCTATAACAATGACCTAGACAGATATTAAACCAGCAGGTGTTTAGCATGCATCTGGGAAACAGACAAAGCACTATTAATCTCAAAGAAAAATAATGCAGCGTGATAATATGACATCTGGCCATGCACAATAAAAACACTTTAAAACATTTATTCTCCTTTATTTGCTAAGTAAGCAATGAATCTTTTAATTATCTACATCAAAACCAGGTTCAAAAAATGACAATGAAAATGTTTAAAACATCTGGGAGAGACTGTAGTTTATGCTTAGTGAAAAAGGACATTAGTGCTTGTGGACCTGATTCTGCCCATGTTTATCAAGTTCTCCCCTTAAGTCAGTGGCTCTCCTGTGCAGAGACAGAGCACATTTATATAAGCAGGATTCTAAAACTGAAAATAAACTTCTGCCAACATCATTTCAAATCATGTTTGAATCTTCCTTTGTTCTTTTGTTCTCCTCTTGAGCATTTCTGTAGCCTTTTTGTAAGTTGTTTGCCTGTTCTTAATCCATTCAAAGAAGAGATGGTCTTAACATGTCTTGATAAAAATAAATAAATCATAAGATGCCATAACTCTCTGCAACTGCACACAGCAAGTGCCTATGTGAAATCAGGTGTCTTTGGGCACCAAGAACATAAGTGTTAATATACTGAAGACAGAAGCTGGTTTTCTTAGACCAAGCTAAAAAAAAACCAAACCAAATAATCTAAGCTATACAAACCCCACACAAAAAACACCCCAAAACCTCCACCCTAATAAAGCTAAAATGCCTTTCTGAACTAGTCTGAACTCCATTAATAGCCAAATAGGTTATATTAATGGTTGTTTACTTACAACTAACAACTGGGTTATTTAAACAGCCTAGAACAGAATTCAAATTACTTTTTACATGTCTGTTCTGCTTCACAATGAACTTTCTACTGTATTTCTGAATGCTGACAGAATACCACTTAATGTTTTCCATAACTCAACATATTTCACCAGTTTAAAAAAAAAGAAAAAAAAAAAACCTACTTCACACCCTCACAAGCATATTTTTGGAAGATTCATATTTTATTTGTATGAAATTGTTAGATACACCACTTCACTCTGAGGTAAAGCTAATCTTACAACACTAGCAGTTAATCACCAAGTCCACCACCTACTCTGTTAAAGTCAGAGTGAGTTTTAATAGATTTACCACAAGGAAGGATGCAGAAATCAAACTGTCAGCAAACTGGACTGATTCTCGTCCTGATTACTTCAGCTTGGGAATGTTTCAAGACCCCTTACATAACACTCTTCTATTTCACCTGACATTGCAATTGCTCTTTCAAGCATGATTTGTATAAATCGAGAAAGAATATTCAGTTCCCCTTTCTAAAAGCTTTATCTTCAACACAGCAGTTCCTCCCCTCCCCCCGAGTGACAATTCTAGACCCAGACTATGGTGCAACGCTAGTCCTTGCACCTTTTAGAAGACACAACTCATCCAGACCACACAGCCCAACAGCAACATAAAAACCACATCTCTTGATAAAGCCCAAATTGGCTCTAGGAAAGCTACAAACCATTTAAATGACTTCATGATTCATCCATTTCTTAAGAGAGAAGCTTTGATGCTTTAGCCAAAGCCCTCAGATAATAGTGCAAGAGGAAACAGAGAGAACAATGCTTGACTTTTTGACTAGCGGGTAGCTGCTGAAGGTCCACCAGCACAGTGCCCTTCAGAAAACAGTGAAAATACTTTAAGACATCCAGACTTCACTTCTGCCCAGAGCAAGGAAGAGGACAACATAGTCATAGTTTCTTTCAAATGCTCTGAAACAAGTATTTGGGTGCATATATTACTACCAAAAAAAAAAAAAAATATCCACAGATAAAAGAGTCTATCTTAAGAGGTCAACAACTTGACAATCCAAATAGAGTGATTACAGGACCATGTTAGCATCCCCTGAAAAAAAGGATCCTGGGAGAAGAAAATTCTTGAGTAACCAAAATACAACTGAAGGCAATGCCACATCTCTCTATGCAAATATGGAGCACTCATACACCAAAACACTGTTTGCAACGCAAAAGTAGTCCAGAGTGAAAACTGACTGAGAACTTTATTCCTGTGATAAAGAGCCCAATGTACTTTTTAAAACCCCAGAAGCAGTACTGCCTTTAAGCCAGGCTTCTAATTAGCCACACATAATTGAAATATGCAGCTGTTAAAACACTGAGTATAAAAATAAGCACAGGAATAATTTTCTACTTGCACGTGCATTTCTCTCTCAATTAGTTATGAGATGCTCTATTTCTGAACTCCTAGCTCACTAAAGAGCTGTCATACTGAAGCCTCATTATTATCTGATCCATTTCAATTTACAAGTGTAAATGATTAAAAACAACAAAAAAGTGGCAGTTTTGGTCATTACACTCTTACAAGAATTACCTTGTTCTAAACTACATATCACCATATAATAAATCATTTCTGCATCATTTAAAGGTGCTTAGGTTATATCGGTCATTACTCTTCAAAGAAAACATAATCACAAATTGCTGCTATACTACATGGGAAACCAGTATTTAAGACTAATGTGTGCTGTCTTAGAATGAGCTGGACACAGGCACTCAAAGGGCCCATGCATGTCCTTTATTTAGGAATCAATAAAATGCAACACTACAAGTTACAAAATTATGCTGTTTGACAAGCTCCCCATTATTCATAACATGTACTGTAATTTCCAAAGAAACATTTCTAAGCACTGAAATTTTACTAAATTCCCACAAATGTTTCCTTTGACAAGGTATTTACTAAAGTAAATCACAAGAAGTCACCTTGTCAAAGGAAACATTTGTGGGGAATTTGGTAAAATTAACATGTCTCCACCTTAAGTGTGGTAAGACACTATAACCACTGTATAGATGTTTTTATTATACTATAAACATCTTACTGTCATATTACTAATTAGATAATATATTATAAAATACTAAAAAAAAATTAGTATAAACTGAGTTCACTACTACAGTCATAATTTAAGTTCTTTGATTTCAATCCCAGTATCAAAAGTCTTACCATAAAAAAAAGAAAAATCCAACTCCCCAGCAAAAGTACCCACAAAAGCCTCACAAGTATTTCCCACGTACACATCAATTAGAGTTTATAATTCCAGGACCTTCTTCACTACCTTAGAGATTTAGATTTTTCTTCCTCACGCATAGGTAAATGATATCCCAATGAAGTTATATGATGGCAGGACCGGGCTTTTTAAGTACCCCCTTCCCTGCCAGTAAAAAGTAAAGAAATAAAAAGACTCACTCTCAACAAACAATCTGGATACAAACATTGGGAAATGGACTAGAAGGTAGAATCAAAACATTACTTATTAATCAGCACTACCAAGAGTACAATGCCAGTACATAAGGATTTAACACTAGACTGGTATGGCAGAAATTCATGATAAAAAGAGAGCTATCACTTTCTATTGCTAATAAATCTATCTCTGTTTATCAAAATTGATACAAATTACCCTAAAAATATTTCTTTACCCTCAAAAAATAAAAAAAAAATCCAGCGGTATACTATATGAGACACATCAAGGCTTGGAAAACAGAAACCTTAAAAGCCAAGAATGAAAGCTTAACTTGTTGGTGTCTTGGTTTTGAACAACCTAAAGCAACTCACTCGTCTGTAACAGCTGGATTTTATAAAAGTTATCTGTAGTTTTTACTGCAATCATAGGAAGTGATCTTTATTTCTTAAGTAATGGACTTGGAGAACAAAGTAGAAATATCCATCTTTTTTTTACTCTTTAAAACATTAACAAAAGCTCTCTTGTTCTTCATGACATGGCTAAAACATTTAAAATTAATAAAGTTTAATTAGCACACCTGAGAAGCCTAAATTATGTTTCAGAAGTGCCAATCAGATTAGTAGTAGATGCCGAAGAGACACCCTTAAATTGCAAAAGCAAGTATCACCACACTTCAAGGCTGCTCAAAACCCGTGTTCTACACAGTTGTCCAAGCCTACGCTGTACTAATGCATGGAAGAGCTTAAGCCTCATAACACTAGTTCTTTATATTATTATGATGATGAAATTAAGTGGCATGAATCATTTTAAGTATCTGGATATTCAGGTATTGTCACACACCAAAATACTTACTAAGCCTGTATTAATTATAGTGTCAGGTTTAGGAAAAAGGTCTGAAGTTACCACGACAGAAAAGCATTATATAGAGTAACCCTTATGCTAAAGTGCAGACGTGCACGTGACAGTATCTAAAAAGAACAGCATCATTTTAAGGCTACCTCACAGAAGAAGTTCAATTATTTTAGAAAGTCATCACAAACATTTATTACAAAAAACCCACATAATTTGACACCAAGCTCTGTCTTCCTATGTACCTCAGTCTTACTTAGTGACATCATACACACACCATGAAGTTGTTCCCCTCTGTGGCTTAGCAAACAACTGGAGGAGAGACAAAATGAACACCAGCATCAGCAAATTTTGTTATCAGTTACACTTAGTTTTTCTCTAAAAAAACCTCTTACTACATTAATTATGCTATAAGTCAATTAGCCAAAATTCAGAACAGACATTTATGACCACTGGTATTCTAAGATACATTTCAAAAGACCAAAACAGGGCAACATCAGAAGCATACTTTCAGTACCTCTTACTGTGTATTAGGAATGATCCTACTTACACTAAACTCTCCCTTACACTCTTTAAGAATCAGATAGAAGTAAAAACCTAGAAACAACCAGAGAAGGCAATCGAATGCTATGATTTACCTTCTGGTGCCATTTTTAAGGAATATTTAGACAGCAAGATGGAATTATGATAGTTCATGAGTTTCGGATGGAGAAAGAACCAGGTCCTTAGGGCTGCACATGAGATTTTTTTTTTATGATTTTAAATTTGGTAAAATTCTTACATTCCAGCATCATGAAACAAAAAATAATAAACCAAGGTTTACTGTACCTATAAATATATGATCCTCTTGCAATTATCCCAGAACCAGAAGTAAGATAAGTAATACCATCAATAATATAACCAATGGTATTACCACTGGTAATGTAAGTAGAAATAAATGAGCTTCAGGTGCTTTTTCAGGAGGACAGACAAAATATACAACCAGTACACTAAACACTAGTGAGCAACTGAGAACAACTTAAGTACTAACCTCTGAAATGCATTAGTTCAGTAATGAATTCATTAGTAAGGCAAGAAAATACTATCATTTGATCTGATATTCAGAATAATTTACCAATCTACTTATGTATTTTAAATATATAGTCTTCAATAAATACATTAAGACTACTTTCATTTGATATTTTTATTTCCATGATGAACTACAATCAGTATTAAAAGTCTAAACTCATTTCTAAAATCAATTTGTTTAATATTAGCCTGCAACTCTCATTGCTTTATTTGCTACAAAATTTAAAAGCCCTCCAAACAGATAACACTTCACTGTGAGGTACTAGCAGACTGCAATCAATCTACTACTTTCAGCTGACAAGAAAAGATAGCTTAAGCTTCTTTATCATCTTCTGCAGGTGTGTCTTCTAGGTCATGATTCACTCCAGTAAGACCCTTCTCAACACACTTGCAGTGTCTCAGCTGATTGGATTGAAGGGTAAGGATTCTTAAACTTTTTTTTTTTTTTTTTTTTTGAGATCATTTAACTAATTTTTAATCCAACACATATCATGTGATTTTTTGGGGGACAGATTCATCCCTCCTCCCTTTTTCTTAATCCCCAAGTTTTGTTCTTTCCTAGAAATGACATCAGATTTTCTCTCCACTCTCATGAGTAGCTTAATAAACAGAATTATCTTAACTTCTTGATAAAACCAACTGACTCTATCAGTTGTAACCATTAGTCTTGGCATTCTAATAAGCCTGTATTTTACTGGGACAACATCTTCTCTTTAGCTAGCCTTCTCTCACCGATTTCACCATGCTTCCTCAGCACTCTATTCAAAATGAGCATCTCCAGTTAAGAATATATGAAGACTTCTTAAGGTTTTTTTCAGGTACTTAATTCTGCAACATTCTTAAAGTCCTCTTTAGGCAGGTCATGCAATTAATTTATACACGGTACAATTTCTGTACACTAAATATTGATCTTAACCATGAAGGACTCTAAATGCTCTGTTAAAACATAAATTATCAAATTCATTAGAAGATTATATAATTTGGGGCAAATCCTACTGGTTTCACTCCTGTTAAAAGTCCCACTGATGTCAACAGAATTTTGAGAGTAAATATGAACAGTATTCTGATTGTGTTGACCACAATACAAAGAATTCCCATCCCTTGAGGGGTGGGGGAAATGGTCTTAAGTCATATACAAACCCTCCAAACAATCCTATCTTATAGTAGAACTTCCAAATACCTACAAAATTCCTAATAACCTTCCTCCCTAATTCTTAATCTGTGTTGACAACTCCAACTTTGATATACAACCTTATTTTTAAAGACATGCGTCAGTACTGTCTACAACCACTCTAAGTCTGTTGAGGTTGTGCGCAAAGCTGTAGAATCCCTAGTAATATTCTGAACTAAAATATGTGAAGATATCCAGGTATTTTTGGCACCCCTACACGGAGAGAGACAAGAAACAAAACTAATTTCATCTCTCTGACAGGCTGCAGCAGGAGCAATTACTAGCCTACTGCTTCTGATAGTGTCCTCTTCACCACTAGCTGCAGCTGACTGGCAGTAACACTGCTTGATATATAGTCCAGATGGCAATATTTTGTCATGTTGTACATATTTATGCTATTAAACAGTGGGTTTTTTTAAAAAATCTGGTCTAGTTTCTCTGAAAATGTGGTCACATGTCAAGAAGTCAATTAGAAGTAACTACTTAGAGAACCTGTTCCTGGAGTCTCTACACTGTACCTGTCTCCACTATTGAACACTTCCTCTCTTTCTTTTACTTTTTTCTTTTAAAGGCAGTGTGTGCCTAAAGCTAGCTGGTGCTTTTGAAAACCTGGCAACAGTGAAGGGTACAGTGTTGGGCAAGACTGAGTTACCAAGGAATGGAAAAAATCTGTAACTTGTAGACATCTAGACCCTGTTGTTATAGGAAGCCTTGGTCAAAGAAGCTATTTATTTTAGTGTACACTCTGTATTACAAGAGATACATCATGTATTCTTCCCATTTGGAGATATTATGAATAAAGATTAAGTATGGGTGTTTTTTAAAAAAAAATCCAAAACCTGTGTTAGTGCCCAGTGTAACAAAAAACATTACAAGAAAGACTATCACCACAGAGTAGAATGACTTCAGAACCAAAGTTACAGGAGCTGGCATTTTTAAGGCACCTGAATTACTGAGAGCAAGAAGAGCTTTCAGGAACTGAACTTTGACCTCCACTTCTGCACATCTGACAGTAGTAGTACAGGACCTAACAGCTTCCTTAACCAAAACCAGTTTTTTGGCACCCTCTAGAGGTTTTGCTCCCACAGAGAAACTCAGAAGAGTGACAATATAAATGTCACAAAATTTGGAAGAGCTTACTATCCACAATTCAAGCCTGTAACCAGCGCAAACTGGTACAAAAAGATTTATGTGAAAATGCAAAAACAGTACATTAGAGCATCAATTCTGGTTTCATTCTGTGTGATCAGATTGCTCATCTCATTCAATTAGCCCAGGACTTCTGGGTCTGCCAAAAAAAACCCTAGAAAAAACACATCACAATTAGTACTCCCCTGTTAAAAGACAAGGGAATCTAGTTTGTACCACATACCTCTGGAGCTTTATAAAATTTAATGTTTCATTTACTTTATGAGAAAATAAACCAAAGCTAAAGATTGTAAGGAAAATAACAGATCCCCCTTCTATGCAACACGGTAAAAAAATATCCCAAACCTTTAGTGTCACATGGATTTTTTTTAATAAGGTGGAATTTAAATTTTATTCATGTTCTCTGATATTAATCACCCAATTTGCCATCATTTGCTCAGCCACTTCTCCCTTCCCATCAAACCCGGTCAATAGAAAATATGAAAGGAAAAGAACTTTCTATTACAAAATGCCTTCTGTTTGATCAATTTGGTGTTAGGATGCAACCTCCTATATTATCTATCTATCAGATCTCAGTAGATCATGCTCTCCAGGTCCAAACAAATGTCCTCAAACATAACAGCATTAATTTTTTGCTATCATCACCCCTTAAGTCTGAAAATACAGGGTGTTTCAAACACTTCTGCAGATTTAAGCAACTTCTTCAAAGAAAAAAACAATAGCTCATTTTAGATATTTCGTTATGAAAGAAAAAAAAGAAAAAACATTCTACAACTGGAATATTAAAGAGGCATTTCCTATCATCAATGATATCACAGAAATCATTATCAAGTAAATTCCAACTGTGAAGTGTTTATTTTTAGGATAGTTTGAAACTGCAAACCATTAATTCACAAGTTTCCACCTCAGAGACCAGTGGTCTTTTGCTGCAAACATCTCTCTTTGGTTTTACTGAAAAATAAAATAAAAAAATAAAAAAAAATATCCGGGTGTCCAGGCTATCCCAGGAGCAACAGAAAAAAGAAGCATGCTACATATACTTCTCCAGTTTTAGTATCAGAATAATTTGAGACATACACATCACTGCATTCAAAGTAGACTTCCACATCAGTGACTGGTGAAATGAAATGAACACCAATTGCTAACAAAATAATACAGCATCTGCTTCAGAGAAAACTTTCATGAGACTCTTGAAATATCCTGATGGTGGCTCCTCAGGGATCCAGGTCAAGCTACTGTGAATTCTGAAATTCAGGAGCCTAGTTCTTGAACGCAGAAGAGTTGGTCTCGGGCAAGGCTGAATGGTGCTACACAGACACCCTTACTGAAGGCCTACGGGACCTACTGGAAACCACGCAGAGCTTTCAGCTCCTTCACATCCTCTTCTGCCTAAGTTTTCAGGCAGTATCAGCACATTCATTTGCTACCTGCCTGCCAAGAAACTTCTGCATGCTGGACAAGCCATGGTAGCCAATGCAACGGACATCCTTGGGATGATCAGCACATCCAGTGTTCAAACTGAAAGCCACACACAGACCCCCATGTGCAGAGAAACCAGTTGCCTGATGTGTTACAAGCAAGTGTTGGTGGGAAGACATCAGGCCCATACCCACGACTCTTCCCTGCTCCCAAACAGTTTCCATGCCCATTTTAAAGCCTTGTTCCTCATTCAACATTAAGCAACAGTTAAACTGATACTACAGCCCACTAGTATCCAAATTTCTCTGAGGCAATGCAAATGCCAAAGCAGAAGTCAAAGAATAGTTGTAAATTATTTAGAAATGCATCAGAACTGTGCAGAGCTCTCCGGATGTGGCCTTATCACTGCTGTGTAGAAGGGAAGGGTCACTTCACCTCATGGTGATGCTTTTCCTAATGCAGCCCAGGAAGCTGTTGGGTCTTCTCTGCCATGAGAGCACACTGATGGCTCATGTTCAACTTGTCGACCCAGAATCCCAGATCCTTCTCTGCAAAGCTGCTTTCCAGCCAGTTGGTCCCAGCATGTACTGGTGCAAGAGGTTATAGCAACCCAGGTGCAGAATGTGGCATTTTGCCTTCATCAAACTTCACAAGGTTCCTGTCATCTCTTTTCTTCAACCTGTTAACATGTCTCCCGATGGCAGCACAATCCTCTGGCACATCAGCCACTCCTGCAAGTTTTGTATCATCTGCAAACTCGATGAGTGTAACTCTGTGCCATCACCCATATCACAAATGAAGATGTTAAGTAATACAGGACACAGTAATGACCCATGAGGTACACTGCTAGTGCCTGGCCTCCAGCTGGACTTCCGTGCTGCTGACCACAACCATTTGAGCCTAGCAGTTCAGCCAGTTTTCAGTCCACTATCAAAAAGTCTCCCATAAAGTCAATAAATGACACTGCTCTCCCTTCATCCACCATAGTCATCTCATTGTAGAAGGTTATCAGGCTGGTAAAGCATGCCTTCTGCTTCATAAATCAATACTGACTACTCCAAATCACCTTCCCGTCCTTCATGTCTTTGAAGATTATTTCCAGGAGGATTTGCTCCATCACCTTCCCAGGAACTGAAGTGAGGCTGACTGGCCTGTAGCTCCCCAGATCATCCTCCCTGAAGGCAGGAGTGATGTTCACTTTCCTCCAGTCCTCAGGAACCTCCCCTGATCACCATGACCTTACAGAGATAATTATCAGATACCTTAAATCCCCTACAACTAGTAAAAAAGTAGAATTTTTCATGTATGTGATCGGCAGATGCCATGATAAAGTGGATGAGTACAAACTCCTCCACTCTTTGGGGAACAAATATTCTGTTGCCTACAAGATAATGCTGAACCCCAAGCCAGTCATTTGTTAGCAATTAATCCGATATCTTCTTGCATCTGGAACAGAGTCCACACCAGAATAAAAGGAAAAACCCTAGGGAAACCATCCTGAGACAGCCTGATAGTCACAGACCAATAATGAGATGTCACAAAATTTCATGTTACCACAATCATGAGGAGTGAGCTTTAGTTCTCTGTTGTTAACAACAGCCTGCGCCTTAACTCAACAAAAACCAGTATCCAAAACAAGCCAGCTACTAGCTGAAAACACAAGTAATGAAGCCTAGAGCAAAGCTCATGAGAGCAGGAGACTGAGTGATGTCAGGGAAGGGTGCTCAGCTGTGGAACAGTCTATTGGAAGAAGAAAAAAAAAAGAAAAGAAAAAAAGATTCAAAGTCTAAGCCTAACCATCCTCCGAGCACCAAAAAAAAAAAAAAATCTTTACCACTGATAAAGGGGATAATGTACGATTCTATATCCACACCTACCGGCAAACAAACTTATCTCCTGGAAACTATGGTTTTTAAACTGGAATTTCTTTTCAGATTATATCTGTAGGAAATATCATTGTCATTCACATTGTATTTACCCTCTTGAGGTGTAAGAGGTTTGTTAACTACACAAGTCTTGCTGATTGTAATCTGACAATTTAGAGGAACAATGGAAAAGAAAAACAAAGACATGCTTTGAGCAGCTCCTAGAATGGAAATGTATAAAAACATAAGGAATAATCACCTTGCGTGCATGCATTTAGGATACTTTTATTTCAAATAATTAGAGGGCAGATGTTCTAAAATTCACTGTACATTTTAATAGACAATACTATCAAGACTGACTACAAGTATATAAACAGATCAGAGTTGTGAAAATTAGATTTCTCTAATAAATTAATTTTGCTCAGCAAACCTTTTTTAAATTATATTTTAACTGAAATAGTAGCAGCTACAAAAGCTACAAATAATGTTTCATGGAGTTTAAGCTTAACAAATTTTATTTTTCAAATTAACATTGCATTAAATGTATTTTTGATTGCATATATTCCTACCTGTAAATTATTCCAGAACAAATACAATCCATAACATGGCCAAAAACATCATTATACATTCTTGCCATCACAGTTATTACCTATATTTGTTGAGATATTTGATTTCATTTTAAACACATGAACTGATAAAGGCAACTTCTACTTAATACACGAAGTGCTAAGAAGAGTCTGTGGTTGCCTTCTGATCCACTGAGTCAAACCCTAAGGTGCTCAGCCACCTTGACCCTTTCCCCTTTTGTTTGTTTTGTGTTTTGTTTGTTTGTCCTTACAAAATGAACGTCAAGAAAAAAGTGTCAGAAAAAGACCGCTTTTAAGAACCTATCTTAAAATCTCTGAGCTATTAAGACAAAAATTAGAATACTATTTAACATTTTGTAAAAGTGATAGAAAATTGCTGAGAGATTCTCCAAATATTCTAGGGCTTACCTATGCTCATTATTTTGCTGAACTCTTTAACGACTTCAACATCAACTTGACCCCTATTTGAAGAAAGCAAACTATGGATATAGGAAATTCAAACATTTCTCCTTCACCTTCCTGCTCTGAGACTGCTTCTTTTTGCTTGAAACAAAAGAGGAAAGGATTGGAAAGACATTATTACCGGTACCACAGCAAGGCTTGAACAGAAGCTGTCTGTCCCGTTCTCTCTCTTTGTACATGATGAAGCAACAGCAATGGACCTTTTCTCACAAATTAGTTTAATAGCGCTCCTTATACACTCTGTGTTAATACAGTATTATTAATGCTGTAAGAAGGGACCCGCAACAGAGAATTCACTGATACTTTGTATAGCTTCATTATTCTTGAAAAAGCAAGTTCTGGTTTTGTCCTTTAAACATCTCATGGAGAAGGGACCTAATTCAGTTTATCCCCCTTTCCCCTTCAAATTACTCCCCTTTTACTTAACTTTCATATTTTTAAAGAAGGCACAAAAGACCAATAATTACATTTTCTGCTTTGGAAAAAAGTCTCTTGCATCACATAAAACATATGTTGTTACCTGCTTTCGAAAACGTTGTATGAAGTCAAGAAAAAGTTAGTTCTATGCCACCCATGCACTGAGAGCAGTATAACAAGAGACACATACTTGCTTAAGCAAATGGAAAGAAAGGGCTATGTGTTCTAGGAGACAAGAGTACATAAGCAACCAGGACTCATGCTTGTACCTGACCAGTTTTCAGCCTCTCTAGACTTGTTTTCCTTTCAGCAGTTGTGTTACCTAGGTTTTTGAACTTTTCAGCACAAGGAGTATATGTATGTTTTGGACAGCACTGGTTCAACAGGGTTGTGAGCTAAGTTCAGTTGTCAAAACAGTGATGTAGTACAAAATAAAGAGACACCACTACGTCTGATTGTTTAGATGATTGATAAATTAACATTACAGTCTGTTAGTCCATCTGCATTCCTGCATATGTTCTTTCATATATGGTACAGTTAATGAATCTACAGCACACTATTTTCTAAAGACACCTCGGGACAGAGTTGGTTATATGCCATTTTGCACAGGTAGAGTGCTGAAGTATTGTCTTCACTGTGGTTCTTGTGTTTGTTACTGCTTGTCACAGATTAACTCAGAGGTGCTGAGCTCACTTCGTATTTCAAGGTGGGAAGCACTAGGTTATTTATAATTAGCTTCAAGTTCCTGTTGTAAATTAGGGCTGAGGTCCAGTTTCATAACAAAATTGCCCTCCTAAAACTCAGTAACAATAAGAAGTGAATACACTTCCACTCAAACATTGCTAAGTTTTGTTTAATGTAAGTAGGTTTGAAACGAGAGCTGCAAACAGGATGACTCAAAGAGTTTCCTGTGGCTTCCACCACAAGCTAGCCTGCATCTGGAAGTAGCAACTTCAGCCCCTTGACACCTTTTTACACCATAAAATTATCTCACCTACCAAGTAGTATCATAAACTGTAGAGCAATGTAATATATAACACATGTATGCTTGCTAACAAGTGACAGCACTCACATCCTGTCAGAAAGCAGGAGAGAACCCAAATATTTAAACTAATTTAAAAACAAACAACAACAACAAAAAAAAAAAAAAAACCAACCACAGAATTCACGAGGCCACAGAAACTTCCATGATATTCTATTTAAGCCATTAAAGACTGTTTCAAAACAATTGAACAAGAAGTCTTTATAAAAGAGGAAACTTTCCTGACAGAAGTAAATAATTGAGAGGCAGTACTGCTTTATATGTCTGTTATATTTTGGGTAATCGAATTACATATTTAAGTATTATTAAAAACTCTGCATATACATCTTCAAACTTTATAAGTTTTGATGTATAAATGCTCAGACCTTAAACTACAAGTCCTTTTTTATTCTTTTCTTCTACATGTATATGAAAAAGGGGAAGATTAAAACATCAGAAATATTACACAATGTTCTATAAATTCATTCAGCAGGTAAGTCACCTTTTTGAAGAATCTCTAAAATGATTCATGTGCAAAGAAGAAAAATCTTTGTCCTGGCCTTCCTTTCACCAAGTGTTCCTGTGAAATGCAGATGTATAGCTGTGCTTCAGAAATACACTTTATATCTAAAACCTGGTATTGTGAAATAAATCGCAAGTCTCTCACCCTTTCACATAAACTACTGTAAGTTGCACATTGAAGGGAATGAAATACAAAACTAAAATTATTTTAGCTATCCTCAAACTCCACTGAAGTAGTAGAGGATTTATCGCAGTGATGTTGCCTCCTTTAGCAGATCCAAAATCAAACATACGTCTCAACTCACACCATTCCAACAGGCAGAGGTTTTTGATGAATTATACTGGCAATCTGATGTGCTGTAACTACCACTTACTGCTGAGACTGATTTTCCTTCTGAATGGGATCAGCCACTGAAAGCCCATACCACACTTGTATGCAGACATTTCGACCTTTATGTATGTTCCCCCACCTCGATACAAACCCTGATAGATAGTGTAAGAGACAGACATACATTTAATTTAGTTGTACCATAACTAAGTATTGTAGTCATCTTGTTTCCCCATAAGAAAACAAATACTTTTTCTTAAAAAAAAACAACTTAATCTAACCTGAATTTCATGTGGCTACCACACTTCCTAGCAATAAGAAGGGAAAATTAGAGAGTTCTCTCTCATTTTTATTTTACAACTTTTATTCAAATAACAATCCCACATACTAATATATGTGCATTCAACAAACATACAGAAAAACGGCTATTTCTAAATGTGTTCTCAGCATCCAAAGCTGGCCCTTCTATCCTGAGATGAACAGAAAAAGTTGAACTGAAGCCCAATAGCTTGTTCCAGACCTGAAGACTAAATCACATCGTTAAAATGTCAAAGAAACTCATTAAACCTACTTTCAGTGTGAACACCAATATAATTTCTTTGTACGATGACAGCATCCTAATGGGTACAACACATTTGCAACACATGGTTTTGCGGGATAGGTAGGCAAGCATGAAGGAAGAGCGGAACCAAAAAGGGCACAAACCAGTTTCACCCTGAATGCGTGCAAGGAAAGAAACCTGGCACCTACTTCTCTAAAGACAGACAGTTCAAGAGACTATATATAGTAAGGATTCACCTGGATCCTTACAGTCCACTGTGTAAGACTAATGCATTTCAGAAAGTGGATCAACAGGTAGAACAGTTAGAGAAATATTTTTAACTATGTAACCTCAAGAGCAATCACTTTTTTCCTTCCCATAGGGACTGCTTCACTTCTCCACTTGTCCCATTTCTCCTGGACAACTCAGCTTTTTCATACCAACCACTCATTGTCTTTAGTTAAGCAAAAAGTTGGTTATATTGCATAACACTACAAATCAGACACTCCTAAGTAAAACCATGTGACAAAACCCCTTAATTTTAGATAACCTGCACATACTATATAGTTATTAAATCCAAAGTAGAAACAAAAGACCATATTTAAATAAAGATTTATTAGATTTATTATACTTAAATGTTATGCTGAGAGTATTAAGCCCTTCAAAAATCAGGATTCCTTGCTTCTTTATTACAGTCCTGGTATTTTACTGGAGGCATACAAAATATATTACGAACTAAGTGAGTTTAAAACCAAATTAATATAAAAACAGCAGAAGGGGGACAAATAATTGTTTCATTCCCAAGAAAACATATTTCCATAAACTTAGCTACTTGTTTTAGGTCTATACATCTTTCTAGAGAGCAACACCATTTACAGGCAAGCATACTGCAGTATTAGGTAAACAAACCCTATACTTCCAGAACTATACTTTTCTCCAGGTCAGGAAGAACATGTCTGTAAGGTAAGTCAGCTAAACAAACTAGCATTCTGATTTTTTCCTTCTCTTTCTCACCCCTCAATCATTCTTTCCCCCACCTGGAACTCATATATTGATGAGATCTGGAAAACAATCATTTAACCCAGTATGGCAAAACCTGTATGTTCTAAAGCATAAAAATTATAAACCACTACTGAGATTACTCATCCTGCCTGTTTTATGATAAAATTGTAATACCTTTAATTTTAAAAACAAACAAACAAACCCAAAACCAACAAACAAAACAAACAAAAAAACCCCAACACAACTGTGTCATGACAAATATGAGATTGTGGAATTACTGAAGAGTCAAGGAAAGAAGATTGAATAAAGAGAAAAAATATTTTTACTAAGGTACATCTTGTAAAGCACAGATGCCCTGTTCAATCAGTTGGATTGCTGTTACCAAATTCAGCAAGAGTACAATTGGGTTTTGCCTGGGGGAAAATACAAAATTACATTGCCTTTGAGGTTAATTTACAACTTATGTAACACACATGCAAGAGAGGAATTTTAACATTTGACACAGGTGCAACTAATTCCATATCTGCTTATAGCATACCAGTAGAATACATGTATGCATGCATTTCTTAAACATGCTCAAACTGTATGTTACTTATTGTATCTGTGCAAGATGTCCTGTTAGAATTGACACGCTTTTGTAAATAAAACATTAAACGTATTTCTAAAAGTATTTGCTAGAAATCATCAGACTGGCTCAACTACCTATGTTAAAAGATTGAATTAGAGACTTTGCTATTCATTGACAATACAGCAATTGTGCCTTCCAGCCTGTCTCGCTATCCCCACCTTCCTCCCTGAGCCATTTTTCGGTTTACTATCGACAGTATCTTAGATTTCTTTCTCTGCTTTGAACACAGTAAAAAAAACAACCACAAAAGCAATTTATATTGCAGGGTCTTTGGCTCCTTGACAAACATCATTGCTCCAAGTCTTTTCTGTCAATAGATCACCAGCAATTTGTCATTTGGGGACCTGAAATATTGTCATCACCACTGATCAAAAGCCAAGTAGCTCCTTGCTGGATATTTTTAGAGGGGAGGCCATGCTGAGACTCAGACAGAGCGATCCATCAGCAATGTCAGCCTGAGGACTCCAGTGGAAAGACCAACACTGTAGAGGAAACCCCTGCTCTTCCTCGCTGGCTAGTTCTGGTTTGAGTGAATATATAGAGGGATTCCATTTGACTTTGCCCAGCAGGCTTTCCAAAGAAATGACACAAGCATGGTCAGACAGAGATGCCAGATCTTCTCAAAAATCCAAAATATCCCCAAGTCCTAAAAGTAGGTCGAGTTTATGTGGTGCTTAGCTGGCATTAAGTGCCTAGTATAGCATATTCCTTAGATGCTAACGTTGCACTTGCTCAAAAAAAAAAAAAACAAAACCCAACTTATTTTGGAAATCAAACTGGATTGTTTTAATCTACCTGCGCAAAGTTTTAACCATTCTAAACTAAACTGAAGGCATAAAACATGAGCAGTCTAGAATTTTTTTTAACCACTCAAACCCAGGTGTCTCCTCTGCTCAGTTTAAGTCCTTTTATACTAGCACACATGAAATAGAAGAAATATTTATTACTCACTCCCAAAAATTGGTATCTTCAAACGAACTACAGGAAAAAAAAAAAAAAAAAAAAAGACGGCAAGACCTATACATGCACTGTACCTCCTAGACTCAGAAAAGTAAGAATTACAAAGCTGATTAATCTTGGCTACTTCTAATTAAAAAATATTTACAGAGAGGGAACATTTAAGACAACTGATCTAAACTCAACCTCAAAAAGTTATAGAAGAGACGTAAAGGTTAGGTTTTACACCATACCTTTGCACACAAAGTAACTGCTGCACAGACCTGTGCCACATAAGATGACACAGAATATAAGGAAATGTTTGTTCCTTTCTGAAATGAGGAGTATTATCCATCCTTTGAGTGCTCATTATAACCGTCAGCATTGAGAATTAAGTGCACAGGATCCCAGTGGAAACACTCAGAGGCTAACGAACTTCCCCGATTTGACCAGAAATGCATGCTTTGGAATTTGTTTTTATTGAAAAAAAAACCATGTAATGATACATACTAAAAAGACATACCTGCCTGAGAGTATTAAACAACTGTTTAACAGAATAGGCTTTTCAGATATACTATGGCTTCTGTTCGGTGCTCCCATTTATATGAAAAAGATTTCTTGGTATCATGACTGTTTCTAATGCCAGTCCTTAAAACTTGTGATTCTAAATTTACCCTTTGATTAGACATGTGTGTTTCTAATTAAGCTCTACCTGTCCATCCTTCTTTTAAGAGATTAAAGTCAGAGTCCCCCAAGACCTTTGAGGCTTTGTGCAATATTTGTACTTGGTAGACGGTAGAAGTCAGAAGCAGAAAATAAGTGCAATAAGCTGCCAAGCTTGTCAGGAACCTTTTCAACCAAAAATATGTACTTGTGAACCTGTAAAATCTTTAAGGGACTGTCACACTTATAAGGAAAAAAGAGGAAATGGTGTTGCATATCTCATATACATTAAAGTATAGGATGCTGAAAATAAAAGCATGTGTAGTAGTTAATGCTTAATGAGGTTTGTGCAAGATTACAAATGCTTTTTTCCCCCAGAGTGAACCAAACTTTACCTTCTGAGAGGCATTTTGGAATTAACTTGGTCATCCCTAAGCAGGACTTCCAACATTGTTACTCAAAATACTTCTGTTGGGTATTAATGATATGAAATTGGTTCAATGACAGAAGAAAACAGAAATCAACTGTCTTCTGTTGTTTTAATTGCAATGACAATTTTGAGAATGCATTAGGCCTTCTATATTATTGACATTTCTAAAGAAGAGATGTACTATCACACTTCCAATTTTTCCCCTGTACTGCCAGATGACATACACTGCAGTGAAAATCCACATATAAAGTCACACTATTCTTGTAACTCAAGCTTCAAAACCATTTGCAGTAAGAATAGCAAGAATTATGTGATTCACCAACTACTGTCAACCTCCTTCATTAATGCACAAACTTTTTTTAAAATACCCAAAGCTTTTTTGTTCTATTCACCACATTTCTAAGCACACTAGGTCAGACAAGGTTAGGCACTGAACTGAAGGTTCAGGTTACTATCCTGTGGGGATCAAGGATACAGGTACTTCAGAAGTATTCAGAAAGTGTCAAATATGACTAATCACTTTGTTAAAATTTGTTAAAATGCTCATAGACTGACCTAGATTTTGATTTGTACGAATTCACTAGATTATCCACTCTGTTTTTAGCATCTACACCATTTAGGAACCCACCTCCCACTTTCTGTGAAACTTCAGCTTCTAGATCACACAGAATCTCACTTTCAGAGGTATCATGCCATTCAGAAATGAGATGATGCCATTAGACGTGATCAAAAGCTCTCCTGAAATTGAGTTGTTGTAAGAAATATAAGTGAGAAAGAGATGGTGTTAAGAATGCCTTCAGGTATCTGCTTATTTAAACAACTCAAGTTCTCTAAAAATTCTCACATACAAGAAAACAAGGTTTGCCCAGGAGATTTTCCATGTCTAACCTTGAGCCATTTCCATTGCTGAAAACCTTTAAGCTGTTGTTTTTTTAAGACAACCATTCTCTGACCAAGCCTTCTGCCTTCTTACTCTGGTTTTCACTGAATATGAACCTCCATATCCAATGTCATGCCATTTTTCATGCCAATAAAGGAGTGTGAAAAGGCCTTCCCATATGCTAAACAGGTAAGGCAACCATCAACCTCTTGGCAAGAACGCTTATTTTTAAACAAGCAAATTTGTCTGGGACAACAACAATCTGATTTCAAAGAAATCTGATTATTACCCAGCCAAATACAAGGTTAGAAGAAAATGCCAGAATGCCAGGAGTTGATTCATATAAACATGTATGTCATCCTCAGAGAAGTTAGACTCCTTACTCAGATAAATTTAAAGTTATGTAAATATTTTTTAAATAAAAAACACCTCCTGTAGATCGGCTACAATACCAGAAATACACATACTCATGAGTTTCAGTATTTTGGTGGAAAACTATAAACAAAAAATTGTAGGACTCACATGTTCTGTTTCCAACATCCAGTGCATATTTTCTTGCTTTTTGGATAGCCAGCTCCAAAAATTGTAAAAGTACTCTCCTGGGAAGCAGGAACCAAAATACAATACATTCCTTGAAATTCATTGCCTGAAGCCTTGAGTTACCTCTGAGACTCTTGACAGTCACCCTTCCAAAGTGCTTACTGGTTCTGATGGAAGGCATATACCTTTACAGGATGCAGATTACAAATTTTAGTAATCCTAGGGGCACTAAAAGCAATTTTATACCACCACACTGAAATTTGTTTCTCGTTATCTCACCAAACATCTTACTAATTTAAAAGAAATTAATCTGACATAAATATATGACTTAAATCTTATCCAGTGGGATTAAAACAATGAAGAACCCCATCAGAATCCTGATTTACACTACCTCCCTAAATTCATTTGGCTCCCTTCAAAAATCCAGCCTTAAAGGGATATTTTGGTGTTACTGAATTGACAATGATTGACTGTGCTAGAACAGAACATACCTATGTCTGAAAAAAAGAGTATGTTTATGTTACACTAACCAGGCAAACAAGTTTAACTGTCAGTTTCCAAACATAATTTTCTTGACCAAAAAGAAATTGGCTGTACTGTGAAGACTTTTGAAGATGAAGAAATCAATTGCAAACTTGGCAAGGAAAAAAAAAAAGGGGGGGCGGGGGGGGGAGTAGAAGAAACAGCAGGGGGAAATGCAAAATCTTCCCTTAGAAGAGAACCTTTTATGAAAAGCCCCTTTGGCTCTCAAAAAATCTCTTGATTTTGGATGTTACTACTCAAAGTGAACTCTGCATATTTGTGGCTTCTTGAATGAAAACAAGTTGAAAATAATGGTTTGTTATACAGTAGAACTATTATGGCTAATGTAATAAATCATAATAAAAATGTAACATCATTATATTTTATATAAGAATTTAGAAAAACTTACCAACTTTTGGTAGGTCTGAGAAGTACAAAGTATCATTAGAAGCCTGTTTTTCTTCCAGAAACCTCAATAAAATAGGCAGTGGCCAAAAGGACAAGATAATATGGACTCTTCCATGCTTTATGTATCTTGCTTATTACTATAATTGAATTTTATAAAGTAGAACAGGCAGATTAAGAGCCAGTAAGATGCACTAAAAATTATCATGCCAAGAGCAATTTAAACAAATATTAAATACTTGCACTCATAGATAACGAGATGTCTCTCTGTTTCTTAAGTCTAACACTAAACTAGCAACTAATAAAAAAAAAATCTATTAACATGGCTATCAGTTTACATATAAACAGGTACCATTATTTCCTTTCAATTTTATTGAACTTAAATTTCGTCCAGCATGCTGCCAGAGAATCTGGTCAGGCAATCTGCTTTTACAACCCATTCATGACACCAAGTTAGCACATCCCAAGAGGACAGCAGAAATTGTTTCAGTGTGTCATGCTGCATCCTGACTTCTTTCCAACTGAGCCTAAAGACAGAAGAGCCACTAGCCAAAGGGTCGTGTGGTTCTGCAGTACATGAGCAGAGGATTCCACACCTGTCCTGCATGAAGACTTCCTATTGACAGAAGAGAAATAACTTTTCCCATCATGCCCCAATCAAAGAAAAAGTCAGAAAAATAATGGTTTTGCAGGTGTAATGACTTTTGTCAGTAAAAAAAAAAAATCAATCTCTTATTTAAAAGCAAATACGCTTTAGTTCTATTTGAGAGTCATTCTGTCATTAAAAAAAAAAAAAAGCACCGCATTTAAAAATGCTGCCTCCATTAAGGTTTATGATTTATTTGCATGTTATTAATAATTAGACTACTACATTTAATGTTGTACAGTTAAATAAGCATCCAAAACTCATCCCGTAAAAAGACCTTACTAAAACCTTCAAAGGAAAGAAACAATCAATTTAATTTTTGTCAAACCTCAGCTGTAACTTGAAGTATCAAACTCTTCACGACTTACAAGCGCAATCAATAAGCATCAAAACCAGCTCTTCATTTAAGTAAAGAGTACTGCAATAAAGTATTTTCCTTATCTTGCTGATACTCCTGAAAACAGTTGCTTCTAGGAATTGTTGAAATGTATGTTTGAAATCCTAACAAAGATATGCTGGGATTTCCACAAGTGATAGGCTCTAATAATCATATCATACTGAACCATGAAATAGAAAATGTATCTGAAATTTAGTGCAAAATTTAACACTCATGAGTTCTGCTGATTCTGTTATCTGCTCCATTTACATGCCAATCTACAGTCCTACCTAAAAATGCATTTCTTAAAACCCTTAAAATAAGCTGCTCCGGCACTTCCTTTGTAGCATAAGTTGATTTTACACGTGTCTTGAGAAACAAATACTTAACACCAAACCACAGCCATTAAATTGATACCATCCATCAGCAAAGGTAAATTATGCAAATCAGAATTATGCAAACACCTTTTTTTTTTAGTTGCTACTATTTCTATTTTGTGCAGCTGTCTGTCAGAGTTCATTATGTGAGGAGAAATTATTTTAGTAGCATTATTCAAAACCACAGCAAAAGTCACAGACTTGTGTTACTGATGAGCTATTTATTGTTTTTAAAGTCCGTTAAGGTACCTGATAAACAGAAGTCAAGCACCGTAGCCGGAGTTCCCTCCCAAAAGCATCTTTCCTGCAATCCACAAAAAGTCATGCAACCGACATTCAGAAATAAATACTTTGCTTCCAACCAGCAGCTTTGAGGGGTATTTCCTTTGCTACGTATACACAGCACAGTCCGCTACTCTTTTTTTTCCAAGCCTCTCTTATATAACAGACTGCAAAAACCATCTCTGAACAACGTGATCAAGATGCGATCTCCTGTTTTGGTACTACAACATTCAACGTAATTACGTTCAACACAGTCCCAAGCCATTAATCAACTTCTTACTAATGAGGATGATCTATCACAAGTTCTCTGCAGTTTTGCAGGATGCAGACTGATAGTCAGTCAAGACTCCCAAAGGGTCAAGTCATTCACAGACTGAAAAGAGAGAGCTTCACCAGCTTGGCTCAGAATTAGTCTTAGAAGGGTATTTGATCATCATAGAATGTCCGGTTTTGCTTACATATCAGTCTTCCTAGGCGGTTTGGGTTTAGGGTTGGGGCTCCTCCCCAGACAACCTGCGTAAAGGTAAATAGGCTCACAAAAGCCCTAAAGCCATCTCAGTCTCACAGGCTGGCAAACAGGATATGCAGCAGCTTTCTCTGGAGACCTGCACCTAACTCCCTCACACCGTCTCATTTATACACTGACCAACTAACTAGGCTGTCTGAAAAATAGCAACCCGGTCTATACGAGTTAGATAATCAGTTCATTTTTTTCGGAGAGGATAAACACATCCTTAAATACAGATATTTAATACAAGGTATTTTTCCCTCTCTTGGTTTTGCAAAAAACCCACAACAGACTTACATAAACTCTGTATAATACTGGGTAGTCCTCTCGCTATCCTGAGGTACGTAAGTCTTGACGTACCCTATGGAGATACTTGCTAAGAACCACAGCTCAGGCCGATTCACTGTTTTCACTTTACATACCCGCTCCCTATACTGACTGTGAAAATAAACATGCAATGTGAAGTTTTTACTTTAGCTTGTTATTGCCAGTGGAAAGGCATACATCTTTTAAGGGGCTCGAATATCAGTTACTACAGCCAGTAAAGTTAACAGCTAGGTGTTTAAGGAAGGGGGCCTATTAATTTCTAAGTATTTTCTGCAAGTTTTGGCTATTTTCCGGTAACGCATGGGGTTAATCATGACACCTGAATGCGAACAAAGCACACCCTAACACTTAAAAGTATGAGAAAAAAAATGTCTCTGCACAAGATGCTGTATTCCTGTCTTTCATGTATTCATGCCTCCAAACCCTCCAGGGGAAATTTAACATGGTTTCTAAAATGATCCCTCTTCGGTTTTGTTTTTTTTAAAATTTTCCTCCACGATCCCCGGGCAGATGAATTACATGTACTGCCTGTGCTGTTGCACCTCCTCTGTGGTGACTTGATTCAGCTGAAGCTACGCTTTGACCGATCGATGCAAGCACATTACACACCAGAATAAGAGTAAGAGAAGGGTAAAGGAAAGAAAAGCATCTTTCCTTTCAGCCATTAAATATAGATCAACGAAACACCACAGCGCACATCGCGGCTCCCCTCCCCACCCCCCTCCGCCCGCTCCTCGAGCGCAGGATTTCGCAGACGGTGGCTTCAAAGGAAGAACATCCCCCCCTCCCGCACACACACCCCGACACACACAGAGACACCGTATACACACAGAGACACGCACCCCCCATACACCCCCGCCACCACCACATACACACACGCAGACACGGCGGCAGCCGCCGCTCGGAGCCGCCCCAGGGCCCGGGGCCATCGCGCCGGCACCTCCCGCGCTGCCCCCGCCCGCGGGTCCCCGGGCCCCTTCCTCCTCCTCCTCCTCCTCCTCCTCCCCGGCCCATGACTTCACTGCCGTAACGAGTACATTAGTGCAGGGCGTCGGGAGACACAGTGCCGCGGCTGCCCTACATAAGCAGCGACCAACGTAGAAAGAAAGGGAGGATAGAGATGGGGGGGGGGGGGGGAGGCGCGGGAGGGGGAAACAAGGGGAAAAAACGCACTTTGTTACCTCTCCGCTGAAGGCACAAACACAGCTCCTAGCAGCCCAACCCAGCCCGGCTGAAACGCCGAGGGGAGCAGTGCAGGAGCCCGCACCGAGAAGAGAGATCACGCAAGCGGGAAGGGTGTGGGGAGGGGGGGGAACCTGGCACCATTACGGTGCCTGTCGTACTCACCGATCGGCGCCGATTCAGCCTGCTTTCTCCCAAACATACACCAAAACCCAACAGCAAATCCTCAGTCCGCTAGGCAAGGATGAATGGGGGGGTTGGGGGGGGGGCGACCGACGGCCCCGGGCTTCACCGCAAGGTCCTGACCTTGCCCAGCTGCAGCATCTTCGGCTTGCCCCCCCCCGGGCGCGCCTCTGCGCCCCTGCGTCCGTGCGACCGCGCCGGGCCGGGTCCGAGGGGCTGCGCCGCAGGGCAGCTGCCCGCTGGCTGCCGGGGCGAGGCGGGCTCGGCATCCACCGCCCCGCCGCTCGGGCGGGGAGCGGGGCCGCGGCTGCGGCTGGGGCAGGCGGCGCGGCGGCGCCGTAGCGCTGCGCGCCGGGCGGGCGAGCGGGCGGACGCACCGGCCGCGGGATGTGGCCGAAGGAGGCACAGCCGCCGCCGCAGCATCTGCCGCCGCCGCGCTCCCTCCCCGCCGCCCTGCCTCCCTCCCTCCCCGCCTGCCTCCGCCCCTCCCTCCCCCCGTCCCCTCCCCAGCAGGAGCGCGCCCGCCGCGGCCCCGCAGCCGGCGCTGGGGAGGAGGGGGGCGGGCGGCCCCGCTCCCGCTGAGCCGCCGCCGCCTGCACCGGGCGGGGCCGCGCCGGGTCCCCCGGCCTCGCCGCAGAGGGGCGCGTCCCCGTGTCCCCCCAGCACCCCGCGGCTGGAGGCGGGCGGGGGGGGCGCCGGTTTCCCGGTTAGAGGGAGGCAGAGCGGCGGGCCGAGGGCGCAGGTGTGATGGCGCGCCCCGGGGCAGGGTGGGGGGCGTCGGTGGGGAGCGGCCCCTCGGCAGCTACAGCGGCTCTCGCCGCCTGGGCTGGGGGGACTGAAACTTGAGGTCTGCCAGCCCAAACGGTGAAAGCACGAGGGCAGCGAGGGCTTCGTCCCCTGCTCGTTTCTCCCTCCGTTCACTCTTGCCCATCCTTGGGAGCCCTCTGTGGAAAATCTACCATGTTTTCAGAAGTCTTCTTGCGAGCAAAGAGGGTGAGGAACATGGAAGTCGTGTTTACTCCTGTGCACGCTTAACCCTTTACTGAGAAACTTGTGTAAAATGCAATGACAGCACTCACCCGAAAGTTGCCATTCCATTGGTCCTTTTAACTTGCTGCGCGGAGTTTTGGTATCTGAGGAAAAACAGCAATTTTTTTGTTGCTGTTGTTGCCTGGGGTAATTACTGCTAATTCACGCTCGCAGTGATCTGAGGATCAGCGTAGGGATGAGGAAAGCCAGTCACTCGGCCGAGACGTGAGGGCAAGGCCTACAGCCGGTCACTTGCCCGCCTGGACCCGCGGGCCCGAGGCCGGCCCCGCCGGGAGGAGGAGGAGGAGGAGGTGGAGGGCCACGGCTCCCCGCTGCCCGCGGGAAACGGCGCGGCTCAGCGCCGGCCTGGGGGCTGCCATCCTCTCGGGGGGGTCCCACCTCGGCCGCTTCGCTACCAAACCGCCGCCTAGTCGGCCGGACCCATCCCAGCCGGCGCTTTATGAACCGCCGCGGGTTTGGGAGAGGTACCTGCAGGCGGGTCGAGCCGACGGGAGCGCGGGAGGACGGCGGGCGGACCGCGGCCGCGATGCAGAGCGACTCGCTGCTGCCACCTTTCGCTCGGCGTTTCCGCGGCTTTCCCAAACCCTCCCGGGAGCCGGACCCTCACCGCGCGGAGGGCTGGCCGGGGGGTGGGGGGTTACCTCCCTTTCCTTTCACGGCCAGGCCGGAGACCAGTTCGTCCCTTCATTGCGTCACTCGTGCTGCGCCCAGCGCCAGAAAGGCTTGTTTTCCGCCTGTGGTCTCTTCTTGGTTTGTTTTATTTCCCTGTATAATTTACCTTCATTTTACTTTTGCCGGTTAGCTGGGAAAACATTAAATGCAGAATTTTTTGCATGCTGCCTTGAGGCCAACTCATTTATCAGCTCTCTCTAGCCTCACAATAAGCGTGCTCGTTTTCATCTATTCATGGATGCGCCATAGGAATGGAAGAAAAAATTAGTAGAGGAGCCCACTTAAGCAATTCAGAAAGACATAGCGGTAAATAGTTAAACAAATCTGTAGTAATTAAGAGTTCGTCCATGTGAATCTTCTCAACTAATAAAAGAAGAAAAGTTGGTTCCTCTGTCTTTGTCCAAACTTGTAATATCAGTGATCAGGCCCACCCTGGCTGGCTGAGCTGCAGAAAGCAGCAGCTGGAGGTATCAAAACTGCCTGCATAGTAGCCTAGCCCGCTGTTTGATGATTAGGGCCCTTCCCCGGGAAGCAGGCTGGTCTTCCAGTCTGAAACTCCTAATGAGACATGTAACTCAGCTCTCATATTTCTTGACAAATGTTCTAACTTCCAAAGTATTGCAGAGTAAACAGAGACCCACCAGCAGCTACCCTCTCTGGGGGAGAGAGAGCAAAAAGAAGAAAGCCCACCAAACTGCATTGGAAGACGAACATAATGTCTGTTAAGTGCAAGACACTGGGTTTGTGATTACCAGACTAAGATAGGCATCTAATTCCAGACTGAAAGCGGTGTATTACCCAGTAGATACACCTCAAGGTGTACTTAATAATAAAATTACTGGGTGTCGTAGCATCCGAGATCCACCATAGCGTCATGTGATCCACCTTCTGCGGCCCAACCTCTTCTCCTCGTCAGAGCTCAAAGATCTTTCTGTCGATAAAGGGAAAGAAGACAGAAGGACTAGAAACAGGCTGTGGCCTCTCCTTCCTCTGACACACAGTCATGTATTATAATAGGGGCATTTCATGGCCCTGGGGATTGTACGCATCTGGCCTAATTGTATGACAAGCAGAGTGTGCTAGTGAAGGATGCATTGAAGACACCCGATTCTCACCACATTCTAAAGGTTACCCAGGTAACCTTTATAGATTTTATATATATATATTTCTATATATATATATTTATGTATTTTATATATACCAGTCATAGAATACCAGGTTGGAATGGACATCAAGGATCATCTGGTCCAAATTTTCTTAGCAAAAGCACTTTTCTTAGCTTCTTAGCAAAGCAAAAAGTCTAAATGAGATGACCCAGCACCCTGTCTGCCTGAATCTTAATAGTGTTCACTGTATAAGTACTAGTCTGGAAGCTGTTGGCCTGGAAGTTAAATATAGTAGTAATAAAGGTGTATAGCAATGAGGACCCTCTGTAGGGAAAGTGAGAGTTGGAGGCAGAAGGATTTTTGAGAAATCTGGAAAGTGTCTGGAGACACTTTTCTCTCACAAGATTTCCTCCATTCTCATCACTATCTTGTGTGACAGGATATTCATATTCAGACATGGCAGGATTCACAGAGCAGCTTCTTCTCCAACCGCTTATCTCCTCTGATTCTCCCTTCATCACCTTTCCAACGTTCCCTGACATCAAGGGAAGGTCAGAGAAGGGGTCAGGTCTGAGCCCTGCTTATGGATATGGAGGAGTGGAACAAGGGAACTAAACCGGATCTCTAGAAATGGGGGTTTTTTGCTCCTATTTTTGCTGTCACAGAGGAAGGGTAAGGGAGAGCAGTGAGGAATAAGAAGGTAAAAAAGATAGGGACCAAAATCTGGAAGGACTTGCCCCTCTATAGTGGCTACTGTCTGCCTACTTCTTGCTCAGTGACTAAGCCTGTTGTTCTGACAAGCCAAAAGCATAGAGAGGTGGAGGCTGTTCACTTTTTCGGTCAGCCTCAGCTGTCTCAGATACAGGCTGTTGGTTACCTTAAGCTTACTTGGTCTGTCCCTGGGAGTGGTGTATCGTCTACCCTAATCCTCAGTTAACGTCCTTGAAGGTTTGTTTGGGGTTTTTTTCTTAAGATAGAAAAAGAAAAGGAAAATATTACAATATCAAGGCAAATATTTTCAAGCTCAGGAGCTGTAAAAAAATCTTAGCCATTTGTATTTGGCTGTAAGATTTACAAAGGTTCTTGAAGCCTTAAATTTCTCTTTGGTCAAAATAATGACAAGTAAAAATTTTAGAAAATAAAAGATGTAGTCACATGAATAGAGTTAAATCCAGCAATAGACAGATAATTTGTCTTCTAAACAACTGTATTATAAAGAACAATAACAACAACACGTTGTTTAAGCTTGGGCTCTAGAGTTACATGTTACTATAGCTAGGTGCCAGTGATTCATTTCCTGTCCTGTTAACTAGAAATATAACTTTCTCTTTGTGGTAAGTTTCATCTGCAGGTAAAGGATGAAGCTAGCTGTGTAAAACATGGGGAAAAGTCCATTGGTCAACAGTTAGACAAGGCATCTAAAATATGGGATACCTAGACACAAGTGATAGTTGTGTCTGTGTGTTCTGTCTCAACATAAACCATATTTAATCTTGTTTTACTCCTCCTTCAGACAGAGCTTTGAGGTTTGTTTTCTGAATTTTTGGACAGAAGAGAAAGCATTTCTTGGCTGTTTTGAATTGTTTACTTTTAGATCATGTTTAAAATTAAATGTATACTTCATACAAAGATTACCAAGATCCTCTGTCATGATCAGGGTTCAGGACCCTGCTTTGTCAAACTGAAGGCAGTGGGAACTGTCCATACTAAAAATGCAACTGAAGTAAAACTAGGCCTATGACACAGATTACTGTTTCAGGTTGTCTTTAGCAAGTCTGGAATAAAATCAGGAAAACATGGGGTTTGCCCTTTTTAATAAACTGAAAAATTAGCTAAGCATAATTAGTTTTTCAAATTTAGAGCAGTACTTTAAAGAAGTTATTGCAATTACCGTTATATCACTTTCTAAGAATTATTTAAAGGTGGAATTATTAAAAGAAGTTTACAACCTCTATTGAACTATATTTCAGATGAGAAAGCATGTTTCTTGAGACACACACTATGGTGTCTTAATGAAACCAACGTGGGAATTAATTTAAATAACTGATTCAAATTTCTTCTCTCTTACTTGACCATCATATTATCTTTAATAAGTCAAGTCAACATTTAATTTTGATAATATTATTTGTATTTTCCTTTTTTCCTAAATTATTACACAATATTATATACAACATTGCTTACCTAACAGCAAAGTATGTGTAAATCCTGGGGTAAGGATAACTTTCTATGCACCAAAAATAAAATGACAAGAGAAGGTTTGCATTGTTGTATTTGCATAAACTCATGTCCTGATATCCTGGAAATATTTTTTTAGCTGTAGTCTCTTAAAGAAGTATAAGGTATTTTCTATTCTGAGACACAGCTGGTTTTGACTCAGTCTGTTTATGAGTAAATTACTGACTGAAGTGCTAAGCTTGACTGGCAATAGGAGTATACAATTGAATTTGTAGTACCTGCAGATTTTGTAAATGAATCTGTATTTGTATTGGGAGAGTTGGATTGTAGGTACTGAAGACAACTCTCAGTTCCCTAGGACATGACTGTGATTTTCTTTTTTCCAGCTTCATCCATAGATAATCATATAGGCATTATGAACAAAATCTCTCTGAGACAGCTGAGCTGTTAAAATCTTTTTTGGACCTCCTCGACTTCTTTAAAAAAATCATATGAAGAATTATTATTTGGCTGATAGCTGCCATTAGTTTCTTAAGCATTTTGGCATTTTCAGCATTTTGGATTTTCATATAAGACTATGTAAAAAGGTAAAAATTCTGTTGAATTCAATTGTCTGTCTCAATCACAAATGATCAGCAAGGTATAGTAAGGGGACTGCATTATTTAATAATAAAAATTTATCCATTAATATTTAATAATAAAACTTTATCTAAGTGTTCCTGATTAATGAGCCAGTTGTAATTTTACTCAACTCAAAGGAAAAAAGTAATGAAAATACTAAGGGGGTGAGAGGCAATGTGGTTGATTATTCCTATCAGTTAAAGACACCTGAATTAAAGAGGGTTTGGTTTTTTTATGTTGGGCTTTTGTTTGTTTGGGTTTTTTTTTTTAACTTTTTGGTATATTGTCATTCAGAAGATGGAAGTCCAGAAGTTGAAACAAAATTTAGTGTAATTTAAAAACTCTTCTTTCCAGCATCCGGTAAAGGGAAGTTTGCTGTTATAGATTCATATTCTATACATGCACAGGCTATACAAAGAACTGAATCTTCTGAAACATTTTCTAAACCCTAATCCCATGAAAGAAAGTAATCTCAATCTATCTTCATGTGACCCAGTCTTACAAGCAGTATATCAACTCAGCTGAAAATTACAATGTAGTTTTAATAGTTCAAAACACGTTTATCCCTATTAGTGTCAGTTGAAATGCCAAGCCATTCTCAGAATATATCCCTTAATACATTTAGAGCTGCAAAAGCATGTAGGATTAAGTTATAACACTTACAGAACTGTAGCATACCTTTCAGATTCTTTTCCTTTTCCACTGTACTTGTATACACTGTGCATCTCAACCATAAAGACCATCCTGGAAAAGGCCAAGCAGAAATCTTGCCACAGATTCATAAAATTGCTCTGTTTGAATAACAGTTAGTGAAACATCATTATACTGGTTTTCCTTTTATTTAATCCAATTATGTGTGAGTTTTACCTCATATTTTTCCACAGTGTGAAAGCCTGTTAGACTTCAACAAACCAGTAGATTAAACATCTAGTTAGACCTCAGTAAAGAGTGATATACAAGTAAAGACTGAGGCAAGGATGCAGGCTCTTTAGGAAGGACAGACAGGGGAGACGAGGAAGGGATGTCACCCTCTGTGTCAATGCCCAGCTGGAGTGCATGGAGCTCTGCCTGGGGATGGACAAGGGGCCAACTAAGAGTTTATGGGTCAGGATTAATGGGAAGGCAGAGACAGGTGACGTTATAGTGGGGGTCTGCTACAGACCGTTCTACCAGGAAGACCGAGCAGATGAGGCCCTCTACAGACAGATAGGAGCAGCCTCACATTCACAAGCCCTGGTCCTTATCGGGGACTTCAACCACCTTGATATCTGTTGGAGGAACAACACTGCAGGCCATAAGCAGTCCAGGAGGTTCCTGGAATGCATTGATGATAACTTCCCTCTCCAAATAATAGAGGAGCCAGTGAGGAGAGGAGCTATGCTGGACATTGTTCTCATGAAGAAAGAGGGACTGGTGGGGAGTGTGAAGCTCAAGGGCAGACATGGCTGCAGTGACCATGAAATGGTGGAGTTCAAGATCCTTAAGGCAGCGAGGAAGGCAGAGACACTGTCCTGCACATCATCCTTGTCTCTAAATTGGAAAGATGTGGATTTGATGGATGGACCACTCAGTGGATAAGGAATTGGCTGGATGGTCACACTCAAATATTTGTGGTCAACAGCTCGATGTCTGACTGGAGAGCAGTGACAAGTGGTGTTCCTCAGGGGTAGGTGTTGGGACTGGCGCTGTTGGTGACATGGACAGCGGGGTTGAGGGCACCCTCAGAAAGTTTGCCAATGACACCAAGCTGTGTGGTGCAGTCAACACTCTGGAGGGAAGGGATACCATCCAGAGGGACCTTGACAGACTTGAGAGTTGGGCCCATGCAAAACTCATGAAGTTCAACAAGGCCAAGTGCACAGGAGTTGATGCAATCCCAAGCACAAATACAGGCTGGGCGATGAGTGGATTAAAAGCAACCCTGTGGAGAAGGACTTGGGAGTATTAGTGGATAAAAAAAATTACTATGAGCCAACAATGTGCGCTCAGAGCCCCAAAAGCCACCTGTGTCCTGGGCTGCATCAAGAGGAGTGTGGCCAGCAGGTCGAGGGAGGTGATTCTCCCCTCTGCTCCACTCTCGTGAGACCCCACCTGGAGTACTGTGTCCAGATCTGGGGCCCCCAGTATAAGAAGAACATAGACCTCCTCGAGCAGGTCCAGAGGATGGCCACAAAGATGACTGGGGGGCTGGAGCACCTTCCTTGTGTGGACAGGCTGAGACAGTTGGGGTTGTTCAGCCTGCTGGCTCTGGGGAGACCTTACAGCAGCCTTCCAGTACTTAAAGGGGGACTACAGGAAAGATGGGGACATGGTTTAGTGGGACTTGGCAGTTTTAGGTTTATTGTAGGACTCGATGATCTTAAAGGTCTTTTCCAACCTAAAGAATTCTATGATTCTAATCAAATATGTTGAACACATGGAACAGGATGTGTTTTCCCTCACTTTCTGTTCTGCTCCTTTCAGTTTCAGGGTAACAACTGTTGAAACTTGAGTTTCTTACTCTAAGCTTTTTCAGCAGAAAAAGTAACTGCTTATTTTTGTCTAAGCCTGTTATTTAAATCTCTGTATTACTGCACACCTGACCTCTCGTGTTATTTTTAACTTACTGGAAAACACAAAGAAATGTTAAATCAAAAAGGAAAAGATTCTCTTACTTTTCATGCAAGAAAAAAAAAAAGAAATAATAAGCTGGTAAGTAGTACAAAGAGGGAAATAAGAACATGTTTCTAAATTCTAATGTAAATGTTTCCTTTTTTTTAATCAAAGACTTATTAAAAATATATTTATATTAAATTTATTTAGACAGTGATTTTTTATGGGTCTTTGAATTCCTACAGTTTCCACTGTGACTGTACACTAAGACAACAACTGTAGGTGTTCAAAGGTAACATGGTTAGTCCCAGCATCAGTCCTTTTCAAGAGACCTTAAAAATATGCTGTGACAGCTGTGATTGATAAACTCAACAGCAAAAATACTTTTGAAGTGGTAAAACCTTTAACTGACTTACATAAGATCTTCAACATTTCCCATGTCAACTGTATCCCTAAAATAAGTTAGTATTGTCCCATTTAGAGTTCAGATGGCAAATCTTTTTCCTTTTTACTCAAGGATATAAATTTAGAAAATTGTATTAGAATCAGTGACCTTTGGTTATGTTTATGTTATTTCGTGATGCTTGGGACATTATTCAGCTGTTATAAATCAGCAGAGAATAGTATTGTTCTTTTGAAAGTTTGAACATATTCTGTAGAAAAAAAACGGTGAGCAACTATCCATCTTTGGATTTTTTATTTCTTCTTGTTTATTCCAATGAGTGTCTGACAGGTGGTTCCCAATTTCACCTAATATTGCATCCAGAAATTATGAGACACAGTGTAGGCTCTGATCATCATACCCTCAATATGAATTTTAAGTTTAGAATGGACTTTCACTTTGTAGAGCTGGCTCTCTGTTTCTTGTAAAAAAAACACAAGACCAAAATGTGAGGGATCTCATCTTGCTGCCATATCATTTTAGTAGTCCATAGCGGCTAAGAATACTTTTTAAAAGCTACAGGTTTTGTTTTCATACACAGAGCTCAAAAGAAAGAAGGTGGCCTCTTAATAAAATACACTGTGTGTTTATAAGTATTAAAACGGTGAGCATTAATTTAACAATATGTAAATTTTATCTTTCACTTTGCTTTCATGTATGGAAGTAATGTTCAGTGTATTACGGTGATGAAAAATACTTTGATATGTAAAGGATATTTCATCAGCAATTGTTCAGCGACTTGTTCTTTGGGTATAGTATTACATTAGTCTATTATAAGAAATGTGATCTGGAACTTAAGCATATCTAATAATAATAATCTCAGAATTGTTACAGTGATAGGGATAACAGACCATTAATTAGTATGTTCCATTTCATATATATATGAGGCAGTCATTAGAACAGTCAGGGTGCTCTGCTACGGTTCTTCAGGACATGTCTGTAACTTCCATAAAACTGTTTTCTACTTTTTCACTTATAAAATGGGGATATCATACATAGTAATAGACAAGACTATCATACACAGTAATAGACTAGACTGAGGTCTTTGGATGAGGGACAACATATTGACAAGACAGATACAAAAATTCCCTGAATATAGTCAGTATACTCCGGAGTGGGCAATTACAAATAGCCACTGCAACATGAACTTCCACTGGTTTGTCAGGTGGTCTCAACTTTCCCTCTTACGAGTAATTGGCAGAGAAACATGATGTTACGGGAAGAGGTGAGGTTGCCAACCATATACTGCAAAATGCTATATTTTGTTGTGAAGAATGGCCAAAACGACATTCTGCTGGCCATTACAGTAAGAGTCCTGACTGCCCTTTCAGACCAGCACAGACAGTGGAGCTTCATTAGCCTTCCAGATCAATGGGGAAAACTCTTTCACTTACTGTATCACAAGTGCCTCCTTTGCTCTTGATTTAGTGTCTCTGTAGATCTATCATCACCTGATTTCTTTTCACTTATTGTCTACCACAGCCAACTCTGTCATCCTTCAAATTTCTTTCCTTTGTGCCACTGAGCTCTGTACAGACCTGTTGCAACTTTCAGGTCAAATTTAATTTCCAGTACCCTATTGACATACTCCTTTATCCTAAGAGACTATAGGGACTTTCATGCTTATTCTTAGGGACCCTGTTTTCCTTCTCTGTCCATCATCACATTTCTATTTTCTTAAGCAGCTGTAGGAAACTGTGACTACTTAGTTAGCAATACATTCAGACTTAGACTTCTCTGAAGCATGGAGTCCATTTTCTGTACCTAATCTCCAGTGGCTTAATGGAAAGATGGTGTATAATTAAAAGGTGAGAATACAAGATTATACATCTGGCAATTCAAAACTGCTGCTTCTTCCCCTTCCTCCCTATCATTCTTTAACAGAAGTTATAACAGCTATTACTTGAGAATTTTGGGGGTAGGAAGGATTGCCAAATCCAGTGGAGTTTAAACCCAAGAGATTTCTCCTACCCAGCCTGGTGTTCCTTTTAGTAGGATCGTTTGTTAGCAAGGCTTAGCATGCATTCCCAATAGACACATAGGCATAGTACACACACAGTGGGCCACACAGATGGACAAAGTGTGCACCCACATAAACACCAACAGCACTCACACAGAAATGAATAACACAGTGCAGTCCCATTCCCCCTCTCCAGATGATCAGTTTGCTAGCTGACATTCATACACCTTCACTCTTCATTCACAGTCACTCCTACATTTCATGGGTCCCTAGGTAAGACAAGTCTGCCCAGGATCCATGTCCAAAGTCACGGCCCCATTTAACTCATCTCCAGGTCTGACCTTGTGTCTTTCCAGATTCTTGTCTCTTTTTCTTGCCAGCTAGTCCAGCTTTAAGTGTGCTAGTGAGTCATCTCCACACTCCTCCACACAGAGAGCAAGGTCACACAGAAAAAGAGTGAAGAACAGGGCTCAAGAAGATAGGACAGACTGCAGTGATTAGTTGTGGAACTCAGCTGGACAAGGGTATTGACCCTTTCTCTGCCTTTCATTCTTCCCTCTAAACATCCTGTAATAAGTTTCAGCAATTCCCATAAGCCCCTTAAAGACTCAGAATAAGTTTGCTTTTTCCTGTGAGACTCGTGATACTCTTGTTCACCCTCTGCACCCCTTATCAGTTACAAAAAGCTGGTGGAACCTCTTCAAGGCCTTGAGTGATTTGTTCAGTTGTGTTCCCTCAACCTGTGACCTGAGAGATCCTGTCTTTGATATTGTCTCTGTTAGGTTCTGTTCCTTAGGGTCTGTGTATCTAGGTGGGATTTGTTACTTTTTTCTGTCTTCTTTTTTTTTCAACAGTATTCTCAAGAAATGTCCCTACAATACAGGTATCTACATATCCTTTACATTTCACACAGCTTTTACCTTCCACATATCCTTATAATACTTAATATTCCCCCATGTTTAAGGAACTAAAGCTCATCTGCTTAAGAAAACTGATCTACACCCAGAAAATAAAGCCGATCCTCTTTGTTAGAGTAATTTATTAACGAGATTCTGAGGATAACATCACCCAGTGTTTTTTCTAAGCAATACAATGTGCTTTTTGCAGGCTCTGAAGAAACCAACAGCTGCAGAAAATTACTTTGATTTTTACATGATATATTACTGGTAGAAGAAATACACTGATATTAGAAGAAAAACACCTTTGGTAACAACAAATAACTAGCCACTTGGATTATATCATAATTTAACATGAAGACTCAAGAATTACTCTAGTCCTGTGGGTTTTTACAGTACCCAGTAATCTTCAGATCTTTTAGTGCTGCTTTGACAGCTTTTCTACAACAGCAACTGAGAGAGTCTGTGTATTCTGCGCAGAACTCCTAGTATTCAGAAAAAAAAATTGAAAGCCAGAATATTTTAGCTGCAACACTCTTCATTTCTCGGAGTATCTTGTTGAGCTGTTTCTTGGCAATTTCACTGCTGTAGTGCCTTATGCGAGAAGAAGTTGCGCATGAGACTCCATTTCACATAATGTTCTTCAGATGCAAATCTGAAGTTATCAAAAAGTTCAGTTTCCAATAATTATTTTCTCCTACAGAAAGAGGATACTTGATAAGCACAAACTCTTATGAGAAGGAAAAAACCCAAAGCAACTGAGCAATTTTGTCTCAATTTGGACTGATTAAAATATTTTTACTTGCTGCAGAAAGCCTGTCAAGATATTCCATAGACCCCAACTCCTTCCCAGAGGCAGCTTACCCTTCCCTGTTGTGTCACTGTGTGACACAAACCAGATCTGTTCCCTCACCTTGAGGCAATCAATCAGAATTTTGAATGAACTATGGATTTGAGGGACTTCTTCGGTGTAGAGCTCAAAGCAGTCAAAGAGTGGAGAGGTGAAGTTTTAAGCCATTTTGTCCTTTCCAAGAATTAATATCAGAAAAGCAGAAACTTTTCTAGATGTAGAAAAAATGCATGGATTAATAAAAATGGTTTCTGAATGAAATGACAAAGACTTTTACACCCTACAAACCTTAAAAACTCCTGTGGAAAGGACCAGTATTTCATCTTACTAGCACAACACAAAAAAGAACATATCTTCCTAGGAATTGGTGATGATTTTGTTCATTGCAGATTCCTGAGAGTCCACAGATTAAGGTAACTGCCCTCTAAAGGACTGCCATGAGAGCCAGACAATGTGGTCAGAGGTCAAGATACCCACCAGGTCAACTGCAGCTCCACATTGAAAAACCCAGGGAAAGAACTGTTGCTTCTGGAGGCAATATTTTAAATGTGTCTCTTGCTCAGGATCAAAATCCTAATAAAGAAGCATTATCATGCAGATAACTATTGTTTTCAGGCATTATTTCTCCATAGAGTAGATTTCACCCTTTTCCTATTTCCCAAGCGTATCTAAAGCCACTAAATACCCCAAATTAGATCTTACCCTGCCTAAAATAGTCAGTGTACATAGTTGATGTGAAATTTTCTCCTCCTTTCCTGGTATATAGAGAACAGGACTAGATAACAGGTGCACAATGTGGACACATGGATGGCTTCGAAGTGTGCTGTCTTTCAAAAGTGATCCTCTGAGAGCAACCTTTTTATGCTCACATTGTTTATCTCTTCCCATAGGACTGATTTCTAACAGGTTGCTTTTCACCTTTCACTTGCACAACTTCACACTGCATTTCTCACCACTGAATTGCTTGTTCAGTTGGATCATTTCTGCAATTTTTCAAAGTAATTTTGAATTCTAATGTTATGTTTCAACATACTTGTAGCATCACCTGGTTTTCCATCATCTGGGCATTTAGTAAGCTTGCTTTTTACTTTAGCATCAAATTCATTAATGACAAGATTTAAGTAAAAACAGATTCTGAGCAGACCTCTTCTACTGTGGCATCTATTCATTGATATCTACCTTTCTGATTATGTTTTTTCAACAAGATCTATACCCACACTGTAGCAGATTTTATCTAGATCGTCCTGTAATAAATTTTGTCTAGATCATGTCTCCCTAACCTGCTTATCAGAGTATCATGCAGGACATCATTGGAAGTTTTATTGTCATGATATGAAACAAGTTTCTATGTTTCTGTGTTTCCATTCTATCCACAAGTCTTATTACCCCACTACAGAATAAAATTATATTGATTTGACACATTTAATTTTTTACAAAGCTGCATTAACTGCTATTAATCCTGTAATCAATTCAGTCTCTTCTCTACTTGCAAATGGTTTAGTAACTTGTATTTAAGTTACTCAGGGTCTACAATGAAGCTGAAAATTCTGTAAAATCCCCATAAAATCCTCCAGCTCACTTCCTTTTACCACTCTTAGGGTTAACCTGTATTTAGGCTGCCTCTTGCCCCTATGAATTTTTGAAAGTAATGGCTAGTGAATGTGTTTGTTTTAGCTAGTTCCAGAAATATTTCAGATGGAAATTTATCAGGGCCAAGTGATGTCCTAATGGTTATCTCACCTAAATGTATTCATACCTGTCTTCCCCTTGCTCTAGGCTGAGATCTTATCCCACTGGTGTGAAGTAATCAATTGTGGAAGCCAGTGCTGACAGACGGAGGATTTCAGGGAGGCAAGATTCAAAAAAGGCATGAAATATATGGGTTTACTTGTTAGTAGTTTCTTCTCTGTTGGGTAATGAGCCAGGATTTTTTTCTACTCTTCTCTAGCATGCTGTGCATTTGTTATTGTGATATGTCTTGTTAGTTTCATGGGGTTTACGCCTTGGTCTTTTCTTTCCACATGCTTGCCTATGTTATTTTGTATTAATCTTTAGCCATCAGATTTAGTCTTCACTTCCTGAGTTCTTCTTTTGGTTGAATTAACTGAAGAATTAATTAGTTAAATTGATTGCTTCTTATCCTTCCTCTTCACTGCACTATAAGATCGTGTGAAAATACGACTCTGGCTTAGAAGTTGCATAACATGACATTCTTTCAGAACAGGTGATACCTACATGGAAGTAGATGAGAGATAAAAATTTAATGGAGATATACAGTTAATAAAATACAGAGTTAGTTTTTTCTAAATCAGCTGTACATCTCATTTACATAGCATGCAGAGTCATTGGAACTGTTGGAGTTTATCAATTAAATAATTTAAGATTAATACAATAACCTTTTCTAGGACAGCATTAATGCCTTTTTTTGTCTCACCTGTTTTTTTTTAAATCTGATTCGCAGACAGTGCTAATACTAGTCAAGTCTACTAGCTAGCATTTGACAAGACCTGGAAACACAGATTACCAGCTGAGTCACTATATAAGCAGGAAATTACAGATACCAACAATACTGGCATTTCCATTTACAAGTGTTCCTGACTGGTTTTGTTTTGGATACTTACACACACATGCACATAAGCAGGACTCATCAGCTCATTGTGGCTTGAAAGTTGACTCAGTCTGGCAACTGATGCATCTACAGCAGATCAGCTGTTCCTTTGTTAAAAGCTGTCACTACGGCCTGTAAGAATTATTATAATTAGTATTGCAGAATTCAGTATTGCTGGACAAGTGTGGGTCCCCTTATGCTGAAAGCATTAAACAGCCTCAGTGTTTACATAATAAATGACATCTGGCAAGGCACAGTATCTTGGTACTTTGTAATTAATAATAATTTCTATTAATTTTGGAGGAAAGATGACCATTTGCTCTACAAAAAAACCCCTAACAAATAACATGCAAGGAAAATAAAAGATCTTAAGTTCACACTGTCATATATGCAAACAGCGAGCAACAAAGGAATGGCTGTATTACATGCCTCAGGTTGTGAGATATTGTCACATTTTATCTGAGATGAAAGGCTTTGAGGGTCCATCTGACTTCCCATTGTTCTGCGATTTGTTCAGAAGAGAGAACTTCTCAGAATTCTCATCCTGAGAACCACAGTGAAACTCCTATAACACTACAGCACCTGCTTGTAGCCAACAATTTTTTTTTCTGTACCTTGAGTCTGAAGATCTTTTATATCCTTCTTTTTCTATTGGATTCACCTCTCCTGTGCCCAATTCAGAGGTGCAGTTGCTCTTGTGCAGAGAAATTCCTTAACGTTTCAGGAGAACATGTCATTGCACAGCTCTCTATCAAACTCCAGCCCCTACTTCATGAAGCTTTCCCTATGCTGAGAAGAACATAAGGAACCTTTATATTACTGAAGGTTGAATAAGTATTTCAAATTTACAGAGCTTAGCTTTATAGAGTGTAATGCTCCCACAGGCATTGACTGAAAGTAAAATGGACTAGTTTTAATTTCTCGTGTTTCTTACTCACACACTCAAAGAATATACAGGAGAAACTAGACACTAGCTGGTCACGGCTGGTTTTGGGAGGCACAACAGAGGTGGTGCTCCAGGTTGTTGTTTGTAGCAGCTACACTGTCTGCTACTCTTCTTTCTGCTCTTTGAGGAGCTATCACTATCAGAAGACAGAGGAAAAGGGTGAGCCAAGGAAGGATGAAAATTGTCCATCAGCTTAGAGGATATGTGTGCTTTTTAGAAACCTCTTCTGTTCTATTGGTGATGAAGGTCTCTTAAAACCATGGGGGCTAAAATTGTTTCTTCCCACCACATGCCTATGCCCACACAAGCACGCAGACATGTACAACCTACGTCTAACAGGCCAGGAAGAAACGCATAGGGAAATATGGTCACTACTGTGGAGGATGGCATTCTTCTATTATTTCAATGACAAGATAGGGACCTGGAAATCCTTCACCCCACACCAGTGTATGAAAGGGGAAAGAAGGAGGTGGTTCTAAAAGTGCACCTCAGTGAGGTTAAAATTTTCTGAGCACCCACCTCTCAAAGGTCCTGGAAAGTACATCTTTTCATCTGCTTCTGGAGCCAGGTCTGCCAAGACTCACCTACTGGCAGACAGTAGCAGTAGCAAGGAAGAAAAGCAGGAAGCAACAATCAGAGCTCAAGGTGTGAGACAGAGCTCCCCAAAACGCCTGGAGAGTGTCCAGAACACTAAACAGCAGGTCATTGTCCCCCACATCTCAGAGATATGGACCACCCATCTCTTGTGGGTGCTTTGCCTGTAACTGGAAGAAGGTAAATGAGCTAGGATGGGCAGCAGAGGGCTGGGGTAGAAATATGGGCCATATGTTCTCTGGATGTAGTCATATGGTGAGGAGTATGCAACCTGCACAAGAGTTGCTATTACCTCTGCTGTAGGACCTTTTCCCCCTCTTGTCCGCCCAATTTTCAATGCAGTGGCAGGATTTGATTCCGACTGTATTAGAACAGACATTTTTGTGTTGTAAGATACTGTCAAATATTATTTTGGACACCATTTGGCAGCTCCTAGGAAACAAATGAGTTTTAAATCTAGACATGGAGCTAGTATTATTTTCAAGGGGAATAATGCTGAAAGGTTTTTCATTTTATGTTTGAAAACCATCTTATCAGAATGTGTCAGCAGTTAATTTTCCTAACATTTTATGTTTGTAACACAAAGGGAAAATAAAAAATTGGGAAAGGTAAAAACAATCATAGATTGTTAGATAGACCATATGGTGAGGGCAGACCTTGAAGAACAATAAAGTCATCATCTTCTGGCCTTTAATGTTCATTTGTTTTCCTGTTTGTTTGTAATCTGCCCTGTGGCAGCATTATAAATCTTTTTCCTGTGTAATAACTCTTACTACTTCTTTACTTGCAATTACAAAAGGTGTTTTATGTTTATCAGCCATTCCAGACAACACAGATCCTATCTAATGTATATCTGGAGCAGTAAAAAGATTGAGTGTATCAGTGCCTCATATAGTGTGATACATAAAATCAAACATTAATAAAGGCTTTTGACAATCTCCATCTGCTTGATCTTCACACTTCTCCCTCTGCTTTTTAAAGAGATAAAGTCTTGAAATATTTCAGCATTTTCTCTAACTCATCTAGTCTGCCAATTTTTATGTAAATCAGAAGATCTCAGCTTATGAGTTACATGGTCCTATGACCAGAGCAGAGAACAGGTTTTTTTTTGTTGGGGTCGTGGTTGTTGCTTTTGTGTCTCTGGAAAACATGCAGGAAATGTCTTGGAGCACTTCTGAATCTGAGGATGAGTTACTGCAAAGAGTTGACTGTAGGGTCATGGAAAACCGTGGAAAGTGCGATTACTTATACTGAGATGTAGGAGGAAAAAAAGATTGAGAAGCTCTTGAATAGAATATCCAGTTATAAGGCTCCACTTGAGCTGAAAATAGAATTACCATTTCACTGTTACAAGCATAAAGTATCAGTGCAGTTTTTCTTGATGCAGGTTATTGAATGTCCATCTCAGCAGTTAAAACACAGGAACTGCAGAACTTGATCACAAGAATTCTCTCTTCACAAGTGTAACCTTCTCTAACATAAATTAAATCAAGAAAATTTAAAAGTATATAAATTGATATTTAAATTTAGACCCCTGACTTAGCAACTAAATTTCATAATTAAACTGTCCCTTAGTTCAAAATTAAAATCAGAATTTACCAGGTTTAAAAAACCCAGAAAATAGGAAGTTTGAATCCATAGGCTAAAAATCATGTTTTCCTCAGTTCTAGTTCTTGCTTGTCTTCCACACAGGCTTCCTTGCTGCTTTTCTGGTAGCACAAACATTAGGCTACAGTTTCATGCTCTCAATGAGTTTAATGTAGAGGAAATAGATTTAAGATTCATACAGGAAAAAAAAATTAAAACCATATATTTTGATATGTGAGAAAATGGCCTTGCAATTAAACACATCTCAAGAATTTTCATATAAAACAGTGAAATCCTTGAAACAATTCAACCCTTGCCTTATATTGGTTCTGTTTTATATAAGTAATTATTTCCTTCCATTTGCTAAAAATAATTTATTTTTTTTTAAAAAAGATGAAAAAACAATAAAAAAATGATAATATGAACTTGTTCACGTCATGCTATGAGTGACAATTTAGGGATATTATAAACTGCCTTAGCCTAAGTCAAACTTTTATTCGTCATGAAGATATTATCTCATGTCCCACAGAGATGAAAAATCACTTAAATGATTGTACTCTACTGCACTTTTATAGCTGATGCCACACATGTCACAAAGAAAGTTTTCTTACCAATTTTAATTTTTTATAGAATTTAATTCTGACATATATTAGCAAGGGGGAATGTATTTTAAGAAGAAACAATGTAAGTCTTAGACGGTAACTCTATCTGTAGAATAAATGTATTATGAATTCCTTTTCATTTCATCAAATTTCTTCCTGAATTTTCACAATTTAACGCAGCACTTCTTAAGAGCATCATAGCCAAGTAGTACCAAAACAAGCATCTGTCTGCTATTTATGAATGAAGATCAAGCAGACAATTTATTTTTTGTTAATTTCCTTAGGGAAGGACTGCTTCCCTAAAACTGTAGCCTATGTCTGTGTCAAAAAAACAGCCTAACAAAATACTTACCAGAGGACTATGGGTTGATGTCAGTGCAGGAAGCATGTTTTGCTAAAACGGAAGCTATGAATATTTCTGTAATTCTGAAAAGGAGTCCCACTAAACACCCTAGAGGTCAAAAAATAACGAGAGGTGTCTAACAGAATGTTTCTCCCACCCCACCATTGTGTCCAACACCGGTTCATAAACAAAGACAGCCAGTAGGACCAGGTAACTTATTCACATTTCCTAGACCAGAAAAGTGTCATTGCAGTTCTGCTACAATGATATCCCCTGGAAAATTCCTGAGGAACTTTGCTGAAGTAGCTCTGAGGTAATCTTTTTCTGAATCAATCCAGAAGGAAATGTCTAAAGAGTTCTCACAGCACTTTTAATGGTGTTCATATTAAAGATGTCTCACGTAGCTTTAAGGAGGTTTTCAAGACCTGGTTGAACAAAGCCCAAAGCAGCCTGCTCTGTTTTGAACTTTGACCCTGCTTTGCAAAGGAGACTGGGGGTAAGTGGTCTCCCAGGGTCCTTTCCTAACTGAATAAACCTATTATTACTCTGTGACCTCAATCTGGTTTTTAAAATGTTTATTTACAGCTGAAAACCTAAACAAAAGTGTGATCCCATTACTTATGAATCAAAAATAATTTTAAGAGCTTGCAAGATTATCTTTTCTATCAGCATAGTTCAAAAGTGGCTTCTGGACCAGATGTGGCTTATGGGATGCTTCTGGCTGACTGCCGCTCACCTAGAGAAGAGTGAGTAACAGTTGTTCAAAAAAACCAGTACCACCTAAGCATCTGCGCACCTCCATATGTATTTGATCTTTCCATCCTCTGTATAGCAGTCTGTCTCTTTTTTATAGGATCTGCTAAGATGTCTTTCATTCTCAAGTGATGCTTCCATATATTCTGCTACGTCAATTTTCATTTCCGTGTTCTTCTACGTTATGATCATTGAAATTCTTTTATTCTTTAATGACTGAAAAAAAAATGTGTAATTGTCAATCTATAATTGTCATTCTATCGTAGAAACTGCATTACACTAAATTTTCTTTAAATTCTATATCTGCATATTTTCTCCCATATCTGCTAGGACAAAAAATTTACAGTAAAATGATGGTTGAAAAAAAAGGTGGAATCATGTGTTCTCATAATCCAGACAAAAAATATTGTTCAAAATCAGATTTTTCTTCATTTTATGAATAATGTTTAAAAATGTGGATTCTGGGTGGGTCAGCAAAAAGGAAGGGGGAAGTTAAAATTGGCAATGTGGTTAATGAGGCAGTGTGCTAAACCATCAGATAGTATTCTGCTGTTGAAGCTACCATCCTTTTTCCATTCATACACTGGGGTTGATCAAACTGTAATTTTAGGGAGGCACTCGGAACATCTCGCGATGTAAGGGAGAATAGAGGCACATGAAAGATCTCATGATGTACGGAAAGAACAGGGAACTAAAGATCTCGCGATGTACAGAAAGGCGTATATAAAGCAATTGTGCAGTTAATAAATTGAGCAAATAGCAACCACCATATTGGCGTTTTGTTCCCATGAAGGTTTTAACCTCCTGCAAGGGTTAGCTGTGATCTGAATGCCACATTTCTACGGCTTGGCAGGTAGAAAAAGATAGCTAAAATCTTACCACAAAGGTAATTTTTTTCTTTTTGAGTAATTAATGCATGCTAGCACCTTTATTAAGCCACAAGAAATTCTCATGATAACAAGATAATTTCTTCAAAAGACGCTGAAACCTCATATACACTTTATCCTCCCCACTGCTTTTCTCCATCATTCATCTCAGTATTGCTATCTAATGTAAAGAGATAAAGATTGTGTCTGGGCAGGCTCTTCAGTGAGAGTAAATGCATGTGACAGCACACCAAAGGGTTACTGCTTCGATCATCCATGACATCATGCTTTGGTACGGGGCTCACAAGTGGCCTTTACCTGCCCAATTTACTCATTATTGTTATTTATTTCTTTCTCATTTCTGTAGATCTTATATTCCGTGACTCTTAAAAAAGACCTCATACCCCTGTTCTTCCTTCCAGGCCTTTTCCAACAGATGGCACAAGACAACTCTAGTTGCTTTCCTTAGCCTCCTTCAGACTAAGCAAAGAGCCTCTCCGATGCTTTCTGTTCATTTTCTTGTAATCCCTAATTCCAGTGCTTGTCAGAAGGTCCGATTTGCACTACCAGTCCCAAAAGTACTTTAAATATAAGTACTCCTTATTTATTTGAAATCTATCTAAAATTATTCATAAACTCATAGGCATAAGTGCATGTGTGTGCATATTTGCATGTGCATGCATATGTCTGTGTATTATAGGTATATAAAAAAAGGAGAGTTCCCATTCTTATGGGAACAGAGGTGCGTCAGAGTTCTTGAAAATGAAGAAAACAGAAATATCAACAAATTTCCTGAGCAAAATAAATATGTAATTTTTATTTATGAGTGCTACCTTTTGTATAGAAAACTTAACTTACAACAAGACAGCCCCTTTCCTGCTAACTTCAAATATTCTCTTTCTTATTTTTAAAACTAAAACAAAGACTAAGAACAAAACCAGTAACCACCACAGATGAGTTTTTCTAGGTGAATGGATTCTGTCAGCTCTCCCTGTACCTTTTTCATACTAAGACGGCCTTTGAGGGAACTTCCTGAAAGCATAATCTGAAACGGGTTACAAACACTGCATAAATCCCTTCTGTGTTTAATCACTTGGTTGCTGCTTTCCCTTTTTTCTGAACCATGATGTTTTGTCCATTGTAACATTAATTCCAGCCAGATGGATAAAAGTCTGAGGATCCCTATCCATGAATGAGTATATTCCTATAGCACCATCATGCGAGTGCACTGTTGAATCAAAGATCAGAATTCTTGTAGAAAATCAATATGTTGTTTCATTTGAACTGAAATATCACCTTAGCTTCCATTTATGTAAACCCCAATGATCTTTAGAGATTACTTGGCACAACCTTTTGTTTGGAATATAATGAAAAATTAATTCAAATTGGCTAAGCATAGTTAGGAACCAAAATCTGGTTGAATTTTATATATAGGCGATAATATTGTCAATGAATTTCAGGTATGAGAGTGGTTGGTCATACTGCAGAGAATGATTTTTCCTTATTTTCAGTTGATTTAAATCATTCAACTCCATCATAACCTGCAGATATCAGGTACAGAAGAACAATAGATTGAAAATAATAAACTCAGAGCTAATATAAAGCATCTAATGAGAAATTTAGTTCTTGCAACTAAAGTATATAATATATTTTGAACATTAGAGGCTGAAAAACAACAACAAAAAAAGTGAAATCTTTTCAGTTGAACAACTTCCACAATGATTTAAAAACAAAAAGTGAATGATTCATGACCAGTTAGTACTTGCATTTTAGAGTAATACATGCTTTCAGGAATATGAAACTAAATTGCCTCATAACATTAGTTTCAGAATACAAATGTATTAGCAACTAAACATATCAGTGTCAGCTGATAAGGAAATACTGTGTATCCATCTTGTTGAAGGTTCAGTAATCAGTAAATATTAGTGCTACTTAACTGTGATGAATGACTGCTGAACAACCAGTCAACTGAATCCCCTTCAACCATGAAGCAAGTTATCATAAAGCAGATGATATGTTTATTTAAATCCTTGTTAATACAGGTTTTAAAGAGTTGTGTCATCTAAGGAGGAGAAAACCCCTATATTCATATAATAAAGAGAACTGTGTATTAATATAAACTGATATGTGGTATTATACTGAGTGATGTAAAAATTACCCAGTGATGCATCTGACTCAAAACTCTTAAACTTTACCTGCTGAAATATAATTAAATTCTTGAGTCATATGCCCTGAAATGAATTCTGTCTAAAATAAAACATAAGAATAAATGTTTGAATGAGGTAAGAAATTACTGTGGCAAGACCGTGGGAAGTGCATGATAATGTAAAAGAAAGGTGAAATATCCTGAATCATGTATCCAGTAGGCAGTGGGTAACATGTGTGAGGAACAGATATTTGTAAATAATTCATGGAGAAATTACCTAAGCGTTAAGATCATATGATTTCAGAATAATTTCACTTTGGGTTGTATTTGTGCTGCAAACGCATGACAAAAGAAAGGAAAAGGCATTTTTCATATGCCATGGTAACCTTTTATATTGAAAAATTGGAACTTTTCTTTAACCCACAGAAATTATTCAGACTGATCAGTAAGACCCTCACTGCTTTACACTCTTCATATAAAGGTAGGTATACAATGCACAGTTCTCCATAAGCCTCCTGCTTGTTTATCAAACTAAAATATTTTTCAAGCTATCATAGGGCTATTTAAAGAGAACTTATATTTCAGTTACATTCTCCGTCAGTACTCATAGGGGAAACATAAGTGTCTGTGGTTCACTTACAGCAAAATGTGGTTATTCTGAGCAGCATTCATTAGTCAGCAGCAGCTGTATTCTGGCAAGCAAAGCAAGGGCAAAAACTTTTCCAAGAATGGATGAATGTAGATTGGACAACAGCTGCTGCAGTGTGAACAGTGTCCTTTGTCTCTGTGGTCTGATGTCCTCTTATTTCTTAGCCAAGCCTCTGAAAACTCCTCAGACCTTCTGCTGCAGCCCATGAAGGGTGGTTTGTTCAGTGGCATGATTTAGCAGATCTGGAGTCACATTGAATTGCTCAGTCATGCTTGAGCTTCTGTACAATTGCCTTTATTCCAAAAGGATAAATAAGCTTAAGGAATTATCAATATTTATATGGTTCCATTGCAGCGGTGTGTCAGATGGTAAATAGGTTTTAAGTACAGATACTTGTACTTAGTTACTATTTCACAGAAACTAGGAAATAATTGTTAAAATAAGAAATAATGATATTTTTAAAAAGGAAAAAAAGGATCAAACCTGATAAGTATGGCCAAAAAGCATCAAACACCTTTTTAATGTAACAGTCTACTACTGATGTGTTGTCATGGGGAAAAAAAAAAGGCTATTTCTGTTTTTCAGTTCTTTGAAAGATGCTTTGTTTTGTTTTGTTTTGGTTTTTTTTTAGGAAACAAGCATATATGGGGAAAGTGAAATCTTGTAACAGAGGAGAAATATGGTGGGTATTTTCATTATTTTTAGCATCCAAATCTGGAACTCAATCATAGTAGATTCTATCACCAAAGTCCTTTGCCTGGATCCTGGGAAGGTAACAGAGAAAGAAGGCCTCACATTAATCAGGAAGGGGTTTTTGCAAACTTTGTAATGAGCTAATCTGGTAACACCCATAGGGAGGTGAGTTCAGGGCTCACAAACAAAGACCAAAGTCTCTAGAGTGAAAATAATAGTTATTGGCCTTCCTAATGGTTAGATTCTGTGTGCACCTGTTCCTTTCAAACTGCCTTTTTAAAGACCATTAAAAAGGCAGTGATGAAGGGCAGATGTTAAACAGATTGTGTTTCCAACACACCAGTTTTGATTCATTCATTTCCACACTGCTTTTTTTTTTAACCAAAAAGTCTTTTTATGGTATCCACAGACTGGTATAATTTGTTCTTAGATAATTTTTTTCTCTTTTCTCTCTCTTTTGTACTTTCCCCCTCAGCATATGTTATTAACAGTTATCAGAACATTTTATAAACTTTCATTGACTTTGCAGCACTTGTGCTCACAACTGGCATAGACCTTATGAGCCTCAGTTATTACAGTTGGCAGAAATAGATCCGTTATTTTCTCAGTGTAAAGCTGATTCAATACTACAGTTAACAAAACTGAAAAAAATGAAAGCACTTACTGCTACATCACTGAGCTTGACATTTCTAAATAATCTTAGAGTTTCCCTTGTCATTTCTACTGTCGCTCAAAGGTCCAGGTTCTGGGAAGTTTAGTCAGGAAATTATTCCATTATGCAGGAGACTACATAAAGTGAGCAAGGGTCAAATCTGGACCAACAAGAGCTTCTCATAAAAAGTGAAGATTGTTGGTTATCTTTGTGGTATTGCATAAATATAAAACTTAATATTATGTCTCATGAACCCAAGCTACTGTGTTTGCTGATGACTAAACTCTTGTGTTATAAGTAAGACTTTGGTGAAAATCTGAAGTAATGCCCGACACTAGAAGTTTTCTAGGACTTAGCTAGATAATGGCCTCAGCCCTTTATGAAACAGAACTGATTCAGTAATGTGCTCAGCACGTTGCTTTTGTAGGGAACCCTAGAGCACAAACAAGTGGTTTAAAAATGCTTATTACAGATGGTGTGGGAATCAGTCAAGATTCAAAGGAGGGGGAATCCAGCTATTCTTTCTCTTGTACTTGATCTTGAAGTCTAGAAAGGAAAAACCTGGAGAAGAGTCACTTTAAAAACTCAGCAGGATCTTTGCCTGACTAAGGCTTGCACCATTAGACCTATAATTGCATAAACTGTTAATTAAAAAAGACAGCTAATAACAACTGACTGACAGAAGCTAAGTAGAAATAAAGATCAGATGCTTTTTGAGACTCTGCCATAGTCTTCATCCCACTCCAGCGGCAACTCCCCATATTTCTCTCTCTTCGCTGCTGAATGCAGGCTCAAACCAGTAGCTCACAAATCTTTCCTTGTCTGGCTTGGCTAATTCCTGAGATTAAGAAGAAGTCTTTTTGTTCCCTGAGGAACAAGCTTTGCTGTGCTGGAGAAGTAAAAAAGGAGTCAGGTAGGAGATGGGGTAACAAGGACAAGGAGAAAGAAGACTCCTTCCAGAAGAGGAGAGGAAGAAGGAAATGGAGGCAGATGGCAGGAATCCCCATAAAAGTCGAATGATGTCAAAAAGACCGTAAGAGAAAACTGAAAGTTAAATACTTGGGAAATATAAGGGCCTGTTGCAAACATCACAAATCTGTGTAAGTTTTTGCTAGTGGGGACTGATGTTAAAGAACTGACAGTCCTGAAGCCAAAGCAGAATCAGAGAATAGAAAAATTATTTGCCTGCCAGACAGATTAAGAATAAGAATAAGAATAAGAATAAGAATAAGAAAGATGGCTATAAGGTGAAAAAAGGAGGAAAAAAAGGATTTTGTTAGAAAGAAAAATCTACTAATTGATATTACTGAGGACAAATATTCCCACTGAAATGGCTTAAGCATGACTGAGCTAGATGCTAAAAGGAGCAGAGGCCCTTAATTAATATATTAGTCAAATTAATTTTGAGAAAGAATTGCAAAACATTAGTACCACTGCAACAACATAAAAATATTCTATAGATTCCAAGAATTTAAATCTGTGGTTCTTCCATTTTATAAATACCACAAGTAGTTATATTCCTGTACTTACCAGATTTTTAATTTCCTAGAAAAGGATAGCAGAAAAAATCGTTAGTAAGAATAGCACTATCATTTCTGTTTGGGATAGCTGAGAGATTTTGTCATTAAAGAGTGATACAACATCAAGAAATAAAGCTATTGCAGAAGGCTGATAAGTACTAAGTACACAATCCAATACCTTGAGCTTGTTCAGCTCAAATGAAAAGGAAGGATAAATAAACAGGCTACTAAATAATGTTTACTCATTCAAAATAATGGATTTGAGGTATATAAAGGAATTCAGAGAGGTCAGACTGAAAAGATTCCTGTGTCAAAGGCTCTGGAATGAAGTGAAGGAAACATACACAGAGTACTTGGTATTTGTTGCCAAGCACAAGGGAAATTCTGTAGAGGAAAGCTCTAGAATTAGCTGGATAACTGAACAGTTGAAACAGGATGCTAAGAAAAAACTGGAAGCCTGTAAGGATAAATAAAAAGAGAAAAGATTGATCATCAAGGAATCTTATCTGGGAGATCAGAAAGTTAAGAAAGAAGATGATAAATAACCAAAGTCGATCTTACCCTGATCAGTGATGGTCAAAATAACTACAGGTGTGGTTCCAGCCTAAATTAGCACTCTGCTTCTGTTTGCAGAAAATATGACATTGCTGAATATGTAGCAGGAGTAAGCTGACTATGAGAATGATGGTACGGAAGTGGAAACTGAGACATATGGAATGACAGAAAAACTGATGTCAGTACCTCCTCATCAGATACCTTGTCAGTGTAATGAGTGTACTACCTGGTGGAATGGATTATCATTACAGAAACATAGGAAAGAGCACAAAGGAGTCTGGTAGCAATGATTTTCACTAAAAGTCCGATGCTGTATGGCAACAAAAACAGTTCATGAAGCAGTAACTTTTCAGAAGGAAAAGGTTATCTAGGCAACTGCCGATAAATTACTTTGACCTCTGCAGTGTGCAAATCTTGGAATATATTGTCAAAGAAAAAGCAATTAAGAATAGAGAGGCAAATAGAAATTGGTATAAAATGCAAGACCAAGAAGGTCTTGCTATTAAGGATTGATAAAAGAATTTTCTTTTATAAAAGAGAGGTTCATGAAAAGGAAATGACAGTGGAGGAGAAAAGTTTCAGTTCATCAAGATGGGTTATAAGTTATGAGTGTGATGTGCCCCAGAGAAAGGAAATGCAATTAAACATATCAGAAGAATTTTCAGGAGAGTAAGAAGTATTAATGCAGAGCCCTAGAAAATTATCGTGAAGAGTACTACATATATTGTAATCATCTACGTTCAAGAAAATGAAATTTATATTAAAAGAAGTACAGACACTGCTCAGAGAAAGGGCAGAATTTTCTGCAAACAGTGACTAACAGAATATGTTTTAATAGTCTCACTAAACAAAGAATGAATGACACACACTTGATCCCTCTGTGAGAGACCTTCACTTCCCTCTCTACTTTTCTAGAGCAAAAACTGTGGAGGAGTTTCTAAAGCTGAAATATAATATTGGTACAAGAAAAGAAAAATAGCTGTGTGCTGTGCACAAGTGAATTTAGCTTGGAACTAAGAAGATACTCTTTAACAAAATGAGACTTTGAACCATCTCTCCAGTAGGAGGTGGGGTGAGAAAACTCAACAGTTTTCAGAATAGAATGTGGTTGCTTCATGAAACTATTCAACCCAGCGGCTTGGCATAGTTGAAGATTCATTATTTTTTTCCTCTTGATATTTTTATGACCTTCTTTTTATTGTACTAATAAATCATTGGATCAGATTACTATCTAATTGAAATGGCCAAATATGGTCAGATATTGTCTGCAATATTCATCATTTTCATCTTACCACTAGCGTTCATTTATTTATCCCTAGTAGAGATGTAAAGTTTCTATCTGAAAGATGTGATATTGGCCACTGCTAGATCTAGGGTGCTAGTTGGTCTAGATAAAATTTGAAATGGTTATTCTCATGCTTCTGTACTCTTATTTGTAAAAGAAGATATTTGTTTGAACAAGGGAAGAAGAACAAAAACCCTGTGATTTTTGCAAGTGTTAGACCCTCCATGAATTGATTAATAAAAAACTTCAAAAACCTACTTTTATTCCAGCTGTCAAATGCAGTGAAAATGCACTGAAATGTTCATTGACCACAGAAGATTAGAAAGATTCCTGTTATATTTTAAGATGTGTATCAAGAAAGTATAGAAAAAGTTGAATTCTTATAGGTCATAATTTAGTGGAAAGAAGTAAATATCTCCAGCAATATACATGTATTAGGCTGACTACATATACCATACCATATTTAAATGTACTGATTGATACATGCATGTAGGTTAGCTCTTTTGCTGAAGCTTGCTGTCAGGAGTCACACATTTATCTTAAAGATCCTGACAGTCATAGAAAGATGTGTCCAAGTGGCAGCTAGATTCTTGATGAAGCCTTTTTTCTAAGCAGCAATAAAGACTGACTTTTGTGGGAGTGGCAGCATGAGAAAGATGCATTCCTGGCTTAAAACATGAAATGAAATATACTATAGCTATGCTTAGAGCTTTCTGTTCCCCAAAAGACACTTTTAGTTGTTTCAGCAAATCTCAGTGATACTGTATCCTATCAAATATTGAAAATGAGTCCATAATCCAAGCTTGGAATAATGCACTTCTTATTGAAGCATGTATACATGGTGGAGAGAAGTATTTTAGATGCAGTCTGTCTTTCTTTTTTTCTTTTGACAGCTGAGCATTTGGAGCCTCCGCATTGGATGGCTGAGCTTCTGTCTTGACCCTCAAAGGTCGTTAGAAGGAGATGGCTAGGGCCATAAAAGAATCCAGCACTAACAGGTTGGTGACTGCATCCTGAGCAAGTAGGCCCCAGAAGCAGTACCCATTGCTCAGTGGTAAGCATATATATACACACAATATTTATATATGGCCATCTATATATGTACTGTATACCTACATATGCGTATATACATACATACACTCACATATATATATACTGCATATGTCACATATGTCATTCAAGCAGAGATGGAGGATCATGTAAAGGTGATTCAAAACACCAGAACATCAACTGAAAAAACGCTTTCAGGCAAAGTCACCCAGAGTCTGAAGCAGCCACCTCTTTACTTGAAGCAATTTTTGAGGCATCTGAACGCATTGGGATGTGCTAGCTATTTTTTAAGCACTCCTGCAGAAGCCTTATATGCCAGTTCTTTTTTTCTGAGTTTTTGTTTGCTCAGACCAAGACATGAGTCGTAACTCCAAATGTTTACCCAGGCAGGATTAGGTATATGCATTTCTGGAGAACTTTCAAGTTTAAAAACAAAGCAAAAAGAAAACTCTGGCAGGCTTGTTGGCTCCAAGGCTATCTGGTCAACTGGGTGTCAGAATCTGTCTACTCCTGTTGCAGACATTTACAGAGTAAATTAGAATCTGAATTACATTATGATAAAGAAGAATATTGCTTTAAAAATGGTGTAAATATATACCCCTTCCCCCTTTTTTTCTTGTAATTAATTTAGATCCATCATGAGGACACCTTTATTACAGAAATCTTACATTTTATTTCTCTTACTGATTAGTGAAACAAGTTTTAAAGAAAAATAATCCAAAATTAATTGAAAATTAGTAGAAATTTTAAGTAAATGTCTGAAACGTAAATGGACTGTACTGTTCTTTGAATAATTTGTTTGATAGATATTTTTTTCCTTCATACATAGTTTATTATTTATTTCATGTACTTGAGTTAGTAAGACACATCACCCACTGTTTAGTAAAACAAAACCATCCTCATGGATGGATAAAGTATATTCTTGGATCTGAAAGCAGTTAAGTCAGCTGAGACTTCCACTGTGTTTTTAACACAGAAAACACTGAACATCATATCTGTAGTTGTTCCAGGACATGAATTCACATAACTTTAGGAAAACTTGCAATCTTACAAGTCTTTCAAGATGACTGAAGCTGAATAACATCAGAAACTTCCTGGTCTGTAGTGTGGAGATACATGAAAAAATGCTCTACTGTAAACAGACAGAACCACTTGCAGCAACTATAAACTACAGCAGCTTTCACACTGCTCAAACACTAGCTTGATTTTTTGTGTGTTTGTATGACTGTGTTCCTATATGACTTTGGTGACTGGCTAAAATATGTGTGTGTTACACCTTTTTCAGGGAAAAAACTTTCAGTGCCTTCAGTAGCCTTTCTCTACCAGCTCCACAGATACGCCATAATGATACAGTCTGGCCTGCAGTACTGCAGATTTCGAAACCTCCATTTTGACATAATAGTTGTTAATATTAGAATGGGCTTTGTGCGACATTAAATCCTCTTACATTCTACTGCTTCTCTTTTTTTTTACTGTATAGCCTATTGGGGTGGCTAATTTTAATTTAACACATTTATCCAAAACAAAGTATGGCATAAGTAAAAGCCCAAAACAAAGAGACATATTTATAAACAAATTAGATAATGTTTGCAAAGTACTTGAAATGTGGTTTGCTAAATCAGCACTGCATATTATCAACCTAAAATAATTAAATCATAAATAACTAGGATTTCTTTTAATTCTGCTTCACATTATGTAGCCTAGCAAATTGTCAAGAACCATGACGGATTTCAGCTCTTCCCCAAAGCATGGCATCTACCATTCAGAGCTCTGCTGGGTTTGTGTGGCGGGGTTTTGCTAATGGGGGAGGGGGCTACAGTGGTGGCCCCTCTGAGAAACTTCTTAAAGCTCCCCCCACTCCAAGTCAGACCCGTCTTTGCACCAAAGCTGGGCCAATTAGCAATGGTGGCTGCACCTCTGTGATAATGTATTTAAGAAGGGGAACCTGAGAGGAGGAAGAGTTGTGAGGAGGACACCTATGCAAACACTGGCGTCAGTGGAAGAAAGGAGGAGGAAGAGGGAGAAGCTGCACCAGAGCAGAGACTCCCCTGTAACCCGTGGTGAGAGGTCAGGGCTACTCCCCCCGCCCCGAATGCCTATGGTGGAGCAGATGCCTATTTGCAGCCTGTGAGAGGCCCCACACTGGTCCAGGTGACTGTGCCCAAAGAAGACTGGGACCCTGTGGGAAGAAGGCCCCGCTGTTGTAGTTTGGCACTAGGAGGACTGCAACATGCGGGGTTGGCCCATCGCCGGAGCAGCTTATGAAGCGCTGCAGCCCATGGGAAAGACTCACGTCAGAGAAGATTCATGGAGGACTGTATCCTGTGAGAGGGACCCCACGCTGGAGCAGGAAAAGAGTGCCAGAGTCCTTCCCCTGAGGAGGAAGGAGTGGTGGGACTGACCACAATCCCCATTTCCTGCCCCCTGCACTGCTGAGCCCAGGAGGAAGGGAGGGGTGAGGGAAGGTGTTTTTAAGATGTGGTAATGCTTCTCATGGTCCTACCCTGTCTGTTAAATGTTTGTGTTGTTAGCATCTGAATTAAACTGATGTTCTTTTTCTTCCCCTAACCAGTCTGGTTTTTGCCCACGACCATAATGGGTGACACATCCCTCCCTGTCCTTGTCTGGACTCCTGAGCCTTTTGCTTTATTTTCTCCTTTCCATTCCTGAGGGGGAAACGGGGAGTGAGTGGCTGCATGGTGCTCAGTTGCACCTCTGAGCTCAAACCACCACAATTAGGATATTAAGTTACTTCTATTTTTCACTGACAGGTGGTACTCTGAATTTCTATATTCATTAAAATATTCATATTGCAATATGTATTTTACTTTATGTGGAACTTACTCTTAAGGAAACTATTTAGAAATTCAATTTTTTTGTTAGCAACTTTAAATATATTTGTACTTTCTAGTGAAAAAAACAATGCCCACATATATATATATAACAGTTCTGACAATTTTACTGGTTTTCTGGCATTTTTATGGGTCTTCCAAAATATTTTTGCATACTATAAAGCACAGCTAGATACTTCATCAACAGCTAGCCATATTTAGCTGTCCGTGTATCTTTAATGTGCCCTCTTTACCTCAGGCAATCACATTCTGTATTTTGTGCCAGATTCATATAAATTCTGAACTCTCCCTACTTTGTTCAGTTACAAAGTACCTACTGCCTGAAAAGAACTAAAAGATTAAATTATAGTCCAGTTCAAAACTCACAATTTACACTCATTAAGTACAATATACAGTGAGAAATATCACATAAGAAAGTAGAAACAAGAATATGAAGTAAAAGGTAGAGATAAGAATACGTGGAATTCTAGTTTTGATTTAAATTGATAGTAGACAGTGTAACATTCTGAATGATGACTCTCTGGAAAGCGTTCCAAGTTTTATGTTACAAATTCAGGAGGATTTGAAAATTCCAACTGTAGTAAAATTATGCATGTAAGAATTGTTTTATACCAACAGATGACTCATGAGGAGAAATGGCTTAAATGGACCTTGTCCAAAATAAAATTCTTATAATTCAGAACAGGGACTCGTATTGTTCATCACACTTATATTGAGAAATTAGTGTACACCCTTGGTTCCGTAGATTTCAGGGTTAGATAGTCAGGAAGATGTGTGCATTCAGATGGGCTTTTTGCTGATCCTTGCTTCTATAAATTCTGGGAATTCAGGTTCGGAGAGTCATTCATAGTCACAAAATGGAAGCATGTGATACTTTTGCAGTCCTTTAGGCCCCAGAGCAGCTTTTGACTGAACCTCCCTTATATTTTAGAAGGGAAAAAAACAGGCTGAAAATAAATTAAGGAAAAAATAAATCACACTTCTAGCACTACAATTTTGATTTATTGCTACATTTAGGGACCATACCATGTCTTATAAGTCATTACATCACTAAGTAAACTGTGGAAAGTGTTTCTCAATAGTCTTCTGTTGAGGAGACTTCATCATTTACTTCAGTCATGTGGTAGTTTATGGATTCTATCATTAACTTTAATGTATGAAATGTATTTGTGCAAGAATTTTTTTTAAGAATATGATGGTCATTACACTTTTATTCTACAATGCAAAAATTAAGGTACACGACGAAGCTTTCATACAATCAACAGATTCACTTTTGGCTAAAGTATGAGAGCTAAAAGTGTATGGGTTCTATTTTCACTGTGTACTCACTGGCAATTGAATGGTTGTGCATAAGTTTACATCATGATAATTTAATTTTAATAATTTCTGTCTAATAGTCTATATTTGTTGCAGGAGGAAAATCTAGTTCATGCTAGATCTACATGAACCTTTCAGAGATTAAAACTCTGAGGTAGTTAAGTGTTCTGTGCTTTGGGATTTCACTAAAGATCATGGAATCAGGCTAGGCTTGCTGTAAGCTTTAAGTATTAAAGAACTTACCTGAAGTTTGGGGCAACATGGGGCAACCTTTTTCATTTCTGATTCATACATCATAAACTTAAATGCTGGACACATTCAACACCCAAAGCATCTTCCCACTATGCAGTGTAGAAAAGTGCACTGTCTTGAAAAAGTGGTGGCTTTAAAATGTTTTCTTGTATCGTGGAATCATTCATATTCTTGCTTAATTTTTTTTTTTTTGGCATGTGTATCTAGACATTAACTGTCTCATTGATCTGAAGACGTACAGGAAGAGGAAACTGGTAGTATTGTGTGCCTCCCTGATCATGACTTGTAGCTATACAAAATTCATAACCTACCTCAAGATGGATGGCTGTACAGAAACATTTGGGTTCTTTTCAGCACATCTACTATATGCTTTCTCTAACGGATGCATTTTTCAGACTTGTACCTGCTATATGCAGCACATCACAGACTATGTGCTTGGAAGGTTAGCTGAGTTCTCACCCTGTTTACAGTCTCCTGTTGCTATCTGCATTGCCAGGTTTCATGAGGATGCTGTGATTTTCAAGTTATTACTTCATTTCTGATCTCAGTCTAAGCTGGCAGGCATTTGGTTTAGCTGATATTTCAGAGAGGGAGATTTTCCATGGCAGTAGCTGAGAATCAAGATTCCCTGCAATGACTAAGACATGTAGTTTCATAAGGATGGTGTGGAGAACTTCAGAAAGAAAAGGAAAAAGCACACTTCAACAGGATGATGACATCTAAATCTCTCAGGTCCTGAATGTTAATATTGGACAGTGGAAGGTAAACTGTCTCTACAAAAGCACTGCTCTGGTTTTCCTACATTAATTGCAGTACTCCAGGTAATTTAGGTGTCTATGTCTGTATTCCATTATATTTTAGAGTGTGACATTTGATAGGTGTGACCAAGGAGAGCAAAGCTTTGTTGACTGGTTTTGTTGTTTTGTTTTTTTTTTTCTTGTGTCCAGCCTTGTCAAATGCCTTAGCTATCCAGGTAGGCTTTTTCTGAAGGGTCTTTGAAATTATGTTCCTTTTAAAACAAAGAGGCCTTTTGCCACTGCTTTTTTAGGATACAGGTATCTGCAGGCAACTAATGATGGCTTGTGAAAATAGCAATGAACTTTTATTTTCACTTCTCTTTCTTTGAAAGTGAACTTTGCTGGAAAAGTAATAGTAAGGCTATTTCTCTCATCTGAGTTTTCTTAGCTTTCTTTTATTGCTCTCGCTTCCTCTTCCTTGCATTTTAGAATATCCCTGACAATGCAGTAGCTTTTTTAGCTTTTAGCAAACTTTTTTGTTTCTTTTTAAGAAAAGATTTTCTGAAAAAACTAATTTTTACTTTAGATTCAAGTGGACTCTTTTTATGCAATTGTAGTCCGTACAGTCAAAAACAAGCTTAGATGTATCCTCTTGCATTCCCCAACATTATCTGTGTGAACATTAGCCTTAAAATTGGCTAATCAAAAAATATGCAGGAACTATGAGCTAATAAAATCTTTAATCCCTGAACATGCAGACTATATTAGTGCTGTTCTATAATAAATATCATTTTTATAAGTTCAGTGTATGACCAGGTTTTATTGAACTCTTTTTATCAAGTGGATTAAAGAATAGCAAAAAACAATCTTGTTTGTGTGTTGGTTTGTTGTTTGCTTTTTATTTGTTGGTTGGAGGTTTTTTTTTCCTCATCAAGGAAAATCTGTCTATTTCAGAACTTGCTGCTGAAGTTGTTTAACAGCTTTTTCCAGAAAATTATCCACCAACAATCTCCCTGGTAGCATACGTCAGTACTTGATGTTGCCTTAGAAAAGATCTCTAAGGCAAGGGTGAATAGGGACAAAGAGGGAAATGCAATTATCACAATAATCAGCATGTTTTTAGTAAAGGTAGATCATGACAGACCAATCTCATTTTTCTTTTTTTTTTTTTTTTTTTTTTTTAAAATATGTCCAGTTTCTCAGAGAAGGGATCTAATCCAGACAATGTCACTGATCTAGATTTAGGTTAAGCATCTGCTACATGACTCCTGTACACTTATAAAGTGGGGTGTGGATGACAGAGATTTCTAATGAACTGTGAGGTAGGTAAAAACCAACAAAATGTGTTTAACAGTTGTCAGAAAGGAGGAGGATCATCTTTTGACAACACTGCTGGGACTGATCCTGTTTAACAGATGCAGTAGTGGCTACCAGGTAAGGAATAGTCATGGGTTCATTTAACTGGGGAAACAAAAAATCTCCAGAGTATCATCACTATTGTGGAGGCATAGGAATAGAATTATGTTGAACAATGAAAAGTCAGGCACTGAGTGAGACAGAAACTACTGCTGTAATTGGGTCGGTTGTCCAACTGGATCAACTGCATGATCAACTGTTGAAAGAATCTGAGCTGCCAGCATGAGACAGGTGTGGAAAGAGCTACTGTTCTAAGATATATTTTGCAAAGTAGAGAAACAGAGAGTTTGGACAGAAAACTCTGTCATCTGGCAGAAATGTAGAATTGTCGGAACTCTTCTTCAGGACATTGGCAGGACCTCCTCTGGAATATCATATAAAGATTAGGTTAGTCTTTTTTCCAGAACAAAAAATTTGATCTGAAGACAACCTGTGGTTTACTAGATTAGTTAAAGGAGAGAAGTATCTATCTAAAGAAGTGAGATCAAAAGCGGTTGGCTTGTTTAGTTTAGAGTCTGAAGGGCACATTGACTGTATAATAAATAAAATAAATTTCAAGATATGAAAATCGACACAGAAATGCTAATTTTGACATAAGGATATAAGATGCTAATTTTGACATAAGGATATTTAAAACACTTTTATTATTATTACTATCCAAAGGTCTATGCTCAAAAATAATCTTTCAAAACATAATAATAACAAGAATCTTAATTGTTTTAACACAGAAGATGACAAGTTTATGGAAAAGATGGTTAACAGGAGAATTTTTGAAGTTTGAAATGGAATCTCTGCCTATCTGATGTATTGATAACTCCAAAGAGATTTGAAAGGAGACTGCCTGTTCTTTGTATATGATGTAAGTGGATAGTTGTATTAATATGCTTCAGGACTTTTGCCTGTTGCCAAATGAGGCCATGGGTTTTTTTCCTTCCAGGCATAAATTGGGTTTGGGGTTTTTTGTTGTTTGTTTGGTTGGTTTTTTTCCCTAAAATTTTTTTCTTAATTGAAGACAGTGGCAGACTGGAGACTGGTGTTCACTACTGCTCTCAGTAGCATCATCAGGTGCCTTGTTATTGAGCCTTGCTCATATGCTCAGGGTTAGAGTGATGACCATACTTGAAATCAGGAAGACTTTTCTTGAAGATCAAACCACCAGGCCCATCTCCATTCTTCTTAATTCTTTTGCCTTCTTCTGTACAATGCTGTGTGTTTTGCTTCTTTGATTAGCTTGAAATTCTGTTTAAATAATTGTTCACTAATACAAGAATCTGAGCCTTGACAGTCCTCAGTCTCTTTCAATCTTTTCCCGTGGCCATTATAGTTATGGATATTGTTTAGAGATCTTGAGATTATTAGAAGATTCTTCATAGGTTTCTGTGGACTACTGTTTCCTGTGAAACTTTCTGAAATTAATTATTTCATTGCATAGCTGCTATGGTATTAGAGGGGACTGATTACCAAGGTGGTTCTTTCCAGTTCTGCTTAAAATCTCAGACAGAGCTTAGGGGCCTAAGTTTTAGACAGGTCACAAATTTGTTGTAGTTCATGAGTCACACTTGTAAAACTTCCCAGCTTTATTTTATAACTGCAAAAGAGCTGTTGTTCTTATAATTTTTTATTGATAACAGTGGGGTATCATTAGAAATATTTATTTTAATTGGCTTCTCAGTATCCCGTATGAAAAGTTATATGCCTAATACTCCGAAGTTTCGAGTATTACAGTTTTATGATATCATATGAATATGAAATGCTTTTACTGTACAATGTGGATCACTTCTCTAGTACAAAATATAACGCTAGAGAAAAATAACCAAACCACTGAAAAATTTGAATTTCTAGAATAAATGCGTAGTCTCACAAAAAGTTGGTGGTGGTGTTGAAAATTGTTTCCCCTATTCTGTAGTGTTTAGGTATTTATACCTGTGATTTCATATGTTGATCTTTCAGCTCCTCCATTTGTTATCCTAAGAAATCTAGACATTTTTCCATGCCATATATTGTTGTTTCCATTACTTTATTTTCACTTTTCTTACTGGATTCCATTATCATCTTTCAGTATTTGGCTATACTTGATTATTTTTATCCTTAATCTTGTGTCAGTCTGCAGTCCACTGGTTTTGCTGTTTCTGTTCACTTCTCGCTTTATGGCTGAAGAAAATATTAGTGCCATGTTTTCATTTTCTTTGTGAGATCTAGGTCCACAGTAGGTGTTGGTCTTTTGTACACCTTTAAAATATCAAGCTGTAGAAAACTGCTATATTCCTATTTTCATGTTTACATGCTCTATTCTTACTCTTCATCTCTGTAAGACCTGCTTAATGATCTTACGAAGTCTGTAACCGTGTCAGGGTTTTGTTGCATTTGGTTTTCTTCCTGAAATTCAAGCACCAAGTGATGCTAGTATTTGGGACAAAACAGGATTCTGCATCCTCTTCAAGTTCAAATTCTTGAATTCATCCTTCTAGACAACCTTTCCAGAAAATTTCCAGTATTTCTCAAAGTTTGTTTTTCTAAAATTCCAATTGAATTGAACTCCTGGTTTAGTAAGCTGAATTTTCCTATTACTTTTGTAAAATTCTCTCAGTAGAAATAAAACCAGATCCATATTTTTTCATTATGACTTCACTGTTTGATAAAGGAATATGTTTTTTTATCACATCAAAGAATGTGATATCTGCTGCTACCAGTTCTTTCATTTTTCTAGGTCTAGGTTTGCAAAATTAAAATTACTTCCTATCCCTCCAGTTTCATTCTTACTTATTTGCCTTATAATCTTATAAAAATTCCTGTCCATCCCAAGGCTCAGTCCTAGTATCAAACCCCACACACTAACTTTTATGACATTTTTACCATATCTCATCAAAAAAGACTTGTTTTGTTCCAGTCTTAAATTCTATACAATCAACCATTTAAATAAAATGTCAATTTGACTCTATTTTCATTTATGACTTCCCATAAATATGGTATAGGTATAGGTTTCTGTTAGGCAGATTGAAGATCTGCTTCCCATCTTGGCTCACTGAAGAACTATTTTTATTTGTAAACATTATTTGTTTAGGAAATTGTGCATGCATTTAAGACATTGATATGTATCGTACAGGAGCATGAAATATACCGCCCATCATAAATTGTAATCTCAGGCTAATAATAAAGTATAAACAAAACATTAAAAATTAGATTTTTCTTTCCTTGTTTTGATTTCCATTTTTTTAACTTACTTGAGGCTGTTTACCTCTATGTTTATTAAAACTCGGTCTCAAATACTACAAAATCCTGGTTTTGCAATGGCCAGAGATACCTAATTCTAGCTATTGAATGTAAGTTTAAAGTAGTTAGATTCAGTATGCACTCATTAATCTATCTAATCTGTCAGCCCTAACACTGTTTTCAAGTCTCTTTCTAACTACATTTTCATTTCCTTTCCCAGTGCTTCACTCCCAAAATTTCCCTTCTGCTGCTTTCTAATTCCTCCAGCTCCTTTCTCTTCCTGTGGCTCTGTTTATACTCACATAAATCCATTGATTTCTTTGACCCCTGCTTTGTTCCTCTGTCTCCAACATGGTACCAAGGTGTTTTACTCTTCCCTCACAAGCTCTCTGAATTCTTCAGTTTTCAGTCTGCATCCAGCATGAATCTAGTGCTCACAACAAACATATCTGAAATTACTAAAATGGAAGGACCACATCATTATTTTGCTGTTCTTCAAGAAAAAAAAAAACACAAAACCAAACAGTATTGTCATCACTGAAATTTTGTAATTGTTTCATCTGAAGTATGAGAGGCTGAACAATAATGTCATTCTCCTTTAGGATGCACATCCTATGGTACATTAATCTTGTGGGTCCTTGAGAACTCCAGCCTGTACCTAAGGAGGGCTAAAAGTTAATTATCCAGCACCCTAAAAAATACTTTTAGCAGAACTGAAGGATATGAAAGGAAATTTTTTGTCATTCATTATAACTTCTTCAACAAGCAAGATCTTACCTCTAATGGATAGTCGGAGACAACTCAACTGGCAAAAATCTACCACCATGTAGTAGTTTATATAACTAATAAATATGTGTATGACTAAACTAAGATAAATAGAATACAGAAGATTACAATATATTGCAAAAATGTCATATTCTAAGTAAAAGGTAGATGAAACCTAAAGCACATAACATACGTACTGTTAAACTGTATACATACAGTAAACATAAAAACAGGTGCCTAATAAAATAATTTTACATATTGCTAATGCAAAACAGGGACTGAAATTGATCATATGATTAAAGAAAGTTTTGTCAGGCAGAGAAGAAAAGAGATGAGACAGGAAATAAATTGTTCAACTTGCTTGGAATATGATACAGATGCAGAAGAATTGTTTTTCAGCTTTTTCAGTTTTCAGTTGTTTATCAATTTTTGATAATATGTATTGTATAATGCTTTTATATGTAAAGTTTATCAAGGACTCTGTAGTTATTCCTGGATAACTCCAGTATCTGAAAAGCAGAATGAATTAAAAATAAGCTCACATCTGTGAAGGGAGTAAATTTTCTCTTTCTTTTTCCTTTTTAAAAAATCAGCACGAATTCTGCTACGATTCAGCTGAGATTGCCGTGTATGTCACTGTGGATGTTCATCTACTAGCTCGCATAAGATAACTGTATAAATGAGAATACCAACCTTGCCATTCAACCTATCCTGAAGCCTTTCATTCTGTATGTTTGCCTAGTCCTTGTCTAATACACCCAAATGAAAAAAATTCAAGTAATTTTGCACCGAAACTTGTGTCTCCTGTTCGCCTGCTGTGTCTGTAAGTCACCTCTTGCTTTTGCATTTCACAATACTCTTCCCTAAAGCACTTAAGAATAAGGCCCATTTAAAGATTTTCATCTGTTCTCCTCTTTCCAAAGAGGGAAAAGGGCTCCTGAAGTAGGATAAAAGGTAGAAGGAAGAATGAGCAGCACAGATAAAAGTAGGTGAAAAATTAAGTTATAAAAAATCAGGGTGAGGAAATATTGAAAAAAGTGTGGTTAATCACTGTTCACAACTGGTTGTAAATAACCTGCAAGCAGTTTAGAAGAATCTGTTATCTTATGCAGGTGGCGTCCAACCGTCTCATGCAACAGGAGAGGCTAACCTTTTGAAATATGGAACGTCCTTCCAGACAAAGTTACAAATGACAAGCTAGTCTCTGTCCTTTCCATGAAAGATTTTTCACAGGACCTTGAAGGCAGAATCCTTGCCACCACCTTGATATACACCCCGTGGTGGGGAGAACAGAGGGGAACAGGGGAGAAAGGAGCTGAGGCTGACAAGCAGATGAACAAGGGAGAGAGGTGTGGGAATGATGGAATGGAAATCACCAGCAGCCCAGTTCTCTCCAGAGCATTTGGGAAACACATGCTCCTTTCCCTCCCTCCCCATACCCCAACACCCACAGACACCCCCAAACATAAGCACGCATTGCACATTTCAGACTGGATGGCTCTTCTGCGAAGCAGGGAGGGCTTTGCATAAATTCTATAATTGCAGTACTGGTGCTACATTAAATCCTTAATGATTTTCTTTTTAAAGGTTCAGGATAATCACTTGGCATGTGATCAGTGCTAGTGCTCACAGCCAAAAGTTTTATAACTGGGAGTGTATGCATTTGGGTTTGTTGAACTGATTTTTTTTTTTTTCCTCCTGTTTACTTCCATAAGCAATAGGGGAGTTAGTTATTCAGGTACCTGAATAGGTTCCTGTGCCATTTTAGCACAAGTTATCCTGTTTAAATTCCAGCTGCCACTCTAGAAGATAAAGAGGCCATGTGCTTATCTCTGTCTGTCTCATATATTTCTCAGATACCTTTGGGCACATAAAAGAGGCTAGATCACTATGTTTAAGTGCCTAAATAGCCCTTCATTACCTATGTCTAGGATAGGCATTTGTCAAATCCCACAATCCTTTGTCAAACAAAATGTGGATTTATTCAATGTTAATTTTGCTTATTTCAAGAATCAGAGTTGCTATGAACAGATTTCTCCTACCAAAATATCTGGTACTACAGTTCCTTCACAAACCCATATATATATACACCCAAGTATACCCATTTCACCCTGAGGTGACATCCAACATAGTTAGTCTACTGTGAAATAGGGAAGACCAATATAATTTACAGGTCATGTAAATGTCAGGCTCAGCAGTTCCTTCCGTAATGAAATATGCTGGGCTGGATTTACTGCTCCAGTGGGATACCTCTGCAATGCTCTGCTGGTGCAAAATAATCTACTACAACTGTTATATCTGCAGATAAGCTGGAATGCGAGATCCTCAGCTTGCTCAGTACCAGGAACTGCAGGTTGCTTTCCCACTTTCCTGTTGTAATATTCATTTAAGAATACTTTAGGGTTTATAGAATCAAACAAACCTTTTGACTGTTTCCTCTAGGGCCCTGTCCCTTGTGCAGTGTGAGATTGGAAGTGGAGATCTGTCACCTCAGCTTCCTTCCTCTGTTGGGCAAGTCCAAAGTGATGCAGAGCGTGTGTCCACAGATTTTTTGACAGTTCAGGGCATGCTATTCAAAGCAAGCCAGTCCTCTGATACAGCTAAAGACACAACATGGATAAGATGAGCAACTTGGCTTATAGTTTTCTTTTGCTGCCAACTTTCATTTCTTAATGAGGTTTTCATTTTCTGAAGAGTTTGATTTGTTTTCTCACTCGGATCTTTTTCTGTTCAGAAAACGAAGCTTTTCCCTTCAAGACTTGTGTTTTTGTGAATATCTCTGCTTTTTTATTCTATAGATGCTGCCAAATTTGGCTTTCAAGACAGTGATCAATGAAATAATTCAACAGAATTTTGTCATGTCAGCACTTGCCTACCGACATTTCATAGTTTCTTCATTCAGAAAGTCACAACCTAATCAGTGTGTTTGCTGTGCAGAAGTAATAAAAATGTCTGTCTTTTCAACTTTTTTCTTGGAAGTACTGACTTGAAGTTGTTATCTTTTCCAAGTCATAATGCTTAGTTGAATCCAACCAGTTTCAAGGCATTATCAGGGAAGAAGAATACACATCTGATGGAATTACTAGTTGGTGTTAAGTAACAGACAGGAACAAATCTATAGGCAATACATATCCATTTATATTGTGAAATGAGAAATATCCATGAGAGGGGGTTTCTAATCTCATTACATTTGTTCAGCTCAAAAGCTGCAATGAGGCGATTTACTGTGAAATCAGGCTCATGCTCTGCAGATCATAGGATTTTAGTTTCTGAAGCTTATTAATGCTAATGAAATATTTTCCACGTACTTAGTGGGCTTTCAATGAACCCAGAAACATCAGTTCGACAAATCACTGCAGCATGGGCTTCATTCTGATCAGACCCAAGGAATGTAGCTTCCCCCACGTGGCAGGGCTATGTGAATAATAAACCCAAACTTCTGTGTTTTGCTACTTAGCTAAAATATGTTCAGCTTGTCTCCATTTCTGGTCACTTAGCAAAGGTATTTTTCCATTGAAAGCTACACAAGCATTGAATCTCCTCAGTGCTGGGCAGAAAATGTACAGAGGTTGCTAATGCTGCTCAGAGACATTGTTTGCACCCTGGGAAATTTTCACCTGAGATGTACAGCAGCTCATCTTTCAGCTTCAGTCCTTTCCTATCCTGTCGTAATTCCAGCAGACTGGCTAAAGCCTGACACAGCTGCAAGTTGGTTGTGAGACTCTACGGTTTCAGAGAATGAAACATAAATAGAGTTGCTGTTGCTTCCCTTCCACATACCCCTGCCAAGTTTCACCAGCTTTAGCTTTACTTTGCCAAAAAAATTTAAAAAAGGAAGAACTTAATCCTCTGTTTGTAAAATAGAGCTAAATACAGCAAAATGGCAAAACAACTTGAAAACATGTACTTTTTAAAAGACCTTTTCTTCTACTAGGCAACACTCATGCCATTTAGAACACGCTTTTGATGCAGCACCTAAAGATAAGCAGGCCACAGGATGTGACTGAAAAGCCTGCTGCTCATCACTGCATCTGCTAACTCAGGAGAATACTGCACATAAAAGGGCATTGGAAGGTTTGGTGAAAACTTGAATGGCCATTAAAGAAATTGTTTGATTTCAGAAATATTTTTGTAAAGATCCCAAGCGGTATTATTATATAAATGTTATAGAAAATCAACCATTTATTTAAAGAGGATAACGTAACATGGTAGCATAAAGAGTGCTCGCAGGGTAAATCTAGCAAACAAAATTCTTCAGAGACATTTGTTCTATGTCAAATTGTCGCTGAGTGGTTACTAGTATTAGGTATTCTCAGAAGATAATCTTCACAGAGAGGGTTTTTGAGATCTGAGTATGACAATATATTATGGAACAATATTTTTGAACTAGATATTAAAATAACGGTACAGGTAGAGTACAGGTAACAGTACAGGCATGACTGACAGAATGCTATTACAAGCTGACAAGCTCCTATGGACCTTGATGTAAAGCTGATTCTATCACATTTCAGAAATAAAAGTTAAAGTACAAGCTAATTTTCCTCCTGAATTAGCTAATCACTAAGGTTGTGATTTACATAATTTCCTCAGTATTTCTTTGAATGCTTTTGTTCAACGTTATGTGTAAGTATTCAATACTAATATTGAATATATTTTAAGATGGACTGGTTTTCCATACCTTTGTCTAATTCTGTATTTCTGATTCCTGTGTGGACTTTTTTTTTTTTTTTATACTTTTCTTGTGGTGACATATAAGTGAAAATTTACTTTGCCAGACAAGTTGAGATACACGATTAAAATCAGTACTTGAAGGTATTCCTAAGAAAATAATAATTTGCTAATGTTTGTAAAGAATGAACATAGTGTAATGTGAAAGGAGTCAAATTTATCATCAAAAAACATGCTCCAAAAAACATTCAAAAAATGAGGATTAGACAGTCATCTCTTCCTGGCCTTACCACAGGTATATAAAATGGAGTTTTGAAAGGTGTCACCTCCAGAGATCAAAAAGAAAATCTGATATCTGAGACATCTTTCCTAATGTTAAAGGTATAGGCTTTTCTCCATTGCCCAGTTTTTCCTGAAAATCTATGCTCCTGATCTTCATTAGAATCATAGTATGTTATCCATACTTACTTATTTTATGCTTACCATGTTAAAGGGATGTAATTAGTGCCTTTCATTAGCCTAATTCCTTGTGATTATAAATCTGAAATTAATTGTATTTTATTCACTCTGGAAAAGTATAACATAATTGTGATCCTGCACATTACTTTTAATCTGTTACCGTAATTCCTTTGAGATATCACCTTATTTGTTCTGCATACAGATACAAGAAAGAGAAGGAATTTCCTAGTTGAGAAAAAAAGATGAAAAGGGCTTGTATTGGATGTGTTAATGCCCAAGAACACACACACCTTTTGCTCTGGAACCAGTGAAGCTGTTATGCTCTAAAAAGGTCTTATTGTACAGACATATTTAATAAGTCTTTCTAAAATGCCATGTTGGGGTAGCCATTTGATTTAAGAACTCTTCCATCAGAGACTCTCTTACTTCCTCATGTTAATCTGAAACTCCAGAATGCTGATCTGGTGCTCGAAATCCTACAACTAGGGTTTAAAATGAACAAAGAATCTCATGGAGGAATAGGCAATGTAAAAAACTGTGAAAGGTCTAAAGACCAAAGCTGATAAAGTTAAATGTAACAATAAACAGTACTATGCTTGCATGTGAATGAATAATCAATAGGATGTATTATTTGACTTGATTTTAAAATGCCCAGAATCATAAAAACTCTAAGGCTGATTTGTGAAGTTTCCTTTCTTTGCTTCCAGAAGCAAAACAACAGCCCTGCATTTCCAACTGAGAGGAGAAAAAGCAATTTCCCATCCAATGCATTTAAAGACATGGGAACACAAAGAAGGAAAAAAAGACACCTGGTTACTTTGGAGTAATCAGACCAAAAAAGAGTCATAGACAAATGATCGCAGGAGTTCTACTCTTATGAAAAAAGCAGAACTACAATAGAAAACACATAAAAGAATCTCAGCTTCTATCAGCTAGAAAGAAACCTAGATTACAAGAAAAAAGTAAACAGTTTTTCTCATAGCTTCTCAAACACAAGTCTTTGTGGATTCCCCAGTTATCAGAGGATTATATATCAGTTCAAAATTTTTCATTTCCCTCTTCATTTTTGTGGGGTTCATTTTTTCAATGGTAAAAATGTTTTGTTTTGTTTTGTTTTGTTTTGTTTTTTTTCTTATTTCTGCATTCTTCATACCCTTGTTTTGTAAACACCCAAAGGATCTACCTGAGTGGAAATACGATTCACAGTCCTGCAGCTGGGCAGGGCACCTTTCCTTCTGTCCATATTTATCTGTCTTCTTTGTATTTTATTGTTTTATAAGGAGAATGTGTTTTGTCACATTCATGAATTGCAGATCTGTTTCTCATGGACTGGCAGGACTGATAGCAATAGTTTTTCTTCTCAGCAGTCTATAATTCCACTTCTTTCTCATTGCTTGTCTTTTATGTTTCACCCTTATCTATTTCTTTCTCCCCATAGATGGGCAAAGCTGCCTTGAATACTAGATGGCAATTACATTCTACAGAGGATTTCTGTAAATTGGTCTACTTTTCAAGCACTTATAAGCAAAATTATTTTAAGCTGAAGGGACATCAACTTAAGAAAAGGAAAAAGAAATATATGTCATTTACATGGTTGAATATACAGGCTCCAAATTAGAAAGTGTCAGTACTATTTACATATTACATGGCTTTATTCCTTAAAACTATTTTTTAACATTCTTATTATTCTAAAGCCTATTTTTCCAGCTAGTGGTTTGGGGTTTTTTTTAGTCTAGTTTTCCTTTGCATGTTTGATATGCATTTAGCTATCTTACTTTTCTTCATTTTTAGCTAGAATAAATATGACAAGCAGATTTTTATAATGTTCAACATAAATTAATCATTGATATATTTGAGTAAGATTATACAAAAGTGAGCATTTTGGGAAATCTCATTATTTAAAATGCTACTGTATGTTTCTTCCTAAAGAACCAAAATGTTTTTGTATTACAAACTAATACAATAGTCACATTACAGATCATGGAATCATAGAATCATGGAATGGTTTGGGTTGGAAGGGACCATTAAGGATCATCTATTCCAAATGTCCTGCCATGGACAGGGACATCTTCTGTTAAATGAGGTTGCTCAAAGACTTGTACAACCCGACCTTGAACATTTCCAATGATGGGGCATCTCTTTGGGCAGCCTCTTCTAGTGTCTCATCACCCTTATTGTAAATAATTTCTTCCTTATGTTCTCTTTCAATTTAAAACCATTGCCCATTGTCCTATCGCTATAAGCCTTCATAAAAAGTCTCTCTCCATCTTTCCTGTAAGCCCCATTTATGTACTGAAAGGCTGCAGTAAGATCTTCCCTGAGCCTTCTCTTCTCTGGGCTGAAGAACCCCAAACCTGTCTTCATAGGAGAGGTGTTCCAGCCTTCTGATTATTTTCATGGCCCTCCTCTGGACCAGCTCCAACAGGTCCATGTCTTTATTCTACTGGGGTCCCCAGAACTGGATACATTACTCCAGGTGGGGTCTCACCAGAGCAGAGTAGAAGGACAGAATCACCTCCCTTGACCTGCTGTGCAGCCTAGGATACAGTTGGCTTTCTGGGCTGCAAGTAAACTTTGTTGGCTCATATCCAATTTTTTATCCACCAGTATCTTGAAGTCCTTCTCTACAGGGCTGCTCTCAATTCATTCAACCCCCAGACTGTATTGATACTGAGGATCACCCTGACCCATGTGCAGGACCTTGTACTTGGCCTTGTTGAACTTCATGAATTTCACATAGGCCCACTTTTCAAGCCTGTCAAGGTACCTCTGGATGTCATCCCATCCCTGAAGCACATCAGCTGCACCACTCAGCTTGGTGTCATTTCTAGACTTGCTGAGAGTGTACTCAATCCCACTATGTCACTGATGAAAGTATTAAATAGTATTGGTCCCAGTATAGACCTTTGAGGGACACCACTCATTACTGGTTTCCAATTGGATATTGAGCTGATGACTGTGACTCTTTGGACATGGCCATCCAGCCAATTCCTTTTCCGTCTAACAGTACATGCATCAAACCCATACCTCTTCAGTTTAGCAACAAGAATGTTGTGTGGAACCATATCAAAGACCTTACAGTAGTCCAGGTAGATGACATTCATAATTCTTCCCCTGTTCACTGGTGCAGTCACTGCATCACAGAAGGCCAGTAGATTAGTCAGCTAATTCACTCAAGACCCTGGGATACAACTCATCAGGTCACATGGATTTATGTATGTTCAGGTTTCTCAGGTAGTCTTAAACCTGAACTTCTCCCATGATGGGAGGGACTTCATTCCCTCAGTCCCTGCCTTCAGTTTCAATGGCTTCAGAGATGTGGTAAGAGAGATTACCATTGAAAATTGAGGCAAAAAAATTGTTGAGTACCTCAGTATTCTCCATGTTGGTTGACACTAGTTCTCTTGTCTTATTTATTAGGATGGGTTCATTTTCTTTAAATTTCTGGACACATATAGAAATCCTTATTATTATTCTTTTCATCTCTTGCCAAATTCAGCTCCAGCTGTGCCATACCTTTCCTGATCCCATCCCTACACATCTGGGCAGGGTCCCTATATTCTCAGGACACCTATCCTCCCTACACTTTAGTTTGACCAGGAGGTCCTTACTCAGACATGCTGATCTGCCTTCCTTTCCTGGTTTCTTACACATGGGAATAGAGAGCTCTTGTGCTCTAGGAGAAACACTCTCAAAGATCTTCCAGCTCTGTTCAGCTTCTTTATCCCTGAGGGCAGCTTCCCAGGGGTTCCCATCCACTAACTCCTTAAACAACTGAAAGTTTGCTCTCCTAAACTTCAGGGTCCTGACTTTACTCTTCAACTGACCTGTATCCTTCAAGATTGTGAATTCCACAAGGACATGATCAGTGCAGCCGAGGCTGACACTAGTCTTGAGCTCTCTAATTAGTTCATCAATATTCAGATGTGTTTGCTACTTACAATGACTAAAATAATAATGAGAAAATTATAAGAAAATATACTTCTAGAAGATCTGAGCAACTTAAATAAGCATGTACTCAGAACATTTTGCCAATAACAGTAGTCGACTAAAATAACAGTATATACATAGTAGAATAATTAATGTATGACAGCGACATTTTAAATCAGCAAAAGTACTAGGGCACCCTTTATTTCTAAAGCCATTGAGTAACTTAATAATTTTCTTGAATATCTAAGACTAATCAAAGGGCTGTCCAATATGTACTAACTTGTTTGGAGAAGATTAAAATAGCTGCCTTAAAATGAACATTATCTTCGTTCTATAATTTAAACTCATCTTTTAGAATTTCCGATGTTTTCCTTAGCTCAGGCTTTTTTTCATGGTGTCTTCTGAATTTGACAGATAGTCTGAGTTGCGTGCCATTCATGATACTGATAAACTCATCAAATTGATAGATATTTTTTTAAAAAAGCTGATTATGTTGGGAATAATAAAGCCCAGTGGCCTCTCTTATTTTTATACTACATTTCAGGAAGTTCCTCTATATTAGATATTGATAGTTTAATTCAAGTGATTCAATTCAACATTGATGTACTCAATTCAATTAAAAATTCAATTCAAAACTGATGTAATTTTTAAGTGAAGAGAGAGACAGAGGGGAAGAACTGAGATAAAATTATTATTTTCAATTATTTTTGTTATCGTATATTTATTTTGTTGTCTTAAGTGAACTTCTCAAGTGTCGCTTTTTCATAATTGTGAAGTTTGTAAAGGCTGCAACTGAGATTATTTGAACAGGATAAGGCCAATGAAAGGCTGCAGTACTAACATACAAGGTAACTAGCTTCAGTTTTTAAAGTTGCAGTACCTTAAAAGTGTAATGCAAGCTTGATAAGGTATCTGGAGTACTGTCATGGCAGTCACACTGTCCCAGATATCTTCAAGAGATGCATAAATGTTATTAATTTTAGTGGAAATTAAAAATGTGCAGCATTTCGAACTACATGCATGTACTGTGTATCTCTGCTACACAAGAGGAAAGAGTATATTCTTACATTTAGAAAAAATGGGTGAGGAGGCAATTAGCAATTGTTTGAATTATACCTTCATCCCTGACGAGACAGTAACATTTAAAAAAAGGAACTAGAGAGCACTAAAAAAATGTTGCTACTACAGCTATGCTGCTACCTGAACCCTCCAAAATACCTGCAACAAATCACATAGCTAATGTAGATAAAATATTGAATGGGTATAATAAAATAGAAAATTCCCAAAGTCTTGGTATAAAGAGAGGATCTATTTGTTCTATCAGTCCCCTAAATAAAAACCACGATGACCTGACAGAAAAAGGGAAAACAATGTTAATCTGAGCATTTTCCCTAGTAAGACTTTGCTCTCATGTCAGTCTCCTATTTCTGTAGTGCTGCCCAGCCTTCATGGAGTTGTGCCCATGAGCATGACAACAGCATGGTCCCCTTGCCTGGAGAGGCTCTGCTGGCACTGCTGCCTCTGCAGAGACATGCATTCCTCACATTTGTGTCACTTGCCTGTGACTTCTGGCTTTTTCATTGACCTAGGCAGGTAGGCATATTTTATCTTTTTTTTCCCTTCTTCCCCACCTCACCCCCCCTCCCCCCTTTTAGTCATAAAAGAATTTGCACATAATCCTGTGTAGCTGTTCCCAACCACTGTGTTGTCCCTGCTCAGAGGTGAAGCAGCACAGGTGCCTTTCTGAAAATTCTCTGAACTAAAGCTATTCAGACAGAATTTACCAAACTTTTTTTTAGGCAGAAAAATATACATGAACAACAGTTTCCATGAACTAATATTAACTGAAGTGCCCTGTCAGGGAGAAATATGTAGAAAAGGTTCTCAGGTTTAATTTTAGGACATTTTTTACTTTATGTTGTATTCATTATTTTATAATATGTATTAGGTACTCGTGCTATTGGCCTGGCTTCATAAAACAGTTGCAATATATTTATTTTAAAAGATCATTAGAAGTTGCAGTAGCTTCGTGATGATTGAGACATTGTTTCTGGATCTTTACATTGGAAAGAGATATCAAATGGTTTATCCACATGTAAAATAAAAATTAAATTATAATATTATATCAGGAGTTTTCATAGCTAGATTTGATTTAATAGAATGGAAATCAGATGTTTCAGTCTAGTCCATTCTGTCCAAAACCTGAAAATCAAGGGAAGCGTATTGATATGTAGACTTCAAGATGAAATTTGCAGATACTGATTTTGAACCGAAGCAGTATTTTGGAGAACATTCTAAAGGTTCCATCTTGTTTCCAAAATGGGTTGATATGACTTTAATTTTGTATTTAACTGCTATGTTTAATTTATCAAAAGATTAATTAAAGCACACTTAAGGTAATAAACTGCTTTCTCCTGTACATCCATGCACTATTTTTTCACTTAGTCACTACTATGAAGTGCTTTTGCATTTTTCACAGCCATTGCTCATATATATTGTCCCAAATAACTTTGTAGCATTGACAGACTTTTCCACATCACTGCTCAGCTTCTTTTCAGGATCATTAATGACTAAATTAAAAATTATAGAGTCAAGTGCAAATCTCTGAGGGATTCTTCTAATAATCTTCCTGCCCTGTAAAAACTATTTCTGCCGCTTGTTTTCTATCTCTTAATGAATAATTTATTTATCCATTTTAGTCCCCTTTTCCACTGTCATCTTCGTCTCTTTAAGAGCCTTTGGTAGAGGACATTGCTCAATGCTTTTTCAAAGTCAAGGTGCACTACATCAGCCTGCTTTCTCTAGTCTGGAGGCTTGCTGATTACTTCAGAGAACTGTGTATTTGTGAGAAGTGCTATTCCTTTGCAAAAACCATGTTGCTCTTCCTTAATCATTCATATTTATGAACCATAACGGTTCATATTTATTCAGGTGCACATTAATTCTATTTTTAAACCAGTTTCAACTAATTAACCTGCTGGACACATTGAGCTACTGGTCAGTCCTTGGATTCCCCTGCAGACTTCTGAACTAATTGGTGTCACATATGTCAGTCCTCAGCCTCCACACTGTTTCTGAGAGAGGTGTTTGTGATTTACTTGTTTCATCTTCAAGTGTCCCTAGAGCCCAAAGGTAAATATCAATCAGTCTTGCAAATTTTTTGCTCTTAATTTCATCTATTCCTTTAGTAACATCTGTTGACTGTTGGGTGTATCCTTTAATGTGTCTATAGCTAAAAAAAAAAAGGTTCAGCTCAGAAATCTCCCTGAACTTATCCATGTTAAATGGGAATATAAACAAGCAATTTTTCTTCTCTGCTATGGCCTCCTTTCCTCTGCACGCTATTTTCACGATTTGATTCATTTCCTTGTGCTACAGACTCCCTAGAAGGCTTCTTCCTCATCTGTTTGAAAATGGATTTATTATTTGGTTTTATGATATCTTCAGATAGTTTCTCAAACAGTTTTTTTGGTGTTGCCTTTTTGTATTTTTACATATAACTGATTGCTTAGTGATTCTTATTCCTTCTATTGTACTAATTTCAACACAGTTTAAGGTTTTTAAAGGATTTTCATTTCTAATGATATCCCCTAGCCTGTTGGATTTTCTCAAGTCTTTGCTAGTAGGTTGTATTTCTTTACTTTGAGAAGCCATATGGCGGTATTAGATAGTTGCTGTGCCACTGGGAATGATGAATCTCCTTAACCCATTTTTAATAACTTTTCTCATATATATGTGATTTATTTTTTTAAAAATCAATCAACAGTAGACCTTTTGATTTAGTAGCTTCAAGATCTTGGAATCCAAATGTCCTATGGTTATTCATTACACAGTGACTTCTAATGATATCACTTGAATGATTCCTGAACATTGGTCTGGGCCAAACCTAGAAAACTGACATTGACAGTGTCTTCTAGGTATTTAATCAGAAAATCATACACAGATGTGACAGTCACCCAGGCTACCAGGGAGCACTTTACTCTCTTGCCTATTGCATTTCCTTTCAGGTTACAAACGCTTTTTTAGTGTTGTGTCAATGACTTTTTCAGGTGAAATAATATATGCCCAAGACTGTTGTGATTTGGTTTTGGTTTGGGTTTTGTGTGGTGTGTTTTGTTTTGTGTTTTTTTTTCCTAATAAGGTCTTGGAATATTTTACTAGGTGGATTTTGCATTCAGTATGGAGAATGCAGAGTTTCACTTGTTTGGTTCTGTGCAAATTTGTGAAGTACAAATACAAGAAAAATGTACAATTATAAAACAGATAGTCCTGTGACTGTGGCTTCCCCTTCTGTATGCACTGATGCATGATATTTTGCTGCCAGTTTTTGACTGGTATGTTACTGTGCATACCTCTTGGTGATTTAAAATCATGCATTTCTCTTAGAGCACTATCTGTGTGGACATTTCCAATATTCCAGTTACTTGCATCTCTGAATCACACACCAATGTGAAAAGTAAGACACAGAAGAAATATGACATACACAAAAGTTTGTAGTGTGACAAATTTATGAGAAAAAACTCAAATACTTTCCTTTAATGTGGTAATTTGGCATGTTGCAAGATAGCCCACAAATCTTCGCAATAGTTTTTCTGGGCTGTATTTGACTGAGAGTTACACTGCTTTACTTGATATCAAACTCTCTCAAGTTAATATCACTGCCATATAAATTGAATTAATTATGGGGTTAATGTTTTAAACATATCCTAGAATCCCCTGGAATTCTTTCAGAACAAGAGACAAAATGCCCCAAAGAAGGAAAATTGTAGAAGGTTCTTGCTAAAGCATGGTCCAGGTGTGGTCCAGAGATAAACTGATAAAAGTTATTTAAAACTGTGAAATACCAAGCATAAAACCAGGTTTATTTCAAAGATGTATAACATGAAGCATTATATTTATTTGTATTATATGCTGAAAGAGTTCTAAAGTGGAAAACAAACTGCTGAGCAAATCTGTGATAAATATGTGCTATTTGGAAAAGTCTATATTTATACTGACCTAATATCCTGAGAGTACTAATTTAGTAAAGCTTTCTAACCTCTTCCCCTCTTCCCCTAACTTGCATCTTGAAAGCTGCAGTCCTCCAGACAGATCATCCATACAGGAAAAATAAGGCTGACTTTCACGCTGGATGCTTGTAGTAATTTAACTGACCCCTTCAGCCTCAAAGCACCTCCCACAAATGAAAATCCTAGTACACTGTGGATCTAGATCATCCGGTCCCTGTGCACTTGGTAGGCTGTGCAACACAGCTCCTGCCAAGCTCATCTGGGAGTAAGATTTTTCCCTCTTTGCCCAAGAGGTTATTCATCAGAGAAGAGCCTGCTTCACATTTGCTGATTTCATATGTGGACATGTTCAGTATCGGTGGGATAGGGTTGATTATTGAAATGACTGCTGTAATGTAGTTGTCTGTCACTGGAGAAGACAGTGGCAGCTGGGTTAAGTAGTGGCTATAGATTTTTAAAACATGAAGACCACATTCAGTAAAGCTCTTGGGTCTCTACTGAGGCAGTCACAAGATTATTTTCCAGACACTTCCCTGATTGTTATGCTATGTTAAACCTAAAACCTAGCACCATGAAGTGCTCTTTTGGGGAACAATAAATACAGACAATTGCATCTATCTTCCTGAGTGAGGATTCAGGTGACTACAGGCTGCTATTAAAATCTGTCTTAGTGAAGCTCTTGTAGATTAACTTGTCTTTCAGTTGTCCCTGTCTATGCAGTTTACATGAGATCTAGCTGAATGTCACTGGTTAAAAGCCTTTTAATGCTAGCCAGCAACAGATTAAAAAGTATTCCTCTATCTACCACTCTTCTACAACTATGAAACTGTTCAACACCTCCTGAACAACAAATTGATTTAATAGGAATGCTTAAAAAACCCAGCCCAAACAAACAAACAAACAAATTTTCGAAACTGAAGACAGCTATCCATGAAAAAATAGAGTATTACTTTTCTCAAACAAGCACAATCCAATGACATGCAAGAGTCAGAGGTAAAAAAATAGTACCAGAGTTTAAGAATGAACTGTAGAAGCACACTGCCTCGTCTGCTGCACTGCTCTGCTTAAGCTCACACTGAACCAGAACAAGAGGAAATTATCAAACATCCAGAGAGAAAATAATGAAATGGGATCACGTTACTATCAGTTGATGAGTTATCACATATATAGTCATCCCATCCCCATCTCCTTCCCTAAGCTGTTGCTTCAGAGAGGATGATCAGCATTGTAAGGGATGCTATTTTTATGCAGGGATGAGCTGCTGTATGAGCCATGATAAATGTCATTTGTATCTATTATCAGAATTCAGATCTCCAATGAAGTTGAAAATATAATGGGTCCTTTAACCCAGATTCTACCTGGTCTCATGGAGTAAAAATTTTTAAAATAGAAATAATAAATCTTAACATCATAGAATCATAGAATCATTTACGTTGGAAAAGACCTTTAAGATCATGGAGCCAACCAATCGGTTAGGCCATATGGTTGAGGTGTACTAAAATTTTGATTTCTAGTTCTGAAAATAAGCAAGGGTATTGCAAATTTGAAGTTTACCTCACATGATCAGTATATTGGAGTTGGTAAGTCTGCATTTATGAGTTGAAGTAAGAACAGGTGGTGAAATAAGGAACTTGGATCACTAAGAGCAGGTTTGTTTACTTGAAATCCAATAGTCTATTAACATATATCAGGGTCTAAACATTCATTATAATGACAGAACTCTCTCTGTTTACTCTAGTACTTCATGACCTGAATTACAGGAACTGTACTTCACATCTTCCTGTTTTTATAGTATACATGCTCCAATACCTTCCTACAAGGTGGGTCATGACTTTATTAAACACAGACTCATACGAGAAACAACCATTTCAAACTCTTTTTAGTTAAAATGATTCTGCTGTTACTTTGTGCTTTCTTAAATAAATCTGTGTTTCAAGTGCCCTACTTGATTTTCACAGGTATTTTCAAAGCATTCTGATGATCCTTACACCTTATTTTATGCAGTGGAATATAGTGCGACCACGTATATTCTAGAAAACTCTTCCAGACACTTTTTAAAAGTAAATATCATTCAGGCCTACATGTTAATACCGGTTGCCTCTAACCCAAAGGAAGTTACAATCGCTTAATTAGTTTGAAAATCTGTTCAGACACTCACTTGGATGACGCTGAAGATTTCTGGCTTAATGAACAAAGTAACGCATAGACATTTTTCATACATCTGTAGGAAGAAAGGCATTGTTCAGTTACTTTAAAGTATTTGCCATACATAGTAAATCAGTATTTTCCCTCCATCTATCTTTCACATAAAATTGCATTTAAATCTGAGATCTCCTTTTGTTCAGGCAAAACCTGGTGGTTTTTTTTTTTTTTTTAATTTATTTTGCTGTTATCCATGTCACTCCATGTCCTCTTTAATAACAAAAGGACTAAGACAAGCCTAGTAAAACAGAACAGAAACAAACAATCTTGGAGTAAGGAGTGTTGAGCTTTTGTACCATTTTACAGGAAATGTCCCCAATGGCTTAAAATTTCGGTTTCCATTGTATCAAAGATAGTTGTGTTTACTAATTTAGGCCCCTGCAAAACTTTCAGCTGCCCCACCTCCGTTATATTTTGTTGTGCAGTGCACAAATACAGCATTGACAGCATCTGTTATCTTCCTCTTGAAGAGTTAATATATTCATTGCTGTTGCAGAGTGAACACTTTTCTTTTTACTCTTCTAGCTGTATTTTTCTTCATTCACTGGTTTCAGATGAATAATCTTTCAGCTTTTCTTTCTGTGAAGTTTACAGGGAATTTACAATTCCCAAAGGATGGCTGTTAGAACAATATCAGATACCCTATTACAATCTTTTTCTCTTTCTTCCTAACTTTGAAGGTGTACATTTTTTACCTGAGTTATCTTCTTCTTTTTTGTTGTGGGTTTTTTTGGTTTTTTTTTTTGGATTGGATTTCACCACTTGATGCTGATTGCTTCGGGGCCCAGAGGGAGTCAAGCTACTTTGTGTGAGACGAACTCCTTGGCAGTTTCTCTGACTTTGCTCTTAAAGTGAGAAAAATGATGGCTGAAATGGGGCACTGCACTGAGAGGCACAGCGTCTCTGGAACTCCATGAGGCCACAGTGCCTCAGCAGAGAGCTGCAAACTCCTTCAACAAATGGTTAAAAGCATGTGTGTATATTCTGAGCTATGATTAGAAGAACAAAGTAGAGTTGCAGCATTTCATGTCATCTCCATAGGTATTTCATATAGGGAATGCTTATTACTATTTCTTGATCTCCTTCTATGACAGGGAGACCTGCTTATTGGATGAGGGAAAGGCTGTGGATGTTGTCTACCTTGACTTCAGTAAGGCCTTTGACACCGTTTCCCACAGCATTTTCCTGGCGAAATTGGCTGCTTGAGGCTTGGATGGGCACACGCTTTGCTGGGTAAAAAACTGTCTGGATGGCCGGGCCCAGAGAGTTGTGGTGAATGGAGTTAAATCCAGTTGGCAGCCAGTCACAAGTGGTGTTCCCCAGGGCTCGATTTTGGGGCCACTCTTGTTTAACATCTTTATTGATGATCTAGACGAGGGGATCAAGTGCACCCTCAGTCAGTTTGCAGATGACACCAAGTTGGGTGGGAGTGTTGATCTGCTTGAGGGCAGGGAGGCTCTGCAGAGAGACCTGGACAGGCTGGAGCCATGGGCTGAGGCCAACTGGAGGAGTTTCCATAAGGCCAAATGCCGGGGGCTGCCCTTGGGCCACAACAACCCCCAGCAGCGCTACAGGCTTGGGGAGGAGTGGCTGGAGAGATGCCAGTCAAAGAGGGACCTGGGGGGGTTGATTGACAGCCGGCTGAACAGGAGCCAGCAGTGTGCCCAGGTGGCCAAGAAGGCCAATGGCATCCTGGCTTGTGTCAGCAATAACGTGGCCAGCAGGGACAGGGAAGGGATCCTGCCCCTGTACTAGGCACTGGTGAGGCCGCCCCTCGATTCCTGTGTTCAGTTTTGTCCTACAAAAAGGACGTTGAATGACTCGAGCGTGTCCAGAGAAGGGCAACGGAGCTGGTGAAGGCTCTGGAGCACGGGTCGTAGGAGGAGCAGCTGAGGGAACTGGGGGTGTTTAGTCTGGAGAAGAGGAGGCTGAGGGGAGACCTCATCGCCCTCTACAGCTACCTGAAAGGAGGGTGCAGAGAGCTGGGGATGAGTCTCTTTAACCAAGTAACAAGAGATAGAACAAGAGGTAATGGCCTCAAGTTGCACCAGGGAAGGTTTAGACTGGATATTAGGAAGCATTTCTTTACAGAAGGGGTTGGTAGGTGTTGGAATGGGCTGCTCAGGGAGGTGGTGGAGTCCCCATCCCTGGAGGTGTTTAGGAGTAGTGTTGACATAGCGCTGAGGGATATGGTGTAGTTGGGAAATGTCAGTGTTAGGTTAATGGTTGGACTGGATGATCTTCAAGGTCCTTTCCAATCCAGATGATTCTGTGATATTTATTCATAAAACCAGTTACTGTTGTAGGGGAACAACACAAAAGATTTTGGTGGGAGTGGCTACGAAAATATAAATTCCTTGCAGAGGCAAAAATAATAGTTTTTCTTCTTTTGAATTATGTTTTGTTTTCCCTCCTCTTTTCCTTTGAGGCATCAGTTATTAGCCATCTATGAATGCAGGGAACTCCAGAGAAGACAGCACCAGTGTTCAGTGACATTCAGCAAATCCAAAGGCCAAAAATGTCAGCTGTGCTATTCTTGCTCTTACACTGCCCTGAAGGGAATATGAATTGGATTGACATGAGAACAGAACGACACACTCAGTGATACATAAAGATAATTTTATTTAATAAGATATAGAAGGTGAGTAATATATTCTATTCTAAGATTTATGTTCCACAACTCTCACCAACTTCTCGCTCACCGTAATCAAGGTCCTCCAGCCCAGCTCTGACCAGCATCACAGAGCTGGTGGAGCGTGACAGCAGTCTGTTTTCTGTGTATGCCCAAGTCTGCTGGCAGCTTGACTGCTGGGCATAGTGTTTCCATCTTGGACTCAGTCTTCTTTACAGTGTTGGACATCTACATATGGAGTTCCCCTCATCTCCCCAGAGGCTGTTGTTTTCACTATTTATTTCTTTCTAAAATACATTTGTTAAGCTGCTAATCATGTAGCCCAAGCCAATTTATATTGAAGGCCAGTTAGCATTTTCTACCTGGATTTCTATCACACTGTACTCTCCTTCCCCCAAATATGTTACAAGGGTGTGAATTTGGCAAAGGCAATATAAGGAAGTTTTTCCATCCTTTTTTAATTTGCAGTGTATACTGGATTGATATAGTCAGTCAGAGCTGTGAAGACAGTCAAGATTTCATTTACCTGAGCAGTGCTTTCAGCTAAGCTTTACCCCATGAGACAGACTCCATGGAACATCAGTTGGAGTGAGGAAGGAATTTTCTCCCAGCTCAGACTGGCTGAGATAGCAGTACTGAGCAGTGGTTGTTGCCTAAAACCAGCATCTACGCCTATGTTTCTCTAAACATTTTCTGCCGGAGCATCAGACAAAAGTGTTGTCTTGCTTTCCCTCTTCCTAACACAACCTTTGGAAACCTCTTTGGTTTGTGACATGATTGTCTGCATTGCTTAGACTAGGGAAAGAACTGGGAACTTTTCATATTTTTGAAAAATGTTTAGCTTAAAAGATTGCAAAGAGCCAGAGGATATGGGGCAAAAAAGCTATGACACTGGGGTAGGAAAGTTTGGTCTATAGTTCAGGAAAACATACTAATCCGTCAGGATGCTTATTTACTCATCCAACGGAAAATAGTTAATTGGAAAAAAAAAAATGGGTTTTGCAGAGAAGACAGCTCCTCTGATGGTAAAATATGGCAAATAACCTTGGTAAAAATCAATATGGCCAAGCTATTAAACCCCAAACTATATTTCTTATTTAAAATTTTTTTTATTATTAAAGCCTTCTCCCTTGACTCTACTGTCACTTAAAATATCACTGTAATACAGGAAAAATATGGTTTTTCTATACTATTGATTGTGCTCTGCATGAGTATAAATGGTGTTACCAGATGGAAGGAAGATCAATAGGTCAGAACTTACTGATGATATAAAAATTCTTCCAGGTTTCAAGATAAATACATCAAGTCTTTCAACTATGGTTATAAAAACCTGCCCATTTCCTTTTTACAAGTTGTCTTAAAGAACTAGAAAACAGTTACTTACCTTGCAGTCTATTCTGCTATGGCAGTTTTATTGTCTTCTTTCTGGCATGCGATGGAAAGGGTATATATTTTCAGCATGGAATGGTTTAAGATATGAAAACACTAAGCTCTGAATAACCCTTCATCAAAAACAAAATCTCACATCCAAGGTCTTTTAAGAGAAACAAACCACTGAGCTGCCATCGAAGCAAATGGATGCATACAAACAAGAGAGGAAATATATATTAAAAAAAGGACACCCTCCACCACCCAGCCCTCATGCCAGTCATGAAAAATGGCTCTATCTCAAGTTTGGCATCTTGTCTCTTATTTGCAATTAATAGAAAACTCATTCAAAAACTCTAGCTGAACTGAATTATATGGAGGAATACGTGATTACTCTGTAATCAGGAAAGGCAATGTAATGATGAATATTAAGGATTAAGGACTGGCTTCAGACATGAGGTCAGCTGAGCTATATTGCATCATTTTTAGATTTTGCCCAGAGAGGGTCATTATGGTGCAATAAGCCTTCTCCAGTGATGTAAAAAAATCTTTGTTCAGTATTCCAGCTTGCTGCTTGTCATGAGAGAGACTGCAGTACCAGAAGGTAGTAAGTGCAGAACATTTTAATGTTACATTGTTCTAGGGTACAGTTGCAATACCACTTACCAGGTTCTTCATCAGCATATAGCAAATTTTCTTTAGAACTAATGGACATGCACCAGGAGTAAAGAGATAAAAAGAACAAAAAATGAATAAGTAAGAATGGACAATGTTATTTTAACTAAATGGAGAACTTGATTAACTAAAATATTCCTTTTTTTTTTTTTTCCCCACTAATGTCCTCACAGCTCAGCTATTCTGTGCTTGACAATTGCAAGACAAAACAGGTTATAAGTCAAGCATGTATGACTTCTACTGATGACAATAGAATTCTTTCCACAAGCGTAAAGAAGAACAAGATCTGACCCTTTTGTAGCTTATGACCATGCTACTGAAAAATATGAGATAAAAAACTCAGATATCATTACTCAGTATTTAATGAAAAACAGTTACTTCAGGGTTAAGCTGTATTGATGTTGGCTCAAATTGTATCCAAATCATAATGTTAATGCCAGTGCATCACATCAACTTAGCTGCAAACTTCCAGCAGGGACTTTTTTCCCTGACTAAAGCAAACACTAGGCAAATCCATGTTTGGGTGAATTGTCACAGGCCTTTCTTTTCACAGAGTAAATAATTTAATCAGACCAAACATTTGGAAATTTCCAGGAAGGTAACTTGCTTTTGTTGAATACTGCACACATTATAATCTCGATAATTTCACTGGAATGGGTTATTTTTACAGGCAAATGTTCTTCTGCCTTGAGATAAGTGACAGTCTGTTTACTGAAAATAATTGCAATGCAGCAAAGACAAATTTTAAAGTTTGAAGTTGCTGAAGTAATCCACTTCAGAATATGAATAAATATTAATTTGAGGAGCATAGTTTACTTCAATGGCTTTTTGTATTCTATCAGATGACCAGAAAGGCCGTAGCTTTTCCTGGTATACTTCAGAATCAAGTATTTGCTTGGTTCTCAAAAGGTGGCATCATAAAATAATTACAAGTGGTGAGAAATAAAGACACTGAAGGGTCTAGAGAACAGCAGCTGAAGGGGTTGCTTAGTCTGAAGAAAAAAAGGCTGAAGGGAGACCTTACTGCTCTCTACAACTACCTGAAACGAAGCGGCACCAGAGGAGGTTTAGATTGGGTGTTAGGAAAAATTTCTTCACCAAAAGGGTTGTCAAACATTGGAACAGGCTGCTCAGGGAAGTGGTTGAGCCACCATCCCTGGAGGTATTTTCCATATGTGTAGATGTGGCATTTAGGGACATGGTTTAGTGGTGGACTTGGCAGTGCTAGGTTAATGGTTGGACCTGGTGATCTTAAAAGTTTTTCCAACCTAAATCATTCTATGATTGTCCTATGAGGGCTTTCCTGTCAGTTCTTTTGGGTTGTGCTTTAACTACACAGCTTATAAGGGCTCATCATTTTCCTAGCTGAGTTAATAGGTGGTGTTTACAGATCTCAGTGAAGACAATCCTAAATGAATATTGAGATTTTTGGTTTGTCTTGCCTTTTTTTTTTTTTTTTTTTTTCCCAGCTACAGTCAGTTGATAGCACATATTCAACAATAATAATTGTTAAACAGCCATTAGGAATGAGTGACATGCAGCAATTTTACAGGTAGTCAGACAAGAATAACAGTTATAACCATTATATACCTTCAAACAGCCTTCGGAGTATAGTACTGTAATTATGGAAGCTTTCTTAGCAACTCTGAAAGTCTACTGGGTGTTATAATAATGTGAGTTTATTTTTATCCTGGTTTCCTAAGAAGAAAAGTTTTATGCAATCATGTTGTCCATCTTCATTTATCTGTCTGCCAGTCAGTCAGTATCTCCAACAACTTTCAAACCCAGTATCCAATTTCAACCAAATTTGGAAGTGCAGCTGAGGACTCAAAGCTATTAAGTTCCCACAAGCTTCATGAAAATAAACCATTGCACAGAGTTGAAGGTTCAAATTAGAGTTCCCTCGAGTGAAAGATCACATTCTGAATACAAGAGGTTTATCTGACAACTGGCCAGTTAGCGTGTTCATACAAATCAGCTATGAAACTTGCTACAGCACTTGCTGACCAGATCAAATCATTTCAGGGAGAGAAAGAGAATACAGAGACACCTGACACTAACATCTCCCCCACCCCCCCACCCTCCAAGTCTGCTTAATTTCCTTTGTCCTTGTTCCGGATTCTAACACAGAATTCCTATTGCTTTCCTTGGAAATTTGTTTTATGGATTGATACTGTGCTATTGATAAGTTAGCAGCAGTATTTTGTCTCATTTAAAACTTCTTTAAAACCCCTACTTTTTGTAGTGAGCTTTTTATGCACTTATTTATTCTCACAGCATCCTTATGAGACAACTACCTGTTTCTCAGAAATTGAATTCCAGTACAATTTCAGGTTGAATCCATCTTGAGGAGCAAAGTTAGCCCAGTGTTGTTCTGATATTTGTCAAAAAGAATAAAAAAAAAAATGCACTTTGCAAACTTACTATCCCCCATACAGCTACGCTTAGTATTCTTAGTATGTAATTTACATCAGTATTTTCCATATTTTTAAATACATTAGATTTTTTTTTTTCTCATGGTGAAACTTGGTCAACAATTAGAACTCATGGGATTTTCGTCTTTGCTCATTTGTTGCAGATTAATTTAATATGTAATTACAGTATCATAGAGATTGTTGCGATCTGAGATCATCATAGAAATAAAGGAGTTAAGAAATCAGAGAAATCGTTGGAGACCATTATTAGTTAACTATATTGCTAACCATAATTTAGTAATACTGTGTTTGATATTTGACAGTGTGAAATAATCCGGAAGAAAGCCTAGAAAAACTGGCACATGATAAAAGCACCTTTGGTCACTTGGTCCTGAAGAGTCAGTTTACAAACTCCCCTACTTCAAAATTCTGCTTAGAATTTTGCTAGAGGACTACTCACTGAGCCATGTAAGAATCAAATTGCCTTCCACTTTCAACTTAAAACTGTCTCCTGGTAATATTATGTGGCAGAGTTCTTTCAGTGAATGACACACAGTAGCACCAGGTTAGCTGCCCCTTTTTGTCTTCTAAGAGAAATGGCAAAGGGATTTACCATTTTCTGACTTTTCTTCTTTCTGGTATTTCTGTTCTGTCTGATACTATAATGCATTTTTATTCTTCACTAAAATAAACAGATGTATTTCAGAAAAGCTTCTTCTGTGCTTTTTCACTGCTTTTACTGATTCACTTTGGCTCTTATTAAGGTTACTCCTTGCATGCTGTTTCCCTTTTTAATTAAGATGACCAGAACTGAACACAGTCCTTCAGCTGAGCCACGTAACTGGTACCCAGTTCTTTCTCTTGCATAGCTGTGCCTGAACAATGGCATGTACCCCACAGTATGCACAAACAGTTCATCTTAACCCTTGCAGTACACATTGCTTTGTACTTGTTAACATTATTGTCCCATGGCAAATAATGCACAATCTCTTGTCGTTACCTACCTGCCTTGAAAACCTTGACAACGTATTCTTTTGCTGCAGGCTCAACCCTTTTTAATCATTCGAGATCTGACTCTTTTCTGCTTATATTCTGTTCCAAATCATTAATTACTGCACTAAATTCTTCTAGTTCTGGCTGGAAAACTTGTACCTTTCCATGGATAGAAAATATAGATGTTTAACATTTCTTTTTTCCACACCTAATTTATGCACCTAGTTATTTGATAATTAGAGCTAATTACAGAAATTAGATCTCACAAAATTACATTAAATCAACATCACATTGAGGGGCAAGGCTGTAGATGTGAGATGGAACGATGGATAACTGCAGCTGTATCCAGGCCTTCACTGCCATTGCAAGGCTCCAGAAGCTCCATTTCTACTCTGCAGTGAAGCACAGTAGGGAAAAGAAGTTACTGCAGTACTTTTCTGACAGCATGTACCAACAGAGACTCATAGCCATTACCTTTCTAACCTTTACTCCTGTTCAGCTGCACCTTGATGAGAGTACTCTGAAGGGAGTACCCTGAAGGCCCCATTCCTGCATGTACCACTCATTCCACTCATGACCTTGTAATTTCCTTTGAAGTATAAGCATGTGGTGTGAGCTTGTCCTGGTTTCAGCTGGGATAGATTTAATTTTCTTCCTAGTAGCTGATACTGTGCTGTGTTTTGGATTTAGTATGAGAATAATGCTGATAACACACGATGTTTTAGTTGTTGCTTAGTAGTGCTTTTAAGTCAAGGATTTTTCAGTTTCTCATGCTCTGCCAGGGGCACAAGAAGCCGGGAGGGAACATGGCCAGGACAGCTAACCCGAACTAGCCAAAGGGATATTTCATACCGTAGAATGTCATGCTCAGTATGGGGGGAGTTGGCCAGGAGGCTGGTTCACTCCTCGAGGACTGTCTGGGCTTTGGTCAGTGGGTGGTGAGCAATTGCATTGTGCATCACTTGTCTTTCTTGGGTTTTATTTCTCTCTCATTTTGTTATCTTCCTTTTAATTACAACTATTATTATTATTGTTGTTATGATTTTATATTATATTTTATTTCCATTATTAAACTGTTCTTATCTCAACCCGTGAGTATTACTTATTTTTTTCGGATTCATCTCCCCATCCCACTGGGAGGGTGGAGGAGTGAGCGAGCTATAGTGTGGCTCTTAGCTGCTGGCTGGGGTTAAACCTCAACAGAGCTCTTCTTTCTTGTACTGTGCTTAATCACAATTCAGTTATTTGAGTTTATATTGATAAAACGTGAGCTAAGTTTCCATAGCAACCATAATGATCAGAACATTGTAATGTGGTATACAAACACTGTTTGGTTTGGTAACTTAAAATGCCATGAAGCCAAGTAAAGAGCATAGAATCAGTGACTTACATTCACTAATTCAGAACTGGGTACATCTTGCTGACCTTTACTTAAGAACCAAGTCTTCCTGGTGCTTAAGATTACCTTTACATCTAATAGGGAGGGGCAGGACCCTTCAAAGAATGATTCCTTTCTCTCTAAAATACCTTAGATCTGATATATGAAGTTAAGCAAGATGCATCCTCAAGAATTCTTCATTCCACTGATAAATTTTTACAGTGCCATATCCTTTGGCCTCGAAATGATAATGATAATCTACCTCTCTGCATTTGGACTTCTATTCTGCGATCCATGGTTTGTTCTAAGATCCATGCAAAGAAATATCAGTTTTCCCATCTACTCAGGTACCACAAAAGAAAAAGCAGGAAAATAATGCAAAGAAGGGGGTAATTGCTATATTTGAGGGCAGAACAACATAGGATCCTGGTGAGACCCTGTATGAGAAAAATAATCTGAAATGTTATGTGACTATATTAACATAACATATAAATATTAAAATTTAAATTTTTAAGATGCGATCTTCATTAGTTCTTGGCATCTCAGTTTTCCATGTAAGTGGTTTAGACTGGAGGAAGTTGTCAAAGCCACAGTGACTTAATCTAATTTTAGCATGCAAGCTCTTCTGTTAGCTGCCCTTTTCAACCCATCTTAGTTAAAAAAGTTAGAGAACTACATTTATGGTTTCTTTTAGCATAAATGCAGTCAAGAGAAATGACATTCACAGTTCTATATGCAATTCCCCATCTTTTTGTGTCAATTGAAATTCCTCCCATATTGTTCTTCTCTCTCCATGCCCTCTATTCATATTTCTGAATGTATGCCCTTTTATCAACAGCAAATCCTGTATTTACTCATAGACTTTTTACTACCAATGTTGTACTATGCTCTTTAGAAACTTTTATTTTCTTTCAACATAAATCTCTATAAAAAGCACCTGGCACCCTCTTCAAAATGCCTGTGAATAATCAAGTTGAAAATTTGTGAATTAATATGCAATTAATAATAAATTTACACCTTTCTCTGTATTTTCTATATTGGTTATATTTATAACCAGTAAAAGGTCTGAACTTTCTTGACTTCATTTGAAAAATGGTAGGTTTTGTTAAAAGCAATTGACACTTAATTTTTGAAAGAATTATTGTTCCATTGGCTGTCTTTCCTTTACTTTTTGATTTTTTCAGGAATGCTTAACATGAGCATTATTTCTGATGGCAAAACAAGGGATGCTTTGGGTTCTTAGCATAGAACTTTTGAGTTCTGAGATAGCTAGTGGCACCATTCTGGGTTTTAGGCTTCGTAGACATGTTTGTTCAGAACTACCTTGATTTAGCAAAGAGGCAAAAGAAAAATGTAGAAATTTACAGATTAACATAGTTCATCATAAAACTTTATATCAGTAAATTGAGAATTCAAAAGACAAGAAAATATAATTAAAGGGATTAGAACAGTCGAATTATGCAAATTCTGAAGAAATTAATTCAGTATATACATGGTAGAAAAAAGTTCTAGTTGTTTAATACATTTGAAAATCTAATGACAATAGGTTTCAAAAATCTATTGACAACAGTGGAAAAGAATGGGAATGCTAATTGACAACAGCATGCTGTCTGAAAAAGTTGAGGCATCAAGCTTTTAAATTTTTTTTTCTGAAGTAACTTGTTTTCTGACTCATTGTTCCATGTGATACAAAGAAAGTACTCGATATCTTCTAATAGTCCCCTGATAAAGTCCTCCTGGAGAATCTTAAGGAGAGGTTCAGCTGGGATAATTTCTTGACTTCAAGAGAGTACATAGTTGCTTTAGAAAATTATAAATAATCCTGATTAATTAATTGAGACTATTTACTTGTAGGAAAGTACCAAACAATACAAATAATCAGCAATAAAAAAAATCTTGAAATTCTACACCCCTACTCATAAACAATCCCCAGTGAAGAGTTATGTCCACTGAATGCTGTCTTATGCTCACTTTAGTGAAAGGCAAACTAATACACTATCTAGGCTTTTACTGTGCCTCTTTATATCACACATTTCCATGTAGGAGAACATTTTTGTTATAATCCTTGTTAATTCTGCTGATGGCACATCTTTGCCTTGCAAAAATTTTTCCCTTTGAAAGGCTGATAAATGAGATGACATATATAAGAATGGATATGGAAGAGGAAGATACAACTGTGTTTTACAGTTTGTTCACTGAGACAGCCAAAGAACACTGGAAAAAAACCCAGATTTACACATATCTGTATATAGTTTTCCAGCAGAAAAAGGAGAGTTGGCACATCAGTCCTGGAAGACTGTCTGACATAAGTTTTTCCTTTGAAAAGATGACATAAATATGTTTCTTAAAAATAAGCTAAGGAAAAAAGGAAGAAAGGCAATCCATTCCTCAGCAAGCAGCCAAACAAAACCAATAAAAAAAAATGATAGGCATAATTGAAGTTTTTATCTAGCTCTAAGGACTGATATGTGGGCATTTTGCACCTAGTTGGAACACAAGGAAAACAAGTCTTTACAAGGGAAAGATATGGAATTTGCATTTTACTTTCCTATCAGGCTTAAATTTTGTTCTATTATAAAAAAGGTTCTTGTTATGAAAGCCTGGAAACATGAGGAAGTGTTGGAGCAGATTGATTACTACTGTGACTGATTGCATTCTGATTCAGGCAGCAATACTGAAAATATATGCACGTCCCTTGTAATGTAGTTAGAACAGCATGTGTAAGGGTTTCAGCTTTTGCTTATGGTGGAGGTAGCACAATTGGTCTCAGTGTGTTCTGCTTTATTATTTCATGCTGTTCCAAAGAAACCCTGTTAAAATATATCAGAGGCATAAGAACTTCGAGTATTTTCTAAGCTTCTCATGATAAGGAAATGTGTAGGTGTGAAAAAGTAAACATAGAAGAAAAGGTGCAAATAAAGTTTTTCATGCATTAGCTGAATCTCTCTAGTAGTCTTCTCCAGTATATGCAGCAAAGGCATCAGCCAGTATTTTGTCAGAATTTTCTGTATATTACATACACTGTTTATGTTGTGTACTCGTGCGCATTCTACTGGATGTATTCTGTGAAGATAAATCCAATATTATTTAAACTCTTATTATGTGTGGGATGGGAGAGTAAAATGCCATGCAGGGTATATGCGAATAGTCTTTGAAGCACAGCTAACAACAGGAAAACATGCACAGTGTTAGCTTAAGTCAGTTTGTTTGGGTGGAAATTAAATAATTGCTCAGAGAATTATACCTTTTTTCTGAACTTAATTAATTGATAGTGTGTTATCCAGATTATTGTGAGACTGAATGACACTGCTGAAAATTGAATGTATTAATTTAATATGCAGGCAACCATAAAGGACTCTGGAAAAGGTACTTTGTGTCAGCATTGAAAGCCAGGGTATTATGTTTAAGTAAAAATATTTCTCACTTCAGAAATCATGTCATGTCTCTGTCCCTGATGTTGCTACCCTGAGAACAGATTATTGCATTTCACCTTCACCTGCTCACAAAATATTTTGCTGTTTTGACATCTGGCCCTGGAGAAGGATAGCCATGCTCCACTGACCTCAGGCTAGACACTGGCTACATTAGTCCTGCTTATGTCTAACCGTATTACTTAGAACAGTCTCGGAGTAGTCAGATTTTAAAATGCCAAGCTGCATTTGACCATTGTGCTGGAAAAACACACACAAAAATCTAATTTACCTTAATGTTTTCTTTCATTAGTGGATAGATGAGATGCTAATTTTTAAAGTGTTTGCCTAGGCTGTAGTTTAGAGGACTGAACCTTTTATAAATTTTAGATTTTGTAAGCTTGTATTTTCAACATCCTTCTATATGACTAGTTCTTGTTTGGTTTAACTTCACCTTCAAATTTCTGTTAAAGATATTTTAATGCATTTTTCCCCTCTAAAATGCCTTTTTTGGTGTGTTATCATGTATCTTCTCTAGTCACCAAGATCAATTTGACATTTGGAAAAACCTTTAGCAGACTACCAAGGGAGCAATGCTTCATGATGTTTCCTCTTAATACTTCCATTAGGCAGAAGAGGAGGACACTGCATGGAATATGAACTATTAGAGTTCATCTTCAAATCTATGGATCTGCTCAATGTGTAGACCACTGTAAAACTGATCTGTGCTTCCAAGAAGCCTTCCTGAAAATAAGGCATCAATGCAAATGTCCTGACAGGGCCTCCCTTGCATCTGCTACTAGCTATACAGAACCGGACCAAAAGGCAACCTGTCTCAGTAGCCTTTTTTGGGGCAGTGGTAGTAGAGTAGGCCTGGGAAAGTGTGGAAATAGTGATACTTCTCCAGTGTATCATCCCAGACCAAACAATCTGATATTCAGTGAAGCTGCTGAAGGCTTAAAAAACTTAATTGTGAAGTCTGGAAACTTTTCATTGTGCTTGGACTGTAAAGTACCAGAACTAGAAGACTGGCTTTCATGTATAATTTCATGTAATTTTCCTGTCCTCCTGTTCTGGACTCTCTAGGGGCTTATTCATTATTAATATAATTTCATCTACAACAGTGCATCCATCTGAAACAGCCCCCATGCCTTGCCCATACCTTGTTCTAGCCTTTTAATCACATATTTCCTATAGTCAGACTGGAAGTGTGCTGGGAAGATGTGAGGAAAATGTTGTTGCCATGAGGCTTAGAATGGGCGGTGACAAGGTAACACTAAGAATCTTGCCTGGGCATTCCCCTGTTAGCAAGTGAGGGCATCTAGATTCCCTTGGTCAACCTAAGAGTAGAGGCAGATTCACCATGTTTTGTATGGTTAGAACAGCAGTTCTGTTTTGCTGTCCTACCTCAGGTGAGGTAATCAAGCACAAGACTGCCCGACTGGTCCACCTAGATAACTCCAACCCCATCCTTGGCTGCTGATTTCTATTCCCTTTTTCCTCTCTTAGATTATTTCTTTTTACCACTGTCCCCTACCAAATAAACAACACATCCCTAATTACTTTTCACCCCATTAGTTCCTGTTCTGATACCTCTGTACCCTAATTTGGTATTTCTGATACTGTTAACCAGGTGATCTCAGCCACATATGGTATTGCTGACATAATGACCTGGGTTTCCTAGACCTTGCAAGATTCCTCTCCCTTAAGGTCCTCCATACTAACCTCCTATGAAGTTTGGCTGTTTCTTGTGTATCTACGCCTGAACCACAAAGAAATCCAGCCATCCCATTATGGCACATCTGTAACTTTCATTAAATCCTCATCCATCCATGTTATTACATCCAGGAGTTTCTTTTGTCCATAGTTTTCCACACGCGTTCAGCTAGCTTAACCCCAGGCCAAGACCTCGTCAGTCATCTCCCTGCAGCCCCGGCAAAGTGGTGATAACCTGAATGATGACAATAATCAGCAGAAGAGGATATCTTTTAATACTTACAGAACATCAAGCCGAGTTTCAGAAAAATTGCTTAAGAAGGATGTAAATACCTGTTTTAAGAAGTAGTATGGCAATACATTTTATATCCTAGTCTTGTTTAAAAGAATAAGAATCTTATTTGTACTATGCTCCTGAGAACAATCCCACCAATGGGATAAACAGCCTACAGTGGAATGATGCAGATCTCCTTGCTTAACAAAAGGAGAGGATAAAAGCAGTGTGCTCCATTGCCTTATTCATGATGCATCACTGCCTTCACAAATAATAGCTTATGTGATTTGGTAATTAAATATCCTTTACTACTTCCCACCTTATGTAATCACATTTAGTTTCAGGAGTATTGCGCTCGGGAAGACCTCCTGACCCATCAAATCCACCCAGCTGTGATTACAGACAGATATTTAATAAATATCTCGTCTAGAAGGGGCCACTCTGACATGCCCTGCATCACAAAGTACTTCAGTGCCTTAGAAATTAAGATCTTTAGTGTAAAAGATCACAAAAAGAGGAGGAGGGCAGGAACAATCAAGTGTATCAGCAATCCCCATGTCATAGAAAGGCAGATAACTTTTTTTTAGGTGAATATGCTCTGATGAGCCTGGGAAACAGATGACACATGATGATACAGAGGAAGATAAAAATAACTTGGTCAACACAGCAGCAAAAAATACAACCTCATCAGAATGATGAGCTTTTCGATAAATTTTGTGTGTGTAGGTGACTACACAAAGGTATAATACTACAGTGGAAAATTATAGTATGAGCCCCGAAGGGCATAAGTAAAATTGTGTGAAGATTTTTAACTTGCAATTTCTTTTCTTTTGAATTTACTACATGATCTTTTTACTGTTTCTTTTAGGTTTTATTGTTTTTTAAAAATTACGATGTTCAGCTTCCTGTTGAAAAAGTGCTTAGTCCTCAGTGAGGGCATATTCATAAAGGTAAACATTATTTTAGAAATCTTAATTCTTGTAGTGAAACTTTAAACATTGAAAGCATTATTTGACAATAAATTTGTGTTTTCAAAAGAAATTCAGCAATTAATTATTTGCAGTGCTTTTGAAGTACATAAACAATATGGACACCAGCTAAACTATAAAAATAATATTTAATAACTTTTCCTAAATTTCTCTGATCTCTTCTTAGAGACAGTTTTAATTGGGATTAATATTTACGTTGTAATTATTCTTATAGAACAGTTACATTTGCATCAGAATGTCAGGCATGTAGTGGAGGACAGTAAATGGTAATATCACAGAAAGAACATGAGAAAGGGATATAGCTTTTTAAGAAATATGTTCTTTTAGCTTTTGGTTTCAATGATGCTTTGTTGGATGCACATATCAGTTCAGTTTCATAAAGCAGTTGCCTTGCTGTACATTGTATAATTTAAATGCAAAAAGCTGCAATTAATTGTTAATAATTAAATTAATACAAATAATTAAATATTAGTTGTTGGTTTTGGTAATGTTTGTTGAAATAATGAAAAACCTTTCCAAATATGTATACATATCAGATAATTTATTATCACAAGAGAAATATGATTCCTCTAAGTGGACTGTTAGGACCAGGAACTTTTCAGTACTTAAAAGAAATGTGTTTTCCTAAAATTTTTGCAATACATAGAGAATAAATTTTAACCACAGGATCACGGTATATTAATGTATAATTGTATTCCATGCTGTAAATTGTTTAATGTTCCTTCAACTAGATACTTGTCTGGGCTTTTCAAAGACTATCTTGCCACATCTCATTTTAATTATACATTTTAATTACTCTGAAGAGTTTCAATTAAATACATTCTTTGTGAAAAATTATTAAGCTCTCCATTTTCTCATATAAGTAATCTACAATTGTTTTCACCAGTGTTTATGTTTATCTTGCTAATATTTACTTAGTCATGGGACCAGCTGTGCAGTATCTGTTTCCTGAGTTTGATGCTATGGGTTTTATAATAGACTTACAAGGCTTCTTTTGCTATTTAACTTTAAATGTTTTTAAATAACTCGTTTAAGAATGACAGATGAATATTTTATTTATCTTTGAAATTCTACAATGGAAAATATGAAAATTTTATACAGAATTACTTACAGCATTACTTGGCTGACATCACTTTGATTTGAAATGTAGACCTATTAGCTGTCTTTAGGAAGAGAAAAATTAGACATTTGGCTCTGTGAGTTCCTAAAATATATCCAAGTCTCCAGTCACAAGTTTTTTGCAAAATATCTTAAGAAGCAAAATAAGAAACATTCCACTGTACAGGTTTCCTCTCTGCCCAAAAGGTCATATGGGTTGAAATACCTGCAGATCCATGCATTCACAAGGGTTAAATCTGTAAAGAAAAATGGAAGAATAAGTTAAAGAAGTTTTACTTACGAATCTGAAGATCAAGCTCAAGAAATCTTGGTTATGTATTTGAAAGTCAAGCTTATTGCATCTGATGTAGCTTCAGAAACATGCTAAACCTATGCACCTTGTTCAGTCACAGTGTTCCAAATATTTAATAATAAACGCATGTAAAAGTCACCAAACATATTCAGAAGTGTCAGTGCTCTCTCAATCTTAATAGTTATCTTGCAGCCATGACACAGTTTCTTATAGATAGAGTCATACCTTAAGCATGATGCACTGAGAATAATGACACCAGGATGTGGATAAGAGATTATTTCTACATAGGCATACTGGAAACTGGTAGTAGAAACTCACAATTGTAGCCAGGAATGACAAATGTTCACAAGGGTCAGAAACTGGGTAGTGAAGCTTCCCTGCACATTGCGACTGTATCAAATGTTAGCTTATGACTCCCAGCCCAAGTTCTTACATGCAATACAACATTTAGATTCCAGAGAACTATTTAGCTTTATTAGATCTTTTGAGATCTAATTTTCAGGATCTGGTTTTCAAGAACTTTATATCCTTGATGTTTTAGGAAAATCTGAAGCCACATGCAGGGAAGGGCTGTATGGGTATAGATACATTAGTTAGTTCTTTTGAGAAATAAGATTTATGCAAGAAAAGAAAGAAAATGTTATTTGGCAACAGTCAAACTTCTACTAAAAATTCTATAAAACTAAAAAATCCAATTAAAAAGATTCAATCAGTGAATATTTGTATTTTTCTAAAAATGAGGCTAAGTCTGTGTGCATTATGAAGAGTAAGCAGACATGTATTTGAAATCTCAATTACTTTTAGTTTATATGGCTACCTGTATTTACTTGTAATTAATAGTTTGATAACAGAATGAGGCATAAGACATCACAGTAAAAAGAAAGACTGGATAATTATACCTTGCTAAAGCATCTGTTCTTTCTTATCAGATGAGACAGTTTCATTTCAGTTTTAGAACTAGCCAACTCTGAATAGTTATGATTAGGACATAAACAATCCAAATATCTCCACGACAAGTTTTAATTTCTGGCAGGTTTGATCAAACTTTCACTACAAATAGAAAGAATGTGAAAATTCTGCAACTTGTTCTTTCTAAACCCTTTTCATTCAAATCACTGATGTTTTGTAGAATCAGACCAGGAAGCAAGGGATCACAGAACTGTCCTTCATCTAGTGTTAGAGAAACAAATAAGAAATTAACTCACTACAGACACTGTATATAGAATGTATTACTTTTCACACTCAGTTCTTGATATCGTGAGGGTGTCTCCACAGACCTCTGCAATTGTGAATTCCCAGTCATAACAGGCTATATAGAGCAGCAGAAATAAATGTTTAAGTTTTTATGTAATTTAACTGATAATTCTCCATGACATCATATTAGCAAGATCTTTCTTAGTGTGAAGAAATAAACATGAATTATTTCCCTCTTCCATCAAACATGTTTCTCCCTCTGACTGGATATAAAACATTCCCAAAATATCTTTTTTTTTTTTTCTTCCCAAAATTCCATTCAGGTCAAAAGAAGCTTTGGGGAAGTAAGAAGCTGTATAAAGAGATGGTCTGTTTTCTCTTCTGATATAAAAAGTTGTTTCTTAGCAGCAGTGAGCAAAAAGAAAGGATGAGTGAAGTAAACATGAGCACGATGAGAAAGCCCAAACAGAAAAGACTATATTGACTTCCCTTTTTTTAACAAAAGTAATTCTCTCAGAGGTGCATTGTAACTCAGCTATACAATGCCTTGAGAGCCAGAAAGTAACCGGCCAACACATAAAATTTAGGTATCAACAGACGCTAAATTGGTCACAGAAAGGTGTGATTTAGAATACAAAGTAAGATGAGTGCTGTCTCAGTAAGTCTGGTTTAGGTCCAAAATAGTACATGTGTGCATAGCATTTTTGCTTTCAATCTGTAAGAAGCTCAGAATTTTAACTTCTCTAAAAATGTCAGACCATGCTTGGTTATATTATCAAGTACATTACAAAACAGACCAGAGAGACCCATGAGGAAAACCCCCCTAGCTAATGATATGAAAAGCTGCTGGTCGTATGATCAGAGGATAACTCAGATTGAAAAGGACCTCAGAAGGTTTCTAGTTCAACCTCCTGTTCAAAGCAGGGTCAGCTGTGGTATCAGACCAGGCTACTCACGACTTTTCCAGTTAGTTTGTGAAAGCATTCAACAGTTCCTCTCTGGGCAACCTGTTCTGGTCCTTGAAAATATTCTTTCTTATATCAGGCTGGACCCTCTCTAGTTTCTGGCTGTGTCTGTGGTCTTGTGTTCTCCCACCATGCACCACTGTAAAGTGCCTGATTCTAGAGGTATCTAGGAGAATAAGCAGAAAATGGTACATTATCCAAAAAAGATCAGTGATGCTTTCATGCTATATCTTGGCTAACAACTGAAAGACATTTTCATTTCTTGGTATTCTACACCTCCTTTGAAACTGTCTGTTCAGGACTGAGCAGAGAAGCCATTATCCACACATATACTCAAAATAAAACTTTTGCACAAAACAAGTTATTTTAAAAGGTGTCTATATGCTCTTTCTGTGCATTTCAGAAGAGGAGTTGTAGGTTGTCCAGGACTAGAAAGGTAAAAACTAAGTTATTTTCCTTCATAAAATGCACTAACTTTGCTAAGCAGTATATTAAAGCTATACTAATTTTAATTTTTTGTTAGAAAGGACTTGATTAAAAGGCACAGATAGCATTCTAAAGCCCCTCGAGCTGATGCTCTGCAGTAGCTTCAGCTTTTTCTTCTTTTCCTCTGATGTTTTTAAGTTTGCAAGGAATGATGTGCCAAGAAAAACGTGATGGAGATTAAGCTAATTGTTTTATTTGTAAGGAGAGGAGCACCATTCATAGGATCCAATGAAGAACTTGTCTTTCTTGACCCTATGGCAGTAGATCAGACCCTGGCTTAATTATTCTTTTTGGATTTCACTCTCCTGTCCAATTTGGATCTCCCAAGTATTCATAATTTCTACTGCAATTAGTCTTGGCTTATTTTCAGTGCTGTGGAGAGTGGAAGTGGACTGAGGACAGATTCTGCTCGAGATGATCCCTGCACTTACCATCAGGGAGCAGCCAGCCTGAGGTTGCTAAGCAAGGAAAGACAAAGATGACATCAGGGCAGGCAGAGGCAGATACCTTAGGAACAAGGTGTACAGTCTTATGGTACCTGAGCATGTCTGATGATAGTAATTGGTTTCAGCCACAGTCTGGTGATCAGCAGACATGTCTGTAGTGACAAGACAGGTCCAAAGTCAAGCCAGAACATTAGGAAGGCAGGTGGCATAGCACAGCATTCACACCCTGGAGATCAGGTAGGGACCAAGGCAGAGTGCCAGACATTATGTGCACCTCTCAGGCCACTGGGTGGGAGCATACCTGGATGGAGTCCCCAGATGAGGCTGGTCATGGTACTTGGAGCCTGTAGGTATACCTATGGCCCAGCCATTGACAATGAATGTTTGATAATTAATTTGCAATTTTTGTTACTAGTAGTTCATATACTTCATAACAGATGCTTCTAAAACGTATTTTCCTAGTTTGCTTATAGGAATTTCATGCCATACGGTCCTATCAAAATATTACTGAAATGGAGTTATATCATATTTACCATTCCTTCCATTCAGTAAGCCAGTTATTCTCGAAAAGAGGGACATTGAGTCTCAACATATTCATGCCTGACATTTGTTATACTCTCATTTTTTACACGTGCATGCCCCAATTACTTAGTTAGTGCTAATATCTTTCAAAGTTTGAAGCTAAATAGTCTCATATTTCCATTTTCATTCCCCTTGTTTAAAATATAGGTGCTGTGTTGCAGCCTCTCTGCCTCTGAGATCAGGCCTATCTTCCTGTAACTCCTCAACTTAGACAGTAAAAACATTTTTTCAATGAGTCTTAAACACGTTACAGTAAACTCTGAAATCTGACTGATTTATCTGTTTATTAACCTTCTGTCACTGTTTCTATTCCCTTGTCTCTATAGATTTTATAAAATATTGGGTTGTGAATATCCTTCTCTAAGTCAACACTGAAACAAAAAAAGACATTATTTTTTTAAGAAAAAATGCATTGGCTCATATCATTGTAGAAAAAAACCAATATCCTATTGCTCTAATGAAAAGTTATCTATAATTCTGATTGATAGATTCCAACAAAAGTTCTTAAATTATAAGCAATTCCCTTCTTGTCTAAAGTAACACCACATGAAACACTAATGAATGAGCTTTAGCTTACTGCATTAATGAATTCAACATGTATATCAAATTTTAAATAAGTAACATACTGGTTTAAAGATGCATGGGTATAATACAGATGAATCAAAAATAACACCTGATATATTTTCAGTATACTATTAATTTTTTCAATGTTTCCAGTAACACACAAGTACTCCTGTTTTTGTTTTTGTTTTGTTTTTTTTTTTCAAATATATAAATCAGATGCAGGGATCTGATCTTTTAAAGAACTTCAAAGTGATAGAAACAAAATGTCTTTGTAAGGAACTCTGAAATAAAACTAAAAATCGATCCTTATCCCTGGGAAGTGTGAATGGAAGAAAGTAGAAATCAAAACATTAATAACTGTGAATAAAGTATAGCATGTGCACAATCTGCATGAAAGTTAACATGAACAAACAGAAAATGCAATGTAGAATGAAATTTCTTTAAAACAAAGTAGGAGAGTTTGCAAAAAACCCTACATAGGTATGACTAAAATCACTTCCTGTCTCACTATAATATTAAATATCAATCAACTTAAACAAAAATCCACCATATACAGTCTGTATTAAAAACCAGTAACGTTCCATGTACAACTATCAGAATTGTACATAAAGCTAATTTTATTACTTTTCACTTATTTCTATGTATCAGGTAGCTAAATATAAATATCAAGGAAAACAGCATAGCTAACAAGACATCTACAGGAAACAAACAAAATACGTTCTCCTCTGTGAATAATGTTTAAAAGGATATCAGTTTCATAATATGATCATTAAAAGAATAAGGCTCAAAAAGCAACATTTTGATGATACCAGAATTTTCACGGCTTAGACGTTCCAAAGTTCTCTCTCAGCAATTGCTTCAATAGAAATGCACACTGCAAATTAATTTTCAGCCTTTTGCAAAAGGGCAGAAGCAGAGAAAGAAGAGAAGAAAGCCATTCTATTCTGAAAGAGCCTCTGCAAATACCTCCCATTTTCTGACTGTACTGCTGTACCTCAGTAAGGGTGTGGCAAAATTTAGATGCTCTGGAGCCACTCTCCTCTACACCTTTCATGGCTGGTATAAAAATGCATAGTCACCAAGATAATGTAAATTTCATAGAGATTTCTGGTCTGACTTCTTTCTTTTCATCATAGGAAAATGTAATCTGGGTCACAGAAAGAATATAAACCAGACTTTTTCCTTTATCTTAGAGGAGATCTTATTATCTAAGTATATGTGATTTTTTTGAAAAGTATGTAAACCAAACACATTTTCAATTTATAAGAGAATATAGTTTCCTTTCTCTTAGTGGAAGACAGCACATCCAATCCACCCTCTTACGTATGACAATTTTTATTCCTTTTATTTTTTGAGTCAAGACCTAATTTACTGGGCCCTGGAGCTATAGATGCCTCTGAAGTCCTCTCCATTTTGTCGGACAGGCTGTGAACAAAGAATTCTTTTGTATGTGATTCTCTAATATAATTTGAACTAAAATAGCTTCAAGACTCAGCAAGCAAGCAAACTGTCTGAATAGAAAACCATCCATATTTCTAACATAAACAATTGCAGAGTTGAATAAATAGACATGTAAGCAGTTATCAGAGCACTCCCAATAATGCATTTTTAATACTCTAAGAAATGAGTGCAGAAAGGAATCAACATAGTCCCTCAGGCTATAAAGAGTTTCAAGTGGCTTTTATCTTACATCCTGTTAGATTATTAACAGTTTATAATTATAACTATATTAATATTTCAAGGTTTCTCACCTTAAACCCTCAAACAAGTAGAAATATAAGGAAAACACATAGTAATCATAAAGAAGAATGAAAATGTAATTTCTATTTATGTCTTTCTGATCATATATTTTTGTAGTCTATCTTTAAATGTGGGAGTAACTGTGATGGTTTTTTGTGCAGTGTTTAAGTATGGAAGACAAAATGTAAAATCTGTTGCTCTGAATTTAGCTCAGGCATTAGCAAGATAGATAGGCATTCAAAAATTATCAGCATTGCTTGGATGGTTTTTATGTTTGTGAAATAATTTTGGAAGTATCAATGGAGGTATGAAGCAATATGACAAATACGCTGTTCTTAATTCTGTGCAAGGATGTGACAAATTGGGTAGCAAGATGAACCACACTTAAAACCTAATATTCTGTGTGTGGCATCAATAATTTTGAAGTCTCATACATATCAAGGCATCACTGTCACTGCTCAAAGTTTCTTGCATGTAGTGAATGTTGCAATACACAACATGCTATGCAGGCAAGTAATTCTTCATTGTCACTAATGTCTAAACACTCTCCTAGAATGTCAGAAATTAATAGGAATCCAATGTCAGCTAAAATTAGTGTCTCTCAATGGCTTAGAGGACAGGGAAACTGGAAAAGATGAGTCCTGTCTCTGTGAATGGAATGAAAATCTGATGTTAACTCTGAAGTGCTGGAGCTGAATTCCCTTCATTCAGAAGAAACAGATTCTGTTTAACTATAGTAAAATTCAAAGCTGAGCCTGTCTTTAGCTCTGAACCCCAAGAGAAAGAACTTGCATATATGAAGGGGGAGATTTTTTAAATGGTTGAGGTTTTATTTGTGTATCCAAATGAATGGTCAAATTGCAGAATAGACTAGTACATCAGGTGCTACGTTATTTTAAAAATCTGACATGAAGGTTTTAGTGGGTGCTGAGTACTAGAAAAACTGTATTTGTCTGAAAGTTTTGCTGAGCTTTTCAAAAATCTGCTTCAGCTGTGAATCTTCAAAACTCCGGAAACTGCTTGATCCGTATTGCACTTTGTCCCAGAATTAAAAATGTAACAAATGTGTTTATAAAAGCATATGCTGTTCACACCCACTTTTTCCTAAGAAAAAACACTTGCATATTTCTCAACAGTTAAGCATTGAAGACACGAGCTATTCTTTTTACCCCAAGAGTTAGCTGAGTATGCTGTCTAGAAGCTGACATGCAGTGTGCTGTATGTAGTAATTAGATTCAATACTTTTGCTGCAGCTTCTGGAGATAGATTCCTCCTGCTGATTTCTGATGAACACCACATTAATGGGAAACTAGAAAAAGTATTGAATTGTATGTAGCTGTTGGTGGTTTTTTTTCGTTTTTGTTTTTTTTTTTCCCTGGCAAAAAATAAATTATTTATCCTTCTTTTAACAATGTTTTAAAATACAAATGAAGTTCCAAGTCCTGTTTAGTAACTTGTGTAGAGCAAATAGAGATTCATAAAGAAAATAGCTTATTGCAAATTAAATGTGAAATCCAAATAAATTCAAAATAAATGTGAAAATCAAACATTTTAAAATCTCACAAGGATTTATCACATTAACTTCAGAGTCCTTCTCATACCTGTGCAGGGATAAAAGAGAATTCCATTCACTTCTAATCATGTGGAAGATGTGAGAAATACAGTGTAAGGTGTGGCTAGAATGACTCTGCGATTTTTAAAAATGAATTGAAAATTTAATATATTGGGAGTCATGGTTGTAACTCAAGGCAAATGAGAGCAGTAACACTCTGATTGGTATCCCAAAACACCAAGATAAGCTAGAAAATGCCTTTGACAACAACGAATTTCAGCAGTTCTTATAGTTCTTTGTTATCCAAATCTCATACTGATTTCACTCAGAATTTTAAGTTTGTAAAGAACATCAGTCTTTATCCAGTTTTTAATTTTATTAAATCTTTATTGTGCTGGCATGCCAAACAGAAAATATGGTAGCATATTTACTGTTAAAATATGTTGGAAAATAAGTTTTTTGTTTTGTATGTTTTTGCATACAAAACAAACCATACATTTTTCTCATGTGTGTTTATTAACACATTGTTTATTATGCAAACCAAGCAGCATAAGCTTAACTGCATGACTAAAAATCTATGTAGAAAGAAAGGAAATTAAAAATAAAACAGTGCATTTCTTCACATAGTATTTTCCAGAATTAATGAAGTTAAGAAGAAAATTTTGTATTGGGTAATACTGTATACAATCTCTGAGTTAAAGGAGGAGAAACAAGGCAGCCCTCTTTTCTTCTGGCTGAGCAAATTTAAAGCAATAATCTCTTTATAATGGTTGTGTTGCTGCTGGAATGACAATGTAAGGATACAGGCAAGACAAAGTCTACAAGCGACAGTAACGCTACTTTTATTACATCCAGTGCCATATCTAGGGAAAATCAGACAAGGTTTCAAACAAATCCTTCTTCAGGTCAGCGAACAGAAGAAATAAACTTAAAAACTAAAAGCAAATGTGGAAGAACTGATGGAAATTTAATTAGATATGTATCAGTTAGACTATTTCTGAAAGATAAGGCAGCTAGTACCTGTGAAGTGGAAAAGATTTTGGGGGACTGACCTCTATTTCTCAAAAAATCCATTTCTGAGAGCTGATAAGGTATAAATCTCCTAAGGGAAGGAGAAAGACAAGTAGTTTATGATCTTTACAATGTAGACAATTGAGGGGAGGAGAAAAAGATTGCAACATGCCATAAAACTAATAACTATAATGAATCTGTAATTTTAGACATGAAATAAAACTATGAAACTTAGTACTTAAGGGACAAGTTTGTACAGCAGGAGGCTGCCAACTATATGTTCCTAATTACTGATATTTTTAAATGAGTACTTGCTGCTCTTAAATCCTGGTCTATTTTCTCATTTCATAATGTAACTACTAACTGTAGGACATTCCATATTAGGTGCCTATAATCCAGATAGTCCGTGAGGCTTAATTCAAAGGACTTTCAGAAAAAATATTTGACAAAATCCTTCATAAAATGCTTTTAAAAAATCAACATGTGAAAGGAATAAGAGAAAAAGTACCAGCATGTACAACAATTATAGGAAACAGGAAATTAAATTAAATATTCATCCTTCAGAATGGAGGGTGGTCAGCAGTTGAGTTCTGCAGGGGACTGAGTTAAATGCCAAATACATGTGAGTTGAGCAAGCAGTGCGATATGAAAATCTGCTAATGATATCAGGTTACTCAGTACATGAAACATGAGGATTGCAGGAGGGAATTTGACAGGCAATACAATGTCATCTGAAACTCAGTGTAGATAAATATAAAGGAAAGCACATGAGGAAAGCAACGTGAAAGCATAACTGGGAAGTTACAATGCTGAGCCGTATTCTGATTACTCACTGAATGGCAATACACCTCCTACCCAAGGCAGAGGCATATCCTCAGTGAAGTTGGGGATTAGAGCCCTGATGAATGGCCTTGGAGAGTTTATCTCCAAGAGGGAGACAGACTCCTAGGCTTTGCCAAAATGGCCATGCTGAGGAGTCAATGGGGTAATTCTTTAGGGGGAAGTGTTCCCACAATGTTGGATGCATGTCTGACTATTAACAATTATATAGATTCATTCAGGTGCATATTGATTGCCCAGTTTCATTAGCTATTATGATGGCAACTAGCACACCACATGAAGCATATTATGTGACTTCTTTTACTCCTAAATTGGCCAGTAATATCACTTGAAGTGGGGAGAAAAGGATAATAGAAAAGAGCAAATAATAAAGTGCCATTAAAAGTTACTAAGACAACGATTTTAAAGTTCCTGTGGGGTAAAAATCTAGATGGAAATTCTTGGGATTGGCAATATATCCTCTGATATGTACTGTCAGTGTGGTGAATTGACCCTGGCCAGCAGCTGAGCACTAATTCAGTTGTTGATTCACTCCCTGCTCAGTGGGATGGGGAAGAGAATTGGAAGAACAAAAGCAAGAAAGCTTGTGGATCGAGACAAAACCAACTTAATAGGTGGAGCAAAGATCACACATAAACAAAGCAAAATAAGAAATTTATTCATTACTTCCATTGGCAGGCAGATGTTTTGCCATCTCCAGAAAAGCAGGGCTTCATCACATGTAACAGTTACTTGGGAAGACAAACACCATAACTTCGAAGTCCCTCGCTCCTTCTTTCTCCCAGCTATTATTGCTAAGCAAGATATCGTGAGGATTTCACGGAGTATCTCTTTAGTATCGTGGAGTATCTTTTTAGTAAGTTTGGATCAGTTGTCCCAGCCATGTCCCCTCCCAGTTTTTTGCACACCCCCAGCCCACTCACTAGAAGGGCAGAGTGAGGAAAAGGGAAAGCTTTGATGCTGTGTAAGCACTGCTCAGCACTGGGCAAAACACTGCTGTGTTACCAACACTGGTTTAGTCTCAAATCTGAAACATAGCACTATATGGGCTCTGAATGAATAAAATTAACTCCATCCCAACCAGACTCAGTAGTCAGTAAAAAGAGTGAGTACATCCTCAATAATAACTAGCAGCCTATTTTTAAAGATACTTTTACTAAAGATACTATAAAGCAAACAAAAGTACCAAAAAATTTAAAAAACTGACTTGAGTAAAAATGTACCATGGAATAAACTTCTTTGTGTTACAGTTTGGAAGGTAACAAAGGGAACTAACACTGAAAATCTAATCTTCATGAACTCCTTTCAATTTTTTTTTACCGTTTCTGTAAACAGTGATGGTTTTTGAACGTTCTTTGTTGCCACACAGAAGGAGGAAATAAACTGTCCTCCAGTTTCATTGTAAAGAAAATGTAAGAAATTGTATAGACCTTTAATTGCAGGATGAAATAGTATTTCTATTAGATGTGAAGAAAACTCTGAAGTTAAGTGTACTTAGACATCAGTAAATTGTCTGAGAAAGGTGTGGAATAACTATCATTGGGAGTTTTTAAAAAGGGATTGACAAGCATCTGTTAAGAGATGGGTATGATTGTGCTGGCACTAGGTCATTTGCTCTTTCTTCTAACCTTTTAGTTTCACTTCTATTATTGTTCATGATTTCACTACCAGTGCTCTAATGACTGCTTCTCCCCATAGTTCAGATGAAAGAGCTGTCTTTGTCAGGAGGCAAAAACCAAGGCACACACACAAAAAGCTTTCCACTATCTTTGAAGTACCTACTTAAAAAATAGAATAGGTAATACAAACACAAAGCTGCATAAGTTTGGCACATGTTCATACACTGTGTTTCATGCTGTTTACTTTTAGGTTTTCATTCTTACATTTTATGTTCCATGTTACTTCAAATAACTGTCATTTCCCTTTTGTGCCTTATTTCCAAGGTCAATCAGTGGTTTAATTTATCCATCGAAGGGTAACAGGTGTGCTTTGTCAGATTGCAACAGTAATGTAAACATGCTTTCTTGACTTTCAAATAGATGTTTGATTTGCAAGTGTCAGGAAAAATGTAAAAAGATCACAAACAGTTTAATCCTTGCAATGAGAGCTCATGAACAGTGTATTCAATAAATCAATACAAATACATTTCTGAGTAATTAAGGTCTGGAACCTTGGTTTCCTTAGTCTGTTTTCCAGTGCCATGTTGACAGATGTAAAGTTGAGCATAACAATGACATGGCCATGTAAATTGGTCAGTTCTACTAAGGGTCATAAAGAATTTTAAAAGTGTCTACTCACATCAAAACAGAAACTGTACAGTATATGGTATTTCTTTTTAGGTACAAAGTTAAGACCTTAGCTGGAATGACAGAAATGTTAATGGATTATTACTTCACCTTTTTAATTTCTCTTCTGTTGAAATCCTCTTCTTCTAACCCATGCTCTTGACATATGTTTCCTTCTTGCTGCCAGGTCCGGATATCTCTATATCCAAGAAGCAAGGGCAAAGCAGAATACAGAGCAGCAGTAAGGAGGAAACAATTGTTACCATTCCAACTTTCTGAGCACACCAGCAGTATAGCAGTTATCATGGCACAGCAGGGATGCAGACAAACACAGAAAATCCACTCAAGACTGTGTGAGGTTGCTTGAAAACTGTACAACAATATTTCAGCATGCTGAGGTTACATCCCTTGGTACCAACTGGTACAAATGCCATTGATGCTTTGGAGGCCTCTTTCCTGACAGAGGCTCATGGGAGGGATACCACTGTCCACGTGTGGGGCTATGGGGAATGTCTGGTGCTGGGGACATCTCATGTGGGAGGTGTGCTTTGACTGAGGCACTGAGTCACTTGGTGAAGGAGCTGAAGGAAGAGGTAAGCAGGCTCTGTCATCAGGGAGGATGAAGAGGAGATTGATCAGGTCTTCACAGAAATTGGCAAAGACAACAGTCTAAGCCATAACAAAGTTAGGAACAGCCAGAGGCCATGGTCAAACAGGCAGTGAAGGTACACTCTCAAGATGGAGAAAGCTGGTAGCTTGTGACTTCTGGTTCCTGCTTCACCTGAAGATCTGCAACTTCAGAACAGGTACTAGTGAAGACAAATAAGACCCATCAGTAGGTGCATCAGAGCCAGCTGAGCCAGCCTACTGTCCATAGAAAGAGGAAAATGTGAATGATAGTTATAGGAGACTCCCTGCTGTGGTGGATGGAAGGAACTATCTGCTGTGCTGACCTGAGAGATCAGGAGGTTTGTTGCTTGCTGGAGCCAGGAATTAGAATGGTCTGCCCTTAGACTCTTCCCATTTGCTTCTCTTCCATGTAGGCAACAATGATATTGCAAGGGGTAATTTGGACTATACCAAGAGTGACTACAGACCTCTGGGGTGATGAAAGGGTGGTGAAGGGGAACAGGGTGGTGTCTTCTCCATCCTCTCAGTGAGGAGGGAAAGGCTTGAGCAGAAGTGTGGTCATCAGATCAAGACCTATCTGAATGGCTTGTGTTGCAGGTAGGATTTTGGCTTGTGACAACAGAACCCTGTTTGAAGAGTGAACTACTGAGCTGGGATGGGGTAGATCTGATCAAGATGGGCGAGATTGTTCTTGCAAACAGGTTTGCTAACCTAGTGAGGAGGGCTTCAGTGTAGATTTGTTGGGGAAGAGTTGCCATAACTTGAAAAGAAGTGAGGACACAAGGGGCAGAGCAGATACATTCAGGGGACAGCATGACAAAGGAGGCTTTCACACTCCCACTGTGAAAGCAGCATGACTTCAGGCTCATCATAAATACCTCTACACAAAATGGGGAACAAACAAGAAGTCTGTGCAGTTGCAGAGTTTGACTTCATTGGGATTATAGAGGCATGGTGGATAGTTCTTGTTATTGGAGTGCTACTGTGGAAGAATACAGGTTCTTCAGGCAAGATATGGTGGGAAGGTAAGGCAGAGATGTGTTCTGTGCAAAGGAGTGACTTGCATGCATGGAGTTTGTATTGGGACAGGTGAAGAATGACTAGAGAGCTTGTGGGTAAAGAGCAGAGAACAGACCAAGAAAGCTATGGTGTAGTAAGTGTCTACTACAGACCTTCTGACCAAGAAGAGAAGGTAAATAAAGTCTTTTTTAAGTAGGTGGAGGGAAGCCTTAAAATTACAGGTCTTGATACTTACAAGTCACTTTAACCACCTCAATATTTTCTGGAAGAGCAATACAATAGGGTGAAAGAGACCTTGGAGATTTCTGGAATGTACAGAAGACAATTCTTGATGTAGATGATCAGTGAATCAACAAAAAAAAAAAAAAAAGTTTCCTTGGACAGGTTATTGCCAAATAAGGAATACATGGCTGAATACATTGAACACATTTAGGAAAACGATGACAGCCTTGGCTGCAGTGACTGTCAGATTATGAAGTTTAAGATCCTGAGAGAAGTAAGCAACATGTACAGCAGAATTACAACCTTGAACTTAAGAAGAGCAGATGTTCACCTCTTCATGGATACCCTCGGAAACTCACCTGGAGGACAAAGGGCCCAGGAAAGCTTGTAGGGACTCCTCAGAAGAGTCTTCAGAAAAGGTTTCAATGACAGCCTCCTTACAGTCCAAGGACAGTCCATTCCAATGTGCAGAAAGTTGAGCAAGCACAGCAGAAAGCCAGCATGGGTGAACATGAAACATCTGACTGACCTCAGACACAAAAAGGAAATACACAGAAGGTGGAGGTAGAGACAGCCTGCTTAAAAGGAATAAAAAGGTATTGCTTCCATGTGTAATAATGCAGCTAGGAAAGCCAAAGGTCATTTGGAATTGAAAGCAGTGAGGGAGGTGAAGGACAAGAAAGGATTTTGTATGTACATTGGTAGTTTAAATGAAGTCTAAGAAGAAGTGGGTCCATTTTTCAGTGGGGCAAAGGGATCTATCTAGTGGTCAGGGATATGGACTGTGCCTTATTTGCTTCAGTTTTCACTGGTAATATTTAGCAGTTAAATGTTTACCATATTTACTCAGGCTTTCCAGGTCCCTGAGCTCACTAGTGGAGTCTATAGGAGTAAATCAGAACCCACAGTAGAGTTCAGGATCACTTAAGCCAGTTAGAAATGCAAGAGTCCTTGGAACTGGATGGGATGCCTCCCACAGTGCTGAAAGGGCTGGCTGATGGCATTGCAAGAGTGTTCTCTATCATCTTCTAATGGTCATGAAAGTTGGGAGAAGTTCTTAATGACTGGAAAAAAACAAATGTCATATGCATCTTAAAGATAGGCAAGAAGGAGAATCCAAATATGTGAAGGACAAGAGGGGGACTAGCAGCAGCAAGCACAGATTTGCAAAGGACAAAACACGTTTGAACAACCCTATGGTTTTTTTACGGTAAGATGTCTACTGCAACTGACAAAAGGGCGGTAGTGGATGTTGTATACTTCAACATTATTTAGCAAAGCCTTAGATGCAGTCTCCCACAGTGTCCTTGTCACCAAACTGGTGAGATATCAGCTGGCTGGTGAGGTGGGTGAAAAATTGGCTGGACTGTCAGTCTGAAAGAGTGGTCTCAAAAGGTCCATCTGATGGCCAGTAGCTAGTGGTATCATTAGGGATCAATACTGGAGCCAGCATTGTTTGAAATCTCTGTTAAAGTAGTCTGGGACGGGACAGAGTGCACTCTCAGCAAATTTGTGAATGACACCAAACTGTGAACAGTCGTCAATATGCTGGAGGACACAGAGGACTGGGGAGGCTGGATAAATGGCCCGATAGAAATCCCATGAAGTTCAGTGAAAGAAAATGCAGTCTTTCATCCAGTGCGGAATAATCCCATGCAATAATACAAACTTGGGACAGACTAGCAAGCAGCTCTAAAGAAAAGGATATGAGTGTTGTGATAATGAGTTGAACATGCGTCAGCAGAATATACTTTTATCAGAAAGACCAGCTTCATCCTGGCCTGTGTTAGTAAGAGTATAGCCAGCAGGTCTGGTGAAGTGATCCCTCCACTGTATTCAGCACTTACCAGACTGTATCTGGAGTTCTGTGTACAGTTTTGGGCTCACCAATACAAGGAAGATACTGACATCCTAAAGTGAATCCAGTGGGGCACCCTAAGATGGTTAGGGGGTTGGAGCACATGATGCATGAGGTCAGGCCGAGAGAATAGTGTTTGTTCAGCCTGGAGGAAAGAAGGCTAAAGGGAGACCTTAATGCTGTCTGAAGCTACTTGTGAGGTTACAGGGAAAATGAATCAAGACTCGTAGACCGTGATAGGGCAGGAGAGAGCAGGCACAAGGTGTAAATTGAACAATTCTGATTAGATTCAAGGATTATTCTTTGTTTTTCACAAGGTGAGGTAGAATGAAGGAACAGGTTGTCCAGGGAGATTGCACAAACTCTCATCGGAGTTGTTCAAGACTAGACACAGCCATGAGCAACATGATCTAATGAGACTTGCTTTGATCAGTGAGTTGGATGAGACTGACCTCTGGGGCTCCCTTCCAGCCAAGATAATTTCATGATTCTACAATTCTACAGTCCTATGAAAAGAAGGTGCAATTAAGAAACCCTCTTCAGTTGCCTTTCATAGGGGAGGAAGTAGAATATAAAAAAGCACAAAAGAGAATGGGACAGGATAAGTGGAATAGACAGCAAGGTTAGTACCAGGTGAGAGTTGTTAACTGATGGTCTTCCTGTACTTTACAGTTCCATATATGCATGTGATGGAAATAACTTGAGGTACTCAGAGCTACAGGAAAATATTTAAGCCACAGGCTGGTTTCTTCAAAATTGCAATATAAAGCAGGATTTAACATTCCAGATGACTGGCAAGTGATAACATGCTACTTGTTAAATACAACTGCACTGCAGAAAGAGCTCTGTGGGAAGATGAGAGAAGGTAAATACCTGTCAGGTATCACAATTCCAATACTTCATTCTTGTTTATGCTTAAATGCTATACTGATTTGACTTTCAGTTTCAAGCAACTTTTGTTATCTCGTTGTTTCTGCTTTGTTTGTATTTTTCTCATGCCTCTGTATTTTAAAGAAGAAATATAGAATTCAGTTACAAAATTGTCATCCTAAGTCTTCAGTTCCAATTAGCTGTAGGCAGAACTTTGTTTTTAGTAAGGAAAAACGTTTTTCCTTAACTTTCACTCTGCAAGTTCATTCTGGAATACCAAAATCAAGTCCTACCTTTCCTTGAATCTTAAACTTTGTCAGTGATTTAAAGGAGAAGCTCTTCCTCCATTTACTCTGTAACCATTACATGCATTTGCAGAATAAGTGATTGAGTCAATTGCTGGAATTTCCTAAGACATTCCCTTAATGCAAAGAGGGAGCTGAATTCATCTCACGACCTCTCAGCATCAAGGGTTAAGAAGAGTCAACAGATAGAGGTACATAGAGGTAAATCTATCAGTCTGGGTAGCCATTCATTCTACACATAGTTTTTCACATTGTGCTACAATGGTAAAAAGCACTTGTCAGGACTAATGCAAACAAACAGCCAACAGTGAGAATCTTAAAAAATAGGTAAGAGTAGCTATCTCAGGTCAGACCAAGCGGTTTTCTAGCCAAATAGCCTGTCTCCACCAGTCATCAAAAACAGATGACAAGGAAAAAAAAACTAAACCGAAGATAAGCACATAATACAATTTTCCCTCAGAGCAGAAGTTGCTGAAGTCTGAGTGTGTGAGTCAGGACTTCCTGAGTCAAAGCTAGTGCTTTAATAGGCAAGCTTTAGCAAGGAACAAAGAATATTAAAAACCTATCCTGCTTTGGTCACAGGATTTAGAGACACGTTGTGCAGTGATCCTTTACATCACAGCCTATTTACTCAGACAGAACACTACACTGTAATTAAGAAAAATTAGAACTTGTGTAACAATCATCATTAAAAAAAGAGGAAACTTTCACTTCTTCCTGAGATGTTTTTGTTGAATTATTAGTAAAATATGGATGAAGTTGAACCCCTCACTGATTTGCTTAGCGCTAAAACTTTGGTGAAACTTGTTTGCATGTAGGAGCCAAAATCAACAATCCCTTTCATATAATGACAGAAAATTATTAATTTTCTACCATTAAACTTTCTACACTATGAAGGCCTCTTTCTCATCTGCTTTCTTCCTTTAAAGGTCTTTCTGTCTCAGTTTTGCTTTGACTTTTCTTCACTTCTCATATATTGTGGTTATTTAGAAACAGAGTAAAAATAGATTTTGTAACAGAATAAAAATAAATTCTGGAGGGTATTTACAAACACAGAGCAAATCTGAGCAATTTGCTACAAGTTGGCAAATGCAATCTGAGCACCAGCCAAGGAAAATTTCAAACACTTTCACAGTGCAAGTGAAATTGCTCAGATGGTTCTGATAACGCTGCCAGTTGTTTTCCTTTTGCATTTTAAGTCTGAGTGTAACTGCTGCTTTGTGGTACTTTCTACTGAATGATTGGAGGTTACTACAAGGCTCTCATTTTTGTCTTTATGTAAAGTTTTTTGTTCTAGAAAGCTGTGCTACTAAAAATCTTAAATTACTCATGATATCATTACAGGTTATTTTACCCATCTGGAAGATGAAATCAGTTCTTTAGGCTTAAATGGCTCAGTGCCAGTTGCTCACCAAGCCACTCTTCCCCTGCTCTGGGCTTTAAGGAGAAGGAAAAAAAAGGAAGAGTTCCCAAAGTTACTGTGGGTGGTAAATTTCTTCTCAGACTAGTAGTGTAACTTCTCTGTTGTTTCTAATCACTGTGCTGTCACCAGAACTGTCTGTTCTAGTCGGCTTAGTCAAAGTGATGCATGCACGTTTCCCTGGCTTTATTCAGTTACTGTCTCCGACTTCCCCTCACCATCGTGTATGTGACCACTGAATACATTGTTTTAGACTTCTGCTTTGTTCCAGTTGGGCAGGTTTCTAAATGTAACCTGTTTTAGGAGGTCTTTATTTCAGTATTACACCTTCTTTTTCCTTCCATACATTTACATTGGTACAATGTACTCCGTATTGACTTCATTCTATAAATGGTATATGTTATGCACCTTTTTTAGACTTTGTACCAACTTGTCTCATGTTGCCACTAGATTTACAAAAAAAAGAGAAGTATTTTACTCAGTTTTGATTTAGACATCATTAATTTAAACATGATCTAGCTTACATATGTAATAGCTTTAGAAGTCTGGAAATATATACATACAATAGATTTACTAATCCTACATCATACTTTATAATCCTCCCCTAGGCTTATAAATCCTACCTTCTATATGTAATTCCTATGATTAATTTACAAATCAACCTAATAAAGCCTAAATTAAAATGAGTACATTTGTAAATCCTTTCTTTGCGTTTGAAGTACAGAACAAGTAGATGATTTTTAAGTGAAGTCTTCAAAGCTTGACAGTTACAATTAAATCTATATCCAGTCTTATTCCTCTTCCTTCTCTGCCTTCCCAACTTTGCTTGTAAATCCTGATCATAGGCTTCTTTCATGAAATTAAGTTTTATTTAAACAAGACAGAAATTCTGTAAACTTTCATATGCTTCAATTGACTTAACCACATCACTGTAATCACACCAGCTGCAAGTCCTCCCAACCTGAACTGTACAGGAGAAAATAGATTGAACCAGAGACCCAAGAGAGCAGCAGGATGTGTCAGGAAATGGTGCTGGAAATTCAGCTGAAATCATCTTGTTCTGAAAAACAGCAACTACAGCATGCTCCATCATGATGTTTGATTATTCTATGACATTACAGGATTCTTTTTAATGGCTCCCCAGAGTGTTATTCCTCAAAAACTTAACAGCTTTTGTACCAGCAATTCTGGCTTTATAGACAGTTAAAACTCACTTCATTTATAAACTCAAAAGCAAGATTGTCTTACTTCTACTGTAAGTTACAGAGTAGCTGAGAAATGGGGAAGACAGTCTCTGTTCATGTCTCTGAAAGCCTCAAATGTGTTACCCAAATTACTTTTGTAGGTTCTTTGGGTCACACAAAGTGTAATATTGCCTGTGCATTTATACAGTCCCCCAGTATGCAACTGACCTGCACAGCTCCAAACTGAATGAATGAAACAACTTTATTTGAAATTCCTGTCTGTTTTTTAAAATAGGTATTAAGTAGCAAAGACTCTTTTTTTTTTTTTTTTTTGACAACATTTTTGAAGACAAGGTTCTGTTTAAGGCTTTCAGCTTGTTATGCAGGGAGTGGAAAACATGTAATATTTCAATGGTTCTGTGAAATCTTCCCTCTAAGCAATACAACCAATGTTGTTGCTAAACACTTTCTCCCAAGAAGAAGGGTTGTCTATTACCTTTTTCTAGTGCATAGCATTATTAAGCATTTTTAGCATTTCATTCAGCCTTTGCTGTCCTCAAAATTCAACCAATACCCTGCCCATCCCACACTGAAGTCTCACTTTCACTTTGTGTAACCAGCTCCCTGTGGTACCACTGCCTGACTACAAGGAGAAGGGCAAAATTCCACCTTTTCCTCTTGCAAGGCCACATACTCCTATAGCCTGCCCTACACAGATCCCCATGTATCCCTCCTTGACTGCATCTGAGACTCTGTGATAAGCAGTGAGAGGAGCTCAAGGAGGCATGGTAGTGGCTAGCGGGCTTGAGAAAAAGAGCTTAGTGGGTTAAGGACTACCCTAGAAGAAATGACTCTGAGACTCTGAGAAAGGTGTAACTCCTGGTTTTTAACTTTTTTTGGGGAGGGGTAATTTTCAATTCAGAAATGCCTATATTTGTGCTTATATGTGATTTCACATGTAGGAGGTATGGCAGGGAAGCTTGTAGAGTACCTTCACTTGAAGAACCTCCCCAATCTGAAGTTCATTGCCTATTCAAGGGAAATAAATTTTAAACATTTGACAGTAATCATTTGACTGAAAACTGTTCTAGAAACTTCAGCTGGCTACAGAAGGATAAGTCTAAATACCAATCTTGAGTATTAAGCATACAAAAGAACTATTTCACCCCTGCTTTAACTGGCAGGTAGCTTTGGCTATGAAGTGTCCTGGGTATCTTCATAGTTCCTAAATTCTGAAAGATGAGCAGTAGAAACCTTAATCTTCAGACTGAGAAATCAGTTAAAGCAAATCTTCAGGAGATCTTTAAACTGGTGCTGCAAGGACTGTCTGGCACTTGGGAAAAAGGAACAGTTGAAGGTTGTTCCCTTTTCCCTCCCCTTCTACATTTAGATTCAGTCACTTCTGTTTCAACAACAAGCTGCTGGTGTACCAGAGGCAGATCACGTACAAAGTTTCAGTCAGAATAGACTTTTGGACAAGTGAGGTCCTCAGCCATTCTGATACCTGGCAATTCTGTTGCTAGCTATACTTTCAAAGGCAAAATTGTACTTCTTTACTTATATGCAAATATATTACAAGTACACTTACAATATTATATATTGATACTAATATAGGGTTTTACATGTATGCATGTATGTGTGTATACATATGCATACTAACAAATATACTAATAGTATAGATTATATTGTACTTGACTAGTATATATACATGCATCTATACATCTATATATTACATGCATCTATATGAATATATATACTCTTACATACATAGACATACTATCGCATACTGAAAGTTAATTTTCCCCCAGTGTTAGAGGGAAACTATATTATCTATTCATTGGTAATACTGGCTAGTGTTAACAGCTCATCAGGGAGATAGTATTTTCTCTGGGTCTTCATATGTTGAATACAAATAAGGAGAGGAATAGCTAGACAATATGTTCTGCCCAAATTGCACTGCTTTGTATTCTCCCCTGCCTTTCCTAATCAGTTTCTAATCTCCTATATGACTTAATTATAGAGCTACACATTTATATCCTCTCTCACACCTTCTCTTCCTCTTCTTACTAAGCTGTCTTCAAAGACACTTGTGATGGGGGTGTTCTTTGCAAGTAAGTCTGTCTCTGCAATCTATAAGTAGGCATGGAATGAAGCTTTAGCAATAAGCCAGCTTCTCTGCAAAGGAGTTGGAAAAACCATGTCCAAAACAAGTAAATAAGAAATAAAATACTAGAACTACAAACATAAAATTAAATCCATTTGAATATTTTTGGATCATAGAAGAAGCAACTAAAAGGGAAGCCAAAAACTAGGTTTAAAAGTTTGCTTAGAATTTCAGTAAAGAAGCCTGTATTGATAAGGAAAGTGTTTCAGGCCAAAAGAAGAGTAATGGGTTCAAAGAAAATAACATTTTGTTTCTTTTTACATAAAACAGATACAATAATTTTATAATCTAATTTTCCTGACAAAGCCAAAGAAAAATTAAAAGAATATATAGATGGAAGAATCATGTACAAATACATATTAACTTTTCAATAGTTAATTAGTTATATAATACAAACTGTGATCCACTGATGGCTACTTTAATATCTTGGTCATAGATAAGGGATGATAATTGTATTACGGTATAATTATAGCTCCAGACTAAATATAAGAAATGCTGGATTTCCTAGAGCACAATTCTCCTATCTCTTTTTTTCTACAGATTTGGTTAATACATTTCCAACTAGAAAAGTCCAATTCTGGCCTGAACAAAGATGGCAGCTTTATTATTGTGTCTGAAATTCTGTAGTAACAGTTTACCAGTAACAGTTGTAGTAAAGGTTTATCTTTTGGGTACTGTTACATTTACAAATTAAATCCTAATTGAATACTGAAAAGATAAGTTCATTTGAATGCAGTGAAGTACCCTATCTATAATACTGCATGACTTGCATCAAAAGCATCCCAACCTAAGAAGAAACAACCTCTGTTCCCCAAAGCCGCCAAAGCCACAGTAATTGGCCCAGATAAATTATACAATGAAATTGCTGTTACTATAATCAAAACTCATAGTTTATTTTCAGTCTATGTCCCTGTTCTTGTTACTGAACTTCATAACTGTAAATTATAAAATTCTTTCAATTAATCCTGTAATTTTAATGGTGAAGTGAGAGAGCCTAATTCCTCATATTCTAATGATTTTGTATCTGCTTTGACAGGGGACAGATATTTACTTTGCTAAGAGAAAAGATAATACATAAGAAACCATTATAGGAAAGAATACTTCTGACAGATAAAAGAGGATTTTTATGAGACAGTTGGAAATATAGTCCTCTTTCTTCACCTTCCACCTGTCAATATTATTCTTATATAAAAAAATCAGGATTTAGAGATTCTAGAGGTTGTAAAGAGATTATATCAACCACCCTAAACATTTTTTTATTTTCAATCTGGCAAATATTAGTGTAGCAGGAGTAAGCTCAGCATTAAGGATTACCGAAAATAATATTTGAAAACATTCCAAGGTAATAAAAAACATTCATTAGCCTATACAATTTATAGACACAAGTTCAAAAGTTCATTGGAGACAGTAGCAAACAAAGAGAAGTAGTTAAATAAGCACTCACAAAAAATGTTTTGAAATTAAAAATGGGTAAAATAATAAGTAGAAAATAATTAATTTGCTAGAAACAGAAAGCAGATTAGAACTTTTCGCTTTTTCTTAAGGAGAGTGGCAGCACCATCAGCAGCCATAGGAGTTTGCTGAAATTATATTGATACCGTGAGGAACTGGACCCAGGTCCTGTTGCCTTTTCCACAACATTGTGTAGCACTGGGGCAAGTGTCGGGGCCTTGGGCTCATCCACCCTCCTGTGCGTTTGGATACTGGAGATCAGGGCTGGCTCAGAGGTAGTGAAGCGGAGGGCTGCCCCCTTCCCAATCATCTCCTTGCGGTGAGCATTTCCAGCCCCATCTAACTTCCCACATGCTCCTGACCTGTCCCCAGGGAGATGTTCGATGAGTGAGGCTGGAGTTGCCTGTGGTGCCCCCCAGCCTGCCCCGCACCCTGCCTGGGATGGTGGGACAGGCCCTGGCCATGCCCCTCACTGGGGAGCCCTCTGGGCCGTACAACATTCTGGCATGCTCCCGTTTTGGTGAAGCGTCATTTCATGACTGTTAATTTGATAAAGCTACTGCACAATTTAAAGGGGAGAGAGGTTAAAGCTAAAAGTGAACAAAGGTTATGTCTTAATACCAACCACTGGTATGTGTGAAGGATTTTCCATGTTTTGTACCAATCATTTGAAACATGCTTCCCTCAATTAAATGTATATCCTCAGAGTATCAGACATTAGTTCTTCCACAAATGAGTAAACTGCTTAATATGTCTATATAGGCAAAATTCAGATTGTTGAAAAAAAAAGATGCACTTGCAGATACTACTGTACTTTCCTGGGATGCTTGATCAGAAATGTGATGGAGGAATTGAGAGTGAGATCTATCAACCTGAAGAGAGGCTTAACACAGCCAGAAACAAAGCACTGAAGTCTTCCCTGAAACTTGGAATGAGGCCATGATGTTCCTGAGCCATTCGGTTTCTCCCCCACTCTTTTAACAGCCTCTTTCTGAACACTTATATGAAGAAAGGGAAAGTGCACTGGGAACCATATGGAGCCTACATTTCCCCAGCCATTTTCAGCTCCGTTAGGCCCTTTATCTGCTTAGTCATTTCGTATATAATTAATCTCAATCCATTCCTAAATTAGCTTCCACCCTGCTCACTTCTAGAGCAGTCTTACCACTTTTGTTTTGACTGTGCTGGATACCCTCTGTAAATGTCTTTGTATTTTGTATTCTTCACCTTGATTCTTGTCTTGTTTTCCATATGTACCTGTGTCAGTGGAGCAAAAGAAAGCGTTTAAAGCAGCAAATGGAGATGGTAATTCTCTATTGCTTTCCTCAGAAACCAAAATATTCTGCTTATCTTACTGAACAGCAGGGGACACTGGACATATTTTCAGATAGAAAACCTTTGACAGCAAAGCAAAGGTGTCACACTATATTTATAGCAATTTACATACACTGAAGTGAAGGCTATCATTTCATCGTGATACAAAACACTAACACTGTCTTTATGAATCCTTCTGTCACAGGCAAGAGTTTGCATTACTTCAGAATATTATTGATAAATTCAAATATGAACTTCCCAGTAATAAATCACAATTCTTAAAAGTCTCAGGAGTATTTGCAATTATCTTTCAAATCAATCAGACCTGCAGACCACTTTACACTACTGCTTAGCTTACAAAATTGAGTGTCACATGAAAAATATAGCACTTTAGCTTTTCATTCAACTGTGAATCCATGAGGCACAATTGTAGTGTGTATTTATATTCTCATATAAAAATAAAATGAAGAACACATTCAATTCTTTAATGCCCCAGTCACAAATGAATAAAAGATAAATAGAATTAACTAGAGAGCAGACCACTAAATTCACCTAATTTTCTCTGGAAGGCAAATAGTTTCCTAAAAAAGGGAAATATATAGATAAACAAGAATGATCACTCTCACACTTACAACTACATTGGACATCACGTACTAGTCTCTTCTAATCTGGGAAGTTAAGAAGTTCTGGCACTAGTAAAGGAATTGTGGTTGGAATTACTTGGCCAGTATGAAATCATAAAACCCATATCAGTGGAAAAACTTATTTTGATTCCATTCTTACTGCTGAGCCTGCAGGAAGACATGAAGCAGCCTGACTGTCTGAGCATAAGTTTTTGTTATTGTCAATAGAAAAGGGCCATGTCCTGATTGTCTCCTTTTAATATATCCAGAGATGGCCCTTTCCTTTCCTATGATGATATTAGAAAGTAGTACAAATTTTTGAAACCTGAAACCTTAGCTTTTACTTTACCAATCTGAAACATTTTAAGGACTAACTGTTGGGCTTTTCTGATGAGTAGGATATGTTTAAATTTCCTAAGAGAGAGGTTTAGTTTGAATCAGTGGCAAAACTGCAGTATTGGGTGCCAGAACTGTGGAAACCACGATTCCACTCAGGCTTTTTACTCTGAAAGTGGAGGAATATCCTGATGAGCTGTATATTATGTCTTGGACTACATGGGAATAACACAGCTAGAACTTTACCACTCCTGTCAGTAGGTGGCAACTCTAGGTATATCCAGCACCAGGAATTAAGGTATGGAATTCATGAGAGGAGGAAACACAGAGGGCTACAGCCTTCAACGTTCAGAACAAACACAAAGGGCTTGAAACAGGAGAAGGCCAGTTCTATGGCTCTGGAGTCAAGAGGCAGGTCCACAATGCTGCACTCCCTGGGAAGCCATACAAAAAATGCCAGCTGGAAAGAGTTCTTGGTCCATACCATCCCTTGAACTGTACATTGGTGTGGACAATACTAGTTGACACAGGCCGAAATTGTGCCAAGGAATGTGCTAGGAATTAAATAGTAAATGTTATTTCATGCCATTTTTTCACTTTTGGCCTGGCCCCCTGGAGATTACTGGTATAATTATAGATGGGGACTAGGGGTAGGGTTCTGAAAGATCTAGAGGTGGCCCATCTTAGAAAGCCAGAGACAAGAACTTCTTATCAGGGTAGACCCATCACATGTCCATTCTTTCAAAGAGAAAAACAGGTCTCGTTTTACACTATTGCTTACTAATCGTGTCTAATGTTACTAATGCCACTTGTGGCTGGGGGTGATTTAGTCAGTTCTTTCCCTTAATTGAGACAATACAAGCCTACATGACCTATTTCCAAGAGTGCTGTCAGTACATCATATTTTGGTTGCCTGGTTCTGGAGAGATATTTTCCAACAATCTTATGGGAGGTGCGCCGTTATGTAGATAATCCAAGGGCTATTTGATCAGAAATCAATCACAGTTGAACTGTTAACCCAAGTGCTATTCTCTTACTTTGAAAAAAGAATCATTTGTACTGTTTCTGCTTCAGGAACTACATATCTTTTACAGATTTACCCTTTTGCCCTTGTTCATTCATACTTAAATGCAATATAGATCCTGAGTTGTTCAGCCATGTCCTCCTGAGGTGTTTCATTACACATGCAGTGAAATTCAGAAACAATAGAACCTACTGTCCAAAAAGGTTTCAGAACTATCAAATAAACCTGGATATTATGAATTTAAGTAGACATCCAGGAAGGACTTTCTTGTTCCTGTGATTTGCAATAATTCAACAGGGGCTTGAAAAAAATACAAATTTTGGACTTGCATATTAACAACTTTGGATACCTAAATGAAATTGTCATATCAATAACCACAGAGAGTGTTATGCTGTGCTAATGTTCTCAGCTAGTGATGTTGCTCATGCACCTACCCCAGTTCTGTTGGACTGCCATTGTCTAATTTGTGCTATTTCTTAAAAAAACAGGAAACTGCTCTATCTGTCACAAAAAATCCCAACAGAGATTCATCCCCGTTCCTACTGTTGCTGGCAGTGATGTGGACAAAAGAGAAATCTATACACTGAACTGGGCTGTGGCATGTCATTAATGTGATGAATTAATAATTAATAATTAAATTAATAATTAATGTGATGTATGTGAGAGCACTTTATCCTTCAATTTCATTTGTGGTAAAAATGCTTCTAAAATATAATTAAGGGAGACATAAATGAACATGATTCTAAACTAAGCCTATTAGAAAATTTCTAATGAGCTTAAAAAAAAGAGAATCCTTATCAGCCAACCTCTTTGTTAAATTAACTTGTTAGGTTGTTTACCTTGGCCAATTACCAATTAATTCCTCAGAAAAGCTTTGTTTATTCTTCTGGTTTATCTCATTCAGAACTATTAAAAGAAGGAAGAAAACACCCAGCAAACAAAGGAAGAACTTACAAAAAGTTTAGAGTTCTTCAGGCAGCAAAGATGGTAGACAGCTACAGTAGTTGAGAGTCTTGTTAAATAGCAGACCTAGATGTTCACTTGAGCTTTTGCTTTATATAGCCAACACTATCAGAAAAACAAAACCTAAGATAATCTTAATCATGTCACACACAGTTGCTTGGTTTGCATTTTTTTTGCTTCCATTTGAACATTAATTACTCCAGGGAAAACATTGCTTCCAGCATAAGTTCTATTATTTAATTGCATTGCTGATACTGACACAGGGACCAGCAGATATCATCGGGTTTTATTTCTTTAAATTATTACCCAACCTTGATAGAACTCTGGGTATTAGAGCTCAAACTGGGAATAAATTTTGATTACCAAGTGCATCTAATTTGAATCTTGGTTTGAAGCTCAGATTTACTTTTTTTTTTTTTTTTTTTTCTTGGATTTTCAGTGAGTACAGGAGAAAATGTTGCTGTGATGGAGAGAAGGAAGGAAGGGATTTTCAATTTATTTTTACAGTTTGGTTATATATTTTCAGGGACCTAGCAAGACATTTCCATGAGTATGTTGAATAATGCCTTACTATGACTAAACCAAACACTGCTTTTAAAAAGTAATTCTATTAAAGCTGATGAAGCTTATGAATACTCAGTACCCCTGTTTTCACCAAACTTTATGCAATTAGTTGTCAAGTAATTAAAAATAGCTATGTAATAAAACTTTTTTATTTTATAAATTGGACAGAAACGATCACTGAATATTGGATACTGTTGACATTCAGGTCATTTATAGCTGTAACCATGAGAAAAAAAAGATAAATATACAGGATTAATTTGTACTGTCAACACAGTACCAGATCGATATTTTAACATAGCATGTATTGCAGAATCATGGAAGGCTTGAGGTTGGAAGGGATCTCTGAAGGTAATCTGTTCCAACCCTCTTGCTCAGCAGGGCCACCTAGAGCAGGTTGCCCAGGACCATATCCAGGCAGCTTTTGAATATCTCCAAAGATGGCGATGTCACAACGACCTCTCTGGGCCACCTGTGCCAGCACTCAGTCACCCTCACAGTGAGAACTCCTGATGTTCAGAGGGAATCTTCTGTGTTTCTGTTTGTGCCCACTGCCTCTGGTCCTGTCACTGGGCACCACTGAAAAGAGCCTGGCCCATTGTTTTTCACAGAATCACAGAAACATCTAGGTTGGAAAGGACCTTGAAGATCATCCAGTCCAACCATTAACCTAACACTGACTGTTCCCAACTACACCATATCCCTCAGCGCTATGTCAACCCGACTCTTAAACACCTCCAGGGATGGGGACTCCACCACCTCCCTGGGCAGCCCATTCCAACGCCTAACAACTCCTTCTGGAAAGAAATACTTCCTGACATCTAGTCTAAACCTTCCCTGGCACAACTTGAGGCCATCACCTCTTGTCGTGTCGCATATTACTTGGTTAAAGAGGCTCATCCCCAGCTCTCTGCACCCTCCTTTCAGGTAGCTGTAGAGGGCGATGAGGTCTCCCCTCAGCCTCCTCTTCTCCAGACTAAACACCCCCAGTTCCCTCAGCCACTCCTCGTACGACATGTGCTCCAGACCCTGCACCAGCTTTTGTATCTTCCCTTCAGGTATTTATATACATGGATGTGATTACCCCTGAGTCTTCTCTTCTCAAGACTGAACTGAGCCTGCTCAGCCTTTCGTCATAGGAAAGATGCTCCATTCTCTTCATCATCTTTGTGGCTCTTTGCTGATCGCCCTCCAGTGATTCTTTATCTCTCTTGTACTGGGCAGCCCAGAACTGGCCAAATTGTTGTTCAGGGCATACATCATAAAAGTAATAGAAAACATTTAATTTGGAAGGGATAACTCAAGTTTGCAATGCAGGACTAACTTCAAAGCTAGATTAGTTTGCTCAGGACCTTGTCCAATCTAGTTTCGAAAATCTCTAAGGATAGAGATTTCACAGCCTCTGTGGTACGCCCATTCCAGCACTTGACCACTGTATTTGTGAAGAAAATTTTCCTTTTGTCCAACTCAAATTTCTTTGTTGCAGCCTATGATTATGGCCTCTCATCCTTTCATTATGCAGTTCTGAGATTATTTTGAGTCCTTCTTTTTCATAACCCCTCCTTAATGCAATGGATGGCTACAGTCAGATCCCCCTAAGTTTTCTCTCATTCATGTTAAATAAACCCAGTTCCCTCCATCTCTTTACGTATATCTGATGTTAGTCATTTCAGTGATACTTCAATGGACACTTTCCAGTCTGTTATTTAATAATTTATTTAGTTCAGTATGGCATTATATTGCCTTAGGACTTAGCTTGAATTTACTTCGGATAAACGCTATTACTGCTTTCTTCTTGGGTTTTTCACCAGCTTGAGAAATATCAGTCTCCAAACAAGGAAAAGTCTGGCAGAGGTTGAAGACTGGCCTGAACTCAGAACTTGAACCTTACAAGCAGTATGGATGTAACGAGATCACACTGTCTGGCTTAGAACCCCTATTTTTGCAGAGCTAACAAATCATTGCAGGCTTAGTAAGATCAGCTGGGGGAACTTTACTTTGAGATTCTGGGTGTAAAGGGAAAACCAAATATAGTACATGATAAAAATGCCACCACATTATTTAAAAAAATAGTTGGACAGCAGGTCATTAATTGTCCGGCTAAGAAAAATGCATTCACAAGGGTATCTGCTAGCCTTTTTTCAGCTAGAATTCTATAAATGTCTGATATATGATGATGCTATCATAAGTGTAGGTGATAACACCACCTACAGAAAAGATGTCATCATCTTTTTCCTGATAAGAAAATGTTTATGGTGGGTTACAACATGGCTGAACTCAAGGTTTTGAGGTTAATATTTTTATTTAATGTGCTTTCCTCTGACTATGTATTGCTTTCATTAAATTGCTGAAATTTCTGCAGCTAAGAAATATGTCATTCTAAAGGAGTTATTTCTGAGAATAAAAGTATGCTATCCTCAGCTCTTTTGTTAACAATCGGAACTTTTGCCTCAGGTCTTATGGTGCTCCATGAAATGTTATGAAGTTGTAGGACTCTTGCAAGACTTAGTTTCCTCACACTTAGAAGAGTTTCTTTAGTGTCTGGCAGCTAAATTTTTCTACAACCCCGTCTGCAATGGGAACATGCTCCATGCCTTTCTAACTCCTATTGATGACAAGGTGTTATTTAAACCTCCTGTCTTTTACTGAAAAAAGTTAATATATATTAAAAAAGTCTCAGAACAAAATGACTGAACGAGTGATTCAGCCTTTTATTACGTTTTGATTTCTGTAAATACAGCACAAGCTTTTCCTTCTGATAAAAAATATGTGATATTTCCTTCAGGGTCTACTGAAACTTAAGTCTTTCTATGGATATTTGCTTAGCAGTTGTAGCTAGCCTTTCTGAAGGAAATGACTCACGATGTTTACCACATTTTACATAGTTACAGTGCAGTCAGAAACTTCTGTCAGCTGATTATCTTCCTCAGATAAAGTAGATATACTATTTATCTTGAATGGAAAAAAGAAATCCTCGATAAAGAACACTGGAGCTTCTACCTCATTTTAAAAGAAAGATATAACATGCTCACCTCATGTTTAGGAGTAATCATTGGACAGAAACAGAATGCTAAAAGATAGTCTTGAAGTCAGATTTCAGATGCTCCAGGATGATAAAATGTTTAAAGATAAGAAGTAGGCATTTTTTTGTGGTAAATGATGACAATTCATTACTAAATCAACTACTGCTGGTGGTTTTCAAGTGTCACACGATCTAGTCAAAGCTTCACTAGGTTGTGGCATTTTGCTCATTAACCCAGACAAAACTAACCCCCCAAAATAAAATTACTCTTCATTAAAAAATGGAGATTTAGGTCTATCTCCCAATAAGGATAATCCCCCAAATTAAATCAGGTCCAGTATTTCCTAGACTGAAAGAAACAGCTTGAGAAGGATACCTTTCTATCATACCTCCTTTAATTTCCACAGCACATCATATTTATGTAAACTGAGACAATACAGTCTGGGGGCTTGACAGGGTTTTGCTATCTTACTATCTGAAAAACCTTTCCATTATTCCTTTACGTAAGATAACGACCTGAAAACTGATGGATATTACCTAGTTAAACGGAGATGGAATCATACAGTTCTATGGTTTGATAGAAGAAATTAATAGTCTGATCAGCTAGTAAGGTTCAAATAAATATGTGATCCTGTTTGTGATAGCATTATTCGCAGCACTGATAACGGAAAAAAAAAAAAAAATTTAAACTTACCTTAAATTATAAAAAAACAGTCAAGTGAAAATTACCTAATATTTCTACTTTATACAGTGAAAGTAAACATATTCCTTAGCCCCAAAATAATAATTCTATTTGGATCTGGATCCAATTTTTCATATGACATGGTGGATTTCTCTCCTGTTAGAGTGTATAGTACTTTACAGGATTCTCATGCTGATTTCATAGTCATTTTTAGATCTCTTAGGTATCCTCAATAGAATGCCGTATGTGTTATTATCAGTTTTAATTTGTTATCACAGTACTGACTGAAATAGCATTGAATAAGCATTTGACAGTAACATTTTCTAGGTTTAGCTAAGATTTACATTCATGGCCTAAATAAAACTCCAGTCCCCATATACAGAACAGAAACCAACTCCTAGTTCAGAAATTACTATTACAAGAAATGCTGTTTTTCTGTTAAATTGCAAGGGTTGATTTCACTTATAAATAGAGGAATTCAGAAAGTTAACAGTAACAAAAGCTAGCAAAATTAAATTTCTAAGAGGTGGTGGATGGTGTACTGTAATACGGAAGCTCTATTTACTTGTGACTTATATAAATGCAGGATAATTGAATTGGTACAGCTTACAGAAAAACTGAATAAATTCCTGGTTTTCAATATTTCTGGATTTGAGTGATCAATACCCAATGTGACAAATGTTATAGGATCATAGAATATAAAAGACTACTGTGTTAGCTTTATAAATAATATACGTGTAACCAGCAATTCAGTCAGCAGCAAGCCCAAAAAGAAGCCAGTGAACTAAAGGATACTCCTCAAGAGTCTGGAAAAAGTTAGAGGCCAGTAAGATCACATCCTTATGGTGAAACTATGCAAGTGAAAAGTCTTTTAAAGTGTCACTGTCTAAATCTTCTCCCCCTTAGAAGGAATACTTGAAACAGTTAGACCTAGTCAGACAGACAGAAAACAAAATACGACTTAAAACTTACAAAATTGGCAGTCCTGGCGTGAAAAAAAAGATATTATTTGTATGTGACTAGCCTGGGACTGTGGCCAGTATAACAGGCATTAGGGCAAGTGTCATGGTCTATTTGAATCTCTCAAATTTACAGGACAATATACTCTGTAAATTAAACTTTACTTTATGAACTCATTGACAAGGAGAACAAACACATCAAACATGGGCTCAATCTCCTTTATACAGGCTAGTCTAACATGAATTCACTCATTCATCACTTCAGCAATTTACGACTCACAAGTTCTCTAACTTGTAATAACTCAGGCGACGATGAGCAAAACCCTTACCTTGCTAAGGGTGGGAGTGCTCATTACTCCTCCTCCCTCACAGTGCAGGTGTCCCATGTATCACATGGGGAAGCACAAAAGCCTCATCAGTCCAGCTGTGGTTGGATCTGCTTCAAAAGGTTTTTGGGTAAGCTGGTGTGTTTATACCTCCCAGCTTAGAAGTTTGATCTATGCCATTTCCATAAACTAATGGATATTGGAGAAACTTTGGGCTTTTAATATGCAAGGATGTAAAAGGCAATGGCTGCAGAAGACAGCAAGCAGCAGGTGATAACAGCTGCACAATGACCTTTACCTCTCCCTGTCCATCCTGTCCTACCTACATGTTGCTCTTGCGTTGACCTCGTGGTGCTGCTCCCAGCATACATCAGGCCTTAGCATGAGCTGTATGTTAGGCCAAAACCTGGGCAGGAGTTGAGTGAACAGTCACAGGGAAGATGTTTAGATTTGCATTTCGTTTGTAATATGAATAGATCACTCCTAAGAAAGACAGGCATTTAGAACTCATTTTCATTTTCACTGTAATGCTGCTGTTTTCTTGGCGAGGGCTCACTCATTAACTGAACTTACTACTCTTCTCACAAAGGAAGAGTGCAAATGCCAGTCTGAAGTCGTGTTTCTTGAGATGATTACCGCATACTGCAAGAGAAAAATAAAGCACACAATTCCTCCTTTTCTCTGCCTAAAGGTGACCCTATAATATAACTTCAAAATAGAACTTCAGCTCAGAATCAGAAAGCTCATTGCAACCTTATTTCTTCATATTTCTATGATATCTCATTATAATACTCTGGGTCTTTTTGCCCTCTCATGAGAGCAACACATGCAGTCATCAGCCGTTCTGGCTGTCAAACTCCATTGAGCTATCCAGGGCATCCCTGTTTTACATCTACATTCCAAAGACTGTGTTTTAATGTGTGGAGCTTGATTTGAAATGAAACAAGTTTGGTGGTTTGGGGTTTTTTTTCATAAGGAAGGCTTTGAATTTGTGAACTTTGATCACAGCTTTTAAAACTGAGAAAACATTTGCCTAATTACAAAAGCAACTAGCTATCCCTGTCATGAGATAGATGCTGCAACCAGGTAATGTGTCTATGGCCAAGCAAGCTCAGCTGGGCAGACACAGTCTAAGCAACAGCAGCTTAAAAGAGATGTCATCCAGTAAACATTAATTTCTGTGTTATAACTTCTGCGTTTTGCTATTGTGACTGGTTTTGCTATGTTATAGACTATGTTATAGTAATAACAATGCCTGTTCTTAACTTTGAGGCTTGATTACATGGCAAATCAGATCTCAACACTGCCTGTCTGCTGGTTGAATAACAGACCATTAACTTCTAATACGTCCTTAACCCACATTCTAGTTCTTTCATCCAAACTTCAATGAAATGCTTTCTCTGGGAAGTCCCATTTTTTTTTTCTGTAACTAGATGTTCAAAACATGTAAAATTTTCCTTACTTATGTTACTTAATCTTAAAGCTGTTTAGCCATAACAATGGTAATATTTTGCAGTGTTGGTACTCTATAGTACTCTTCAATAACCATGCCTGTTACTCTTTGATTTTTATTTTTTTTTAATATGATTACATCTCAAGTGTGCAGACCCTGTGGGCACAAGGGATTTGTATCTTTCTCAAAATTTCCTCTCTATTATAGTAAATCTTTAAGTACATACATTACACTGTGTTGATTTTTGTCATACTAACTGGTCCTACAAGTCAATTCACCTAGGCTAGGTCCAAACGATACAACTCTATCCACTGAAGACCTTCTAACAAAATACCAGACATAAATGATTCATGATTATTTTCCTCATTCTAACTGAATGACTGTGCTGGTGATCTTTTGCCTCCTATATGGCCTTCTAAAAGCCACCTACACACATTCAGAAGTGATTCCTACATGTTGTTTAGCAACTGATTTTAACAGTTACATGAAATTAGATGGTTGTGGGGGTTTGAGGAAAAAATATGGAATGTTGTCCTGTGTTTTAGAAATCAAAAAAGTTTATCTCAAAATACCGTAATAGCCCACCCTGTCCTGAGCCTAGTAATCATTCCAGAATGTGACTAAAGAAAAAAATGGGAAAAAAGTCATAAAGCATCATAGAAAATAGCTTATGCTGCATTGGCATGAAAGGGAGGTGAGGAGAATTAGTTACACTCTTCTCTGGTTTTATTATTAAAAAAAAGTTGTTTAAAGCAGCCTTCTGTAGATGAGACCTTAAAAAGAATCCAGTCCATGCAATCCAACTAACAGTATGGCTACTAGTGGAACATATAGAAAATAAGATACACTAAAATTAAAGCTTCACATTTTTGGCAGTACATGTTAGTTGTGTGTAGCAAAGGTCTCTGGTGTGGTGAGGAAACTGGCTGACTCAGAGAAACTTGAATTTGGGAGCAAAAAAAAAAGATTTGGGTAGAAGAGAAAATAAGATAGGATAGGACACAAGAAGGGGCTGAGAAGAATTTTGAGAAGAACCTAAGTAGAAAATTATAAATTTAAGAGGAAGTCATAGACATGCAAAAGATGTGGAAGAAAAGTGTTACTATGTAGGTGGTGCTGAACATAAGGCAAGAAGCTGGGATTTTGTGTGGCTTGATCTTGTTCCTTCCTGTTCCATAGTTGAGTTTTTATTCATTCAGGCTCTGCATGTGATCAGTATAGGTATTATAGGCCTCATCTATGACTCATCTACTTGTTGATAAAGCCACTAGCTATGTACCCTTCTGCATTAATCTTTTGTGGTGCAGTTTGAGAAAGAGGAAGGGATGTCTTTGAATAATACAGTGTTGCAGGATGCCAGGCCGTGAAGAGAAAGTACAAGATAAGAAAAAGGAATTCATGCAGGAAAACAAAAACAGGAGCAGAAAAGAGAGCATTAAGAAATAAAAGAACACTGACAACCAAAGTTATTAAGAAGCAATATTAAACATATGAAATGCAAAACCCACTCCTCCAACCAATGATCAGCTTCCAGGAAGTCAACAAGAGGGTGTTGATTGCTGTGAACAGTTAAAGGCTCTTATAAAACATGTATTTGTGAGGTGAAGAAGGCGTAATTTCCAAAGCAGTGGTTTTGTCAGCTACCGATATACAGAGCACTCCTCTAGATAGAAAAACCAGACCAAGAAAAATTTTGAATTTCATGTGCAGGCAGGATGCAGAACAGGATTTACACATAACACCTGAATCTCCTTTGCTTTGCCATAAAGACAGAATTTGTGCCAGCTTATCCTAAGCTTTTTGTTGTGCCAATTAAATACAAGTCTTATTTAATTGTTGAGTTTAGTTATTAATTTAAACAAAATAGCTGAAAGAAAGATAAGCTAACTGCATCTAGCTTGTCTTATAGGGATAGCAGATACTTTATTCAGAAGCTGATGTATATGGTGGGTATATAGAGAACATTAGGGTCAGATCTATTTATTTAAGTCTCACACTAAGCTAGCCTTGTGAAATAAGCATTTTGACCAGATCCTCTGTTGGTAGGAAATGAATGTGTTTCATAAAAAACCCTTGATTTTTATGAGCTAAGCACAGAGGTAATTCTTTTCCTTTAGGGATCCTGGAGAACAGTAGTCATAAAATACCTCAACATATATGTATGGAACAAACCAAATTAACCTTATCCAATCAGCTTCTGGAAGACAAAACAAGTAGTTCTCATTTAAAAATGATAAAACTTTAAAATATATGTAAGTGCACAGACCTCACACAGATTTTACTTATAAAGACAATTGCATAAAGACTTAGAAACTGTCACAGCTGGGCAGTTTAAAGAGAGAAACCACCATTTACTGACCCTTAATCCCCTATCCCCATCTTTTCTCTGCCCGTGTTCTCGCTGAATGGGCTGAAGGTAAACTGCAGTGGTAACAAGGGTTGAAGGAGAGAAATTAAGAGTGAAGGAGTGAAGCTGAGCTTGGGAAAGGTGGAAGGAAAGATGTTTTTTAAGTGTTTGTCTTTTTCTTTCTCACTACGCAAATTAGTAATTAAATATGTTCTGTATTTGGCAATAAATCAAGCTAATTTTCCCTGAGCTGAGTCAGTTTTGACCACAATGGCAACTGGTAAGCAATTTTTCAGTCTCTATCTTGATCCACAAGTTTTCTCATTCCTGTTCTTCCTATTTTCTTTCCCTGTCCCACTGGGAGTGAATGAGTATCTGGGTGGGGTGTTTGGCAGTCAGCTGGGCCAAATCCACCACACCAGTAAATCTCAGGAAGGATAACCTTTATTCTTGTAGAATAAATGCTGAAACTCCCAGCACTTTTCATGACACCCAGCTTTCACAGAAATCATTTATCAAAATCATTCTACCTAATTCCGTTACTTCTTTTTGTGTGAAACGTTCTCAATCTCAGATGCTTTAAGGAGCGATTTTAATATGTGCATTTGACAAAAAGAGTGGGAGAGTTCTAGGCAGACTCTGAGACAGGAATGAGAAAGTTAAACTTCCCACCTGCTATTTTTAAATGGTTAACAATATGCTCTTTCTCATCCTGGTCACTGAATTATGGGACACTTATTATGATGTAGTGTTTCATGTCTTTGTGTCTAGAGTAATCTATCTTTTTTTAAGGGACACCATGAAGGACAATGCTTTGACAAGTACGCCTGTGCCAGTGATTTTTCTGAATTAAAATTGAAGGCACACAGCAGATCTCTCTGTGCTACCTTACTTTGGCCTCTGCCCAAATTACAGAGCAGTAGCATCATGGCTGACTGCTGGGCCTACTGCCCAACAGATCCATCGGATCCCCCAAGCTTCTCACTGCTGCCAGGCTGTGGGCAAGTCTGGGTGCTAAAGGACAGGCAGAGCACACAGGCTGCTGCTGTGCTGCGCTGCCACGGCTCCCACAGCACACTGTTGTGCTGACATGCAGCCTGGAGGAATGACTGGCTCAGAAGCCTGAGGTTATGTGACAACAACACAAAAGACCTGACCAGTCAACACCTGGAGGACCTGGCCCTGCTTCCCTTGGTGTGAAAACATAGCTGAGACCTTGCAGAGACAGAGGTGGGAGGTACTCACTATTGATTTACCTCATTAGCTTTCTGCTCCTGCAGTAACCAAAAGCTTCCGGAGGCAGTAATCCTAACAGGCTGCTCACTTTATTCCTGGAAAGTTTTAACTTTTAATAAAACTGTGTTTTATTGCATCGTACAAAAAGCTTCAGTCAGCACAACTGAAAAATAATATTTGTTTCAATATTCTTACAGGTCGCTTTTAGTAAGCAGTGGCACTCAGCTATTAAGAATGTTTGGTAGTTCTCAGCTATATAGTTCTATAGAATTCACAGTTATTCGAGCAGGAAAGGCAGGAAAGATGTACTCCATACTTGATTTTCTCTTCACTTTGCTTTGAAAAAACACTTATGGGTGCAGGAAATCCCAGCTGTTGCTGTTACAGGGAGATACAGCTTGTACAACTGACTTCCAGAGTTTTTGGGTATAAGGCTTTTAAGTCTGAGTGACCACTATTTTGCATTGCATTACATCTTTCCTGCCTCTACAAAACAGGTTTCAAATGGGAAAAAACAAAATCAAAATCAGATTTTTCCATATACTTATCTTCCATTTTCTGGGACAGACGTTTGCCTCCACACTGCACAACACAAGAGTCATGCAACGTTAAGTGCAGTTTCCTGACCAGTTCTCAGTGCTTTCTGTTTTCAAAGGCTCACAGAGAATTACAGGCCAATGATAATGCCATTCAGTACGGTTCATCTCTCTTTCCAAATGCATCACATCCTCCTTTCAACAGCAAAACATTCCTCTGTGGCAACTCTCCTATGGCTGAGGCACTATGAAATGAATGTCCTACAAGTGCAATGGGGACAGTTCATATTTCAGGACCTGGACTGGTTCCTTCAGTTTTAACCAGGTATGGAAGTTTCAAGCTAGTGGCCACACAGGCTACCCAGTCATTGAAGCTGTGTTTTCTATGGATTTTTCACTGTTAGCAGACCAAACACGGTCTGTCAGATTTAACATCTGATTTTAGAGTGCATTTTTAAGTATTAAATACATGCACTGTAAAAGGTATTCCGTATCTAACAGCAGGTGTGTTTTCGTCCCTTCTTTCTTAGATGTAGATCTGAAGCTCAATTTGCCCATGGGATGTAATTAAAGGCTAACTTCAAGCATCCAAATATCTAAAAAGCAGAGGAATTCCTTTGGAATTTTCTTGCAAAGCATAATAAAGTTGCTGAATGATTTTATGCTATGAAAAAATGTATCTTTATGAAAAATGGAAGTACGAGGGGCTATGGCACCCATGAATGTGTAGAATCCTAAGAAAATATACGAATAAGGTGTAAGCAAATATCAAATTTTATCATCAAATAGTCATCATATACTTAGACATAAAAAATTCACGATTTTTGTTGGTTTTGATCAAGAAAACTGAAGAAGTCAGAAGTTAGAATAATAATATGTTAATTCAAAGAGAACAATTCAGAGATGAATATGAAATCTATGAAGAGTAAACTTTTAGTATGGGGCAATAAAAACCTAATGTATGAATACAGGTAAAATGTGAATGTACACTCTTGTAAAAATGAAATTTGATGGAAAGCAATAATACATTTACAGCAGCTGGGAAAACAGAAGAACATGCTCTCATCTTTAGAAAAAGTAAGTGAGACACTGAGGATTTTCAAGGTGTCAGAATGATTGATTTCACTCCAAATGAAGCCAGTTGAAAAAAAAAAAAAACTTTACAAGAGTTGGGGAAGTAATAAACTCACTGATTAAATAAAAGCAGACAGAAAATAAGCAAAACTAAATTAAATATCCTACAGTTAAGTTATAAACAACTTGGAAAAAAAATAAACAAAGGATTAAACTATTTAAATAAAAGAAGAAAACGGCAAGACTATTTCATGTTAGAGCTTGCTTCTCCCACATCTTGACTTCTCCATCAGTGCTTGCTGAAAGTAGAGTTTATGACTCTGTCCTGTGCTTTTTAGAGAAGAAATGAAGAACTGTACAGATAAAAATCACATTCTGATGGATGTATTATGTGCTGAGAGAATGTGATGACTTATGCTTGTACCTGTCATTATCTTGATGTACTGCATCTTTAGTAGTGAGAAAACTGTTCTTTACTATGAAATCAAATACATTCCTAGGAAAATAATGAAATCAGAGAGGCAGAAATTGAAAATAGAGTTTAACTTGCACATATTATGTAAAACATGAACTAGTAGCTAAGCTATACTCAAATACAAATGTTTTCAGCAGCTGTGATTTTCAGATCTTTAAAGGGCATGCTCTGAGTGGAGTTTAGTCTTCAGCTTTTGTCCTAGGCCAACAGAACACGTTTCCAATTTGAAACACATCTTAAGCTCTACCCACAAAATTTAATATTGTTTTTATATGCATCTATATAAAATGTTAAGGTTTAAAAAACTGTCATTATATTAAAAAGAGCAAAGAACACTTCACACTATCAAGCACTGCCTCTCATTTTCATTGTGTTCCTTTTTGTAGGAGTTCATTACAGAATAAAAATGTCCGTGTCATAGTAAAACTTGAGGAGTTCAAACCTATGATGCTCTGAAATTATGATTAGGCCCCTAACTGCAGCGTGACCTCAGCATTTAGGAATTGATGGCTAAAAGTTAAGACTTCTTGCCTTGCATTTAACATATAGTAAATCCTAACAGTTAATAAACCCTTGAGTTCACTGAATGGAACAAAAAAAATTAGCTGCTCTGTGTATTATTAAAGATAGCCTCATTTTATTAAGTATCTGGAAGTGACTATAAGCACACTGAAGATAAGACACCTCATTGTAACTCAGAACATTTATCTAGACCCCTCACATTTTATACAACTCTGCCCAAAGGCCTTCTGTTACCACTGAAGGGAAAACTTATTTCCAGAATAGGACTGTTCTCCAACAGTATCACTGTATATATTCAATGCTTTCCTATTTAGACATTGTTAATTTCCTACAGGGTGGAGTAAATATTGGTTTTACAGGGCATTGAGTCTAGACTGCCTTATTCCAAAATACCAGTGATCATTGAGAGTAACTGGTGAACTGAGATATTTTTATGAATTTTTAGAGGTCATTGCTACAGTAAGACAACCATTTATGAGAATAGGTTTTTTCATTACTTGTAGTTAATTGCCAGAATGCCTGCAAAGTGTATCACTAAGCCAGCTACAGAACAGTTTCTAACAACTCTGTTATTTTTTTTTCCTCTGTTGCTAGGAGTATCAGCTAAACCTGAGTGATAGAAACAGGAAAAGCCGATCAAGGCAATCAAGATAAATCAAAGGACTGTTAATAAAATAATAAATTCAATTATCACTGAAGAATTACCTAAAGCTAAACAACAACCTCTTGGCAGGACAATGTATTAACTTCTCTTTCATTTGAGAAGAATAAAGTCTTAAATGAAAATGGCATGTTTTTCTCCGTGACAAGTGTTGCCACAATCCATGGAAATACTGTTGCATTTATGACAGTTGCTCATTATTACACTGTTGGAAAAAGAAATGAACTATTTCTTGTTTGATTGCTTTATGGGCAGAAATTAAACTCCTTTAAGAATATTTGACTATAAAAGATATGTCACAATCAAGTTATTTAAAGCTTGACACTGTCTTTATGTGCCAATAATTCAAAGTTAACTTTCAGAGGTGTCTGTAATGAATGACTGAAAGGTGAAAATAACCATTTATTTCCAACTTTTTGTACAAAGTAGGTAAATAAATTCCAGACAAGTCATCACTCAGAGGTTCATGTAATGATCATTAGAAAGAGTTGGAAGTTGAGAGAGCTTTTCTGTTATTTCTTCTCTTCCACTGAACTCTAAATATATTTTTGAAAATTCTGGAGATATTGCATTTTCCTGCCTGATCACAATGGCATGTTGAAGAATAGGCCCTGCCAGAATGTTATCTCAGTACCCTGAGATGTAAAGTCCTTTGAAATTGTTTCCAGCCTCTTGAAGACAGCAGGTAAACTCTGTAGCCTGGGACAGGAGGGCTTGCAAGGCACTCTGCTAATGACATCTTCCAAGCCTGGCTCAGTTCTCCCTCTTTCCCAGACTCTAATTCTTCTTATTTAAGCAGAAAAGGGCAATCATTTCAAAAGAAATTCCTCACAAATTAAGTAGTTCTATGTAACTAAACAATCACTAGAATATGACAAGGTATGATCTATGTATCAGTAGTTAAAATGATTTAGCATTTTTGAGGTGTAAACATAGCTTTTTGCTGCTAGAATTTATCATCAGTTCAGATCCTGTATAGAGATATATTTTAATCCAAACAATAGAAATGTTTGGATAGATATGATGTTTTAGGAGGGTGTGAGAATAATAATGACAGATAGAAATGTTTGCCCTTGCTATTGACTCTCCATTTAAAAAGAAAGATTAGAAAGATCTGCCAGAATAAAAAAAATTAACATCAAAGGTTACTTGTTTGAAATAGATGTCTGATACAGTGTGATACCTTGTGTATAAAAATACCCCTATCTATTCAGAGGAAATAACATGCTGAGTCTATTGAAAATGAACAAAGCCAGACTTTAAAAAAGGGAAATGAAAAGAATCTAGCTTCCTCATATTAAAAGGTAGAAAGACAGAATCTATACTACTGTTGATCTGGGGATAGTAAAATGAATGACTTCAAGGAACTGTTAAGAACTGCTTTGTTTGAGCACATTTTTTGATCTTGTGAACAATCTTAAAACATCTCTAAATCTAGATTATCTGAACGTTCCTGTAATACTAGAGAGTCCCACGAATTACCTTTAAACCACGTTATTTCATGATGATCTGGCTGTAGCACAACATAGGGTTTTCATATAGGTTGAGAAGACAGAAGAAACCTAAAAGAATGCTAAACACACTTGCCTCAGAGGGACCTCAAGAGGTCTATTCAATCTGTTCTATATGAAGGAAAATAAATATACCTGAACCCATATCCTGAAAACTGTTTGGCTATCTCCTTTTTACAAAAATCTGCAGTGAAAAAGATTTCATAAACTAATTTTCCTGTATATAATTAGCCTTGTAGGCTAATTTCTTAATAACTGATCACCTATGATAACTATATTGTACCAGTCCTCTCTCTAAACCAACCAACCAACAAACAACATAGAGAACATCTGACTCACCACTTTTAGTAGGCTTGTCTTCTAGGGAAACTTGTGTCCTCTTTTAGTGTCTTCTTTTCCAGACCTAGTAAAACTTGATCTTTTGAGTCCTTACAGGTCAGTATACCAAATAGTTTACATCACTTGTTAAGCTCTTTTTAATTCCCTCTGTTGCCAGTCTCTACATGCTTGTCAACCTAAACACAGTATTTTAACAAGATTTCAGTACTGGCAAGTAGAGAAAACCAATTATTGCACACTGTAACAATGATTCTTCTAATACTTTCTAGATGTCTAGGTGTAACATTTTTTCCTCATCTTTTCTTCTCATGTTAATCTAACATCTTTGGGTATATGGGGTAGTGCACTCTGCACATTGCCGAGTTTCATCTCATCAGAGTCCCAAGTGTCTAATGAGATCTTGAAAATGATGTGAAGAAGGATAAATAATTAACGTGTTTGTGGATAAAATATCATTAAAATTTCCAGTTACTTTTCTCCTTTGAATGCTTGTCCATATATGAATTCACAGTGTGGGTGATCTTTTTTCCCCTTTTCTTTTTTAATTTTTTATTTTAAGGAGCATTATTTGAAAAATATGTTAATGGAGATATCACTCAGTGAGACACCTGCAATAATATTGGCTCTGCTGGAATATACTTTGATCAATGAAGGAAGATCCACTTGGGCATAAGGTATTTTAACAGAGCCACTGATCCAGTTTCTCTTTGTGCAGAGATCTCTAACTATTGATCCAAATAACCACTGAGGTTTTCTGAACAGTCAGCTCTTTTGCAGTAGGAGGTAATTCTTGATATTTAATACCTGTAATCAGACACAAACCCTTTGATGGCAAAGGACTGATTGTCAAAGCAGAGGTTTATATATAAAAAAAAAAAAAAATCCAGGAGATGTGTGCAGTCAACAGGCTGTAGCTTATTGCTCAGTTGTTGCCAATATCAAATGGCTAACTTATCTTTGGATGGTTGGGCTTCACAGGATTCTTTTCTTACAACCTCTTCTTGCTACATTTCAGGCAAATCTCAAGAATTTTGCTTGTAATCCTTAATCAAAAAACTTTCCTGCATAGTAGGTACATACACTGATCCTCTTTAGCAAGCTATGTTCTGTTTTATTGACCTTATCTGTTAGACTAATGGAATATACTATTGGACATAAATCACTCAGCACAAACAGCACGAGAAAAAAAAAATCAGTGTATTATTTCTGTTCTATGTTGCATTCTCACTTACATAACTGCAGTTTCATTACAAACCTTTTCAGTATCAGACACTCAAAAAATAGGGTTAGAAATTTATTGCAATGAGACAGAAGATTGAGCCTCTGCAGAAAAAATGACTTAAACTCAGAAATACAAAACTAGGCAAAAAAAAAAGAAAAAAAAAAAAAAGAAAAAAAAAAAAGTCTAGATTCATCAGACTTGGATTAGTACCAAGTCAGTTGTTTCACCTTAGGTAGAACCTGTGATAAATTGTGACAGCGATCTTATTCATAAAGGAAACAAAGTAACAGGGATTGATTACCATCATGTGATTCTCTTACTTCCCAGCAGAAGAAATAGCCTTCAGAAAAACTGTCTTCACAGACAGAAAGAGTAATGAACAATTTCCAACTGTGTAGAGCATCAAGTTTAATTCTGTGGAGAAATAAGGTTTCTTGGTAGCAAGAATAGCTTCACAAATCTCTAATAATCCAGGGAGAATAGCAATGAAATGAAATGAGGAGGAAAGAAAGGAAAAGGAAATAGCTGACACAGGAAAAAGTATTTAAGGCTCTTACTCTAAACTTAATTGTAGCACCAGAAGGCAGAGTTTTGTGGCAATCAGCAGGCCATACCAGCTAATAGGTATTAATAAAGCCAGTGGTGATGATCTTCCCCCTAACTGGTCCAGGGGTCAGCTATTGCAGTTGGAATTTAGAGGATCTAAATCAGTACTGTGGTCTGGTTTATGGTACCAAGGACAGAACCTCTGGAAACCGTGGTGGTGTGCTGTCATTAAGAAAGAACTGAATCAAATCTGCAGTTACACAGCTCTACTCTTGAGCCAAATTGACCATTTTGGGGGCGGGGGGGAGCCAAGGTCCTTGTAACAAAAAAACCCGTGCTCTGTAACAGTTGTTGCAATTGTAAGAAACTGCCCTTACTCCATTTATTGTCTTTACAGAAAGACACAGGCAACTAACTACTACGTTACAGTGTTCTCTTTTCAGTGCAGTGCAGACAGTAAAATCAAACAGGAGCATGTGTATAATTGATTTCACTACAATATTTCTAGTTAACCACTAATTTGGATCTTATTTTGCAGTGGTTAAGTTGAGAAGGATTTCATACCCAGAAGATTCCAGTCTTCTGGGGCCTTTCTCCAGCTTCTTACTGCCCTATGGCCATTTTATTTACCCATGCCATTATGAAAATGGTAATGACCAGGTGTAAAAAGAAACATACTTTGTACCTGCAAAAGGTGTAATATTTTCTGCTCACTCTTCCTGCTGTTCTGGGAATCTGGGTTTGTTATGTGCTGAATGCTAGATTCTTAACTACTTTGTTAATGAAGAGGATTTTTTTATCTCCAGTAAAAAAAAAAAAAATGTGAAGGATAGCCATGTGAGTGAGTTGACTCTGTAACTTATTCTCTTTGCTAAAGTTGGAGTTGTATTCCAGTAATTTTGTGAAGCTTGGGACTGTTTCTTTCCAGATAAGAGGTATTGAGTTTTCAACCCTGAGCAACTCTGTTTGGTAGTGCTAAACAACAGACACAGTCCCTTTTCAGGGGAAAAGTATGAAAACTGGAAACTTATCAAATGGTGTCGTTGTGTTTCTGGTTTCTTTCAACAATTATACTTGGAGTTAGAGGCCAAAGCGCAAATGTGGCCCTATTGTGACAGTGGAAGCTTATTTTTTGGCATGAATCTGTTTCAGTCAAACAGCATTTTGCCTTGAAATCTGCCGCCTTCTTGGTCTCAAACCATAAGAGCAAATTGGTTTTGCAGAGGAAGAGGAACTTTAATAGAATACAAAGACAGCCCTCTTACTAGAGCCAGCCCTGGAAAAGAAGAGTGAGCTTTTACAACTAAGAAAGACATAGCAGGAGCCAATGAACTTAATAGTGTCTTGTACTGGAGGGGTGAGGTTTTGATAGATCAGAACCAAGAAGAAAGAAAAAAGAAAGATTATTTTCATTTAGACTTTCTGCCTTTGATTTTTCTAAGGGAGTCACCATCACTGCATTTGGGGTTGGCACTGGGATCATTGACAGGATCATATCCCACATTGGCAGGGATGTGTTCTTGCTGTTTACATTCATGGCAGACCCCAAGTGCAGAAATCCACAGAGCTCCCTGCCTGCTGCAGAGCAGACTGTTCTCTCTCTGAAGGATTGTCTGACGTCTCCATTCTAGCAAAGTACTTGTTGCTTTTTATTTATTTTGATCTTGTGAATATCAGATGGATTTTGAATTCTCATCTTGTTCTTTGAACTAGTGACTTCTCTTAGACTGGCATTTTCTGCAAATGTTGCAAACATATTCTTGATTCTTTCTTTCAAGACATTAATGAAAATATTGATTAGAACTTGGCCCAGGCCAGATCCCTACAGTTATCCATCTGAAATATCTTCTCAGCTCAGGAGTTAACTCTTGCTATCTACTTGAAAAGTACACACTGAGTTGGGAATTTGGCTTATCTAACTTGATCTTCCTAATGTTACAAATGTCATGTGGGCTAGTGCCAGAAACCTTACAGAGGTCAAAATATATCACAAGTATTGCTACATCATTTTCTTCTAGGCCAGTTATATTGTCAAAAAGGCATTGTTACTGATTTTATTATCAACTGAAATTAAACTGTTTGATTTTAATATAAATATAGAATTAAGAGATATTTTCATTAAAAAATCATTTTACATTTATTGTATTTTGAATCCAGCAACTGACTGCTACTCTAAAATCCCCTGTACACCCCCATACCAAGACCGAAGGGATTGGTCATAATTGTTTAGTAGGAGCGGTTAGAACCTAGGTAAGAAAACACAAAATGATTTGTAAACTGATTTATAATACATACATAGGACTAGAAGAATGCAAGTAGTCATCAAGGTCCAGGATTAATGGGAACTGAGGGAAGTAACCGTAACAGCTTACAAGTACCTGCCAAGAAAACGATGTCCTTAAGAAAAAGGTAATTCTGCCAGGGGGAGATCCTGACCACCGACTCATGGACACCTACTCACGTTACACCCCAGACCCATTTCTAGACATTTCTAACCTTTACTGCGCAGAATCGGAAATAGAAGGAGCATATGTTAATGATTTCTTAGAAATAGTGTGTTTATGTATGAATACTTTATGAATATGTATGAGTAAGTTCTATATAAGGTGTATGGTTCTGGTGCCTGGTACGTGTTGTTGGTGAGAACCCTCCCCTACACATCTGGCCATTAATAAAGAAGTGTCTGCTTATCTACATCACATTGGTGTCAATAAGGTTTTATCCCGGTTTTTGGTGACAGCATTGCAATGATCAGAAAGAGTATATGTTCTTTACTGTTGTTGTCATTCAATTGCTTATAAATTGATTACTCAATGATTTGAGAAGGGAAGTTGAAGCAATAAATCTATGTCATCATCTATGATTTTTACCATTAATACAGTTTCCTGTGGGAGGATGAACATTAAGAATAATTGTACTCATCAGGTACTCCAGGATGAATTTCATCATTCTCTGCACATTTGAACCTTTCTGATTTACCCTATCCAAAGTTGCACTCCATGCATGTTGTAGGACTGTGCCCTACATACTGTTTTCCAATAAATAATTAGGTACTTAGTCCCACATTGCTGTCATCCTTTAGTGGCTGCTGTTGCCTGATCAAAAATTTCATCTACAGCTTCTTTTTGATAAGGACATTTCTTTTGTTCTTTCTCCTTTTATCTTCACCCACAGAATTGCAACAAATTTGCTTCTCACCTTTTTCTCAACTTCAGAGTGACTTCAAAGCATTCTTGATCTACAGTGTAATATTGGTTTCCTTTTTTCCTGCTTGTGCTTCCTGAATAAACTATTTCTATTTTACCAGCCTTCCAATTCTATTGATTTGTTTCACCAGCTTTCTGTGATGTTGATTAACCAAGTTTTTTGGTTGTAAAGCAAGATTTCAGATCCTTTCTCTTCAGTTCCTGTGCTGCTCTGAGTTCATGTGTAAATTATGTGTTCAAACTGACTCTTGCTAGATTAGAGGCAGAAGGAGGTATCTTTATACCTCAATACAAGATCAGTATCATGGAATAAACCATATCTCTAGCATGAGGCAGCATGATCACTAATACTGATATGCAACGTTAGGAAACTTGGCATGACCAAGCTACCTTTCTTGAAGTTTCACACTAAGAAGGCAGCTGCCTCAGGTATGATATTTCAAGCTGTCAGAAGGTGGTCTTGTCTTCTAGCAGGATGATTATGAATACTGCTATTGTTGCCTTTAGATTGTGATTTTGAATGCCTTAGTGTTGTGGGTTGACCCAGACTGTGTGCCAGGTACCGACCAGAAGCCACCCTATCACTCCCCCTCCTCAACTGGACAGGGAAGAGAAAAAATAGCAAAAGTCTTGTGGGTTGAGAGAAGGACAAGAAGAGATCATTCAGCAATTACCATCACAGACAAAACAGTCTCAGCTTGGGGAAATTAGTTAATTTATTGCCAATTAAAATAGAGCAGGATAATGAGAAATAAAACTAAATCTTAAAAACACCTTCCCCCCACCCCTCCTGATTTTCTCTACCACCTCCCATGCAGTGGTGCAAGAGGAATGAGGAACAGGTGGGAGGATTCCTCGCACAGTTCCCCTGCTCCAACGTGGGGTCCCTCCCACAGCAGACAGTTCTCCACAAACTTCTCCAGTGTGAGTCCTTCCCACAGGATGCAGCTCTTCATGAACTCCTCCAACGTGGGTCCCTTCCACGGGCTGCAGTCCTTCAGGAACAGACTGCTCCAGCGTGGGTCCCCCACAGGGTCACAAGTCCTGCCAGCAAACCTGCTCCAGCGTGGGCTCCTCTCTCCACGGGTCTACAAGTCCTGCCAGGAGCCTGCTCCAGTGTGGGCTTCCCGTGGGGTCACAGCTCCTTCAGGCATCCACCTGCTTTGGCATCGGGTCTTCCACAGGCTGCAGGTGGATCTCTGCTCCACCATTAACCTCCATGGGCTGCAGGGCACAGCTGCCTCACCACGGGCTGCACCACGGGCTGCAGGGGAATCTCTGCTCGGGTGCCTGGAGCATGTCTCCCTCTCCTTCACTGACCTGGGTGTCTGCAGCTGTTTCACATATTCTCACTCCTCTCTCCTGCTGCTGTTGTGCAGAAGCCACCCCTGTAATTACCAAAACCTTGTCACACAAACCCAATACACTTAGCTTTAGGGAAATTTCATTATTTGTTGCTCCTTCATTTTGCAGACCCAGAATGGTGTGATAATTTTGGGGCACCAAGAAGAGGAGATTATGAGGCATGTTCTTGCACATCTGTTTCACCATAGTGCTCTCAGGCGAGCAGACTTCTGTCATCTTGTTTGCTCATTTCTGCCCATTTATTGAGCCCTATCGCTCTTCTCAGTGAAATGATCTACTCCAAGAGTTCAGTCTAGCTTTCTGAGAGAACACTAGTGCAAACATTTTTTAAACATCCAATATGTCCTGCCTAAATTCTTTCTGTTGCTTAGTTCACTAAAATCTGATGAAGTTCATCATTAGTTTCCCCGACCATGGTATTCACTCAGCCAGTAACAATGCTGGAAATATTTTCATTATACTCAAAGTCCTGTTACAGTCAGAAGGGAACATCATATAAATATGAAGCCACAGATTCATTGATAGACTATTGAAAGCTTGATAGTCTAATCAAAAATATATCAAATGTTTATCATTAGGCCAGTTATGCACTGCTAACATGTAATGTCCAAATTACTACAGCAAAGCCTCATTAAGACTAATATCCCTAAAGCTGTTACACAAGAAAATCCACAAATATCTCCTCCTTTTCTTTGGTATTGTGCTTACCCTTGCAACACCCTAGTGGGTACTAACATCAGTAGTGACCACTTTCCTCAGAGAAGCCATGGGTGACATAGTGAGCAATTGTCATTCCAAAGCCTTCACCATGGAACACACAATGTTTATAGATAATATCCCTTTGTCCTCAGCCTCAAAGTCCACTAGGAACTATTTTTATATATTTTCTTGTCACAGCATCCTTCCTTCTCAGTGCTTCCCAGATAAAGTTAGTGAGCCATGTGCTACATTTTCCCTGGTGAAGTTGCCCCAGAGGAACTTTTTGTCCCCCAGTGACTACATGTGGCTACTCTTCCCCCAGCCCTCAGCCCTGGACACCCCCAGAGTGAAACCAATTCAGGGAGAACGTGGGCACATGGCCACCAGGTAATTGCTGACATGGCTAAAACCAGCTCCTGTCATGGAAGGCAGGCATGTCTTGATACCTCTCACTGTCTGCTCTGAACCGAGCTTGTGCTTACTAGTAACGATAAATACTTATTTATTAGGCTTTTTATTATTTGTTGCAGTTTGCCAATAGACATTCTGATCAGAACACTAGAAATCTGCTTTCCTGCTTTTAATCTGCCAACAATTATCCAGACATCTCCTACTTCAGCACATTAGGGAGGAGTGTGCTTCAACCTAATATTCATGTCTAATATGTTATTTCTTTAAAGTAGTTTTGATGCTTTCATTGAGTATTGCTGTATATAATGATGGATGCCAGTCTGCTGTCCTTACCTATTGTATAAGTCAAACCTTAAAGATACAAATGAAATCCAAACTAATGGTGTCTAGGGAATGATACATTTGTAAGATGTTTGTAAAATCAGGATCAAATTTTTCCAAGGCACTAATAACTTCAAATTTAGGGGTATAATCTTACAGTTATCTAAAAATTATACAATGATTGTCTGAAGTCTATAGTCCAATATCGTGAATCAGTGAAACCCTCTCATTAAAATAATGAATGCTAAAGATGCTAAAAATTTTACTGTATCAGGTCTTTAATCCTTTGTTTTGGTGACTTCACCGGATGTGGTTTTTGTGAGACTACATCTTTTTTTACTACATCTTTTAACTTTTATAAAATATGAGTTTGAAACTTTTGTTTGTAATTGAAGAGTCAAGATACAGAAGTGTGTGCATAACTCAGCTGAAACTCAGAATATGATTTATAAGTCCCTAACTTCTGAAGGTTTGACACCAGAATACAGGTGAAATTCCATTTCTAAATTTCCAACTCTGTAATTGTCATGCTAGTATTAAACTTGTTTTATATTATAAATCAGAGCATTGTGCCATCATTGTGGAAACCTGGATCCCAATTGGAAATTCTCTGTACTGTACATAACAATTTTAAGAACTGCTTTGTCCTCTCAAATTCTTACAACATACTTCATGCTCTAAGTCTAAATGAAACGATATATTTTTTTTTAGGTCTAAATGCAACACAGCTTAAAAACATTTCAGTGGCAATCTTTGGTGCCAGAATAGAAACAGAAAACCTAGCATGCCTCAAGCAGATGGAGATATCCATCAAATGGTTTAAATATTTATACTGAAATACATGTAAAATCTATGTATATTTTAGAAAACAGTAGTCAAGCAATGCAGTTTCATTTAAGAGCTGTTTAAGGCAGAGGTTCAGTTTTAGGATTGCTCTTTGACTAATGAGTTGTTTTCGTATCATGCTGCTTTTCTAGGTTGCACACTCTAAAAAAAACTTAAAGGATGAATTTACCACATAAATAATCTCATTCACTTCAAGCGAATTCTTTTCTGGTCTCACTTTCAAGAAGTTTTACTCAGGTAAATAACACTTAAGCTTATGTGTAACTGTCTGCAAGATCAAGGATTCATGAAACTGTAAATCCTAGCCTACTCTGTGGCAAAGGTATGCATCCCTCTTTCTCTATAACAAAAGCAATTAAAAAAAAATAATCTTAGAGGGATTTAAGAAACACACATATAATCCATGGTTTAGATATGATACCCAAACCTACCACTCCTCAGGTGTGCTTTTGCTTGCCCTGAAAATTTGCTTTATTGTTTTTTCTCATGCTGCACGCTGCCTACTTAGGATGACTTACCACATCCTCTCCTTTCTCAACCACATGGGAAAGGATGTGGAGGTCCTATGAGGCCCTGGACCATGGGTAGAACCAGAGCAGATTAGGCATAAGTACACATGTGGATTTCCCACTAAATGTCATTGCAATAACTCCTTTTAAAAATGCTGGAAGAAAATTCCGTCATGGCTATTGGACTTGCCCAAGGGCTTATGCTCACCTCAGTTGGAAGGAGTTTGAGCTCACACTTCCCAAGACAAGTTCCTGTGCTTCTGGAGAGCTCTGAACGGTCAGACTGCTTCATAATAGCAACTGTGCTACTACTGGGGAAACGGCATGGAACACTTTTCAAGATTAATGGCATCAGGCAGAATAATGGTCATGAGAGTTTGAATATTTAATCTAGCAATGAAGCAACTTGCTTTTTAAATTTGCATGAAGTAGTTCCTAAATAAAATTGAAAATAAATTAGGGAACACTCTTAAGATACAGGAGATATCTGGTTTGGATCATGGGTGGCTCAGAAGGGGTAGTGTTCTGTTCCTAACAGTAGTATGAAGCATAGGCATAATCAGGCCTTCTTTGGATGTTCTTTAAGAAAATTTGTTAATACTGTTCAGTTATGTTTTCCAGATTAGGAGCTGTAAAACCATTGTGGTTTAAATTGCACTCTGTGATTTAAGCATAAGGTGTTATGACTCCTAGCTTGCAAGATGGTGCTATGTTTATACCAAATATTACCAAACAGCTCTGTATCTTATGCATAAATTATCTTATTATGGAAAAATGACACAATACCCTATTGCTACTGAACATATGTGCATGTAAGTATTATATATATGTGTATGTATATAATATATATATATCAGCTAGAGAAACATCATGATGGAACTGTTTAGAAGAGTGGTAAATCAGGCCAGCTTTAGACTGTAAAAATAAAATTTTACTCAATTTGTTCATTAATAACGCATTTGTTAATGCTCAGATTTTAATATTAATCATCACTAATACATATGCATATCTGTTTGTATTTTAACAGTCACATCCAAAATCAGCAGTGAGTATATAATACCATGGAGCAGATGCCATATAGTTAGTACGGATGGGTACAGTCCTTGGTGGTTCTTAGTTGCAGAGGTCCTGCTGATAATGTATGAGAGTAAGTCAACAAGAGGAGTCAGAAATGAAGTGAGCTTGTCTTCCTTCAGTTTCTCCAGTACTCCTCACTTATGCTTGATGTGTTTACATTAGTGTCCTCCCATCAAAAGAAGAAGGGGGTTCTCCTTTACTGCCATACTGTTTATCTTTGTCTAGTCAGTTATCCTTGTGTATTTGGAAGGATGTCCCTTGTGCTTATCTTGTTCTCTGGCAGCTTTAGTTGTCTGGATGTCTTTTATTTGCAAGTAGAACTAGTTTTGCCTGCCTCTTTGGTGACTACGTTATTCACACATTTAAGTAAAATTGTGTCTGACGTCATCACAGTGTTATAAATAAATACTACTATTAATTATAACATTTAATAACTTAATAGTTTAAAAGTTACAGTATAGATAATGTTAATTATATCCTGACTAGTCTGTTTATAATTTATCAGTGTCATAGGCCTCTGCATTGGCTATTATCTCCTTGTCTTGAATTAATTATTTTCTCTCTTTTTTTTTTTTCAGTCTGCTTTGAAAAAACCTGGCACAAATCTTTCAAAATGAGACAATTCTTATGGAGGGAGACCTCTACTTGCTGACTGTCTGCAGAGATGACTCAGCCTCTTTTACCTGGTGAGTTGGCCATGACAAAACTGCTTTGCTTTCTCTGTCATTACTTACAGTGTGACACCCAAAGATAAAGATGCCATTTCCCGTCTACTAAGTGATTGTATCGCTGTCTGTATGGAAAGAAGTATTAAGTTGCCCCCAGGATCAGCATGTTTGATATTAATGACTCTAATGCTGAAGTGGTTTACTTCTTCGATCAAACAGCCAGGAGAAAACATAATTATATAGTATGAGTCTGAATGGCAAATTAATCAAACCTCTTTAAAGTTCTTATTTTGCAGCTGGAATGTTGCCTGCTCTCACTTAAAAGCATTTTGCCAAATACTTACAGTGCTCAAAATTTACAGACCAGGAAGGATGTGCATTTACTTGGCAAATGTCCTCTGGATCTACTTCAGCTATGCTTCTCTTAACTGTCACTCCAGAGTAACAATGCTTTGATAGTTCTCAAAGTATATATTTTGCCATCTGAGAAGACGAAATGAAGTCAGTTATTTCTTGGTCCAGATGTATTTCCTATTGATGTGTTCTGAGTTGTTAAATTGTAGTGAAGCTTATCCTAAGCAAAGACTCAGTAAAAACTGAGAAGTAAATAAAAGTTTGCTTCATTTTTATAAATGGCTACTCAGTGGGAACCAGGAAGGAAAATAATTTTGTAAATATTACTCAGTTGTTCAAGTGCAGTTTTCTCACACCTCCTGTGATCACGGCACACAGACTGCCTAAAGGACATGCTGGTGCAAAACCATTGATCATGTGTATTTTATGATAACCCTAAAGCGTTTATTTGGACTTTACCTAGTTTACTTCAACAGAAATTCTACCTTGGGAAAGAATGAGTGGCTCCGAGGCGACTCTTTTAAACACCAACCCTGAGTGACATATTAAACAAAGCAAACCAAGTAAATGTTAATGAAGGAATTCAGACTGGGAACAAACCACTATGCAGTTATTCCCTTAATCACTTTCTGTATTAAGGTGGGAAAGTGAGTGTGTCTGCCCCAGAGGAGATTTAGCCTGTACCAAGGTTGTTGTGGCCACTGTTTTAAATTCTCAATAGTTAAAAGTTCACTTTGACATCTACCCATTGCTGCCTGCAGAGTGAGACAGCAGGTGTCTACTCTCTTCTCCTCTCCCTTTCCCTCCACTCCTCATCACACTCAGTGTTTAGGTTAAAAGAGAGCATCTATTGACTACAAACTTTTTAGATGCCTTGCTACAATCTACATTCTTCATTTTGGTATTGATCTTTTCTTGGTTTGTCTGTCTGTACACAAGGACAGACAGAAGGAATTAATAGCAAATTCAACCTAAATGAACATTAAATTGAATGATATAAATATTCTTCCTGCTTTTAATATGCTGTAAGAAAATAATATAAATTGAGAATTTGAAATCTGTCATGTAATGCTGTTTGTTTAGTCAGGCATTACACAGCTACCTCAGATATTTTTCTGCTTTTAGCTCTTTCTGTGAGGAAAAACCACAGAAAAATGCATGGAAAGAAAGCATTTGTCCTTTTATTTGATTAAAAACATATATCATTTAGCAGGAGCCAGCAACTTGCAAAGGCTAACACCAAAGTGTTGAAAAATCAGAATGATTAGTAAGCTAATACGATTAAAATGAAAATTTCAATGAAAAATATCCTTAACATTCATCTGTAAAACAAGATTTGAACAATATAATTTCTACTCATCTCAAGCAAAAAGTTTATTGAAATGAATATTTCAAATAAATGAGCTTCATACAAATACATGAGGTCAGACTGAACACAACAGGTACCCTATTGCATTACAAATCTCATATCTCATGCTGGCCATGTCCCCAAAGATGGCACATGGACAACATACATCAACTTTTTCCAGAAAATCAGAACATTCCCCAGTTATTTCAAGGGAAATAAGTCAGCAAGGACAGGCATTAATAAAATTTTCAAATATCCAGATGCTCCATGGTTACTCACCATAGAGCTTGGGGGTGAAGCAGGGAGCGGGACTGAATGTCACCTGTACACCTGTCTCAAATATTTGGAGACAGGCTATTTCCTTAGTTTTGGCAATATATAAAAAAAAAAAAAAAAAAAAAAAATTAAAAAAGAAGACAAAAAAAGCCTAGCACACCCCCCCAGATCAAAAGTATTCATACTAACCAGTTTAAATCATTATCATTTCTGCAAAAAAAACAATGATAACATTATACTTCCAGTAATACATTCACAGGGGCCTTGGTATCTTTTCTCACTGTACCTTTGATAATTAAACCTCAAACATGAGTTTTTCACAGCTAATATTCAGCACACATGCACAGCCATTCCCACACTATGAGGCATCTTTTGAATTGAGGTAGATACAAACCACAAATACCACATGACCTTCATGTGGTGGTAAAAACATCTTTTCATTCATGTGATGGTGAGAATATAATGACTAGCACAGACTATTTTGAAACTCATGGGAGCACAACAATTACAGAAATAATTCAAAGAGTATAGCATTCTAGGAAGTGGTCAGAAACTCAAATAAAGAGAAAAACACACATAATTATTTCAAAATAGTGTTGGCGCTTTTGAAAGAAAGTGGCACATTGGAAGAAGTCAAGAAATTATACTCTTTACTGCATTAACAACAAAGCTTAAACCAACTGAGACATGAACTGGAATCAACTCCTATCCCTTCCAGCCTCACAAAAATCTGCATTATGTGCTATGGAAAATGACTTTCATGAAAGACAGTTATGTGTGGACTTTAAGAGAAAGCTGAACTCGTAAAGGATAATAGATGGAAGAGCTTACTTTTTCCAAATATTTATCTATTTTTTATAGCCCAGGAAATGATGAAGTACTCCTGGAATCAAATACTATTTATAAATAATTTTATAATCTGAGAGACTAGTGACAGGATGAAAAGGTGCTTATATTATATCAGGGCCCCAAAGTGGTAATCATCCCTGTTTGCAAGATATCAAGAATGGGAAGAAACCCATATTCACCTCTGCAGCCATGTGAGCTATGAAGACTTTCTTCCACAGAGCTCAGGGGATCTATCCCTGTTTTATCAGGGATGAAACAGCATTAAAAACTGTGAGAGTTAGCAAAAATTTGGAATCTCTTTTTAGATGAGTTGTGCTATATCCTACTGTCATAGGTGCAGTAAAACACAAGATCAAGAATTGAGAAGAAAATGTGCCTTATGCTTTCCACCTTTTGTGATCCCCTTTTAGGACATCTCAATGGGAAATGACAATACAGACCCAATATACTCTCTCTGTTATCCTGCTTACTTGTGTACTCATTTCAGTGACACTGCGATGCTTCACAGACTTGCTGCAGTTCTACGACAAAGAAAACAAGTAAATTTAAACTTTGCTCTTTAACCTCCCATTTTTTTCTACTCAACTGTAACATACAGTGTTTGGCAAAAATAACTTTGCCTAGAGTGAAAACTGATGAAATAGGACAACAAACCTTTTGTGCGGTACTTGCAAATCTGGCACAATGCCTAGCTTTGCTTTCTGCACTACATTTGTCACTGCAGACATATTATACCACTGAGGTGAAAAAAGCCTAGCTCTCCGTATCACCTTTTACAATCTCATTGAAATAATCACAATGCCTTCTTCCACAAAAATTAGATTAATTCTTTTAGTCAGGCAGCACAATGTAATATTCATGTAATGAAAACTATCTTAGTCTAGTCATCAAAAATATAACTACAGTAGGGAAATAGACTTTTCATTATTTACATAGACCAAAGACATCAATCTGTGTCTTTCATTTTTCTATTATACTCTACTAATGAATAAATGACTAAATTGAATACCTCATTCTCTAATTGCAATTAAAAAAAAGGAACTCATCACTCAGGGATACTACCAGAATTAACCTTCTTCTATGGTTAATTTAAACATATGCAATACAAATAATTTTACTTGAAGCATTTGGACAGCTCAGAAACATTCATTCTGTTTACCAGAAAATCTTTTGAGTTACAATTATGCAAATGTACATATTTATCTCAGGTTCTACTGCAGTTAAATTGTGAACTTGTAGATCTCACATTTTACTATTATATTTCTTTTCTATTTCTTCAATCAACAAAAAAGGGTAATAAATACTCTGACCTCTGACACACAAAACTGGCTTTAACTTAAAAGACAAATCTATTTTTAAATTCAAAAATCTATTTGGGCTAAAATATTAAAATAACAGAAGCAAAAGTAGGTTTTTTTTCCTGGAGACATGATGTTTCAGGTTGCATTCCAACCCCTACACAGTTCACCTTGTTCTTAGTCTAGCTCATTACACAGTAAAGATCCTGGGCCTCATGGTTTGGATTTATATTCAGAGCAAAAGCTCTAATGGCTCAAATTATGAATAAACCAAGGGACTGATACTAACATTCTTCTATATCAAATCAGTTTATGAAAAGAAATTTCTTAGGCCCAAGTAAGGTCACAGGAAGGCCTATGGCAAGTGCTAATTTAAATCACTCACTGGATCAATTACAAAAGGTGCCTGGGAGTAGGGGCAAGGCTGAGGCTCTCTCTCCAAGTAAATGCTTTAATAAGTAAGACACACTAATGCAGGGTTTTAGCTTTCCTGAGCACGAACTCCCCCTCTCTGCCCAGACTGATGATTGAAGTTCTTCACTGTCAAAGAGCAGAGCTTTAGCAGGAGCAGAGGAATACCCCAATGCAGGTTGCTGTCCATGCACCCACTTCACCAGCAAAAGAGAGAGGGGAGGCATGCTGCTGAAAAAAACCTGTAGGGTAGTGAGGAGGGATGACAGTGAAATGACTTCTGTTGGCCCAGCACTGACATATGCTGACTTTAAGTGCTTACAGAATTATTGCGCAGTATAAGGCTTGAGTTTTTGTCACCTGCTCAGCTAAGGTTTTGACATTCTTATTCTAGTCAAAATACTTTCCCAAGTAACACATATTCCTTGTTGGGTTTTTTTAAGTGATCTGCTTTTATTTGGTTGATTTTCCCTTTTGACTTCAGTTTCTTTTTAACTGCCAATGCATCATTCTGTGATAAAATCACAGAATCATCTAGGTTGGAAAAGACCTTGAAGATCAATCAGTCCAACAATTAACCTAACATTGACAGTTCCCAACTACACCATATCCCTCAGCGCTATGTTGACCCGACTCTTAAACACCTCCAGGGATGGGGACTCCACCACCTCCCTGGGCAGCCCATTCCAATGCCTAACAAGCCCTTCTGGAAAGAAATACTTCCTAATATCCAGTCTAAACCTTCCCTGGCACAATTTGAGGCCATTCCCTCTTGTCCTATCTCTTGTTACTTGGTTAAAGAGGCTCATCCCCAGCTCTCTGCAACCTCCTTTCAGGTAGCTGTAGAGGGTGATGAGGTCTCCCCTCAGCCTCCTCTTCTCCAGACTAAACACCCCCAGTTCCCTCAGCCGCTCCCCGTACGACCTGTGCTCCAGACTCTTCACCAGCTTCGTTGCCCTTCTCTGGACACGCTCGAGTCATTCAATGTCCTTTTTGTAGTGAGGGGCCCAAAACTGAACACAGGAATCGAGGGGCGGCCTCACCAGTGCTGAGTACAGGGGTCAGATCCCTTCCCTGTCCCTGCTGGCCACGCTATTGCTGACACAAGCCAGGATGCCATTGGCCTTCTTGGCCACCTGGGCACACTGCTGGCTCCTGTTCAGCCGGCTGTCAATCAGCACCCCCAGGTCCCTCTCTGACTGGCATCTCTCCAGCCACTCCTCCCCAAGCCTGTAGCGCTGCTGGGGGTTGTTGTGGCCCAAGGGCAGCCCCCGGCATTTGGCCTTATGGAAACTCCTCCAGTTGGCCTCAGCCCATGGCTCCAGCCTGTCCAGGTCTCTCTGCAGAGCCTCCCTGCCCTCGAGCAGATCAACACTCCCACCCAACTTGGTGTCATCTGCAAACTGACTGAGGGTGCACTCGATCCCCTCATCTGGATCATCAATAAAGATGTTAAACAGGAGTGGCCCCAAAACCGAGCCCTGGGGGTCACCACTCATGACTGGCTGCCAACTGGATTTATCTCCGTTCACCACAACTCTCTGGGCCCGGTCATCCAGCCAGTTTTTTACCCAGCAAAGCGTGTGCCCCTCCAAGCCATAAGCAGCCAGTTTTGCCAGGAGAATGCTGTGGGAAATGGTGTCAAAGGCCTTACTGAAGTCAAGGTAGACAACATCCACAGCTTTCCCTCATCCAATAAGCAGGTCTCCCTGTCATAGAAGGAGATGAGGTTTGTCAGGCGGGACCTGCCTTTCATAAACCCATGCTGACTGGGCCTGATCATCTGGTTATCCCGCATGTGTTGTATGATGCTACTCAGGATGAGCTGCTCCATCAGCTTCCCGGGCACCGAAGTCAAGCTGACAGGCCTGTAATTTTCCCAGATCATGTTTCCGATCCTTCTTAAAAATGGGCATCGCATTGGCCAATTTCCAATCTGTCAGGACCTCCCCGCTCAGCCAAGACTGCTGGTAAATGATGGAAAGCGGCTTGGCGAGCACCCCAGCCAGCTCCTTCAGCACCCTCGGGTGTATCCCATCCAGTCCCATAGACCTGTGTATGTCTGTGTGATGCAGCAGGTCACTGACTGTCTCCTCTTGGAATGCAGGGGGGGTCGTTCTCCCAGTCTCTGTCTTCTGGCTGAGGAGGCTGGATTCCCTCAGTACAACTAGTCTTGTTATTAAAGACCGAGGCAAAGAAGGCATAAAGCACCTCAGCCTTTTCCTCATCACTTGTTACCATGTTTCCTCCTGTGTCTAGCAGGGAATGGAGGCTCTCTCTGGTCTTTCTTTTGCTGCTCACTTACTTACAGAAACATTTATTGTCCTTGATTGCTGAAGACAGATAAATTTCCAGCTGGGCTTTAGACCTCCTGATTTCCACCCTGCACAGCCTCACAGCCTCTTTGTAATCACTGTGAGTGCCTAGCCCCTTCTTCCAAAGGCTGTAAACTCTCCTTTTCTCCCTGAGTTTCAGCCAAAGCTCCCTGTTCAGCAAGGGTGGCCTTATCTGCCACTGACTTCTCTTACAGCACCTGGGGACTGCCTGTTCCTGAGCCATTAACACTTCTTCCTTAAAGAGCACCCAGCATTCCTGGACCCCTATACCCTTCAGGACAGTCTCCCAAGGGATCCTGGCAAGCAGGTGCCCAGACAAGACAAAGTCAGCCCTTTGGAAGTCCAGGATGTCAGTTCTGCTTAGCCCTTTCCTGGCCTCTCTAAGAATGGAGAACTCTATTATTTCATGATTGTTGTGCCTTAATCATCCTTCAACCGCCACATCATCCACTAGTACTTCTCTGTTCACAAAGACGAGATCCAGCAGGGCACCTTCTCTGGTCAGCTTCACTAGCTGCATCAGGAAGTTTTCTGCCACACATTCCAGGAATCTCCAAGCCTGGTCCCACTCTGCTGTGTTTATTTCCAACTGATTTCTGGGAAGTTAAAGTCGCCCACAAGAACAAGGGCAAGCCATCGCGAGATTTCACTTAAGTGCCTATAAAATATCTCGTCCATCTCTCTGTCCTGGTTGGGTGGCCTATAGTAGACTCCCACTACAAATTCTGCCCTGTTGGCCTTCCCCCTGATTCTAATGTAGAGACACTCCACCTGTCTTCACTAGTGCCCGAAGCAATGGTAACAGTCCCTAACATACAGAGTCACCCCACCACCTCTCCTTCCTTATCTGTCCCTCCTAAAGAGCTTGTAGCCATCAATTGGCACACTCCAGTCATGGGAGACATCCCACCATGTTTCTGTAATAGCAACAACATCATAATTTTCCTCTTTCATCACGGCTTCAAGCTCCTCCTGTTTGTTACCCATGCTGTGTGCATCGGTATACATGCACTTCAGATGGGCTGATATTTTGACCCCTTCCCCCTTCAAATCTAATTTAAAGTGCCATATAAAAATAATCAGTAAGCTATTGTTTAATGTAGTGAGATGCAGTGACTATGTCTCTTCTTACAGAAACAGATTGATGGGAGCCTTTTGACTTCTTAAGAACTAATATATCTGAGACTAAGAAATTCCTTTCCTCAGTTTATATCTTTTTTTAAAAAATAATTTGTCTGTTTGTTCTTCAAGAATCTGAGTATGAAGGGAAACTGGGGAAGGGGGTAATGGTGGCTGGGAAGGAAGACAGTTGTACTTCTAAAAAATTACAGGATCAGAAGGGCAACAGAACTGATTTGGGTGTCTATTATATCCAGACTTTACGTGCCATGGACCAAGGAAGGTACTGGAAACTAAGTCTGCACTGGTAAAACTTGGACTTAAAGAGCAGTGAAATGTCCTTGCACCTTCACATAGGAAGATGGGAGTCAGATAGGAATCAACAACCAGTGCTCCACTCATAGGACAGGTGTCCCACCAAGGCACAAAGGCAGGCTGTAACTAGTTATTTGTTGTGTTTCCCAGTTTTGAGAAACTGCCAGAACAAAAAATCATAAACTTTGTGATTCCAGTCTCATTTTATAAGAGCAGGGACTGCTACAGCATCCTCTGTTACACCGCAAAATCATCTGAAATGTAAGCACAATCTCCTAAGCAAAAACCTGACACAGGGACCTTTCCAATTTTCTATTGTAAGTGTTCAAAGCTAAAGCTTCTAGTATGTGATTATTGTATGTTTGAAAGAAGTCCTTTGGTTCAAAAGTATCCCTAATATATAGCGTTCAGAGGAGTTTAATAGGGCTTGCTGAGACTGAAAATACATCTAAAGGTAAAAGATGCCTTTGAAAATATTCAGTTTTCCTGTCTTCATACATTTTCTAGTAAGTAATATGAAGAGTCACACATGATCGATATGTCCTGGAAAGACATTGTTGCTGGTCTGTTGTTAAAGCTGAGGTTTGCATTTAATCTTGAAATTAAATCACAGAATATTCTCTCTAAAATTAAATCTATTACAGTGTATATATAAAATGCTTATTATATTAAGATTAATTTGAATTTCTCAGTGACTATCGGTTGTATTCTAATTAGGCTCTTTAAGAAATACAAGGTCTATTGCTGGAACACATTTTTGTGAATGCTAGAGACATGTCAAAGTTGTTACACAGAGCAGTGTAATCAAACATTTACTAAAAAAAGTTCAAAAAAAGAGGAAAGAGAAGAAATACTTTATCGGGAGAAATGCAATTATTTTAAAAAATATTTTTTTCTCTTAAGAAAGAATTCTGAAAATATATATTTTTTTTCATTTCATTAAACTATTCTGAATAACTGTATAGCAGCTCTGAATAATGATGTAATTTAATACATATACATATGCTAACATGCAGTAAAAGTTCAAGTTAGTGAGTGACTATTCTGAATAGTTTGGCTAATTAAGATGGCATAATAAACAGTTCAGGGTGAAATTTCTAAATGTGAAAGCATTTTCCAAAGGGCTTTTATGTATTTTTGTTTCAGTTTCCTGGTAAATCCATTCAAAAAGAAATGTTTGGCTGACCTGAATATATACCTTTCAGTGACAATTTTTTGGCTGAAAGAAAATGTTTCCCTCCTATCCATATAAATTTAATTCACTTCTCATCTGCCAGCTACAGCTGACAGCTTGCTTTAGTTGTTTTTGGTTGGTTTTTTTTTTTTTTTTTTTGAAAGGCAGTAGTTGGTATATAGTGTTTTTTTTTTTAAAGACAGTAAACAGTAAATTTAAAATATATGATAAGTGATTATTCTTGGTTCCTTTGGTTTTACTTCTATTTTACACTTTAATTTTAATGTGGCAAATTTTGTATAGACAAGAAAAATCTCTTCAAAGGCTGATGTATAAAGTCTCAATGAAAAAGTGCCTGGCAGTTTACAACAATCTATGTTGGGACTAGTATAGTATTGCTCTCAGTCTTTTCTCTTTCCTCTCCATGCTGCCATTCCCTCCTCTACACATTGTCTTTCCCTACATTATACTAATATTTGTACTTGTAAGATCAAAGTAGTATAGGGATTGTGTTTTATGGATTGTTTTTTGGTTTTGTTTGGGTGTTTTTTTTTTGGGTTTTTTTTTTTTGGGTAGTTTTGACTGGATGGCTTGAACTAGATCGTATCCTAAACATGCCAGAGACGACAGGATTTTATTCCACATTTCAAATACCATTTTATCTGCTGTGAAACAACATCCTAAATTTATTTTTTGAGTACATTGAATTTCTCTTAGAAGTGCACATATACCAGCTCAAAATTATACAGGAAGCTTGCTGCACATAAACTTTGGCGGATAAATATAGTACAGCATATATTACATTCAATGTTCATGAACTTATAAGAGTCATGGATGATATCACCAGGACATGTGACAACTGTCATAGAAAAGTAGGAGAAGCTTTTAAACTTGATTCGTATTTAAAACTTGCACAGCAGTATTGAGTGTCCTGTAACTGATGTTTCTTAAAATTAGATCCAAATGATATTTTTTCTAAGATGTTATACCAAAATAGTTTTAATCCACTTTCTTTTGTATAATGCACATTTATCTATTAGCTACAGTATTAGCTAAATAGAAGTTTAATAATCAATACATATATGTGTACAATTTGTATATATATGTATAAGGTTATGTATTAAAATTTAAATTAACCTGATTTATGTCTCACCTCAACATGTATTTGTATTGTTTCAAATAAGCAGTTCAAATTTTAAGCCCCTTCAAAAAAAAATGCCCTGCTAGCACAAAGTTATTTCTTCTGGAAATTCTAGACTTTATGGTAATTGCTTTAATTTCAAAAATCACCAAATCACAGAATCATCTAGGTTGGAAAAGACCTTGAAGATTATCCAGTCCAACCATTTACCTAACACTGACAGTTCCCAACTACACCAGATCCCTCAGTGTTATGTCAACCCTAAATCCCCTTAGGACTCTCCACCACAAAAATTTAGACCCTGAGAAATAAAAAAAAAGTACAAACCCTAATATAATGAATATTTTACTACCTAAACCACAATTTTTTCTTAGCTATCCATCATCAAGCTACGCTCACATTATTTCTTACAACAGGAATACCTAAACAATACTTGTAAAGGAAGCCTGTAAAAACCACCATGGATAAAAACATTCTGTTATGAAAATCTGCAAATGATTTTTTTTATCTAGTGCAAACAAACCTAGTGACAATATACCTATATTTTTTCATTTAATTTTTACACAAAATTTTTCATCAAATAATAAAACAGAAAAAAACCAATAAATATTTATATTATATATATAATTTTTTAAAAGTACAAAAAAGTAGTTAGAAACACGAACAATTAAAAAAAAATTAATGTTTCCACACTGAAATTGTTCCTAATTTTTATTTTGAAATTCAATTACAAGAAAATTAATCTGAAGGGAGGAAGGTAGGATAGATTGAGCAATCTCCAAGAAACCTTTATTGAAGCATCATCTTCACTGATCTTTTGTATTTCTTTTGACATAATTCAGCTGCATTACTCACCTCCTCCTGAACTCCCCATGTAAAGAAACAAGTTACTTCTTGACTAAACTTCCTCTGCTTGGCAGACATAGCAGATTTTCCATGCTTTTTACTTTACTGTCTTTTCCCAGCCCCTTTCTATCAGAATAACATGCACTGCCATTGGACAAGATGGCACTCATCTTTTTTGCTCCATAGTTCATTTATGCATTTCATATTTGAAAGGTGAAATTATTCAGTGGTGACTTTGATAAAGACAGTGACTCTAGGAATAAGCCTGAATTCAACTAGACCATCATCTTTGAACAACACTGAGAAAAATCATGAAGTCATATTATACTTAAAATTTTTTCATTTCTTCCAGACTTGATGCAGCTCTAAAAAGAACACTCTCCAAACAATATTTAGAATTTTATTTTTTTTTGTAACTGTCATTTGCCTTAGAGCTCCAGTTTCCCTTTCTCCTCCCCTATCAAAAAAACAAATTAGTGGCATATCTGATACCTCAGACTGATATGTCTAATAACACGGAGTAAGATATGTCTGTCTTTCCAGTAACATCAGCTGAACTGATAAAAAGTACTGCTTTTTTTTTTCACAAATTTTGTTGTGTTCAACCACAATGAATAAAACACATAGCTGCAGAGGAAGAAAAATTTTCACTTATTTTTTTTTTAACATATGTATATGTATTTATAATGTTCTTCTGATTACTATACTTAAAATGAACTGTTCTGTACAGTAACAGTTACATAATTCAAATGCTCAGGTGACTCTGTTTCTTAACAGCCACCATCTGAGGTCTGTAATAATATGGAAATCCATGCAATTAATGTTTTTCAAGGCGCCTTGGATTTAAAATCACCTTCATTAGTAGCCCAATTCATTCCAACTGCCTTTCATGTTTTTTCAAGTATGATTAATATTTCTGCCCACTGGAAAGACTTCTAATAACAATTCGTTGCAATAAATTTGGAATGCAAAGATTCATTTATACAAGAAGACAGGATGAAGAATTTCATCATACTGGTAAATACTCTCAAATTATGGAATTTGAATACTGGAGTTTCTATGTTGCATATAGATCAGTTTGGACCGTGAACATGTTCTGTTGTTTCGCTGCAGAACTGCTTGTTCAGTTATAATGACTCCTGCTTCCTGCAACCAAACCACGTTGAAAAAATAATGTCAATGATGGTAGTGCATAAAGCCATCTATTACAACATCAACTTCTATAAGGAGGAACCTAAGGGCTGCCTAGTCTATGGCATGTGGTTTTGTGAATAGTTTTATGGGGTTTTGGAGCGTTAAAACATACTAGGAAAACGTCTTTCATTGAATAGAAGATCCTGTGGCTGTTCTGACAAAGCCACATTAACTCAGGAGAAGAAAGCTTGAGTAAAAGGAAATAAAGTCTGTGGAAAATCCTGCATATCTGGAATTTATGGAATCTTACTTTCTTGTTTCAGAGTTTAAAAAAGAAAACCAAACCCAAACAGCATGTTTCATTTTCCTTTTACACAGGTGTATGTACTAGAATTCCTCTCACTTCTGTCCTACACTTACTTATTTTGTGGTGTGAAGGAAACACAGATTTTTAGATGAATTTGCCTTGTCATTTCCACTTAAGTGTTAAGAAATTTCTAATTTTACAGTAATTTTACTATTACTTATTTTAGATGAGTTTTCCAAAGTCTACAGTCATCCTTTCAATAAAAAACATCTACTATGTCACTGAAACTGGAAATTGCAATCCTCTTAGTCTTAACTGCAGGTATTATGAGATAAGACAGCCACTTGCCAGCCATTGTCAGACTAAGTATTTTAACAGAAACTTCAAAGCAGATATTTGCTACTGGCAAAGTACTGGGTTTGTCTCACAGCAAATATTCAGGGTCTTACATCAAGTACAGCAGAGTACTATAAAAGGTAATTTTGTTGCTGTGTTTTACTGATAACCCAGCTGCCATGATTTCTGGATGAGTATCAAAACACTTCAAAATTCTGCATTGTTTTGTCATTGTTTTGGCTTGACATCTGGGATAGTGTCTGTACCAGGTTGAAACAGCCCCCTTTCCAGAATTTCAAATATATTCTGCACTCTTATCTGAAAGAAAGCTGCTCCTCTGCTCTATGGATATGAAACGGTTCAGATGGGGACACTCAGAGAATGTGGGAGACTCAGGGGAGTCATGACTCCTTAAAGAGGTACTTCTCCACACACATTCATGCAGATATTAAGCATGCAGAAGGCTGAATGTCGTCAAAACAGGTAGTGCCAAATCTGTTTGATGCCACTGCCAGTGCGTCCTGCCAGCACTAGCATTTTCAGTATATCTCTGTGCTCTGGCCTGTTGAGGACAAGGTTTGAAAACAGCTACAATATTTCCTTGTTCTGGAGAGTTTTGAAATGCTTCGGCTTAAAAGGCATGATAGCTTCAAATCACTTCTTGATTTTTTATAGTACCTGGCCCCCTGTAACAACTGTAGGTACAGAGGCCTCTGTTCAGATAAATAAAAATAGCACAATAAAATCCACTGAGAATTGCTTTTCCTTTTTTTTTTTTTTTTAAAAAAAAGCCATTTCAGTCCTATCACTCTCATATGTAGTAGAAGTCCCAAGAATACACTCAACTTGCAACTCTTTCAATGAGCATTGTTTTGTATTACACCATTGGACATTTGCTGAGAGTTTGATTTCATGGACCCATCACAAATGACCTAGCCAAACTTAAACCCATTGCCAGCCACACATCAGTGTTGTCCAATTACTTCTGTCACTGAAGAGTTGCGGTGACCTATATTTTCCATGCAGAAAGGCTACCCCCCCATACTGTCTCCACAGACTACTACATGAATCATTCTTTGAAACAGACAGTTAAATACCAGTCATTCTGCTTAAATCCTTTAAGTGCAAATCTTGGTGAATGCTGTTCTTTCCTAAATACAATTTTGTTTAGACAATCCTCTTAGCCAATTGTGTTTCCTCATTTTACTACTTTATAAAAATTGCAATAATATTTTAGCTGGATGCCATGATATGGGAAATCTGCCATTTACTATAAAATAGCCCATTCTGCACCAGCGAAGTTTCATTACAATAATACTGTAAATTTTTTTAAAAATCCTGATGGTTCTCTTTCAAATCACTGTATTAAAAAATGTATCTTCACATTAAAATGATCTGTTCTGGAGTCTATTCCATTTATTGTTGCTAATTTTATTTCACATCTTTGATTTTCCTGTATATTTTGTGTGATTGTACAATCTTTATTAACTTCCAACTGGAACACTTGAAAGGTTCTTAGGAATGGTACCTGAGTTACTTAGAGCATCTTATAACCTAATGACCTATATTGCATGTGACCAACATGCTAGGGAAGAAAGTTTCACAAAACCCCACTTTCCGGTCACATTACAAAAAAACCCCCATGTATGAGAGGATACCCTCATTTATGTATCACTCTCCACAGAATATAATGGACAACAGCCTGCAAACTCCAGTCCTCCTTTGCTACCTGAGCCCTGTAATGTTTTCTTCCAAAATTTCTTTTAACCTAACAAGCCCAAGGCTTCAAAAACCTATAAAAACTCAGGTCTCACATGCTGAGAAACAGCTGCTTCAGTATTTGGTCCTGCGGTACATTTTGTTACTCCTTACAGCTGCTACTCAAGAAAAAGATGTTGTAATCCCAGTCCTAGGAGCACAGAAGGATAACCTGGGGACTGGACTAAATTGAATTTTTGGTCTGATTATGCTGGAAGAATAGTTGCCACCTGGAGACTTTCCCAGTAGGAACACATGGAGAAACACGGTTGAGCGATATCTGACAGAAATATAGAATAGTGCTGTTTCAGGAAAAAGAAAGCTAGTTGAATGAAGGTCAAGGACAACAACCAGTGGCAGGAAAAGTTTATCTAATGTACTCAAATTGTAATGGGTCATCCAAAACTTCATCTGAAAAGACATCAGTGTACAACACATTGTCCACAAATACACTAGGTATTGTGAGGCAAATGATGACAGTCTGCAGTCTGGGCCAACATTGAAATCTGGGGTCAAACAAAATAAAGTGGACAAGGGATCACATTCCAGGGATGGTGCATTATTTTTTTATACTACCCTTCCCTGGCTGCTTAACAGTGCTTGTCAGAGCAACTTAACGCATCACAACTCGTTCCTTACTAGCTCAGAGGAAACCTTGCAAAAAAATTCTATGACTATTTCTGGAGAAAATTAACAAAAAGTGGCCCTTACTAGAAATCTGTGCCCAGCCATGGATGCATACACCCAGCACTCTTACCATTACCAGCGTCTTACATACCTCATGGTGCTACAGCAAAAAAAAAAAAGCCACATAGTGTAAGATCACAGAATCACAGAATCATCTAGGTTGGAAAAGACCTTGAAGATCATCAAGTCCAACTATTAACCTAACACTGACAGTTTCCAACTACACCATATCCCTCAGTGCTATGTCAACCCGACTCTTGAACAGCTCCAGGGATGGGGACTCCACCACCTCCCTGGGCAGCCCATTCCAACACCTAACAACCCCTTCTGTAAAGAAATGCTTCCTAATATCCAGTCTAAACCTTCCGTGGTGCAACTTGAGGCCATTACCTCTTGTCCTATCGCTTGTTACTTGGTTAAAGAGACTCATCCCCAGCTCTCTGCACCCTCCTTTCAGGTAGCTGTAGAAGGCGATGAGGTCTCCCCTCAGCCTCCTCTTCTCCAGACTAAACACCTCCAGTTCCCTCAGCCGCTCCTCGTACGACCTGTGCTCCAGACCCTGCACCAGCTTCGTTGCCCTTCTCTGGACACGCTCGAGTCATTCAATGTCCTTTTTGTAGTGAGGGGCCCAAAACTGAACACAGGAATCGAGGGGCGGCCTCACCAGTGCCGAGTACAGGGGTCAGATCCCTTCCCTGTCCCTGCTGGCCACGCTATTGCTGACACAAGCCAGGATGCCATTGGCCTTCTTGGCTACCTGGGCACACTGCTGGCTCCTGTTCAGAAGATGCTGCCATAGGGAGTGACATGTAAGAATGACAGATCCTACCTCTCCCATACATTACAGAGAACAATGCAATTGTCAAAATTAATCTCTCAGGTGTAAAATTTCCATTTTACCATACAGATTTAGCCACAGGCCAGACCATGGACCTATGTGTAGGGCATATCAGCTGCCCGCATGGTTACCATCCCAACAAGCATCTGACCGCCAGCCATAACATCAGTGGAATGTTCATATCCAGGCTTGTCTGGTGCTCTCTCGGGGGAGACTCTTATGATTTGCACAGCAATGACGTAAGATCAAAATAATCTCCGATGACATGGTAGCAGCAGTAGGATGAAGTTTTCAGAGTATCCAATTTCTATAATAATTCCTGATGTAATGTGATTTATGACATGACAATGTATACAAGTGGACAAGTAGAACAATGTAAAGAGACTTTTATTTTGTGACTGCAATGACCATCATCCTTAACTTGTGTGGAAATGCATATAATTTGGCAACAACAAAGGACAATGGAAATGTAAACATATAGCAATCATAGTCTATTTCTCCTCCTAATTTCCAGTGGCTGTTAACAACTTCAAAAGATGCTGCAAGTCACTTTGTCTCTAAGCCAAATGTTAGGAACCACTAATCTAGATTTTCAGTTGTAAATTTCCTAAATTTTGTGCATTTCTTAAAATACTACCTATAGAACACATTTCACACAATTAGCATTATATTTTTTCTCTTTCATACTATATATAAAAATAAATCAATAAATAAAGAAATCACCCAGGATACAATTCATTTCTCAAATATATTCCCAGCTAGAATTCCAAATGGTATTCTGCTCTTGGTTCTGTAAGAACATATTCCTATTATATCTACCACTGGAGACCCAGAAGGTACTTCAGAAATGGTCAGGGTGGGGTGGGGAGAAAGAATGCATTTTTGAATGGATTTACACTCAAGCCATAATATTTCCTTCTAATTCTAATATTGCACTGTGAAAGAAATATTTTCTGCTAATCACCACTGCACCACAGGCTGAGAACATATGCATTGTCTCCAGGCCTTGCCTTGTAAAGGATCTGCTGTCCTTGTGTCAACCCCTCTATATGTCTGACTTTGCATGGGTGTAGACATCCAGCTGGAAGAGAAGCAAGGACTCTGTGGGGAGCGAGAACATCACAGATCTGGAGGAGGGGTAGAGGCACACAGCTGTTCCCTGTGGCTCACTGACAATCCTTGAAAAAGTAAAACACATTTTAAAAGTTTAAATTTTGCCATCCACTGGAGCACTACAGGAATTTTCAGGACAGTAGTTGATAGGAGAAAATAACCTTCTGCCTTTAAAACACATTATAAATCATGCAGTAGAGTCAAAACCAGTTGCCGTCAAGGGCCCAGATGATCTTTCAGTTGATGTCTAAATCACTACTTCTGTATAGTACACTCAGAAATGTAACTGTTTAATGGAATGGGAAAGCATAAAAGATATGTTAACAGCTAATTGCTGTCACCTCTGGAACTGTGCAGTGGCGGATGGGGAAAAGAAAGAAAAAGAGAGAGAGAGAAAGAGAGAAAGAGAAAGAGAGAAAGAGAAACAGAGAAAGAGCTCGATATCAAATATCCACCTCATTTACTTATGATTGCATGAACAGATGTTTACTCCAAGAATTGTTTGCTCAACATAAGATGAAGTTTACCTCATAATTTGCACTAATTATCACTGTAGGGAAATGAAATAATCTGGTAATGTACACAGTACTAAAATCAGTGTTTGGATCTGGAGAAATTGTCTCCATTCATGACATTTAATAATAATTATTGTAATATAAGGTAGTTGTTCTGGTTTTGGCTGGGGTAGAGTTAAATTTTCTTGAGCTGGGTGTGATGCATAGCTGGAGTGCTGGATCTGGATTGGCCAATGGAGTATTCCATATCATGTGATGCCATGCTGAGTGTATAAAGGAAGGGTGGCTGGGAAGCAGGCAGGTTCTTTCTTGCCTCTGGATTGTGACCACGGGCGCTAGCAGAGTGTGCAGCGGCAGGAGTCATAGCAGCGGGAAAAGGCACAGATTAAAGTCTGCAGTTGAGCTGGACCCACTGAGATGCGCTGGTACAATGTGGTGAGAAACCACATTGTACATTACCCATTTGTACTTTCTATTATTGTTATTGCTTTATTTTATTACAATTGCTGAACTGTGTTTTTGGTTTTTTTTTTATCTCAACCTATGAGTCTCCCTTTATTCACCCCCATTCCCCGGGCAGGGGAGAGTGAACAACAAGCTGTGTAGTGTTTGACTGCTGGCTGAGTTCAAACCACAACAGTAGTGAAGCAGTCTCATCTGCAGACTTGCTGAGAGCACATTCTGCCCCATCATCCATATCATTAATGAAGATGTTGAACAGGATTGGACCCAGTGTTGACACCTGGGTGACACCATTAGTTACTGGCCTCCGACTAGACTTTTCTCCACTGATTATCACCCTCTGGGCACAGCAATGCAACCAGTCTTCAATCCACCTCACTGTCTACTCATGCAGCCCATGCTTCATCAGCTTCTCTATAGGGATCTTATGGCAGACAGCACTTAAAGCCTCACTGAAGTCTAGGTAGACTATATCCACTGCTTTTCTATCAAGCCAGTCATTTTATCACAGAAACTTATCAAGGTGGTGAAGCATAACTTCCTGTTGGTAAATTCATGTTGACTATTCCTGGTGACCTCCTTGTCTTTCATGTGCCTGTTTAGTTGCTTCATCACCTTACCAGGGATTGAAGGGAGGTTGACCAGTCTGTAGTTCCCCGAGTCCTCCTTAGCCTTCTTGAAATAGGAATGACATTTTCTTTCCTCCAATCCTCAGGCATGTCTCCTAGTCACAACAATCATTCAAAGATTATGGAGAGTGGTCTTCTAATGACTTCAGCCAGCTCCCTTAGCACTCATGGGTGTACCCCATGAGGGCCTATAGACATATATGTTGTTTGCTTAAGTATTCTCTCACCTGATCTTCCACCAAGGGTATGTCCTCTTTCCTCTAGTCTTTTCCCCTGGTTTCCAGGGGAAAGTCCTATCTTACTCTTTCTTATTTAGAAAATTTGTATAGGAAAAGAGAGAACTGCCATGCCTTTTGAACTCAAAAGTTTGTGTGGCTATGGTTTTATGCATTTCAGATAAAGTGACTTATGTATCACTCCTTTGGTCACACATGATGCAAATGCCAATATTCAGTTAGATGTAAAGAGGAGCACTACAGTTATTCTGATAAAACAGATTGAAAAATGTCTTATTTTAATAAATAAGCAAGGACTTTGTGAATTAATCAGATTATTTCACAAGAATATTTACATGTTGTTCTGAACATATTATCTACATTAGGCAATGACAAGCTGTATTGGGTTAGCAATGTACATATAAACCAGGAAAAGTTAAAAGCAATATGTGAGTTACTTTTAAGATGTTATATGTTTAAGGGTCATTATTTCAGCAAAGTGAGACAGAACTTATAGAGGGCTCAGACAATGCAAAACACAGTGGAAACAACGGTTGATGAGTACTGTGTCAGTTTGCAGAACATTTCTGGAACTGCTTCTGGCTACCTGAGGGAAGAGTAGCAGTGCAAAGCTTTACTGCCTTGCAACATTACTGCTATGTCAGTGCATCACTGAGCTCTGAGACAAAGTACGTCACTGCCAGATATCCTCACTGCAAAATAATGTGCGTTGTAGAGAACTTCATTGTGAGTAAACTCATAGGGAGCCTAGTGACATACAAAACCACTGTTTGGTACACTAATATTCTCATAGCTCAAGGCTCCATTTCCACAATCCCTCTTTATCTATCCTGTAATTTAATGCTGAAATAATTTCCCATAGTTCTAGTTGGTTGTTTTTTTTGGGGTTTTGTTTTGTTTTGTTTTGTTGTTGTTGTTGTTGTTTTTTCTTGCTGTCATTTTGCTGTCAAAACCCCATGGATCCTACACAGATCCATCAAATGCTTATCTCAACCTTTACAAAGGTACTCCACAGAGACCATAATAGAAGAGGTAAGGAAATAGGTTCACTCTGAGATTTTTAATTATCTTCTCTTCTCCTATGCTTTCAATCCCTGCTTTAGCTAAATTCTTGCATTGTTCCCCATCTTCCCCCCCTTGAAGCTTTCCTGTATTTGACTTAGCAATGTAGCTTGTACCATCCATTCTCACAAGAGTTTGAGGAGATCTTTAAATGCTTTCATAGTCTAAGCATTATGATGAAATTTAACTTTTTCCCCAGAAGCTCCTAGTGACCCTGCTGGACTTTGAGGGTGGATGGATAGGGAAGAAAGAGAAAGATGTTCAGAATATGGCCAGGTTAGCTTATAGTCTATCCAGAAGAAGAAAACCTCTGAAAAGAAGTCAGAGAAGCTCTGGAAATTACTCAGCAGCTGTCCCTCCCCCGTTTGAAGAATATACAATATATTAACAAACAAGATGCTGTGTAATGTGATAGATTATGAAATTAATATCTAGAAAACATATTAATTTCAGTTGCACAATGTTATTTATATACATCTAAATTAATTGTGGTTTTCATTAGACTTCGAAATTTTCAACTGTGTTTTAGGAAGGTATGTGTGCAGATATGTATGCAGTAGAGAAATTATTTTCTGTGTTACTTTAATCTCATTTATTTTTTATGTTGGTAACTTTTTTTTCTGAGTACATTTTCCCTATTATTTGTAGGAATTAAAAAGCATTACATAGTTAAAAATAAGTTCTTCCTTTATCCAAAGAAAATGTTAATGAATCTTTAAAAATGAGCAGTTAGGAGAATTTGCAAACATTGGAGAACACTGGGCACAAAAATGGAAATGTATAGGACATTCTCATTTTCCATCTAGTGAGTAAACATCAGGTTTCATCAAACAAGAATCTAGAAACTCCAGAAACTTCACAAAAGATGGGAATTTTCGAACACCTTTTGGCTTTCTTCAGCAAGAAATAACTAGCTGATTCCATACTTTAAAAACTTGCCATTAAACATGACAATAGTTCGGTTATATTGAAGAAAAGAAATTAAACACTAATTTGTGAGTTTTCCTGAAATGTGTGTGGAACTCTCCAAATGCCAAGAACGACACTGAAACCCCAACACAGAATTTAGGTCAAACAGTCCTCAGAATACAAGCAGGTTGGTTTGTAGCCTTATTCTATGACTTACATGACCAGGTGTTGGAATATATCACCACCTGAAGTCCCTTCCTGCATGAATTATTCTGTTTTCAAACTTTACCTTTGAGAAGAGGATACTGATTCAGAAAAAGCTGGTTGTTTCAGCTCCAGTGAGAGACTCCATATGCTAAGGGATAAACACATACCTATAATTTCACTGAATCAACAAACAATTTTAGAAAAAATTCAAACATTGGGGATTTCTCTAAACTGATACAGAATTCACATAGAGTTAAATAAGTTAAAGTGGATTGGTGCTTGTAGTGACACAGTTCATAGCTGCATATTTGTTAAACTTTTGTAAAAGTATCAGAAAATAGAACTTCCACAGATCTTGAGGATGAACCAGGTACAAGAATCTCAAAACACTTTCTTCAAAAGCATTCAAAAGCCACAAAAGTTATAGCAGTAAAAAAGAGAAAGCTATTCATTTTTTTTGTTACCTCTCCAAGGAAAAGTTGGAGAAAATCAAGCATGATCACAGAGAAAAAAGTCAGTCTTTGCTGTGTAACAAATGCTGGTATCTGTGGGCTAGATAAAAACTGTTCTTACCTTATGATGTTCTTTTCAGATGGAAAATCTGTGTCCTGACCAGGCAACTTCTCTGCACGATACTTTCTTGCCATGTAGGGATAATACCAGTTTCTTAGTTGATCTTCTCTTTGTTTACCAGATGTTTCTTTTGTGCCTCTAAATTGACATAGCTCTAGCATGTAATGAATATAAAATATGACTTTCATTTTGGCAGGAAGTGCACTGAAATTAAAATTGTCAATAAAGGAAACTAGAAACAACAAAGGGGCCATATGTTATGCATTATGGTAAAGAAAGAAATCACAGCATGTATTTTTCAGGTTGTTCTTTCCTGAGATATGGTATATGAGAGGTTTACTTAGTACTGGCGAAATGCAAGAACAGCTCTGCACTGAGCTGTTCATGATCATCCAAAAGCCAACTAAGACTCTGAGAAGGAAAACACAAAAAGTACAATATAAAAAAACTCTGATTGTACACTAGTGCTAGAGTCCAAACCTATATTCAGTTAGTGTTTTTCTTTAATTCAGTGTTGTACAACATCAAGAAGATATTGAATTTCCATCAAATATCTCCTGATCAGTCTGTTCACTGTTGTAATTTATTAGCTCTGGCTGTTACTGGAGAGCTTCGTGTAGCTGATGGTGGTATTTGATCTAAAAAAATTTTTGATGTACAGTAACTGATCTTTAAAAAAGATCTTTGACTAGAGCAAGCAAGCTCTTCAAAGACAGTAATGCTTTCTATTTTTCTTCTCATAAATTATTCATGAATAATCTAAGTGTATTAGTTGGCTTATTACTTGAAATAATCAGAGACTTTATACAGAATTGTAGGCCACTGAGATCTTCATATCACTGATAATTAGTGAAAGGATTTAGTTTTTCTTCTGACTTACGATCAGTCCTCAAGTATTTAGACAGCATTTGGACATATCTAATCTGAAAGACTTAATGAAATATTAGAGGGAGGAAGTCATAAGTTTTAGTGAAGTCTTCTGTGTGAATATGCCTTTTTAGAAATTTTTTTCAAGTTCTGAAAAAAATTGAGTGCCATTTGTCATCAAAAAGTAATGAAGGTGATGCTTATATCTCTGAAGAACATATATAGATTAAAATTGTGGCTTAAGAGAAATCTGCAGAAAAATCATCATAACTTCAGGAGAAGCCAGGACTCTGACATTTTTAAAATTTAAACAATTGTGACGATTTGCTATATTTTACCATGTCAACTAAAGAGCATAATATAGTCAATACTGAGAAGAAAGGTTGAAAAATGATATCTGAATATCTTTTACCTACTTTATTCTGTGCCATTATTGTTTAATTGACATAATTACTCAATAAAACATGAGATTAGACTCCATCATAGAGATGGGAGGGAATATTTGAAAAAAATGTTCCATGTTGCCAAAAAGCTAAAAATTTTGGGTCAACAAAATAAGAAACAAATATAGTCAAAGAAAGTGGGTACAGCAAGACGAGGGTGGAATGTATGTAAAGTAATATGTACTATTTTTTTTAAAAGCATGGATTATTCATGGCTTGAAAAAAAAAAATCTAAGGGGCGTAAGATATTAACTTTTCAGTCACATGATCCAATGAAAAGGTGTAAGGAATGTTTTCAAACAATTCTGACCTCAGGTACTTGGAAAGTAAATAATTACATGTCAAGGTTTTGGTAGCAGTGGGGGGCTGCAGGGGCAACTTCAGTGAGGAGAGAAGAAAGGAAGGGCTGAGGGAAAGAGTGTGAGAAACAGCCCTGCGAGCTCCCTGCGAGGGGAGAGCGGCAGGAGGGCAGGAGGGGCTCCAGGCGCCCCGGCAGAGGCCCTGCTGGGGCAGAAGTTTCCCTGCAGCCCCTGAAGAGGCCCCATGGTGAAGCGGGTATCCTGATCTCCCCTGGAGAGCCCCACTACACAGATGGATGTTCCTCAAAGGAACATGGACAGTGGACAGCCCACGCGGGTTTATCCTGAAAGATTGTACCCAGTGAGAAGTATTGTGATTCTCACATCGAAAGTCTAAATAGCACATGCTGGTTTTATCAGAGTTTAAGAAAAGGAGAAAAATATAACTCAGTCATCCTTTTGGTATGACTTAATAATTTCTGTTATTCAAAGGTTTAAGGACCATCTAAGCAGAAAGTGAATAATTATAGCTTATTCACATTCTTTATGCTGTTCATGATTTTATGATAACCCTCAGTTTTCTGCTGTTTAGACAGAAATACTTTAATTGGTTTCTTCTCTTCTGTAGAAAGGACTTTATACTTCTGACCCAACTTTTATCTCCTCTGTAGTCCTGGACAATGGGGAAGTTGGGCAATCAAGATCTGCAAGCAGTACACAAGATGTGGTAGCAATGAATTTATACATTGCGATACTGCTATTTTCTGGTTTGTTCTCTGTGGTGATTTTGAACACCCTGTGAGCCGTGAGGTGATAATCACAATGATTAAGATCTCTTTCCTAAGGAGTGGTAGCTACTATTGAATCATAATGGCTTGTGTACAATGTTGTCTGTGGTCCCAAGTTTTATTTTTCTTATGTGGATATAGAATTTTGTTTGCTGCTTTTTTTTTTTTTTTTTTTTTTTTCCCATCATAAGATCCTGATGCAGTTCTTCAGAGACAGTTCTAGTTTGGACTGTGAGAAGGGTGATTTTTTCACTGCAGACCTGATAATCTTGTTACCCACCTTCTTTATCAAGCACTTATGAATGCACGTAACTTCATATTTCCTCCTGCTCCCTCACTGTTACTGTCACTCCATGAGACAACCTTCTCTGCTTAGCCAGTGCAACATAGTTTCTAAAGAGAAGAGTAAATATTTACTGTGCTACCAAAAACCCATGGGATTATTCCTTGAAAACTGTCAATTACTTGCTCAGAGGCACTCTGATAAAACAGTAAAATATCTACCTTATCAAGGCTACAGATTTTGGCCTGCACTTTAAGACTAAAAAATTCTTCTGCATACATCAGTATTCCAAACATACATAATATTTTATGAAATTTTTTTTTTTTTTTCAGAACCTTTTCTTCAATAAGTCTCTGGAAAGTACAGATAATGTACTTTTTGGATACACTGGTGATATAAGTAGTTATCAAGAGAAATACAACAGTATTTTTAACTTGTATTTTAGAGGGAACCTTACCAAAATTGCAATCAGAATATGAAAATAATAGAATTAAAATATAGAACTGAAGCACATATGGAAATAAGTGAAATACTCTATTGATATTAACTGGTTACCTAAACCTGCCAGACTAACTATGATTGCAATATATGAAACATCTAAAGTAAAAACATTCAACACTTGTCTATTGAACTATGATCTGGGCAGGGAAAGGATGTGAGTTAACAGCTCCCCTTCTTACAAGATTGCCTCTGTCAGTTTAAACCCCACACTCTGAAATTCACTGAATACCAGCCAGTCCCCAGGAATCCCCCTTCAAAGGAAACCTTAAGGCTTTCTTTAAATCCAAAGAAAATCCCAGAAGATTGCTACATTTCTCTTCCAAGTAGAACCAAAGAATTTCAAGAAGAATCTGTTTATACTGCAGAATCTCTTTATACAGCAAAAAAATCTCCACATTCATTTGAAAGAATAAATATTAATAGTAGAATATTCTGAGCTACTTAACAAGCTTATTACTGTATTGTGCTGTATCCCTAGGTTCAAAGGTTCAACTGAGTGACATTCAGTGGAGGACTCAAAAAAATCTCCTCTCCTCTCCTCTCCTCTCCTCTCCTCTCCTCTCCTCTCCTCTCCTCTCCTCTCCTCTCCTCTCCTCTCCTCTCCTCTCCTCTCCTCTCCTCTCCTCTCCTCTCCTCTCCTCTCCTCTCCTCCCCTCCCCGCCTCTCCTCGCCTCTCCTCACCTCTCCAGAAAATGACGCTCTCCACAGATTCAGGAACTTCTTCTATCCAAGACAATTCTGGATCAAAACATTTTCCTCACTGTGCTGCATATAATTTACATCAGTGTTTTGGCAAAGAAAGGATCTCCATTCCCATTGCTAGTTCCCAAAGACAGATACTCTTTTTATCTTCCATGGTACACCCTTTGTATTTCCATAGCAAAATGACTGTATTAATAATTAATGTAGAGCAACTCAACAACTAAAAAAATAAATAGATGGAGGGAACACCTAGCAAGAATGAATAATTTGAAAGATAATGTGAAATACAGCAAACTGACATTCAGATATTTCAAATTTGAATGCCTGACAGAATAATTTTTACTCCACATGAATGGCACATTCTTTGGTGACTCGTGCTATAAGGGTAATACATTTATGGCTATAAGGTAATACACATGGCAATTTGGCTCATGGTAAGAATCCATGGGTTCAAGCTGTTAATCAAAAAAAGTACACTTCAGTACACTTAATCCTAAAGAACAAGCACTTACAAGTGAATTTCCAAAGACAAACTACCAAATTAACTGAAGAACATTACATGGAGCTGTATAGGTACGTAAAAAAAAGGATCTGTTCAGTTACTATGTCTTCAGATCCAGTTGAAGGAGCTGAAGAAACACAAAGAAACACAGTGATATTTTGCAGTAACTAATTAATCTCAGGGGTCTTTCTGTGTGTCAGAGCAACAATGCCAACTATAAGAGCTCAGCATTCTAAATTATTTTTTCTCATTGCTGTTTTAGGAAATAGCTGTCAGAGTAAATTTTATTTTCCAAAGGAAATCCTATAATGTCTTCTAGATTTAAATATATTCTTTCTATAAAAATATATTAATTCATATCTAACAGATGACTGGGACTAACAGGCATAACTGAATATGTACATGATTTAGTGAAATCTGTTCAGGAATATTTTTGAGAGCTTTATTAAATCACAGTCTGCAAAGTCCAAACTGTTGAATTAGTTGGAAAAAAAAAATAAAATCATGTTAGTAACATGTTAAAAAAAGTGTCTATCCTGTCCTTGGCACAGAATGTTAATAAGAAAGATTAAAACAAGTTTCTGAATTGTTCATCTAAATGCATCCATTTTCAAGTGCTTATGTAGATAAGAAACAACATCACATAGTACATACTGTCTTTGACCGAATCTCCAGGAATGGTTAAATACCATTCCCCTTGTAAATCACCTGAGTTAATCAGCCCTAAAAGTCAATGAGGGAGGTTAAAACTCCTTTTGGTTATCTGCATTCTGAAGAGGCAGCTACTCATATAATCTCAGGCACTGTAGCACTGTCATGATACATGACAATAAAATTAGTCAATCTGCCCTCTTTGCCAAGAAGAAAATACGTCCATTGTGCCAGTGACTTTCAGATCTAATTGTCACCCATAATGAGTAAAGATTTACAGATATGTTCATCTCTACACTAAAGGAATAAGGGAGAAAAGCTTAGACATAAAAACTGGAGTGGATTTTTTTTTTTTTCAATCATGAAAATGAGTACTTTTAATTTTTTTTTTTGTTGTTGTTGTTTTAACCAGGACTAAAAGTACTCCATGAAGATCTTCTGTTATTTCTGTCATCTCACCTAAAGTTAGAAGACATTGAAATTTTCTGAAAAAAGTTTGACTGTGAGGTATTGGCAGACTAAATGCTAAAAGGAATCTGAGTATTTTCTGATTTTCTCTTCACTCTGCAATAATGCCTGGCTACACATTTAAACTTCTTGTTTTCTCAAGCCTACCATGCCCCAGGAAGAAATTTTCTTTTCCTTCCTGTAAACAGGACGTCTGATTCCTGGATGTACCAGAATCACCTCGGAAACATCAGTGCTTTGATTTAATCTCTTTTGGAAAAGAACTCAACACATTCAAAATCTGTCTCGAATTAACAGCAATGCTATTTCAGTGGGAATAAAAATGACTATGATATTTGATTAAATTTGTACATGTAGTCCTGAACAATAGCTGAAAACTGCTGGTGATAAAATTTAATTCATCAGCCTGCATCATTAGGCAGTCTCCTAAACTGCAAATTTGGGGAATGGCACCTGTGATAGCATTCAGATGGGATGATTCTTCTAGTTTTGGTGGCCAGGACTGCTCTCAGCAAATTTAAACTTTCATCCTTAAGAATTTTTGATTGATTGAGCCAAGGTTATTGGCAAATGCTTAATAAATTACTTCAGTCAGTGCCTAAGGAATCTGCAGTGGAAATCTATGATTTCCAGTGGAGCAATTCACAGCTCTGGTTTCAACTGGAATAGACACTTCACAAAAACCTTTATCAACAAAATGCTCTCCTGCTTGTACTGGTGATCTGAGTACTACATTTCTAAAATTTTATCAAGTCTCTTTGTCTTTACAGGTTAGCTATTTCCTACTAGATTTTTTTTTTTTTTTCACTGAAACAACATTAGGCATGCTTTTTCCAAGACATTCTATGTCCCTTCAGACAAGCACTCCAAACACAGCCAGTATCCTTTGACAAATTTACTTATCCAAGAAATAAGGATGTAAATTTATATAACACTTAATTTATCAACTTAAATAATTAGGGTAGTAAAAGAGGAAGAGTTAAGGAAACAAACACTTGACAATTTTTCCTAGTACTCATGAAAGCACAGACTGAAAATAACAATGATAGAGCTTAATACAGGGAAGTGTTGACACAGATTCTTAAAAAACCCAAAGAAACAAGAAACATTGAACATATTCCTTTACTGTACCAATGTTTGCACTGGATTGCACATGTGTAACATGCCCAGAGAAATATTAAATTTTATCTGCTTATGCCTCTAAGATTTGTGATCATTTAATCATAAATCCTGAAAAAAAAAAAAAATGCAGCAGCCAAACCTGAAATATCAAAACAAATTAATCATTTTAAAAATTCAGTAATTTAGTTCCTTGATGTTTTCCTTCTGGCTCCAAAATAAACAAATTGTCACTTTTCATAAACTGTTTTCATTCACTTCCACATCACTAAAGCCTGAATAACTGCTCCCACAATTAGTGCTGAATAAATTTACAAGAGAAATTACAAGAGAAATGTAGAGAATGACTGCTAAACTTCCACTCTTTAATGCTCACAGCAATCACTTGTAACTCCTGTTTACCACTTTGAGTCCTAAATCAGTGTGCGTTTAAACAAAGGTTAATAGTTTTCTCACAGGGGCTAACCCTAATGGGTTTATTTTCTGCCAATTTTACTGAGTCAGAAAATCTTGTTGATTAAATCCTGAAGTACCACAAAATAAGGTTGAGTCTTATTCAAGGTAACTTCTATGACTTTTAATTTATTTGTAATTCTGTTAATGGCTTCGTTTTCAACGCACAGGTGTCATGTGGGTGGGCTCAAGAAACAGCATATTGTCAGTAAAAGCTTGAAAGTTTTGCAGAGATTTAGTCTCTTAGCAGGGCTACATTTGCAGTCTCCACTTTAAGCTGACCAGAAACTCTGAGCTGACTGGCATTTACACATTGCACTGGTAACACTGCTGTAATGGGCATTAGCCACCTGCAGGCTTCTTGGGACGTGTTCGTTTGTGAGCACAGAGCATTAGTCAATAATCAGTCCTACTCTCAGCAACAGAATTATCTGGAGGCTTGGAAGCCTCAGCTAAAAGATAGTAAAAGGGTGAAGAAAATGACAAAAAGGAAAAGAGTTACACCTCTATGACAATCTAGCAAAGCAAGTACAAACCCTCTGATTATATATATGGGAGCTAGAAGTTCATCCCATTATAAACGGATCATTCTTACTCACGTGTGTGTGCGAGTGCGCAGTAAGACAAAGGGAGGAGAGGAGGGAGAGAGAAAGCTAACAAACCTCATGAGTTAGGTTCCTAACTCTCAGATTTTGGATACGTCTAAGAATGCCACGTGGCAAATGGTGATAAACTTGGGGCTGAATGGAATTCCCAGGCCTAAGACTCCATTAGTGGCACGGTCACAAGTGTACTGTTTGATTGTTTATGTAAAAACTGAACAAAAGGGAAGGGAGAGTGGGAAATGTTGGCATGATATGCTTGAGCAGTGGGCTTAGTCTGTACATGATACTCAGGTGCTTATCCTGGAGTGTCAAACTACTGTAGACCTAACTCAATTCAGCTTCTTTGTTTTGATCTTTTTCTTTTCTTCTCCAAAGCAGAATTCAACTTTCTTTCCAAGATAATCCATTCATTTCACACACATTCATAGGCTTTCTTGAAGGTTCATAATCAAGAAACAAATCATAAATTAAATGAAGCAAAATATCATCTTACTGGCCTATGAAATTGAAAAACATGTAACATGTTCTGCTGAAGGAACAAAAGTCATGGTGATTTACATACTTAATTTTTGACCAATTATCATTAAAGATCTTTCTATTCTACTGGTTCTCACCTACTACAGCCATATTCTCTGTGCAAAGTGATGAAGTAATGTTAATGGTGAAAAATGTGGCTAAAGTGGCAAAAATAGAGAAGGTAGATCATATTAATGGCTTAGTAGAATTGCATACACTCTCAAACTGCCTTGTAGCGCATATTCTCTCCCTGACCATTGTCTTTCAATCCTGACTCAGTTAAAATCTTTGTCAGTATATGTATCTCCTGTTAACTGATTCTCTGTCTTTATTTCTTGAAAATCTCATAGCTTTTCCCTGATTTTCTTATAAAGGGCAGAGATTTAACTACGGTAATCTAAATTTCATTTATTCTGATTTAGAGTCCAGATAAGAAACAAAGTGAAATTAGATTACATTGTGAAGTTTAGCAGGGGTTTTTTTGTGTTGCAGGCATCCTGATCCTGAAGTTCATTTCAGTCTGACTGCTTTTGCTGCCACCTTCCAAACAGCTATATTCTAAAAAAAAAAAAAAAAAAGAAGAAATCTCATCAGATTTCCTCTATTAGTCATTTCTTTTAATTGCTTGATGTGAACTGAGAATTTAAAGAGGTTCAGCTACATACCCTAATTTGTTTGGGGCCCAAAGACCATTATCAGAGCATGCCACATAAAAACCTACATTATGATTTTTAAAATATATATGTATTTGATATTCAAGACAATATCTGTGTCTCCAGTCCTGTGTGGATATGATATTACTTCAGAAATTGCCGTGATAACAAATTTCTGATAAAACTGGGAAGACACTTTCATTTCAATCCGAAGTGCCATGGGTAACACTGACTTACTAGAAATAATTTTTTTTTTCAAGGGGGTTAAAGAAAAGTGCATGATAATGACTTGAATTTTGCTAATCGTTACTGTTTCTGAAATCATAAAATTTGTACTCTGCAGGAATCTGTTATGCAAACATAAATGCAGAGAGGATTTATATGTGCATATATACATATATGTTATATCATACAAGATATATCCATAGCATACAAGCTATACACTGTACCTGTGTACACACATACCATATATACTTACGATTTGAACATATATTATTCATAATACATATGATCTGTATAAAGGAAATACTGTTTGTGAAAAAATTTTTCTTCTGAATTTTTTTAAAATATAAGGATTTCAAGTTTTTTATAAAATGAAAGAGACATACATGTAAAAACATTTATCTATTTTATGTGTTTTCCAATCTTGTGTTTGGTTGGGTTTTTTTTCCCCTAATTACTCAATATAGGATTGTTGTATGCTTTTTTTTTTTTTCATGTACAATTATTTATGACTAGAACTTGAATTTATAACTGGTAATTATTTTAGTAATTAGAATAATAGGTATTATAACAAATTTAAATGTTAATTGAAAGTTAATACTGCAATTGATATTCTCATTGCTTTGCTATCTGGTACCTTGTTTTCTCATTAGTTATTCTAACTGACCATTTATGATAGCTACTGTAAAAGAATTGCAATTAAAAAAAATAATGCAAATAAAAGAGCAATTCAAAACAGTTTTCTATGCCAATAAATATATATGAATATATATATTACATATAGTATATCAGCATTATTTCCTTTCCTCATATGCAGAATAAGTGAGAAATTGTTTAAAGAGATGTAAGAGCCTCCACATTATTCAGACTTTCTGCACAGAACATGTCAAAGAAAATTATGGAAAAAAAAATTAAAGAAAAAGCCATGACTCATTCCTTGTCATGACTCTGTGTCACCCATCCGTGAGACTGAATGCTAGATTCTCCATTTCAGTAGAATCCCAAACTGGGCAGGTGAAGTCCCTTAAATGCCCTTGGGAATCTGATTTAAGATGCCCTGCTCCGAGCAGTGAGAGAGACTGGATGAAGTCCAGAAGTCTCTGGCAACCCAAATTCATCCAGGACTCTATTCTGTGGCTCTCAGGAGAGGAAGCAGGACTTTTTGTTGAGCTGGCTACTGAGCAAAGCCTAGCAAATACAGAAAATCTTCACAACTAACATAAACTACTCAGTATGATGCGAGCCAAGTTGCCATAAAGAAACCATCTTTGTCAGTGCTACACTGACAGAATGCAAGCTGCTGGTCTTCAGCTTATAGATGTTCTCAGAAATGACTCTGCTACATAGTGATAACACATCAAGTCTTTTGCATTAAGAATAGCAGGTGATATGTCAGACTCTTACATGACCATTTTTCTCAACAGGAAGCCATCACAACTTCACACTATACATTAGCAATAAGTAATGAATATTCACCGGGACACAAAAGTGCAGAGGAAGGAGTTAAATCTAAAGGTCTTCATATCTAGGCTGGGAGCTTTGGCTTTGCAATGCAAGCAGCTGAGGTAAAGGTGGACAAGGGGATGGGTGCACTCTTCCACGTTTCCAGATACTTATCATGAAGAGCAGGACTTTTTTAAGTCTCCCAAACACATCCAAAGAAAAGTCACCAGCATCAGCCACTTCCAGACTAAAAATCACACCTTGTGTACTAGAGAGAAAGCGAAGAAAGGGGAGAAGCTTTTATAGTAGAGTGGATTTCAGCTACTGGGACCAAGACCATTGCCAGGAGCACATGCAGGAAGAGAACAGAGCTGAAGAAAAGGATTTTTCTACCGTAGCTGTTCCTGCATTAAGAAGGAATTTGGGTCTGACATCTTCTGTGGTAGGTGTTTGCCCCATCACGCCTTTCCAGAATCTTCTGCATTTGCAACACCTGTGATGGTAATATGCCCAAGATAAATAAAAACCTCTTCCTGCATCACTATGGGTAAAGGTTACTGTGTTGAGGCCCATTATGTTGAGAAGGCTGTACTGGAGCTCACCTCCCCTGTGTTACAGCTCTACAGTCACCATGGCCAAGATCAGAGAGGTGGCCAGGGTCTGAAAAACTGGTGGCTGTACCTTTGTTGTTGATAAATTTTGTTTTGATCATTTCAATAATTTTTGTAAGGAAAAATTGTTGTGTTGTCCCTGATCTTTTTTCTTTTTTCTTTTTTTTTTTTTTTTAAAAAAAGTAGAATCTAAAATTGATTAATGTTTCATCAAACTCAGCATATGGTTGCAAACTCAGCATATGGTACAGTTCATCAGCCCCAATGTTAATATTTTGGGTTGAGAAGGCAGGCGTGGCTGAATCCCAGCTCCAAGAGGCATTATAGGTGAAAAGTGGTATTTGTAGTAGCTTCGACTCTTCCTGTTGGGAGAGGAATTCATGGTTTGTTCCAGGGTCCTGGCCTCTGCAGAGTACATACCCTGAGATAAGGGTCAAAATTCAGGAAACAACATGACACTGGGAGGACTGCTTTTAAAAGGGCAAACTGTAGGTGTGAAAAAAAAGGCATGTTGTCTGCCAGAAGACTGAATGGATGAGAGAAAGAGAGCAAGTAGTATCTAACATGCATTCCAAGCAAGGAGAGAAAAGTAGGAAGGAGAGAAAAGGAGGAGGCAAAGCAGTTTTATTTGTTTTGTTTTGGGGGCCAGACAGCTTATCTACTAGAGTGATTGATAGGCCTCTGCTGAGCAGGGTGTGTAGCATGCTGTCAGCCATGGGTAGATGTGACAGTGGAGCCAGGCTGGGCTCAGCAGTGCCAGAGAGCCCACTCCTGCAGGGAAAGTTGCAGCAGCTTCCCTGCACAGTTCATACAAGGTCTTGAAGGATGCAATGCTTTTCAGTACACTGGCATGTGACAAGTCCTGCAAGCTTCTCCATCTTGTAGCCAGCCTGTCCAGTGCAGTCATGACTCTGCAAGACTTCAGTGCTAAAGTAACAGAACATGCCAACTATCAGCCTAAGTGTTGTCTCAAGAGATACTGAGCTGCACTTGGCTCTATCCTTTGTGGCAGTGGGAAGGTGGATGTCACCAAACCCCAGTAGGACCAGGTAGAGTTACTGACAGTGAAACATGTATTTATTTCTTTATTTCTTCTGCATACTCACCCTTATGTGGGATGGACACTCACTATAGAGCAACAAAATTATCCACTCAGTGTAAAAATTACTTGGATTCATCACAGATCCAAGAAACACAACTCAGATGGTGGTAACACTTCTCAGCTGCAGAAACAACACCCTACCCAGCAAGAGCTAAACAGAGGTTGCAGCCAGAACTGACATGACAAAGAGTATTTATACTAATATTAACATATTTCATGGACTTAGTATCATCTCATTCTTTAAGTTGTCCCTAGATAAGTTCAAACACAAGGGGGAATGGGGGGAAATGGATGGTTTAATTTTTCACTTCAAGATTGGTGAACTTCAGTCTGTTGATTTCATTAAAATCAGGTATCAGTTTGGTGCTCACTCATGTCCATTTCACAACTTTTCAGTTTATAAGGACAAATTTATACATGCTTTTAAATTAAGGTAGTTAGGTACTACAGTGCTGAACTGAAATGTAAATCAGAGCTGCAGAGGTGCATCTGTCACCTGCATCCATTGCAACAACAAATATGTGGCAGTTGAATTCCACTCAAAACTTTAATCTCCACATGGTCTTTAACAGTGTGACTCAGAGGTTAGTCATGATTTTTTAAGTATGTACCACTGCTCATCTTGATCACCACAGGGCTTCATATCTATGTATAAAGGAATATCCAGGTACCAAACAGGGTAGCAGATTTCCTTTTTCTAGCAGACGATTAAAAAAATAAACATAAAAATCAGAAGAATTAGTTTCTAGCCTTATAGTTGAATCAGTTTCACAGAGATAAGAAGGGCTTTGCTTCTCTTGCAAATATCCACAGAAAACAATTTCAAAAAACATGCCTAGGAAAAAAGTCTTAGAGAAAATAGTATTTGCACATAATACTTTTTTTTTTTTTTTTTTTTAATTCTTGTACATTTTTAAAAGCTTATTAGCATGTTCTAAGTTAGAGATTCTGGCTTGAATATTTTTTTTTTTTTAAATACTGAAAGATTGACGGCATTTTTCTCTAACTGACCAGATGGCTTTTCTCAAAGTTTTCAGTAAATAGCATGTTATACTGCTATGTTCACATAGCATGACTACTACGCAGTAAGTACTAGAAAGTTGTACAGAGCATTTGCATTCAGTAATAGCTAAAATAGGACTTTCTTTGCTATTATAATAAAAACACAGGTAAAGTTCCAGTGTATTATTGCAGCAGGGGCTTATTTTTAATTTATTATGATACAATTTTTTATTAGACTACAGTACACTGCAATTTCTTGGAGATAAGTTGAATAACCAGAAAGTTAGGCAGAAAAGATATGTCATTGTTAAGGTGACAACAGATGACACAGATAATTTTCAGGATCAGCAATTCTGAGGAAATTGCATCAGAAAAAATATACTCATATTGAATGAATTAAAGATGCATTAAGATATGTGCTGCTTCGAATATTAAAAGTATGTAATAGGACCTCAACCTTATTTCACAGAAATAGTCCAAAACACGAGATACTGTCAGAGAAAAATTATCAGGTAAATGAGCTCCCATATAGGAAGCAGTAAATAGAGATTAAACATCTCGATGAGACATAATTAGCAGATGCTTATAAAAAAGCTCTGAATGAACTTGTAATTCTGAGCCCCTTAAAATGAATAGAACTTTGCCATTGACCTTTATGTGTGTTATTTTTTCCTGAAGAGTGAGTCATAGGAATTTATTTAGGAAGCTCATTTAAAGATCTATCAAAGAAAAAAGTTTATAATTTGCTAATAGACCATTAAAAAAAATCGATTTATTTATTAAGAAAATAATTTATTGCATCTCACTTGCATTTAGGTTGCCTTTTAAAACTTCCACCTTTGCTAGCTGAAATATCTCCTCAATTTCATGCCACCTGTCATCAACGTACTTTTTAGACATTTCAGTTTTTGAGAGTTCTGTAGACATAAAATTGTTTTGAAGGACCACATCTCATTTCCACATTACGTTATATCTGTCCAGCATGCTGAGAGGAGGGAATTTATATTTTCATACAGCTTAAAGGAAAACTGCTCTCATTTAATGAAGTCCAGCTTTCCAGAAGTTCACACATTAACAATCATTTGTCATTTGAGATATCGGATGATATATATAAAAAAAAGGTTTAATATTAGTTGGCATTGCTGAATGGCCATTTTATAGAGAAGCAATCTGTGCAATACACGTCAGTGCAAAAAAACTGCACAAAATTTTCGAGCCTTGTTTTCCTTATGCCTTTAACAGAAGAAAAAAGCAGGAAAGTTTATTGCATAATGATTGGCTGTGAAGTTTCTCAGAAGCAGTCCTGTAGACAATGTGCTGGGCTGGACAGCTGCCTGGTACTGTTCAGACTCACTTCATATGTCTGTATGTGAACAGTGAACAGTCCCTTCCAAACTTTTTTAGGAAAAAGTCAGACTCAAACCTACACAACATTACACATGCACACTGGTTTTTATGCTGCATAAAGAAGTGAGTTAACACTATAGAAGATTTGTGGCAAATTTTTTGAGCGGGGATGATGCAATGAAGCTTTTTATAAAGTTAAGCTTCAAGTGATTTAACTGAAATTTAATTTAGAGGTAGATTAATTTCAGCTATCCTTAGAATAAGCATAACTTGTGAGTATCCTGAAATCTGATTTTATAAGATCTTTAGATGTAGCTTTACACCATATTTGTAACTGTGGTCTCTTTTCAGTTCTGATGCATGAGCCTTACAAGCATTTTTATTCATCTGATTTAAAGCAAGCAGTTAAAACTTTAGAAAAGCTAAAAAGACACCTCACTTAACAGGTAGAACTTCCCCCCAAAAAGCTATGATATATATGTGAGGAGTTTTATTTTGGAGGATTACTGCTACTCAGAGAATTGACAACAGATTAACTGGAAAAAATAAAGTGATTGCACAGGGGTATGTACAGATTTACGGCTCTCTTTAATCTGCCTGGTGAATGAGTATAGCTTTTAAAATACACATTTAGATACACATTAAAGTTCTGTGATTTAAAAACTTTGACCTTAATTCATTAATTTTTTTTTGTCCAGGAGCATAAATTCAGGAGACATAAGAAGGAATTCTAGAAAGAAGGATGAAAAAAATAGTGTCTTTGAGAGGAAAAGAAAGGTTATTAGCAGGATGAAGATTCTGGGAAAGGAACTGGCTTAATATAATGTGAAACTGAAAGAGAAGTAGTGTTACAGATAAAAGTGTAATCTATGGTAGGTTGATGTGGGAGAAGGAAGCAAAAACATCATCACTGAATGGCAAGATGTGGATAGAAGAAATACCAAATTAGAAATTAGGTAGGAAAAAGGACCTGTAAGAATTTTCACCTGGAATACGAAAGGATAACAAAGGAGTGATTCTGACGTATTATAATTTATCCCTGAACTCTAGAAATCTACTCTGCCTATTGAAGACTGATTTCATTCTTATATATCTATGAACAAACATTCAAAAATATTTGGCAAAACATTCCAAACATTCTCGTTTATAAATATCTGACAAATTTTTTATTTAATTCAGTGATAATGCTTTTTGCCCTCTTCTCAAATAGTTCATGAACCTCCTTCTACATTTTTATGAAGGCTGCGCTATGTCAGAATGTGTCACTGCTTTGAACACTACTTTGCTTTATTAGCCATCCTTAGCATTTTTAGAAATTAGTATCTCCAGAAAGTATCCTAAATTGATATTTAACCTGATTTTTTTCAAAAAATGCTGACTCCCTGGCAACGGCCTTCATGACAAGCCCTCTGCAAAGCAAAGAAATACACAGTGAAAGATATAAGATTCGTTTAGATATCAGGAACTAAAATATTTTTTTTAGAACTGCTGTTTGTTTAACATTTTATGCTTAACAAAAATTTAACATTTTATGATGTTTAAATGTTTAACATTTTATATGCATATATCCACACACACAAACATGCATATATCCATGTTATCATGTTTTCAGTTAGGGTGCTTGATAATTGTTACAAAGGTGTAAATTCTATTTGTATGCTTAAATCTCAGCTGTGCTATATGAGAAACAGACGCTGACTATCTGATGATCTGATTTTTCTTGTTAATAGGAATAATACTTAAACTGAAAATGAATATGACTTTTTCACCCATGTTTTGGGCACCTCCATTCATCACAAGTGCTGCTATGACATCTGTGTGACTGCTGCACATAAAGTTAATGAACTGATTTCAAGGCATGGTGCTTTCTAAACATGAATTGGAAATATTTAAGTAGGTCAGAACAGAAATCATTCTGTTTTGACAAACTACCTGACAGAAGCCTGCAGATTGAGGGGTAACCCTAAGGGCCCAGTCTGCAGACGAGGCAGCCAATACTGTCAAGTGACATGGCACTGCTGGTGGATCAGAAAAGCATAGTGGCTCAGAGATAGGAATTAATACTTCAGATGTACTATTTTGAATTAAAAATTTGATTTAATGGAGTTTGAATGGCACTGGAAAGATATAATGGTAGCTGGTGAAGTTGAGAACAACTGATATGTATGTGTGGTGTATGTTCACTGTGTCTTCTGTCCACTCAGAACTCAGGGACTATTACCAGACAAAATGCAGTTTCTTGGAAGTATTTGTGTTATATACTTTTGGTAGGGGAGCTTTAAATGGGATTTTACCTGTTCTGTGCCTTTGCACTTCTCAGAAACGGTTAAAGGTATTGTATTGCCATCAGTTATCTGTATTCTCTCTGTTGAAGTTTCAGAACATGCCTCAACTATTTTACAAAAGCAAGCTTTTGAGGGATGAAGCATTCCTATGATATTTGACTGAGCTCAGGCACAGAGCTTTATGGGAAAGCTGAAAATATATCTGACAGATTTCATCTTCATATCTGGTATCTACATCAACAGTATGCTTGGCCTCTGGAATCTCTGTTTCCTTGGTGTTTTGCAGCATGTTGAACAGAAAGACAACAGAAGGCTGACCTCCCCCTACTCCTGTTCTGGTGGTGCATCTGTGAAAGGCCTAGGATGCTCAATTTAAACCACATAGTATATTTGCTAATGCAAGTCTCTAAACAATTCTGGAGATAACAATTGTGTGGATTATGACATCCAGCTCAAAAGTGAGCGAATTCACCTGCGTTTCTCTTCCAAGAGTGGTTTTTATTAGTTGATGAACAAAGTGCACTGGAAATTATTCAAAATAGAAATCTTAACACTATTTGTTAAACATATGGATCCTTCCTACTCATTTACTTACCATTTTACTGACAATTTTATTATGCAATGGAAAATTGTTGGCAATATAGGAAACCTTGAATGTACATCTCAAACCTCACATGGTTTGTCTTTTAGTAATATAGATTTAAACCAGCAGCTACTCACTACAGAATGACAGTATCCAAAATATAATCCTGATCTCAGTGTAAAATGATGGATACTTGTCACAACTGACAAGTGAGATATTTTTTCAGGAAATTGCCTTTTGGCTGCTGCTTGGTTATGCACCTTCTGGATTTCAATATTAAATTAATTTGAGATTAAAACTGAGCATAGTTTTGTTCTTCAGAAATGGTAAACTGTGTATCTACTTGAAGAAATTCTGCAACTCTTCTGAAATTTTATATTCTTCCTCTTAGTTCAGCACATGGGCAGAATGGAACAAAAACCTGCAGGGACAAGTGGTGATAAACTAGTACATCTTACAAGGTACAACTAGAATGAGAGTTTTAAAAAAATGTTTATTATTGAAAGCAAATGAAAGGTATTCTTATGTTTCTTAAGAGTCAAGACCAGCACAAAATACATCAATAGTAAGTGAAAGAGAATAATTCAAAATCAGAAGAGCTCAAAGAGAATCACTCAAAATATCATATTGAAACTGACAGGTTTTTTAACATTTTGGTTTTTTGCATGATGCCATGATGATATAGGCAAGAATATTTAGCAGTCAGGCAACTCACTAGCTAAGTCCCTTCATAATACCGATTAAACATCCTCTTAAAAGTAGATTTTTGACCCTTTTAGACTGATCTGAGAGCTTTTTTAGAACTTTATTCTGATGATTTGGCATATTGCAATATCTGTGCTAAAATTTTTCTAACCAGTCCATTCCCATTTGTTCTTGTGCCAACACTGATATTTAGCTTTAACAGCTCCTCTCTTTTCTAAGATCTTCCCTTACGATGTATTCCAAGACAGTAATCATAACCCTTTTCAACCTTTATTTTGCTCATACAAACCAACTATGTTCTTCTACCAGAATCCTCTCCAAATACAGGTTCTCAATTCCCCTGATGTTCCTCATTGCCCTTCTGTGTACCTCTTCCCATTTTGGTAATTTTTTCTTGAATATGGCTGACTAGAACTTCACAGTTTTCCGAATGAGTTCGGAGTGGGACCTTATACAATGACATTAATACTTCCTTACTTCTCCTGGAAATGTTTTGCCTGGAGCATTTTAGGATTGGATTTGCCTTCTTCACAGATGCATCACATTATTTCAGGAATTTGTTTCCACAGAAAGGAACAATTAAATTAAAATGATATTGAAATAAGCTCATGCCAACTCTCTTGCTATGTTGACTCAGTAAACAAAGTACATTTCTTAAAGACATCTTTCCTTCATTATGTATCAGATCCCATCTTTTCTCCATAAAAATAGACTTTTGGGTTTAACAGTTTTATTTTCCCCAATAGATCTAACATGATGATCCTCCATATGTGAAATTCAAATGTGGTCTAAACAAAAATGTTTAGAAAGCATAGACTAAATTTTTATGTAGCCCATTCAGTCTGTTCCAAAGCATTACCTAGGATATGTCACCTCTCTGGAAAGTGGAGTTTTCAGAAACATATTGCAAATTACTTTAGGTACATAAGAATATATTGAAAACCCAAGGGAGTCTTCAATTTATCAACATTATTAAAAGAAACGATAAGAATAGGAGGAGAGTGCTTCCTTTGCAAGTACATAAATAAGTCAACAACCTATATAGATTTTTAAGTTATATTAAAACTATGAAAATAAGTATTGACTATATTAACATTTCAAAGCACATACTTATCTATCAAAATCCAGTGAAATACCCCTAAATGTGTAAGAGAAACAGTACTGAACTGACGCCTCAAAACTGAAGGACAAACAAGACATTTAAATTCAATCTATATGATGGAAGACAAACGTAAGTACATGTTGAAAGGCCAGTGTTTCTTCTCAATGTTCATTGTAAAATGTACCTAAAACCAATGAAGAAAAAACCCCCACATTTTTCCAGATATTGTAGAAGAATTTCCTGGAAAATAATACAATTAAAATAGAACAAGGGGTATGATTTTATTAAAATGCCAAACAAATATATTGGCTTGTATAAGAATATTGGTGACAGAGGAATCTGAAAGAATACTAGAACAGGAGATTAAATGAGAAGGAAAGTAACTGCTATATCAGTCTTTATCAAAAGAAAGACTGCTTTTAGTGGTTAGTGTGTCCTCCTCCTGAAATATTATGGTTTCTGATAATTTTATTATGGCATATTATGACTAGAAGACTTTGCATGAAAAATGATCATGGTAATAAAATTTAGTATAATTGATTTGAGAGAATCAGGACAGAGGGAAGAGATTAAGTCTAAGTAATGCACAGTTTTATTAATTAAGTGATGGGTAAATAATTTCTCCTTCAACAGATTACAGAAGACAGTACTGAATGAATGTAATGCATCAAACTATTCACATTTTATTGAAATATTAGAGAATGTCACCTCACCAATTTGAATGAGACAAATTTGTGTGATTGTATCGTTGTATCTTTATATCAGGAAAATTTAGAAAACTTGTTGACAGTTCAATACAGTGATTCAGAACAGTGGAATGAGATGGAAGACTCTAACAGAGACTGAATTATTTTTATCATTCTGGGTTTATCAAATATATAAAATACAATAGGACCCAGAAAGGTTTGAAATATGGTTGAAATTAATAAAACAAGAGAGCTAGTCATATGAAGAAAGAAAAGGAAAGGAAAGATGCCTGGGGGGACATAGTAATACTGAAATAATCAAGAGGGAGGGAATGGCCAGGATGTGAAATATATATTTAAACTGAAATCTCTCTCAGCTGCATACTCTGACTGAACAATAAGACAAATGTAAAAAATGTAAAAAATAAACTGGAAATCAACAGGTGATGTTTGAATTTGCATATGTTCATTGTGGGATACCTCACATCATAGCAACTGGTATGAAACCTGCAAGCACCATAAAAAACAGATTAAAACCTGCAACAGAAGGGATGTTCACCCTTCCTATACATAGTAAGAAGAAATCACAGCCCCAAAAAATCTATGCTGATTGTGGTGCAAAGTTTGGTTACATATGCAGACAGTGTTTTAGATTGAGTACATTAAGTGCCACTTAATTCTACTTTTAAATTCTATTTTAAATTCTTCCAGCAACTCTCTCTACATTCTGCTCCTTGACAGTAAATATAAATCTGGTGCTTGATCCAAAGCCAAATGCTCAGTGGTTCCAACAGTGCAGAATTAAGCTCCCAGGTCTCTCATCTGTAATTGTTACTTTCAACCTTACTTATGAACTGATTGTACCTTACCTGTTGTTCCATTCAAGTTAGAGACTAATAAAAATAGAAGATAGGACTGAATTTTAAAGTAACTTTGTACATTAATTAAAATAAAAAAATAATATGATTGTAAAATATATAATTCCTGAATAAGATGACTAATCTAAATGTTAATACTAGCTAGATTTTGAGATTAAAGAAATCCTTACCACATCTATTTCTGTCAGACTGTAGAATGGCAGAAGACCATTACATGAAGAAACTCAAGCAAGGCCAATACATTACAAAATATTTTATGGAATAATCCTACAGTGGGGAAAAAGAACAAGCTAAAGTTAGTTCTGGATGAAATCTCAGCTGCAAGGAGTCAGTGAAAAAGTTCTTTCATTGTCTTCTTCATGAATACGTTTCAGAAAATTTCCAATATTCCATAAGCAAGGGCTAAATCTGCTGAAAAAAACTTCCAAGAGTGGTTTTTATTAGTTGATGAACCAATTGCAATAACGGGGTTATTTGACAGTTCGATTCATTGGCTATTTTCACCTGAAATCAAATCTCCGAGGCATGCATCCTCAAGGCCTAAGATGGTGTTCTGTGCAGTGGCATGGGGCATGGCATAAGTCCGGCATAAGTTTCCAACCATCCAGTGGCTGCTTCCACCACAGTAAGCACATAGTGTTTGCCATGCCAAGTTTGTGGGAGTGTGATATAACCTATCTGCTGGGCCTCCTCATGTTTATATTTTGACCGTCATCCTCCATACCAGATGGGCTTTAACCGTTTGGCTTCCTTGACTGTAACACATATCTCACATTCGTGGATTACCTGTGCAATAGCATCCACGGTTAAGTCCACCCCTCAGTCATGAGCCCATATCTGTTGCATTTCTTCCCTGATGGCCTGAGGAGTCATGGGCCCAGCGAGCCAGAAATTGTTCCCCCTTATGTTGCCAGTCCAGATCCACATGAGTCATCTTAATCTTGGCAGCTTGATCTGCCCATTGGTTGTTCTGATGTTCTTCACAGGTCTGGCTCTTGGGTACATGAGCGTTTACATGTCGTACTTTCACAACCAGATTCTCTACCTGAGCAGCAATGTCTTTCCATAAATCAGCAGCCCAGACGGGTTTGTCTCCGCGCTGCCAGTTGCTCTGTTTCCACTGCTGTAACCACCCCCACAGCACATTTGCCACCATCCATGAGTCAGTACAGAGGTAGAGCACCGGCCACATTTCTTGCTCAGCGATATCCAAGGCCAGCTGGACGGCTTTCACCTCTGTGAACTGACTCGATTCACCTTCTCCTTCAGCAGCTTCAGCGACCCATCATGTGGGGCTCCACACAGCTGCCTTCCACCTTTGATGTTTCCCCACAGTGTGACAGGACCCGTCAGTAAACAGGGCGTATCGCTTCTCATTATCCAGTAGTTTATTATGTGGTGGGGCCTCTTCAGCGCGTGTTAGATATCTCTTCCTCTGGCACCATTCCAAAATCTTTGCCTTCTGGCCAATTTGCAATCACTTCCAGTATTCCTGGACAGCTGGGGCTCCCTATTTGAGCCCTTTGTGTGATTAATGTGACCCATTTACTCCACGTGGCACCAGCTGCATGGTGTGTAGAGGGGACCCTCGCTCTTAACATCCAGCCCAGCACTGGCAGTCGGGGAGCCAGGAGGAGCTGTGCTTCAGTCCCGATCACCTCTGAAGCAGCTCGGACCCCTTCACATGCTGCCAGTATCTCCTTTTCAGTTGGAGTGTAGCGCTCCTCGCGTCCTCTGTATCCCCGACTCCAAAACCCCAGGGGTGCACCTCAAGTCTCCCCTGGTGCTCTCTGCCAGAGACTCCAGGTAGGGCCATTCTTCCCGGCTGCAGTGTAGAGCACATTTTTAACACCTTGCCCTGTCCAAACTGGTCTGAGGGCTACTGCATGAAATATTTCCTGCTTAATTTGTTCAAAAGCCTGTCATTGCTCTGGGCCCCATATAAAATCATTCTTTTTCCAGGTCACTGGATAGAGAGGGCTGACAATCTGACTGTAATTTGAAATGTGCAGTCTCCAGAAACCCACAACACCTAAGAAAGCTTGTGTTTCCTTTCCGTTAGTCAGTGGGGACATAGCTGTGATTTCATTAATCACCTCCATTGGAATCTGGTGATTTCCATCTTGCCATTTTACTCCTAAAAGTTGACTCTCTTGTGCAGGTCCCTTGACCTTACCACACTTTATGGCAAAACCGGCTCTCAGAAGGATTTGGATTATTTTTTTCCCTTTCTCAAAAACTTCTTCTGCTGTATTACTCCATATAATGATGTCATCAATGTATTGTAAGTGCTCTGGGGCATCACCCTGTTCTAGTGCAGCCTGGATCAGTCCATGGCAAATGGTGGGGCTGTGTTGTCACCCCTGGGACGGTTGATTCCAGGTGTATTGCACACCCCTCCAGGTAAAAGCAAACTGTGGCCTGCACTCTGCAGCCAGAGGGGTGGAGAAAAATGCCTTAGTAGTATCAATCATGGCATAACAGTTGGCTGCCTTCGACTTTAGTTCATACTGAAGTTCTAGCATGTCTGACACAGCAGCACTCAGAGGTGGCGTGACTTCATTCAGGCCATGATAGTTCACTGTCAGTCTCCATTCTCCATTAGACTTTCGCACTGGCCATATGGGGCTGTTAAAAGGGGACCGTGTCTTGCTGATGACTCCTTGGCTCTCTAGCTGATGAATCAGTTCATGGATAGGGATTACAGAGTCTCGATTGGTGCAATATTGCTGTTGGTGCACTGCTGTAGTGGCAGTTGGCACCTGTTGTTCTTCGGCCCTCAGCAATCCCACAACAGAAGGTTCCTCTGAGAGACCAGGTAACACAGACAGCTGTTTAATTTCTTCTGTTTCCAATGCAGCTATAACAAAAGCCCACCGATACCCTTCTGGGTCGTCAAAATACCCTCTCCTGAGATAATCTATACCAAGAATACATGGAGTGTCTGGGCCAGTCACAATGGGGTGTTTTTCCCACTCTTTTCCACCTCGGCCTCCAGTACAGTCAGCTGTTGAGACCCCCCTGTCATTCCTGAAATACAAATGGATTCTACCCCTTGAAAATTTGATGGCATATAGGGTGCATTCAGCACCAGTGTCCACTAAAGCCTTAGACTGCTGGGGGTCAGATGTGCCAGGCCACTGACTTCACACAGGCCGATAAGCTCGGCTGTCCCTGTACCCACCTGGCTGGAGGCTGGGCCCCTCTAATGTTGGTCATAATACCCGCTAACAACAAATGGGTTAGTGTGGTGTGCCCGGGTTTCAGTCTCTTCTTGATCGCTCACTTGTGAATACAAATCAGAAGTTCTTCTCATGAGATCGTGACCTTTCAGCTCTGTTTGGGCACTTGATTACTGGAAACTGGAGGAGCATTTCTCCTAAAAGAACCCTGTTTTGTAGTTGTCCTTCCGTCCAACTCATGTACCTGCTTTTCCAGGAGGTAGGTAGGTTTTCCGTCCCATTTTCTTCATGTCTTCTCCATG